>NC_138075.1:207614837-208814837 GCF_964212035.1 Myotis nattereri | reverse complement strand
GAAATTGATGCATGCTTTATACATAATTGCAGCTAGATGAAATTGAAGCTTTAGAGATTTGAAATTCCAATCAAACAATGTGATCTGAAATAAACATAAATGATGCGATAAATGAATAAATTGCACATTTGCAAAATGATAAATGGCTGTTATTGAATTTGATTAAACAATATCAACCAATAAATTTTGACAAATTGAGAAGGAAGAAACTACATTTGATTACCTATCAGCAACTCCTGGGGGGGGGGGGGGGCGCGGGATATTTTTAAAAAAACGGTTATGGAGCCCTAGCCAGTTTGGCTTAGTGGATAGAGCATCGGCCTATGGACTGAAGGGTCCTAGGTTTGATTCCAGCCAAGGCACATGCCTGGTTGCGGGCTTGATCCCCAGTAGGGGGCGTGCAGGAGGCAGCTGATCAATGATTCTCTCTCATCATTGATGTTTCTATCTCTCTCTCCTTCTCCCTTCCTCTCTGAAGTCAATAATATATATATACTATATATTATAATATATATATATAGTGTATATATATATAGTCAATAATATATATATACTATATATACTATATATATATATATATATATATATATATATGTTATGGAAATTGCAGGCATGTTAAGTTATGGGGGGAATGTATTTCTTACTTGAATACTTGATTACTCTGACTTCTTGTTCATGTCAAACAAGATTTAAGCTCAAAGTTGTACTGTACTAAGATCCACCTCCACAAAATTTAGATGACAGGCTTGTCATCACTTCTGATGATAGTTACTCTCTACAGAAATGAGCCTTTCCACTAGTCTTTGACATATGACCTGTAAAGATTTACATGAAATTTAGCCAAGAATGCCTGGAGCCTGCAGAAGCTGCAAGAAGCAATCAAGGATTCTCGCCAGAGTCTTCAGAAAGAAAGTGTGGCCCTGCCAACACCTCAACTTTGGGTCTTGGCCTCCAAAAGAGTGAGAGAATTGATTTATGTTATTTTAATCTACCAAGTTTGCAGGGCTTTGTTAGAGCAGCCCTAGGAAACGAACGTAATACCAACCCTTCAACAGGCCTATTAGGCCACTGTTCTATATTGCTCAAGATAGTGATAGGGACAAGCTTTGATACAAGACATCAGAAGGCACCTGTCACTTTACATTTGGTAAGCTGAACATCAAGAAAATATGGTTGTTCAGAAGATGATCAGAGCACGTTAGCTCAGAAATGTGTAACATAATTTCTCATAAGAAAAAAATATTATTTTCTGGAATAAGCTTGGACATTTCCCCTTCCTCTACGCACCTCTCCAAACAAAAGTCGTCATTCATGTATTCATTCATTCATTCATTCATTCAACAGATAATCTGTGACTAAGTACTATAGTCCAAGTATCATGTTGGAAGCTGATGACAAAGATAATAACATCCTAGAAAGAAGGAAATATTTTCCACTTAAAAGAAGAATGCGTATATATATATATTTTTTACAATTTAAAGTAGGGCACTTATTTGATTGTATTACAACTTAAACAAATGTTTCAACTTTTACCAATTACGTTTAGGACAGAATTCAAACTTAGTGTTGCTCCTTATGTTGCTCTTGCTTCTCATCCAGTCACCCCAGCCATCCCAGCTGTCCCACAGGGGAACCATGTCCTATCACCTGCCGGATCAACCAATACTTGGAGTCTGTTAGGTTAGATAGTTCAGCTCCCACCATCTTCAGAAATCAGAATGGAAACCAGGGCACCTGCTCAGCTATGGTGCTTGCTCACTCTGTCTGGCTTTTTTCTCTGGAGCCATATTAACAAAAAGGTATCTTTCTTCCATCAGGCACAACACCTTAAGAAGGTCAAGCTTTTCACCTATTTGTCCAGGAGCCAGAATGCTTTGCACCTAAGTCAGCCTTAACTATGACTGCCTCTAGCCGAGGAGGTCATTTCCTTGTGTAATTAACTTGCATCTTTGGGTGCCATGGAATCCCTGGGGGCTTTGGGTTCCAGCTGTGCCCGTTTTGATTAATAACACATCCACATTGGACTGTGATAACCTGCTGTGTTCAGGATTGCTTTCTAAGGGCACAGAAATCTCATCAACTGAGTGCATAACACCTAAAAAATTTAAATGTGGTTTTGCTCTTAAAAAATAAAAATAAAAGGATCAAATGTATGTGGAATCATTAAAAATAATCTCAAAGAAAACCAAATTAACTCAGTCTACAGGAGGCTCATTTAAACAATCATAATAAGATTCGGTGCTTTATAAAATCAATGCTATACATAAAACACTGTTTTTAATGGTGGTTCTAATGACCTACAAACCAATTATGGCAAGGTGTCTTCTCTAAGCACAAACTGCCATCCTGGGGAATTATCAGTCCAAGGGAAGAGATCGAGGAATAGTTATATTGTGCTGAGTCCTCAGCAAGGGATAATGTTTATTTGACACTATTTTCTTCAGAGAGGTTTTTATCTAGTAGGAAATAGAACAGGTAGTGGTTAAAAATATGGCTCTGAAAATAAAATTCCTGGATTTCACTGCTCTGGCACAAATAAATGTAACTCTGGGCAAATAATTACAATGTTTCCGTGCTTCAGGTTTATTTATTTTTAATCTTTAAATGTGCATATATATAGACCATGCTTCATAGATTAATATAAGGATGAAATAAATTAATTCCTATAAATTACTTAGAGCAGTAAGTAACATGTTGTGAGGACACAATAAATGTTACCTCTCATTACTATTATCTACAGGTAGCTCTTTGGAATAATGGGTGTGTGAACTATGCCCACACTTTAAGGGCCCATGCTTGGTTTAAATACTTTACTGTTGCTCCCTTAAAATTCCTAATAATACTTAACTAAGGGATCCTATGTTTTCATTTTGTACTGAGCACCCCAAATTATGTAGTCAGCCCTGGTCCCTACCCTCAGGATCTGGATAGTTATCAGCGTGATCTTATTTTCAATCAGTTCTTTCAAGGAAAGCTCCACAGAATTGCACCAGTTCTTTCCTGCTTAGTATCACCAATCTCTCACTGTCTAGAATCCAAGGGAAAAGGACTATTGGATGAACTTTTGCAGATTAGAGAATAATACATGCATAGGACAAACCTCATTGGCCCTCAAATCTTATTTTCTTATCTTTCTCTGCAGTTAGGCATAACACATTCTGGAAGTCATTTTTTATTGCACAACTTTGGTTTATCACCCAAAGGAAAAGATCATTCAAGGCAAAAGAGCATCTTTAACATAAGTTGTTTGAGAAGCAGATGTATTTTTCACATTTTACTTAAACTAAGAGATAGGCTTCCATGTTATCTAATCTTCGTGTTTGGAAAATATAAATATGGTTCACATGTAGTTCTAATTATATAATATGTAGTGATGCGTGCCAAGTCATGACGGTGATAGGTGACCACTTTTCTTTCAAAGCCATCCAGGTCTTGGGGGGGTACGGAGGGGGTGCATGGGTGTTCAAGTATATGTGTATGAGAAGGGGTAGGAGAGGAAGACAGAACTGAGTTACAAAAAAGACTACTAGTCCTAGCTGGTTTGGCTCAGTGGATAGAGAGTCAGCTTGCGGACCAAAGGAACCCACGTTCAATTCCGGTCAAGGGCACATACCTCAGTTCCGGGCTTCTCCCCAGCCCAGGCCCTGGTTGAGGCATGTGCAGGAGGCAACCAATGAATGTGTTTCTCTCACATAGATGTTTTTCTCTGTCTTTCCTCCTCTCATCCACTCTCTCTAAAATATCAATGGGAAAATATCCTTGGATGAGGATTTTTTTTTTTTTTTTTTAAAAAAAGACCACCCGCTGATCATCCTCTCAACTTCCTCTTAAGGCGTGAGTGTTCAACATGAGATATCTGTTGTCAAGCAATCTGGAGTGACATTGTCACCACACATGGCCAGGTGTTAAGGCTTTCTCTCCACATGGATGCACTCGGGATACAAAATATCATGAGTCCATTTATTTCTGTTAAAATAAGCTTCAATGAAAAATAGCAACATGATTTTTTTAAATATATATTTTTGATTTTTCACAGAGGGGAAGGGGGAGGGATAGAGACTTTGAAACACCGATGAGAGAGAAACATCGATCAGCTGCCTCCTGCAGACCCCCTACTGGGGATGTGCCTGCAAACAAGGTACATGCCCTTGACCGGAATCAAACCTGGGACCCTTCAGTCCACAGGCCGACGCTCTATCCACTGAGCCAAACCAGCCAGGGCAGCAACATGATTTTTAATGATCTACAAGAAAACTAAGAAATTATAAAATAAAATTGAAAGGAAATGTCAAGCTCTGACATCTTCCTGATCCTAACAAATGAGTTTTATTTCCTGCCCAAATTAACTCTGAGCTCTAACTTTCCTTCACAATGCTACCATTAATTGAAGAGAAGCTCTGGTTTTAGAGCAATTATAAGAACACCACGACCACTGTATTCTGTGTAATAGTTTTTCTTAACATTTTTTCTATTTTGTGGATTTTTTTGTAGCTCTTGAGCATTAACTATATTTCAGGCACTGTGCTATAGCACTGCAGATCCAATTAGATTAGATTACATTGATAGATAAATAGTTCGCTTTTTTAAAAAGTACTACAGCCCCACCAGTGTGGATCAGTGGTTGAGTGTCGACCTATTAACCAGGAGGTCACAGTTTGATTCCTTGTCAGAGCATATGCCCAGGTTGCAGGCTCGATCCCATGTGGGGGGCTGCAGGAGGTAGCCGGTCAATGATTCTCTCTCATCATTGATGTTACTATCTCCCTCCCTCTCTGAAATATATATATTTTTTTCTTTCTTAAAATACCACAAACTGAATGGCTTTAACAAGAGAAATTTATCCTCTCACAGCTCTGGAAGCCAGAAGTCCCATCAAAGTTCAGCAGCATTTGCTTCTTCTGAGTGTTGGGAGGAAGGAATCTGCTCCAGGCCCCTCTCTGGCTTTCTGTAGAGGGCAGTCTTCTCTGTCTGTCTCCTCCGGGTCTTTCCTCTATCAGGTCTACAGTGGAATCCTGACAGTTGGCTTTTCTTTTTGTGATGCAAGTGCCTGGTTTAAGCTTTGATGAAGGCATCCACTTCAAAGGGGCACCCACTTCGAAGATGCAAATAAGCACATCCCCAGCCACAAAACTAGACAAAAAGCCAGGTGCCCCCAGCCCCAGGCTCCTTGTTTTAAAGATCTTGGTTGATACTGGTAACTGACCATTTGAGCAGCTTGTGTTTCTGTCTTACCGTGTTTTAAATTCCCATTTTTATGGTTTTTTAATTTCACCAATAGAGTGAGATCACAGAACCCTAGTCCCCCACCCTTGGCCCCTATGAAAGCAGAACCTCAGGCCTGCCTGTCCAACCTCTCTGTGTGGTCCCAGGTGCACCATGTACTTCCTAGGACCTGAAGGTAATAATTTTTTTCGAAGTTTACTGATGGGTATTGCTGAGGGCATCTTGTAATCATATTAAGAGCCACAAGGGCTGGTCCAGCCACAGTATTAGTTATTGATAGGCTGAGACTGACACAAAACAGTGTCCAAATTTCCCCATATCATAAGGACATCAATCAGAGTGGACCAGGGGCCCACCCTCCTCCAGTAAGCCTGATCTTAACTAATTACATCTGCAACGAATTTCTGAACAAGGCCACATTCTGAGGTACTAGGGGTTAGGATTTCAATGTACTAACTGTGGGAGACACCAATTTTACTTATAAAAAGGAAGGAAGAAAGGAAGAGAGGGAAGGAGGGATGATCTTGTTTAATTCTCAATAATAATCCTATGAGTTTTAAAGAAGTTCAACAGCACACCTAACAGTATGAAGCTTCTAAAATCAAGGAAGCCTCATATTTAAGGTTGTGCTGTAGTCCATGAATTCATTCAACAATTATTTAATGAGCACCTACGGGAAGCAAGCACATTGCTAGGAATCCTTTTTTAAAGCTACTTTTGATAGTCACTTTAATCTGACTAACCCAAATTACAGATGGAGATTGAGTCAAGGCCCACACTTGGAAGCATCTCATTCTAGGACAGTTTATCTGATAAACAAAATTCAAACATGAAACATGTGTGATGATAAATATGTGATTAAAGTAGTGTGGGAGTATAAAGGGTTGAGCAACCAACTGTTTTTAAAAGAGGCAGAAAAGGGTTCACAGGCAAGGTAACTAGTGAGCTGGGTATTGCAGGATGAGTAGAAGTTTGCCAGCAGAGGGACACAGGGAAGAACATTCTAGGCATAGCCTAGAGCAGTGATCTGCAAACTGTGGCCTTGAATGTGGCTCTTCCACAAAATACCACGTGCGGGCCTGCACGTACAGTGCGATTGAAACTTCGTGGCCACACTGAAGGGGCCAAAGAGCCGCATGTGGCTCGTGAGCCGCGGTTTACCGACCACGGGCCTAGAGCATGAGCAAACCAGGAAATTATGGGAGTACTTTCCGCGGATAGGGCATCATTACATTGGCTTTTATTAACTCAGTAAGTAATGTGAAAGGAGAACTGTGATGGAACATCACTCTCTCTTCGGAGGCTGCCCCCTCAGACCCAAAGCACAAAGCAGTTATTAAGCAGATTTGTTCTGGGTCCTGTTGGGAAATATGTTCTCTGACCCTGATCAGAAATTGCGATCACTCTGTAGATTAGATAACTGACTCAAGTTTTTAATCCGTTTTCTCTGCTTTCTGCCTGGTACCTTCACTTGAGACAGCTAAGTCTAACCATGACCTCCATTAAGTCTCCAATTCTGTGGAGCTTTCCTTGAATTTATTGGCAGATATTGGTGGAGTGATAGCTTCACAAGATAGACAGGTGGCACTGTTTGTTTAGATTGTAAATATCAGGAGGGCAGAATCTCTTTCTTGTATTAGTAGATGGGGGTGCCACACCAAAATAGCCTTTGCAACCAGTGCGCCCAGCCCCCAGTCTAGGTAAGTGATGGCTCCTAGCTGCTTCATTGGTCTTTTCTAACCAATGACCTCATGCGAAAGAAATCCTCCACATCCACATAGGGTCGGTCTCAGTCTGTAACTGACTGACACAGGAGTACAAATGACCTGCCCTTTGCTTCACGGTCGGACCATCTGCCACACAAGTCAGGCTCCAGTTTCCCTGAGGTCAGACCAAAGCTAGTCCCAACTGAAACTACTTCCTGGCTTAACTTTCTCCCTCTGCGCTATCCTCATGCCTGATTCCCTTCCCCTGAGGACACCTGAACAAGAGTCCCTGTCTCCGGCTCTGCTCCTAGATAATAACTTGGCACATGATATGATTTTAAGAAACATACATTAAGCAGAAATCCAGAGCATAGAAATTATAAAAATTATTAATTTTAACAAAAAGCTATCTATAATAATAAAAGGGTAATATGCTAATTAGACCAAATGTCTTTCCAGGCCTCATTCCGGATAAAACCGGGGCCAGCGAGAAGTAGCCCGGGTCCCGGGTGCCTGCTGGCAGCAGCGGGAGCGAAGCCCAGGTCCCGGGTGCCAGAGGGAAGCTGGTACCGGCAGCCGGGGGAAGGAAGGCCTACTCTTGCACAAATTTTCATGCATCAGGCCTCTACTCTAATATAAATCAATATTGATATATTTTATTTATTTTTCCATTACCATTTATACACCTGCACAATCACCACACTGTTGTCCATATTCCATATTGTTCTCCCAGGATTATTTTATAAATAGCCTAATTTACATTAAAATTAATTGTGCTTAATGATCTTGCCACAATTAATTGAAATAATTTGTCTGGAAACAATGGGAGAAGTAATTTACTCTTGTTTTCAACAAAGGAAATCAGTGTACTGTACACTGCCAGAAGGCATAAAGATTGATGCATGCTTAAGCATACTCTTTCTACCTTCTAAAACATTTATTCCACAGTGCGTTGTCAATACCTTAACTTTTAATATAAAAACTTGAATTGATTTTCTATTAAAATATAGTCATTATAACTAATTGGAACAATTTAAAAAAATGAAATACAATTGGATTCTGTCAAAATCTTATTATTAATATTTAGCAAATGAAATAGAGTTCTATTACTGGACATTATTATGAAAAAGATCAGAAGAATAACACATTCTGAAATTAGTTCAGACCCAAATCTTCACTAATTATCAGTAAAGAACAGAAAGCCTGAAGAATCAAGATTGATTCCTTTGATACGACTACTCATTGTTTAATTAAATTCCTGGATGAAGGTTATTAGTACAATAGCAGCACTGGGGTGAGCAATTTCATCATGCAAGTATACGTAACACAAAAGCAGGGATAGTAATACAGAATTTTTCCTTCTTTCCCTGAATATGCTTTCAGCACTTAATCTGAATATGACATTTAGCGCTGGATTACACACATTGCTCTCTGGCTCTGAATAAGAAGAAAAGAAGTCCCTCGCAGTAGAGGCTGTCTCATGCCCCTTGGTCACTTTGTGTCCTAACGTTCTTTTAGAAAGAAACTCAGGTAAGTAACTGAGCAATCCTGCTCTAGATGCTTACACTGCATGAGCAGCCACGTTCTCCCCTGAAAATGGGCCTAAGCCATGGCTCTATTCAGAGTTATTGTATGAATGATAGATGCAAAACTCACTCTAAATTCTAAAGTGAAAGAGAAACACAAGTTACCACCCTCATCACTTGCTCTTCTCTGTTAACATTATCAAAGAGCCTCTCTTTCTAATCTGAAAGGAGATTTATGTATTCTGGGATTTTCCCTCATTTTGTGGTTTACACATTCTAAGCCAAAGTCTTTCCACAGAGCTTCCTAAACATTCATGTGCTTTTATTATATAAATCATTACATAAATATATAATGTACATTATACATCCTGAATCACTATGACTTTTTCATTTTAACTAAAATAAATAAATAAATAAATAAATAAATAAAGGGGTTGTTCAACCTCAAAATTTCTATGATCCCTGCAAAAATTTCACCCAAATGTTGACATCATTACAACACATCTATGTGGGTCACTTTCACAATTAGTTTATCAAAAAGCTAGAGTCACTGCATACCCGCTAAGGAAATAATTAGTATCAGGAAAGTAATCTACACTTTGGTGAGTTCAGTCTTGATCACCTTATTGTGTAGAAGCACACATAAAAACATTAGAGTGAATATTACAACTGATTTCTCTTATTCTAGAAAATTCCTTTAAATCAAATCAATATGAGATGGTACTATAACATGAAATTATTATTTTTTTATTTACCAAACATATTTATACATCTAAATGAATACCATCCTATCTACTACAGTTTGTGACCACCTTTTCCTAATTATGCATGACCATAACCTTAATGCTATTTTTAATATTTACCTTTTGTTCTATATATAACTTTAATGATGGTGATATTTGTTCAACCATTTTAAGACTTGCCTATTGGAACAGGCTCTTTTTAAAGCACCGCCACTTTATTATATAAAATATATTTTTTAAATTTATAAAATAAGTATGTTTAACTCTATAATTATAAAGCTAACACCCATATAGCATAACTCCACGAACTCCCATATTTTCACGAGCAAAATGATGATACTCTAATCTAAATTAAGACAGAACATTTCCAAACTCTCTCAAGGTCCTAAGCCTGCCATCTCCATAGAGGCAACCAATCTCTAGAATTTTGTGGTAATTGACTCCTTATCTTTAAATAAGTAGCTTTACCATCTATGAATTCATCCCAAAATACTACAACTCATTTTAAATCTGTAAATGGGTCTTATACTGTGTATATTCTTTTGAGTTTTGATCCTTTGGCTCATCCTAATGTGTGAGATTTATCCTTGTGCTCTAGTTTTGTTTTGATTCTCTCATTTTCATTGAAGTGTAACCATAGCCCAATTGATTGATTCATCTTAGTGTTAACGGACATTTGGGTTGTTCCCAGTATCCGCCTACTAGAGCGATGCTTCTATAAACATTCTGTTTATATCTTGGTACACATGTGCAAGAGTTCCTTTAGGGTATATATGTAGGAGTTGTGACTGCTGTCATCACATAAAATTTATTTCCTCAATTTTACTAGACACTGACAAACTGGTTTCTAAATTGGTTGCTCCAATGTACAAATTTTGCAGATGAAGAAACTGAGATAGAGGCCTGACAAGCTCTGCAGAGTTGATAACTATAGATCCGGTGTCGTCCCACATCAATATCCTGACCAATCTCTACTGCCAGTATTTTGATGACCAAATCCAGCAGAGCAAGCCTATATAATAAAAGCTAATATGCAAATCGACCGAACAGCAAAACAACCGGTGAAACCACTGGTCGCTATGATGTGCACTGACCACCAGGGGCCAAATGCTCAACATAGGAGCTGCCCCCAGCCCGCAAGCCCCAAGCCAGCCAAGGCGGGTACCAGTGGGGGCCCCCTGGTCGCCCCGCTGGTCACCCCACAGATCGGCCCTGATTGCCAGCCAGGCCTAGTGACCCTACCTGTGCATGAATACTATGCACTGAGCCTCTAGTATATAATAATCACAAAAGCAATTATTTATGGAGATGCTTGTCCATGTTAGACTGAGTCCCGCTGGTTGCCACAGCTTCCAAAGAAGCTGAGGGAATCCCAGGGCAGTTCTTTATCTAAGAGATAACCCCATCCAGGAAGGGAAAGAAGGTCACCAAAGCAATTGAAATTGATAACGATGGTGATGATGATAATTATGATAAAAAAAAAATACCAGTTATTGAGAGCATGGCATATGAGTTCATACTGGTGTCTTCCACTCCAATCCATTTCTACGTTTCCTCCTTGCCTTTTCTCATTCCATCTTTTTAACTCCTTTCTTCTACACTAAGAACTGTGGCGCTCAATAATTTCAACATTTACTCCTTTGCAGCTAAAATTATTTCAGAATTGCTTCACTATACCACTGCAACAAAACAAATCCACTCAAAAGAGTCTGGTTTTGTTTACTCTTTTTCTTCAACTGCAAGATTGAGTATAGTCAAATTCTAGGTAAAAAGCTACTTGGATTAACCCTTTCTTTTGTTTTCCTTCCTTCAGTACAATCATGTTATTCATTTGGAAAATAGTTGGGTTCATTTTTTAAGATTACTTTCTGGATTTTTTCTATCCTTATGATTAAGAGTTATTTTGGGACTATATAGAACATTAGCATGCTTCCTATACAAAAGTATACAGAAGCTACATTCAGAAATGTGTTATTTCCCTCTACACTGCTCCCTCATTCCCTGTGGGTAACCACCTTTATTGTTTTTTTTCTGTTTTCTTAAAAATAAATAACTTTTATTTACATTATGATATAAAAACATTAGCGTGATATGCAGATTTCCCAGAGAGTAATCTTAAAACATTTTAATGTGCTTTTTAAAGTCTTAATTTATAAGACACTTTATTTTACTGCCACTGACCTTTCAATACAAAGATTTTACAATATTTGCTACAAAACTATAACATTAAGTTTAAGGTTAGGTAGTTCTTTCCCCTGCCGGCCATTCTATTATAAGGAATATCTGTTATCTGAATGTCAAACAATAAGTTACACAGATCATGTACATAAGTACAGTAGATTATTACAATTCCAGTACGCTGTAACATACTAACGGCAGTCCACCACCACAGGCAAACAGAGCTACAATGCACCTGCTATTAGTAGCCAAATAAGAGTAAAATGTGAGACTCAGCCTAGCTAGCCAGACCTATTTGGTGGAGAATTTTAAATGGGAGAGAATTAATAACAGATTTATTAGGCACGGATACAGGCTAATTCCAGAAAAACCTGGCTGTTTCTATGAAGCATGCATAATTCATAAACTTTCCCATCCACAATTCCCCCAAAAACCCAACAACTTCATAACATACTCTTTATTACCTATATAAAAATACTCTATGTCTTAGATTTATATTGTTTTCTTATGTATCCTTTTGGGTTAATTTCTTTAAAGATATGGTTTTTTATTTATGAAAACCATAAATCTTTATGAAACAAAATAAAACAAATAAACAAAAAAACAAACAAAATGGAACATATTAAAAAATATATACTTTTTTGTACTTTTCTTTTTTCCCTTTAACAATTGCTCTTTAATATCTCCTATTTTACTCTCTACAGAGTTTGTTCCTAACTATAGCAATGCTGTGTGAGATGATATGTGCAGATGCAAAACTTAAATGTTGGGAAGAAAAAATATTATAATTTGCCATTTTTCATCAATAAGGCATTTTTAAATATTTTATACTCATCAAACTTTCTTATTTGATTTTTATTATCAACAATCTTAAGCAGAATTTGAAAGAGTGCCATTTGCCATTTATGATTATAATTTAACAAGGCATTTTCAAAAGAAGCAAGCTAAATATGGTAGACATAAAAAGTAAGCTTTTCACAATTTGCTATCACCTGTCCACATTGCAATCAAGAGTCCAGGACAAGTGTTAACCAATGTTATAATTTTAGCACAAAACTAGTTCCTACTTAATACAGCTACTAGTGGTTCCAGAAACAAATGGGCAGAGCACTGGAATTGTAATCGAGTTGGATAAGAGTCAGGGGCCTGATATTCCATGTGTACAGTTATCATACTGTTCTGTTTACTTTTATGATTTTTTTTTCCTAGGTCATAGAGATCATGAAATTGGTGAGATTGCCCTAACCGGTTTGGCTCAGTGGATAGAGTGTCGGCCTGTGGACTGAGGGATCTTAGGTTTGATTCTGGTCAAGGGCATGTACCTTGGTTGCGGGCACATCCCCACCGGGGGGTGTGGAGGAGGCAGCTGATCGATGTTTCTCTTTCATCGATGTTTCTAACTCTCTATCCCTCTCCCTTCCTCTCTGTAAAAAAATCAAAAAAATAATATTTTCAAAAAAATTGGTGAGATTGCTGAGAAGACAATTTCCTCAACTTCACTTTCCTCACCCGACACACATATCCTGAGTACCATCACTAAAGCTGGGGGGCTCCTTTGAAACCCTGGGACCTAGTAATCAAGGTGAAACAAGGCTGGTGCAATAGGCACTATATTATTGCAACACTGCTGTCGTTTTCAGTCACAGGTAAAAATATTTGCACTGTTCAACTTGGTCACCTCTGGACAATGTGGCCACTCTAGCTGTATTCTTCCATTTGGCTATACACTCTTAGAAGGCTGTACTCATCAGGACACTGGATTGCCAAAGACAGAAAGACAATTCAAATTAGCCTAAACTAAAAGAGAAGTTATTGCCCAATATTCCTGGAAATCCTAGGAATGGACACTTTGACAATGCAATTCTCCACTGCAATTCTTTTGCATGAAGTCAAGTTGGTGGCCAAGATGGCTGTCGGCTACTCCAGGCTCTCATCAACCTAGTTTAACAATCACAGCAGAAAATGTTTCTTAATTTTTCTTTTCATGTTAAATCACTGGAAAAGACTTTGTCTGGCCTTGCTTGGCTCATGTGCCTACCCTTGGCTCCATTTGCAGTCATATACCCACTCTGTCTCTTGAAAAGTGATTTCCCCGAGGAGAAGAGGCTGCCAGACAGCAACAACAGGCCTACTTCAAAGACTGAGTCATCTTTGTATGTATGCCCCACAGGTCTGTGACCTGCCAGATTTTCAATCATTGGATGCCAGAGGAGCAAAGACAATTTATTACTGATGAATTCATTTAATATAGAAAGAAAGCAAGATAATTTGCTAGGAAAAAAGAGGTAAAATGGAGGCAAGGAAGATTGGCAAGTAAGAGAGCGGATGCGAAGAGAAGGAAAACAAATACAAATAGTAGAAAATAAGATGAAATTTATCGTTGTTTTGTTATATATATTTATACAGTCAATAAAGGCCACCGTAGCTTTTTTCATGAGAGAAAGAATTTTAAGAAGGCATAGGCAATTATTGGGATCACTTTTAGAGCACATTTAGAAAATGCCAGAGAGTTTACCTAATTCCTCTCATGACTTGGTTGTTATGTCTGTTACACTGTTATGTAACCATAGATATTTTCCTGGGCAATCCCAATAGGTTCTGTGAGCATCTGCTGACTATAATTACTGCTGTTTTACATATGAAGATCCTGAAGATAATTAAGTTGGAATGCCAAGGTTATTTAACAATTATGGGCTAGAATTGGCAGGCAAGACTTCCGCCACCAATTTCATCACTCAGTACCAGAATTCTCTCATCCCGGTCAAAGGAAACATGAATCAACACTGAGGATGCAACACACAAGTGGCATCTGAGACCTTCTCCACTGAGATTGATCATCTTTAGTCTCGTATCCTCCAGGCAACAGAACTGCAGGCGTAACACATACACATGCTCTCACATATACACATCCAACAAAGGAAGCAACACTAAACAAGAGAGAGCTGACGGCTGACATGGGGATTAAAAGGTATGTCACACTGCACAATCTACAACGTTGTAATAACGTGTGTGCTCCCTCCACCATCTGTCTCTTTCTCTCTTTTCCTTCTTTTGCCTCAAAATTGCTGTATCTATTTTGCTAAAGAGCTGTCATCCTCTGAAGCCTGGGCACCATCCCTTTTATGCCCTGAGCCATAGGTCTTCCACCCCAGAGGCTTACACAAAATAACTAAGAAAATGTGAGACTTTTGGTACATGGGATTCTAGTATACAAGCAAAGTGCATACAACTTCTACAAATAATGGTAATAAACAATAACATCTTACCTTTACTGAGCAAAGCACATTTATAGCCAACCACTATGCTAAGTACTTCATAGGTTTATTAATGCTATTTCTATGACGTTGGAATTATTATCTTTGTTTCTCAAATGCCCATGGTCACGCATTAATGAGCAGTGCTACAATTTAAACTGTAGTTTGAAATAAATTCCATGCTCTGGTTTTTGGTCCAAAGCAGAATGCTTTTTTGTATATTTGGCATATGTCACCTATAAATATACTTTTAGAAATCTGAGTTTCTCTATGCATTTCATTTGTATCTCTGGAATATTTTGGTTAAAGTGAATAAGTAGTAAAAGACCTAGTCTCTTAATGTATTAATGGCAAATATATGGTCAAAATACTTTTTACATATAAGTTCATTTGATTATCACCATAGGCCTGTAAGGAAGGCACTTTTGTAGTGCATTTTACTGGAGAATAAGTGAGAGCTGGATCCTCTGACTTCCAAACTACACTCATCTTATTCTGCCACGGGTGTAAGCAAGCTGAAGTGGCACACTGAAGTTGAGAGGTAAGTATGAAAATTCACCCCAGATTGCTCTTCTATGTTCCTGTTAAGACATCTAGAGGATTTATACATGTGCCTCAATTGGATCAAAAGAAATCTAGGAGAGCAAGGACTGGAGGATGAAGTAATAGAAAGAAGCAATTCTCAAGAACCATGGGGAACAAAATACACAATCTCTATTCTTTTAGCATGTTCAAGTCTCCCATATCAAACCCATCTCTCCTGTATAATTTATGTGAGTAAGGAGGAGGCATACATTTAATTAGAACAATCAACAACTTTTATAATCTGTTTTTCTACCGGGGGGAACTTTTCTCTCTTGGAGTCTGAGGTTATTCTTTTTGACTAAAAAAATAAAGCAAAAAGTTTTAAGTTATTTAATTTCCTTTCTACTATTTATTAATATTATTCCATTGATTCCCCCCATTTTTTTTACCCCAACACAACTGAAATGGTTACTATTGACATTTTAATTGCTCTAGAGCTCAAAATCTTTGAGACTTTAGATACTGCTATTACAGCTCTGGGCAACTCTGTTTATTGTAGGTAAGGAGGCTCTTTTGCTTGTGTCTTTTTAAAATTTTGAGCACATCTTAAAGATCCCTGCACAACACCAAGTTTTAAAAATAACTCAAATCCTTTTTTCTTTGATGTAATCATTGCCAAAGAGAAATTAAAAGTCTCTGACTACTAAAAACACTTGGTGAAGCATCAGCCAGTTATTTGTAGTGTTATAGGCTGTAGAGAATAGGACAGAATATGAATAGGAATCAAACTTGCTTTCAGGAAAAACATAAAAAAGATGGGACAAGTAATACTGAACAGCAAAGTGACTAGTATTGCCAAACATTAGGAGTCACAAAGCCTGAGTTCAAATCCAGGCTGAGCACTTAATAGCTATCTGATAGTGTTAAATTGCTAAATTTCTCTCATCCTCAGTCTTTTAATCTGTACAATGGAAATAATAGTTGTCCCTGTCTTCAGAGTTTTTATGGGGGTTATAACTATGAGACACTAATCCCTATGAGACACTCAGAGCAATGTCTGACATGTACTAAGAACACAATAAAAAATAGGTACAGCAATGTAAATATTTAGAGTTGACTGGATCGGAATCCTGTATGAAAAGGGACCCCCAGAATGCATGAATGTGGGTGCCACTCAACCCACGGGAATAGTAATTGGGAGGTTCTCCTGGGAACTAGGTCAGACAAGTAGTTCTGAAGTCTAGATGCTGTATGTATTTGGCTTGCTTTCATGGTCTCTGAATGCATTAGGAAGCCTTCCATTTTCTCCTGAGATATACACAGGGAATTCTTGTGAAGAAACAGCGTGAAGGAGAGAGTCATTCCCCCTAGTAAGTAGAGAACGTGAAGGAACCTGCGATGAAAGAAGCAAGGACAAGAACAACAGCTGCTGTCTGAAAAGCTTTCCTCTGGATAATTCAAATTCCAGGTGCATGCCCAGGGCTTCTCATGATTCCAGAGAGTTGCACAAAACTCCACATAATGAAGATTCTTTTTGAAAACATCTCTAGGGGGGAAATAAATTATTTATCCTGAGTTTTCCTTGAAGCTGGCTAGCAGGAGCAGCATGTTTATAGCATTCCTGCTCTAGAATTAGGTGTGAAGAATTGAGCTGAAGTCTTCCCTGACTTGAGTGCCCTGTTCCCGTACTTCTAGTGGTAATTTTACATTTCTTGCATGATTATTTCCATTGGTACATATCTACCACTCAACTAAAAGTACCACCAGAACAGAGACCCAGTCTGCTTTTGTTTACCATTTTATCCCCAGTACCTAGCTTGGTTGTCTGACATTTAAATAGATACTCAGGCCCTAACTGCTGTGGCTCAGTGGAAAGAGCATCGGCCTGTGGACTCAAGGGTCCCGGGTTCGATTCTGGTCAAGGGCATGTACCTTGGTTGTGGGCACATCCTCAGTAGGGAGTGTGCAGGAGGCAGCTGATCAATGTTTCTCTCTCATTGATGTTTCTAACTCTCTATCCCTCTCCCTTCCTCTCTGTAAAAAATCAATAAATTATATTTTTTAAAAATAAATAGATAGATATTCAGTTAATACTTAACACATTAATTAACTAATAAAAAAACATTTATTTTTTTCTCACTTATTAACCCCAAACAAAATGAGTAATTTGACAATAGTGCATATCAAAGAACATGGATTTTAGTGTCATAAATAAAATAATGGGAAATTTTAAAACCGGGAGATTTTATTAAGAGCCTGTTTAGAGTGCTTGCTTCTCAGTCAAAGCATAGCCAACCCAGAGCTATTCAGAAGAAAGAAATCTCCACTCTTTTATGTTTGGTGTTGCTGGTTCATTCCAGGTCAGGGCACACGCCCGAGGTGCTCCATCCTCAGTAGGAGGTAGAGGCAGGTGCAGGAGATAGTCTATCCATGTTTCACTATCAGATCGATGTGTCTCTCTTTCTCTCTCACTTCCTCCCTCTCTAGAAATCCATAAAAGACTGTCAGCTGATTTCTCAACAGAAACTTTTTGTAGGCCAGGATGAAGTGACAAGAAATATTCAAAGTGATGAAAAGCAAGGACCTACAACCAAGATTACCCAGAAAAGCTCTCATTTAGAATTGAAGGTCAGACAAGAAAAAGCTAAAGGAATTCATCACAACCAAACCAATATTAACTGAAATGTTACAGGGTCTTATTTAATAAGGGGAAAAAAGATAAAAATATAAACAATAAAATGGCAATAAGTACATATCTATCAAAAATTGAATCTAAAAATCAAAATAAATAAACAAGCAGAATAGAAACAGACCCACAGATAGAACATTTGGACGGATGCCAGATGGGAGTGAAGCTGTGAGGGTGGAACAGGTAAAGGGATTTAGAAGTACAAATTCATAGTTATAGTGTAGTCATGGGGGTGTCAAGTACATCATAGGAAATATAGTCAATAATATTCTAATAACTTTGTATGGTGTCTGATAGGTATGAGAGAGAGTACAGGAAAGTTTGTACATTCTGTTGTATAATAAAGATGATATGTATTATATTGTCTGTGTGGCTACTGATTTGCCACAAATTCAATGAGGAAACAAGTCAATTATATATTTTTGAATACCTGCTATGCATAATGTACAGTAAATTTATAAGGAAGTTATATAGGTCATAGTCCCTGATCTCAAGGAGTTTATATTTTAGATATACCTACCTATGGCAGAATAGAGTAATATAACAAGGCATGTAAAAGATATACCAGTTTTACCTAATGCACATCTTAGAAGACATAAGTGAGACAATCATTTGGAAATGATGAGTGATACTGTATCAATGGAGAAGCTTATTTCCTATATAAACACAATCAAATATAAATTGTCTGCCTTTACCTGGTATTTATGCTGAATAATATTAGTTTTAGTAGTGTGTGTTTCAGAAAATGTGATTTAGAAATCAAGCACTAGAGTATGTGACTAGTGAAAATATATTTTATACTACCAAGGCTATGCAACTTAATTTACTAAAATGAAAATATGCAGTTTACTACAATACTTACTATGGATGTACACATTACTTTTTACTTAATAAACTGCTTCCTCTTTTTCATTCAGGCCCTTGCTTGATATGTTTTGATTGGTACATGACTTGAGTTCATATTACCTTTTGGGAAGTACAATACCGTGTGACTCAACCGGAGAAGAGTAACAGATGGTATCTGTGCTATTGAAAGCCATTTGCCAAAGTCATCATTTTAGATTAGCAAGACCTGGGAGGTAGATGGATGAGTCATTACTCTGTTGTTTTAAAGTTCCCAGAGGCTGGTTTGAAATGAGTTTGCCTAAGTAGTCCCAGTGAAAATTAAATTTCACCAAGCCATTCTTCCCATCGCTAAATGAAAATAAATCCAACACATTTTATTAAACATCGACTGAATGCCAACGAGAGAGCGCCATGTGCCCTGTGAGGATCCGGGATTTATAAGAATCTCTCAACCATGTTTCCTTACGTGCAAAATAAAGCAATATAAACACCTCCAGTAGTCTGCACCCCCTTATCTGCATGGGGTGCGTTCCAAGGCCCCCGGTGGATGCCTGAAGCCACCGACAGCACCGAACCCTATATACACTGTTGTTTTCCTAAACACACGTATCTATGATAAAGTTTAAATTACAAATTAGGCACAGTGAGAGATATACAAATGCGGTTTTTCTCTCTCAACGTAGCTTATTGAATTGCACTCACCATCCTCCTTGTGATGATGCGAGATGATAAAAGGCCCGATGAAGTTGAGACCGTTCGCCTTTTCACTTAAAGGAAACACTTTAGGGCTTCCCCTTGGCAGATCCGAAAACAAGGGTTACTTAAACACAGAAAAATACAGTACGGCGACCAGCGACCGTGGATCTGATGGCCAAAAGGCTCCTGAGCGACCGGCCGGCCGCAGCTGCTGCCGGTGAGGACGCTGCGCGTGGGCTGATTGGCGTCCTGCGCGGGCGGAGCCGGACGCCTGAGCTTTCCCCGCTCTGCTCAGAACGCCCACAGCTGAAAACTTAAACACGGCTTCGTTCTGGAATTTTTCATTTAAAACCTTCAGACCACGATTGACCATCGGTAGTGGAAACGGCAGCAAGTGAGCCCACAGGTAAGGGGGAACCGCTGTCCGTACTCCCTAAAGGCCACGTCCTTACTAAGTTTCTTCCAACTCTGCACCTCACTTTCGAGCTACTTTGTGTTTCCGTGAAAGAAAAAAAGAGAATGGCACAAATTCATGTTTAATCAGCTATGTAGGCTAATGTAAGATCCCAGAAACAAAGGAGAAAGCTCATTGTATTCAAAATAAATGTGGTCTCCGAGGGAAGGAGGGAGGGTGGGTGGATGCGAAGGCATCAACCAAAGAACTTGTGTGATATATGCCCAACCCGTGGACACAGACAATAGGCTGCTGAAGGCCTGGGGCAGAGGGAGGGGAGGGAGGGGGATATATCCCCATAAGGGGGATTTCCGGGGAATTGTTTGGTGAAGGCCAACGGAGGGGGGGAGGCTGGATGAGTGAAGGTGGACAACATTAAAAATTTTTAATCAAAATAAATGAGTTTGAATGTGCAAAGGCTGGGGGGAAATGGCCTGAGGAAGTTGTACAATGGGGCCTTGACTTTGAGTGTCCCGACTCACGAGTTTTTTGAGATACCAGCTGTCTCTCTGCCAATTTTTTGCATTGAGTTGATAGAGTAATTTGAGTTAAGGAGGTCCTTAACGAGCTCCTTAACGAGCTCTGTCTCGGAACGAATTAAACTCGTAAGTCACGGCCCCAGTGTATTTGAAGAACCAAGCACTCCAGAAATTATTTACCTAGAGTTGTATTTGTCCCTTAAATAACATCTCCCCGTTACCCCGCCCCCAGTTCCTGGTAACCATCATTCTGCTCTCTATTTTTCCGAGTTTGAATTCAGCTTTTTTAGGTTCTAATATAAGTGTGAAACCTTGACAGTCCATAGAGAATATGTGTTTCTCTGTGTGACTTAACTTCCTTAGCATAATGCCCTCAAGGTCCATCTATATGGTCTGCCAAATAGCAGGATTTCCTACCTTCTCAGGGCTGAATTATATCCCGTTCTGTATATATAAATACCATAGTATAGTGATTATAGTCAACAATAATGTGTTACAAACGTCAAAGTTTCTAAGAGGCTAGATCTTAGTTGTTTACACCACAAAGACAAAATGATAATTATGTGATGTGATATATGTGTTAGCTAATGCTACAGAGATCATCATATGGTAATACACAAATGTATCATATCAACACATTGGACACCTTAAACTTACACAGTTATGTCAATTATATCTCAACATAAATAGTAAAAACTAAATTAAGTTGTAAAAATCCCCCCAAATCAGCACTTCATAGTATTGTGAATGAATAGGAGTGCAAAGGGAAGTACATAAGCTATTCATGAGCTTTTTGCCTTAGGCTTGTCTTAAATTTTTAGATTATATGGGGACAGTGAAGAATTAAAAGAACTGTCATAGCAGAAAATGTGGAGAAGGGAAGACACAGAGAAGAGCCTTTTATAAAGGGAGTAAGGATTAAGAAAGGCCAAATTTGTTGCATTTAAAGTGAGTGCAGATTATCCCAGTGGAGGTATTCTATAAGTCAAATCAAAAATGAATACACATAAAGGTGAAGACCATAGAAATTAGTTCAGGTCTCAAGTCTGTCTGTGTGTCCTTGGGCAATTTTAACTGTAAACATAACTGGACTGCAATAAGTGCTGCAGATGCTGCATGTACCGGTGAGGAAATGGTGTGAGTGGGACAGAGGAGACCATGAAAGTAAGCTGGCAGAAGGGGACAGTGCCCAGCAAGAGCTGTATGGGCCCAGTGACTAGGCTCTTAAGGGTGTTCAGGAAATGAGAAGCAGAAAAAGGAAAACACATAGGACAGATGAGAGAACTGCTGAATGAGCAAAGTGATTTGGGAGTCTATTGGATAAAGGGAAGGGAAAGAATCTAGAAGCTATAAGACTGAAAATAATATTGTGAGGTTGAAGAAGAGAAGAAAGAACACATTCAAAAATGACTATAATATCACTGTTTTAATGTATTTGAGGAAAGAGGCGATATAATTTTTAGTTTAAGTGTAGTGAACGATAGAGAAATAGAAAGTAAAATCTATATAAATTGAAGGTCAGGCCAATAGCTTAAGCATAGTATATCAGAGGGAACAAGCATTGGAAAGTCATTTCACATGTGTATTGGTGTCACATTGCTTTTATCATTATATTCTGGGCTTCAGAAAGTTACTGGTACCTCAAGGTTGCAGAATTTATACAAATGGGATAGTTGATATCATAAAATTTTGTCCTAAAAGGGGGGGGGGGGGTATAGGGAAAACAGTGACAGTTTTCATGTACTTCCTCTTGATAAGGTGCTAATGTCATTTATTTCAAGACACCCTTGCCCCACAGCTTGAAGCATAGACTCCTGAGCAGGACTGCCTGGGTTTGAAATCTGGCTCTGAAACTTCCCAGATGTATAAGCTTGAAAACGTCAATCTAGTGTCTTAGTTTTCTCATCCGTGAAATGGGAGTAATAATAGTGCTTACTTTATAGGATGATCTGAACATCCTATAAGTGAGTTGATAAGTGTTCATGAGATCTGGACTACTTAAGACCTATTGTATTGTTCTTGGCTTTGGCTAAAAATCTGAAAAATAGATAAAGTTACATTTATCCTCTCCTTAACTCTCCAAACTTTTGGAAATAAGGAATGGCAAAACCTGCTACTCTTGGCATTAAGGTGGCAAAAGGAAGAATAGAGATTTGTCTTTGGCCTAAGAAATTCTGGTTGTTTCCTCCTTTGTTACATAAACCAGTGAGCCTTGTGTTACAATATGGATGTCTACATTCTCTTAGTATTTCTGGAGTTATGTACAGCAGTTAATTTGGGTTGGAATTAAATCAGTCTGTAACAGTTAAGGGTTTTTGGTTTTGTTTTTGTTTTGTTTTTTTCCCCTGAAAGCCTTATTATTTCTTTGTACTTTCTGTGGCAACTGAGCTGAATCCCCTCCTTTTCTCAGTGGGAGGCGACCACAATATTATGATCCTAGTACAGGCACAGTCATAAACAGCACTCAATAATCAGCAATGGACACTACAGAATTTCTCCCCGTTCTACCCCTGTCTTCTCCGAACAACCTCTTTACCATTACAGTATAAGAAGCCTTGCTTTGCTTAAGCTTTTCTTCACAGCTTTTGACCAGGAATGACATAGGACACTGGCAGCATGCAGCTCAGTAGCCCTCGGGGATCCGTGTGCCAGGGATAGCACCAGAATGGAATGAGTGATAGAACTCTGACCCTGGTCACCCGCCGCATAGAAAAGAGGTGCGGTGGCCTGTCTGCAAGAAAGTCATTTGAGGCAATTTCCACTTTAAAGGCACCTCTTGAAGAATAATTTGTTGGTGCATTTTTAATAACAGTAATCTGTTTTCACGTGTTTTGCAGTTGACAGCCAAACAGCAATGCATTACAGAGCATTCCCAGTTTGTGGAACATGTATCTTGGTTTTTGATGGAAATATGGCAGGCAGAAAGATTGCCTCAGCACTGAAATCATTCATAGCTGAGTAACTAGCTCTCTCCAGAAAGGTGGAGAGTAATTTGTTGAACATGCAGATAAGCAAAAACAAACTTGAAACTAGAGGACAGACAAGTTCTGGAAGTCCAACGCACAGCGTAGTGATTCTTATGGTTACCAGTAATAGATTATGTGCTTTAAAGTCGCTAAGAGACTAGCTCTTAAATGTCCTCACCACAAGAGAAATGAAATTATGTGACATGATAGAGGTGCTTACTAACACTACGGTGCTAATCATATTGCAACATAAACATTTATCAAATCAACACATTGTACAGCTTAAACTTACACAATGTTAGAAGTCTATAATATCTCAATAAAAATACATATAATATAAATTATATATATATATATAGTCCAAAATATATACATACGATGTCTGTAGATTCTATTACATTTTGAAAATAAAATGTATTTTAAAAAGCATTGCCTTTATAATATAAAGGCAGTGTGTATACATTTTTGGGGACTATATATATATATGTATATATATATATATATATATATGTATAAATATATATATATAAATATATCTACAAAAAAGAATCATTGCCAAATTCTGGGATTTTAAAATTTATACATGTTAGTTGCATTTATCAACAAAAATAATATTTTCTTAAAAAGTATTAATGTTTATATTTCATAGATCTTTATCAATTTTAAATGAGTAAAGGGTATAAACAATCTGGGATTCAAATCTCGGTGTAATTGCACAAATATCAGTTCTAGCTAGGAGAAAAATTGCTATCATAAAAGCCTTTCTAATTAAAAACTAGCTGAAAGAAAAATGTTGTTTTCCTCAAGTTTTCTTTCGAGTCTATAAAATAAGCAAAGAGGCATTTAGACAACTGCTCCTTTATTTCAGAACATAAGGAAAATTTATAGAAGCACAATATTGGCAATGAAATATCACTTAATAAAGAAGAACTCCAGAGGAAAGCATAGAGAGCAACAGAGGAATTCTTTTGTGAGGAAATTTAACTAAGACTATATATTGTCTTCCAGGTAGGAGTAATAAAATAAGCATATCCTTCCTCTCTTTTAGCCTAAAACGTTGTTGACAAGAACATTGAAAGATACTAAGAAGGGCTCCCATTAAAATTTCATTATAATGAATGAATTATGTCACTCACATTAAAAACTACCATTGTGAAAACTTAGACCAAGTTTTCAGACTTTATAGAGCCTTGAAAGGACAGTGATTGTCTGTTCAGTATCTTTGAGTTGGCGTGAAGGCTGAGCACCCAGACAGACACCGTAGAGGGGCATGCGATTGAAGTAAAGACAGATAGTCACATGATCTTTCATTTGCTCTTCAGTAGACAAGGTCAGATCCAGTATTTTTCAGGACCAGATCTCAGTTCACAGGCCCAGCAAGTGACAAGGAGCAACCAAGGAGAAATGTAGAATTTTTGCTTGAACAGTTTGTATGCATGTTTTCTGGAGGAGGATGACCTTAGCTGGTAAAAATTATTGATAGTCCCTAACACAGAGGGATTTGCAAGGAGCTATAAGGGCCAATGGGTGTGGGTAGGAGGGTGGAAGAGAACAGTGTGTTAACACGTCTCAAATAAGAATTGCCAGAAGTTTCTTTCTTATTAGGAGCTCAGGGACTACTGAGTATAGCCAAAAGACCACTTACACCAGCAGTTTGAAGGAGACATTTTCATGGTGAGAGGCAAAGGAAAGTGGACCAACCTGGGGCCTAAGATCTTTAAAGATACTAATTTAATTACTTATGCAAATGACTGCATGTGTCTTCCTGCTTGAGCCGAGGACGAATTATCTTTGCTACAAAAATGATTGATTGTTTGTTAGAGAGAAAGGGAAAGAGCTTAAGCACATTACTGAACAAGAGGCAGACCTTGAGGCAGGACAAACATAAAGCAGGTCATGCCAACAAAAATAACTGGTTAGGAGTAAAAGAAAATTAGAATCAGTAAGAGAACCTGACATGTAGCAAAAAGAAGGTACTGGAGATTTAAATAACACAAGAGGCCTCTATCCTGACCTTCTTATGTCAGACTTGACCTTCTGAGGAAGCATAACAGAGCAAAATTCTGGGCGTAGTCTTTGGACAAGGTGATGATCAGTGACAGCTTGATAGGCACATGTCTTGTGCCCAAGGATAGTCACAGATTCTAACTGGAGGAGTAAGGTCTTCCTAAAGCAGCACTGTCCAAAAGAAATTTATTGAGAGACACAGATGCAATTTAAAATTTTCTGATAGACACATTATAAAGAAACAGGTAACAGCAATATATATATATATATATATATATATATATATATATATATATCTACACTAATAAAAGAGAAACATGGTAATTGGCGTACGACTGCTACCCTTTTCATTGGCTAATCAGCAAGATATGCAAATTAACTGTCAGCCAAGATGGCGGCCAGCAGCCAGGCAGCTTGAAACTAACATGAGGCTTGCTTGCCTCAGTGACAGAGGATCCTTGGAGGAAACCAACGTTCCCTGCGGTTGCAGGCCTCTGAGCGGGCAGTTTAAGAAACATTGTAACAAATACCGGCCAGACTTCAGCCAGCAGATTCGCAACATTGTAAGCGAAGGCCAGAAACCTACTTTCAGCCGCAGAGTCCTAAGAGCTGGAGCCAAGCCTCAAGGTAAAGCTGGCCCAGAATTTAAAAAAAAAAAAAAAAAAGGAAAAAAGGAGCGGTTGGGAACTTCAGTCACTCCCAGCCTGAAAACAGCCCTCAGCCCCTCACCCAGACTGGCCAGGCACCCCAGTGGGGACCCCCACCCTGATCCAGGACACCCTTCAGGGCAAACCAGCCGGCCCCACTGATGCACCAGTCCTCTACCCTATATAGTAAAAGGGTAATATGCCTCCCGGCACCGGGATCAGCATGACAGGGGGCAGCGCCCAAACCCCCTGATCGCCCTGTGGCTCTGTGTGTGACAGGGGGCGGGGCCCCAACCCCCTGAGCAGCCCTGCTCTGTGCCTGATAGGGGGGAGCTCCCCAACGCCCCCCCCCCCCACGGGCCCTGCTCTGTGTGTGATGGGGTAGAGCCATAACCTCCCCATCGGCCCTGCCCTGAGTGTGAGAGTGGCAGCGCCCCAAACCCCTGATCGGCCCTGCTCTGTGGGTGATAGAGGGCGGTGCCCCAACCCCCTGATGGGCCCTGCTCTGTGTGTGACGGGGGCAGCGCCCCAACCCCCTGATTGGCCCTGCTCTGTGCATGACGGGGTGGCGCTGCAACCTCCCCATCGACCCTGCCTTGAGTGTGACAGGGGACGGTGCCCCAACCCCCCAATTGGCCCTACCCTGAGCGTGACTGAGGGTGGCATCGCAACCTCCCAATCGCCCTGCTCTGTGCATGACAGGGGGCGGCGCCCCAACTCCCCAATCGGCCCTGCTCTGAGCCTGACAAGGGGCTGCACCTAGGGATTGGGCCTGCCCTCTACCACCCGGGAGCAGGCCTAAGCCAGCAGGTCGTTATCTCCCGAGGGGTCCCAGACTGCGAGAAGGCACAGGCCGGGCTGAGGGACACCCCCCTCCCCCCCGAGTGCACAAATTTTTGTGCACTGGGCCTCTAATATATATATATATATATATATATATATATATATATATATATATATATATATATATATATATATTAGAGAAATATGATAATTAACCAGACCAGGACACCATAATGGGTTGACCAGGCAGGAGGAGGTTGAGCATGCGGTGTCGGCGGCGAGGCGGCAGGGGCCTCTGCGTGCCTGCACTGGGGGAGGGCCTGATCGGCAGCAGCCGCAGCTGCTTTAAGGCCTAGAGGGGAGACAGGGGGCCTTTCCGAGCTGGTGCGGCAGCTTGGGCGGCCCCAGAGCAGACACGGGCAGGGTGGCTGGGGGATGCTGTGAGTCAGGCGGGGGTCCTGGTCCCCCACGGGGTGCCTCCTCGTGCGATTGAAATCGTGCGCTAGGCCTCTAGTTTTAATACTATGTTTTATGTGTATAATATGTTTACATAATCTATCTAAAATAATCCCACTTCTATGTTTTCAATATAAAATATTAAAGAGATACGTTCCATTATTTTTTGACATACTAAATCTTTGAAATCCATTGTGTATTTTGTAATAACAGTATATCTCAATTGGGACTAGTCACTTTCAAGTGTTCAAGAGCCACATGTTGCCAATGGTTACCATATTGGACAAGTCATTCCTAGAATGTGAATTGAAATTATGGCAGCAAGCTGGAAAAACGACTTTCTAATTCTTAGCCTCTGGTCCCGCCCCACTCTTCCTCCTCAGCAATCTCACTCAATCAAATATTTACTCACTCATACACACGCATATATGTGTATGAGTGTGTACATAGGTTTGTATGTATTTATACAAACATTTTCCTTCTACTGGCTCTTCTTTGGGCTAGAAAAGCACTCAAGTGCCTCTTATACTTGAATGCAAAGAAAACATTTTCAGTTCTTCTTTCCCTTCTCTCTGAGTCAATAAGAGCAGGTTTCTCTGAGTTTTATATGCTCATCCTTTCCATATTGTCATACCTCACTTCTCAAACCTGAACTTAGGTCTTGCACAAACCCAGGATCTTCATCCCCAGAGAATATAATAAAAGAGGTTTCCCTGGTACTCATTTCTCAAGCTACTGAAATTTTCCTTTCGTCCCCAAAATTCCACAGAACCTGCTTTTACCACAATAACAGTTGCCTCTTTATTGCACAATGTAATGACACACTTTAGTCTTTCTTTGCTATAATCATTCAGCAGTATCTGTCCTACTCTCTGGGTTTTCCTAACATCATCTTCCTTTGGTCTTAGTGCTCCCTCTCATATCATTTCTTCTTAGTCTCTTTTCAGGCTTACTTTTTTGGACCCATCCTTTACATTTAGCTTTTCTCTGATCTCTCTCCTATTCTCACATTCAAAACTTTTATGAGCTCTCTATGTACTCTCATGTCATCAGCCAGGACCTATTTTTCCAATCTGTATTTTTATAAGTATGTTTTTATTGACTTTTAGAAGGAGATGAAAGGAGAAGGAAACATCCTTAAAAAACATCAACATCAGCTGCCTTCTGCACGCCCCTCGCTGGGGATCCAGCCTGCATCCCAGACAAGTGCCTGATTGGGAATTGAACCGGAAGCCTTCTGGTGCATAGGTCAACGGGCAACCACTGAGCCACACCAGGCTGGGCCCAATTTGTATTTTAAACCAGAATTCATCAATCCCCAGACTACAAACCATATAGCCAGCTTCTTAATTTACATCTGTGCTTAGATAAGCCTCAGGGAGTTCAAACTCAACATGTCTAAAACATAATCTATTTTCCCGATCAGAATTACTGCTGAATTCCCTGTCTAATCAAGAGTATATTCACCTACTCATGTCACTAGAATTAGTCATTCAATCACCATTATATATTCTTCTGACTTCCTTAATGCCACAGTTATGCAGCCATAGTACTCTGTTATTTTACTAACTTTGTATTTCATTCCTTTTGTTGCTACTCTATTTAGATCCACATCAAAGAGACACAATGGAAGAAGCATCTGGTTTTGATACAAGATTTTTAACCTTGCTGACATTGATATTTTTATCATGTATGTGAAAAATATATAAGATAACACATAATGGACACTTGATATTTTACCATTAATAGATCCTCAAAGAACTCTTTAATTTTCACAATAAAGGTAAATACCATAGCATGACCCACAAAGACATTTATGATTTGGTCCCAGTTTTAAAATTTTCTCATTGTTAATACAGGCCAACTTATTTTTCTGGAAGCAAACTTGTATGTTTTGGCTCATCTTGCCCCCTCTATCTCAAACATGTTTCACCACAGTAATTCCTACTGATGGCTGCCTGATCATTTGTTTCTATTTCCAGACTTTGCTGAGCTACAAACTCCTACAAGATTCTTTCCCTTGACATCACTCACCCTCTCAGTATGTACCTACTTAATATAGCACTCAGTTAATATAATTGTATGTTCAGTTATTCATCTTAGAGGCCTTATCTTCATCATTACCAAGCCTCTTCTATGTAATAGACACAAGAATATATGAATGAGTAAGTGAATAAATTAATGGATGACTTGAGGTGAATTTTCTGTGTATGGCACTATAGAATTTGGGAGCACAATTGATTGTCATGGCATTGAATGTGAGGAAGGCATGAGAAGGAAAGAGATGGTTACATTGATGACATTAAAAGAGGATTTTGGTTTCTAAAGCAAAATATATTATAGTACAGTGATGAACAGATTCTTGGCAAGAATCTAAGACGTCCTCTGGAGAACTGGAAGTAACGTACTTGACATGTACTCATAAAGAGCAGTTCAAAGGAAAGAGAAAAACTGACTCCTGAAAAATTTAGAGAACAGGGAAAACTGAAAAACCAATTGCCATTGTTGGAAAAAGCTCTATAATGATTATCTAGGGAAAATAATAGGTAGTATATTACTCACATGTAGTTATGGGTTGAGAAATAGAGTGAATACATTGATTAAGCTTAAAATTAGTTCCTAGCATTTCCTTTGGATGCTGTAGTCACTAATCCAATTAGAATAGACTAAGAGATTTCTATTGAAACAAGAGAGGGTTGGTATTCAAGTTGGGTGGGGCAGCGTCTCAGATAATTACCGGGTTTGGGTGAACAGTGTTAGCCAGGTTGATGGAGAGTCAAATATAGTGGCTGTCTCCTGGCTCTGTTGGAGGAGGGCTCCGCAGAGCAACAATGGCTTCTGCAAGCACCTCTGTCTGACAGAAAGCTGCCTCTTTAGCCCTCATCCTGAAGCCAGAAAAGTCAGTTCCTCCCAATATGTCCCTGGTGCCTTTGGAGCTGCTGCTCTGGTGCTGGAGCCCAGAGCCAGTGGCACCGTGTAAGTCTGTGTATGGGCCTTTTAAGAGAAATGCCTGCTATTTCAGCCACTGAAATCTTCACTGGCTTTCAAAGTCAGAAATTATGGGGACTTCTCTTCCAAGCACTGGAACCCTGGACTGGGAGGCCTGGTGCAGGGCTGGGACCCCTCACTCCTCCGGGGGAACCTCCGCAGCCAAGATATCCCTCCTGATTTTTCTTCGTCACCTGTGGGTGTGGGACCGGCCTGTTTTTTGTTTATTTGTTTGTTTTTTATCTCTACCCTTCCTATCAGTTTGGATGTGGCTTCTTCTTTAGATCCGTAGCTATAGGATTTCTGTTGAGCTAGATTTCCGACAGTTCTGAATGATGGTTGTTCTTCAGTTTACTTGTAATTTTGATGTGGTTTTGGGAGGTTCCAAGGACCAAGTTTACCTCCTACACAGCCATCTTAGTTGGAAGCCTGAAATTAAGTCTTTATTGATGTACTAAGCTCTGTCACTGGAACCTGAAAAGGAACCAATATGAAGTGCTATAGAAGCAATTCTTTGGTCTGATAAGGCAACAGTCCACATACACTCTAATATTCTGTGACAACAGCATAAATCTTCATAGTATATCAAAGCTTCAGTGTGTGAAGTATGGGTAGTTTCTCTGACTGGAAAATTAAAAGGGTACTAAAACAGTAAGAGTTTTAACCTGTGTTTTAACATTTAAATCAAAGAAGGACTGGAGGAAGTATATAGAAACATTTATAAGCTTAGCAAGTTTTGTGTGAATGGTTGTGACTTTTATATTTTGCTGAAACATTTATCCAACTGTGAGACTAATCAATGATAAGGTGCTGCCAAAGGTAATACTGGTTCTGTCACATTTTTACAGTAGTAAGATTTGAAATTATGTGAATTTATTCTTGTGGGGAAATGATGAGAAATTTAATTTTTTCATTGGAAGAAAGATTTGTGGGAGAAAAATTTGTTATTCTTGCCATGCTTTTCTAAATGTGCTAAAGATATGTAGGTAACAGTTTTATAACTGAAAGGTTAATTATTTTGCATCTTATCAGCTCTTGAAAATGGATGGTTAACCACCTAGGTAATTGTAAGTTTATAATGACAGTTTCTGTAAGAGATTTTCTTTTCATTTAAGAGTTGTTAATTCAGTAGTTCCAAGGGAACCTTTTATGGAATATCTGATAGAAAATGTTTTAAAACCACTGAGATAGTCACAAGTAACATTCAATTATTTATGATTTTGTGTTTCTAAGCATCATCTCACCCTCAGTGCTTATGGAGACTGTCCCAAGTAATAATCAAAATAATTAATTCTATCTTATTGGATGGCAGGCACCATTAGTTGAAAATTGTTGATATAGAACAGCATCAATATTAGATCGATGGTAGCAGGAAACCTAATATATTCAATTAAAATAATTCATAACCAAAACACAAACTAACAAGTATAAATAGGAATGGAGATGCTAATAATCTTTATTTATCATATTTTAATATATTGAAATTTCTGACCACAAAGTTGATTTTTATACATAATTGACTTTGGTAGATGAAAAGAAGATATAATAGAAAACTTTAAATTACTGGTGAAGGGTTTCAGTGAATCATTTGCAGAATGTATAACTAGGATTCAGAGCCTTAATCTTTGGTACAGCTAATGGAGTAGCATTTCACGTGATAGTATGAATTTCTTATAAATTTGGCTGCATTTGTTATTTTATCTTTTACATTAAACTAGAGGCCTGGTGCATGAAATTTGTGCATGGGGAAGGGGCTCCTTCAGCCTGGCCTGCACCCTCTTGCAGTCCGGGACCACTGGCTCCTAAACTCTCACCTGCCTGCCTACCTGATCACCTATAACCACCTCTGCCTCAGCCCCTGTCACCGCGGTTTCATCCGAAAGGATGTCCAGAATGATGTCTGGAAGGTTGTTCAGCTGTCTGGTTTAATTAGTATATTATGCTTTTATTATTATAGACTAGAGGCCCCGTGCACGGAATTCATGCACTCGGAATTCATGCACTCAGCCCAGCCTGTGCCCTCTCGCAGTCTGGGAGCCCTCGGGGGATGTCCAACTGATGGCTTAGACTCACTCCCTTCAAGGAGCGGGCCTAAGCCAGCAGTCAGACATCCTTAGCACTGCCACAGAGGCGGGAGAGGCTCCCACTACCACCGTTGCACTCACCAGCCATGAGCCTGGCTTCTGACTGAGCGGCGCTCCCCCTGTGGGAGCGCCCTGACCACCAGGCGTCAGCTCCTGCATTAAGCATCTGCCCCCCGATGGTCAGTACATATCATAGCAACCGGTTGTTTTTGCCATTTGGTCGATTTGCATATTAGCCTTTTATTATATAGGATGATTCCTAAGCAACACACCATTCCTAGACACCCAATATTACTAATGACTACAAATGGTAATAGCATAGTAGCTACATAAAATTACATAGGATTACATAGCTATGGAAGCTGGGCCTTTCAACATATTTTTGTTCACTTGTCATACCCTTTACTGTGTTAAATAAGACACTAGGATTCATTGAGTGCATGCATATGCTAATTCAAATATTATTTTAAGCATTTTAGATATATTCTCATTTGATTCACACTATGTATGACATAAGTACTATTTTTCCCCATTTTAGCATTTTAATGGAAATTGAGCATCACAGAAGTTAACTGACTTGTCCAGGTTATCTAATAACTGGAGGAACCAGTTTCTAACTAGGATCTTGAAGTCCATATATGTCACCACTAATCTGTGTCACCTCTTGAAAGCTGAAGCACACATGATCCTGGCACTTTAAAAAAGTTCCTGAGCCCTGGCTTGGTTGCTCAGTTGTTGGAACATTGTTCCATACACCAAAAGGTTGCAGATTTTATTCCAGGTCAGGGCACATACCTAGGTTACTGGTTCCAGCCCTGGTCAGTGCATGTAGGGGAGGCAACCAATTGATGTTTCTCTCTCTCTCTCTCTCTCTCTCTCTCTCTTTCTCACTCCCTCCCTCCTTCCCTTTCTCCTTCCCTTCCTCTTTTTCCCTTATCAATAAAAACATTATTCTTTGGAAAGGACTAAACAGAAAAGTTGCTAAAATAAAACTTTTATTTTTATTTCACTTTTGCATAATGACTTTTAGGTCCATTTAAGTTGTTGCAAATGGTAAGATTTCATTGTTTTTTATGGCTGAGTAATATTCCATTGTATATAGGTACCACATCTTTTTAATCCATTCCTTTATCAGTAGACCCTGGGTTGCTTCCAGGTCTTGGCTATTGTAAGTAATACTGCTATTAACATAGAACTGCACATGTCTTTTTGAATTAATGTTTTGGATTTTGTTTGGATAAATATTCAGAAGTGAAACTGCTGGGTTATGTAATAGTTCTATTTTTAATTTTTTTTTGAAGAGCCTCCATAGTTTTTCCCACCGTGGCTGGTCTAGTCCACATTCTCACAATAGTATATAAGGGTTTACTTTTCTCCACATCCTCACCAGTACTTGTTTATTACTTGATGCTAGCCATTCTGAAAGGGGTGGTGATAATCTCATTGTGGTTTTAATTTGCATTTCCTTGATGATTCGTGATGTTTAACATCTTTTTATATGTCTGTTAGCCCTATGTATCTCCTCTTTGGAGAAATGTATAAGTCCTTTGCTCATTTTTTAATTGTGTTATTTGTGTCTTGGTGTTAAGTTGTATGAGTTCCTTATATACTATGGATATTAACCCCTTATCGGACATATCATTGGTACATCTTCTTCCATTCTATATGTTGTCTATTTGTTTTGTTGGTGGTTTCCTTCACTGTGCAGAAACTTTTTAGTTCTATGTAGTCCCATTTGATTATATTTTCTTTTGTTTCCCTGGTCCACTGAGACATATCCCAAAAACTGTATTGTTAAGAACATTGTTAAAGCGTTTACTGTCTCTGATTCCTTTAAAGATGTTTATGGTTTCAAGTCTTACATTTAAGTCTTTAGTATATTTTAAGTTCACTTTTTAATATGGTGTAAGAAAGTGGTCTTATAGATTATTGCATCAATTTCCTCTTTGCTTCTACTCTTGCCTGCTATAGCCTATTCTCAATGTAGCCAAAGTGATTCTTTTTAAAATTAAGTTAAATTATGTAGTCCTCTGATCAGGTCCCTTTTTTCTTAGACTAAAAATCAGCTATGCAATGACCTAGAGTCCTAGAATAGACATGAAGGTGTGTTGCTCTTCCTTCAAAAACTACCTTGACATCCAGCTGCTCAGTTACTTATGTAGTTAGCTGATAGTTTCTGGCTACAGCATTTCAGGACACACCACTCCCAGGTAGTCCCGAGCCAGTGACACAACCCAGGTGTTCCTGCCAAATGTAAGGCTTCTCTTATAGGCATGCTTTTCTCTGAACCATTTGGTTTGGCTAACGCTATGTCAAATATGAATCACAGTTACGATAATCCCTGCACAATTCTGTCTCCTTTCCTCTTGCCTTTCACAGATACTAGATTTTCATTGAAGTCTAAAAATTTTCCTTAACCAGTTCTGCATCCCCTTCTTTTTCTGTCCTAGGATATTGCCCGCCAATAAACTTCTTGCAGTCCTAACTCTCTCTTAGCATCTTCTTACTGGGAGACTCCAGCTGACCATGATCTGGCCCTTTGTACTTTGATGACCTGACCTCTCCTACTCTTCACCTTACTCACCAAGCCAGACACATTCTTTGTTCTCTTGTCTAGAATGCTCTCACCCCTAGATATTAGCATGGTGAACTCCTTAACATTATTCAAGACTTTTATCAAGTATCAATTTTCCACAAGGACAACCAAGACCAGCTCATTAATTCTGCAACCTGACACTGTCCCACCACCATACTTAGTACTTATGATCTCTCATATTCTCAGTTTTTTTCATTTTCCATGACATATAGGTTGAATGTAAGCTCCCTGTGGGTAGGATCTCTAGTAGATTACCAAAATATCTCCAACACTTAGTATGTACTTACCATGTAACTAGATTTTTATGTTAAACTAGAAGCCCAGTACACAAAACTTGTACATGGGTAGGGTCCCTAGGCCTGGCCGGTGATCAGGACCAATCGGGGATTTCCAGCTGCCAGCAGCTGGCCGAGGCCTTCCTTCATTCCGTGCCACCCCCTGGTGGTCAGTGCAAAAGAACTCCCGGTCTCCCAGTCAAACTCCCAAGAGGACACTTTGCATATTAGCCTTTTATATATATAGATTCCTTCTTGTGTACTGCACCTGTGGCCTTCCTATTTGAGGTTGGCCCAAAAGATAGAAACTTTGATGATAGATTTTTAGTATCTGGAATTTAGATCTGGTTTGAATGTGATTGGAAAGACTACAACTACCCTGGTATTGCCGGAGATGATGAGGGAGAATCAACCGGACAGTGGGAGGAAGGTAGAGGGTACAAGCTGCTTCCTGCTCCTACCCTGCTGAGTTCAGTTAATTCAATAAATCATTTCATACACAGAGTGATTACATTCTAATGCAGATCTGTGGTACACCAAGGAAATAAAACAAAATATAGTGTGGGGGGGAAAACTACAGAGTCAGAAGATTTGGAATCAGGTCCTATCAGAGATGACTAGTTGGGTGACCTGAATTGATTCATTTTTCTCTCTGACAGATTTCTCATCTAAAAAATGGGGATAGTTATGCTTAATTCACATTGATTTTATGCAACTAAGATTAGATAAATGTAAAAGTAATCTGGAAACTATAAAGAATACTAATGGGTTATAATTTGAATCCAGAAAAAAAAATGCTAATCTTTTAATGATCGTTCCCTGAAAAAACATTTTTGGCTGATTCAAACCAAAGCATGACAATTTATTGACTATTTCAACAAGGATATAGAAAAGGAAAATAGAAAGAAGTGGGAATAGTTTCCTTTATTGGAATCTGTTTTCCTTTCATGTCACCCTCCCCATTCTTTGCACATGATCAGTATCCACCTTAAAGTTGACAAAGGAAAATGAATGAGGGAAAAACTTAGTGTCTTAGAAGTATGAGAATGAATCAGTTCAAAACCATGCATAGTCATTCAATCAGAACTATTGAAGGACATAAAGCCTATCCTTTTCGAAAGAAAAGGCAAAATGATCAGTGTTGTGTTATTTGTAAGACAATAATAAGGAAAGTGAACACACAGTTTATCACCACTATTCAAAAGATGCTTTAATTAAAAGGTAAACTCCAAATTAAGGTAGAGATTAAGCCAATGATAATTATTTCAAGAGGAATAAGCTCTTTCATATTTTCAAAGGATGACTATAATTCCTTGTTCCTACTCACACTTTGAATATTGGATAGTTATGAGTAGATGATAAAGAATATGAAAAATAATCAAAGCAAAAAGAAATGCCTTCATGAGTTTGCAGCAATTTATTTTTGGTTCTTCTTTTACCTTAGTAATAATCCTGCAAGGCATTTAAATCCTGTTCATAGCTAAGCACAATTTTATGTTCGTTATAAAACAGACACACTATTTCACACATGAATTCTTTCGATTATTTGATCTTTTACTAATATTCACATCCCTAAACCCAAGTCTGAATGATGAAATAGCAAAGAGATGGAAAGAAAAAAAATTGTTCACTGATGTCAGTCATATCAGCAAGTCAGAGTCTATGTGTTAATCTTTTCCTAAGTCATCCAGTTGTTAATGGACTAACCTGATACAAGTCTATGTAAATAACAAGCTGTGATAGATTATCTGACTCATCTGGCGCCAAGTCATGTTTAAACCAACAGATTATGCATTATTATTTTTTTAATATATTTTATTGATTTTTTACAGAGAGGAAGGGAGAGGGATAGAGAGTTAGAAACATCGATAAGAGAGAAACATCGACCAGCTGCCTCCTGCACTCCTACTGGGGATGTGCCCGCAACGAAGGTACATGCCCTTGACTGGAATCGTACCCGGGACCCTTCAGTCCGCAGGCCGACGCTCTATCCACTGAGCCAAACCGGTTAGGGCATATTATGCATTATTAACATTAACACAACAGTGGACCAATCTTCCTGCACATTCACCAGAGATGGAAAACAACTAAATTGTTAGGAATGCCAGAATATTCTGAGTTAAATCACATTCCTTGAGCATGCTGTTTATAACTTTTGAACAAAACAAATACCATCAAGGACTTACAAGTACCAACTCTAATAAAGACAAATTTAAAAAGTCATGACATTTTCAACTTAGAGGCATTTTTGTGAGTATATGTTCAATGATAGTAATCAGGTTTTCTCTGCAGAAAGACAAAATTTATATCCTTTAATAGTTCTGTTTGAATGATCTTATGCAACATTTTGATTTGATTCATGCTTATGGTCCTAAGTGCAAGTGAGGGAGATTCATCACAGCGTGCAGTAAAGTCCTCAATACTTCACTCTGAGCTTTATCTCAAATTCCCTCTATCCAAAGTCGACCCTATTCATTTCAGCCCATCGGTGAGCTCCTAGTGTACAGTAGACATCCCTCCTCACTTTCAAGACAAATCAATAGTGACATGAATTACCTGCCTCTAGAGAATGAAAGCAACATGGGCCTCAACTTTATCTTGTGGTGTGTTAAAGACGTGGAACTTTGAAAGGGCATCTAATTGCAGTGGAGAGAATGGGTTGGGGAAGACAGCCATGAGAAAGCTATAGTAGTGACATGTGATCATGAGTAAGAGTAAGGTGGGCAGCAGCAGGCTGGGGTCGGGATGGAAGGAAAGGGATGCTCCACTCTACGCTTATTTAGAGCGCTCCATCTCTGGTTTTCCGCTATGTTTCCCTCAAAATGAATCACACTGTCAATTCTTGGTTTCTTCGTCACTTTCACTCAGTGCCCAGGGTAGAGCTATGCACAGAGCATGTTCTCAATAACCAGTGTGTTAAATGGAAATTTCAAAATAGGCATTTTTTAAAGATCTTAAAATACCACCCTCAAATAACCACTATGACTACCTTTAATCTATGTATCTTTACACAGACTTATCCGAATAAGTATTTGATGGAGTTCTCCATCTCCCTTCCTTTCTTCTTGTCACCATATATGGATTTTGTGGGTAACAATAGAATTGAGTCCATCATGCTAATTTATTCAATAAAGTTTAACAGAGGTTATTGCTAACCTGCCTGTGCTGCCTCCTCAAGCAGGGAAAGGGCACCGTGGCTTAGGGATGAAATTGACCATTTTTCACCCCCAAATTGATCTGTCAGTCCATGGTGAAGGCAGTAATTCTGTTTTATGAGAAGTTATTTATAGAAGCTTTTATGAGAAAAGGTGCTGTCAAGATATGTTAGTATAATTTTTTTTTCTGGCATAAATGCTGAACCTGGAAAAATAGATATAAAATAATTAACATATTTTCAGATTAGATTTCTGACTTTCAAGAATCTCTGTCTGTAATTCATTCTTTTTCAAAGCAATCACGGGAGTAAAAGTCTATGCTTATTAAGAATGTATGCCTTTAAGAAGACTGCTTTTATTATTATTATTATTTGAAGAAGGAAAAGAAAAGGTTTTAAGCAGAGAGCCCCATGCATCATGTTTTAAATTAGAATAAACATTTTTTAAGGTGGCCATATTCAAAAAGTTTTCAAAATTATGCCAAAGCATAAGAGCATGTTATGTTTCCAAAAAGGCACAAATTGCTGGCTTAAGTGTCATGCAAATAGGCTTGCCATTAAGGTGTTGCCTTCAATAGCATTTATTTCTCTGAAACTCATAATTAGGTCAAATATAACATTATCATTCACCTTGAGGTTGGTTAATCAAGTGCAACTTTAGAGAAAAAATTTAACATAAGTTAGTCTTGGAGAAAAATCCCTTATATTTATATTGAAAATGAATGTATTCACCTGCTATGAGAAATTCTCCCTTTCGAAGCAATCTCTTCAGAGCCAGATTTATCACTGGTAAAATCAAATAACTTTCACCTTCTCAGAATTTTGAAAGTCTAAGAGTAATGAATTTATTCCCTTTCCAATAATATGACTTTGTGTTAAGACTCCCACTTGCTTAAGAATGAAGGGAAGGAAGCACATATGAATTTCTTTCCTTACCTTCTCTGTCTTTGCTTCCCTGCCCAAGGGTCCTGCCAACATGCTGTTTGATGACTCTCCTTGCATGAGCAGCGGCCTGGCCTCTTTCCCACTTACTCAAATATGGAAGGCGATGTTGGCGAGCAGACTCTGAATCCACTTCCTGAGCAGTTGACATGACTGTGTATGACATGCCAACCAGTTGCTGTTCGGGGAGCTGAAGCAGAGCACTTACTTATGGCAGAGGCCGCTTCTAGAAGGTCAGCCATGCCCAGGTTGTGCTTATCAATAGAACTGCTTCCTGTAGGTCAGGGAAGGCATGGTAACCCGGCCTGTGCAATAAGGAGGTCTAGGGACTAGACTAATACTTTTTTCTTCCTTTGGAGCAGAGTTAGAGAGGAAGACGGGAAAAGGGGTAGGAGCTTTTATAAGAAGTGGAGGGAACGTCTCAAAAGACTGAGACAGAAAAGCAAGACAAATATTAGTTTAAATCGGCATTTTCCAATATGTGCCCACATATAATAAATATATTTCTGATAATGTTAATTCATGGATTTTTTATTAAATTACTAGAGGCCCGGTGCACAAAAATTTGTGCACTCGGGGGGAAGGGGGGGTCCCTCAGCCTGGCCTGTGTCCTCTCGCAGTCTGGGACCCCTCGGGAGATAGTTCCCTGCTGGCTTAGGCCTGCTCCCAGGTGGCAGAGGGCAGGCCCAATCCCTAGGTGCAGCCCCTGGTCGGGCTCAGAGCAGGGCCGATTGGGGTGTTGGGGCGCCGCCCCTTGTCATGCACAGAGCAGGGAGGATCGGGAGGTTGGATGCCACCCCCAGTCATGCTCAGGGTAGGGCCGATTGGGGCACCGCCCCTTGTCACACTCAAGGCAGGGTCGATGGGGAGGTTGCGGCGCCACCCCCTGTCATGCACAGAGCAGGGCGATCAGGGGGTTGGGGCGCTGCCCCCTGTCACACACAGAGCAGGGCCCACTGGAGGGGTTGGGGAGCTCCCCCCTGTCACGCACAGAGCAGGGTCGATCAAGGGGTTGGGGAGCTCCCCTCTGTCACTCAGAGAGTAGGGCCAATAGGGGAGTTGGGGCGTCGCCCCCTGTCACACACAGAGCAGGGCGGATCAGGGGGTTGGGACGCCGCCACTCTCACACTCAGGGCAGGGCCGATGGGGAGGTTATGGCTCTACCCCATCACACATAGAGCAGGGCCCGTGGGGGGGCGGGGGTTGGGGCGCCGCCCTCTATCACCCACAGAGCAGGGCCGATCAGGGGATTGGGGCGCCACCACTCTCACACTCAGGGCAGGGCCGATGGGGAGGTTATGGCTCTACCCTGTCACACAAAGAGCAGAGCCAATCAGGGGGTTGGGGCGTCACACCCTGTCACACACAGAGCCGCAGGGCGATCAGAGGTTGGGGAGCTCCCCCATATCAGGCACAGAGCAGGGCTGATCAGGAGGTTGGGTCGCCTTCCCCTGTCACAAACAGAGCAGGGCGGATCGGGAGGTTGTGGCCCCGCTCCCTGTCACACACAGAGCTGCAGGGCGATCAGGATGTTTGGGCGCTGCCCCCTGTCACGCTGATCCTGGTGCTGGGAGGCATATTACCCTTTTACTATATAGGGTAGAGGCCTGGTGCATGGGTGGGGCTGGCTGGTTTGCCCTGAAGGGTGTCCTGGATCAGGGTGGGGGTCCCCACTGGGGTGCCTGGCCAGCCTGGGTGAGGGGATGATGGCTGTTTGCAGCTGGTCACACACCCTTCAGGGTGGGGGTCCCCACTGAAGTGCTTGGCCAGCCTGGGTGAGGGCATGAGGCCTATTTGCAGCTGGTCACACACCTTTCAGGGTGTGGGTCCCCACTGGGGTGCCTGGCCAGCCTGGGTGAGGGGCTGAGTGCTGTTTGCAGCTGGTCACACACCCTTCAGGGTGGGGGTCCCCACTGGGGTGCCTGGCCAGCCTGGGTGAGGGGCTGAGGGCTGTTTTCAGGGGGCGCCCAACTCTTCCTTTTTTCTTTTTTTCTTTTTTAATTCTGGGCCAGCTTTAGTTCTGAGGCTCCAGCTCTTAGGCCTCCACTGCTGAAAGTAGGTATCTGGTTTGTTTTGGTTCTAAACAATGTATAACTCCAGCTCTGACTCCAGCTCTGAGATCCCAGCTCACTGAAAGCTGGTTTCTGGGGGGTTTTTTAGCTTCTATATTTGTTAAAATGTTTCAAACTGCAGGCTCAGAGGCATGCAAGTGCTCCTATTTTGTAATCTAGATATTTCTAGAAAATATTTAGACAAAAATCTAGTACAAATTAATAACTGATGGTCTACCCTGTGAAAATGAGTAGACAGGAAGGAAAGCTTGCTTACATTTTCTCCACTAATGTTCACTGAACATTTTTAGACCATCTCACTATAGCGAATAGTGCTTAGATGGCCTTGTGAGAGACAACTGAGGGCAGGCGGGGGGCGGGGGGGGGGGGGGGGAGGGGGAATCAACCTCACTGTTAGGAACAAAATTAGTATCTGATGCAGATTAGTAGATAGAATAAGATTACCAGCTCTGATAATTTTTACTAAAATATTAATAAGTAATTATAGGATGCTTCCAGGATCTCTCTCTCTCTCCTCTCTCTGTGTGGATGGGTGTCAGCTTTTATACATATCCTGGATTTGGATCTTCTAACTTTATGTTTCATAATCACATAGATCCCTTATATTGACCCAAACCATCAATTTCCAAAAAATGTTCTGTGGAGTACCAATTATGTTAAATGGAAATTTATTATGAAAAATTTAACATGTAAAAATATTTGGGACCAGTACATTTCACAATTAGGCATTGTATATTCTGCTCTTATAATGCTAATGACTGAATTTAAGTTTCCGAGAATTTTTACACCATGGTGTATTACACCATTGAGCATTATCCTATCTAATAAAAGAGCAACATGGTAATTGGCGTACGACCGCTACCCTTCCCATTGGCTAATCAGGGCGATATGCAAATTAACTGCCAGCCAAGATGGCGGCCGGCAGCCAGGCAGCTTCAAACTAACATGAGGCTTGCTTGCTTCAGTGACGGAGGCATGGTTTAGTGAAATATGTGTCAGATCAATATCATCCTGAGTCTGGGTTTTATTTAGGGGGATTATCATCTTTCTCTTCTGTGTTAGCTTGTCTTTATTCAGTTAAGAGAAGCAGAAACACATTCTGGTTACTTTCAATCAGGGAGGGATATTGTAAGTAAACATGGAGAAGCAGGGAAAATTCACACACCCTGGAAACACATATTATTGTCCAGATGTCCAAGAGCAGCTGTGGTGTCCTTATTGAAGAATTTGACTCAAAGATGCATAACTATACTCTGTATTTTTTAATACGTATTTTTATTGTTGACAGTATTACAGATCTCTTTCTCCCACTTTGCCCAGCCCCTACCCCTCCCGACTCCCCTTAGGCCAGTGGTTCTCAACCTTCCTAATGCCATGACCCTTTAATACAGTTCCTCATGTTGTGGTGACCCCCAACCATAAAATTATTTTCGTTGCTACTTCATAACTGTAATTTTGCTACTGTTATGAATCGTAATATAAATATCTGATATGCAGGATGTATTTAGGCGACCCCTGTGAAAGGGTCATTTGACCCCCAAAGGGGTTGCGACCCACAGGTTGAGAACTGCTGCCTTAGGCCTTCACCACACTATTGTCTGTGTCCATAGTCTATCCATATAAATTCTTCGGTTTTTCTCTCCCAACCCTCTAAGATATGTCAGTCTGTTCCCTGCCTTGGGACTAATTTTGTTGGTCAATTTAACTCTGTATTCTAATGCTTTACTGGTGCATCTGTTGGCTAATGTCCACTCCAACCATTAGTGGTCTCACAGTCATGCTCTGCAAAAAAAGCGGATTAGATTAGTTTAGATGGACTCTGACAATCGGCAGCCCTTCCATATTAGGCCACATCATAATCTCTGCCTGCTTGTAGCTGTTTACATATGACTGTTCCTGGGCATAAATCCACTCCTGCTTCAAAGCAGCCACTGTCACAAAGGGTGGGTCACATTATTAGATTCCCTCAGAAAGAAATATGGGAGTTGTAAGCACAGAGAACCTAACAAATAATTTTCCAATGAATCTTGGCGTGAAGACCATCTTGAGAACTATAAGGGATCTGAGATGTTAACCTATCTTCAACTAACGCATTAGCCTGCCCCAGTTTCATGGTTGCTGCAAAAAGACAGATTCTTGAGTCAGAGACAGAGAACAGCTTATTGTTTACAACAATAACAGCAGCTAGAGCATCATTTTGTACCACTTTTAAAAGCTATGATTCCTACAGGGCTACAGGAAAAGGGCAAGGTGATACTTGTACAGGAATAATCCCAAGCTTAGGGAACTCAAATCTTTTTGAATAAACAGTAAGCCTTCCTGCACGTTTCCTAGAGGGAGACATTATCTGCATTTTATGTGCTATGGTCACAATTTTTTTGTCCCCCACCAATTCCTATGATGAAATTCTAATGCTCAATCTAGTGACATTAGAAAGGGGGGGGGGTGTCTTTGGGTGATGCTTTGGTTATGAGGCTGGGGCCTCATGAATGGGATTAATGTTCTTACAAAAGAGACCTCACAGAGATTCCTCACCCTTTCCACCATGTAAGGATGCAATGAGAAGTCTGCAACAAGAAAGAGGGTCATCACTGGACCCTGAAGGCACCCTGATCTCAGACTCTCAGCCTCCAGAACTGTGAGAAATTTCTGCTATTCATAAGCCACCCAGTCTGTGGTATTTTGTTGTAGCAGCCTGAGTGGACTAAGATAATGCTGGACAGTAAAGGAAACTGACTAGACTTTGCTCCAAAGAGAGATGGTATCCATATCTTCCAAGGTGGCTCACTAGACCCGTGGTCGGCAAACTGCGGCTCGTGAGCCAAATGTGGCTCTTTGGCCCCTTGAGTGTGGCTCTTCCTAAGCCTTAGGAGTACCCTAATTAAGTTAATAACAATGTACCTACCTATATAGTTGAAGTTTAAAAAATTTGGCTCAAAAGAAATTTCAATCGTTGTACTGTTGATATTTGGCTCTGTTGACTAATGAGTTTGCCGACCACTGCACTAGACCAACATCTTTGAAAGGCAGTTCAGAGAAAAAGGCAGCCAGTGCCTCTGCTTGTAAGATATGCAGAAATACGGGAGCATTGTCTTCCAGAAAACCCTACCTCAAAGGATGCTAAAGGTTAACTTATATGAAGAGGTATAATTAAACAGAAATAATATTGCACACATGAAATATTTGAGTTGCATGAGAAAATAGAAAGCACCAAATGTGAACTGCTCTTCTCATCACTCACTGTCACTGCAGGAGCCCATCAGCTCTCTCCCCATTACAAGATCTCTACCAAATTCTGCCTTGCATTCATTGCTTCTTCTGTCAGTGGCTTTATGATAAAGCACTGAGAAACGAGACAGCTTGTCCTTCAAACACTCAGGGTCTCCACAGAGATAAAACATCCCTTAGCCATCCTAGCACCATTGTTTTCTTCTTCATCCTTTTCTTCCTAAAGTACAAAAAGATATAAACAAAAGCTAAGGCTTTCAAGAACAGAAAAATTACTGCACAATTCTGTCCCAAATAACAGCTAGTATTTCCTTTTTAGGAAAGCCCAATCGCTTGGCTAGGAATGGATACCTGAGAAAAAAATTTGAATTTCCGGGAAGTAGCAGGATTTTACCAGGGTATTTGCTTTGCTTTGCTTTTCCTTGCATAGACATACATATCACACATTTCTGATTGCAAAGCAATAATTGATATGGCAGTACTTTCAAACCTGTAACTTAGTTAAGTGAATAATTTGTCATTTCTTTTGAAACACCAATGGAAAAGTGATGATGTAACAATTCAAAACAATATAAGGTATGAAGAATTATTTACAATTTTTTAAAAAAATTGCATAAAGTTTGGTATCTATGTTAAAATAAACATATAAAGGATATGGAGAATGTCTAGGAAGTAGCAGACCAAGATTTTAAAAGAACTGCAATTTGGAAGGATGGGAAAATGCATGTGAAAGTTTAACATAAATTTAAGAGTGACTACATTTCCTCTCTTGCTCTCCAAGTAATTGAATGGGAGAGAAATAATGCTAGTTTCTAGTGCACAAAACGAAAGTATGAATGAGTTGATTTTTTGGTCAAACATGAGTGTCCTCTCCAGCAGCATAATTAACATTTTACCTCATCTTGGGAGAGCTGCGAGGACCTAATGGTTAAAGGCAAACATCTACCTGGATGATTTAGGTGTTCACCTAAATTGAGGCTAAATAATCTATCCATTTAAAGTGACCCAGCTTCATTGTTCCTGCACATTTTACCCTCTTAAACACAATTTTTCCTGGCATTTTGTCCATCAGTTTGTGATGGTAATCCCAGAAATGAAATAGCATGTCATAAATAGTTTCAAAATACAAACTGTTATTCAGAAAAACATTTAAACACAGCAGGTGTTTGTGATTTAAATTACCTGCCACAAAGCTAACTTGTGTTACAGCCACGAAAAAAGAAAAGAAACTGCTCCCATTTCTTTGCAAACCTTTAAAATCTACACATTTTCAGTCACTGTAATGATTAAAATAAAGGTTACAGTTGAACTGAGTGGCAGAAAATCACAAGTCAAAATGTTAAGGTCATTTTCCAAGATAAAAATTCTCCATGATGATGTAGAAGGCTTTCATTATTATTGCCGGGGTTCTTGTTCCAGCATCTAGAAGGGTTCAGCAATCTGGAGAAGGGCTGTGTGTAACTTAATAAAGAGTCCAGAGACGAAACATAATTTTGAAAGGCATATGGAGGTCAGAGGAGCCTAGCTAAAGAAACTAAGATCTCCTGGTCTCAGGACCCCTTACTATTTATTAACACAATTTGTCCTAAGGCGAGGTGGAGATAGGGTTAGGTACAGAATCCATTGTCAGATTTGAGGAAATGCCTCCAGCTGCTCAGGTGTTTGGCCAGTAGGAGGCAATAACGTGTAGATTAAGATGCCCTGAGCTGTCTGGCAGCAAACGATCATCCCTTTTCAGGTTTGGGGAAATGTCCTTGCCACTCCAGATGATTCAGCCCTTGCTGACATGGAGGAATTGGCTTCCGGCAATTATGATTATTGAAAAGCTGAAAATGTTTAAATAAATTAGATAAAGAAAAAAATAAAATTTAGGAGAAGAGAAATGGAAGTGTAATATGAAAAGCAGAAATGAAGCCCTAACCGGTTTGGCTCAGTGGATAGAGCATCAGCCTGCGGAATCAAGGGCCCCAGGTTCGAGTCCGGTCAAGGGCATGTACCTTGGTTGCGGGCACATCCCCAGTGGGGAGTGTGCAGGAGACAGCTGATTGATGTTTCTCTCTCATTGATGTTTCTAACTCTATCCATCTCCCTTCCTCTCTATAAAAAAATCAATAAAATATATTTTTTTAAAAAAAGCAGAAATGAAGGAATTAAATAGGTCAGAAATGCGTAATAAGGAGAAATAACATTTTTCCATACATAAGAACGTGTAAAGTGGTGCTACAAAGGTAAACAAATAGGGTTATGCAAATGTTTTATATTCAGTAATAAGTCAATGTCCTAGATCCTTTTCATTCAAAATCAAAACTTTAAATAATAAACATATGCAGATTTATTCTGTTTTAAAAACATTTATTGTCTACTAGTTCTGGTCCCTGTCTTGATATTATAGAGAATTCATAGATTAAACAAATGTTGTCCTTATGCAAAAGTTTGGTTGTAGTTAAGATCATAGTGAAAAGTCATTAGTGGAATAAATATGAGTAGAAAAATGTAAAAGTAATTTAAAAAAGGGTAGTTTTTAGGAATTTAGGAAGTACCTAGTATGTCCTTCTTCAGCCCCAGGTTAGAATATAAATGTAAATACTGTCTTCCTCCTCTCAAGACATTTCAAGGAAATAAGGCATAGCTGTAAAAAAAATGAAATAATCTAAGATCCTTAAAGAATAGAAGAAGATAAGGATTTTGAGTCATAATTATAAATTTGATTGATGAGGCTTACAAACATTAGATGTGACTATGTAGAAAATGAAGATAAAGGGAAGTATCTACTCTCTCTTGATAACTGAAGTTAACGTAGCTAAGGAACATCAGAAGGAGCATAGTTGAGATAGAGCACAGTGTAAATGATTAGCTCATTTGGGGCTACTGAGTTGTAGCACCTTCTTAGATATCCAAGTACGGTAGTCCCCCCTTAGCTCCAATCCCACTTTCCCTGGTTTTAGTTACACATGGTCCAAAACTATTAAATGAAGAGTTCCAGATATAAAAATTTATGTTTTAAACTTATATTCAATGTATGCAATAATATTCCAATTCTATTGTTTAAAAACAGAAAGAAATGAAATAGTCCATTAAGTAGAGATACTTACATATGTGGCAAATTCCAAAAGAAGGGTGAAGGAATTGTCCACAGGAAATTTAGGATAGTGATTTCCTCTGGGGTAGAGAGAGGAACATGTGATTGGTGTGGGATTTAGAAGGTCCTAGTAAGAAATGATTCTTTTTGTTTTTAACTTTTTTTTTTCATTGAATGTATTGGGTTGACATTGGTTAAGAAAATTACATAGGTTTCAGTGGTATAATTCTATAATACATCATCTGTATATTGTATTCTGTGTTCACCACCCCAAAGCAACTCTCCCTCTATCACCATTTTTCCCCTCTTTACCATCTTCTACCTCCCCTCCCCCCACCCCCACCCTGCTTTCCCTCTGGTAATAACCATACCGTTGTCTGTCTATGGTCTTTAACTGCATATAGAGTGTAGAGGTATTAATTTTATTTGTATTCATATATGTTTTATATATACTTTTTGTATATATATTTAACAGTTTAAATAAAACCTAGGTTTTTTAAAAAATAGTCACCAATTGAACTCTGTTCTGTCCCTTTCTGCTAAGGCAGAGCTAAGATGGAAGGAGCCTCTGTCCTTGAATCACTATGTAAAGAAATGCTGTCCACCAACTAAGAACACTGATTAAACTGTTTATATGAGCAAGAAATAAATGTCTCTTTTATAGTTTGGGGGGTTATTGGTTCATAACTCCCCCAATAAATCTCTACTATTGTTCCCTCTTTATTTTTATCCATAGTACTTATTACCTTCCAACTAACTTATAATTTACTCATTTTACTTCATTTATCGTTGGTCTTCCCCAACTAGAATATTAGATCCATGAATGCAGAAAATTTTGAATGAATGAATAAATGATTAAAAGACTGTGTTATCAACTCAGCCCAATAAACTGTTATTTGCTAGGATACAATTCAAGTAATCATTTTTATAAGCATACTCTACCTTTTGATATTTTGTGAACAAAAAATGGTAATGCTAATGTTTTATATTCATCATTTCATATGTCTCACATTTCTATGTATCTAAATATATCCCTAACCAAAGAAAGTTCTGCTCATATTCAGAATATTTCAGTCTAGCCAAGGAAAATAATCTCTTTTGTATACCTTCTCTAACTCAATTTCAGGGAAAACATACTTATTGAAAATATAATTTCCTGGGTATTCCCTGTGCACCACAATCTTCATTTGAGGATTTATTCTTTAGGGGCAGGGGTCCCTTTAGTGGATAGATAACCTCACTTGGATCATTGATCATCCCTTCAGAGCCTAAAGATTTTACCTTCTACCTTGGTTTACAGGCTTTATACTTCAACTCAGTAGGGAAAGACTTCCCACACTCCCATTGAGTCAATCAGCTAAAATTCTTAGATTCACTAAGCCTCAATTTACAGAAAGGAAAAGGCCACACTGGGAAGATGGACCAACTTTTTTCTTCCATTATGCTAAAACATTTTCGGAGCACTCACTGACAGTATTTCTAAGCCATAGGAGGCAATTCTAAGGCAGATGTGGATTCTTTTCAATGGCTACAGAGGGTTCCCAAGGGGAAAGCAGCCTCATGCTGATGTGATTCCCAACAGGAGAAGGACACTAGATTAGAACCCTTCTCACAGAAGCCTGTGTGTGACTGAGGCTGTCTTCTGACCTGTGAATGGATGCTGCTGTTGGAAAAGTCCTGATCCTGGCTCCCTTCTGCTGGGATTTTAGATATCCAATATCAAAGAAACCATTTGCAGAAAAAGCTTTCCATACTTTTATTATTTTTGAGAGAAAAATATGTTGAATGGAATATTATTATAATCAACCCTGAAATTGTTCTTAGATAAAAAGTAAGCTTTATACATAACAAAGGAATCAAAGTTGCTTGTGTGTATATGGGAGATCACAATGGATCAGTTAAATGTGGATTTTTTCCAAGATAACCATTTAGTGTGTATTGTCGTTTCACAGAAAATAACATTACCATAAACTTATAAGATATCTCAAGTAAACTCCTTAGAAACTATCTAGCACACTTTTATGATTATAAGATAGAGAACAGGTATAAGTTTGATATGAAGAGGTGTTTAATATAACATGGGTAACGATGTATTGTCTTAACTTCTAAATCAAAACACTTTGAGACTTCAGCCTTTATTTTTACCAACTATCTGTGAATGCTCCTTTATCACAGGGTCATGTTCCCCACTGTTGTGTTCTTTGTGGGCAAATATTAATTTGAGGCTGCACCTCTGGCCTCAGCAGAGCTCCTAGGTAGAGCTAAACAAAACAAACAAAAAAATGGGGGTTAGATTTTTCTGTTTCAATGCAAGATGCTGAATGTTAAAAAATCTTGTGATTGAAGCTTATCCGTTAAGATTGAAAAAACCCAAATGCTCTAAGAAATAATGCAAAGTCTCAACAACGTAACATAATGGGTCTTTATTTCTTGATGCTGTCCAAAGCAGGCCAGTGGTCCTTAAAGGGTCTCTCCTCCAAGTGGTGATGGGTTTGCCATTTCAGAACCTTTCTCTTCCAAGGGACAAATGAATCACTCGGGAACTGTTAGTATTGCAAGGGGGGGGTGGGGGGGGGATGTCCTTCTCACTCACATTCTATTTATGAAAATTGTTCATTTGTTCCCAACCTAGCTACAAGTGTGAATGAGAAATATAATCTCCCCCTTTATGTTCAGAAAGGGTGCATATTGATGCAGTCTTTGCCAAAAAGGAAAAGAGAGATAAAAGCTGAGGTCAGAGAGCTAAACTGGTGCCACATGATAGGTATATTCTTATAGTCCAAGAAAGTATTGAATTATATATAAGATGTAGGAAGTCAATGAATGACTTTAAGCAAGAGGGCAACATAACTTAATTTGCATGTTTATAAGATTAATTATAATGTGGCTATCAGGAAGGGAATTGGGGGTACTGGTCTGAAGCTCAAAAAGAGAGGATGATTTGGCAATAAAACCTGGAAGTTGATGCCCTATAGAATGTAATTGAAGTAAATGGGCATGAATGAGTTTGCTATAGAGGGAGAAAAACTGTGACATTTTTAAAGCAAAGCTAGTTCAAAGAATATTATTTTAATTCTTGTTTTCAGTACAGCTTAGAGGCTAAGGAAATGTCTGACTTTCAGACCAATAACCATTATTATACTGTCCATTCAGGAAAAGGAGAGGAAGGAGGGAATGTGGATCTGACGCTTTATTTTCCTTTTACCATCTGGAGAGTGCTGATGTAGTACATGCAGTTTTACTGTACCTACTTCTTAGGCTAATTTTGGAAAGAACACAAATAGCATGCATTTTGATTTCCAGAACATTTTTTTTAATGTGTGAAAACATTTGAGTGTATGGATGAGTCAAAGGATAAGTTTCTGTGAGTCACTGGGGATTAGAAAATAAAAATGCCAATTTCAATCTCTAGCAAATGACAGATTTGATAAACATTTATGAAACAAGATTATCTGTACCACAACATGCAGCAAGATGTAAATGCTATGTAGAGTTCTTCCTATATTAAAAGTTCCTGAACTTAAAAGACAACCTGGTAAAGGGTCATCCCTGAGGCATTGCGAGTGGGACAGAGAATGAGTTATGCCCAGATTTCAAAATCCCCCAAGACAGACCACTAGGGAGCCGAGTCCGATGCAAAAGCATAGAGTCTTTTATTCAAGCCCGGGCTTGTTCCCCCTCTGCCTCCATTACTGGATGCGAGAGAGGGCCCTGAGTCCCAAGAGAACCAAGGTTATATAGGGCTAGTCATTTGGGTGGGCTTAGGTAAGTGACGTGAGTTACAGAGATTGGTCACTCTGGTCAGGGTTTTACAGCACAAACGTCAGGAAGTGACCAACACATTCTGAGGTTTGAGCCGTCCCCCACTATAGCCTTATTAGGACCTTAGCTGTGTTCCTGGAGCTTCATTGGTCCACTCAGGTGGTGGCTGGGGGAGTTAGGATATTACTGGCACTCCTGTGGTCACTCTCAGAAAGTGGAGGGGGTTTAGGCTGAGGGCCCAGCCCTACAAGATAAAGTGGAAAAGAGTTCGTTTCTGCTTTGTCCTTTCAAATGAGCCAGAGCCAGTTATTCTAGGTCAGCTCTGTTTTCCAGGAAGCATTTGCTTACAGGCAAAATCCGGTTTCAGTGACCATTAGGACTCATTTAGACATTCCCATCAGTGGTCATTTGGTACTACAACAAAGAGAAGGTGCAAACAGTTGTGAAGTGACCTTTGCCTCCTGCAGTTACCAATGAAGACAGAGTCAGTGAATGGCCCAGGGAAATACAGACAGACAGTAGGCGACTCTAAGAAGCTCTGGTGGCAGGACCTTCAAAGTCAGTTACATATAAATATTAATTTTGTTTCTAACCCAAATAGGATCTGATTTAATCACTCGGCCACCAGTAATGGGTGTTATACCTGGGGTAATTTGTTTTTAGGCAATATGGCAGTTGCATTAAAACAACAGATTTCCTAAACCCCAGTATTCTTGTTGTAATAGAATATTACAAACACGTGCATCCATAGGGCTCAAATTAATCTGAAACGTTTTATATCACAGACTCTTTGAGAATCTGATAACAGCTATAGACCTCTGTTCCAGAAAATAAAATGTCACACATACAGTGACACAATTTATAGTTAAGTTTTTGATCTCTGAACTAAAAGCATATATCAGAAATGTATGACTTAGAGGGAGGATTTACTTTTCCAAATCTGGAACTTATAGGCATTCTTTCCATTCTTGCTCCACTACTATAGTTACCACTAGATAGTCTTATCTTAATTCCATTTTTATAAGCATGGAGTCATTCTGTAGATTTTTACTGACAGGTGGCTGCTGACTGTGAGGTACTCCATACCAAATTCACATTGAATTTGTCATCTGGTTTTAAAGTCCTTCTTTAGTGGTGTAACCACAGCATTCCTGAGAACCTCTCCAAGTGGAGAAGTAAACTTCCCAAAGGCTTATCCTCTCTGCCTTTCATAATTATGTAGTTTCATTTCCTTTTTGTGACACTCAATACACTCAATACTAGGGCATTACTTGCATTGAGTTTTCGACATACCCATTTAAAGATTCTATAGTCAGCTCTTTTGATTTGTGAACTTTCTAATATACATCCCTATTTGGCATGGACCCAGTTACTGCAACTAGACCAAACATAGACATAGAGGAAGAAACTAATGGACAGTTGACATTACTTTAATCTATTTCCTCAATCCTAAAAGGGAGGAGTTTTTCAAAAACAAGGAGATTCAGAATGGGCTCAAGTGACAAAGTCATTAAAGGTCTTCTTCCAATCTACTTTATACTCTCTCCTCATTCCTACTGATTTGCCTACACATTCATTATTTTTAAGATTACTCTAGTCCAGAAAGTTAGTGACAATGAGCAAATGCAAGAGTTTTGTCTAATCACTTAGCATGTGATTTAGAGACTTGTTAAGAAAAATAAACACAGAAAACAATCTTTTATTCCATGAGCATAATACACACGCCCAAATCCAAAACTTACTGTTATGTCCTTATGCCACTTCTAAGCCCTAATCATGAGCCTAGAGATTTTTAACTACAGAGACTTCATGGGGTCCTCTCTATTTCCTGAAATTTAAGAATATTTTATCCTGACTGGGAGAAAAACAAGATGATCATGCAATAAATCGACAATGAAAGAAACCAAGAGCCAGCTGCTTCAAAGGGGAAAATAAACCACACACACACACACACACACACACACACACACACACACACAAAATGTTGCCTATCAGGAGAGCGGACTGGGCAAACTTCAAGAATACAAAGGAAAGGAATGAAATAGTTTCAATTGTCTCCAGGCGAATGTCTTTGGATATAGTCTGTACCACATAAGGGAATGGCAAACATTCACCAATGAGAACCAAAGGAAGGAATGAAACAGTGAAGAGGCCAAGCAGTTATCTCCATGTTCTGTTGCACGAGGGTTAGACTTTTGCTGTGAGCATGGCTGCTTTGTTCTCTAAAGGGCTTCCTTTCCTTATGTGACAAGAAATATATAAAAGCATATCTTGCAATAAAAAAAGGTTCCAGAGTCTTAGAGAATATAATGTGACTTCAAAGGACTTAAAGACATCCTTTCTACAGGATAAATTCGACATCTTACATGTCCTATCTAACTTTTATATAATTCAGGGCTGGAGCTTTAGGGACATTCAATAGTCAGAGAATTCTACAATAGAAAAACATGGAGCATGAACGTCCTAGATGCTAAAATTACTTTCAGTGCTCGAATGTTTCACAGTGGTTCTTCTCCTGGGTTAAATGCCTTGTTTCTGAATGTTCTCTTTACAATTCAGGTTCTGTTGCTTGAAATACATTAACCAAATTAACCAATTAGTATCACGGATTAGCTTGGATTTAGGGATAAGCTATTAGATTTATAATAAGCGCATTAGGTTTCTTCATTAGGAAAGATTTGAAAATTGAAGAAACATGGGGATGCGCAGAGACAACTGGCACAATTGGAGAGCTGACATAGCTCTTGCCATAGTGAAGAATAAGAAAACTAAACTCTGAGTTTGGGGTAGAACCCTAAGAGGAATTGAAATATAGAAAAGTAAGGGCACTGAAGAGAGCAAACATCCAATTTCAACATTGCCAAAATCTGTTTTCCCAAGACATTCCAGGTTTATAGCTGTTTATTTTTGTTTGTTTGTTTTAAAAATATGTTTTATGGGGAAGAAGCCCACAACCCGGGCATGTGCCCTGACTGGGAATCTGCTGGAGTACAGCCCCAGTGGGTCCAGGGGTTCCCAAAGGTGTGGACGGAGTCCGCGAAGAATGAATGACATGGAGGCAGTGTTCAGGTGATCATCATACTCAGGTTCTACATATTTATTGTCATCTAACATCTGTATTTATACTATTTGGTCCCAATCCTATCCATTCTATACAAAAGGCCAGGGGGCTTCCCAACTCCATTCAAAGGTTACTCTATTGTTCCACTAAGCTACAAGGAAGTAACTGAAGGAGGTCACTCCAAGCAAAGATCAAAGCGACCAACCACCCCCTTTACGGGATAAAAATCCTCACCTGGGGAAACAACCTTTCTTCTCCTAGCCAGGTTCCTCCCCCTATTGTCCTCTTACATCTGCATTTATCCTATTTGATCTTAATCCCATCCATTCCATTCCAAAGGCTAGGGTGTTTCTCATCTCCATTTCAAGGTCCCTTGAAACATCCCTGCAGAGACTGCCTCAAGCAGTCAGGGTGGATCTGCTTCTAGCAGGGATCCAACCAGAATCAGTGACCTCCTAGTACAAGGGACAAGCTCAACCAACTAAGCCACACCAGTTGGGTGGTTTATACCTGTTTTAATTTTTATTACTACTAACTCTCTTTTCACTCGCAGAAGGGTCTTATTCGATCCATAATTTTTTTGGTCTCCCTATCAAAGACCATCCTTTCTATATTTCTTGTCTCAAGAGACAGACTTGGGAGGGGAAATTTTCTGCATGTGGACATGGAAGGAAATTGTCTTAGGGAGATTGTTGAAGACATTAAATGTCAAACTAGGGCTTTTGGAAGTTATTCTTAGGGTTCAGAGTCTGTGTTTTGGAGGGAACTTTGGTTTTCCCTGTATCTGCTCTGGAAATGCAGGAATTTCCCACCTGCTTACGAATTCACTCTCACATAAGGAGCAATGTGTGTTTGATCACGTCATACTTCTATCTTTTTCCTACACTAGTCATGTTTTCTCCATTGCTAATTTATTGTCCTAAAACTAAACATTTCATGTTCTGGTTCCTCAGGGCTCCATCATGGACCTTCTCTTATGTTTCTACTATCTTGTCTATCTCAACCAACCCATAGCTTTAAGTACATATTTATGCTGATATCTACATTTAAATCTCCAGTCCAGCCATGGGCAGCTTGGCTAAGTGGTTAGAGTGTCAGTCCACAGACCAAAGGGTCATGGGTTCAATTCCCAGTCAAAGGCACATACCTTGATTGCAGATGTGAAGGCAACCAATTCACATGTCTCTCTCATGTTGACGTCTCTATTTCTCCTCTCTCTCTCTCTCTCTGTGTCTCTCTCCCTCCCTCCCTCTCTCCCTCCCTCCCTCCCTCCCTCCCTCATTTCTCTCTCTCCCCCTCTTTCCCCATTCCTTCCTCCCTTCCAAAATCAATGGAGGAAATACCCTTTGGTGAGGATTAACAAAACAACAACAACTAAAATAATACATCTCCAGTCCAGTCTTCTCCTGGAAGTCCCAAGAGATATGCACAACTATTTGGCTTCAATACTTAGATGCTTCACAGACATCTTAAAATGGAACTTTTGACCTCCATCCATTATAATTTCTATTTAATAAGTAAATTGTTCAAATTAGAAACCCATGAGGCATATCCTCTTTTTCTCTTTCACTCTTGAAAAGTAATCTATCAATAGATCTTATCAGACCTACCGCCAAAACATACCTGGATACTATCAGGTCTCTCCTATTCTATTTAATCTGGCCACCTTCCCCTTTCATCTGACCTATTGCAACAGCCTTCTAACTGGTCTTTCTACTTCCCTTGTTGGCCCTTCAATAGACTCTCAACACATTGGCCAAAGACATCTTAAAACATAAACTAATCATGTCATTGTCCAACCTCTCAAAGCTATCTATTTCACATTGATAAACTACGGCCTACAAGGTTTTGTTTGACCGCTCTTAACTCTCACTCATTTCATACCACATTCTACCCAGTCCTTACTCATCACCCTCCTTGCTCTTTCTTGATGACATCATGCTTTTCCCCATGTTAGGTCCTTTGCACATGCTTTTCTTTCTGCTGAAATGCTCTGCCCTCCATATGCATATGTCAGCTCCTTTCTGCTCCTTTAAGTTTTGGCTTAAATTTCACCTTTTCAGGAAAGACTTCTTTGGCCTGTCTCAGTCCCTTATTTCTTTTTTAAAAAAAACAACACGCTTTTATTGATTTCAGAGAGGAAGGAAGAGGGAGAGAAAGATAGAAATATCAATGATGAGAAGGAATCATCAATTGGCTGCCTCCAGCATGCCCCCTACTGGGGATCTAGCTTGAAAACAGGGCTTGAGCCCTGACAAGGAATCAAACTGTGGCTTCCTGGATCATAGGTTGATGTGTAACCACTGAGCTATACCGGCTGGGTAGATTTGATTATTTAGAAAATATTATTTCTATGAAACTTAATTTATAATCATCTAATACATTTATCCTCTTACTAATTTACCGTTATATCAAATATAAGCTTTAGGGTAGCAGTGAGCATTTCTGTGCATTTTTTACTGATGACTTTAGGGCCTGTAATATTGTAAACACTAAGTAAATTTTGTTCAATCAATTTATCAATTTGTTAGTCACGTGTCAATTAATACTTCATGCGTGCTTTAAAAAAAGCCTCTAGGGAAAAATTAATTATGGGATTTATCTTTTGTCTGCAAAAAAACTGGATGTCCAAAGTTTGTTTTCCAAAGCAGTTCTTTTCAGGGATGATTTAAAAGAAAAAAAGAACACGGGGAGATGTGTTTTCTCTATAGATCACAAAACACCCACCTTAGGACTGCTTCTGGGACCTACTAGTGTACAGCACACTAGTCCCACCGTTAACTAAGCAATGCCCACTGTACAGACTAAAAGTAGATATCTGGAGTTCATTTGATGGGCACCCTTGCCATTTAAATACTCAATCCCACACTTCAAGTCTAACAGCCAATTAAAATGCATGGGGGAAGTTCACACCTTAGTATCTTCCCACATAGCTAGCTATTTATGTAGCAAAATCTGTCAACATGACAAGAAGAGATAGAATTTTCCTCTGTTCAGGAAGTACACTGACAGCACTAACAACAGAAGTCGGAGCAAATTGAATTTGTGTATTTCTGCCCATCCCAAGATACACAAAGGTGAGGACCCTTTTAAGTTGCTTCCACGTACAGCTACAGGTATGCTCCCTGGCTTACAACTTTATAACTTCCTACTTTATACAGTGGGGCCTTGACTTACGAGTGTCCCGACAAACGAGTTTTTTGAGATACCAGCTGTCTCATGGCCAATTTTTTGCATTGAGTTGATAGAGTAATTTGAGTTAACGAGCTCCTTAACGAGCTCGGTCTCAGAACGAATTAAACTCGTAAGTCAAGTCCCCATGTAGTTCCTTGTACCTTTCTGTTCTCCTTCTTCCCCACCTATCCCTGAAGATGCACACATTGAAGATGCAGTGATAACAAGGAAGACTTAGTGGCCAAAATCAATATCTATCTATCTATCTATTTATCTATCTATCTAGCTAGCTAGCTATCTACTATCTATCTATCTATCTATCACAGACATACATGCATACATATCTATGTATACATACATATATACATTTTTTTTACCTCTGAGAGTTGGTTGTATACATTATGGTGCTTTATTTACTCTTATGTACTTAATATGTATAGTACACATTTGAATGAATGAGCAATGGTTTCTATTATCCTTTTGAATCTATATATAAAGCACTAAGTATTAATTAATCATTTGGGTGACTGGTTGTTCTACTTAGGAGACAAGCTAGAATATGAATAAACTATAACATAACCAAAGAATTTAATCAAGCATGATGTCAGACAGCTTTTTTTTTATGACAAACCACCCCCAAATACAGTGGCATACAACAACAAACATTTATTTCCCCACTCACAGGTCTGTGACTCTGATTCATCTATATTTATTCTGGACTCAGGCCTATAGGAAAATAGCTACTTAGGGCCATGTTTTTCTCATTGTAAAGTTCTGGAGCTTCCCAAGGGACAAGCAGAAACTTTAGGTGCCTCCTAAACTGTAACTGGTGCACTGCCACCTCTGCCAACATTCCTTTGGCCAAGTTAAGTTATAATGCAAATGCCAGTAACAGTGGGTCAGGAAAATACACTTTTCTAAAGAAAGTGGGTGCAAAAAAGTGAATATTGTTTAAATAATCTAATCTACCACTTTCCACTTTGTTGCTCAAAAATACTTATGTGCCTTTTCCATACAAAATACCACTCCCAAAAGAAGACACCCCAAATGTTTCACCCAATTATGGCATCAGTCTTTGAGTATAGAATGCAGTGTATTTTTCAAGTTCAATTGTGTTCCTCTTGGTCCAAGACATATAGACTAAGAAACAAGTTAAATGCTCTCACACTCCCAATATCTGGTGGTGGAAGAGGGACAGAATAGTTACAATAACATTTCCCACCAAAAGGTAGAAGAATTTCCGGCACACAGCAGTCACCACTCCCCCAGATTTCTGAACTGCTGCTGGATAAATGTGAATTTGCTCTAGTCCAGAGTGCATAATTTCCCTTCCTTCTGCTCCTCTTACTCTGCCAGGAATCTCTCCCTGGTCCATTGCTCTCCATAGTTCTGAGAGGTCCTTCCTGTTTTCCCATTTTGGACATCTACTGAAGAGAGCACATGTGCTTTTCAGTGGGAACCAGAGGTCCTTCTGCATCTCAGATACATCTTTGGTTCTTTAAGTCTAGGGGGCAAAGGTGTGCCAACACGGTTCTCTCAAACATTTGTGTGTCAAATACAGCTCTCTACACATTTGACTCCACATGTACCAAGATCCACTCATGGACTTCATTAGGGTACTTTGGGCCCCTTGGACTTTTGTGGGACTATGCCCTTAGGTTTTCTGGGAATCCTTTCCTTACAGTTGAAGGAATTTACTAAATATTCTCTTAAATTCTTCCCAGGTCCTAATTTAGCCTGTTTCAGCCACACTCTTGATTTGGTCTTTAAACTGAAGTTATACCATCATGGACCCTTTGGATTTATTGAGAAACAGTGTTATTTATAGCAGTGCAATTTTTGAATTACTTATATACCCTCTAAATTCTACTTGCAAACTATTGGCTTCCCCCCAACCCCCCAGCCCCGGCCCCGCAAGCTTATTTCTTTCTTCAATACCTTTTCAAATACAGTTAGTTGCAATCAGCTCCCACTTTGAATATTTTGCCTCAACAGCAACTAGATCAAAGTCACCATATTAGTAACTATATATACTGTCTTCCAAGTTAGATCTGGCCCAGTTTTACCAAATATTTTGCCACTCACTAAAATAGCTCGTCATTTTTCCATGTCCACTGAAAATCCCTTTGTGCTCACCACTTATTCCCAAAGCTAATGCCCACATTTCAAGTTTTAGTAATGTGAACAATTTTCTGTACCAGGCTATGCATCATATTTGTTATCTAATGCTATGTAATAAATTACAACAAACTTCTTGGCTTAAAATAACACACATTTATTGTCTCACAGTTCCTAGGAGTTAGGGATCTGGGAATGGCTTAGCAGAATTCTCTGCTTCAAGACCTTTCATGAAGTTGCAATCAAAGTGTGACTAGAGCTGGGGTCTCACCTGAAAGCTAGGGAAAAGGCCATTTACCCACTTGCATGGTAGTTGACAACATTCATTTCTTTATATCTGTAGAATTTGTATCCTCTTGCTTCTTTAAAGCCAATGATCAAGAAAGAGACTCCAGCAAGAGAGGAATTATAATCTTATGTAATCACATACATCCCATTACCTTTGCCATATTCCATTGGTTAGAAGCAAGTCACAGACCTTGCCCACTCTTAAGGAGAGGAGACCAAGCAAGGATGTGAATACAGGTGCTGAGGATCATGGGGACACCACATCTGTTGTTCACTCAGCACCACCAATCTCCCTTCTAAAGGGGCAATGACAGTCCCAGAATCTTCTAGTTTATGTTTATGACTCTGAGTTCGAGTTTGGCCATGAGAGGAGCTTCTTTATAAAATTTGGAAAGTAGAAGTGAAGTGAAGTCACTACTGTTTGAAGGTTGTGGCACCTAGACGTAAAGAGTTTATACACTTCCTTAGAAGGTATCTTGCTATAGTTATGGCAGCTTCTCACATTTCCCCAAGTTCTGTCTGTTCCACATGCTACGGTGCTGACACCATTACTGGCTGTTTCTCTGGTGCTCTGGCTACACTCTTCCGGACCTTTATTATCCCAGCTTCTTCCTAATTCCTAATTGGTCAACACTACTGCCTACATTAAATGCTTTATTCCCATAATAGTTGTAGTGGTTCTATTTTTCTGACCCAACCTAGACTGATACATATGTACTGCAGACTCACAATTTTAAAACCTGTGTATGTATCTAAATAATCTTGGGACTGTTTGCAAAGGTCTGTATTCCAAATCTTTGGAAGGTGGGCCTTAGGCTCTGTATTGCCACCATAACTGCACAGGTGACTTTGATGCAAACTCAGCTTAGGGAACCAAGGAAGCAGCATTAACCTGTGAATCAGGAGACTGGGATTTCAAAGCCTGAGCACTTATACCAGTTAGCATTTTGACACTTAATAATTAATGTATATGAATATATTATAACACTTAATAATTAACAACAGACTTAATGCCTCAATACAATATTTTCTTGTATACAAAGAGAGAGCAGAACATTTCTAAGATTTCTTCCATCTAAAATTTGATTCTGAGATTCTGTTTCAAACAACATTCTTATCTCAGTTGTGATCTAAGCTCCATAATTTATTAGATCTGTGACCTTGGGCAAGTTACTTCAGTTCTCTAGGTCTCAGTTTCCTCATCTATTAAATGGGGATAATAGTAGTGCCTACCTCAATGGGTAGATATATTAAATTTATTAAATTATACAATGTCTAAAAAGTATTTAAAATGGTGCATGGATTATGGTAAGTACTATATAAGTGCTTGTTAAAATAAAATTTACATGTAATTTGGAGAACAAACATTTACTAGCACTATTATTCCAAGGTAATAGTATAATATTCTAGGAAATATGGTTAGAAGATAAATATGATAAGAACAGTGCCTTGTGGAGTTCACAGCTGATGGGGAAGATGGAGATATGAACAAGGAATTGTAACAGGGTGTGATAACTAATCAATGCATCAGGTTCCTTAGGAGCCCTGGAAATAACTAATTTTTTACCTGGAGGAAGCAGGGAGTGACTCTCTGAGGAGATGACATTTGAGTTGTTTAGAATATTGCTTGGGTAATTAATTACATATTAGAATATTGCCTGGGACGGTAATTACATATTCACATAGAAAGAACAGGCTATCAAAAATGTTTTTTAAAAAATATATTTTCATTTATTTTGGAGAAGATGAGGGGAGGGAGAGAGAGATAGAAACATCAGTGATGAGAGAGGATTATCAATCAGCTGTCTCCTGCACTGGGTGTTGAGCCTGAAACCCAGGCATGTGCCCTGACCAGGAATCATACCATGACCTTCTGGTTCATAGGTCAACACTCAACCACTAAGCTACACTGGCAGGGCTCAAAAATATTTTTGCCTTAGGCAATATATACACACTTTCAACAAAGGTATTTGATCCATAAACAGGTAAATTATAATACTGTTGAAAGTTAGAAAAGTGATTGGCAGCATTTACCAGAAAACTCAAATTTGGTGGCTTTAATTGATATGCATGTATTTTTCTCACACCAAAGTAAGTATGGGAATGGACCGCTCCATCTGGCAACGTGGGTGACACAATTGCAGACTCAGGCAAGGTATCTGCATAGGGCCGCACCATCTGTGTAGTGCACAATGCTAGGGGCTTCCAGTTACATCAACTGCCTGATCCTCTATCCCCCAGCCTCAGGCTCTTTCTGTCTTTTTCATCACTATCCTTAACTTGCAGGAATTAATCCTCATAATTTAAGATGGTTGTTGTATCTCCAGGTCTCCTATTTACCACCCAGACAGCAAAAGCAGAGAAAGGTAATGGGGTAAAAATGATTCCTCCTAATGAAGCTTTGGTTTTTATTAAAAAGTGATGCCCTCCACTGGGACTTTCCAAACACCTCATTGCCCAGGACTATGGCTCAACTTAGCATGCACCTTTCCAGAAAAAGGAAGCAAGAGGAGAAGTAGCTTTGATTGGAGGCTGACTTCTAGCAACACAACCCACTCTGAGATCATTTTGAGGGAATCATGCAAGGTTTTGAGCTTTGTGGTTTCCATTTCATATACTGTTATAAGAGGAGGTGACCTTTTCCCTGCTTTTTCATTTCATTCCATAAATCATATGATAGACACATTATCATCTGCACGTGGCTGGTGCTTAGACGTTGCTGTCTGTGCACCAGATATGCCAACTTCCCTGTTTCTCGGACACGCCATGTTCTTCTTTGACTCAAGACTTTTGCCTGTTCTTCCTTCTACCTGAACCCCTATTTCCACCCCCCTCTCCCTCCTTTCTTAATTAACTCCTGCCCATTTACCAAGTCTCATTTTAAATGCCACTTCATCAGAGAATGCACACAAATGCCCAGGCCAGGTGAGTTCTCTATCCAATAGCACTTTATACCCAATACTTTTTAAATTCTCTTCCATATCTGTCTTTTGCTCTAGTGTGTAAACTACCTCTAAGGAAGAATTGCTTACCCACCAGAGTGGTTGGCCAATAATAGAATTTGTTTGCTCTTTTGTTCAATTGTTTAATCAAAGAGATGGTTAAAAAAATGTTAAGAATTCTTGCGTGTTTTAGCTTTTTCTAAAATAAAATTTAGGTATTCCTATGCACCACAGGAAATACTTCAAAATAAATGGGTTTCTTGATATTATAGAAATGTATATGTTAAAAATACAATAGTAACCTATAGGAGCCACCAATGGAAGTGTGTTGATTTGAGATCATATTCTTTAGGCCAACACAGATGGTAACTTTGTCCAATAGACATAAATATAATCACCTCTTTTACCCTTAAATATTCATGCTTCTTTTCAAATTCAACATCTTGATCTAATGCATCTTTTGCACACTTCATGCCAGTCTCAAAGACAATTTATAAATTTATGTTTTTCATTTATCTAATATACATTACCTGTCTACTACATACCAGATATTCTTTACTGTGCTTTTTAATAGAAGTTATTTTCATAGGGTGAAAATGTACATATTGACCTTAGAGTTGTAATATGTAGGTCATCTAAAAATGAATTCCTCATTTTATAAAGAAGAAATTAAATCACTGTAATCTCTGAGAATGAACATCTGTAAGTTGTTCATTGTATTACAGTGAATTTTATTACCTGAAGTTTATTACCTCATTGGTAATATGTCTATCATATGATAGAAGATGTGAGGATAAAATTTAAAACCTCTCTTCTTATTCTAAAACAAAGGAAATTAATGGTTTATGCTGTCAATCAATTAAGATGTACTGTTGTTCCTTAAACTCTGTCTTTTACTAATTTGCTGGCTTTTGTTTTTTATGGCATCTTCTGTCTTTAATATAATTGAGATGGTTCATCTGAAATTTATTTTCATGGAGAATTATGCTGTGTGACTCCATTCTACTTTTCTGAGTTTACAAAATATCCTTTATATCTTCATTGCCACAGATGTTGGCTTTGTTGTAATGCAATTAGACATGAAACAATTAAATGATGCATAAAGAACATCAATGTCAGATTAGGCTCTCAAAGTCATTAGCAGACAACACAACAATCACCCCAAGAGAGTATATTTTTGAGGAAGCAAAATAGTCAATGTACTTTCCACTTATTTCCTATTTCTTTTTAGAAGCAAATAAGATAGTACGTTATTTGCTTCAGTAGTCGTGTTTTCAGAAACTACAGGAAAAGGATCTCATCAATGCCAAGTTATGGTTAAACTCATTTTCTAAATTTAGAATAATCTTGAAATTGATGGTACATCCAGCTGTGAAAACTAGTCAAGTGATAAAAGAAAGCAAACAGTTAGGTTTGTTTCTGGTTGGCCTGGACACCAAGGAACAGAGAGACATAATCACTGGTCTTGAACACCTAAGGATGTACTACACAGGTAAACAACATCTTTGCATTCTATTCAAGGTTATGTCAAGCAAAGAAGAAAACTAAAAAGAAAAGTAATTAAGATTACATAAAAGCAAGACATTTATGAGTTTGTAACATGAGATGTCTCCTTAGTTGATAATCTCTCCTTTGGGATGCCTATTTAGTTTCAGTTAAAATGGGGACTAAAGGAATTTAACTTGATTTGCATCTTAATATCAGTATAATGCACTACAGTGAAATTCTGGTTTGCCAAACACCTGCTGAGCCCCATGTCTTCTCTCTCTGTGTCTCCCTCCCTCCCTTCCACTTACTCTAAAAATCAATAGAAAAATATCCCCAGGTGAGGATTAACCAAGAAATAAAAAATAAAAAGTAGTTGGTACCAAAAGTAGTTGGTATATGTTTGTCTACTTGACTGTATTACTTATAATTGTTCAAAATGCTGTTTAATTCCTTTATAGTTAAATTTCTTGTCTTGACAGTGGACTACACTAGATATAAATGAAAAAGCAAGTTTAGAATCAGTAATTATTTTCTTCCTAAGCATTTGAGATCTAGGATAATGATAACTTGTTAATAAAAGTAATATTTATTGTTTACTATAAGCCAGGCAATGTCCTAAAGTTTTATTTGTTTTCAGTATATTTTTACCACAACACTAAGGCTCTCCATGCCAATTAAACAGAAGAGGAAACCTAGGCATAGCTTGTTAAATGTTATATACCTCTGCTGGCAGGGAACAGGAAGCCGGCGTGAAGTAGACTTCGCTGGACAGGCACAGTAAATTAAAATAAAATAATGAAATACAAACTAAGGACGTTTCTTTTTTCTGGAGAGATTATTAAAAGTGAACAAACCTCAAATCTCACAGACATGAATTTCTAACTGACATTTTAAGCCTTGATTGACAAACAAAGGAAGCTATTTAGGCAATTCAACAAAATAAATTACTGAGTTTCTACTTTGTGCTGGAACAACCAAAAGAAGTGGCTCACCGTCTGGCCTGGGGGAGAGCCTGGAATTGCTACACAGTGATGCTCAAATCTCCCCTCCCACCACTCCCCCCGATCACATTCAGTGTGTGTGTGCACTCATAGCCTCTATGAATGGCATTCCTCTGGGAAGCAAGGTGAATCTTTGACACATCAGCACCAAGGTGCATGATTAACCCAATATAATTTCAACTAAAAAAAATCTGTAAAACAATGGAGAAAATGCCTAACTTATAAAATGACAAAGAAGAGGCTTAATAATAGGAGGAAGAATAGAAGTTAGTGGAAAACTTCTGTACTTATTGGCTTCCAGCATTAAAATTTCAACAGGTATCATCCTCTCCAATTTCCCAAACCCTCCTCCTATTAACAAAATGTATTGAGTACCTTCCTTGGAAGTATAAATTACAAGAAACAAAATTGTTGTTATTGGCAGATGTGATGATTGCCTATGTAGGAAATGACAGTCTCTATAGAAAATTCTCCTAGAGCGAATTAGAAAGCTCAGCAAGATTGCTGCATATAACACCAATAGGAAAACGTTTTGTTCTTACACACCAGTACTAATTATAAAATATAATGTTTAAAATGTATCGATAGCGGCAGCAACAAAGTTATAAAGATCTGAATATTAAGTCTAGCAAAAGATATGATGGAAAAAATGAAAACACTGTAAGTACATAAAACAATGCCTTGATAAATGTAAAGATAAATACTGCATTCATGAATGGAATGACAATATAAGGATGGTTTTTCCTCCTCAACAGCAAGCTACAAACTTAATACAATGAACCAATGTTCCAATTATTAACAGCATTTGAAAAGGTGGTCCTAAACACTGCATAAAGTGCTAGTAACAACCAACTTAATTTTGAAGAAGAAAGGTAGGTACAGGCTTTCTCTCATACCAAGACACATTATAAATTTAAATCATCATGATGTTGCTACAGAAGATATTAGATACACCAAAGAAACAGCATAGACAGCCTAAAAATGGACAACTTATATGGGATTGAATAGTTGACAGAGTGCATTATTTGTCAATATATATGAATGAACGGTTCAATAAAAGGGTGCTGGAGGAATTGGCCATCTATACAGAAAATGATAAAATTGTTCAATGCAAGCCTCACACCATAATCAAAAATAAATTACAGAAAAGTGAAAGACCTAAACAGGAAAAGCAAAAACTTAAACACTCCTGCAGCACACATAGAAGAATATATGACTTTGGGGTTAGAGAATAGGCTATTTAAAATGTACAAACTAAGACAAAAGATTGATAAATCAGATTATATTATAGTGTCAACAATAAAATAAATAGCAGCCAGTGTTAAAATATAAGCCATTGGCTTGAGAATGAAAAATATATATGCATATATACACACACGTACATATATATTTAATCCTGTACACACACACTTAATATTATGTCTAACAGACTTTTAAATAGATTTGATAGAAAAATTTTATATATATATATATATATATATATATATATCTCCTATATAATAAAAGCTTAATGTGCTAAGTGTCCGGTCATCCGGTCATCCATTCAACCAATCAAGGCATAATATGCTAATGATATGCTAAGGCTGCTCAACCGCTCATTATGACGTGCACTGACCACCAGGGGGAAGATGCTCCCACTGGAAGGTTAGCTTGCTGCTGGGGCCTGGCAGATCAGGATTGAGCCAGACAGGCTAGACCAGCCGTGGGCAAACTACGGCCCGCGGGCCGGATCCGGCCTGTTTGAAATGAATAAAACTAAAAAAAAAAAAGACCGTACCCTTTTATGTAATGATGTTTACTTTGAATTTATATTAGTTCACACAAACACTCCATCCATGCTTTTGTTCTGGCCCTCCGGTCCAGTTTAAGAACCCATTGTGGCCCTCGAGTCAAAAAGTTTGCCCACCCCTGGGCTAGACATTCCCCAGAGCCCTCCTGGGGTTCCTTCCCTGGCTGGCCAACCTCCCGCATCCCTCCCCAGCCCTGATCGTGCACCAGTGGGGTCCTTCGGCCTGGCCTGTGCCCTTTAGCAATCCAGGACCCCTCGGGGGATGTCAGAGAGCCAGTTTAGGCCTGATCCTGCAGGCCAGGAACACCTATGAAAGTCAATATGTGAAAAACTTAACCACTGTACATATCAACTAGGAAAGATGCTTAAAAAATTCATAGAAATAATATGTGCCAACTTTAGGGCACCAAAATCTCTAGGAAAATAGAGTAAAGAACTGCAGAAATAATGGAGGTAATTTTGACTGTACCTATAAGTTTTTATTTGTATTATTTTTATGTAAAGAGATTGGAATTACAAACATGAAATTTTTTATATCTATTAAGACCAGATCGGATACACATTAGTGTCTGTTATACTATTCTACATATTTTGCTACAGAAGATAGTTAGATACACCAAAGAAACAGAATAGACAGCCTAAAAATGGACAACTTATATGGGAATTGAGTAGTTGACAGTGTTTGAAAGTTTTCATACATGAAAATATATTAATTAAATTCATGAATTACAAACCACTTTTAAGAACTGAAGAAACATTGCAAGCCTTGATGTGGCAAAAATAAAAATAGTTGAAAAACTTAATAAATTATACAAATGCCTAAAGTAGTGGGTATAATTTTAAAATGAATTCATATTTTATACTTTATAAATGAATTCACATTTTATAAAATATAATTCAAACGCCTTAATATTATACTCTATTCTAATAGCAATAACTATCCCATAGCAGAGTACAAAAAATTTTCCAAAGCATAAACATTTTTTCATGCTTAATATTATGTACTTTGCAATTAAATGAGAAATGTAACTATTTGAATTCAAGGCAGCCAAGAAAGTAAACTGAATTTGTGGAGACCTATCGTGCATTTTGACAGTCTCTAGTAATGATATATCTTTGGGAATTGAAAATATAGCCTCCCCAACAGTGTAGCTGGCTCTGACTTTGCCTTCTGTCTTTTTCCGTTTAAAGTCCAGCCTAACTTTTTCTAACAGTGAGGCCAATAGCCCTGTGTTAATTTGCATGGATGGTTTAAACTCTAATCAATGTCTGCCAAACAACATGTGACAACTTATTAACATAGAAACCAGGAAATTAATTGCTATAGTCTTATTCTGGGAATGACCTTTACTTTGGTCAATACTTTCCATTTCTGATAGAATTAATTGCTTGAAAATTGATTAATGAGAAGATCCAGCAAGTAGTAATTAACATCAACGTAACAGTTTTTAAGTCTTGTGAAAATCATTTAGGTACATGAGAGAAAATTCTGGTAAATAACCAACAGAAAACATAGCTATTCCTAAAATTTAGCATTTACTGAGCCCAGTGTTCTGAGTTCTATATAATTAAAGAAATATTCAGTGATAGTGGCTTAGCACCATAAATTATGTCGTGGCTATCTAATTAATCTTTTTAATTTGATTCTGTATAACTCAGTATTAGATACCAATTAATTCATAAGTTAGCAGCAAAACTTTTAAAGAGTTTCAAATCATTTAAACTCTTTGGATGTATGCCATCATTGTACAGTAATTATTTTAAATTATCTTTTACTCCCAAACTTAGGGGATGATTCTTGCTCTAGTCAACTTAATTGATCAAAGAGAATTAAATTTATTATTGACCCAGCAACTAAGTTGCTCAAAATATTAATAACTAACAGAAGCTGAAGATCTTATTAACTTACCTATATATATTCTAACACTTGTGTTGATTTTAAGATTATCATTAAATAATAAATATGATTATGGATAGCAATAGCATCTCTGGAATTTCTATACCTAAGAGATTTGGTGGATGTAATCACTTTGGGAATAGGTGCTAGAGGACTTGTCTTGAGGCTGTAAGAAACACATACAGTTTTTGTAAGGATGGTGTGTTTATTGAAATGACTTGGTAGGAGCTGATAGAAATTATGAAAGAGCTTAATCATTCCCATGTTCCCTTCCAGTCCTTCCACATATCTGTCTGTCTTTCATTCTACCACATCAGATTCATACTACTCCTTTCATTTTAGACAATAAAAATATATTTACCTGCCACATAAGCTTTCGTTTTCCTTTTGAGGTTCTCAAAGATACAAAAACATATTTGTAGTATTATTTTATAATACTTCTATTAGGAATTAGGGCCAAGAAAGGTGGAAGCAAAGGTATGTAGTTGAGTTGGGGGCAAGGTGACAAGAGAGGGGATTCAGGGGAATTAGCAGGACAGCTTTAGTTAAAGACAGACTAGCAGGCCAGTTTTATGATATGCTTTGAGGATTCACTGCTTCTCTCTCTGAAAATTATCTTTCCATTACCTCTTTATATAGGGTGCACTGCAGCTAAAAAGCAAATAATTCTAGGAGGCAAAAATACAGGCATACCTAAGAGTTAGTGCTGGTTCAGTTCCAGACCACTCGTAAGAAGGCAAGTATCACAATAAAGCAAGTCGTAATCTTTTTGCTGGTTGAGGGTCTTGCCTTCAGTTTAAAACATTCAACACCTGTCTGTGAAGCACCATGAAGGAAGGAGTCATTTTTGATCATTAAAGCCTCTGGATATACTTTATCTGATGTTTTATTAAAACCATTAAAATCCGTGTTAGTTATCTGTTGCTTACTGGCTTCACTAACAAACATTATTATTTTACCTTTTGTAAGTCAGGGGTTTGCGAAAGGCTATGGCAGGTTGTTCTGGCTCAGGGCCACTCATCACATCACAGACCAGATGTCAGCAGGGGCTGCAGTTAATGAAGGCTCAACTGGGGCTGGAAGAGCCACTGACAGGTTGGCTGACCCACATGGCTACTGGCAGGAAGTCCGTTCCTTGCTACCCGAGCCTCTTCACAGGGCTTCTTAAGTTTCTTCATGATGTGGTAGTTGGATTCCCTCAGAGTGAATGATCTCAAAAAAAAAAGGAAAAGTCTATAGTACAAGTGAATTTTTTTTAAAAAAATATATATATGTTTTTATTGATTTCACAGACAGGAAGAGAGAGGGAGAAAGGGAGAGGAACATCAAAGAGAATCATTGATTGGCTGCCCCCCATACACCTTGCTCTGGGGACAGAGCCTGCAACCCAGACATGTGCCCTGACTAGGAATCGAACCATGTCCTCCTGGTTCATGGGTTGACACACAACCACTGAGCCACACCAGGCTAGTATAAGTGAATTTTGATGAAAAAAAAAGAAGTGAAGGATAAGTTTAAAATAACTCAAAATGCAAATAGACATTTACCAAAGGAAAAAATAAATCTGTGCTCAAATAAGTTTGAATAACAAAAATAAGGTTGTTTAACCAAAAATGTAAACAACTTTTTCTGCTGAGAAATTCTCATGTGCATTATGAATTTCAAGAAGAGGAATATATTTTGCAGTTATTGTTAACTAACCTAAGCCACTTAGGCCATTCAAAAATCTTCAGAGTCCTTTAGATAAAATTCAGTAATTAGAGGTAAGTGGGAGATATTAATATATTCCTTACTTTCTTAATATCAAGAGGAACTTTACAAGAAATGCAAGTTTTAGATAAGATTCTGCCGATCATACAGACATTTATTTGCAAACCCAGTGAGCTGTCATTGCTTCAGCACCATCAACTCAGATCTATCAAGATCATCATGAAGTAGGAGGACACAGAACTAAAGGTTATAATATTGAGCTCTCTTATAAAGGACTAGTTGAGCTTGGAAGAAACTTATTTATGAATGAAAAGTTATTCCCAGTATGTCTTGTGGTAATTGGCAAACCAGCAACAAGTGGGTTTCTGACCAGAGCAGGTCCATGCTGACTAACTACCTGCAGAAGTTGGATGAAAATCTATTTACACACACCCACATCACATTGTTTCTGTTAAAATAAATCATTACCAGGACAACCCAGAAGTAGCATTTTGCCAGTATTTTACCACATCATTCTTTTTTTTTTTTTCTTCAGAGTATTTGTGGGACTAATATTTTTAGAAACAATATAGAAAAACTCTGTTCTACTAAGGAAAACAATCAGGAAGTAAGAGTTCAGTTGACCAAAAAAGAAGGCAACAAAATTAGAGTGGAAATGGATGATGACAGATGCTGAACTTCACTCTCCTAATGAAGGAGCTGTAAGAGTCCCAGTTTCCAGTGAAAAGAAGGTGTTGTCCATCGGGCACATCTAAGGAAGAAAGAGGTTGAAAAATAGGCCTAAGTTTCTACAGCAAATAGCAGAGGTTTTAATAAAAGCCAGCTCACTGCTATTTCTTTTGGACTTCAGTAAAAACAATGTCCTGGAATATTACAGGAAAACATGAGCAATTCTAAATACAATTTTCTAAATTTTCAAAACCCACACCAGCATTGGGGCTGTGTGAGAGAAACAATCATAGAAGAAAATGCCAGTCTGAAATATGACATGTTTTGTGCAGCCATGAATAGTTCTCATTACAAACCCAAGCTGTCCCCAGTAGCTCTTAGTCATTAAAAATAATAAGATAAATACCTGATCTTTTACCAGATTCTGCTCCCAGTCATGTTTGGTTTTGCAACCAGACATTTGCCCACAGAAGGAATAGCCCTAGTCTTCATAGTATAAGCAAGAAAATTTTCCAAACTTTACCACCTATGTCTCTTTATTATAATCTGACTCTGTGCAAGTTATAAAATCATTCTGCATATATTTTGCAGGAATCCCCTCATCCCCATTTTATCTCTTATTCTAGCTCCCCCCGCAAAAAAAAATAAAAATAAAAAATGTCTTTTTTCAGAAAAATATCTTTCCTCTCTATATCTCTTTCATAAAATGAGCATGGTAAATCACTAATTCAGTACATTAGCAATACAGCTAGAGAAGAGAAATTTAACCTGCAGAGTTCAACAAAATCCCTAAGGATGGAAACTTTTTACAAAGCTATAGAATTATTTCTGGGATAAACAACAGACACAGTACATAGTGCAGCACCGATTCAGATGGGGATTATATGCATGGACTTTTGTTTGGAGGGGTCAGGATGAGGAGAGATATTATTACATTTCATCAATGAAGCACAGATAGACATGTAGGGGAAAAGTGGAAGGATTTGATATTAACAATATACACCCATAGTATTGATGGCTACCATTTATTGCATACTTTTTTCCCCAAGAACCATATTATATATCTTATAAGGATTTAGTGCTCCCTCTCCTCCCCCACAAAAAAACCCTACTAGTATTAGTATTTTATTACACCTGAGAATACTGTGACTTCTCATTGCCACACAGCAAATAGTGTTACAGAAAACCGGAGAAGAACCAAGCAACGCTTAGAGAGATGGAGTTACATTTATTATTACACGCGGACCCAGAGAAAAATGTCTCTAGAATTCTGGGCAAAGTCACAAAGGAAGTTTCCTGTATTTATACCATTTTACCCTCTTTGTCTCCCAAATATGGGGTTTTTCGGTCCCCTTTGCAAGTTCTTAAGAGCCCCTATGTGGTGGGGCTTTGAGACCTCGACCAAAGGCTTGGCCTGGTGCCAGCACTGATAACTTCATCTGGGGAAGGTTTAATGGCCTCTCTGAAATGGGAGTAGTCTTATTTTCATTATTTAAGCCAGCAAGCATTTACAGAAGCCAGAAATAGGAGGGTTAAAATTTCAAACAGTAGTTTTTATATAAGATGGATGCTTCAATAGGTGGTAGATGTTCAATTTGGATCTAACTCCAAAGCCTAGATTCTCAGCCACTATGCTCTCAGTCTAGTGAAGCTCAATATTTTCCTGAAATGGAAATCTGTCTTCTTTTCCCACCCAGACCATGCGGCTACACAGGTCAAATGGCGGTGCAGCAGCAGCAGAGACGTTCTGAGGAGGTAGACCTATAGCACAGATCCCCTGCACAGAGGCAGCTCCATCCGCATAACCCATGGCTTTAGAGAAACCCATATCCTAAACAGTGCAAGTTTAGCTTAAATCCCATTAGATAACCAAAAATGTCCTTAGTAGATCAGGTAAAATTCAGTTAAATAGAAATTTTCCACAAATACGTTTAACTTATTATTTCTCTAATTAGAGGCCCGGTGCATGAAATTTGTGCATGGGGGCAGAGGTCCCTCAGCCTGGCTTGCACCCTCTCCAATCTGGGATCCCTCGGGGAGTCGGACATCCCTCTCACAATCCGGGACCACTGGCTCCTAACCACTCACCTGCCTGCCTGCCTGATTGTCCCTAACCACCTCTGCCTGCCTGCCGGAGTGTCCCTAACCACCTCTGCCTATCTGCCTGATCCCCCCGAACACCTCTGTCTGCTGGCCTGATCGCCTTTAACCACCCTCCCCTGCCAGCCTGATTGCCCATAACTGCCCTCCCCTGCCAGCCTGATCACCCCTAACTGCCTCTGCCTTGGCCCCTGCCACCATGGCTTTGTCCAGAAGGAGGACCGGACGACTGGAAGATGTCCGGTCAACCCGGTCTAATTAGCATATTACCCTTTTATTAGTATAGGTAGCCTCAGTCTTTTAGGAGAACTTTGCCAGATATCTGAAGTCAACTACATTTTTTATGACAATTGCTTTCATTATATCACAACCCCTATGTTTACAAGCCTTTTTGTTATTTTCTTTTTCTGTTTCTGCAACTCAGACAACTTTCTAGGTCACCTGTTCCTTGCAAATAACTCTGCAGAGATTGTAAATAGCTAATTGAATTTTAGCTCCTCTGCCTCAGAGTGTAACGTTGAAAAAAAAAAAAAAAGAAAAAGAAGAAATTAGCTGTGACTTCAGACCACTCTACCTCAACTCATCTTTCACCCAGCTGGAGGAAAGCTAGAGCACAATGTGTAGAGTCCATATGTTTCTTTCCATTCATTTTAAAAATAATAATTTTCTTCTAAACTACCTATAAAAATAATATTTACCTGTGTATTAGCATTAAACAGAATTTATTTTTCCCTACATTGTAAAGTTTCTCCCCCTTAGGTGGATTAAAAAGACAGTGTGTCTCTTTTGTTCTAAATAACTGACTGAAGGCCCCGACTGGTTTGGCTCAGTGGATAGAGCGTCGGCCTGCGGACTCCAGGGTGCCAGGTTCAATTCTGGTCAAGGTAATGTACCTTGGTTGCAGGCACATACCCAGTAGGGTGTGTGCAGGAGGCAGCTAATTGATGTTTCTCTCTCATCGATGTTTCTAACTCTCTATCCCTCTCCCTTCCTCTCTGTAAAAAATCAATAAAATATGTTTTTTAAAAAACCTCCTAAATATCTTCAAAAAAAAAAATTAAACAAACAAATAAATAAATAAATAACTGAGTGAAGTGTGACGCTGACAGGATATTGATTGTTTGGGGATATCCATGACCCTCCTTTCTCAGCTAAGAGAAAAGAAAGGGATCTCAGAAAGAAAAAATGTTGTGGGCCCTGTGTCCCAGGCATGCAGAAATATCTCTGAGATTTAAGCCCATGGCTCATAGGGTCTTTCTGTCTGAAAGTTGCAAAATTAAAGCTTTTTTCCTCTTTTCCTAAGAGTTAAATTAACCCAACCAATAAAGAAACACATCCTCACTGATTACACTAATAGGAAAGACATCTGCAAAAAGACCCATTCTCAGCATTATTCTCTTTTAAAAATAGGCAAATTCATCTGCCCATAGTGGATATGCCCAAATTCTGAAGAATCCATTAGACACATTCAAAGCCATTAGAAGTTTAACTCTAATTTAAATCTGACCAATAGCAAATTACTCTGTTGACTTTCTCAGATTTTAAAATAATCTCATGAATGCAATAGGTACTAGTTATGAAAATGAATACATAGAGCTTCCCCCTCTTGAACTCCTGCTTTTTAGTTTTGGGTCAGGGTCAGCTTTGTTCTGCATACACGTGACCCTAAGGAAACAGAGCTGGAGTCAATCACAATGAGGTGGGTTCTGTTTTGACATGCAGTTTGCTGTGGTTAAATTGGAGGTGAAAGGACAAGTATTCCAGCAATGGAACTCTGTGGATAAGGCAAAGGGAAAGATTTATTTTTTTAATACTGTGTGAGCATTTAGAGCAAAACATACAATAGCTTTTTCTATAGTCTGAGAGAATTTTTGAATGGAAACTGAGAATGTTTGATGTGGAAAGAGAAAACTTTTAAGATATTTGCTAAACATTTTGAATGTATTATAACTACCCACGCCCCACTTCATCTCAACTTTAGCAATTGCTTGAGACACCAAGTAGAGATTTAACTATCTATTAATAATATTTCTCTGGTTTTATGAATGAGTCGTGTTACGACATGAACCCTCCGTCACTTGTTGCATTGGTATCTTTAAAGGTAATGATTTCCAATAGTCCCTCCAGCCCCTTCTTCTTCTCCAAAAGGAAAAAAAGTGACAAAAAACAGGCATCACCTTTGAAAAAATTCTTCTTTTACACTCAGAGCATTAATAATTTATTATATAAAGAGCTAATGGGAATTGATAGGAAAATCACTGAGGTTAAATAGGTAAATAGGAAAAAACAAACATTTTATAAAAGGGGAGCTAACATTATAGCAGGTATAAAAATGATTTACTAGTATGTATAGTTCTGGATTTTAAGAAAATATTTATTTGCGTGACATAAGATTCCTTGATATCTATACTAATAAAAGGGTAATATGTTAATTAGACCCGGAGACCTGCCAAACATCCTTCTGAACAAAGCCATGGTGGCAGGGATGAGGCAGAGGCAGTTAGGGGTGATCAGGCCAGGAGGGGAGAGCAGTTGGGGGTTATCAGGCCGGCAGGGGGTGGACATTTAGGGGAGATCAGGCCAGTGCGGGCGGGGCAGTTGGGGAGATCAGGCTGGCAAGGGAGGCAGTTGGGGGAAGGAAGGCCAGTGGGGGGGCAGTTGGGGGTGAGCAGGTTGGTAAGCACAGTGGTTAGAGGCAATCAGGCAGGCAGGCAGGTGAGCAGTTAGGAGCCAGCAGTCCCGGATTGCAAGTGGGATGTCCAACTGCTGGTTTAGGCTGGGTTAAGCCCAGGGATCAGGCCTAAACTGGCAGTCAGACATCCCCCAAGGGGTCCCAGATTGGAGAGGGTGTAGACCGAGCTGAGAGACCCCCCCCCCCGCATGAATTTCGTGCACTGGGCTACTAGTCTATATATATATAAGGCTAAGCAACCATCCGACTGTCTGGTAGGTATGATGTCCACTGACCACCAGGGGCAGACGCTCAACACAGGTGCGGCGACTTGGCAGTGGCGGTTCTCAGGTGACGCACTTGGAACCAGAGAAGAGGGAGCCCGCTTCTGGGATGCGTCACCTGAGAACTGCCCTCTCACAATCCGGGACCTATCAGAGGATGTCGGAGAGCCAGTTTCGGCCCGATCTCGCAGGCCAAGCCGAGGGACCCCATCTGCCAGAGGGACCCTGCTCAATCTGCAGATGACCTTTGAGCTGTGGTGCTGTCCCAGGTGTGGCTGGCCAGGGAGGGACTGCTGGAGGTTGGCTCCAGGACGTGTCCAGCCGTCTCACCCTCTCCCGCCCTGCCAACTACCTTCTAATTAATTTCTGTTCAATGTGCATGAATCTGTGCACTGGGGAACTAGTACATTATATGTTTGCATTGAGATATAGATAGATATTTCAGATAGTTGTACTCAGATCAATCTTTGGCTTGTCAGCATCAATGGTGCCTTGCCTTAGAGCAGCCCCATTTCACAGACTCTCCTCCTGATGCTTCCCCTTCCCACTCTGTTATACCAGGAAATATGCCCATGAACTAAACTGGGCCAATCTAATGCTCTTCCTGTGACTTTGCCCCTTGACTGTAATGGCAGAGGGCAGAAGAAATGGTCCAAGTATATTTATTATAATAATGAATAGTGAATATTTCATGCTTTTAAAACCTCCCACATCTGCCAGTTTATCTTCAGCCTCACTAGAATCACCCTCCCCCATATATGAAGGTAAAAAATTCTCTTTTTGGTTAAATTACCCAGTCTCTTTGTACTACCTGCATGAAAATAATCATAACGACACTTATATGTTTTAGTTGCATTTTAAAACTCACCTTTCTTTTGAATCATCAGATTCATTGGGCAAACAGCTTTAACACATACTGTAAATGTCATGAACTATTGCTTCACAGATATGTTATAGCAAACAGCTAGTTAAGATACAGTAGTCATAATAGACTCATTCTGGAAATGAATATATACCATTCGTGGGTGTGTTTGCAACTTCCTCACTGTCAGCTTGTTGTAGAATCATAAATTTTGTTTATTGCTTCCTTGATAACTTTGCCAGGATAAACTCCCTGAAAGATCTAGTGGGCCTGGGGGTACACAGATGGGTATGCAGGGACATGACCCTAGTCTTCTATATTTTTGCCAGGCAAAGACTAGTCCACAGACCATCATCATCATCACCTTGGCACTTGTTAGAAATATACACTCTCAGGCCTTGCTCTTGACCTGCTGACTCAGAATGTGCATTTTAAAAGATTCCACAGGTATCTGTTCCCACATTAAAATTTAAGAAATGCTATTCCACCTCAATTTTCGTTTATCATTTTATAATTTGCTACTTTAGTTTCTGCTCTAATTAGAAGAGTAGGCTACCTCTCCATAGGTCATTTTCAAAGCCTTTAAATATCAATTTGCTCATTTAGTAATCTTGTGAGACAGGGGTAGAAAATATTGTTTTTCATTCTAAAACAGCAAGAACTGAAGCCTAGAGAAGCTGATTGATGAGATCATCACTATTCAGTGGTACAGTGAGGATTAGTACACAGGAGCCTACATTTAAAGTGAAAATGTTGGGTCTTGAGCCATCATCCTGCTCAGTAATCCTCTAAGAAGGAACATTTCAATAGTATCTCCTTTAAAAGGTCTGCTCTGTCTGTTGCACCCACCATGGGTCAGGATCTTACTATTTAAGAAAACCAGCTGATCTATTTGCTGTACTATTTTAATTTTTATAAGATGATTTGATTTGAAAGGTGCTTCTTTTATCTTTGAATCTAGAAAACAAGAGAATGTTTTCATCTTTTCACACAATAGCACTTCAAATAGGATAAAAGAGTTAGCTCTTCCTTCTTTGTCTTATGTTGTTCAGCATAAATTCAGTTATTCTCCATTGACATATCATCTAATCCTCCATCTTCATCAACCCTATTGATAACACTCAAGTTATGTGGAGTTCTTATTTAAAAAAAGCATTGCAAATAATCTAATGCAGTCTAATCAGCATGAAATATGTAGGATAATTGCCTCCAATAACCCAGACATTCTACTATTATTAAGGCTACCTGAGGTTTAGTCAGCCCTGGAAACATTAGCATAATATTTTTGTCTTATACTGAGATTGTATCTTCATTTTCATAGACAGTTTCCTCACATCAGGTTTTTCTCATTCTAACTCTGAGCTAGTGTTTCTTATTGTTATTGATGGTGGTGGATTAATTTTTAGAGCATTAATTCTTGTTTGGTGATGTCAAATTGGTTGTAGATCATCATTCCAAGCTCAGAAGCTCATTTATACTGTAAAGGCCAGACCATCAGGGCAGAGTCTTCCAGTCTGTGATAATCAAAGCCAATCCTTTCCTTGCTTTAGCTTTACAAATAAGCAGACCAGGACCAAAGAAATCCTGATGGATATGCATAAGGCTGTCATCATCATTTCACTATAACTAAGAACTGTCGAGGTTTTGAAAGGCTAATTAATTACCCTCCTCTTAGAGTTGAAAAGCATTTGAGTAATAGATTTAGATAGGCATCAAAATATAGGCTTTATGCTCACAAAACTTATTGAGAGCTAGAATTTAGAGCAAAGGCCAAAATTAACTTTGGCTTTTGACCCTCATGCCTCTCTCTCCGTGTCCCTCATAGGAAGCTGCCCTGGCTAATGCATGGGGGACAGAAGTAGAGAGGATACATTTAGCCTATAGATAAGAACCAATGAGAAGCAAGAAGGGGCAGTTCAACTGAACAGAGCCCCTTTCCCTACTCTCATTCATTAGATCAATCACTTCACCTCTTGAGGGGAGAACCACCAGAGAAGGGACAGCCAGAAGTATTCCCGCAATATGTTCTCTGCTGGGTAGGAAGCAGAAGTCATCCCCCTTCCAGAATGGAAAGAGAAAAAGAATGTGTCCTTCCTAACAAGAAGCCCTGGAACAGGGTGTTGATACCATCAGGCTGGCTGTTTGCTCTCTTGTCTGAGATTGCTTCATTTCTCCCTCTAATCCTTTGCAAATACCACTGCTTAATTAGAATCTTTCCCTTTCTCCACTAAAATAAATCTCCATGTGTTTATTTACTTATAGGGCTTACATTAATCAAGTCATCGAATATTGAGCTACCTAAAAATCATGACTTAAAACTTAGATTTGTGTCAAAGGCAGACACACCAAATGCAAATAGCTGGGTGGAATAGGGTCTAGTAAATGGAATAGAACTCTTAACATTCATTGGTCAAAGTCTTCACTTCACGTGCATAAAACTGGATTTTGAGGCCGTTGTCATTCCTTATAAAGTCTCCCTGGAAGAAGTTAACATGCCCCCAAAGCATCAATGCAGGTATTAATATACATACTTAGAAAAAAATGTAGGTCATAATATATTACTTTAAATTTTTCAGGAATAAAATTTTAGGTAAATGTGTGTTATTACTATATGGAACTTTTTTTTTTAAAGAAGTATTCATTTAAAGTAATTTAACTCTAAGCTTTTGTTTTACTTACTGGTATAGTATTTACATATATTGAAAACCCACTCAATTTTAGAACAGAGGGTCAGCAAGCATTTTCTGTAAAAGGCCTAATAGTAACTATTATTGGCTCAGAGGTTCGTTTCGTCCCTATTGGGACTTCTCAATCTGCTCTGCTATTGAAGTCTAAAAGCAGCCAAGGACAATACAATTTTGAAATTGTATGACCCTTAAATGACAATCTTCATTAGTTTCTATCTAGATTGATTTACCAACCTTTGACCCTTATACATGTTTCAATATTTCTACTAAAGATATTTTTTCAACTTTTGGATCATTTTACTACATTTTTGTTTAGCAACATGTATTTTTTTCATAAGGCATACTTTTTCTTTTCCCTTGATTATTAATAAAGTTTGATTATTTTTGACATATTGGTCATAACAAAATGTATAAAGTAAGTTTCTGCTTCATAAATAGTCCACAGCTGAGTCTGACAGCTTGCACAGTTAAACAGTCAAGAAAGTATTAGATGTATGGTAGAGGACTTATTAGATGAAAATTCTTTAGTGAGTTGGTTCCTTAGGAAGAACCAAAAATGTGAAGAAGCTCTATGTCAAAAAAGAAAACCCTGTGGTTTCAACTCTAGAAACTTAAGTATCTCCTTTATATCTTTAGTTTTTATTTTAGGATGCTTCTTCTATACATATCCTAATAAGTGGAAAGAAAGTTAATAAAATATTATTAATAATATGATAATAATATCAATATATTTATAATTATATTAAGTTTATAATACTATATAATATAGCATATTATTATTCTATATAATATTTACCTAATAATATTATTATACTAGATACCGGATGCATGAAATTCATTCAAGGGCCTTGGCCCCTACTGCCACCGCAGCTTTGTCCAGAAGGAAGGATGTCCGGAAGGACATTCGGTCTAATTAGCATTTATGCTTTTATTATTATAGATATTTTGTTATAAAGCAATGGAAATGTTATAGCTATATGATTAATAATAAAATATTCTAATTTAATTATAATTACTATAATAATTATGAATATATTAATAATATTATTATTTAAAAGGCAGGCATAAGGATGTATGCACACTTGGACCCAGAATACCAATTTAGATCTAATTTTGGAAAGAAACTTGTTAGAAGATAGAAAGTGTAGTTTGTATTTCAAAGTACAATGAAAACCATTATTCTAACTATGAACATTTTCTCTCTATAGTACAAGTTTAAAGACAGATTATTTTTCTTTTCTCAATTTGTTCCCCAAAGAAACAAGTGCAGAAGGTAAGAAATAATAACGAAGAATAAGACTAGGTTTATCTTTCCATCCCCTCTAGAAATTTGTCAAACTGCTATTACTTGGTAACACCTATTGTTTTCAAACATTGATAAACATTCTGCAATGGTTGATCATTATTATATTAAGAAACTTATTGGGGTGATCAGGAATGCTTTCCTCTGTAATTATTAACCATGGCAGGTTAAACTAGGTCAAGTTAGCTACTCAGAGACACTCTGCTCACTGAGTCATTTTATTTTGTTCACTAGAAAGAGTGAAGAGGGGAAAGATGCCCAGCCTAAGTTAGTTTTCACTGGAAAGGGGACACGCAGCTCCAAGGGTGGTGTGCAGAGAGGTGGCTGCCTTGTTGGCCAGTGATTTGAAGTGAAGATTAGACAGTGTTTCTCAAAATATGATTCACGTGGAATCTACCTAAGAATCACTAAGATTAATTATTTAGAGTGCAGATTTCTAGTTCCCACTTCAGAATAACTCAATCAAAATATCTGGAATTGGAGTCCAGGAATCTGCCCTTCTTTCCAATCATCTCCAGGTGAATTTTATACCTGGGAACATTTAAAATGCACTGAATCAGTGGCTTATTCTGTAGAATTTGCTACTGCTTCATTCTCCACTGGAAAATTCAAATAATGATCCACTAGGTCTTAGGAAGACCTTATTTAAAAGGCAACTTCTCCAAGTCAACTTCTCTAATAACAGAAGCAGTTATTCTTTATTACTTTGGGATTATTGAACTTTGCAGATCAAAAAATCCCCTGAATTACATATAAAATGTGAAGTATTCCTCTATTTTTCTGGGACAAAGGTCTTCAGATTTTATCAGATTTTCAAATGGCCCTCACCTCCCTCCCAAATTTAAAGATCAATGCCCTAAAGAATCAAACTCATCTAATTGCAACTGATTAATCCTCTTGGAGACTTCATTTACCATGGTCAGGACAGTAGGTCTTTTACTTGATGACAAGAAGAATTAGTCCTTAAAATGTTTGTGCATCTTTCTAATCATAAGTTTTTCATTTACTAAATTACTACCTGTTTCTGAAGTAAAATGCCATGCACATTTATGCACATTCATCATCAAACTAATATCAGAAGTCTGGTTCTAAAGTTTCCATCAACTGAATGCAAAATTTATATCAAGAAAGGGAATTAGATAAACTTCTGATTACAAACTGTATCCTGTATTTCATACCTATTATCTGTCATAGATTTTACTTTGATGAAAGGAAGAGGCTTTTATGACCATAATTGCCGGTACCACTTCTGGCACAATCTCATTAGATATATTGCAGGTCTTCATTGTTGTGAGGTGGTCTTTGCACAAAGAGGTTATAACAAGAGAAGAAATGAAGCTAGATGAAAATGAATAAGTATAGAACCTACAGCTATTTATGTGATTCTGGATTGGCGATCAAAAGCTTTATTTGTGTGTCAGGAAAGACAGCCTCCAAGACAAAAGAAAACTCTCCATAATGTGAATTTTACAACAGGTGAAACCTTTAGTTAATATATACCTAAGCTGAAAACAAATAACTGTGGCAACCCAATATTCTCTGACTACAGAGTCAAAACGTCAGTACAGATAGTAAATCTAGGTAGGAAAGAAGTGCTCAATTCTCTTTGGATACAAAGAGATAAAGCATTTGGCTCAACAAAACTTCCTCAGAACAAAATTTTGAGCCCCATGAAGATTGTAGAGATGTCTAAGCCCTAATGATAGTATTCCAGCTGAGTCTGTCACCTTCTAGTTTATATCTGTAGTTGCTAACAATGTGTGTGATGCATAGAGAACACTCAATAAATACTTCCTTAATAAGCACATAAATAAAAGATAACTAAAGGAAATAGTAGAGATTCTAAAGTTATATTTTAGTAAATACATGATCTATATGAAAAAATCCCAGTGGTCTAATATAGTATACTTTATTTCTTGCTCACAAAAATGTCAATGCATAACAATGTCTTGGTCTGTTCCATGCAGCAATTCACAAACCAAGTCTAATATAAATTCTGGTATCTTTTTCTGTGATCTTTACATCTAGCCAAGAGTAGGAAGAGTGAAAATGGGAGAAAAAATCATGTGAGGCTTGATTGGGCCACATCTGGACATGGCATATAAGACTTCCACCTACATTTCATCGGATGGTCAGATCTCCATCATATGGCCCCACTTAATTACAAAGGAGAAAGGAGGCTGGGAAAAGTTGGAGGGCTATGTACTCAGGAGGAAGAAAATAATGGGTTTTGATTAACAATTCGCTTGTCTCTGCCATACCAGAGTTAGGGCCAAGTGTTTCCTTAGGTAGTGAGAATCTATATAAACTAGTGGCCTGGTGCACAAAATTCATGCACATTAAAAGGGAATTAATTAGAGGAAATATTTTAATATTTCTATTTGCCCTTTCTCTATAATAGAAGTGTCTGGCCGCCCCCACCCCCTTTGGGCAACACGGAGACCCAGCCGGACCCAACCCCGTCAAGCCCCGCCAGGCAGGGGATAAAGCCTCACATGCCAGGGCAGGGGGCACGGCCTCAGGGGTTCACGGCCTCAGGTACTCTGGCCCCAGCACCAGGGTGGGGGGCGTGGCCTCAGGTCCCTGCTGATCGGTCCTTAAGGCATCATGGTGTTACAGTGTTATGGTGTCATGGTGTCATGACCAGTTGCATATTAGCCTTTTATTATGATGATAATATTGACCAACTCATAGCCAACTCTAAGATTTCTTATATACACTGTGGTCTCTACAATGGGATTTTTTTTCGTTACCTGTTACCCTAAGTACTAAAATCAAACTGTAATCTTGAGCATTTTAGGTGTCTGCTAGTCTAACCACACAAAAAAAGACTTTTATAAGATTTGTTAGAAATTACCAAATGATGTGGCATTTTTAAACACTTAAACAACAAGCTGTTTGTTAAATCTCTTCCTGTTAAGATTGCCATTATAGCTCTGGAGCTTTTTCTAAAGAGTCCTAGATGTTCTAATACAAGTCCTCCTAGTTCCCCTCCCCTTCCTGTAAGTATTAATCTAGCAATGAACCCTCTCTTCACACTGTTTTGAAATGCACAGTGTGTGAAAAGCACTGTGAACTAATGGAGCTACCTGCTTCAATCTCATATATTCACCTCTTTGACCTTGTGGGACCATTTCTTAATGAGATTATCAGCCATACATACCAATAAGATTGGGATTTATGCAATTACCTCTCAAATCTTAGCTACTCATTAGCAAATCACCTCTTCAGCAGTTAAATGGATTAACCATTTAGCTAAGGAGGGTCTTTGTTGCTTCATTCATTTTTGTCTCTAATTTTTAATTATATTATAATAATATGTCTCATATTCATTATACTGGTCACTAATTATGAGCAAGGTTTGTTATTTTTATAAGATACTAAAATTCATTTTTTGATTAATTGTGAAGTTCCACTTATTTCCCACTCTCCTACCCTCATTTCATTTTTTTGATATTTCTCCAGTATATTTGCTCTGTGACAGTAAAAAAGCAGTTAGTAAAATGCTTGTTAATAAACCTGAAGAGACACTTTATCTTTCTTTAGTTAAGGATGACTTCTCACTGGCAACCCACATGCATTGGCTCATGACCTTGTTACCAGAAAAAAAAAAATCTTGAGTTGGAATATTCATGTTTTTGAAAGTATGTATGTTAACATTACTAAAGAAAAAATGGGGAGAGGCTAGCATATTCTACATAGTGAAGTGCTATGCATAAAGTGTGTTTAAGACTAAAACATCAAAAAATCTTATTTTTGAAATGTTTTATATATAGGAATTACATTACAAGGTGTAATTCTGAAATATACTATCTATCTAAAATAGTCTCTTTTTTTAATGCTCGATCTCTTCCATTCTCATCTGCTTCAGTGATTCACTTTTGTTTCTCCCCTGTGATATGTTGCTCCTGGGAACATTTTAGATGTCATACATTATTGGGTCAAAACAGAATGGTAATAGGGTATTTCCATTGTTGCACAAAACCCATACCTTGACAGATGCCTTATAGGCTAATATCAACAAACAAACAAAAACTATAGGTTACAATGACAACCTTCTTTCTAAGAAATTTCTTTAAGTTGCAACAGGAGAGAGATTTTTGTATTTCTCATCTTTTTATTTCTTTTCTCCTTACCCCTGGTGAAAGCGGAATCTTTTAATGATGGTATCCTATGAAAAGCATTAAAAAGTGACAAATGAAAGCTTGTCTTGTAGATGCTCCTTTCTAAACAAGCTACTATTATAGAAGATTGTACTGATTGTTGTCCAAAGAGATCCACTATTGCCACCCACAGACACAGCCAGCAGGAAGAACAATCTTCAGAATAGAGCTGAGAGTCCAGAGAATAGGGATATACAAAGGGGTACTAAAAAAGAGAGATTGTAGGAGGCTGGAGAATAAAACAAGTCCAGAGAACCCGGCCTCCACCCAAGGTGACTCTGCATGAACTATAATATTCCCAACAAAAGAGCAAAAACATATTTTGCACCAAACATTATAAATTATTGTATGTTTATAATTGACTTATGATACAATTATTTTTTAAAAAAATATTTTTATTGATTTCAGAGAGAAGAGAGATAGAAACATCAATAATGAGTGAGAATCATTGATCAGCTGCCTCCTGCATGCCCCCTACTGGGGATTGAGTCCACAACACAGGCATGTTCCCTGATAGGAAGTCGAACTATGACCTCCTGGTTCATAGGTCAGCACTCAACCACTGAGCTAGACTGTCTGGGCTGATATAGTTACTTTTATTTGAGATAATAAACTATACCTGCCCATCCTTCCAGACACTGTGCGTTAGGTAAATAAATAATGTTATTTCTAATGACCATTAACAATATCTATCAGTGGTAAATGTAAATTGGACATAATGTATTCATGCATATGACAAAATCAATTAGTCAGGAAAGTATTCAGGCATTTCCTGGATGAGCTTTTACTCCCTAACGGATAATCAGTTTTGATCTTCTAGAGACCCGGTGAGCTAACAGATATAAGATGCTTCCTATATAGCTGCTACCCATTTCACTTATTAGAAGAAATTTCCCCAAAGAAGGACATGTTGGTCACATAAGCTCCCTAAATCTTCCAGAAAATAACTGCATTTGAGAGGTCAGCTACTGCTTAGTCTCAGGGACAACATTAATATTCCCCTCAAACTTTCTCAAGTTGATGGCTCTGTGATTGAGAGGATGATTTTTGTGGCTCCTTGGATTAGCCTTTTCCACATGTCCTATGTTGCAGCTTCCTGTACTGGTTCTTACTTCATAATCAATAGACCAGGCGTGGGAAAATGGGTAGGATTTTGGTTCTTTCTGTTTCTGTGACTTGCCCCTTAAATCGACGCTGGTAAAATGATCAACTGAACCTGACCTTAGAACAGTATTACAGAGAAATGATCTCATAACACTCTTTCCTTAAGTAAACATAACTCTCACTTCTTGAATAGAATAAAGACTGAATTCCTGAGGATTTTCACCTATGGAGAACAAAATGTAGCTAATGAATTTTCATTAAATTTTATCAAGTAGTACATTTCAATCAACTGTTACATCATCACTAGAATCTTAGTTGGAAGATACATATCACTGGCAATAAATGGAGAAAATTTTTCTGTTTGCAGTAAATGGTTTACCTATATTTATATTATTGCTAAGTCAAAATTATATATACACACTTATTACACACACACACACACACACACACACAATATGCCTTTATTTTGATTATTTTATTAATGCATTCTAAGTCAAATTTCAGCAAATTATTGTGGATATCAACCAACTGATTTTAAAGATTACATGGAAAATTAAAAGACCAAGACTAGCCAACACAATACTGAAGAAGACCAAAGTTGGAAGACTGATGCCAACCAACTTCAAGATTTATTATGAAATGATAATAAGTGGTGCTGGTGAGAGAATAGACACATAGATAAGTGGAATGTGATAGAGATCCCAGAAATAAAGCTACATAAATATAGCCATATGATCTTTGACAAATCAACAAAAGAATTTCAATGGGGATAGAACTGTCTTTTCAACAAATGGGTGCTGGAACAGTTGCCTATGCATATGCAAAATAAAAAAAAGAAAGAAAGAAAAACCCACACATAGACTACATGTGTCACACAAATTAACTCAAAATGAATCATAGTCATAAATGTAAAATGCAAAACTATAAACTTTCTAGAAGATAACAGCATAAAACCTAGATGATCTTGGTTTTAATGATGACTTCTGAGGTACAACATCAAAAGTATCCATGAAAGAAAATGACGAATTGGATTTTATAAAATTCAAAATGTCTGCTCTGTGAATGAACAGACAAGCCACAGGCTCAGAGAAAATATTTGCAAAACACATGTCTTATAAAGGACTTGTATCCAAAAAAACAAAGAATACATAAGAATGATAAGAAAACAAACAACCCAATGAGAAAATGATCAAAATTCTGATCATATATCTCACAAAAGAAAATATAACGAATGCAAGAGCAGTGGTCGCGCTGCAGGCAGAGGCAGTGGAAGCAGCGCGGGGAAGGGAGCAGGTGATTGCTGGCTTCCACCGCCTAAGGCAGGAACAGCACAGCAGGGCCTAGCATCCAAGGCAGCCGAGCTGGAGATGGAGTTGAAGGAGCACAGCCTAGTGATCCATACACTGAAGGAGGCAGATTAAACCCCCAAGTGTTTCCGCATGGTTGGAGGGGTGCTGATGGAGTGCACGTCAAAGAGGTGCTGCCTGCCTTAGAGAACAAGGAGCAGATACAGAAGATCTTTGAGACACTGACAAAGCAGCTTCAGGCAAAGGGGAAAGAACTAAATGAATTCTGGGAAAAGCACAATATTTGACTCATGGGGGAGGACGAGAAGTCAGCCAAGGAAAACTCAGAAAGAGCTGGGGCTAAGGCCAGCTCAGCCAGAGTGTAGGTCTCCTATGGACCAAGGTCTTTGCATTTTTTCCTACCTGACTCCCACTTATAATTTCTCATTATTGTTGTTATTATTTTCTCTGCTATTATATTTTTTGTTAATTCAATGTTTTAGTCACAATGCTTAAAAAATAAATACAAGATGGCAAATAGGCATAAGAAAATATGCTATCAGGGAATTTCAAAACAAAATAACAATAAGATGATATTATCTACCCATTCGAATAGTTAAAATCCAAAAAATTGACAATCCCAAGTGTTGGTGAGGATGCAGAGCTATAGGAAATCTCATTTGTTGCTGGTGGGAATGCAAAATCGTACAGTCACTTTAGAAGATGGTATGGAATTGCTTGTGAAGTTTAAACATAGTCCCTACCAAAAAATCCAGCAATCACACTCCTAGATGTTTCATAATCAAGTTGAAAACTTATGAACACACAAAAAACTTGCACACAAATGTTTACAGTAGCTTTATTCACAACTTCCAAAAAACAGAAACAACCAAGATGTTCATTCATAGGTGAATGAATAAACAACCTAATTGTTTATTTGTGGAATGGAATATTATTCAATATTAATAAAAAATAAGCTGTCAAGCCATGAAATGACCTCGAGTAACATTAAATGTATATTGCTAAATGAAAAAGTTACATAATTTATGATTCCAACAAGATGATATTCTTTAAAAAGGTAAAATTATAGAACTAGTGAAACGATCAATGATTGCCAGGGGATCAATATCCTGGGTAGAGGAAAGAAAAAAGTGAAGTACAGAGGATTTGGGGGGTGGAGGAGCAGTAAAACTTCTATTTGATACTGTAATGATATCAAATCATATATACATATGTCTAAAGCCATAGAACCATGCAACAGAGTGAACCTTCATGTAGACTATGGACTTTAGTTAACAGTAATAATGCATCAATATTGATTTATTAATTGTAACAAATATACCACAATAATGCAAGATGCTATGACAAGGGAGACTGTGTATGCAGGTTGAGAGTATATGGAAATTTTCTGTATTATCCTAAGTGTTGTATCTAAAACTGACTTTAAAAAGTTACATCAGTCATAGAAGGAATTTCCAAAAATAAAGCTGAAAGACCAGAAAATATAATAGAAAAATAGGCAAAAGTTACAAATTGGCAATTCACAGAAGGGGAACTCCAAAGAACTAACAAATACTGTATATAAAGATGCCTAACTTTGCTAGTATTAAATATAATGCAAATTATAATAGTAATGAAATAGCTCAATATACCCTCTAGATGGTTTTCAGATAATATGTTTTTAGAGTGGATTTCTGTGGTGGGGAGGAAATGAAGGTCATAATGTAACATGAAAAGAAAAGAAAATTAGTAAAACTAGAAAGAAGCGTAGACCAGTGATGATTGTGCACCATAAATTGAGTAACAAGAGAAACTCAACTGCACACCAGAGGTCTAAACCTCAAAATAGGAAAGTTAAAGAAACACAACAGAAAGCCTTAGAGACCATTGGAAACAGAGAGGAACCACGTGCTATGTGTCAAGCGGCAGATGAAAGATATTTCTAAATGTCCTGGCAAAAGCTGTTTTGGTGAAAGTTGGGAGAGGGATTGAAGTTAAGACAGAAGCCAGTGATCCGTGATGAAAGTGCGCGGTGGTGGAGAAAATGCCAAAGGCCTAGAAATCTCTCAGAAATGGAGCAAAAAGGAAATGTTTAAAAGTTCAAAAGTTTCAATGGGGCATAAAAGAATAATGAAGACATTTTAAATACCTTGATTCTATATGCCCAGTGCCAGAGAATTATGGTAGGAAATAAGAAAATTCAAGAAGAGAAGTTTAAAAGTTGAAATTGTTTTTATTAATTAAAACTGCTATAGATGAACTGTACAAGAACTCTGGAGGAATGGCGAAAGGATGTTAGGAAAGCTCCAGATAGAAAACAGATACAGAAATCATCCTATCGTTGAAATATAAGATATTCCACAAACACAGGAGAGGTTAAGGCAGTGTTCTGCAGTGGTTAAGACTAAGCTTTTTCTTGCTGGGAAGCTCAGACTTGGGATTTGAGCTTACCTTCACTGCTCACTGAGAGACTCACCTTTCCCTGGAATGTGATTACTAAACCCACCTGTCCCTAGAATGGCGATGACTTACCGTAAATGTGATATGGTACTAACCCAAAAGGAACACCTTGTATGCACATATACATTGACTAACCAACCAGCTCTCGCCCAGTACCCCAAGCCCTCGTGCCTTCCTCATTCTCCTCAAAAGAGTTCTAACTGTTGCACAGGCTGCTGCTCTCCCTTTGCAGGTCTTTCCTCTAATAAAGCCTGTGTCACCTGGTTTTCGGCTCCGACTGATCTTTCACTCACTCAGTAGGCCACCTTTGTAGCCTTGATCAAATAACAGCTCAATGCTTCTTTAGATGGATGTTGGAAGGATTAAGTGAAATAATTAATGTAAATTCCTGGCACAGGATAAGTACCATTATCAGCAGCATCAGTACTCCAGGACAGTGGTCGGCAAACTGCGGCTCACGAGCCACATGCGGCTCTTTGGCCCCTTGAGTGTGGCCACGAAGTTTCAATCGCACTGTACGTGCGCGCCCGCACGTGGTATTTTGTGGAAGAGCCACACTCAAGGGGCCGCAGTTTGCCGACCACTGCTCCAGGGGATAGGACCCATACTCAGTAAACCTTTGTTTCACCCACAACACCTATTAGAGCATCTAGAAAATGTATGAATATCCAAAAGGGAGAAAATCAATAATTATTGTAAATATATTAAGGATATGTAGATAGGTTATAGACATATGATAGATAAAAATATAGAGAATAATCAATGTTAAAAGAATTGTTTAAAGAAAATAAAGAAGTTACACTATCAGTGAGATAATAAAAGACTATTTCTTATAAGTCAAAACTGAAGTCGCTGTTGAGGAGAGAAAGTTATTAATACCTGAGGGGTTCTGGACCCAATTAGGATGTGTGTGGAGTGAGAGATTTCCCCACTCATCCAAGCAATTCTTAGTAACCAGTTGGGTGTCCTACAAATTAACTAAATTCTGACACTGTCTACCTAGAGATAACATCATATCCCACAGGTTAAAGGCTCAGCCCTACAAAACCGCCTTCCTTCCCCACCTCAGAAATCAATTGTAAGTCTTGGTTGTCACCTGTGCTTCTGCTAACTGTAGATTAGAGGTTCCAATGACCTCCTTCTTAGGGTTGTTTAATTTTCTAGTGAAACTCACATAACTGAGAAACATTTTATTTACTAGACCACTGGTTTATAATAAATGAATATAACTCAGGAACAGCCATGTGGAGAAGATGCCCAGGGAAGGTATAGGGAAAGGCCTCAGGGTTCCCACCACTCTCCCCTATGTCCATGTGTTCACCAACCCAGGAACTCTCTGAACCCCACCCTTCTGGGGTTTTATGGAAGAATCATTACATAGGCATGATTGAGTAAGTTATTGACCATTAGCCATTGAACTCAATCTCTAGCTCATCTCCCCTTCTTAGAGATCAAGGAGATGGAACTGATAATTCTAACCTTCTAATCACAGGATAAGTTCCACTGGCAACCAGCCCCCATCCTTAGGTAGTGTCCAAAAGTCATCTCATTAACACAACAAAGACACCTTTATAACTTTCATCCCTTAGGAAATTTCAAAGGTTGTAGGAGCTCTATGCCAGAAACAGGGAAGAAGATCAAATATATATTTCATATTATGAATCACAGTATCACTATACTAAATAGCTTATTTAGCATTATTTAAGTGATTCTAAACTTTCTGTATGTTCTAATAAAACATAAAAGCCAAGTATGTGTCCAGCACAGCCTTATACTATGAACAACATTATTTTGAGTTGACATATAGAGGCCTAATTTTTTTTTTTTAACTTACCCAAGGTCACACAGTTTACTAGCAGATCAAGGATTATTCAATTCCAAATTGAGAGCTCTTTCAACTACAAAAAAATACATTTTACAATTAAGTGTTATTGTTTGCATTTGTTCTTCATGAACATTTTGTAGGATGCAGTTTCCCAATATAAGGAGAGGAATGCTGTGTGAAGTAGAAGTTTGCCAGGAGCACCAAGATTATTCACATTTGGATGCGTGGGTGGGTAAATTCAGGCAACATCTGCTGCCCCTCCATGGTCCAGCGCTCAGAACTATAAAAATGTAAAATGTTCTCTTTTTTTATAAATGAACAACCAGTCCCAAAGGAATCACTGAAGGGAGAAGACATACTTTAAACTGAAACACAGAATCATTTCAAAGCTAATTAGCAGCTACAAATGAGGAAGAGAAAAGTTCAATGCAGTGTATTCAGAGGAAGGAAAGAGTGAATCGGCAGACTGTGTTCTATCCACAGCCAAACTATATTATCCAACCCAGCACTACTCACCCTTTTGTTCAATTGTTTGTTTCACTAGCATGGCCTTCACAGCACTCATGAAGTAATGTGAAGGAAAGAGCGTAACCCTCCTCCCCAGTCATTGCAAAATGCCTCTTTGGACTAGGCAGTCATTACATGAAGAACTGTATCCAAAAGCTGACACAAGTGGTGAATCCATAGCTGAGTCCTTGCCCGTGTCCGATAGGTGCCCATGGAGTTAGGGGAGTCTCAGACAAAATCACACATGGCATCTCCTTTCAGTCCAGCCTCTACTACCCCAGAAGGTGGACCCATTCTGAGAAAAGAAGGCTGGAAAGGAAGAGAAATGAGTGAAAGGGGGACATGAAAACAGAAGGGTAGGAGATCTCCGTGGGGTCACAGTCCTTGCTCACAGCCCATGGTTTTGTGTAAGAGCTGCTGTTGACCACCATGCTGCATCTATGGGAGCATATGAGGAACCTGGAAACCATAGAACCTACAACAGTAAGACATCTTATGCTTCTTCAGTAAGTTTGCTTCTACTACTGGTTTAGAAAACAGTCATTATTTAGTCCCTCCTCCTACTCCTGTATGCCTGACCCAGAACATTGTCTTTGCTAAACTTGACCCACATTATCTACTTACAGGAGAAGGGAAGAGGACTTTTTCTTTAAAGCAAATAAGTAATTATATTAAACTAGAGGCCTGATGCACGGATTTGTGCACACTAAAAGGAAATTAATTAGAAGGTGGCCGGTGAGGGCAGGACTGGGTGAGACGGGCCAGACACACTCTGGAGCAATTCTCCTTCAGTCCCTCCCTGGCTGGCAGCACCTGGGGCGGCGCTGGGGCTCAAAGGGCATCTGCGGAGTGAGCAGGGTCCCTCTGGCAGTGGGGTCCCTCAGCCTGGCCTGTAGGGATCGGACCAAAACCAGCATTCCAACATCCCCTGAGGGGGTCCCGGAGTGCCAGAGGGCACTCTGCAAAGTTGCTGTTGCTTGGCAGCTCCCACATTGAGCATCTTCCCCCTGGTGGTCAGTGTGCATCATAGCTACCGGTCAGTCAGCCAGTCGCTTAGACTTTTATATGTATAGATTGTGTACCATTAAATTATAGACTACTAACTGGTATATACAAATTTAAATAAATGAAATCATTAGAAAAAAATAGAGTACACTGAAAAGGGCAGACTGGAGTCCTTAAGTTGCTAAAATTCTTTTCAAGGCTGCCACACACACTTATCCAAAGGTCAACCTTCTAGCAACTTTGGTTCTCTGTAGTATAATCAGAGGTCATTTTTCGTAAGCTCTGGATATAGTACTCATCACTGAGCACTTTACAGACAATGCTGTATTCACCACCACTAAGGTGCTTGATGCTGAGGAGAAAATGTTTAATGAGATTGTAGCAGAGACTGTAGTTGCTTGCCATAGCATCTTTCCAACCCTTCCTCCTAACCAACCCTTAGCTGGGCACATTGCTGTCCATAAGAAAAGACTACATGTCCCACATGGCCTTGCTGCTTGGGATGGCCACGTGACTGAATTTTGGCCAATGATATTTAAGAAGAGTGTAATCTGGAACTTCTAAGAAGTATTCTAAAAAGGAGGGGTTATGCATTTCTCTATTTTCTTTTTCTTGGGATGAATTATCTGGGGGAAAAAAACTGGCTGGAGTTTCAGTGGCTTTTTTGGAATATGAAGTGGCACTAAAACCATTAAGGTCATTAAAACCATTCTCTAAGATGCTAAAGAAAGAAGCCAAATAATAACATTAGACTTTGTGGGCTTAGCAAGTCTCTCACCTTTCTATCATAACTACTCAACTCAGCCATTATAGCAAGAAAGTAGCCATAGATCATACCTAAAAGAAAGGACATGTCCCAATTGAACTTTATGTACAAAACAGGTAGCTATCCTATGGGCACTAGTTTACTAAGCCTTGAAAAGTGAATTGGGAAGGTGGGAGAATTGTGTATTTTGACAATGGAAAAAGTGTTATATAACCCTTGGAGGTTACATAGCCTCCACATATTTATATAAAAAGAAATCCATTTTGTTTAAGCCACTTTTATTTAGGGGTATTTCTCTATTACTTAGAGTGAGAACTAAACCAAATCATTACAAAAATGGGGTTCCTGCATCAAAATGTTATAATTCTGTGGGTCAGTCAGGCAGTTAAACATTAATTTTCTAAATAGTATGGAAATTTTGATGATAATAAAATCAAAGAACAGAGAGGAGAAGTGTTTAATCTAGATGGGAGAAGGCAAGATTATGGAAAGGCCTTCTAGAGCAGGAGACATTGAAGATGAGTTTAATGTATGACGGGAAGCTATCCAAATGAAGAACATGGAAGAGAGCATTCCAGAAAACAGCAGCTGTACGTATCTACAAATGTCCCAAAGTGGTAGAGCCAGATCATGAAGAGCCTTCTATGCCAAATAAAACTTTATCCTAAAGGTTTTGGCTCATCAAAGAATGTTTAGGAGGAAATGACTCAGGTTTGCTTTTAGGAATATTAGGTTAGCTACAGGTATGAGGATGATAGGAGATGTGGAAGGTAAAGGTGGTGGGATTAGTATTGAAGCTTTTGCCAATAATCCACAGAAAAGAGGATGGGTCTGGTTAAGGGGCTGTAACATTAATAGATCTGGGGGAAAAATGGGATTGATTTGAGAGAGAATTCAAAGGTAAAATTTCTGATGGATTGGATTGAAGAAGGAGGGCAGTAAGCAAGAAAGAGAAATTCAAAATGAGGCTGAGGTTAGTGGCTTGATCAACTGGAAGACTTGGAACCATTCATAGAGGTCATGATACATGACAAAACAAGAGACAGATATGGCATCAGAACATTGGGATTGAATGCCCAGCCATGACATGAACAAGCTCTCTAAACTTCAGCAAGTCCCTCATCTTTCTGAGTCTCATCTAAGTGTATAGATAGTAATGCCTGAATTACCCAGGACTAATGTAAGGCATATGTGAAATAACAAGGTATTATGGGCTGAATGATTGTGTTTTCCCAAAACTCATATGTTGAAACCCTAACCTCCAATGCAACTATATTTGGAGATCGGGCCTTTATAAAAGTAATTAAAATTAAGTGAGCTCATAAGACTGGGGACCTGCTCCCCTAGAATTGGTGTCCGTATAAGAAGAGACACCAGAGAGCCCATTCTTTCTCTCCACCATGTGAGAATAAGCAGCCGTGGGCAAGACAGAAAGGGAACTTTCACTGACCTTGTTTGACCTTGATCTGGGACTTCTCGCCTCTAGACCTATGAGAAATACATATTCATTAAGTGACCCAGCCTGTTGTATTTTGTTATGGCAGCCTGAGAAATAAGATAAGTATTAAGCACAAAGCCTGTCACATATAAGACACCCAACAAATGTTTTGTTCATCTCTCCAAAAGTTAGACCTTTCTACTATACATAATACCAAAAATTCAAAACTTAAAATTAATGGTTTACCCAGTGTCACAGATCCACAGCAGGTCAGAAGCAACAAACTGGAAAGGTTGATAACGGGGTTTCAGAAGCTGCCTACCCAACAGAGGTAGAGGCAGAGAATGGTTTGCTATTGAGAGAAGGGCCAAAGCCAGGCCAGGAGTAGGAAACTGACTGGAGTTCATCATTATGATCCTAGGATATCCACAAAAGCTAAAAATGCCTTCAATTACCTCACACTTAAGCAGGCAAGAAATCAAGCTATACCTTTTAAAAATATATCATAATAAATATGTCTAAATTTTGAAAGCGTTGATATTTCAAGGGGCCGTACTCATTTAATTAGAACTTTCACTTGTACAATGTATCTTTTTCTCCAAAGATGTTAGCTAAATGAGGCATACATCTATTAATAGCCTTTTGCTAATTTAGGTTTTGAGTTCTCTGGATGTTAAATGATTGTTTTAAATTTTTTCCACTTACTAAATAGTAGGACTTTGGGGAAATAGTGAAATGAATTAATTATATTGATGTGCTTAGAAGTGCAGGGCCTTTGGAGGTCAAACAGCCTGGAAGGGCCTCCCTCCTGCTGCCATTACGCTCCTTAGCCTGGATACTTGCTACTTAATCTTTCAGTTACAGTTCTGTCATTACTTACTGTAGCACCTCCTAACCCTATGTGCTAATGTTTCACACTGCCCTTGTCATTTCATATAAGTCACCTGTTAATGAGCCAATTTCTTCCTCTAGACTATGAGTTCTTAGAAAGCAGAGCAGTGTCTTAACTGTCCTTGTAAGTCCAGTGCAGCAATAATGCTTGGCACAAAGTAAGCTCTCAATAAATGTGCATTAAGTAAAGACATGAATTAAACCCAGCCTTTGCTGGCAGCTACAATTTTTCTCTTACACCATCAATGAAAAATGCAAATGCAGCCTATTTTGAAGGAATGGGGTATCATGATGTTTACACTTTAATATTTCAACTGCTAAAAACCAGCTACATGAATGATTAAAACATAAAGAACACATTTGCTTTCTCAAAACCTTTCATGAATCTCCACATGTCTGATCCCATAGTCATTTTCTGTTGGAAAATTTGGGGAAACCTCTGTAACCTGTGAACCATAAAGAGACGGATTATATCCTAATTTTTAGAGGTTCTGTTTGTTTGGTTTTTTGCTGTGTGTCTTTGTTTTGTTTTTAGTTAGAAGCAAAGGGGCATTTGGTACTTTTTACCTCACAGTATGTTTTTGTTGAGAAAAATAATCTCAGCACTCTTTATAAAGATATTATTAACTCACTCGTAATCCCTTCAAAATATTTCCAGAAATAATCAAGTGATGTAATTGACCAGCCTTTCCTTGAAAAAAATAAACATCCCAGTATTCTGTAACCTACTGCTATTTTTTAAAATGAGTGTATTTAAAAAGTGCATCTGCTCACCTTAATTCGCTCTTCACCTTTGAAAGAAGCCCTTCAGAAGTGCACATAAACTGCATCGCTGCCCTGACCCCTCAGGTCCAGTTTGCAATTCTATGTGTGCTTTCTGAAATCCTGAAAGAATTGTTCCTTGGAGAGATGAGAGAGGCAATATTTTTTAGAATGTGATTATCCAAATACAGAGATACTTGTGGTTCCTCTGAACACTGGGCACCGAGGGTGACTGGTGAGCAGGCCACACTAATGAGTGCTGCGATGTCCCCAGGTGCCCCTAATATTGTCCGTTCTATCTCCGTTCTGCCTAGGTCTCATGCTAGCCATGCTTTCTGGCCTCTCTTCATAGGTTCTGACCCTAATTCTTTGTTTCTTCTTTTCTCTGGATCTAGCAATAGACCAGATTGAGTAGCATCTGTACAGCCCGACTTAAAGGTATTGCTCTCTACAAAGATAAGGGGTGGGGAATATCTTTCTGCCCCTTCCTCCACACAAATTGCTCACTTTTGAAAACTATTAAATTGACTTTTTGAAGCAGTTTCTCATTTTCTTTATTTTTTTTTAAAGACAGTTGAATATTCGATGGAGTCAATTCAGAGAAATATAAACTCAGCCAGGGTATGTTAGCTTTAAAAAAAAAGGAAAAGAAAAGACAATTTAATTAACAGATCATATTGTATGAATGCAACAGCTTCTTGCACAGAGAAGGGCTAGGTGCTAAGCATTTACTTTTCCCAAGTGCTAAGCATTTATTTTTTGCAACTGGTTCCAGCAGTATGTAGGAATCGGTGTTGTATTCACAAAAGATGCACATGGAAGCTGTAGGTTGAGTAACACAAATGATGCTTAAGATTATTGCCATTGGCTCTGGTTTAAGATCCATTGATTTAAGATATAACAATTTTTATGTAAATAATTATCTCCTTAAATACTCCCTCTTTTGTGCTTTTGATAATCAGAATAGTTGAGTATTGCACTTTCTCATACTCTTTTATTCATTTCTCTTAACTTCTTATTTTCGGTCTTGGGGCTGAAATCTGGATAACTTCAGTTATGTCTTTCACTTAAGGATCATTTTCAACAATAAAGATTTTTTTAAAGCATTTCTTTCTTCAGCTCTGCCTAATGAGCTATGAAATTCATTCATAAAGTTCTTAACTTCAGAAGGCATTTTTGTTTTTCTAGAAATATATACTTATTAGTATTATTTTAAAAATCTTCTGTCTTCTCTTTGGTGATTCTTTACTTCCTGCTTATTTTTATTTTTATTTATTTATTTTTTAATATGTTTTATTGATTTTACAGAGAAGAAGGGAGAGGGATAGAGAGTTAGAAACATCAATGAGAGAGGAACATCGATCAGCTGCCTCCTGCACACCCCCTACTGGGGTTGTGCCCACAATCAAGGTATGCGCCCTTGACCGGAATCGAACCTGGGACCCTTCAGTCTGCAGGCTAATGCTCTATCCACTGAGCCAAACCGGTTAGGGCTATTTTTTTTTTTAGTTTTGCTTTTTAAATATTATCTGTGCATATTTTATATCTATATCTGGTGTTACTGGTTTCATTTGAGGTTCCAAAACTGCTAACTTGTTTCTTCTACTGAATTTTATTCATATATATATATATATATATATATATTATATGTATGTATGTATATATATCCTATCTAATAATAAAGAAACATGGTAATTAGCTGTACCTCCGCTACCCTTCCCATTGGCTAATCAGCAGGATATGCAAATTAACTGCCAAACAAGATGGCGGCCGGCAGCCAGGCAGCTTGAAGCGAACAGGAGGCTTGCTTGCTTCAGTAACGGAGGAAGCTAACATTCCCCGTCTGCCTTGCCGTCCTCTGAGCTTGCAGTTTAAGAAACATTGTCACAAATATAGAAGCTAAACAAAACCACAGAAACCTGCTTTCAGCCAGCCGGGCTTTAGCCAGCAGGACCGCAACATTGTTTCAATTATAGAACAAACGCAGATCCCTGCTTTCAGCCAGCCTGGATCTCAGAGCTGGAGTGAGCAGGACCGCAACAGTGTTACAATTATAGAACCCAAACAAACCAGATACTTGCTTTCAGCAGCCGAGGCCTCAGAGCTGGAGCCAAGCCTCAGAGCTAAAGCTGGCCCAGAATAAAAAAAAAAAAAGAAAAAATGGACAGGTTGGGAGCTTCAGTCACCCGCCAGCCTGAAAATGGCCCTCAGCCCCTCACCCAGACTGGCCAGGCACCCCAATGGGGACCCCCACCCTGATCTAGGACACCCTTCAGGGATAACCAGCCGGCCCCTACCCGTGCAACAGGCCTCTATCCTATATAGTAAAAGGGTAATATGCCTCCCAGCAACGGGATCAGCAGAGCCGAGAGGCCTCCCAGCACCGGGATCAGCGTGACAGGGGGCAGCGCCCAAACCCCCTGATCGCCCTGCAGCTCTGTGTGTGACAGGGGGCGGGGCCACAACCTCCCTATCCGCCCTGCTCTGTTCGTGACAGGGGAAGGATCCCCAAGCCCCTGATCAGCCCTGCTGTGTGCCTGATAGGGGGGAGCTCTCCAACCCCCTGATCGCCCTGTGGCTCTGAGTGTGACAGGGTGTGGTGCCCCATCCCCCCTCCCCACACACACGGGCCCTGCTCTGTGTGTGATGGGGTAGAGCCATAACCTCCCCATCAGCCCTGCCCTGAGTGTGACAGTGGAAGCACCCCAACCCCCTGATCGGCCCTGCTCTGTGGGTGATAGAGGGTGGCACCCCAACCCCCTGATCCGCCCTGCTCTCTTTGTGACAGGGGACAGTGCCCCAACTCCCCTATCGGCCCTACTCTGTGAGTGACAGGGGGGAGCTTCCTCAACCCCCTGATGGGCCCTGCTCTGTGCATGACAGGGGGGAGCTCCTCAACCCCCTGATTAGCCCTACTCTGTGTGTGATAGGAGGTGGCGCCGCAACCTCCCTATCGACCCTGCCTTGAGTGTGACAGGGGGCAGTGCCCCAACCCCCCAATCGGCCCTACCCTGAGCGTGACTAGGGGTGGCATCGCAACCTCCCAATCTGCCCTGCTCTGTGCATGACAGGGGGTGGCGCCCCAACTCCCCAATCGGCCCTGCTCTGAGCCCGACCAGGGGCTGCACCTAGGGATTGGGCCTGCCCTCTGCCACCTGGGAGCAGGCCTAAGCCAGCAGGTCGTTATCTCCCGGGCGGTCCCAGACTGCAAGAGGGCATAGGCCGGGCTGAGGGACACCCTCTCCCCCCCGAGATCACAAATTTTTGTGCACCGGGCCTCTAGTATATATATATTTATATATACACACACACACACACACACACACACACATACATATACATATATACACTGAATGGCCAGATTATTATGATCACCCCATCAATACTTCATTGACACTTCCAAAAATACTGAATATTGAAAACTTCTTAAGCAAATACTCTCAAGGATTTATTATTATTATTATTATTATTATTATTATTATTATAACTAATTATAACTAATTCCCTTCATTGTACTGTTGGGGTGGTCATAATAATCTGGCGGGCCATAATCTGGCCACTCAGTATATATATATACTGAGTGGCCAGATTATTATGGGCCACCTTTTGCTTTCAATACTGCGGCAATTCTTGGCATAGACTCCACAAGATGTTGAAAGGTGATGCGAGGAATCTGACAACATGCCTGATCAATAGCACTGTCCAGTTCTGTGAGATCTGATGGTTGTGGAACCAGCTGCCTGATGGCTCTTTTAACTTCGTCCCACAAATGCTCAATTGAATTGAGATCTGGTGATTGTGGGCCACCTAAGCAAGGTAAAGTCTCCCTCATGTTCGTGAAACCACTCCTGCACAATACGATCACCGTGGCATGGCGCATTGTCTTGTTGGAAGAAGCCATCTCCATTGGGATACGCCATCAACATGATAGGATGAACTTGATCAGCAATGATACTTAAGTATGTTGTGCTATTCAGATGTTGTTCCACATGAATTAAAGGGCCCAAATCATGCCAGGAAAATGTGCTCCAAACCATAACACTGCCCCCACCAGCTTGAAGGGTTGTACTCATGCATGTGGGGTGCATGTTTTCATGCTGTTTCCGCCAAATTCTCACTCTGCCATCTGCATGATGCAACTGGAAACGTGATTCATCGGACCACATGATTTTTTTCCAATGCTCAACTATCCAATCCTTGTGTTCCTGTGCAAATTGGAGATGTTTTATCTTAGTAACTGCAGACAGTAAAGGTGTTTGAACCAGCCTTCGGCTTCCATATCCCATATGATGCAGTGTACGGCTAATTTGCCTACAAACGTCAGGTGGTCATAATAATCTGGCCACTCAGTGTGTGTGTGTGTATATATATATATATGTTTCTCATTTGTATCTAACTTTTTCTTAAATAAATGTTTGTATTTAGGACAACTTCAGATTTACAAAAACACTGTGAAGCTAGTGCAGCATTCCCTTGTACCTCACACCAATTACTCCTACTATAAATATCTACATTAGTCTGATATATTTTTCACAGCTAACAGAGCAATACTTATTGCTAAAGTCCGTATCCATATTTAATTCAGATTTTCTCAGTGTTTGTCTACCAGACTTTGTCTACTCTAGTATTCTATCCGAATACTACATTACATTTCGTGGTCATGTCTCCTGAGGTCCCTCTTGGTTGTGATAGTTTCTAAGAATCTCCTGGGTTTTATTGTCTTATATTCTCAAAATTAGACTAAAAGTATGGGTCTTGGGAGGGAGACTACAGACATAAAGTGACATTCTCATCACATCATATCATAGGTCTATGCTGTTAATACGATTAACATTGCTGTTAATCTCAATCACCTGGATGAGATAGTGTTTGTTGGTTTTTTTCAGCATAAAGTCACTTTCCCCCCATTTTTCATATTGAAGTCTTTGAATTCAGTTTTACATCCAGAAAAGTCATTGATTTTCAGTGTGTACAGATTGTTCTTCTTGTTAAAGTGGGAGTGATGACTTCCAAACTTAGTTTGTCATTTCCTTCCGCATTGTTGTCCTACTTTATAGTGGGGGCAGAATTGAGCACAATGAGTATCATGCCAGCATCTAATTCCGGTGGGCATTTCTGCTGTCTGACCTATGCCTGCTCTCACCAAGTTCTGCCTCTGAAGTCCCTGCACATCACTTCATAAGTCTCTAGCATGAATTCTAGACATTGCTTATGCATGGAGAACATACCAGTGACATGGTTAAAAATAACTAAAGAGGAGAAGTTCAGGGCAATTTTTAACTTCAGATACTTATCTATATATAAAAGCCTAAGCAATCGAAGAACCGAATGACCGGTCACTATGACATCACTGACCACCAGGGGCCACTCCCACAGCAAGAGCGCCACTCAGCTGACTGACAGGCACCAGACACTGGGCTCATGGCTGGCAAGCTCAGCTGCGGTGGTGGTATGAGCCTCTCCTGCCTCCGCAGCAGCACACTACCAAGTGCCAGCAGCAGGCACAGCGGGGCCTGGTGCTTGGCCCCACTACTGCGTCCCTTGGGGTATGTTGGACTACCAGTTTCAGGGATTAGGAATCCTAGCCTGCAGGGATCTGGCTGAAACCAGCAGTCCAACATCCCCCAAGGGGTCCTGGACTGCAAGAGGAAGCAGGCCAGGCTGAGGGACCCCACCAGTGCATGAATTCATGCACCAGGCCTTTAGTTTAGTATAAATGTACCCCCAATATTGCATGCATGTATACTAAAAAAGTATTTTTTGCCAAAACCGGTTTGGCTCAGTGGATAGAGCATCGGCCTGCGGACTGAGGGGTCCCGGGTTCGATTCCGGTCAGGGGCATGTACCTGGGTTGCGGGCATATCCCCAGTGGGAGATGTGCAGGAGGCAGCTGATCGATGTTTCTCTCTCATAGATGTTTCTGGCTCTCTATCTCTCTCCCTTCCTCTCTGTAAAAAATCAATAAAATATATTTAAAAAAATGTTTTAAAAAAGTATTTTTTGTTTATACAATATTCAAATGTAACTAGGTTCCTGTATTTTACCTGGCAGCCTTATCTCAATGTCACAGATGAGGAAAATGATGTAAGTGTCACAGAGCCATTAAAGAGAAAGCAATGTGCATTAAGGGCACAATATTGATTTTGTCTTCTCTGCAGAAATTACACAATGTTACGTCTAGTTGTGCTTAAACTTTGTGAGGAGAAAATGGCTGTAAGTGCATAGGCCCTCTGCTCACCTGAGTTCTCTCAGAGCCACAGACTCAGCTCTATGAATAGAGGCCTGTCCTCTCTGCTTCTCTGTCTCCCTGCTTACATGTTCTCTCCAGCACCTCAGAGGTGCAACCTAGAAGTGCCAGCAAGGTAACACCCCTACCAGCCACACTCAGGCAATGGAAGAGAGAAAGGGGGAGAGAGATGCTTAGCCTCCCCATCCTTCTGGAAGGTACCAGAAGAGTTGATCCCCTGGGGTCCGTAGTGATTACCTGCACGTTAATGTTCTCTGTTCTAATCTCCCTGTTTCACTCCCTCCTTTCACTCCTGCCTTCTGAGTGCACCAGCTAAACCGGTGTCAAGTTCTTGTCCCAAAGACTGCTTTTCCAGAAACCCCAACCAAGAAGTTGGCCTAGTAAATTGCTGAGAGGGGATGGAGAAGACTGTATTTTAACTGACGCGTCTTCCTCAACATGACCTTGAAGAACTGAAAGATTCTCATTGCTCTCTTCATAAGGACACATGGTTTATAGCAAACCACCTTCAGATGGAGCAGGGAGACCAATCAAAGCTGGCCTTCCACAAGGAGGATATTGGAGGGTTAGGTTACGAAGCAGCGATTGATAGAAAATAAAGGTTATGCCTGGCAGTCTTCACCCCTCCCCCACCCTTTGTATTTTCATTACTTCTTTCTTTCCCCGCCCACAGATAGCTGCAGCCCTGTCTCCTGCTCTGGCACTTCTTTATTGTAACAGATTCAATCTTTAGTTTCAATGAAATATTGATGTGCTCTCCAAGAAGGGCGGCCCAGACGTTCACACTTTCTCTGAATTATGTACCGGCCCCTGTAGAGCTGCGGCGCTCCCAGGATGACCTCCCATGTGCCTCCTCGAGGAAAGCAGTTAATGTGCCTTCCAATTTCATGGGGCTCTTACTTTTACTGACATTTATCCTGGAAGCTGAAGAAAGTTGCATGATCTCACCAATGACATAGTCACCCCATGAGATTGTGCAGGGCATAAATATTCATTAGAACTAAGCCTTGTGTCGTCCTGAAAGGTGACTAGGTAAGGTCGGGAAGAATTCACGTTGGAAATGTGTTCATCTGCACCAAAGAATGAATCCGTTTGTCATAATGATTTACTTGGTGACAGCAATTAGAAAGGAGAGAAATGTTTTCTTTTGATCAAACTTTTATTTGCTTACAGTTTATCCTACCAATCAGTCACAGAACTCATTTGTATGATAATTACCAGGAATAGAGTTTTCAGTAGAAGGAACTTCATACTTTCTCATAATTTATAATCCCTTAAGCTTTCTGTAAAACCCCTACTTATCATTTGAAAATCCTCATCATTTTAAAAATGGTAAGGGGGGGGAGAAGTGATTCCTTTACTGGAAAATAATGGAGAAGCAATCATTTCCAAAAATGGAAAGGAATCATTTTCATGGACTTTAAGTAATATCTCATGAGGGGAATATGTGATGCTAAAATGCCCTGTTGAGAGCATTCCAGTAGCATTACAACATCTAATCAATAAATCAGTGTTGAGACTATGTCCTTTTTACAAAAGAAATGTTTTTCTACTTGAGTCATTTATACATTTCTGTTGTAATATTTCTAAACAGGTTTTAAATATAAAGGTTTTTAAGTTTCTTAAATATTTGTAGCTACATGCTTAAATAGCACTTTTTCTCTCACTTGCTCTTGCTCAAAAGCAAACATGCATCTGACAATAGTGAATACTATGTCATGCCTTTAAAAAAGATCCTAAAATTTTGATATAAAGTTCATATATATTCATAATAGGACCACTTTGATCATCTAAACTATAGATCAAAGCTTTTTGAGGCAGATTTAACCCTATTTAAAAGGGAAATATGCCTTTGGGAGAAGTAAACATGTTGAGTTGATTCTTAAGAGACTGTGATTTCCAAGCTTAGAGCGTATAGAGTCAAAACTTACAGCTACAATGGACAGAATCAAATGGAGATTGCAGAGAGAACTAGGAAGATACCTTAAGACAGATATTTGTTATCTATGCTAGAGGCTGGGTGCATGAAAATTTGTGCACTGGGGGGGAGGTCCCTCAGCCCGGCCTGCTCCCTCTTACAGTTTGGGAGCCCTCAGGGGATGTCCTACTGATGGCTTAGGCCCGTTTCCCATGGGGAGCAGGCCTAAGCCACAGTCTGGCCTCCCTCTGCAGGAGGCGACGGAGCCGATCAGGGAACAGCACCTCTCCCATCATCCCGCTGCTGCTGCCACTGCCGGCTGCCACACTGCCTGCCCTCAGTCCTCACAACTGCCACCACTGCGGCTGCCAGCCCTTGGCCCTCACGTCTTAGCATTGGCCCCGCCTCTTGCCCACTGGTGGGTTGGGGGGGAGGGCGATCTGGGGCCAGGCTGGTTGGGGGAGGGGTTGTGTGAGGTTGAGATACAGCAGGTTGCACCCAGTCCAGCCTCTGCAGAGGCATGGCACTGGGACCAGGCCTGCACTGCTGCCTCTCTGGCTGCCTCTGCAGAAGGGGCAGCACTGGGACCAGGACCTTGTAGCACCCTCTCCCACTGCCTTTGCAGAAGGGGCCATAGTGCTGGACCAGCCTACAGCACGGCCTCTCCCACAGCACTGCCTCTCCCGCAGCACCGGCCCTCGACCCTCACAGCTGCTGTAGCTTTGTCCAGAAAGATGTCCGGCAGACGTCCGGTCTATCTGGTCTAATTAGCATATTACTCTTTTATTAGTATAGATAATGATTTCAGATTTTTCTCTCTTTTCCTGTCTTACAGCATCTAAATTTCACCATCCCTCAGGGAAATTCTACCAGACATTCTAGTCACTATTCCCTGTGAAATATGTGACTAAATTTCTGGAAGAGAATGGACAAGTCTGACTTCAACTTCTGTTCACCCCAAACTGTATCCATTACCTATTGTTTACACTCTTTCACATCTACTGGAATATGGAAACCTTGGTTTTTAATATCATAGAAATCAGTTACTTTTTCTGCATTGTATAGTATACAAGGTGCTTGTGACATATATTTGTATGGCTATCAATTTACCTGTTAGTCATATAATATTCATGACACTGTAAAAGCTGTTTGATTTCTTTTCCCACTTAATTTAATGAACCTGTGAGATATTCTTAGATCATGTAGAGTTTGCAAGTGCACCAGGGTATTTTGCCCTTTCTTCCAAATCATTAGTGGTCTGCTCATCTACTCTGCATCATCTTATCAATATCAGTATTGATATACATATATACAGTATATAGAAATATATCAATATTGAGATATATATAGGCAGAGGACCAATTTTAAAATATGAGCATTTTAACCCCAACATTTTTGTAATTATTTGCATTCTACACAATACTATGACACTAGAGTGAGTGTCAGCAACAGCAATTTTTGCTAGCAAGTAGAGCACTGTGGTTGTTCAAATATTGATTATGCAATACTTTATTAAATCACAGTTTTTATTCTTTTTCAAGATGAGTGATTATTCCACCAATAGAAATGGATGTCATTACAAATTAGCCAACATTATAGGACTTTTTTATTCGAAAAATAGAGTTCACATGACACAGGAAACTGCCCCCTTGTAACCTTTATGATCTACTCTTCCCAGGGTTTGGCACTGAACTCTCATGAGGTAAGATGTTCTACTTTCTAGCTGTTTTAGACATATAATAACAGTGAGTGGCATTCACTTCTAAATATGATGAGATGTAAGGTGAGTGGTAAATTTTGCAATTATGTTTTAGAAGGTGAGTGAAATAAATTTTGCTTCTTAGAATATTATTCATATATATACATTGTGAACAACATATTAAGTGATTCTACAAGGAAAAAGGTTTAAGATCAAGATTACATATTAAATCAGAAAGAATATAGCCGGCCAGTGTGGCTCAGTGATTGAGCGTCGACCCATGCACCAAGAGGTTGCTGGTTCTATTCCCAGTCGGGGCACAAGCCTAGGTGCAGGCTCAATTCCCTCGGGGGCATACAGGAGGCAGCCCATGTATGTTTTTCTCTCATAGATGTTTCTGTCTCTCCCTTCTCCCTCTCCCTTCCTCCCTCTCTAAAAATCAATAAAAACATATTTTTTAAAAAAATGTAGATAATATGTGAGATTTGGACCCTGGAAAAATGATGACATAGCTGAGAACTCTCTATGAAGCCCCTCTGCCTCCTTCTTCTATCCATGTCCAGCTTCAGGAGTCCTCTCCTCTGTCGTCTAGGGGTATTCATGGTGCTCTCCAGCTCCCCAGTTCAGTCTCATGCAATAATGCCAAGTGATCCCATCTGACTAGCCTACTCTAAAGTTGCAGATTGAAAGAGAAGACAGCTACTCCAGATTACAACTTCTCAAACGTGCCCCAAAGGTGCTAACATATTGATGGCTACAAAACAAGATCAAATTTCTCATCATTTTTCTATTCAATAAAATATCACTAAAGTCTACAAAATGATCTCTAACTTGAAAATATCCATTTTTCCCTACTGGATTCAGTATGCCTATTTTCATCTTGAATGGGAAGAATATGGCCCATAAAAATGTTTATATTTTTAAATTAGCTCTCATTCAAATACAGGTAGATAAACATACAGAAGATACAAAAGCATGTAGGTATAGGTATAATTATATGTAGAGGCATGGGCATGGGAACAGGTTACCATTACCCTATGCCAGTGGTCGGCAAACTGCGGCCCCTTGAGTGTGGCTCTTCCACAAAATACCACGTGCGGGCGTGCACGTACAGTGCGATTGAAACTTCGTGGCCACTCTCAAGGGGCCAAAGAGCCGCATGTGGCTCACGAGCCGCAGTTTGCCAGCCACTGCTCTATACCATTTTATATAAGGACTTCTCTTCTCTTTTCCTAAAACAAAACATTCCTTTTCACAGATATCTGCTCTCAGCTAGTAGTACTAGAAAAAATTGTCAAGAGAGGTTCATTTTAAAAGTAGTTTTAGAGAAAAAATGGATATTTTGACTAATGGAATTTGAAACAGCATGACAAAATAAAGTCAATATTTAGATTAATAGGCAGTGGTAAGCCAGTGTTTGGGTAATGGGGCCGGTATCTTGCTGTTTAAATCAAGCTTCATACTATAAGCGTGAGCATTGGAGTATTACAGAGATGCTCAATCAAGTGCCAGAATTCTATCATTCTTAGCTGTCTACTTGTTATGGGTAAGGCCAGCTCCTAAAATTCTCAAAGATTGAAAAGGACAGGGTATTAATATTCACACATTAGGGAGAAAGCAGTTTTCTTACATGTTTTAAAGCATCAAGTCACCCACTCACTGTAGACAGGAGATATCATTTGCAAAACATGTGGTTGGAATTGAAATGTTCATTTTCTACCTCTTTTTGAAAATGCAGATGGATTAGCATTCATGGTCACTGAGTTTTGTTTCCATAGATACAGTTTCAGTTGTACCAACCAGGGACAGATTGTGTATTTTATTACTTTGTTTAAAATATCAAACATTTTAAAAATATCTCAGCACTACACAACATCACATATGAACATAATGATAATATTTCATCTACTTTAAATACTTTAAGGCCCCTGTGGCATTTAAATAAAGATGTGTACCTAGACTATAATGCTGAAAGCCTATTAGTCTAACTCAGCATATTGACTTGGCCTCCAGGGAACTCCTTAAGAAGCCGGAATGAAATGAATTTGTGATTCCATTAGAGAAAAGTTAACCAGCTAACCAGATGTTTCATTTACTATAGTTCTAAAGAGTGTTAGAATAGATAGGGAGAATAAATGTTTTTGCCTGAACTCCTGAAAAAAGAAAACACTATTTTATTTAGTTTTACAATGGAGAACTACAGCTAGGAAGAAGAAATTCACCAATCAGATAAATGTGAAAATTATGATATTCTTCCTTATTAGACTAATACATTTTAGAGACCATGTTTTTATGTCATATTTGTCACAAAACAGAGGTTTGAATCTACTAAGTATTTAATATATAATTGCAACTTTAATGGCATATATAAGTTATTGATATTTTTATTACAATCTTTCACTAAGTGATTCTTAAACAATGACAATAATGAATCCTGAACTCATATTGAATATGCATGCTATTTGGGGGATGTACTAAGATATCTCCAGTGACATAAAAAATTATATGTATATCAATCATAAGCTAAAAGTTCAGTATATAAAAATAGGCTTATTTAATAGTAATTCAATCCAGTATACTTTGTGTACCTTAGGTAATAAAACAGTCAAAAAACATCCACTCTCATGGATCTCATATTCTAGTAAGAGGACACAACCAATAAATAACAGATATAATAAGAGATGATGGAGTGTTTCAGAAAGTTATAAAAGCTATGGAACAAAAGAAAAAGCAGAGCAAAATAATGGGATTTAAAATGTTGAATGGCAGGGGTGTGGACCATTGTCAAGTTGCAATGTTAAAAGGGGTGGTCAAGGTAGGCCTCATCCAGGTTTGCGCAAATATTTGAGATGGTAGGAGCGTTGTCCAAGCAGATGGCTAAGAGCAGATTCCAGGCAGAGGCAACATCCAGAACAAAGGTCTTGAGGTGAGAGTGAGTCTGATGTGCTCAAGGGAAAGCAAGGGGGTGAATGTGACTATCCAGGGTAGGGGCAGCAGGAAGAGTTTTTGAAAATAAGGTTAGAGAGGAAGATAATAAGGGAGCAGGCTAGATCACAGGGAGCCTGATGGATGATTATATGAACGCTAGCTTTAACTGACTACAGTGAAGAGCCATTGCACAAAATTCTGAGCAGAGAACAATCTACTCAGACATAGGTTTTGAATGGACCACTCTGCTACTGCATAGAAGACAGATTGTAGGAAGACAAGGACAAATGCAGGCTGACCAATTAGGACACTGTTCCAATAATCCAGTGACAACTGATGGTGGCTCAGATCAGGGTGGTAATGGTGGAGAAGTGCTTAAAAGTGGCCAAATTCTGAATATAGTTTGAAGGTAGAACCAAAGGCCCTTTCTATGGATTTGATATGAGGTACGTTATGAAAAGGGGGACCAAGAATAGCTCCAAAGGTTTGGCCTAGGCAATTCCAAGGATGGAATTTCCCACAATTAGCATGAGGAAAACTACATGAAGGAGGTTAGAGGAGGAAGATCAAGAATTCCGTTTTGGACATTAAGTTTATCTAGGATGGTCACGAGTAGAAATATTGGGCAGTAGGATATATATGAGTCTGGAGTTCATGTGAAAGGTCTAGGCTGGAGGTCTAAATTGGGGAGTAATCAGCATATAGATGATATGAAAAGTCACCAAGTTGCATGAAACCAAGAGTTAGTGCATGGATCACGGACCTAGCCTTGGGCACTCCAATAGAAAGAGATCAATATGAAGAGGAAGTTAAACAAAGCACTTGGGAAGGAGCAACCAGAGAGCTAGGAGAGAAGCAAAAGTTCTTAGAATCCAAGGGAAGAAAGCACAGCAGACTGATCAACTTGGTCCAAACCTATGGTAGGTCAAGTGAAATGAGGATGCAAAACTGGCTATTGGATTTAGCGATACGGGTTCATGTGTAAATTAAAATGCTCATCGGACAATGCTAACTATTTTCTGTACATGCCATTTTGCTTTATATGTAGAAATTTCCTCCACTCAAGACTTCTGTCCCTGACCTCAGCAGTGTCTTTCTTTTTTCTTTATAACTGTGCTTCAATTTAGGGTATGGGTGAATGTTGGCTTTCTCTTAAATCTTTCAATTTCTTATATTTGTTTTATATGCTTTCTCTGCACATGCTTTTTTTAAAAAAAAACATATTTTTATTGATTTCAGAGAGGAAAGAAGAGGGAGGGAGAGATAGAAACATCCATGATCAGAGGGAAACATCGATCAGCTGCCTCCTGCACACCCCCTACTGGGGATCGAGCCCACAACCCCGGTCATGTGCCCTTGACCTGAATCGAACTTGGGACCTTTCAGTTTGCAGGCTGACGCCCTATCCACTGAGCCAAACCGACTAGGGCTGCACATGATTTTTAATGCCCATATTTTTTTTCACTTTAATTTATCTTCACATTATAATATAGGACTTTGTTTGAATTCACCAATTTTTTTATTTCTTAGTTTATCTTGATTTTGTTTGTTTATTTGTTTGTTTCTTTGTTTTTTTAGAATACTTGACATTCATTTATTTCAGCTGCTAAATTTTACTGGTTATCTAATATGTTACACATTTTATGTTTATTGAGGATCACAGGCACTGAATTATAACTATTATTGAAAACAGAAATCTATTTCTCCCTAATCGTTTTCCTGTTAGTTTGACAATAGGTATATTCTTCCTGTTGCATTCATTTAGTTTTTCTGACAAAATAGTGTGATCCACACCAAGATTTTGTTTGGAAAAGATCAGTTACCTCCACATTACATGCATTCCCTGATCCTTTTATTTGTATTGAAAATTGTATTCTTATTTTTTTGGTTTCCTTTATTCCTGGGAGTTACTGTGTTTTTATTTACCAGCTCTGCCTTTCACTCTGACTGACCTTTGTAATTTCTCATTTACTTGGTTTTGTGTCATCCTGTATTGTAGGTACCTTTACACATATTGGAATTGCAATCCAGTTTAGTCAGTGTTCTCAAGCCAATAAATGTCATGCCCCACTGTGAAAGTGAAAGTGATATAAGATGACTCTGTGTTAGCAATTGCAATAAGTTTCAGGATAGAGGTTATACGTGAATTGACAGTTAGGAATATTAAAAATAGAGTTAAGAGGGAAAATTTTACCAGCTAGCTGACAATGAAAGTCTGGGAAAGCTAATACAAAAACCCTTTTACCGATGCAAGCCCAAGGCACTATACCTGTATATCCAAATCATATCTTACAGAGTTCTCAAATCTTTCCCATTTGAATAGGTAAATATGCATGAAACACACACATACTCACTTAAACATCATGAGGCAGTAACGAAGCGCAGCAGCATAAAGGAATCGATGGTCATCTTGCTCTTATCCTTTCACACTGGCTATGTTTATGTACACAAATATTTTGACATTTGATAGACCATTTATTTCAACAGCTTGAATTAGCAAGTTACACAAGGTAGTCAGATTGGTTAGAAAAAATCTTGAATGTCATTGAATACCTCACTGAACAAATTATTTTCGAATGGTTTTTATGTACAACCTATGTGGAATACTCTATGGTAAGATTTTCTGTATTCTAAAATATTAATAAAGGGTAAAACCCCTTAGAAAGTATTAATGCTCCAGAGAGCCTTTAAGGATTAAAACATTTTAAGTGGCCTCTCTCCTTTTAAGGAAACAAAATAACAATATTAAATTTTATCTGAATAATTACTCTGATAAGCTCAAAAGTATTCTAATTATGGTAGAAACTTAGAAATAAAAGCCATCTACTTATATGTGTGTTATTTTCAGTTATCATCACATTCTTGAAGAATTTTCTGAAGGCCCAAAATGATGCTCAATCCCACAAAATGACAAATTACATGTGAAATTGTTCCAAGTATTTTCATAGAATGTTCTAATTTATCCAGGGTGTATAGAATTTTCTCTGGAGTAACAGGGTAGCAAAGTGCAGTGGGCATTAAATTGGGTCCTGAGACATAAATTCTATTCATAGTTGGTACAACTGGCTGATTACTTTTTGCTCCTCCATTATCATTTACCCATCTCCTGATAGCCACTCCCTGACTTCCTTGTGGAAAAAGACTCCTCCCACTGGAGTTTCTAATAAATAGCATTCTTTGTGTTGCAAACGAATAAATATCCAAACTTACCTTCCCCCTGAGGCCATCAGTTCTGGCAAGCTTAGAAAAAAGGATGTCCCTTGTGATGTAATTTGAGTTAGAAGACTTACTACATTGGAATTTGTGTCTCCAGTCTGGAAATTAATGAGGTATTACCTTTGTGTTCTTTGCTCATTGTTTCTTGTGCATACATTTCCCTTCAGCTTTGTCAGAAAGCATGGCTTGGTCAGACACAGCGTATTTCGAACTGCAAGGTTATAATACCACGTTAATGCCAAAACGAACATTTTATCCTGTTTCTAAAAGCTGCAGTTAAGGCTGACTTCCAACTTTTGGATGTTGATATATACAGTCTTGACAAAACAGCATTATCCATGGTTGGATTTTCCATCCAAATAGGTTAGGAATATTTTTGAGAATTCAGTTCTGGAATGAGAATATCATATTTGTGTTACACTCCCTCTGAAGAGATTGAATATATTTATTTATAAAGTGCTGAAATGTCTGAATGTGTTTGTAGAAATTAGCTTTGACATTGAAACTTGTGCTTTACAGCCAGAAAATTCATATTTAGAATATAATGGATGGATAAAAGGACAGGCAGGTGGAAAACCCTAGCAAGTGTTTACTCTTTACAAGAGAGCAGAGAGCATGTTTTAGAAATGTGAACCATTTCAAGATAATTTAAATCTAAATGCCTATCACTAGAGTTTCCACTTTAGTTTCTGGGTAATTAATAAGACTACATTTTACCAAGGTTGTTTTTCTTTGATTTAATTTTGTGGCTTCTCACCCTCTATTTACTGTCCTATACAGGATGGCAAATTGTTTAAATCAATACTGTGATTTATATTTTTGTAATAAGATCTGTCATTGAAGGCTAGTGCAGCAACTTTTGATTTGAGGGTAGAATTCATTAATTGAATGAGAATGAAATTCAGTTAATAGTAGAGAGAAGAAATATCTTTGAATGTTGAAGAAGCTAATTTACAAAAACTTAACTTTTTTTAAGGTATTTACATTCCCTATAACATGGCAGATGTGTTTACCATTTAAAATATAAAACTAAGCTGCCCTGGCCAGTTTGGCTCAGGGGATAGAGCGTAGGCCTGCGGACCAAAAGGTCCCAGGTTCCATTCTGGTCAAGGGCACGTACCTTGGTTGCAGGGTCCTCCCTGGCCTGGGCCTGGTGTGGTCATGTGCAGGAGGCAAACAATCAATGTTTGTCTCTCACATCGATGTTTCTCTCTGTCTTTCCCTCTCTCTTCCACTCTCTCTAAAAATCAATGGAAAAATATCCTCAGGTGAGGAATAAATAAATAAATAAATAAATAAATAAATAAATAAATAAAACTAGGCTTTAATTGGGAAAAAAAAAAAACAAACAGACTTACATACAACCTTGAAGGAGTAATTAACTCTCTATGAATCTTTCCAGGAGTGATGTATTGGAATTTGTTTTCCCTATGGTATGAATCAAATGACTTCCACTGCAAATCCATTTTTGTGATCTAGGAGTACTGGGAATGTTTTTCAGACTCTAAAAATACTTTTACTTCAGCAAAATCTTAGAATAAGTCCTCCAGTCTCAGTGCAAACTGAAAATTTTAATGTGATTGAAGCCCATTGTGAAATGATGGTTACCAGGTTAAAACTATCTGAAAAGTTGGTTCTTCTATTATTAGGAGAAGGGCTAATATGTTTTGAACTATAAAAATGCTCCTAAAATATTTTGAATATATCTAAGAGCCATCAGATTTCCTTAAGGAACTTTTTAAGCATGGAAATTAAATTCTTCTCTGAATTAAGGTAGATCGTCTAAAAATGCTACATTATTGCTAGTACGTTATTGCCTTTTTGTATAAGGATGTTGTTCTAAATTAAGGCATTTTATAAGGAACTGGCATGTTAAATCATTTTATTTACTCTGGATATATTGCCGAGGACACTTCTGATTAATTAAATAGTTTTGTATTTTTTATGTCTGCCAAACTCACCGATCAAGTGATACCAACAAAACCCCAAAATCACATAAAGTATGAAGCACTTTGGTAAAGATACAGAGTACACAATTGTTTTAGTTATCCTGCTATAGCAAGGGAGAAGGCACCCAGGGGACCATGAGGAGGGGCTTCTTATGGCGTTTGGGCACGTGCTAGACAGTTCTGACCACAGATTGGGAAATGGGTTGGGTGTTATCTGGACGTAGAGGCAATTCAGTAATTAGGTATCGTAATGATTTTTTTTTCCAGAAAGGGGATAATTAAAATGAGGATCATAATGTCATTGTAAGGAAGCAGAGATCACTCAAAAAAAGGGGGACATGCATCATTTTATGGTTGCAGTACAGCCTTGTCTGTGTTTGGTTAGAGAGGTTCCCCTGGCCTGGTCTGGATCCACTGCAAGGTGCTTGATTTTGGTGCTTGATTTTGACCGTCACTGGCTGAAGCAGGGCACATTCTTATTTCCTAGAATCCACAGGGAACTTTTTTTTTTTAGTTCTTACTACCAGAGATGCATGTGTTTCTTCCTGACCACTGGTTTAGTTTCATCTCTTGAGTGCTGGAAATTGTATAAGGGACAATGGCTCAATCTTCTCAGTAATTGCTAGAAAGCTCAGCGATTGTTTTCCAACCCCAATCCATCAAGTTCATGAGAGAGCACATACATTTACACCAATGTAACCACTAGCTTCACCTGACTTTTCCTACTCTTCTTCTTCTTTTTTTTTTTTTTTTTTTTAGGTCTGAACATGTGTATTTTTATTATTTTTTAATTTATCTTTATGGCTGAAAGTATTACAGGTGTCCTCCTCCACCCCCCATTCACGCCCTCTGCCCTACTCCCTTCTGTTCCTCAGGCCTTCCCCATCCTATTGTCTGTCCCTGGGCTATGCACATATGCATATAAGTTCATCGATTAATATCTTCCTGCTCCCCCACTCTCCCCTACTCTTCTTTTCTCTTTACCAAATTTTCTCGCTTACATTTAATTACATGTATTGAAAATTATATCAATATTGTTTAATCTGGAGGCAGGGAGTAAATCAAAAATAATTATCAAGATTAGATTGTCTTTAGTTTATTAACTCATCAAGAGCAGGAAGGAGGCAGGAAGCTGCTCCAGATGTAGATGGGGTCATTGAAGAATGCTCTAAAACAGTGGTTCTCAACCTTCCTAATTCCGCGACCCTTTAATACAGTTCCTCATGTTGTGGTGACCCCCAATTGCATTGTTACAAATTGAACACAATTAAAGCATAGTGATTAATCACAAAAACAATATATAATTATACATGTGTTTTCCCATGGTCTTAGGCCACCCTGTGAAAGGGTCATTCAATCCCCAAAGGGTCGCCACCCACAGGTTGAGAACTGCTGCTCTAAAACATGAGCCTATATCCAGATTCTACCTGGTTCTAGTCTAGATTCGCTCATGAACTGGATTTGTGACCTGCAGTGTCATTGGACGTTGTCAAGCATTATTTTCCTCAACTTTGAATTAGAGATTCTTATGCCAATACAATTAAGATAAAAAGAGAAAGTCATCTGAAAAACTTCTAGTAAATTTTCACAATCCTGTATAATAAAAGGCTAATATGCAAATCGACTTAACAGTGGAAAGACCAGTCACTATGATGTTCACTGACCACCGGGGGCAGACGCTCAACACAGGAGTGCCCCCCGGATGGTCAGTGCACTCCCACAGGGGGAGCGCCACTCAGCCAGAAGCTAGGCTCATGGCTGGTGAGCACAGTGGTGGTGGCAGGAGCCTCTCCCGCCTCTACTGCAGTGCTAAGGAGCAGCAAGCCTAGCAGTAAGGAGTGCCGAGCAGGCAGGTGGTAAGAAGCGAGAGGGATGTCTGACTGCTGGCTTAGGCCTGCCCCACAGGTATTATATGCATATAGGTTCATTGATTAATATCTGGCAGTCGGACATCCCCCAAGGGTCCCGGACTGTGAGAGGGCACAGGCTAGGCTGAGGGACCCCGCCACCCCCCCCAAGTGCACAAATTTTGTGCACCGGGCCTCAAGTATTATATGAATATTTTGTTAATTTTGTGCCAAATGTTTTGTGCACAGAAGGGATATTGTTTAAACAACTTTGTATTCACTTGTTTTAAATATTTTCATTATTTACAACTTTAAAACCAATTTGATTATAATATACAAAAATAGAAAGAGAATGGGTTTCTAAATTTTCTAAAAATAGTAATATCCAGTTCTTAAGACAAATGAATGGCAATTGAGTTTTATGATGGCTTTGAATATAGTAAAAAAATGAATAAAAAATATACTTTTTATGAAGGTAACTATAATAAAATCTTTTACATTTCCTTCATTTTAGAAAGCAAGAATCCCAATTATAGAGCAATTATGTCAAACATCGCATCCTCATAAATGCTAATTTAATGAGTCCTGATTCAGATTCTAAATCATCCAATTATGTGGTAATTTACTCATTCTCTTTAAAAGAGTTTACAGTATTCTATCCATTTTTTGATCTTTGGGCATATGGAGAGCAGTTTCCTTGATAAAAAGTAATACTGCTATATTGTGTGTGAGATCCTAATGAGAAAATAAGAGATAAACTGTCACAGAACATTATGGGCAATGTAGCAAGCAGTATCTATAAACTAATGACACATAATTTTAGCATATACATCTGGATTATGCGTTAAGGTATAAGAAAGAATCACTAGAGACATTGTGCTCATCTCTATACTTCCATCATTGATCAAAATTTGCATGCAGTTCATCTTTGGTAATTGCCTTCTGAAGCAATTTAGAAGCAAAATATGATAATCATTTTTATCTCAAACTCTCATCTCCATATCAGCCACACATAGCATTCTTTCCCATGGTCACACACCTCATTCAATTAAGCTGGTTCTGAATGGGCCCTGGCTGGGTGGCTCACTTGTTTAGAGCATCGTCCCAATCCACCAAGGTTACAGGGTTCGGTCTCTAGTTAGGGCACATACAAAAAGTAGCCAATGAATGCATAAATTAGTGGAACAACAAAATCAATGTTGTTTTTATTCTCTCTCTCAAAGTCAATAAAAATAAGTAAATAAATAAAATGGATCTGAATGAATGCCCTTTAATTGTTTTCAAATACCAAATCTCCCTTTAAGATATTAAGATTTTCCACTGTTAAAGACATGCAGAATGAGGCTCTGAAACACTATGGTTGATTTTTACATATTTCATCCTACATATTTCATTTCTACATATTTCATCCTTAGGAGAGGGATGGCTATCCCATATGAGGCATCACTCACCAGGATATAAGCATGCTCCTCTGGTTGGTAGTCAGTCACCTTGCTTCAGAGTCACAGTTTGAATATAACACGTTCCGTGTCTGCCTAAAATGAATGTAAGGCATTTGCAATGACAACAGGTAGTTTTTGTTCTTTGGCTCAAGAATTCAACCCACTTTGTATTATTAAAGAATATTAAAATGTTCAGTTTGTTGAAGCCTAGTATTACAAAAACGAATACTCAACAGAAGCAGAGTGAATTGAGACGGTAGAAAGTTGTTTCCATTCCCTTCCTCTGTTAAGCCAAGATTCTGCAGGCGTACCCAGAGGATTTCATGTCTTCCCAGGTGCTTCACGCCAGTGTTTAGGTCTGTGTTTATCTTTCTGTCCAGCCGCTTCAGCTTCTGTGAGCATGGTAAAGCTAAGGAAAGGGGAAGATTGTTTCTCCAACCTGGCCTAGAAAGTCAAAGTCATTTAGATAGTAGTATGATGAGATGTCAGATAATCTGGAGTCTGGGTGTGGCCTAGCTAGTTGTAAAGCCCAGAATGAAATAGGGATCCCAGGCAAGATCATTTCCAGAAATCTCTCTTTTGGCTCATTTTTCAATAGGTATTGTCATTGTGATGGGAAGAGGAAGCATTGGGAGGAGACTCTAGAAGATAATAAAATGATGTGCCTTATGAAATCTTTGTGAGATTTTTCCTGCCTGAGCCAGGCCTTGACAGGGACCTTGCCGGATTCTCATGGCCCTGTGATGCCAGGTGGTTAAAAACTTTGAGCCACACCAGCATCCATCCTCCTCTAAGAAATGCTGGTTTTTACAGGGCCATGGCTACTAAGTTGATGGGCCCTGGCGTCCTGATGCCTCTGATGCATTTTAAGGCCAAGGCCACTTTGAGTATGTGCCTATAAGTGTGTGCACATATGTTGAAATTACTGTTTTCAGTCCATCTCCTATAGCATGTTGAATGAACATAAAAGCAACTCTTAAAATGAGCCCAGAGTATTAACTAGGCATATCAGAACATAATTGAAAAAAAAGATGTATCTATAATTATATCTACAACTATATCTATATCTAATATATGTATATCTAATGTGGATATGTACATAAATATGTAATATATATAATATATCTATATCTATATCTAATATATCTATATCTATATTTATATCTATATCTATATATCTATATCTATATGTACATGGAAATGAATCCTGTCATCAACCAAAGTGCACTTGGAAGAGCATTCTTCCTAGTTGGCTTTCAGATGAGAACTCAGCCCAGCCAACAGATTAATTACAGCCTGGTAAGACTCAAAGAAGAGGTTCCAGCTAAGCTGTTCCTGGGCTCTTGACCCAAGAAGCCATTAGATATCAAATGTGTGTTGCTCTCAGCTGCTATGCTTGTAGTAATTTATTATGCAATAGTAGAAAACTAATACATTATTTTTAAATTTTTTGTTTCCTTAAGGATAAGTTATGCAGCTTATTGCTTAATATTTGTTCTATAACTTTCTAGCCTGGCATAGAGAGTTTGGAACTGAACTGTCTGACTGATTATGCATTTATATTAATCAAACCAGAAAGTAATTAGTAATCTTATTAAATATCTGAGGGTAAAGGAAAAATCATTAAGAAATCAAAATACCATCTTTCTACCTGGCACCTATCTTGAAACTCAGCAAGTGGTACTTTGACTGGGTGTGGTGTCATTGAAACTTGAAATGTCATAGCCACATTGGAAGAGAAACATCCATTGGTCCTCATTAGAAAACACAGAGTATTAAATCCTGCTGTCTTCAAAAGCCAAGACCTATGCATTCCTACATGAAAAGCTTTTAAAGGTTAATTAAAAGCTGTGAGTAATAAAAATTTATAAGCTTTTGCTTATAATTTTTTAATGGTATTATTTCTGACCTTTTGATTGTGGTCCCATGTTGTGCCTTCGAGACCCCTGCTGCTCACCACTCCCGTCAGCTTAAAGAGGAAACTCAACAGACCAAAATGTCCTGAGTTCTTTTAAGACAGATTCTCTCAAGGTCTGCTCTGTGCGCACCACTTCCTCAAGCTGTTAGTAGGCTTCCTGTTGCCAGCGATATGTCCTCTTTTTGGAGGGTCACAGTCTACATTAGCATTTTATAAACTCCTAAGAGTTTCACAGCTAAGAAAATAATTAACTTTTTCAAACACAGCATCATTTATACTTATTTACCATCAGAGCTTTTCTATTCTTCAAATATCTTCCAATTTGAATAACTTCTTCTGGAGAAAAAGAATGTAAGAAAAATAACCATCAAATCCTTCTTCAAAGCAATATTTCTAGTACCCTTGGTATTGAAATTCAAAGCATCAAATCTATTACATAACAAAATAATGCCAACACATAAAACTAATATTCACATGGAATAATTTTATTATAAAACATTGTCAGAGATTACATAGTGATATGTGACCCCAACTGGTTCGGACAGAAACTTGGGCATGTTAATGTTGTTACATGTAGTTTCTTATGTCTCAACTTTAGACTAAGCGAGAATGAGATCAACATTAGCAAAAAGCAATAAAAACATACCAATATACTTGCACTGTCAATTTAAATATTTTACTGGAATGCCGGTTAATGATATCCCTTTGAATTTTTAATAGAGTTAAATTGCCTTCTGTCTTCAATTTTTATTTGCATTAATTAACACTGATACTGCAGGAGTATGTTCCCACACACTAACCCAGCTACAGTGACCTCTTTGCAGCTTCATAAATATATTAACTATCTCCCACCTTAGTACTAACTATTTCTTCCAACTGAACTTTCCTTTCTCCAGATGTCTAAATGTATTGCTCTTTCATTTTTCCCAGATATTTGTCCACATGTCACATTCAGAAAGCTCTTTTCTGGCTACTATCTGTAAAAAGAGCATATCACACAAGCCTTTCTTGTAATATACTGATTAATATTCCCTTCTATATGTTTCTTAATAACACAGTACTTGATATAGTTTATATCTGTTTTACTTATTGGCTATTTATGCAACTAGAATATGATCTCTCTCTTACATCACACTTTGTTCTGTTTTATTGACTGTTAAAATTCAACATCTAGAATAGTATGTAATTCTCAGAAGGCACAAAGTAAATAGTACATGAATTAATGAAATAACAGATGTTCACCCGTTAGCAAAAATCTGCAAGTAGTCGTCTAAGGCAAGTTTAACATACGAGGATCAATGCCATTCATTATATTAAAAAAGACTTCCCCCAAACCATGTGTAATTATCTCAATAGATGCAGAAAAGCATTTGACAAGTCCAGCATGCATCCACAATGAAAACTCTCAGCAAACTAAAGATAAAAAGGAAATTTCTCAACCTGACATTTGTATCTACAAAAAATATCTCGCTAATATCACACTAATGGTAAAAAGACTGGATGCTTTCCCCTAAGGCTGGGAGCCAGGCAAGGATGTCCACAGCCAACACATATTCAATATTCTGGTTACACTAAGACCAGAAAAATTAATAAGAGGCATATAAATTGGAAAAAGAGCAAATAAAACAGACTTTATTCACAGATAATGTAATTGTCTGCCGTAAAGCATTGGAGGAAATCTATTAAAATGCTATGAGAACTAATATGTGAACTTAGCAAGGTTACCAGGGTAAAAATTCTAATACACATAATCAACTGTATTTCTATAAACTAGCAATGAACAATTGGAAACTGGGGATGATGAGTACAGTCATTATTTTCATCATGGTGATGATTTCACTGGTATGTAATATGTTCCAAAACTTATCAAATTGTACACTTTAAATATGTACAGTTTATTATATATCTTTTATATTTCCACAAAGTTGTTGAAAGAGAATGAGAGAGCAAATTCATACAGACAGGGAAAAAATAAAATTGCTTTCTGCTTGTTTCTACTAAAGTTGACCTCATTCAATAAGCTGGTCCTATTTCCTCAAGGTTTTGTGTGGGGTGGAATGAGACTATATATATAAAGTGATTAACACAGGCCTCCTGTCTCTTACTTCCTTGGCCATTTTGTAAACGTGTATCTTTGCTTTAAATGATTCCCAGCCTAAAATAGTTTATGGTTTAGGACTTCTTAACCTTAACTATCTTCTCCTTGAAAAAAACTTACTTATGAAATTGTCTGGCTTATTAATAATGATCTCAAAAGAGAGTTGCCTAGTAATGTCAATCATGATTCTCGTTTCTAGGTGACTAGTGACTGAATTAAAAATACAGAGGTAGATGTTCCCAACGTTCAGTTTATCTTAATCACTTAACCATGAATAAAGTCTAGTTGCAGTGCCCTTGCTTCCAACATATATTTCACAACTGAATGAACTCCAACCGTGCTTCCTGTCATGATCTTTAAGTGCTAATGAGCAATGATACTCAAACCAGTAGTATATCAGGATCCTCACTTTCAACAGCCTTCTAAACATATGCACCTAGATATGTTCTAAAATTAGAGATGTTTAAAGAACAGTGATTACATTCCCCTTCCAAAATTTTGTTTTTCTCTGACTTCCTTACTTTTAAGTGATTAATTACAAAACCAGAATGTACACCAGGTGTAGTGTGATGCAAAGGAGGAATGACTAAATTATGTTCAGGGCATGAGAGAAAACTGCCATGGAGCTGTCTGAACTGTGTCTTGCAGGAAAAGGAATTATTGTCCAGGTGGACAGGAAGAGGCATCCAGAACCAGAGAAAACTACATGAACCCGTGCCTGAAATAGAAGTAGTGGCCCTGACCAGCTTGACTCAGTGGATAGAGCATTGGCCTGCGGACTGAAGGGTCCCAGGTTTGATTCCAGTCAAGGGCATGTACCTTGGTTGCAGGCACGTCCCCAGTAGAGGGTGTGCAGGAGGCAGCTGATTGATGTTTCCCTCTCACTCTCATCAATGTTTCTACCTCTATCCCTCTCCTTTCCTCTCTGTAGGTAAAGATAAAAATTATGAACAACAAATACATATCTATCAACAAGTGAATCTAAAAATCAAGTGAATAAAAAATCTGATGAACAGAATAAACTAGTGAATATAATAGAATCAGGGGCATAAAAAGGGAGTGGACTGACAATTCTCAGGGGGGAAAGTGTTGCGGGGGTGCGAGAAGAGATTGGACAAAAATCGTACACCTATGGATGAGGATAGAGCAGGGGGAAAGGGCAGAGGGTGGGGTGGGAACCAGGTGGAGGGGAGCTATGGGGGGGGGGGGGGAAGAGGAACAACTGTAATAATCTGAACAATAAAGATTTAATTTAATAAAAGTCAATTAGAAAAATAGAAGTAGTGGCATGGTTCCTTGGAACTGCAAGGAATTCAGTACAACTGTTGCATGCCTTAGGGTCTGACTGTAGGAGGAGAGCACAGAGTCATGGGGAGGGCAGGCAGTATATGTTTGTAGTCTACCTAAATAGTCGTATATGTACAGTAGGGTATATATGTTTGTCTACAATTTACTGTAAATCTTCACTCTTGGGTGAAGTGCTGGAGAATTTCAGGATAGAGTAATAATTCAGTTTGTTAACATTTGAAAGTACTACTCCTAATAGTGCAGGAAACAGATTGTGAGGCTGTGAGATGGCATGCAGGAGATTGTGGAGCATTCTCAGGACCCACGGCTGAGAGAGGTGACGAAAGCACCCCTGCGATGCACGTGAAACAAGAGGCCTTAGTCCAGCGGTTCTCAACCTGTGGGTCGCGACCCCTTTGGCGGTCGAATGACCCTTTCACAGGGATCGCCTAAGACCATCCTGCATATCAGGTATTTACATTACGATTCATAACAGTAGCAACATTACAGTGATGAAGTAGCAACGAAAATAATTTTATGGTTGGGTCACAACATGAGGAACTGTATTTAAAGGGCCAGAAGGTTGAGAACCACTACCTTAGTCTAGCCTACGAGGAGCTCTGGATCTGGGACAGTGCTCCAGAGTTATGTTAACAAAGGCAAGTGGGCTGGGCCAGGTATTTGTGCTGCCAACATCGAGCAGCCATTGGATGCCTCTCGGGACAGGTTTGGTCTTCTGCTATATGGCACTTTGTCGCAGCTCGATTTCTCCAAGAGGCAGACATTGAGACCTCGTTAGGAGTGCTCAGAATTTATTAGAGAGTAATGCCTGTGAGAGAAAAGAGGGCAGGGGGAGCCCACCATGCAGAGCTGATTTGGTCGCTGCAAGCCCAGCAGAGAGTATCAGGGCAAAGATTATCCTATATAACTGGGTGAGGGCATGTGCTGGGGGGGGGGGGGGGGGGTTAGGGGAGGCCGAGGGAAGGTCAATGGGGAAAAAAAAAGGAGACATATGTACTACTATCTATAATTCTTTAAACAATAAAATAAAATTAAAAAATAAAAGGGTAATATGAAAATTGACCAAATGGCAGAACGACCAGTTGCTATGATGCTCACTGACCACCAGGGGGCAGAAGTTCAATGCAGGAGCTGCCCCCTGGTGGTCAGTGTGCTACTTAAGGGGGAGCGTGGCTCAGCCACAAGCCAGGCTCATGGCTGGCAAGCGCAATGGTGGTGGAGGGAGCCTCTCCTGCCTCTGCTGCAGCACTAAGGACCCCTAGGGGATGTCTGCCAAGGGGTCCCGGACTGTAAGAGGGCACAGGCTGGGCTGAGGGACCCCCCCCACACACACACCCCAGTGCATGAATGTAGTGCACCAGGCCTCTATTTTGTTACAAGAGTCCCATGATGGGTGGAAATAGCCCTTAGACTGCCACCTTGTTCAGTCATTGTCCCAAAGCCAACATTAAAGAGGATAATCTTGATCCAAAAGCTGAGGCAGCAACAAACTGAAAAAGCCAACAGGGGGAGGCTATCCATAAACCACACTCCTTGCAGCCAGGCAGCAAATGCTTTCTTGAAGAAAAATCTGAGCTGCACCCCTCCTGTGTGCTACATCTTTCCATAGACATTACCACGTCCGCCCCATTATCTTCTACAATCCATGGTTTGTAGCCTCATCCTTCTGTAGGTCCAGTGCATGAGGACATATGTCATCTCTAGGTCCAGTGCATGAGGACATATGAAGACATCCGTCATTTGTTAACCGTTTCTTGACGTTTCTTCCAGGGCTGGGCTTCTATTCTTTTACTTAGGTTGCCCTGAGATACTACTAATGCATATGGCAAATGGACATATAATAAAGTCACCATTTTTGATCCCCAAATACCGCACACACTGGTGTCACTGGGGTTATTTGAGCTGCTGACTAGAACCAACTTTCATGTTTCCAATTCTTGCTGATAGAGAGCAACTATTGTCGCTATGGTAACATTGGATTTTAAAATATATACAGTTGACCCTTGAGCAATGCCCAAGTTTAGGGGTGCCAAGCCCCACAATCAAAAAATCTGTGCATAACTATGAATCCCAAAATAATGACTATACTCAGTCCTTAGGCCCTTCGCATCTGGGTATGCAATCAACTGCAGATTGAGAACGGTGTTTTCCATCCATGGTTGCAAATCGGCAGTTGGGAATGCAAAAATAGTTTTCTGCCTTCAGTTGGTTGAATCTTTGGATGCTGGAAATGAGGCTACAAAAAGCCGGGTGTATTTATTGAAAACAATTGGTGTGTAAGTGGACTCATGCTGTTTAAACCAGTGTTGTTTAAGGATCAATTATACTTGTTTTAAAATACTGTTAAGTATGTTTTAGGTTTGAAATAATATTTTATCTTTTCCATTATGATAAAAAGAAATATGACAAGGAAATCAGTCTCAAAATTGTCTCTTTTACAGTTCATTTCCATTGAAAAGAAAGAAGACTGCATCACTGAGAAGAAAAGGAAGCCCAGTGTGGATTCTGCACTTTGTTATGGGTTACTCAGTCAGACCCAGGCATGACAGGGACACATCGAAGTCTGCATTTCTGCTCGTAGGAACCCAGTTCCAGGAGGAATACTGGCCATGGACACCAATCATTGTAATTTAAGGTAAGCTGTTGGAATAGCAGTACAAACAAGGTGTCACGGGAATGGAGGAAAGGAAGGATTCAACTGGACAGGGGGACTGCTGGAATGTCTCAGGATAGAGCAATCATTCAGAAGTATGGGCAGAAAGACCATTTTGAACCAGAGGCAACAGATAGAAAGTCTGATGCCATCTAGCAACCTGCTTGAAAGGACAAAAGGTCATTAAACAGGCAGGGAGCGTGGTTTATTGCGGAAAGCCATGTGTAGCATAGTTTTCCTTTCTTCGATGTCTATTCGTCAGCCTCCTGGTGTCTCAGAATCATCTACAAGGTAAGACTCCATAGCAGAGTAGGAATATCAGACCTGTTCATGGTTGTCAGATCTCTGATGTTTTCTGATATTAGTATGAATGAATCACGCTTAATCTAAGATAATTGCTGTGAATAATATTTTGGATCAATAAATGTGTTAAACTCCAGAGAAAAGTTAAAGGCCCCAAGAGCCAAATTCGGGAATGTGAGATCAGAGCAACTTAGATAATACACTCTAATTAGGAGGCACCCAGGCAAGCCTCTGGTGCAAGGACAGCTCTGAACTCCGACCAGCTTCCTGAAATTAGCTCAGTTATCAGAATCTCAGGAAAGACATAAAATAACCCAATTCCACTCGTGGCTATTTGAAGATAATTTTTCCCAAGTTTGAAAAGGTGCTGGATGTTGTTGAATCACTGTCTCTAACTACCTTACGGCATCCAGAGGTTCCAGTCTTCAGATGCAATCTCCAGGTGTGGGATGCCAAAGGAAGTAACGTACTCCTAGGTGCTACCTGGCACATGTCAAAAATAACTCAGTTCAGGACTCCCTGAATTTCCAAGCACTTCATACATCGCACAGTCATAAAACTGTGTTCTTATTGTACATGAGACACTATTAAAATGCTAGAAAAATTATGTTTGTATAATTCCAACTCCAAAATAAAACATATTTACTGTTAAAATCAAATAACAGAAAGTGTAATCAATAATTAGGTTTTTCTTTCTGGTAGTCCTAAAGAGTATGAAAATAATATATTTGATCAGTTGTTTTACTAAAATTTATAACTATTAGAAGCAAATTCTGAATTTATGTAGAAAGAAGTTGAAGGGAAAGATGTAACTGTTCTGCTGTAAGATGATTTAAGCCTTTGGATTACAGAAGGTTTAAGATGATGCCCTTGTGGTTACGCAGTGTTTTAACTCGAGGGCCATGTTGAGCATCAATTTTCCCTTATGAAACAAATCACCGGCCAACCAAAACCTCTATTACTTCTATATTTCCCAAAGGACTCTTCCATTCCCAAATTGAGTAGATGGATTGCAGCCTCCTAAAGGTACTAAAGATGTGTGGCAATCTCATTTGGAGACACACCTTACAAAAGAAATTCATCTTTGGATGGTGACTCAGCCCAATACATCACTGAGAGGGAGAAATGAAAGAGACATTGGAAACTATCCATCCCAGTGTCAAATGGGAAAAGCAGCCCTTTATCAATTGTGAGAGTAGTGAAGTTTCAAGAACTAACTGACAAAGACTATCAGATTTTAGAAAGTGTGAATTTCATATTGTCAGAAATCTCGTTAAAAACTTAATATTTTCTGTTTTTAATCTCTTTTTGTATGTTTATCTGTTTGTCTTACTGAGTTGAATGTATTAACTAGCATTTAAAGTATGCTCTTTAATTCATTTAATGTTATGTTCTTATAAGAAAGAAAGTTACCAACTAGCAGTAACTAATATACAACACAATTGACTCAAACTTATAATAAATATAAGTAATGTGTGCCCGGCTGGCATGGCTCAGTGTTTGAGCGTCAACCAATGGACCAGGAGATTATGGTTCGATTCCTGGTCAGGAAAAAAATGCAAGATATAGTTCGAATATAAGTTTTAGGATTGCCTGTGTTAAATTAGCCTTCTTTCACCAGCTGTCCTAACAATGGCTCTGACACTCCACATTAACTTGGCTTATTTCACACTTGAACTAGGATGATGACACCAAAATGTGTGGTCACCTGGTGAGACATGTGATGGCCCATTCTCACCATTCACCTTCAGTTGTGCTTTGACAAAGACTCCACATTCAAGACCTTAACTAGTGGTTCTCAACCTTCCTAATGCCACGACCCTTTAATACAGTTCTTCTTCATGTTGTGGTGATCCCCAACCATAAAATTATTTTTTTTTTATATATTTTATTGATTTTTTACAGAGAGGAAGGGAGAGAGATAGAGAGAGTTAGAAACATTGATGAGAGAGAAACATCGACCAGCTGCCTCCTGCACATCTCCCATTGGGGATGTGCCCGCAACCCAGGCACATGCCCCCGACCGGAATCGAACCTGGGACCCTTCAGTCCGCAGGCTGACGCTCTATCCACTGAGCCAAACCAGTTTCGGCCATAAAATTATTTTTGTTGCTACTTCATAACTGTAATTTTGCTACTGTCATGAATCGTAATGTAAATATCTGATATGCAGGATGTATTTTCATTGTTACAAATTGAACATAATTAAAGCATAGTGATGAATCACAAAAACAATATGTAATTATATATGTGTTCCGATGGTCTTACGCGACCCCTGTGAAAGGGTTGTTCGACCCCCAAAGGGGTCGTGACCCACAGGTTGAGAACCATTGCCTTAGAGGAATTCCCTAATGTCCTTGATGGGGGAAGTGAGCCTCTTAGAATTCACTTTATATGTCCAGTTGTTCATATAAAAGGTAGATTTCTTCAACTGCTGTCACATGGAACCGCCATCACATGAATTTCTTCAACTACTATCACTTCTAAGGAAATTACATGGCTGCCAAACACATTCCAGAGACTTGGGGAACTCTTGCACAGAAAGAATGTATGCCCGGGGAACTAGAAAATGCTAAATTGAATTGCAGGCATTCCAGTCAGGATGCACCTAAACAGTGAGGTACAGGGACCAGGAGCACAGGCTCCAGGGCTGGCAAGCCTGCTGATAGCCTCACTCTGCCATATGTGCGTTATGTGAACTTGGGATGTCTATTCACTACATGGAGCCATCTTCATCCTGTGTGAAGTGGGAAACATAAACGTGTTACTCGAGTGGTGCTGTGACAATACAATGAGATGATACAGATGAGTCAAAGCATAGCATGCTGCTCAGGGGAAGAACTGGGAATGCCAATTTTTATTATTAACTTGTTAAGTCTTTTAATTATAGATGTTCTTACTTGGTATTGAGAAATTACAACCTTTTTTATACACCACTAGTGACAAAAAAGTGAGATCATGATATAACCTGAACACTAGAAAATATCTAAAACATATGACCTCTTCGGTAGCTATCCTTTCAGCTTGAGTTGTCCTTCAGTCCAAAACAAAATTGCAAAAATGCTCAATGCTAGAATGAGTTTCTTTAAAAATGAGTTTTCTGTGAACTGTGTGATATTTCTCATGCTTTGCTATCAAATTCCCAAACAGGGCTATTACTTGTGATCTCCTTATTCAGAGAATCCTAGCAAAATCTCCTATTTAATAAAAAATAGTATTCAGTACGTCTAAATAGTTCTAATCAGCATGGAATCATTAAGCTTTGATGTTCTCTTATTCTTTATGTAGATTTTGTTTCACTTCTCAATGGGGTTTTTAAAAAATCATCTGAGGATTCATTTCCTCGGTTTTTGAATCAATATATGCTAAAGGAGTTTTTTTACTAGAAAATTTGCATAGCATATTATACTTCTAATTTGTGATTCTCAGTGCCTGTGGGATAATATAAAGGAAATTTTAATTTAATTGTTGTTCTAAGGAAATAATATTCATGCTTATTACTGATGCTTTCCTATGGGTAATTTTAAAAGTGGAATTGGTCCCTTAGTTAAGCTCTAAGGTTTATTTACTCTCCCTTAAAGAGACAGATAACTCCTAATTGAAAATTAAAATTGCAACCTAGTTACTCATTCAAACATTTAATAGCCTCTGCAGTGTTAGTTTTGAAACATCACTCTAGCATTGAAGAAGTGAATTTTATATCTTATCCTAATTGCAATCATACCTGTATTACTATATTTTTAGTAACTCATGCCTATTTCCTCAACTAGACTGTGAATGCTTTGGGCATGGACCATTTAATTAATCTTTGGCACATCCACCTCTGCCTGCAGGTCATCTGGACATAACAGATCTCTACATACACTAGAGCAGGTGCATGAACTTCCGGGTGTGTGATTTATACCCTACTAAAGCCATTTAAAAGAAAATGTTCTGTTTAATCAAATTGTTCTCCACAAGTGTATTTCTATCAGGAGCTGTTGGGATGGACTGTGGTCTGCATAGTGTTGTGTTTCCAATTGAAGTCTTGGGCATCGGATTCGGCTGAAGTCCCTGTTGCAGCACTCACACAGTTACCTGAGCACGTCACCTACTCCCTCACCTGTGACTTGTAGTCCCCTGTTGGCTGGAATTTCTTTCCATTGAATTCCTAGGTCAGTTCAGCTGGTGTTAGTCTCCTGTATTTCTCTGGGATTTGAACACAGGCATTATTTCAGCCCCTATTCATTTACCAAGTACTTATATAAAGCATAGTATTATAATCTATGAAAATTCAAAGCAAATCAAAAGTTTATCTTACACCAAAAGAGTTTATAAACTAAGATTTGAACATACATATAAGTAATCACAATCAAAATAAAAACTGCAATTAGGATAACAAAGTAGTGAAAGGAATAGAGAGAGACAAAAGAATATAAAAGAATAGAGGGGGAGGGGTTGTGAGGGGAAGTAGGACATGGTGAGAAAAGGCCAGAGTAGAGGTTACATGAGAAACGAGGAAGGATCTCGCCATGTGAAACAACCATAGTGTAAAGGCATAGACAATCTCGTAGAGAAAATGGTAACTAGGTTGTGAATAAAAAGTTAAAAAACTCTTGAGACCAAAGAAGAACTAAACCAAGTTTGTCTACTTAAAAACAATAAAACAAATTAACAGAACCTCATGGGCTCTGGCCAGGTCATTCTCAAAAGAAAATCCATAGCAATATATGTTGCATTATTGAATAGCAATAAAAACTGGGAAAATAAACTTAGCAGTCACCTCATTGAAATATATATGTTACGTAGTCACCAAATATATGGGATTGATAAGTTAATAAAAGTAAAATATAATGAATAAAAAATAAAATTTAGAAATAAAGCCAAGAGTGGTTTTTCATCTTATTAGGATTGTTGGATAGAATAGATACATATTTAAAAGTTTAGGACACACTTAGACTGAAAATAAAAGAATGTGAAAATATATTACATGCAAATAGAAACCAAAAGATCATAGAAGCAGCTATTATTATGTCATAGAATAATAGACTTTAACCTAAAAACTGTAACAAGAGACATTGGAGGTCATTATATAATGATAAAGGGGTCTGTTCACCCAGATGTTGTAACAGTTGTAAATATTTATGCACCCAACATTGGAACACCTAAGTTTATAAAGCAAATAATAACATCTGAAGGGAGAAATAGCAATACACTAACAATAGGAGACTTCAATACCCCACTTTTAGTAATAGATTATCCAGATAGAAAAACAGTAAGGAAATATTAGACTTAAACTAGAGCCCAGATGGACCTAACAGAGGGATGTAAAACATTCCATAGAACAATAGCAGAATATATATTCTCAAGTGCACATAGATCATTCTGCAAGATAGATCATATATAAGGCCACAAGATGGGTCTTAATACATTTAAAAAGATTAAAATCATATCAAGCATCTTTTCTGACCACAGAGATAAGAAACTAGAAATCAATTATAAGAAGAAAACTGGAAAATTCACAAAATAGGTGGAGATTAAACAACCTGCTTCCAAACAAGCAATAAGTCAAAGAAAAAAGAAGTAAAAAAAAAAAATACTTGAGACAAATGAAAGTGGAAACACAAAATATAAAACCATGAGATGCAGCAAAAAAGTAGTTCTAAGAAATAAGTTTATAGAGATAAATGCTTATTCTTTAATTCTTGTCTCCTTGTCATAAATTAATTGAGTATATATGCATGGGTTTATTTCTGGGCTCTGTATTCTGTTCCATTGATCTATGTATCTTTTTTATACCAGTAACATACTATTTTGAATAGCTTTGTCATATAGTTTGAAATCAGAGCACATGATACCTCCAACTTTGTTTTCCTCAATATCAATTTGCCTATTTAGGGTTCTTTGTGGCTTCATACAGATTTTAGGAGTGTTTGTTCTATTTCTGAGAAAAATGCCATTAGAATTTTAATAGGGATTGCATTGAATCAGGAGAGCACTTTGGGTAGTATGGACATTTTAACAGTATTGATTCTTCTAATCCATGAGCACGGAATACCTTCTCATTTGTTTGTGACTTCAGTTTCTTTCATTAATGTCTTGTATTTTTCGGTGTACAGATGTTTTCCTGCTTGATTAAGTTTATCCCTAAGTACTTTATTCTTTATGATGCTATTTTATATGGGATTGTTTTCTAACCTTGAAATTATTCAACAACCTCCCACTTGCATTTCACGTTTTCCATTGGCTGAGAAATGTCTTTAGTAGTCATGATCCCAACTAGAAATCAGGGGTTTTATTACTATGAAAGAATGGATATATGAGGATATGTAGTGGTCTACACTCATAGCAGAAGAGAATTATCAAAAGCATTCTAACTTACATTATCTCTGGAAAATATTATTAGCTTCTTGATTCCCTCGGACATGGTAAAATCTGTTAATATAGTTTCTCAATGCTTATTTTGACCAAGGTTTATATAATTTATACCATAATCCAAATTTCTCAATTCCTTTCATTTTAGACTTCTCTCTGACTACCGTAACAACTCACATTATCATGAATGAGAAGATGTGTACACCTGCAAATTCAAAGTTTGTGCCTAATTCAGCAATCTTGTTCTCAGATGTTCCATCCAATAGTGATACCTTCTTATTGGTGACTGGTAGATTGTGGGATGCAGAAACCACGTGGGCAGACCATAGCATTTCCCAGATGTATGCTGGTGCTAATTATAACATTCATATCCATTAGTGTCCTCACCATATTTCTCCATCAATAAACCAAGGTAACAGATTATGGAGAGTTTAATTATCTGTGATCTGCCCAAGTCCTGCAAAATTTAATTATTTATTACTAATATTCTAAGACAAAAAAGAATGTAGTTTTTCATTACTCATATATAAAGAAAATGCAACATATTTGGAAGTTTTATAATATTCCTGCCTCTTGAGTTCCAATTCCACTTGTCCCCCATTGTCAGCCCATCTCAAAAATATTTTCTCCTCATTGGGCTTCAGAAAGATTGAATATCATTTTCAAAGTTGTATATCTAATAAATAGCAAGGTTAGAATTGCACATTTGTGCCCTCCTAATTAAAAAACACACCTTTTTTTTTCACTACCAGGAGACCTGGATGTTGTCACTTTTTTTTCTGTTTTCTTTTGTGTTCAGAATTTGAGGGCATTATTATTGATCTCATCTTATGTATAGTTTTGTTTATAAGGTATTAATTAAATTCCAAATTCCTTCTTATTTATATTTAAATAAATTAGATGCCAGAGTATTGAATTCAAAGTTTTGCTTTTAAGTGTTACTATTGTTGCGGGCTCATTTTTTAATATAGTTTTATAGCATAATATTTTAAAATGAAGAATATATAAATAATTAAAAAACTGGGATAGATGTGATGTGACATGCACGTGTCTCCATCCATAACTGTTCTCAATGCGGAAAAAAAAGGGAGGATTAGGGCACCGAATTATTCTGTCTAGCTGACTGTGGGTCCCTGAGTGACTTATAATCTTTTAGATCATTGCACTTAGCAATGCTAGCTGAGAAGGATTAGTTCATTTTAATCCTCCCTGATTTAGTCTTGTTTTTCTTCGTGTTCTTGCAGCTTGACTATATTTTTCAGTCTTCAGTACTTTCCTTTGCCTTTGATTAATTTCAATAAATCATATATTCACAGATCTTGTGAATCTTTCCAGGGACTTTTTAAATCTCTTAGTGTTGTTTATTTTAAAATGTTATCTTGACATGATAGTTTCTTTGCTTGTTTTTCCCTTCAATTGTACTTGTTTCTATGCTAATCCTCTGAAGTACACTTTGATCATATTTTCCGATATCAAGTTGAAGGAGAAAGAGAAAAGAAGAAGTCATATCAGACCTTTTATTAATCTTGACAGTTACATAAACAAACTGCAAAGCTTCTGTACAGCACAATGAAACCATCAACAAAGTACAAAGACCACCTATGAGGTGGGATAAAATATTTGTCAATTATATACCTAATAAGGGATTAATGTCCAAAATACATAAAGAACTCACACAACTCCATAGCAAAAACATAATCTGATTAAAAAATGGGCAGAGGAACTAAATAGACATTTCTCTAAAGAAGATAGCCAACAGGGACATGAAAGAAAGCAAGAAAGCTCAACATCACTATCAGGGAAATGCAAATCAAAACCAAAAGGAAATATCACCCCACAACTGTTAGAATGGCTATCATCAACAAAACAAGAGATAGCAAGTGTTAGCTAGAGTAAAGGAGACCCTTGTTCACAATTTGTGGGAATGTAAATTGCTGCAGCCACTATAGAAAATACTAGGGAGATTCTTCAAAACTTAAACATATACAACACCATATGATCCAGCAATCTCGCTTCTGGATATACATCCAAAAGAAATGAAAACAGAGATATCTGCACTCCCATGTTTATGGCAGCATTATTCACAATAGCCATGATGTGAGAACAATGTAAGTGGTCCTCAACAGATGAGTGGATAAAGATATGGAATAGATAGATAGATAGATAGACGGACAGACACATGCATGCAATGGAATATTATTCAGACATGAGAAAGAAGAAAATTCTGTCATTTGTAGCAACATGGATAAACCCTAAAGACGTTATCCTAAGTGAAAAAAGCCAGAGAATAACAAATACTCCATGGTATTACATATATACCATATGTAGAATCTTAAAACAAAAAGTTGAACTCACAGAAACAGATAGTAGAAAAGTATTTGTCAAGAGCTGGAGAGCTGGAGAGAGATGTTAAAAAGAAAAAAAATTCTAGGAAAACTTGACTCTTGCCATTTAAAGGAAGTAAAGTTATAGAAGCACTAGGAATGTGAGCGAAGCAGTTTTAGAATATAGGGTAAAATTTTCTGAAGTGTTTAAAATGCCCACACACAGAAGCCTGGAGAAGACACCTTCTCTGGGTTACTTATAGAAGTGTGTACATGTGTTCAGCCCAGTAGGTACCCTGGGGAGCAGCTTTCTGTAGTTGTAAAAATAGATTTAACATTTAGATATTGTTAAAGAGAATCAGAGTTGAACAGTAAAAACAGATTAGGAGAAACTATACCTCAGTATAGAATTGGGCTCAATTCCAAATACAAGGAAGAGTGGGGATTTATAGCCTATGGATAGAGTGAGGGATCAGTGGATAGAAACTTACTAAGAGGAGAGATGTTAGGGTGGGGGAAATTCTTACTAAACTATCCTAGAGGATCCTTGCTGCAGGCAGGCCAGAGTGACCAGGTTAACTGGTGTTGCTGTGTTTAAATAACTTGAGAGCCCAAGGGATAGTTCTCACAGCAAAAATGGCAGCATGCTTGAGAATCATATAAAAAAAATGGTCTATTGTTTTGAACTCAGCTAAACTCATGCTTTTCCATTTTGCAATAGACTTTCAGTATCACCACTGAATTGTAACCTACAAAAAGTTATAAATACCTTGCACCGTATACTACACATCTGCCAGTCTACATAAATGGTTCTTGGTTCTTTGCTTAACTGTGGTCTAAAATGCACCTACATGAGAATCACCAGAGAGACTCATTAAGCAGTCATATTGTTGGGCCTTATCAAACAACTGGTAATGGTACTCAAGCATCTGCATTTTAATAAGAATTCAAGCCTATTCTTATACACACTAAAGTGTGAGAACTATTCAACTATGCAGTAAATACTGGTTAGATTTTTAGATAAGACCTGGAGACTAAATTTTTTTTTTTATATATACTGTGTTCTTTAGATGATCTATAAACCCAGTCTCATTTAGTTATCAAAACGGAACAATGAGACAACTATTTCCCTTAGATTATGATGCTCAGATAAAATCAGAGAGAACTAAATCATACACTCAAATCCACGCATCTGGGGAGTGTCCAAGCTGAAAGGGAATCTAATTGACACTACAGCCCATGACCTGTCCTAACTCTGCCACACTACTTCCTTCCCCCTGCTCTTATTTCTTGAATTTTCCCATGAGACTCTTTCATCCACAAAAGCTCTTTCTAAAATGTTGACAATACTAATTTAGAGTTGATCCCTGACCTCAGGAAAATGTCAGATATGTTTCCCAGATGATCATTTCTGTATAAAAGGTGGTTAATATTGTACGTCTTCAACCTGCCTCCCTTCCTGTGACTTTACGAAATCCCCCCAAATCTCAACCATCTGAGTCAGCTGACTACCTTGCCTTAAATTCTGACATTTGGACTAAAAGGCATTAGGGTAAAGGATATCTAATTTCTTTAACATCTATGAGGAAAGTGTGCTGCCTTGACTCTTATAATGTGTTAAGTAAAGTAACCATTCTAATGATAATAAGTCTTTTATTATGAATCTAACTTTTCTGGCATTGAACCAAGCACAAAGGACTCTTGAGAAACCTCACTGTCCAGATGGCCTGGGAGACATTCAATAGTTACAGTACAATGCATTACACATGCATATCTATGAAGAAGTATGTGGAAAGGGATGAACTCTGTCTGGGAAGGTGGTGAATGAATACTTCATACAGAAAAGGTTTTGTGCTAAGAGATCACCCAGCAGAGAAACAAAGGCCATTCCAAGAAGAATAGCATTATTCAGACAGAGGCCCACAGCTGTACAGTGCTTGCCCTTTAATATCTGCCTCCATCTTCTTCACTCAGCCCATCAGAGACCCAGAGAAGAGACTTCGCCTGCTATCTTTTTAAGGATTAAAAGGCAAAGTCAGAGTTTTTACTTAGTGTATTAAATAGTATCAGAAGTTATTCAGATTTTAAAGAAGCTATTCCTATGGTCAACCCTAAATCCATATGACTGCCTCCATGGCCTATAATCACACCAGAAAACTTTGAATTAGAATCTGAGAAGGATTTCTTACGGGGCAATGGGAAAATACTTGATAAATGGTTGGAAATCTCTTCCTAGAAATATTTTGAGAAAAATTATAAAGTGTTGTTGCACCTGAAACAGGAGCATGAAAGCATATGGTCTCTTGAGTGTTTATTAATTCATAAAGGAAGCTATGCACTTCATGTCAAATTACCTTCATTAAAAGGAGCATTAGGGTAAGGGCACAAACATTTTGGGGTTGTCTTTGGTCAGGCTTGAACATTGTCTCAGCATGCTTTGTTAACCAGGGGTATTTGCCAGTTTTTCTCTGAATTAGCACATTTCCATTCGGTGTGGCTACTCCTATTCTTTCAGCTGCAAATGTAATTGCCTCCTTTTTAAAAGAGTGCTTTCTGAAATACCAGTAAATACTGGTGTTGCTATCTAAATTATAAAAATGTCTCAGTTTTAGCACTTCTACACATTGATTTGTAACTATATCTCGAAGCATAATAGCTTTCTCCATGACCTATAAATACTTAAACTATTATTCCATAAAACGATGGAAAATGATTTCAAGTAAGAGAGACCAGAAAATAGGAAAATGTATTCTCAAGAGAAATGAATTCATCAAGACAATCCACTCACTCTTATTTTGGATATAATATTATAAATGCAGAAACACTAAATGTCAGTCTTGAAAAAGCCTGTCCATCTATAAAATCTCTGACTGTCAACATTCACACTACAGTTTCCCATAGCACAGGTTTTAACATAACCCTAATGCTATGAAGGAAAGAATGAGGTATTTAGACCCATAATTAGGAAAGCTAGGAGTTAAAGAAACATTCTTAAACAACTTAAAATCTAATTTGCAAAGATATAATGAGACTAACTATAACAGTAATAATGTGTATTCCTTAATTCACTTTCCTCCTCATGACATACTAAAAGATGTTGGGCATCCATATAGCAAATTCATCCAAAGTTCTACCCTCACTATTTCTCATCACTATTAGCTTCCACTTCATTCCATCTTATTAACTCACTAGAGGCCCGGTGCAGGAAATTCATGCAGGAAGGGGGGGCAGGGATGTCCCTCATCCCAGCCTGTACCCTCTCCAATCTGAGACCCCTCAGGGGATGTCCAACTTCTGGTTTAGGCCTGATTCTGCAGGGATCAGACATCCCTCTCGCAATCCAGGACCGCTGGCTCCTAACCGCTCACCTGCCTGCGTGATCACCCCTAACTGCTCTCCTGCTGGCCTGATTGCCCCTAACCACCTCTGTCTTGGCCCTTGCCACCATGGCTTTGTCTGGAAGGAGGACCAGACAACCAGAACATGTCCAGTAGACCTGGTCTAATTAGCATATTACCCTTTTATTAGTATAGATTCCTATTCACATCCTAGAACATGTCATCACCAAAGGTTGCTATACACACTAAAAATTTTACTGTGTATAGCAACCTTTCCCAAGCCATAAGTTCTCATCCTTCCATCTGTCTAGCCCCGTTATTTTCACTATGGTGCCATAGGGATATCCTTGGCTCCAATTTGTTTCCAAACCAATGAGTCTCTTTCAGACTCTGCTTTCTTCTTGGTTCATCATTTTAATAACTTTCTGGCCAACACCCTGAACATGCTCACTCTTTTGTCCTCCTGAGGCAAAGGACAATTTGAAGTGGTTTTTGGACTTATAAAGCCTCACTTTAGATGTCTATTTCTAGAAAATAATTGGTTATAATTTAGGGGTTTCCTGGTTTCAGCATTTTACAAGTTCCTTTCAAATCAGACTCTGTTCTACAGTTAGTCAAAACATCTGAATCAGTTAAACATTTGTTACGGCAACAGAGTACATATTAACACCTGGTCAATTGGAATAAACACCATATTAAAAAAATGTCAGATGTTACAAAAAGCCAGTATCAGTTCTTGTTGCCAACAATAGGAAGCAACTCCAGAAAGGGGGAAAGAAGAAGCAAAATGAAAAAGAAAATTAAGGGAAAGTAGGGTGGCTTGCAACAGTGAATGACAAAGTCTTTGGAAGGAACAGAACAAGGGCAGGTCTAGGAATTTTAGCAGCAAAAGATCTTCAAACTTCTCTCAGGGAACTGCCATCAGTGACTTAGTTCTAATTACTTTCTGCCTCTGTGTATCTTCTCTCAAGACTAAAATTTCCCAGGAAGTAGATTCTGATTAGCACCAGCTCTGCATGCTCCTCCACCTACACACAATGAACCAATCACTACAGCCAGAAAGATGGATTCTGATGATTGGCCCAGCCTCAGTCATTGGTCCACCCACCCACACAAGCAGGTGGAGGGATTGCCATAAGGAAAAGAGATGGGCAGACCAAGAACCACTACAACATCCTTTGCTGTCACAGAAAATTTTTTGTCTTGACTTAAGGAGCATTTTCCTTAGCATTATAAAGGGAGAGAATATCTTTATTTCAGTCACAGAGTTCAAATGAAATTATGGACCCAAAACTCTTTGATATTCTCCTTCAATTATTTTACAGCTTCACTTTCTCCTGGTTCTTTTATTTTTATTTTTTATTTTATTGTTTAAAGTGTTACAAATAGTAGTACATATGTCTCCTTTCCCCCCCTGCCCCCCCCCCCCCCGCCCCGTGTCTTGCATCCATTGGTTATGTTTATATGCATGCATACAAGTCCTTTGGTTGATCTCTTACTTCCTCCCACAACTCTCCCCAGCCTTCCCACTGTAGTTTGACAGTCTGTTTTATGCTTCTATACCTCTGTATCTATTTTTGTTCATCAGTTTATAATGTTCTTTATTATCCATAAATGAGTGAGATCATGTGGTATTTTTCTTTCACTGACTGGCTTATTTCACTTAGCATAATGCTCTCCAGTTCCATTTCCTGGTTCTTCTTCCAGCTCTCTGGCCTTCTTACTCAGCTTGGGATGGAGATATTGATACTTTCCAGTGCTTGTCCTTATATTCTTGCTGTTATTATTATTATTCTGAAAATCTCTCCTTACAATCTCATCCACACCCTTGGCTTCAGCTTATGCTGACTCCTCAAACTGTAGCAAAGCCTGATCCCTTGAGTTTCAGACTCATAAATCCAATTACCTACCTGAGAATTCCCCTTTTGGTAATGGGGGGAATTTTCTCATAGAAAACGCTCATGTTTCCAAATGAAATCCATCATCCTTCTTCCGCTTCATGTCATTCATTCTTCTCTATCATTCTGGTCTCCTGAATAGCATCATCATCTTCTGGGAAATCTAGGTCTGAAATCTTGAAATTTTTTTAGGCTTAACCTCTGTCCCAAATTTCCACATATAATCTACCAGCAAGTCACAACAGTTCTTATGGCTATTGCCTCAGTAAATACATTCCTCATTCTTTCTTAACATAGCCCACTGCTTTCTGCCTCACCTGCCTTCAATATAGTTTTCAAAATGCTACTAAAATGTAAATTTGGTTATGTCCCTTTAAATTCAAAGGCTGCCTAAAGAATAACATCCAAACTTCTTGGCCTGCCAGGCAATATCCTCCAAGTCTATCATTTCTCTCTCTCTCTCTCTAGCCTTATCTTGCACCCTTATAGTCAAACCTACACTAGCTGTACCAAACCATCCTGTTTCCAGAATGTGGCATGTCATGTGGTTCCCCATGGAGAGACAAACCATTCTTGCTGAGCCTTGTCCAAATCAGATATCTGCCCTGAGTATGTAATAAAATGCATCTAGTTTTATACTATTGAGTTTGGGTTTATGTAATACACAACAGTATATAGTTAGAATAGGTAACTTTCTGACCTATGATTTTCCCATGATGAATACATCATGCTGAAGACATTAGGTGGAGAATAGAGACTACCTTTTTACTGAATCCTATATTTTCTTTTGGAGTTATTCTGCTAAATCATAGAAGATACATGAAATTTGAGAATAAATCTGGGTTCAAAAATTATTTATTTCTTTTAGTGACCTTAGGCAATTTTTCCTTTGTGCAATGTAAATAATTCCCACTTTGTAAGTAGTTTGGGGGCTTAATTCAGAAAATAGGGTTAAAGCTCCTAATACTTCAGATTGATTCAGAAGTTATAAACCAGGGACTATCTTTCTCCATGGTGATTAGCAGCAAATCTCTAAAAAGAAATAGGTAAGAGAATAAAATATGTGGCATAAATATTTGAAGATCATACCATGTACTTGGAAAACCCAAGAAAATTGAGTGAAAAATTATTTAAGACAGTAAGAAAGTGTATGTGGTAGCTAGCTACAAAATCCTATATAATAAAAAGCTAATATGCAAATAGACCGAATGGTGGAACAACCAAACAACCAAACAACCAGTTGCTATGACGTGCACTGATCACCAGGGGGCACGTGTGGAACATGTAGGCATTTGCAGTAGGTGGCAGAGTGAGGAACATGTCAGTCATCAGCTGAGGTGGGATGGTGAAGCAGGTGAACGGGGGTGCCAGACCAAGGCGGGGCACCAGTGGCTGTCATCAGGGCGAATCTCTGGTGGTTGCTGAAAATTAACCCCCCTCACACCTCCTGCTCAGCGCCATCAGTGGGTGCAAGCAACTGCTGCCAGCCCCGATCACCCCTCACGGATTCTCCACCTCCCCCTGCTCCTGAGGGGCAATCAGGGCCGGCAGCCAACTCTCGCACCCACTACCAACAATGGCCCCACTCGCACCCACTGCCAGTGCTAGAGCTGCTGCTCACACCCACTGCCAGTGCCCGGTGCTGGCCTGATCGCTCGGCACTGTCACAGGGTGTGAGCAGTGGCTGCTGCCCCGATCACCCCTGAGGGTTTCTCCACCTCTCCCTGCTTCTGGGGGGCAATCAGGGCAGCAGCTGCCTCTCACTCCCACTGATGGTGCTGGCCCTGCTAACACCTGCTGCTGGCACCGGCCCCAATCACTTCACGCTGTCATCAGGTGCAAGGAGGTCTGGCACCATCAGTGTGCAGGGCACAGGGGCTGCCGGCAGACAGGGGGCTGTGATGCGAGGGGCCAGGCGGAGGTGCAGAGGATGGGCTGAGACCCGCCCCTGTGCCCACTGCAGCCTCATGGCCCATAGTTCCTTTCAAGGTGCACTGGGCCCTTGGTTAATATGTAAAAGTCAATGGCTATCTTATATTCCAAGAATAATTAAATGAAAACATAATGGGGAAAAAAAGACCTTAACAATTAAACATAAAATACCCCAAAATATGATTAATAAGAAAAATGTATAACTATTTAATAAAACAATACAACTATTCTAAAATATATTAAATAAAACTTTAATCTATGTTATCCAGCAAAGAGTAATTTTTCAATGAATATTCATTCCCTTCCTGTTGATTTCAGGGATAATAGAGTGAGGGGAAGCACAGAATATGCCTTTTGAGATAGTAATTATTTTAAGATGGTTATTTTCAACAAATGAAAGATTCAGGAAACACTTTGACCCTTCCCCTAACTACCTAAATGCATATAGATAGAAGACCTGCTCCAGAAAGGGAGATATCTTCATAGATAACTAGAGTATAATATAAACTAGTGTATGATAGCCAGGGAAAAGCCTAGCAAGACTTTTTGATCAAAGTCATCTCTGTGCCCCATTGTTAAAAAATGGCCTAGCAAACATTTGCTACCAAAAATCTGCTTTTTCACCTCCATATGAATTGTCTTCTTCACCACTGAAGTCCTAAATTATACCTCCTACACTACACCCCCCCTTTTTTAGCTCAAGATATAATAATAAGTTTTAACTGCCAGATCTGTCCTCAGGTCCCACATTCTTAAGGAACCCCCAAATATACAAGTATAATAAATGTGTTTACTTTATCCTAGTAATCTGCCCATGTTAATTTGATTATTAGTCCAGCCAGAAGAACTTGGAAAGATAGAAAGAAAATTATTTTTCCTCCCATAAGGGTACAATGAAGACAGCGCTACAATCCCCTGCAGTCTTTTCCCCAAAGCAGGTAGGGAAGATACCATCAATTGAGAGGTTGGAAAGTACCAGAAATTTTATTTGTTGGGAAATGTCAATGAGTGAAAATTTAATGTGGAAATCAATTAGAAGGCCAGTGTTGGCCATTTCTTACTAAAGAAGAACAAAGGAAATCTAGAGAATAACAACCTTAAATTTACTAGAGCCAATGATTAGATGAGAGATGTATGAAGCTCTAGCTTTCAACAAATTACTCAGCCCATGTTTAAGGGCAGTGAGTAGTTTACTTTTCTGAAAATGTAAAGTTCAGGGGGAAAACCCAAGCAAATAGAAAAGAGTCGTGTTCTTTAGACTTACAGAGGAAAGGCACGCACCTGTTCAGGGAGTGTTGGGTTCATTTTTAATTCTTTTCAAAGGCTTACATCTGGTTTAATGATATGATCTTGATATTACTATGGTAATAGGATACATTTGCTAAGTAGCTGCACAAGGTAATTATTGGTTTGAATCTAAAACCTTAGAGAAAAATGTTTATCATATGCTAACTTGATCATAATTATTCACCTCTGAGGAGGAGTTGTAATAATATGGCTTTGGATTTACAGAGTTTTAGATTGGAAAGAAAATGATAGGCTTCCCACAGTGTGGTGGGACATTTGACCTATTTACAGATCAGTCACATTTGTACACTTTAGTAAACATTTTGTTTTGCTCACCTTTTGTGACAGCACTCGACATTCCTCTTCCAATATACATATTTTTACATTAAACCCTGATTTTTAGCTATGGTCATGGCCAATGGTAAAAAAGAAAACAACGACATTTCCCAGCATCCCTTAAGTTAGGTGGGGTCATATGACTAAGTTCTAGTTGATGTTTTTTAATAAATGTCATGTGTTTAACTGATGTGGCCTCCTTTTTTTTTCTTCCCTTATTCTTGCTAGCTGGAAAACTTCTTTCACATACATGACAGAGAAATAAACTGAATTTGAGTGTTTACTGTCCCTCAAGCTAACTTAGTACCAACTAAAACAAAATTAAAAACTATAAATAATAATAATAAGGTAACCTTCGTGTTAGGAAGAGAATTACATAGAAGCAAATTATTTTTAAATCTTGTTAAAAGTATTTTTGGGGGGAGGATTTTACATTTCTCCTTTTTTGATTTATTATCTAAATTGCTTAAATTTATTAGTCATTGCTGATGTGGCTCAGTTAATAATTATAATAACATGATGAGAAGCCTCATGTTGAATAATTACTGCAGTACACATTCGCAGCCTTTTTAAAAGAATTTTTCAATTCTGACACAGGATAAGAATAACAAATGAGCTACATGAAACTAATGATATGCTAAGCACAATTAATAAATAAGGAGTAGCTCATGAAGACAGGAGAAACTCATGTGTTCAGTATATATTGTCAAAGAAGTTAGTAACCCCAAAAACATGTAAGACATAGATATAGTAAATGAAATGTGAGTGTGCAACTCTGATAGAAGGGGCTGGAAGGAACAAGAGATGCTTAGTATTCAAAATTGGTGAAGAAAAGTCTTGAAAGGGTTATTTGGAGAATAACATTCCAGTTATTCTCTGTTTGCTGTAATTAAACTTAATAGTCCGGTTGTACTGACTTTTTGTTTTACTTTCTAGAGAGAAAATAATAAAAGCTTCAAATATAGACAAGAGTAGGCACTTGAGATCGTTGTCATGACTGTCTTGTCACAGGTCCAGAACTTCAATTGGCTAAGCATTCCTTTTGGAAAGTCTCCCTCATCCCTGCAAGCCTAGGTTCTGTAGTTGGCTTATATTTTGTCACTGCCTGATAATATACTGGGCAGTGTGTGCCAATTCTACTGGCTTGCTTAAAGATCTTACCAGTGAATTTTATAAAAGTAGTCAAATTTTCCATTGGTGCATCTGTGCCCTCACTTAACATGGCTCCTTGCTACAAACTTCAGACTTCCAGAAGATTGGTGTCTGATGAACTTGCTGATCCTTGAGCTGAAGGAAGCATTGTAGGATTAATAGGCTGCCTGTAATGAATGTGGCTGTCACCATCAACAGAACAATGAAATATTATAGGTCTAGATTCACTACGTTAGAGCAAATAACAAAATGGATTAACTCTTCTGAAGGAAATAATAGCCATGGCCTAATATTTCATTCTCCCATCATGCCACCAATTGAAATGGCAAAGAGTTTAAAAACAAATTTATCAGTAGCTTGGGAGAAGAAGTTAATATCCTAAACATTAATGAATTAAAATTAAAAGTCAGCCATTTTAATGATCTATACATAGAAATAAAAAAAAAGAGATTTCTAAATAAGTCCAACACAGAGTTGTGAAAATGTTAATTTTTAAAAACATGTATGGGGTTTTTTCCTTAGGAAAAAACCTATTGGCTAGCTTACCCATACTTATTATTTTTTTTTAATTCAGAAAATTCAATCATGTGTATAGGGAAGGGCTGCCACTGCCATTCCTCGGGTTTTTGTCAATAGCTCTGTTGTCCCTGTCGCTGGTCTTTTCTCCAAACTGTTTTCTAACCTGCCACCAGACAACTTTTCTTTCTCAATTTTATTGAAGTATAATTGAAAAATAAAAGTTGTATATATTTAAGATATCCAAATTATTTTGATATCCAGACACATTGCGAATTACCACCATCATGCTAATTAACATATTCATCACCACCAGGTCATGTTTTTTAAATTAACAATGTGATTGCATCTGTCACTCCTCTGACATAAACTCTTCTGGGACTCCCTACAGGATAAAACCCAAAGTCCTTTGCATGACAAATCATCCCTTATTGTCCCTCTCTTGCCCGCCTGAGTTCTCCAGGCTTCACTCCCATAGCGGCCTGGGCTGCCAGCAGATGGGTCCCTAGCCGGTGAGGACTCTGACTGCTTGCACACCCTTCCCTCTTTAAGGGCTTTTGCCCAGCACTTTCCAGACAACAGCCTCACTCTCTGTCCAGACTTGCAGCCTTGAGACCTCTAGTGTTCTTGCTCCTCCTTCTTCCTTATCCCACTTTTTCCAGCATTCCCTCCACAGTCACCACAAAAAAATAAAAAGTACTTTAAACAAATCATTAGAATCAGATGTTTTCTCCTTCCTTAAGGACTGAGCTTGTCTAAAAATAGATAAATAGGTGTAATAATAACACACATCTCCACACACAGTTCCTCAATCTTCATTCCTTTGCCGCTTGTGAGGATGATGGAGTAGCAATATCTGCCTAGTAAATCAGCAAAGACTGAAATATACACATACATATATATACACACACACACATATATATATCTATATATGTATATCACTGAATATTTATATCTTGTTACAGAGGTAAATATTGTCATATTTTGGGAAATAAAGAGCCAGAGAATGAATTTATAGGAACAGGCAACTTTCTCATTCATTCATTTGGTAAGCATTGTTCCAGCAGTAAACAAAAGGCAGACATAGAATTTATGTTTTAGAGGAAGACAAACAATACACACAGGAAGTAAATACAGGAAGTTGGTGCTACATGCCAAGCAGGTACATAAAGCAGGGTAAAGTGACAGAGAATGACCACACTGGGGCAGGGGAAGGCCATGGCTGTTTCCAGTCTATTCCTCAGGAGGCTTCCCAGATTGTAGCCTTTGACTAAAATCTGGAAGTTGCCTCTGACTTCTGGAGGGTAAACCTAGTGTATTTTTTTTTGTTTGTTTCAATATAGCATTTCCACTTATATATTTATGAAGTTATAATGCAACAATTATATATATATACATATATATATATATATATGGAAATGGAGGCACAAAAATGTTAAGTGTATAGTGCAACTCTTTTCAACATTTTGATGCAGTTGGCCATTTCACTCCCAAAATGTCACACAAAACACTGAAGCCCATTAACAGAGGCCAGAAACATGAAAGGCAAATAATAAGGAAGGAGGTGGAGCTTTAAAGAAAGGCGCTATGGCATGTTCCGGCCAACCTAGGCTGAAGAGACGTTTTTCAATGTAACTAAGTTGGCTCAATAGACCAGGCAAAGAAGAGAATCAAAAACTACACAGCTCTCCAGGTGGAAGTAAATGAAGTTAAACCATTTATTAGGCTTTCCCTTAGTAAAGTTTTTTTCTAACCAAGTTTTTACTTTGTTCTACAATCTTGGAGAAATTCATAAATGGGTTGTGTGTGGGCTTTTTTTTACATTAAACAACAGAATAAATAATATTCAAAAATCATCTTCTTAATCAATCCTCTATAAAGGCTAAGGGCATAAGAGTTAGGTGCAGCTGGGTAGTAGCCATGCCATGGCTTGCTTTATGAAATTTCAGGTTTTCTCATTATATACAAATGTATTTAGGGGGAAAAATGGCATATTTTAAACTTTCCACTTGGAAATAATTTTGAACATGTAAGAAAGTTACAAAAATAGTACAAAGAACACTTCTATTTTATACAGATTCACCCTTTGTTAATAATTTGCCCCATTTGCTTTATCTTTATTATTTGCTGTCTATCTAGAGTTTTTCTGAACCACCTGAGTATAAGTTTTATAAATATGAAGCTTTACCCCTCAATGTTTCAGTATCTATTTTCTAAGAATTGGGATATTATCTTATGTAATTATTATTTAGTTTTTAACTTTTAATGATTTATCAACAGTGCTTCAGTTTTATCAATAGATGAAACGGAGACGTATGTAGCATTTTTTCCTTCAGGTTATACCTTAGGGACACAGATTGAACTCAATTCCTCTGAAACACAAGGCAAGAGGGTTTGCTTTTATCATCCTCACAGCAGGATATGTGCATTGATTTTAGACAGAGAGTAAAGGAGCGGGGGGCAGGGGGGACAGACTGGGAAAGAGAAACATTAGCCCATTGTTCCCCCTATCCAGGCACTCACTGGCTGATTCTTGTATGTGCCCTGACTGGGGATCAAACCCTCAACCTTGGCATATTGGGACCACACACTAACCAACTGAGCTACCCAGTGAGGGCTCTTACTCTGCCTAATCCATCAATTAAACTGTATAATAAGTATGTATGTATCGGATAAAACAGTACAGATAGGGTTGGGTCCTATCGGAAGTTCCGGGTATCTACTGGGGGCCTTGGAATGTATCCTCTGTAAATATGCAGACTGCTGTTATCTGTATTTTAATGCAATCCAAAATGCTTCCAAGGGAGATGACTTAGGTATCTATTTCTTTAACAGCACACAGAACCATATTAAGAACAGAAAACAAACAAACAAACAAAAAAGCCTGTGTGTTTCTTTTCTTTATTAAGGTTTTTTTTAAATTTTTTTATTAAGTTATTACATATGTGTTCTTATCCCCACGTTACCCCCTATCCACCCCACTCATGCCCTCACTCCCCTGTTGTCTGTGCCCATTGGTTAGGCCTATATCCTTGCATATAAGTCCTTTGGTTGATCTCTCTCCTTTACCCCCTCCCTCCCCTACCTTCCCTCTGAGGTTTGACGGTCTGATCGATGCTTCTCTGTCTCTGGATCTGTTTTTGTTCATCAGTTTATGTGTTCATTATATTCCTAAATGAGTGAGATCATGTGGTATTTATCTTTCTCTGACTGGCTTATTTCACTTAGCATAATGCTCTCCAGTTCCATCCATGCTGCTGCAAATGGTAAGAATTCCTTCTTTTTTACTGCAGCATAGTATTCCATTGTGTAAATGTACCACAGTTTTCTAATCCACTCATCTGCTGATGGGCACTTAGGCTGTTTCCAGATCTTAGCTATGGTGAATTGTGCTGCTATGAACATAGGGGTGCATATATCCTTTCTGACTGGTGTTTCTAGTTTCTTGGGATATATTCCTAGAAGTGGGATCCCTGGGTCCAATGGGAGTTCCATTTTTAGTTTTTTGAGGAAACTCCATACTGTTCTCCACAGTGGCTGCACCAGTCTGCATTCCCACCAGCAGTGCACAGGGGTTCCTTACATATGTGTCCTTATCCCCCCAACCTGTGTTTTTTTGGATGTTTAAAACAGATGACTGTTTTAGGAAGGATTCAGTTACCATTTCCAAACGTGGGGGTGCCTGCAGTGTTACTGAGCACAGGTCTTAATCAGACCCTCTCTAGTGAAGCCCTCAGGTTTATGGGAAGCATAAGAGCAGGGCCTGCTGAGATTTTAAATGCAGCTTCAGCTACTGCTGTGTTCTGAAACCTAGAAGCATTGAGCTATTAGCATTTGCATTAATTACTATTAAAGTAAAACTTTGGCCCAACTAGACTTTCTTGAGTAAACCTGTGATTAAAAAAAAAAAAATCACAAAATGCTTTCTTTGGAACATGTCTGAATTGTGTCCCCAGGGTGGTGGCAATATAGTATATCATTTTAGGGAGGCTTATTGCATGTGCTCCTTCGTGAAAATTAGTTAAAGAAATTAATTGTCTCTGCAATTATTTTAAATAGAATTAAAATGAAAAAATACCCACTAATTAGTATCAGCTATATAACTCAGTGGTTGGTAAGAAAACCTTTAAATGCGGCATTACTGTGAAAATTAAAGTTTTACTCAAAGACTGTGGGGGTTACAATAAAAATAATTTGCGCCCTAACTGGTTTGGCTCAGTGGATAGAGCGTCGGCCTGCGGACTGAAAGGTCCCAAGTTCGGTTCCGGTCAAGGGCATGTACCTTGGTTGCGGGCACATCCCCAGTAGGGGGTGTGCAGGAGGCAGCTGATTGATGTTCCTCTCTCATTGATGTTTCTAACTCTCTATCCCTCTCCTTTCCTCTCTGTAAAAAATATATTTAAATAATAATAATAATAATAATAATAACAATTTGCAATGCTGGTTAAGGTCTTTACTAAGTTCCAGACACTCTTCTAAGTGGTATGTCTGCATCATTTACTTTAATCCTGACAATGGCCCCATGAAGAAAGTAATTATTATCCTTATTTTACAGATAATAGGAGCAGACTTCAGATGTATGTTTGTGTTGCGAGAGGTGGGGGGAGCTCCTGATATCAGAGTTAGCACTAATGCAATACTTTAAAAGGGTGGTTCTCAACTGGCAGCAATTTTGCCCCCACCCTCCAGGAAACATTAACAATATAACAATGTCTGGAGCCCTAACCAGTTTGGCTCAGTGGATAGAGCGTCGGCCTGCAGACTGAAAGGTCCCAAGTTCGATTCCGGCCAAGGGCATGTACCTTGGTTTCGGACACATCCCCAGTAGGAGGTGTACAGGAGGCAGCTGATCGATGTTCCTCTCTCATTAATGTTTCTAACTCTCTATCCCTTTCCCTTCCTCTCTGTGAAAAAATCAATAAAATATATTTTAAAAAAGAAAGCAATATCTGGAGACATTTGTGTTTGCCCCAGCAGGGGAAGAGGGCATGTATGCTACTGGAACCTAGCGGGTAGAGGCTGGGCATGCTGCTAAACATTCTTCAATGATACTCAGAACAGCTCCTACAACAAAGAATCATCCAAGCCAAAATGTCAGAAGTATGAGGGTTGAGAATACCTTTAATAAATAGCCTAGAATTAAAGTCAATAGAAAACTAGCTTGGTGTGTTGGACATCCTCAAGAATTTTGCAGGCCTAATGAGTTAGTGAGGATCTCTCCCATCAAATAAAATCTAAGGAGCTGTAAAATCTCTCTGATTATTAGTGTCAGGGTGGGGTGGATATGAACACACCAGTATCATTTTTTTTTTTCTTTTGAGGGGAGTGGATTGCTTTTGAGAAGGATCTTTTCATGTAAGCTAAAGCAGTAAACTTAGCTCATCCTATATAATAAAAGCCTAATATGCAAATTGACCGAACAGTGGAATGACCGGTGGAACAACCAGTCGCTATGACGCGCACTGATCACCAGGGGGGCAGATGCTCAACACAGGAGCTGCCCCCAGCTCACAGGCCCCAGGCCAGCCAAGAGGGAGGCAACCAGCAGTGACAGTGGGGGGAGGGGCGGGCGAGTGGGCGGTGCCAGGTCGGCCAAGGCAGGTGCCAGTGGGGGCCCTCCAATCGGCCCGCTGGTCACCCCATAGATCGGCCCTGATCGCCAGGCAGGCCTAGGGACCCTACTTGTGCATGAATTTTGTGCACCAGGCCTCTAGTTAGAAATAAAACCTTTTGGGTTTAATATTTTATGGAAAACATATATTTCATTTCCTGAGGAAGTCTTGTGCATTGAAGGTGAAATCCTATACTGTCAATTTCAAGTTCTTTGTAGTAATAAGAACCTGGAGAAAACATTGGGGGGAAACTGAATATCTCTGTAATATTAAATATCTTTATTTTAGTTGAGTGTTTCATCAAAACTGCTTGCCAGAACTATTGATTATAAAGGTGTCTTTTTCCACAGAGAATCACTGAGTCATCCCTACCAGATGTTTTATTTCATGAATAATTGTTTTCTTCAAAGATATTTTATTTCAGAGCAAGATACATTGAAATGTTAATTTCTGTGAAATTGAGGTGATTTATGTAACATACCTTTAATGTTATACTCATTAAGAGCTAAGATTCTATTTAATTACATTTCAGATGATGTCCCTGAATTAAAGTTAAACTTGATAGAAGTAAGCAACTCAAATATGGCAAAATCTTAAAATGTTATTTAAAAATCAACATAATTTTATATTTCCTAGCTTGATTTTTTAAACACATGAATTAAAATAAATTCCAGCTGGAAAAGGAATAAAAGTGAATTAAAAGCTTATCAGAAATTAAATTTATTCTTTTTTTTGAGGGCAAACTTTGGGAAAATATCAAAGGGATATTTAATATTTCTTTAAATTAATAGACTATATGAATATTTCTTTCTCTAGTCATATGCCAAGTCAAGAAACATAAATTACAGATATTTAGTAGATATTCTAAATGTTTGAGTGACCTTTTTTTTTAACCAGAATATTTGAGGTGGTTAGCAGTCTTTGAGGTCATAGGCAGTCTTTGGAACAGATGACAATAAAATGAAATTCTTCTGATACTTCTGATAATTATATCCTTTTGCAAGGATTCCAAATATATTTAAATATATCTTTCTAGTTGTTAACAATAATATTTTTAAATATATCTTTCTAGTTGTTAACAATAATATATCTTTCTAGTTGTTAACAATAATATCCTGTACAATGTAAAATGCTGCCTGTAAAATATTTTTCAAATTTAAAATTATTATAGATAAGCAATTAATGCACATTTTCATTTGTAAAGAGTAAGAAGTAAAGCAATTTTAGAGCAAAGAGAGTCTTAAAAGTTTACTTAGTGATTTCCATTCCTTTCAGAGCTAGGAACACTGATGTCAGAGAGGGCGACTTTCAAAGTGACATAGAGTAGACTGGAATTAGATGCCAGCTCCTAATTCCATGCAACCTCTTTCACTACTTAGGCTGCTATTCCCAAGAAGTAAAAACTAGATTCGTCCCCTGGCAACACCTAGAATGCTAAGTATGGTAAAATGTTCCGAACTGGCTGTTGTGGCCAGCAGAGGCCTAGGAGCTTATAATGTAATAGAAAAAGGGGAAGAGCAGGAGATCTTTAAGGAGAATGGTTTATTTGAGTCAGCTCTTCAAGTTGAGAGTGAGAGAAAGTGTAGAAGAAGGACTTTCTGATGGACTCTAAAGGACTTCCCATATGAACAAACATACCGAAGTAGGAAATTATAGACAGAGTTGGGGGAGGGGGGGTGAAAAGACTAATTTTTTCCAAGAGTGTGATTTGCATACAGGATGCAGGGATGAAGTTAAGAAAGATAGTTGCAGCTTAATGGTTCTGGTGCACTACAACTAGTACATAGTTGCTGCTAGAAGCTAATGAGGAACAGAATTCACAAGAATGGCTCCATAAATGTGATCCTCTCTGAGGCTGCTCTGTCACTAGAGCATAAGCAAATAATATATAATATGAAAGAAATTTTTGTTTGTATATTTCTAGATTTTTTTTTTAGTCAGATATTGTGGTATCCAGGTAACAAGATGAAACTTATGAATCTACTAAAATTGGTCTACATGAACTTGAAAAGTTGAAGATATTTAGTTTCTGATGATTCTTGATATTAATTTTGCAATATTCTTGACATTTGTAAGTAACTTTTGGAAAATCAAATTGGAAAACTACAGAAGTAATAAGTTATAGTTCAAGTAACTTTAAGTTGTTAAATATTTGAAGTTTAACAGTAAAGCATTTTGTGATAGAAGAAAAGTGATAATTAAATGTCCAAGAAAATAAGTAATTAAAATTGAATTTTTATCAAATTCCAATTTGATAAAGAATGAATATTTGCTATTATTCGGCCTTTTATTAATCCTATATAATAAAGAGCTAATATGTTAATTAGACCAGACGGCAGAACAACCTTCCAGAAGACCTTCCAGAACGACCAGTGGGCAGGGCCGGAAGGGCCGAGGCAATGGGGGCTGTGAAGGCCTACTGTTACACGAATTTCGTGCATCAGGCTTCTAGTGTTTTTATAAGAATCCAGGGTTTCTATTACTGTGCAGTTTTGATGCCACCTTATAAAAAGTTTAGGATTCTTTATCCGATTAAAGCCATATTCTTTTGGCATGATGCTGGCAAAGGGGATTGTCTACATTGGTACACATTTTTTTATAGTTCAGCTTCATTGAAATATAAAGCCTAGTCTTCTCCCATCACCATGTATTTGAACCTCCTTACCCTCTCCATCCTACCCCACCACACTTCCCCTCAGGTAACCACCATTCTATTGTATGTATCTATGAAGTTAGTTTTTTTGTTTGTTTGTTTCGTTTAGTCATTTGTTGCTTTTTGTTTTATACCCCACACTAGAGGCCCAGTGTGCACAAGTAGCTCCGCTTGCCTCAGCTGGCTGCCCCACCCATCGCTGCTCGGAGCCCCCCCCACTCCCCCCCCCCTCTGCTGCTAGTAGCTCATGCCCCGCCCTGCCTGCCACACGAGCTGCTGTTTGTTTGGTTGTGATGGCGTTATGGTGTTATGGCCACTGGCCTTTTATTAATATAGACTCGAGGCCCAGTGCATGACATTCGCCTTGAGGGATATCCACCTGCCAGAAGCTCCCCTCAGCCAGAAGCTGGGCTCGTTGCTCCTTAGCTCTGCCTCAGAGGCAGGAGAGGCTCCCGCCATCACCGCTGTGCTCACCAGCCGTGAGCCCCCTGGCCAGCCGGCTTCTGGCTGAGGAGCGCTTCCCCTGTGGGAGCCCACTCACCACCAGGGGACAGCTCCTGCGATGAGTGTCTGCCCCCTGGTGTTCAGTGTGCATCAAGGCAACTGGTTGTTCAACCGTTTGGTTGATTTGTATATGAGCCTTTGATTATATAGGATATTAGTGAAATCATCCAGTTCTTTCCTTTTTTCATTTCACTTACTTTACTTATTATGATACTCTCAAGATCCATCCAGGTTGTTGCAAATGGCAATATTTCCTCTTTTTATGGCTGAGTAGTATTCCATTGTATATGTGTACTACATCTTTATCCAATCATCCATCAAAGGAAAGACCCTTAGGTTATTTCCATGTCTTGGCTATTGTGAATGATGCTGCAATGAACATAGGGATATGTTTATCTTTACAAATAAGCTTTTTTTCAAAAATTTTCAGGTGGATATCCAGAAGAGGGATTGCTAGGCCATACGACAGTTCTATTCTTAATTTTTTTAGGAACCTCTATACTGTTTTTCATAGTGGCTATCCTAATTTACATCCCTACCAGCAGTATGTGAGGGCTCCCTTTCCTCCGCATCCTTTCTAACACTTACTATTTCTTGTCTTACTGATAATTGCCACTCTAACAGGTGGAGGTAGCATCTCATTGTGGTTTTGATTTGCATTACCCTTATAACTAATTATGTTATATCTGTGTGTGTTCAGGTTCTCTGCCCGTTTTTTATTGAATTTTCTGTTTTGTTGTTGTTGTTGAGTTGTATGAGTGCTTATATTTCTGAGTCAATCCAGGAGGCCAAAGAGTTTAAGCATGAAAATAAAATGAAGATTTTCAAGTTTGGGGGCAATATTTCCATTTGAATCCATGATTTCCTATGATAATGTAAAGCATATAGTTCCAAAATTAACGAGCTAATGTTTGTTTAGCACTTAGAATTAAACATTATTCTTAGAGGGTTATATGTACCTATCAGGTACTTTACCGAGCAGGAAACTGAAGCATAGAGAAATTGAGCAACTTGCCAAATGGTGGAGCTAGAAAAAAATGTAGGCAGTCTGAATATGGAGCACATTTTCTTAACCAGTATTTCCTGTTGCTCTTTGGGGGTTGGTGGGAGAAAAAGCAAGGGAAAATTCTAGCTCAAAGAAAAAAGTGGGAAGAGAACAGGGAAAATTATTAGATTAATGAACCCTCATATTAAAGCAAGGACAAAGAAACGTAAACAGCAAAGATAGAAATTGATTACAATTCAGGACATAAATGTAATTTTTGTCATTCCCCCTGAACATAATCAGGACTCCTTGGAGAGTAACTGACTGTATTTGGAGCAGAAAAATCTCAGAGTTAGTCTATATTTTGTTATTGCAAAACAGCAACAACAAATAAATAAAAAACCAAGAATACTTCCAAAGCTGTCTATGACTACCTAAAGAAGCTAGATCCAGTGGGCTTCCCTTGCTACACTGTCACAACCAGCACACAGCAGTGGTAGGTACTGTGAGAAAAGCCAATTCAGGTGGAAAAGCAGCCATTAATTCATAATGATGCTCAAAATGAATAAACTACATAAAACATGCCAGAAAAAAAATCATATACAAGTTAGAGTTATTAATTTATGAGTAGAAAATTACCTATAACAAGTATATGCCAGTGATGGCTGCAGTGATGACCACATGACCTTTCCATCAATGTTCAAATGTGAACCACAGTGAAATGGCTTTGTGACCTCGCTCTCAATATTTCGTATCAAAAATATCCCCGATAAAAGAGCATTAAATCAGAGTTAAGAGATTGGATTCATAGGCTTTCTGTCAGGACACAACCTTCTTGATTTGTATGGAAAACAAGGACGAGGAAGGTTTGGATATGTGTTAATGTAGGTGGTTTAAGATGCAGATTTTTTCTAAGTTCTCTCTGAATGGTGAGATGTGTCATAATAATAAATGACCTTGGTAGTAAGAAACAGATATCTCATATCCCAAAATCCTTCCTTGCTCATACAGCATCACAGGCTCTATGTGCCCCAGTAGAGACTTTGCCAACCAAGGGATGCTGTGCTGTGTATCTCTTCCTTCTCTTCCAATATCTTTTTTTTTGCATCTTTGGTTAATTAAATAACCAACATAATTAAATGCTACAATGACTGTGTTATTAATATCTTCTTTCCAATTTGCAGGATTATCTGAAATAATATGATGCTTAATACACCTTAGTAGTTCCTTAAGACTGGGTAGACATTTTACTAGTACATTAGTCATATTACTTAACCTTCTGTACCTCCATTTCTTAATTTGATAGATGCATAATTATATCCTGATTATATGTTTATAATAATACCAAATTTATAGGATTGTTGAAGATGATGCCTAGCATATAGTAAGGTATAAAGAAATGTTATCTGTTACCACTGTTACTATTGTTGTTATTGATTCTGTCCCAAATAAGTGCTATTAGTCACATAACTGAAATGATGGTGCTTTCTCCTATGGTTTTTTCCTAAGCATAAAGTACCCCTTTATCACCTAATATCAGCTTATATGACACAAAGCTATCCTCTAGTTAATGAGGGCTTTTTTTTATGTTTTTGCAATAGATGTAGGGCTGAATAATATGAGGACATATTTAGGGAGTAATATTTTTTCTCTTCCATTATTTCTGAAATGTAGGCAGTTTCTAGCTTAGAAGCCATTTGTGTTTTGTGAAACTAGTAGACACAGTTCTTTTGAATGTATAATACACCTTCCTCTAGCATCGAAGCAATCAATGAGAGACTCATTAGGGGAAAACAAAGAGGGTCAACATCATATGTCTCTAGCCCCTTAAGAACATACCATAAGGGCCATGGAGATGAATATTGTAGGAAGGAGAATGTATCCCTGTCCGTGGCAATAGAAAATCCTTGTAACTTAGGGTGCTGGAGTTTGTCCCACATTGGAAAACTGGTACTCCTTCAACAATTCTCAACCTCACAGAGGAAAAATCAATAATGGGAGAAAAGAACATAACAGAGATGACATTTTAAAATAAAATTAAAAAGATGACATTTGGGTAAAGACTACAGGCAAGATGTAACTACTGAAAGAGGACTAGAGAAGGAAAAAAGTAAATTATTTTGAAATCATGTTTAAATAAGAATGAGCCAGATCTTTACCTTCTGGTTTGGGATATAAGGAAAGGAAGGTGAATACATTCTGTGTTCTCATTTGTTCATGCCTTTGATATACATTTGTAGCACCTCTTATTCAAGAGAGCCTCCACAGACACCCAGGCCAGCCCCAATTAATGTAAGCCCTGCTCTTCTCCGAGACCTGAACACTTTCTCTCTCTCTCTCTCTCTCTCTCTCTCTCTCTCTCTCTCTCTCTCTCTCTCTCTCTTTTGTTCTGAGGGGCCAATGAGTGAAGAAGAGCCACCTTGCAGGTCACCATCACTAACACTTTGTAGGTCAGAGAGAGCAGACAAGAAGCAGAAGCACCTGTGCACACATGCTGAAGGGAAGGAACCAGGAGAGCAGGTGGCGACAGCTCATCATAGTCACAGGTTGTTTGGAAATTAAGAAACAGCACATTTAGCTTCTCTAATAAACTCCAACATTGACAACAACACAGTAGGATACACATTTATTTGCACGCATTTCAATTTCAAATAGGTCTCCCTAATCTGCCAGTAGTTCTCCAGTCAGCGAGTCAGGGATTTGGGCTGTTGGCCTCCTGTATCTCTAGTATCTTCAAGTCCTGATTTCCAAGGTCACCATGTGTGTCGGCCTCAATCCTGAAAGAGAAAGAACATGACAGATCGATCGCCCATGAAGGATTTTGACAGTTAGGCCTGGAAATAGAACATATCACTTCCATTCACATTCCTGAAAATACAGTCACAGGGCCACATCTTGGTGTAATGCCTAGAAGAAGAGCAAATAGATTTTGCCAATTGCTAGCTACAGACCTCGTGGGAAAATTCAAAAAAATATCATACATTTATGTATACATATACATATGTATGTATTTTAAAAAATATATTTTTTTGATTTCAGAGAGAAAGGGAGAGGGGGAGAGAGATATAAACATCAAGGGGAGAGAATCACTGATCGACTGCCTCCTGCACACCCCCACATTGGGAATTGAGCCTGCAACCTAGGCATGTGCCCTGACCAGGAATCGAACCATGACCTCCTGGTTCAAAGGTCAATATTCAACCACTGAGCCACACTGGCTGGACTGTATGTATTTTTAATTCTCACTAACAATCCATATTGAAAAGCCAATCTGAAAATTCATCATGGATCTCACTTGGACTTGAAATTACACTCATCAATAGCTAAACAGCCCTATTAGAGATTGTTTATTCAGGCATGTTCTGTACACTAATTCTGTAGTATGTCAGTGTACTAAAGTATAAAAGGACTGCGTTTTAAAATACACCATCTTCTTCATTTTTCTTAGAACTTGATAGACATTAGCAGGGCCCCTGTTAGAGACGGTTCACATGTGTTTTTAGCCAACCCTGAAGCAACTGTAGGGGCTAACTTCAGCAGAATTCTGGGCATTCGGAAAGGTAAGGTGAATTTCTATTTTCATTAATGCTCAAAGTAAATTGCATTAAGAGAACATACAAAAGACAAGAGCACCTGTCATAATAATAAAAGGTGTTTCCCATGTTTGCGCAGGATGTGCCACCTAAACAGTCCTGTCAGCAGATTTTAATTTTGTGTTTGTTCCTCCTCTTCAATCAGTTTCATCAGGCTGTTACAACACCAAGTATGCATACACTACTTACTGGAAAGTATAAGTAATTTTTGACCCACTGTTATTACAACCTGCCTTGTGAAGTGACTTTGGAAACACTCTATCGTCCCGTCATCCCCAGTTTTACAGCTCTGGTGTCCTTAATACATTTCTGGCTGAGCGAGACCTGCAAAATCAGAAAACTACCTGAGAGCCAGTCTGGCCTTGGCAAAAAGCTAAGTAGGGTAAGAAAGTTGCCACTGAAAGTAGCCCCTCCCCAGCTGGGAAACATTCAGATTTAAAGATTGAAGGCAGCTCACCAACCCAAATCACATATCACATGAATGTGTTAATGGCCTATCAGCAACTTCTTTAAAGTTCCACTTCAACTCTTCTACAGGGAAAGAAGTAAGTTGGGACACTCTTTCTTAATTGGTACATTCATTAGGTACCTCTTCATGGAAAACATTCGACTGGCTCCTGTGAGGCAAAGATCAGCAAGACCTGGCCCCTTCCTTATACTCACCATCTGTTGAGAGTCACAAGAAAGTGGAATCGGGGATAAAGACAACATTCAAGCGGGAGTGTGGAGATTTGTGTGTGTGGTTGCCTTCTCATGTTGTAGAAAAATTTGGCTAAGGGTTTGAGCAAAGAATGAGTAAGTTTGTGCTTACATATACGGTGCTGGGATTCTAGAATTACTTTCATTAATATTTGCTTAAAAGCAGGGGGATTCAATTCAAAATATTTACCAACTAGTACAGTTTGGGGCCCAACTCCATAAACAGTGTAGGTCTGGAGCAGGGGTGGGCAAACTTTTTGACTCGAGGGCCACAATGGGTTCTTAAACTGGACCGGAGGGCCGGAACAAAAGCATGGATGGAGTGTTTGTGTGAACTAATATAAATTCAAAGTAAACATCATTACATAAAAGGGTACGGTCTTTTTTTTTTTTTTTTTAGTTTTATTCATTTTAAAGGGGCCGGATCCGGCCCACGGGCCGTAGTTTGCCCACTGCTGGCTGGAGTCTAAGGCACTGATCTGGCTTTACCAATGAGTGCCAGCAGGGGGCGCCCTGCTCAAGAGGTAAATTGAATACACAGTGCGGCAAGAGAAGGTGGTAGAACAGTCTACAGGAGGCTACATAGGCAGACTAGTGGATGAGCTAACATAAAAAGCTTGAAGACGATTTTTGTCTTTGTTTTGCAAGACTAACCCTGTTGTTGAATCAGGAGATGGGGCCTCATAAAATAAAGCTACTCACAGCACTTGAGATTGCCATGCTGTGATTTCTCAGGGTGGTAGGAGTGTTTTTAAAAACCTGGGGTTTGAATTGTAACTGAATTACTGGGATGTTGAGAAAATGGTTGTAATGGCTTGTTTTAAAAGAATGCAACATTGAAACAAAGAGAAAATGCTGAATTAGGCATGTTGAAATATTTTCATGTGCAATGTGAGGTGTCCCACTTGTTGGCCGTCCAGTTGTTCTGCAAAAGAAACAGCGTGATTGCAGAACTCCTGTTACACACCCCTCACGCCCCCTGCTGCTGCACGCACACACAGCAACCTTCCTCAAGTGTTTTAACTCCCCAACTTCTCTCCAATGTCTCTAGTTGTCTCTGTTGTTTTCCATACTGTATGTATATCATTACCCAAAATTGTATAGTTTGTTATTTTTTCTCCCTCATTAGAATATCAGATTTACAAGATCAGGGTTTTGTTTTATCGTTGGTTATAATTCATTGCTGCATAACTCCTCCCTCCATACCTACAGCAGTGTTTGACACATAGCAAACACTCAATACTAGTGTATTTATAAATAATCAGTAAAGAGTTCATATGCTTTCATAGTAGGCACTTTATATGCGTTACTTTATTTACCTTTTTCTAGCATGAAAGTGCTTACAAGTTTGGGGGTTGAAATAGGGTGATATCAACAATAATAACCTAAATTCTGACACCCCTTCCCCAAATCTGGTATTTTCACCTCCCATTTGCTCACAATTTGATCCTAATCTCAAAACATTCTGCGGCAAACTTCTCTGGTGTTTTGTCGCTCACACCCCTTCTCCATCTAAGTAACATCCACTTTCTTCTAAGCCAGTGATTTCCAACCTTTTCATCTCAGGGCACACATAAACTAATTGCTAAAATTGCATGGCACACCAAAAAAAGATGTTTTTTGCTGATTTGACCAAAAAAAAAAAAAAGGTTTGATTTTTATTCATTCACATCCGGGGAGCTTTTGTTGCCTTGGCTGCTGTCACTTTTTATTTGACAATTTAAGGGAAAAGAAGTCAGTGCTCCTGACTGAACAGTCAAGGATTGCATGCTTTAAAAATTCTTGCAGCGCAGAGGTTGGAAACCACTGCTCCAAGCCCTGGGGGAACGCTTCTGGCTGCCACAGCAGGTTCTTCACCAGAAAACACCTTCCTAGTGCTGCATCCGCTGCTCTCAGAGCCAACTGTCCTCCAGGTGCCAGGGTGGCCCTGAGGCCCGTGCGGGCGCAGCAGAATGCCCTGCCTCTCAAATGCTGTCCTGACGTAGCCTCAGCTCCGAGTAGTGCTCTGTTCACTTTGGGCTCCAGTTTCTGTCCTCAGCCACCAAGATCAAGCCAAGGGACTGGGAAGGTGACAAAGAGCATGAGACCCTCTCCATCTCACTCATCCAACTCATCGTTCCCTCTCCCTGCTTATCACGCGTCCCTGAAGTTTTATTTTCTCTACTTTTGGCAAAGCCAAGTCTTATTTACAGGAGTCAGTAATTCACCATTTCCACAAATACCATATTCTGTTTCCCACTTTAAATTCTTTTCAGATACCCACAATGACACTGTCAGATAAACAATATTATTCCCATTTTAAAGATGAAAACTTGGCATTTATTGCTTGAGGCAACAAAACTAGGAAGTGATGAAAGATCAAAGTGAAGTGCAATCTCAGAATTTAACCGCAAGCCTGTGCACTGAATGGCTAAATTCGAGCTGATTAAAATAAACATACAGGTCGGCATAACCTTTTCATGAGACGCACTAATAGGGGGAGAAGAAAGCCAACTGCTCTTACAGGGCGGAAAGGGAGAGGCCACCAAACCAAAGGAGCGAGGTTCCGAAGGAACACGGGCTAAGCCAGTGATGGCGAACCTTTTGAGCTCGGCGTGTCAGCATTTTGAAAAACCCTAACTCTGGTGCCGTGTCACATATAGAAATTTTTTGATATTTGCAACCATAGTAAAACAAAGCCTTATATTTTTGATATTTATTTTATATATTTAAATGCCATTTAACGAAGAAAAATTTATATATTTAAATGCCATTTAACCAAAAAAAAAAAAATGAGTTCGCGTGTTAGAGGTGTCATAGGTTTGCCATCACTGGACTAAGCTGTAATCATGTCACTTGGGAAAAGGTGGACTCTGGTTTTAGCTTCCGTCCTAGCCTCTCATCTGTCTCAGGCTGTTAGCAAAGCCAGGGGACAAACCCTCGCCTACATGCTTCTGAGGGACCTGCCACCTCAGCTGTCTTCCAGCCCGCTTCCTGTTCAAAACACCTGTTCCCATTGTCAGGCTAATTAAAAGCTGTTACATGGCATTATGTGAAGGATCTTCTCAGAATAAAGCCCAATGGGTCCTACATTGTTGTTAATTCATTTCTTTAAACTGTGTAATCTCCTCCTCTGGGCGTCTAGAACTGAGTAGTCAGTAACTAGTGAACAAGGGCACTAAAGTAAAATTTGTGAAGCTGCTAATCTAATCAGGAGAAATAGTTGCCCATCCCATCCCAGAGCGGCAGTCATTCTGGGTCCATTGAAAAGTGAAGAGGGCTTGAAGGTATTGAAACCAAAATGTGGGGTGTTTGAGTCTGAGTTTGTTGTCATGCAAAACCAAAGAATGGCTTCCTGACAAAAATGATTAGCAGAATGAAAGTTTATGGAGAGAAGCCAGTCCTGGAAAAGCCAGGGGTCCAGGAGCAGGCCAGCGTCCAGAGCTTCCTTTCTATGTTACAGTCGGGCATTAACGTCTATCAGTCCATGTGTAGAGCCTCACATGGCATAAGCCACGGGGACGCAGGATGTGCTCCCCCACCACAGGAACATCTGGAACCCATTGCCTACCAGGAGCTAGAGAGGGTGAGAGGAAGCGCAGGAGAGGAATCACACGCTTTTTAATCTAGGGAGTGGATACTGCCTTGCTAGCTCCTGATTGCTCTTTTCAAAGAATACTGCCTTAGCAACTCCTTGGGATTGGTTTATAGGCCTTATTGCCTTGTGATTGGTTATCTGCAAGCTGCTTGTCTTAGCAACAATCCATACATTTCATTTTTTAAAAAATATTTATTGTTTAAAGTATTACATATGTCTCCTTCCCCCCCCCCCCCCGCCCCCCCCATTGCCCTCTCCCTGGTCGTCCTGAAAGGGTTAGCTAGCTAGTTTAATTAGGCAGGTTTAGGTAAGGAATAAAAAGGGGTCTATAGGAAAGAAATACAAAATGGAGACTTGAAAACACCAGGGTGTTTATCTTACTTGTACAGAGAGTAGAGAAATGAAATAGGCAAATAGAAATACATCTGGCCTGTGCAATTAAAGACAGCCATACACCAAAAGGTATCTCAGGCCTTAGCAATTAAAGTGACCATAAGTCAGGCCAAAAGTAGTCCTGACCTGAGTCGCTGGGAGGGACATAGATAAGGCTTTCTCTGACAACACAAATGGGAGAAGAATAAGATAAATCAAAAATGACTCCAACCAACAAGATAAGGGCGAGAGAAGGTAGGGGACACCACGTGGGCTTTGAGCTTTGAAAACTAACTCTATGTAACAGAATGACCAATGAGAAGGGGTCAGGTTCAGACAAAGAACACAGCCCACTTAATTCCTCAAGACAAAGAAGCAGCGGTCACCCTTCTCAGGGCCCCCTCTGTCTGTCCGGGAGGGACAGAGTCTTAGGCTTAGAATTTAGAATTAGGTTTCAGAGATAGTCTCTGCTTAGGATAAAGTTTCTGTACTTTTCACCTCTCACCTTTGGTCCGTGGCTTCATTCTTCAAATCCATTATGACAAGAACCCGGGAAAGAATCACCTTTGTGTTCCAGTTCAATTTTTGCATTTCAGTTCTCAGTCCCGCCTCCCCCTCCTCCCCCCTTCCCCCCAGCACATGCCCTCACCCCTCTACTGTCTGTGTCCATGGGTTATGCTTATATGTGTGCATACAGTTCCTTTGGTTGATCGCCACACACACACATACACACACACCCTGCCTTCCCTCTGAGGTTGGATGGTCTGTTTGATGCTTCTATGTCTCTGGATCTATTTTAGTTGATGAGTTTATGTTGCTCATTATTATATTCTGAAAATGAGTGAGATTATGTGGTATTTATCTTTCCCCAACTGGCTTATTTCACTTAGCATAATGCTCTCCAGGTCCATCCATGCTGTTGCAAACAATCCATATATTTTAAAGTTTGTCTTCCTCTCACACCCTTCCTTACACGTGCCGTCGAGTTGCCTTAGCAATTCTGCCTAGATGGGTTCCCCGGTTTTACTTCCTCCCTCTCCCCCGTCCCATGTTCCTGATTCCTGACTAGCTAGCTTCCTTCTGTCCCCTCAGTAGTACATCTATTTATACAATGGACATCTCTATCTAAGTTAGAGCCCTAGCACAGTCCTTCCAACAGTTACAAATGTTTTAAATTAATTTAGAAACGAACTTTAATCATCTCATCCATCTTTCTGCCAGTAAAAGATAGTCTCTGGGTTACAGTTCTTTTTGTTTTATGGCTTTAAATTTCTCAAATTATGGGCAGTTTAACAGAAGTTAAATTAGAGAAAGTGGGGGTGGGGAGAGAAGAGAGTAATTAAGCTTAACTCCAGCCCAGTTCTTCATAAGTCTCCCAAAATACTGTGCAAATGCTATATTTCAGGCAAATTTAGAAAGCTACTTGTACCACTGCATATTAAAAGAGCGTCAAGGGAAAATGCAAATTTGTATGCCTGAGGCAAAGACGGTGCCAGAATTCATGGAGGCTACAGAGAAATGTTAAAGCCTTAATGGATTCTAGATTGGGCACATTAGCATCGAGCTTCTCCATGTGCCTGGGAGAGGAGAGGAAGGAATTAGGACTGGGGCCATTTTCTAGTCACTATTCAGTGGCTGACTCTCCATGAACCTTCCTCTTACCTCTTGTAATACCTTCACTGCGCTCTGATTGGCTCCCATCCACTTCTCTTTTCTTTTCCTCCCTTGCTTTTGGCTTCCCTCTCTCAAGCCACAAAATGTTACAAGAGCTGCTAGCAAAGAAAGATGGCAAAGAAATTCAAGTTCCATTCCTGCCTCAGACCTTGAGCAGAGTTCAGGACTGGTGAACTACTTCAGTGAGGCTGAGCCTTAAAAATTGATGCAGACCGAAATAAGAATCACTATGTGGTATATGTATCACTTGGTTCTGGGGTGAGAACCAGGATTCATATGAGAAGTCAAGTCCCTTCAGATTCATATATATATATGTATATACACACACACACACACACACACACACACACATACACCCTGCATTAAGGTATTGCCTTTTGTTTTTGTTTCCAAAGATGGACAATGAGAATTCAGTCTAAAGTTTCTAACTCATTCACAATGAAGTCACATAAAAATCTCTCTAACATTTTTGGAAATAGAATTTGTGATCAAATGTACCTATTAGGTGAAATGTCATTCCTCAGAGTTTAGGATTATTGAAGAAGGTCCATGCATCCATTGGCAATTCACCAATAGCCTCAAAATGTGCCCTTCAGAGTATTGAGAAGGTCTCAGGAGGCCAAGCCTGATGTTGTGCATCTGTTGTCTTATTCAGGCCACACAGCAACCTTGAACAATGGGTTCTTTGCTATCCTTAATTTCTGGTGAGGAAACTGGAATCGAGAACAATCAAATAATTTATGTATGTCAGATAATCAGATCCAGAGCCAGGATTCAAACCTTGTCTGTGGAAACTTTTTAGAATTAAACCATATCATCAATAATCATCTGAAATTTCCTCTCCCCATCATCTTTCACTGGCTTCCCTATTGTTTTCTTTATTTCTAATACCACACAGTTACCAGGTACCCCATGGATCTCTCTCTACTTCTTCCTCTTTCATCTATGGTTTCTATTATCTAGTCTCTTGGATGACCTGCTATGTGAGAAGTGGAGGTAGCCATCAAGTGCCTTGCCCAAGGCCAGGGGCCCATGAGACCAATCTCTAAGGTGGTTCTGGGGAGTAATCCAGGATTCCTATCACAAGTCAAGTCCTTTAAGTTTCATCATTTTGATTTTGAACCAATCTCCAGGCCAAAAAGAAAAAAAAATGTAGATAGACTAGACACAGTAACCAAAGGACCAACGGGAAGAATGATCAATACAATAGTTGGAGATATGCAGTGGTTAGTCCAACTACCATTCAACGGGGACAAGAAATAGGAGAGCCTTGGAAACAGAGGAGAAAACAATATCTGGCTAATGACCTCCATACGAGAAGTGTGGTGTTCACTTTTAGGAATAACAGAGGTGGAGGTAAGTGATGCTGGCTTTGTGGAAGCAAGGACTATTGGTTCAGCTCCCCTCTTTTTCTCCCCTTTCTCCCCTAGTGATGGAGGCAGTAACAGCACCTATAGAGGAAGCTATAACCCCAATTACAGAGATTCTATCAGTTTACATCCATTCCTCCAGGTATAACACAGAGTTCTTATGTGCTATGCATTGAAAGTTGTGTCCTCCCACAAAACTCCTATGTAGAAGCCTTAATCCCCAATGTGATGGCATTTTTAAAGAGGTGGGGCCTTTGAAAGCTAATTAGGTTTAGATTTGGGCATAAGGGTAGAGCCCCATGATGGGATTAGTATCCTTATAAGAAGAGGAAGAGAGTTTAGATTTCCCAACCTCCAGACTCTGTAGAATAAATGTTCTCTGTGTAAGCCTCCAGGTCAATGGTATTTTGCTAGAGCAGCCTGAGGAGCCCATGACAGTGCCCAAAGTATTAGGTATGGACTAGCTCCAGGCACAGACCCTTGTGGACACTTAGAGAACTACTGACCCAGAAATCCTGGTATGGTGGGTTTAACACAAAAAAATATCTTCTGGCTAGAGAAGAGAAAATATGATTGGAAGGAAGCCCATTAGGGAGAAGCTCTGAGTGAGCTGAGTGCCTCGTATCCCTGGATCATAATAGGATAAAGCAATCCTGTTCTAGAAGAACAAGAATTATTGTAGTTGAGAACCAACCTTAGAATGGTGCCTCCGGCCCCCAGCAGGCATCAGCATGGCACCCGACTGCAGGACCACCAGTGAATCTTTGCAAACACAATAGCAGGTAGACTTTCCAGTGTTCTCTCTTCCTGGTGATAAGAACCAATACTGGCTGGTTCTTAAATGGAAGAGCCCCAAGATTCAAGGAGTTATCAAAGGAATAAAGACCTCACTGAGGGAAGAAACTATTTTTGCAATTGCATTTGCCGTTGTGGAGCCAGCATCATTTAAATCGGCTGCCATACATGAATAATGGTTCACTGTGTACTCCAAGCAAGAGAAGCTCATACTCACCTGCCCAGGACTATTTTAGAGTTTCCAGGTGAGGATTCTAGGGTCCCGCCTGCAAATTTATCTTCATTGTAGCAGAGAGTATATTACATATATATAGTAGGACCTCATTCAGAAGTGTCTTGACGATAGCTCTATTGTTTATTTCTTTTCCCAACTTCTCCTAAAATGTTCACGGCAAAAAGTGAGATGCTGAGCCAGTCCTTTCTTTTCCACCGGGTGAAGGTGCTAAGAACCTCGTTTCCCAATGCTCATGTTGCCCCCAGTGGCTTATGTCAGTACAACAGCCTTGGAGCTGCCATCCCAGAGTTCTTTTTAGTTCCTTACCCCATGTACTGTACAGAAAGCCACCAAATACACGGCTGAACAAGTGCCACATTTACACACCTTATTTAAACCCCCTAAGGATAAAGCATCTCTACACCGGTTAATAATAAATCACTTGATTTCTTAGCTTACACCTCATCGAAGTAAAGGTCCAAGTACCAAGAAGGACGTAAGAATATACATGCCTCCTTCTTGGAACTGGTCGAGTCCCACTTTCTAGGCGAGGCTTAATAGTCATATTTCTTTGAGGAAGTTTCCCCTCACTTTTTTCTTCTGTAAAATGGAACTACTAGTAATAATAAGAGTATTTTCAAGGGCCAAAATTTTCCTTGGGATTGCGATGAAGTTTACATGAAATGATGCATATGAAGCACTGGGCCCAGTGTCCAGCAGAGAGTGAGAACTCAATCAATGACACTGACAAAGAGAGGCTAAGAAACCTGCCCAAGACCCCACCACGAGGATTTGGGTGGGCAGAGGGAGGGAGGGGCTGAGTAAAGTGATTTCTTGTCTCCTGGTGAGGTGCAAACCCCTTTGCTATCCTGGCCCGCAGGTGGTAAAGGTACATGTAGGTGAGGGGAAAAGGTAAACCAGAGCGAAGAATCCTGACCCCATCAATTGTCTCCTCCCCGCCTCTAGAAGAATAAGTATAGTGCTTGAAACTACTGCTCTGACACAGGTAGAGGTCTCTTTATTTAAAAGTTAACAGAAGGGAAAAGATCTTTCAGAATTGTGCTTATTAGCCAAAATAAAAATAGCCCAGCCATGCCAAGCTAATTTTGGATTTCTTTCCCTATCCTGCCTCTCTCTCTTATTTACCCAGGCCCTAGCCATCCTTCAGCTCCACATTCAAAATTCCACTGGGAATTAAAACTTCTACTTTAGAACTGAACTTTGGCATTGCTTAAAAAGACAATCAGCCCTAGCCAGTTTTGCTCAGTGGATAGACTGAAGGGTCCCGGGTTTGATTCCAGTCAAGGGCACATGGTTGTAGGCTCGATCCCTGGCCCTGGTTGGAGCATGCAGAAGGCAACCAATCAATGTGTCAATGTATCTCACATTGATGTTTCTCTCTCTGTCTCTCCCCTCCCTTCCACTCTCTCTAAAAATCAATGGAAAAATATCTTTGAATGAGAATTAACAATAACAACAAAAAAGACAGTCAGAGCTACTGTGACACCTTTAGACACAGGAGGGAAGGACAGCCCTGGAAGGAGCCAGCTGGGCAGGGTTCTGGGACCAGCTCTGACTCAAGGCTTCCTGTTAAGCCCCTAGCATGGTGCCTTCCTTAGTTCCTTTGCTTAAGGTTCTTTATACTATAAGATTCTTCTATTATCGCCGAAACCGGTTTGGCTCAGTGGATAGAGCGTCAGCCTGCGGATTGAGAGGTCCCGGGTTCGATTCCGGTCAAGGGCATGTACCTGGGTTGCGGGCATATCCCTGGTGGGGGATGTGCAAGAGGCAGCTGATCGATGTTTCTCTCTCATCGATGTTTCTAACTCTCTCTATCTCTCTCCCTTCCTCTCTGTGAAAAATCAATAAAATATATTAAAAAAAAAAAGAAAAAAAATTATAAAAAAAAAAAAAGATTCTTCTATTATCACTCATAGTTCACAGAGAAGTGCCCCTTATCCTATATAATAAAAGGCTAATATGCAAATTGTCCCTTCAATCGGGAGTTGGACCAGAGTGCCGGGGCTGGCCCACCAACTGCCCATGGCCCCTCCCCATACCCCAATTGGGGCGGGCCAGCCGGACCCCACCCGTGCATGGATTAGTGCACTGGGCCTCTGGTAACTAAATAATGGCAACAGGAAAAAGGTGGCCGCTGCCACCGATAAGGCCCTTCTATGAAAGTCAGGAGAAAGCACCTGCTGAAGTCAATGCAGCCCCACAGCAGGGCCCATGGTTTAGCTGGTAGGACAATATGAATTTCAGCTCCCACATGCTCTGTCTGAAAAAAAGGTATCGCCCTCATATCAGTCCCAGTGCTCAATAAGTATTTGTTTATGTTGCAGGTAGGCTATGATTGTAACAAGAATCTCAGTAAAGTTTTCAGTGGGGTGAGGAAGGAACAATTTTATAGCTACAAACTTTGTGTTTACTACAACAACATAATAGAGTGCAGAGAATATAATGATAACAGGTTCATTTTCCCTGAGCACTTACTAATCCTATATAACAAAAGGCTAATATGCAAATTGTCCCCTTGATAGGGAGTTCAACCCGTGGCCCATCCCCCTGGTTGGCCCCACCCATGAACCCCTCCCACCAAGATTGGGGGCAGAGCCAGCCCACCAACTGCCTGTGGCCCCTCTCCCCAGCCAGTCCTGCCCCCGGTTCAGCCCTGATCACGGCAGGCCAGCCAGACCCCACCTGTGCACGAATTAGTGCACCCAGTTTCTAGTGTGTTTGTTAAGAGCCTTCCATGTACTATCACATTTAATATTAACAACAAAATGAGGTACATTTCCATTATGCAAGTGTAAATCATTTCGACACTAAATATTACAGATGTTTCCCCTCCCCCCACCTTAACCCATCAACTTCAGGCCTTCACTGCACTATTGTCTGTGTCCATGGACTATCCACATATTCATATAAATTCTTTGGTTAATCTCTACTTTTAAGAGAATAACACATTGGTGAGAACAATACCAAAAAGTCACTTTGCTAATTAAAGCATATGAAACCCAACAACTGTCTTGGGAATTGATCTTCTTGGTTTGCATGCTAAAATGAAGTACTTTTTCTGTTTCCTTCAACTGAGATAAAGTTAGTGAAAAATCTGGCTAAGGGAGAATGAGCAGAAGTTGACATATTTGAATAGTTTTGCTGCATATGTCACAGTCTTTAAAAAGTGGTAGAAAGGCTGGAGTCTTCTGGGAATTAAAGGCAACCAGGAAACAGAACAGAGTTCAGGATTAGGGGTCAGGGACAGAGGCCACATCCCTGACTCTGAACCTTCTGTACCCAGAAGATCTCCAACAGTTAACTCCTGTTTCTCAATTTCTTCTTCTAAAATGAGAGTGTTTTACTTGGTGGAGTATGTGATCCTTCTCAATTCCAAAAGTGTGTGTTTCTGTATAATATTTCCTTTTCTAGGCTGAATACAGGCCTTTTCTCTTTGAATATTATTAGTGAGGTAGCTGTGAATTCCAGAGCTTGGGTCAAATTCGCCTTAATGGGTTCACTAGTTGCTTCTCTCTCCAGTCTCTTTTTCTTCCTTCCAGTTGTGGTTCCTTCTGTCATGAAGAAAGTGCAACTCGAACTCCTTATATGAGCCTCTTATTATATCTAAAGTCAGAGAGCTAGTCAGAACTACATATAGCATGAACACAAAACAATAAAAAACCCAGGACACTGCCTAAAGCTAGAGGCAAACTTGCAGTTTAGATGAGTTTCATAAACATTTGTGTTCTTTGATATATGTGTACATGTACATACATACATTTATTAAAGTAGGTTGTATTCATTTCAAAATACACTTATTGTATAAATTGAATTATCGTTAGTTTAAGTTGCTCGAAGAGATGAAAAAAGAAATAATATTCACTAACACTGAATATGAAGGTATTTACTAGGAAAGGAGATAGACAAAACACAAAGAGGCAAGTATGAAAAAAATAGAAAATAAAAATATTATAATTGAAAAATTTTTAAATATTTATTAGGTAGAATAAACTCTAAACTAAAAACAAACAAAAAAATGAATTCGTGAATTGGAAGGTGTTGGTAATAATTGCACCCATAATGTACTGGAAGATGAACCAATGAAAAATATGAGAGGTATAGGAGACAGGGAGAATAGGCAGGAAGTTCTAATATAAATCTAATGTCAAATCTAGATGAGACTGAAGGAAGCAGAAAAAACACAGTATTTTAAACGATAACAGCAAGGTGTTTCATAGTTAAGGAAAGATACGAGTCCTCAAATCAACAGTACGGTAAGATTATAGAGCAGGAAAAAAAAATAAAAGAAAAATAAATAATCTATACCTATATTTATTGTACTGATCTCTTACTGATGCTACAGAACATTAAGGAAATGGGGTAGTGGGGAGGAAGTCAGAAATCTTAAAGTTTACCAGAGGGAAAAGAGACATTAACTACAAAAAGTGACAATCAGATTGATAGCAGACTTTTCATCAGTAACAACAGATGCCAGAAGGCAGTGAAGAAATATCTTCAACATGCTGAAGAAAAAATAACTATTGACCTTGAATTTTATATCCAACCTAATATTATTCAATAGCAAGAACAAAATAAGGATATATTTAGGCATACAAAGAGAATTTACCTATCAAGAATTTCCTTTATTAAAGGAATTAATGTAGGAGGAATTCTGTTAAAAAGAAAACTGACCCAGAATGAGGAATAAAATTAAACCAGGGAACACTGTAGTCAGTAAAATAGGCCAGCGAGTTTAATTTTTAAATCTTACTTTTTGTGTTAAAAAAAAAAGAACAAGTAAAATTCTAGAAAACAATAACATTAGCAGATGTTGAATGAACAATTAAGAATGCTGGGTCATTGACAAATACAAAATTATGATTTAGTATACATTTTAAAAACAGAAGGTTATCACAAATGAATAGAAATATAACCTATGACTTCTAAACCATAAAAAGGAAGAAAAAGAAATATAAAATTATTTACCATCCAATAGAAAACATAAGAGATTTTTAAAAGTAAAAAAGAGAAAGGATGGTAAATGAAATATTTACATTAAGAGGGTAACACAAAAGCCATAGAAATATTTTTCTCTTAAAGTCAATATCCAGTCCTTAATATCAGATATGCTACATAAAACTAACCAGAAACCCATCTTGCTGTATTTTAAGGGCAAAAAAAAAATGCAAAGTAGTGCAGTTTAAGTAAAAAATTCTCAACCAATTTATAATTTTTCTAAAATGAACCTAAGACACAGTAAAGTGCCTCTTTGTGTAAGTAGCAAATTATGATAGGCTATGAAATTATTAAAACATTGCTTACTAATTATTAATTAATATGATTACCCCAGACAATTCCTTTATAACCAGTGACATAGTCTTCCTTGGAACCAGGAACTCTGAGTCATGATTCCCCTTTGTTGATGTTGGTGCACTTATCAAAATATTCACAAGAGCTCTGGATGGTGTGCTAAGTGGTTAGAGCATTGGCTGCACACTGAAGGGTCACAGGTTTGATTTCTGGTCAAGGGCACTTACCTGTGTTACAAGTTCAATCCCGGCCAAGTCAGGGTGTGTGCAGGAGGCAACCAGTTAATGTGCCTCACATTGATGTTTCTCTCTCCCCCTCCCTCCTTCCCATCTACTCTCTCTAGAAAAAAAAAATCAATGGAAAAAATATCCTCTCGTGAGGATTAACAACAACAAAAAAAATCCACAAGTGATTCTGAAGTTCTACTCATTGAATTTAAAATATAACATATGACTTTTCTCATATATCGATTTGTTAAAAATTTAGGTATTGAATTAAATGTAAACATAAATTTTTCATATGTAAACATCATCCAGAGAACATAGCATTGAGAAATATGAATGTTTTAAGAATGCATTGTTAGAAAATTTTTCTGGAAAAACATCAACAGGAAAGATGTTCTGTAGAATAGAATTAAAATAAATCATAATAATTAAAGATACCAATTAAAATGCAGAATATCAGACTGTATAAATAAGGCAATGTCTAGTTAATATTGCAGAAAAAAGATTCACCTGAAACAACCACAAAGATGGTAGAAAATAACAAGGTAGAGAAGATATATGTATTAGATGGGCTACTGCTATGAGTGACAGAAAAGCCAAACCAGTCGTGATTAACCGAGTTTGAACTTTGTCTCTCTTAATGGAGCCTGGAGACTAGTTTCTGTGTCTGGCAAATTAGCTTCACTTGGTGAAATCTCAGTGACCCAGGATCCTCCCTCTTCACAGGTTAATTATCCCTAGGCTGGGGCCTTTGGTTTTGTGGTCCGTGATGGTAGAAACCACATTCTAGGTGACAAGATTAAGGGAGGGATTAAGAGATAAGAGAAATATTCCAGCTATTTTAAAGAACGCTTCTCGTGTTTTACACACACTAATTCATTTAATCCTCAAACAGCCCTACTAGTTAGAAACTACTGCTCTTATCACAGTACACAAGGGGCAACAAAGGCCCAGAGAGATGAAACGAGTTGCCCAAGTTATATGACTGTAGGCAGAACTGGAAGTTAGGGTGCCTGACTCCAGAGCTTATGTTCTTAAACACTAGGCAATATTCATAAGTAGCTTAACATCTCTGGACCTGTATTCCCCCATCTGTAAAATAAAAAGATGGTCTAAATCAGGGGTCAAAAAAGCTGATGTCAATTGGGCAAAATAAGGTCTACAAAATAGTTTTGTTTGGACACATTATATTTTTAAATTTTTTATGAAAATGCCTTTAGATAGGGTATGCACCACCCAGCTGTCCAAGGTCCTACAACCTCCCCTTTTTTTCTCTAATATTAGTTTTTCACATCATTTCCCTTCTGATACAAGATGACTTTGAAGTTGGGGACCCCTTGGTAAGATGCTTTCCTTTCTAGCTCTGCAATGCTATCATCAAGGGAGGAAGTACTTTTCTCAGGGATGTTTACCAAAACTATCCATAGACTATGCTTGATTCAGGCATACATCACTAACATAGCTCACAGAATAACCAGAAACCTCATTAAAATGTAATAGAATGAGCAAGGCATAAGCAGTTTGAGTATCCTTTACTAAATTTATATATACTGAATATACCTGGCAAACTCCACTCTGGAGGTTAATGCAATATGGTTCTAATATTACTTTTCAATCCACCCTCATTACAGTATAGAACTGGTTGGTAAATAGTCCATTTAGATGTGTTTTGTGTGGGTGGTTTTGTGTGTTTTTTTTTTCATTTTTATTGACTTTATTTTTTAAAGCAGTTTTAGATTCACAGCCACACATGCATAGCATCCCTCATGACTAACAGCTTCTACCAGAGTGGTTCATTTGTTATAAATGATGAATCTATATTGACACATCATAATCACCTAAAGTCCAATGGTTCACTCTTGTCCCTATTGTTTTATAGTCACCTCCTGCTTCATTACCTTGATTTCATGTTTCTGACCTAAGCTACCTGAATCTGCATCCTTTGGTCCAGTTGGTTGCTTGTTTCAGGAGCAATATGCTAATTGAGATTCTCAGTATCTATATCTGCGATTGCTTAAGGTTGGGCGGGACTACCAGGTCATGGCTCATGTATTCACTACTTTGACACTGGCTGTTTCTTTTCCTAATGGCTACTGCACCCCATTTCACAAGCTATTTGGATGCAGACACAGAGAAAGAAGATGGGCAAGTTTATATAGGTTGTGGCTTAGCTGTAAACTGTGACAAAAATGAAAAAAAAGAGCAAGGGAAAATTGGGAATGCATCCTTTTAATGACAAACATTAAGTCTATGTTGGCAAAGGAGGCAGTGAAGAAAAAAGAAAGCTGATGGACAGGAACAAATTGGGAAGCATACTTTGGAAAGGCTAGGTTACATGTCTTCTAAAAAATATTCCATTTTGTGTGCGTGTGTGTGTGTGTGTGTGTGTATGTGTGTGTTGTAAATTAGGATATTGGTAAGAGCATTGGAAGGTAATCTCCCACAAGGAGAAGTTATTTGAATTGATGTTACATTTGCTTTCAGTAGAAATGTTGCTGTTAATGCATAAGTCAATAAAATGCTAGGATGATGGAAATCACATTGGAAATAAATTAATTAGGAGACTTTAGATAGTCTAAAAATTGAATTATTGAATTATGATGAGGAGGCAGGTTGTCACTTCTCATTAAGTGTCTCTATGTTTTTGGAGACAAGACTGTGCTGCTAGAATTTCATCCGGAGGTGGGCGTGGAAGATAGCAACCCGAAAAGAAAATAAACAAATGTTTTCTCACCCTTAATCAGCCTCAGAGACAATCATATAGTAATGGATCATTCTATTTACTTAGCATGCTCCAAACAGCAGAAGACCAGTTGATTTCCTTGAATGTTTGCATCTCTAGAAATGTTTGGCTTGTTATAGAAAAAAAACAAAAACACATCATCCAATATCTCTTTCGTCTAAGGAAATCTGGCTTCTAAGTTGTCACGTGATACAAAAAGGGGAAAATAAACAGATAAGGAAGTTTAACATGTTCTAAAAATTTTTATGATAAAAACATCTAAGTGTACGGGGCATGTGTAATCAAAGCATGTACATCTGAGTAATAGTTTAAAATATGAATATGTCCCACTCCTCCTGATCTCTTCCTAAGGCACTTTCTTGGACCAACTTGCCCTTCCCCATCCACACTAGATTGACATACCTCTTGCCACAGGGTAGGTTATAACAACTGAACACATCATCACATGGGAGTCAACTCCATGATGTTTGAATAATCTGAAGTCTCTTAAAATTTACAGCAGAGGCACTGGTTTGAAAGAAAATATGTTTTGAGAATCAAAGCAATGCCCTGAAGGATTTGAGACATAAAGTTTATGCCATAAAAAAATACATTTGGGAGAATAGATGGAAACCAGGATGACCTTGCCCCTAAATAATGATTCTATAAATTGGCAGAGGAGGAGTTATTGCCAAGGCAAAGAAGGGAGACGGTCAGTGTGTCCCTGATCAGGATTCTGTGTCTCACCTTGAGTTTCTCAAGAGTTTATATAAGTTACTAGTGCCCCAGTGCACTGATTGGTGCACACTGAAAGGAAATTAATTAGAAGGTGGCCGGTGGGGCAGGACCGGGCAAGACTGTCTGTACACACCCTGGAGCCAACCTCCTGAGGTCCCACCCCTGCCAGCCACACCTGGGGCTGCACCATGGCTCGAAGGGTGTCTGCGGAGTGAACGGGGTCCCTCCAGCAGGTGGAGTCCCTCGGCCCCACCTGTGGGGAATCGGGCCAAAACCAGCTCTCTGACATCCCCCGAGGGGCCCTGGATTGCAAGAGGGCGGTTCTCAGGTGACACACCCCAGAATTGGGCTCCCTCCTCTCTAGTTCTGGGGTGCATCATCCAAGAACAGCAGCTGCCAAGTCATCACAGCTCAGCAGCTCCTGCACTGAGTGTCTGCCCCCTGGTGGTCAGTGCATATCATAGCTACCAGTCAGATGGTCAGACGGTTGCTTAGCTATATATATATCCATAATTTCAATTACATGTTATGTGCACTGAAAGTGTTGGATTTTTAAAATCCTCATTTTTATAAGGGTAGAGATTTGAAAAACATGAAAGCAGAGTATGGAACCTGTGCTTTGCCTTGCAGGAAACAAAAAATGCCTTTGCTCCTCATGACTGAGGAACAGTCTATTGAAAATGGCTACAAAATGCAATCAGGCAAACACACCAAGTGCAGCCTCATAGAGTTCTGCTTCCCGATGTGGCACAGGAACTTTACCAAATATGGTAAGAGCATTTCTCAGAGAGCTGAGAGCCATGGCCTCTGGAGGCCCTAGTGGTTGAGATGGCGAGAACGCTGAAGCAACCTACATGGGCCAGCAAGTGAAGGATGGAGGATGCGTCCTCAACATGGATGCCTGAGGACCAGATGTTCCTGAATTCCTTCATGCCACATCTCATCCCCATATCCGGGCACTAGATCAGATCCTCAGGAATTAGGCAAACTATTGACATTGCAGTGAGTAAAGTAAATGATTAACTGAGAAAACCAGGAATTGATCATCAAAACCAAGAACGAGAATTAATGGACATAAGCTACAAATAAAAATCTTCCTTAATAAACATAAAGTAGATTTTTTTTCTATTCCGCAGTTTGTGCTTGAGAAGTCAGCAACAGCTGTGAGTACACGCAAAATCCAGATCAATAGCAGAGACACATTATGGGGTGAATATTCATTTCTGTGAAAGAATTATTTACTTTATAAAGCAATGCACCAGAGAACATTTTTCAAAAAAATCCAACACTCAGTGCATATAATGTACCATTGAAATTATAGAAATACTAGAGGCCCGGTGCACAAAAATTTGTGCACTCGGGGGGCGGGGGGGGGGGTGGTCCCTCAGCCCAGCCTGCGCCCATTCACAGTCCAGGACCCCTTGGGGGATGTCCACCTGTCAACTTAGGCCCACTCCCTAGGGCATCAGGCCTAAGCTTACAGTCAGACATCCTTCTAGCAGTCAGGGAACCCTTGGGGATGTCCGACTAAAGGCTTAGGCCCCCAAGGGATCAGGTCTAAACCGTTAATTGGACATTCTTAGTGCTGCCACAGAGGTGAGAGAGGCTCCTGGTACCACCACTGCGCTGGCCAGCCATGAGCCAGCTTCTGGTTGAGTGGCACTCCCCATATGGAAGTGCACTGACCACCAGGGGGCAGCTCCTGCATTGAGCATCTGCCCCCTGGTGGCCAGTGCGCATCATAGCAACAGGTCATTCTGCCGTTCAGTCAATGTGCATATTAGCCTTTTATTATTATTATATAGGATGTCCCTATTTCCCCCCTTTTGCGCCTCTACCCAGCTCTTGCCCCCCACTTCTCTCTGGCCATCACCATACTGTTGTCTGTGTCCATGGGTTGTGCATATATTTTCTTTGGCTAATCCCTCCTTTAAATTCACTTCTTTAAATTTGTATTTTCAGATAAGTGCTTATAACTGCACTATTATATATTTTCTATTATATCATTTTAGAATTAAGATATTTTTTAATTGAACCCTTGTAAATTTTAGCACAATTTAATAAATTATGCTAGAAGCAATTAGGAGATTTTTCATGTAATGCAGATACATTTCAATTAATATTTTATTAATCTTTAAATTTTTTAAAATTTCAATTTGAAATAATATCATACATCTAAAAAAACTATAAAATACTACAGCATATTATATGTACCCTTCACCCAATTTCTTAGGTGTTAATAATTTAAACATAACCATTATACAACTAACAGAATTTGGAATATATTTTTCTTATAATCTCTTTAATGTTACTTAATCCATTTATTTTGTTTTTGTTAATCTTCACCCAAGGATATTTTTCTATTGAATTTTAGAGAGAGTGAAGGGAAAGGGAGAGACACATTGATTGGTTGCCTGCTGCACATGCTTTGATCGGGACTGGGGATCAAGCCAGCAACTGAGGTACATGCCCTTGACTGGAATCGAACCTGGGACCCTTCAGTCCACGGGCTAATGCTCTATGCACTGAGCAAAACAGGCTGCAACTTAATTCATTTACTTTTAATCTATATGTGTCTTTATATTTAAAGTGGGTTTTGTTTTTGATTCACCCTCATAATCTATCCTTTAATTGGTGCATTTATGCCACTGACTTTCAGAGTGCTTACTGATAGAGTTACTACCATATCAGGCAACTTCTGGGTCTTCTGGGTCCCGCCCTGCCTTGCCCTTTTTTCTAAGACATTTCACTTTATTTAAAAGAAGCCAATATACAGGATATAAAGGGTATGATATTTACAACAGTACAGTAAACAGGTTGGTTTCCCGGTAGGATCAGTAGTCTTTCAGTGAGTATTAGCCCCCCTTCCCCTTGATGCTCAACCCAGCTGGCAGACACACAGCAACAGTGGGGTGGGATGGGACTACAGGATAGAAAGTCTCCCTGAAGGCATTAAAAATCACGTAGATGCTAAAATGTCCACGAAGGGGTCTTGGGGGTGAGGGGTGCCTCTGCCTCATTCCTTTGAGGGCTTGGCAGCAGGAATGTTGAGGGTTTTGCCCCAAACTAACACACGGCCCACCCTGAGCCTGTAAATCTTCCACCCATGGAATATTCCCTTCCCGAGAGAATCAGCCCTAATCCCTCAACCAGGGCCTGGAGGAGCCGCCCAGGCCATGGGCACAGCCAGGACTGGGGACATTTCATGGCATTTCCACTCCCACTCCAGCAGCTTAACAACTCTGCGCTGCTCCCCTCGCCCACCTCCCCCGTCACCCCATCAGGACACCGTGCACAGGAGGGGACACTGGTTTTCCCATGCACATTGGGAACTGGCTGTTTCTGTTTTCTGGAGTAAAAAGGTTCCTGTGGGTTGGGTAAGGTCACTGCTTGGCAAGAAGTTCTGTAACAGAGCTACTGACCACACCCACCTCCTCTGGGCATGGAGCAGCTCGGGCCCTCAGAGCTCATCTCTCCGGCAGAACTGAAGGGAAGACAGTGTGTACCCTTCTGTCCCTCACCCTTCACATGCCCGGGACCATCAGTGTCGCACTTCCTAATTCCTATCACTGTATTTCATTAGTTCCATACTGTTTTACTAATCCTGAATCTAAACAGATTGGTTCAAAAGGAGATCCTTCTATTTTTAAATTAGCTGGGGCTTCTGGGGGAAGCCCTTGCGGCCTGGACCCGCTGATGAGCAGATCCCGGGCCCCAAGGCAAGACTCGCTGCAGGGGCTTCTGCTGGGGGCAGGCCTTGCCTTGCAGCCCTGACCCGCTGATGGACGGTTCCCGGCCTCAAGGCAAGACCTGCTGCTGGGCAGTTGCCTTGGACCCACTGATGGGCAGTTCCCGGGCTGCAAGGCAAGACCGCTGCTGAGGCTTCTGGGGTAGTCCCCACTGGGGTGCTTGGCCAGTCTGGCTGAGGGGCTGAGGGCCGTTTTTAGGCTGGTGGGTGACTGAAGCTCCCAACCTCTCCCTTTTTTCTTTTTTTTTTATTCTGGGATTTATTTACCTTCTATGGCTGTCACTGGAGCTGAGAGCCGGCTTTAGCTCTGAGGCCGGCTCCAGCTTGAGGCCTCGGCTGCTGAAAGCAGCTATCTGGGCTTTGTTTAGCTTCTATAATTGCAACATTGTTGCATCCGGAGCTCAGAACTGGGCTGCCGCAGGCCGGGAACATTGGTTTCCTCCGTCACTGGAGCGAGCAAGCCTCCTGTTCACTTCAGCTGCCTGGCTGCCAGCCGCCATCTTGGTTGGCAGTTAATTTGCATATCCTGCCGATTAGCCAATGGGAAGCATTTGGGGGTATGGTCAATTTGCATCTTTCTCTTTTATTAGTGTAGATAATTTACATAAATCTCAGAGGAAATCATCAATTGTCCAAAACAAGTCCTTTTGAGACCTTCCATTCTTTTGGATTATTAACAAAACTCAAGTACCCACATTCTTGTAGAGCTGAGATCACTGGTGCCTTTCAGTTGGGATATAATCAGAAATAGCTCACAATGGACAGACCCATGTGTATAGGAAAGAGGGAACAACCTGCGGAGATGTGATGGCAGTCCTCAGCCTTCCATTGGTGGCATCTGAAAAGAAGGGCAGTTGAAGATGGGAAGTGATCAGTTTTTGGATGAAGACGTAAGAACCACATTTAATACAGTGTGAGTATGTTCCCTGACAGAGAAATACAAGTTTCTACGTGACCGTGTTGGAGAAGCGCTTCACCCAATGTTAGATAGTCAGGGGAGGCTTCTCTGGAGAAATGGCACTGGAACTGAGACGTGAAGAATGTACAGACATTAGCTAGAGAAGTGAGGTCATAGCAAAGAGTGTTCCAGGCGGACAGAACTGTACAGAGGCAACAGTAGAACTCACCGGTATTTGTTGAATATGCTAGGCCCTATGCTTTACACACGATTTCATTTCATCCTCACAACACCCCAGTGGGGTGCACAGTATTATTAATTCTATTTCCCCACATAAGAAAACTGAGGATTGGTGAGCTTAGGCTCTCGCCCAAGAGGATACAGCTGGTAAGGAGTTGAGCATAGACTTGAACCCAAATAGTCCGGCTCTCGAATTCCCATGCTCAACCACTATTCTGCATTGCTTCTTACTGAGACCCAAGCAAGAAATCCAATGGCTTACTCCAAGATCTGAAGTAAGTTCCATTTGCTAGGAGCTGAGAATGGGAAAGTCAGGGAATTGGATTCAACAATGGGCGGGAAATGAAGCAGAAGCTAGTATTTATAACCAGATCATAATTATATATACCCAATACTTACGATTTCATCAGTTTTTGCTGAGGATTTGGAAGCTGTGGGATTCAGTGGAATGGTGTCAAGCAGACATGAGTTCCAATCCTCCTACTTCTGCTTAGAAGCTAAGCAATTTAACTTAAGCAATTTCTTTAAACTCCTTGTATATTTTCTCCTATGGTACCATCTGTGCCTTGGAGATTATAATAGCGACATTGAAGAGTTGTTGTGAGGATTGCGTGCTGCAAAGTACATGAGTGTCTGGCATATAGTTAGTAGGAACTCAAATGTCCGGTTTCTCCCTTTGCTTCCCCTATTGAAAGGAGCAGAACAGACTGACTATCTCTGCATGGTTCAGCCAACCCAGAACAAGAACTTGAACAAAGGTGAATATTGACCCACACATTTTAAAATACTGCCCTTGATTAAGAATCCATACCTCAAATTTTATCGAACCAAAATGTAAACGCCCAGGACAGTGTTGTCCAGAGGATGGCCACTAGAGTAGAAATCAGGAATGTGAGTGCTCCACTGCAAGAAAGCGTGCTGCTCCTTCTCTGAGCTTCAGCTTCCCCATCCGAAACAAGAGCAGATTGTACCTGATGACCTGTGTCTACCACTCAGAGCTTGAAGCTCACTCAATGTCTTGAACATCTGAACAGAAAGAGGACTAGAAAATCAAATCGCTCTCTGAAAAAAACCAGGATTCTCAGGTTAAAAAAAAAAAAAAAAAGATAACAATATGTAAAAATGATTCTTAAAACAAAAAAAGAGAGATAACTTTCTTGGGAGATGCAAAGAGGATATGCAGAAAGATGATAAGATGTGTGGGCTTTGAAGTAAGTTAGACATGCATCTTAACTTTACCTATTGTTTGCTATAAATCATCTCCTCTTTAAATTAGCCTCTTCATCTATGAAATTACAATTATAACCTTTTTTCATAGAGTCGTGTTCCAAGTAAAGTGCACTTACAACTCCCAATTTAGTCTTCATCCCCCAAGAGACAAATAAAATTTGTTATTTATCACATTGCTCCAAGGAAAGTTAAGCACCCCTTCCTTTTTGCTCCCATCACTTAGGGCCCACATGGTGCATCATCAGAGCATTTATTTACCCCGCTGCCTCCTGTGTGAGTGTTGTCCTCTATTTTGAGCTCCTGAGGACAGAGACTGTCATATTCGCATTTTTGTCTAACTAGAGCCTAGAATGGTGCCCAGCATATGGAAGTATTTCAATGAATGTCGGCTGTTCAAACTAATAAAGAAATGAAATGAAAATAATGAAATTGCATTTTTCACCTAGTAAATTGGTGAAGATTTTATAAAGATTTACACTTAATGCAGGCAAGTGCACATGAACTGAAGCAACCTTCTTTGAAATCAATTTAGTAATATATTTCAAGATTCTTAAAGCCTTAGAACCTTTTGATCCGGTAATTCCATTTAAAGGTCTCCATCCAGTGGAGAGGATAGGCCGTTTGCCAGGTGAAAAAGCAATGCATTCGGAGAAAATGACTGTACAAAAATACACCAAAACATTAAAGGTGACCTTAATTTTCCATTTTATGCTTCTCTACATTTTTCCAAAATGTATTTAGTGATCATGTAAAATTATATAGCAAGATTACATAGTACTTTTATTGTTATATGAGAGATTTTTGCAAGTTTAACACGTTAAGTGCCCAGTCAGTCACCGGTGACTGACACTATACTTACTGTCCAGAAGACAAAACAGGCTGGGCACTTAACGTGTTAAATATGTAATCCTAAATATATTAAAAAGATGTTAATGTTCCTTTAATACATAGCTTCTTTTATTGACCCCAATATCCAATGTAACATCTTGCATGTTGTACGTATCCTATACATTCATATACATATATTACATATGTATATGATTTTACATGAGTATCAACCTGGTCCTTAATTAATCTTTCCTCACTCTCTAAATTTAGAAGTGTCACTTACATATTTTTTCTGGTCATTTAATTTCCAGAGATATGCAAGTGTCAGCAGATTTATTTTTCTCCAAAATAGAGTAACGCTCCAGTTAACTGCTGTCCAGATAGTTTTTATTAAAAAGTAGCACACTTCCCCCTGTGAGATTTCAACATCACATGCCAGGAGGAACTGAAAAGTTAATTAGGTTACAAGGATCTGTTGGAGTGTCTGCTCATTGCTGAAGTAAACACAAATGAAGTTCTTAAGTGAAAAGTAAATCATTATTGTGGCTCTTCTTTCTTAATGGAGCTTTTTAGGTAGAAAAATTACACTGAAATTCTTTTTTTGTTGTTGTTGTTAAAAAGGGCCAGCATTTACTTGGCCAACTGTATTTTTGCTGGGAGAAGATTTCAGCCTTTCAACAGAATTAGCCACCATTCCATCTTTTCAAATAGACATCTTTCCTGTCACCTCACGGCCTCTTCATGAAGTTTGTTACATCAAGTATCTAACTTCTTGTATTTTCATGAGATTTCCACTATATTCTTATGTCCCTCAGGCCCCAACATGATAGTCTCTCCTCCCATAATGAAAATATTTCCTTCTCTATTATTCTTTTGAGCTGTGATTCTGCTTATCTCATTGCCTGAAGTAGCAATGCCTTAAAAAAGTAATTTATACTCAGCTGAATAAATTTAACAATATTTACCACCTGCTTCCTCCAACTTCTGAACTCTTGCTATGGTAGTGGAAATATTTACTTTTTCAAAGTCACCAGTCAACTCTAATTACCCAAGCAATGGCGCTTCCATTCTTCAGCTCCCTTCGCTTCTCTGTTTAACGTCGTTTGCTCTTCTATCTTTTGGGAACGTATCTCTTTTTTTCAGATGTTTGGAAAAGTAGGATGTCAGTGACCAAGGAGTTGCAACTTCACCCTTGTCCCCAAAATTCTATGTCAGTAGCAAGAAAAAGTTTAAAAGCGCATTTAGTTTTGTAAAATGTTTACACAAGTTAAGCACAGGTATGCTTTCACTATAATGTGAAAAATAAAACATGTGTACATGAAAGTCTGTTTTTATATTCTGTCCTCTACACCAACCCATCCCACTCCTCCTCACTTAGTTAAATAACCTGGTGGGTATTCTTCCAATGCCTTTTCTATGTATCAATATGAATACATTGGATATATATATATATATATATATATATATATATATATATATTATATTTTAGTATATATAGTATATTTTACAAACATAAATGATACATACATGGGTTTTTGTAACACATGAGCTCATTTTTTCTCCTAAAATCTCTGTATTGCTTTAAAACTAAACGGAAGAGCCTCTAAGGGTAGGAAGAAGAATAGCACGAAAAGTGGGGAGACACAAAGATGGACAGATGGCTTGCCTTTATGCTTAAAATATCTTACGAACACATAGGCATAGTTAATGTTCATGCCTCACAAAGCTTCTTAAATTTAGCAGAGGATGATTAAGTGCAGAATTTTGGATTTTGATTTCTTTTTTAATAGTCTTTTTGTTGCTGTTGAAAATGAAACCACGCACGGGGAGCTTAATTTCAAAGGCATCAGTTAAATTCAATTCCAGTTTTTATGAGACACTTGAAGAAGAGAACTTATATCTGTATGTCTTTATTTGAATAGAAGGCTTTGATTTTCAAAAGGCATGAAGTTGAAAGTACAGTCAAGGAACAGAAAGAGAGCATCATAATTTTAGTGCTCTTGTTTTTTCATATTCTAACTATGTTGCCCAAGGTGATTGGATTTCACAATCCACACAAAAGCTATAAATGTCTTTCCATGTGTTAAGTCTTACCTAGCTCTGTGGTAACATGCCTTAAACAAAGTAGTAAAAGCTTTGAACAAGATGGCATCTGAGTATAAGGAGATTTACTAATCGTCTAGAAAAATGAAACATCCTTTGAAATGACTTTCAGAAGATGAAGAAAGATTTGTACTACATAGAGGATTTCAGTGCTCAGGTTAAAAAGAAACTCATGTTGAAAAGACTTTAGGGGATTTTTCTATGAACTAAATGATTAGAGATTGATATCTTGTCAAGCACTCTGTTAAAAAAAAGGAAAAGGGTAAAGAAGGACAGATACTAGAAAGGGCAAGGGGATTTAAAATAAGAATAAGCAATATTCTATTATTACTGAGATAATAGTTACCAAAGAACTAGAGTGTATTATTAATCATGTTGCATTGAACGAAATGAATATGTAATTTGAAGATGACCATTAGCTATCACTTGCAGAGATTAGAAAAGAGAGATTTCGATGCAACATTTTATAAAAAAAGACACAAAAGTGAAAAATACTTTAGAATTTAGGGACCATGAAAAAATAATGCATTAAAATACATGTTTAATGAAGGGTTGAGGAAATCAGTAACTTTTGCTAAGGGCCTGAAGACTTATGATGGCCTAATCCTCAGATGCATTCAGTAATGATTACTTAAGCAAGATAGCATTGATTGATATTTTTCTCTCATTTATTCCTATAAATATGGCTAGAAAGACTTGTAATTAGTAACCTTAAGATTGGTAATTCTCATTTTAATCATTTAACTTGATCAGTATATGTACTAAGAGCATTTTTAAAATATGTCAAATAATTGATTTGAGTTTTAATGATGTGTTGCTTGCAAGGCTTTGCAAGGCAACTGCTGAGAGGCTATTTATTTATTTCTTCTCAGGTAAGGCCCTACCTGCTGCCTGCCATCTATAATAATAAAAGTGTAATATGCTAATTAGACTGGATGTCCTTCTGGACGACCTTCCTGATGAAGCCAGGGCTGTGAGGGAAGCCCGGGTCCCGGGTGCTTACCAGCAGCCAGAGGGAAGTAGGTGCTGGCAGCTGGGGGAAGGAAGACCTACTCTTGCACGATTTTCGTGCATCAGGCCTCTAGTATTAACATGAGTTCGTAATCGGCATAGGTGGGTTTTCCACAGGTTTGGGTACCTAACACAGGAATATGACACACATTTATTTTCTTTAAAAATAAAAACATAGCATTATTAAAACCAAGAAGGCTTATATTTGCCAATCATTTATCACTGTCCAGTTAAGATGCAAATTAAGATGCAACTTGGAGAACACTTTGAATACATTAAATTACTAAGTGCAGAGAGGTATCTCTTGAAATCTTGGATTCTAGCCTTATATTGTCCCACCCACTCTCATCCAAGATTTGAACTCTATCAGCCTAGTTAGTGCTTATGCTGGTGAGCGTAGGCTTAAGTATTCCTCCAGGAGATGTCCATATGAACACATCCCATCACCACAATCAAATGAAAACTTCTGCTTCGATGCTCAATAAAGTGTAATTGAAAAGGAAAATCAACATGGTTCAGTTTATAATCTTGACCCAGTTCAAACACCATCATATCGATTTTTTTAACCCTTCTAAAACCTGAAGCTCTCTTTCTAGGTGCATCCCCTCCCTCGTGCTTTGCGGGCACTGGTCCTGTTGTTTCCTTAATGCTCACTTCTTGACCCCATGAGTGGTCACGTTACCCAGCCCTGACCAATCAGCTTAGCCTTCCCTCTGGCAACAGTGGCTCAAAATGAGCCATTGAGAGTACTTGCCAGGATTTTCTGCCAGAGCCACTTTTCCCACTGAGGATATTAAGCTGATAAGATGTGTCTTGAGCTGAGCAGCCCTCAAAAAGCCCTGCTTTATTCTGGATTCAAATATTCTAGAATTTTTGGTTACACTTATACTGGTTTGGATTGAGTTTTTAATTTCTGGCAAATGAAAAGGCCCAAGACACACATCACACTATAGTGGGTAAGTACTTACATTATTTGACTATTTCCTTCACCTATAACATTTGGATAATGGCATCTACCATGCCCGTGCACCATGAAATAATTGTCAGACCTAACATTTTAGATGCAAAGCATTTATTATCTTACAATAGGTTTTCAAAAATGATAAATGTTAAAAATCCCCCCAAAATAAATGTTTTATTCAGACTATAACTGTAATCCAGACTAATTATTTAATATTATATTTTGTGCTATATTTCTTGATCCTTAATGGGTTATTTTGTTGTCATGTAAGTTATTGCTCATCAGCAAAGCAAAAACTTCAATCTATTCATATACCAGTAATAACAATGAATAATTATTTCTTTATTCACATTGTTTAATCACATAATAGTTATATGCTAATAGTTTTTCCTCCAATATTGAAATTATATTTTAAATTTTTAATTTCCTGCTACAGTATGTATCAATACCTCTCAAACTTATCAGTCACCTGGAAATCATGTTAAACATGCAGATTTTGATTCAATACATCTGGGGTGGGACCTGGCATACGGTATTTCTTTACTTTTTTAACCTTTACTTTTTTTCAGCTTTATAATTCACATATAACACTGTGTAAGTTTGAGGCATACAATGTGATGATTTGATGCACATCTATATTGTGAAGTGAATACCATGATAGGGTTAGTCAATGCCTCCATCATCTCACATAATTAACATGTATGTGTGTTGAAAACATTTAAGATTTACTCTCTCAGCAACTTTCAAGTATATAATACAGCATTTTTAGTTCTAGTCACCATGCTGTACATCAGATACTCAGAACTTCATCTTCCAACTAGAAATTTGTACCCTTTGACCAACACCCTCCCATTTCCCCACCCCGCAGCCCCAGGCAATCATCATTCTACTCTCTGCTGCTATGAGTTTAGCATTTTAGGTTGCACATATGTTAGATCACATAGTGTTTGCCTTTCTCTGTCTGACTTGTTTCACTTAGCATAATGCCTTCAAGGACCATCCATGTTGTCACAAATGGCAGGATTTCTTTTCTGTAAAGACTAAATAACATTCCATTATATGTATCCATTAGTAGACACTTAGGTTGCGTCCATGTCTTGGCTATTGTGAATAATGCAGCAATGAACATGTGGTGCAGATATCTCTTCAAAATAGTGATATAATTTATATTCCCAGAAGTGGAATTGGTAGATCATATGGTAGTTGAATTTTTTTAAGAACCTCCATACAGTTTTTCATTTCCTTGATGATTTGTGATGTCAAGCATCTTTTTATGTACCTGATGTCTATTTGCATGTCTTCTTTGGGAAAATGTCCATTCAGGTCCTCTGCCCATTTTATTACTTATTTATTTATTGATATTTTTTATTGATTTCAGAGAGGAAGGGAGAGGGGGGAGAGAGCTAGAAACATCAATGCTGTGAGAGAATCATTGATCAGCTGCCTTCTGCATACCCCCTACTGGGGACTGAGCCCACTACCTGGGCATTTGCCCTTGACCAGAATCAAACCCGGGACCCTTCAGTCCACAGGCTGATGCTCTATCCACTGAGCCAAACCAGCTAGGGCCTCTGCCCATTTTTAAATCAGATTGTGGGTTTATTGTTGTTTGCTCTGATTGATAGTTTGCAAGTATTTCTAATAAGCTCCAGGTGACAGATGCATATTTAGGTTACAGACCAACTTTGAGCACCAAGGGTCTAGAAGAAAATCTCTAAAATAATATAAGTACAAATGCAATGAGTTGTGAATTGAAAGATTTAAGATGTAGCCTTTGTTTTTTCATTTATTAACCTATGTGATTATTACAAATGGCTCCCTGGGCTTTTGTTTCCTCCCCTAAGATGAAAATGTTAAAATTTATTGTATAATAAATATATGCACACAGTGGATAGCTAATGAGTTATTGAGTGACTGACATTGGAAAATACCAATGAATCTATGTCTTAGGATTTTTTAGGACCTGTAATTCTAAATGGAAAGAAAGGGAATTTTTGTATTAGATAACTGGCAGTAGAGCTTCCAGATTTATATTCAATCTTCATTTTCATATAATGGTCAATATGACAAATACATGTATAGGATCCTGTCATTTCCAATAAAGAATTGAGTCTATAATTGAGTGTTGTTCACAGCTGAGTGCCCTGGAGTTCATACTGAAAAGACAAGTTGACATGGTAGGTGAATGATGAAACACATTTCTGACCAAATGACTATAAAAATATGCACTGTGATTGTCAGTTAAAGTGGCTTCTTAAAAGCAGCCTCCACTAGAATGGTGTCTACATTCCTTTCTCTATCCCCTGCAGTGCCTCTGCAGAAAAGTCAACATATCATCTTAATATAAAATAGACATCCAGCTCAAAAGTGGTAATACATAGGTGACTTTTCAAGCCAAAAGACATTGCATTAGACCGACAGGCAACATTATTTCACCAAGAAATATACAAAATTTATCAAAATTCAGCCATGAAATTTCAGCTACGGAGTATTCCTTCAGAGCATAAAAGATTTTGACAGTCTCTGTTTAAGAGACTTTTAAAGTCAGAGTAATTCAGCGTATTTCACATAATATTGCAGTAATTGATGGATGGGGTTTTCCTGCCCAAGGTGGACTCTCGAGTGTTCAGTTGAATTGTTGATAGATTGATCTGACACAGCCTTAAGGACATGCCTAAAAAACCGAAATTATAAGATCAACGTTTTCTAGGGTTTTCTGTTTGCTTGTTTATTTGCTGTTGTTGTTGGTTTTACTGTCCCTTGATCAACTAAACCTATTTTGGCTTTTAGTTACTAATCAATGTTCTACTAATGCCCACTACAACGATCCAAAAAGACATAATAGAGCTTTATAAGAATCAATTTGGTTGATTTTTCCCTACGTAAGGAAATGTGATCAAATGTATTTTCCTCTTGTGAAACCTAAGGTGGTTTGGGATTTTGAAGTTTATGTGCTGGTTTTTTTTTATGAACCTGTAGGAGCATTTTATGCTATCAGCAACATTTCCGTGAAATAGATCTCTAAACAAAAGAAAAACCTGACGGTTTAAGATCAGTACATCATGTTAAGTTTAACACAAATTCTAGCACAAAGTTCTATGCATCTTGAACAATAAAGATGAACAGTCTAGGAAAATTACCCACACGGTAGAGATGAGCCTGTGTCCATTCCGCTTCAAGTGGTCATGATTCCCAGGGAATCACCACAGAAATCATTACTCTAACTGGTGGTTTTGGAAACTGAAAAAGAAAATGCAGTCTCCAAATGTGAGCAGCAATCCAGAAAAAGACCATCAACTGTTTCTTTGTTTTGTTGTTTAATTGGTTTGAGAAAGAGAGAGAGAGAGAGAGAGAGAGAGAGAGAGAGAGAGAGAGAGAGAAACATGGATTTGTTGCACTTATTTATGCACTCATTGGTTACTGCTCATATGTGCCCTGACAAGAGATTGAACCCACAACTTTGGTGTATTGAGACAATGCTCTAACCAACTGAGTTACCCTGCCCAGGCAATAGCACAGTTATTTATGATATTTTCAGGAATCCTATTATTTTTGTTCTATGTTGCCTCTTTCTTTATATATATATATACTAGATACATGAAAATTTGTGCAAGAGTAGGTCTTTCGTCCCCCGGCTGCCAGCACTGGCTCCCCTCCGACACCCGAGACCCAGGCTGGCTTCCCCCGGGCCCCCCGCAGGCACCCAGGACCTGGCCGGCTTCCCTCGGGCCCCGGCTTCATCAGGAAGAACGTCCGTAATGACGTCCGGAAGACGTCTGGTCTAATGAACATATTACCTTTTTATTATTATAGATATATATTTTTTATTGATTTTAGAGAAGAGGGGAGAGGAAGGGGGAGAAAGAGAGAAACATCAATGATGGGAGAGAATCATTGATCAGCTGCCTCCTGCACACCCCCTACTGGGGATAGAGCCCGCAACCAGGGCATGTGCCCTGACCGGGAATCAAACATGGCACCCTTCAGTCCACAGGCTGATGCTCTATCCACTGAGCAAAACCGGCTAAGGTTATGTTGCCTCTTTTTTAATCACAACTTTGAAAGTGGATTGCTGAGTTAAAAGGGAAGAAAAGCTGAAAGAATTAAGTTATGAGTTTAGTTCTGTAAGGAAACCTCCCTTATGTATTTCAGGACATAGCAGTATATAGCATATATAGATTAATGATTTAATTTAGAATAAATAGGATGATTTTATTGAAGTACAAGGATAAATAGTGAATAATTACCATATTGCCCAATCCATGAAAATCCAATCCTTTAAAATATTAAAAATAACTCTATATTAGGTAAAAGCAGTTTTATGTTCTTTTCTCTAGCCTTTTATTATTTGTGTTGTTATTGTCTGAAGATTTGAAATAGATGGCTGAATCTTTTGGAAATTTCTTAGTCAAGGTAATCCTATGTGGAATTTTTGCCACTTTATCATTATCTTGGCTGGGAAGTAAATATAAGGCAAATAACATGTGAGGCATTTAGCATGACACCTGGCACATGGCATCCATTTGGCATTTACAAAATTATGTATGGCATGCTCTATAATTTCTGCATTCGATATTGCACAAATCAGAGACATTTTGCATGTAAAATAAAATGTCTATAATCACCAGCATAGAAAAGTAAATCTTCAGGCCAAACTTCATCATGATTATAAAATATTTAGATTTTTTTTTTAAGCACTGATGAAGAAACTCAATCTTTCCCCCTTTTAGCAGATGTGAGTGATTTTCAAGACAGCTCTAGTGGTAAGAACTGGGGACTTACTCCTTCAACGCACATGTGCTGAAATGTTCTGTTTCCCAGCTTTATAATTAGAGATTATTTCACAGTAGTTTTCAGCACAGATAAAATTTGGCTCACTTAAGATATGACAGCCATCATCTCTTATTTTCATTAAACATGCACTAGAGCGGGTAGTTATAGAAATAAGATGGGAATTAGCATATGAACGTTTAAAGATGATTGCAAAAGCTCTTCCTTAGAAAATTATGGGTTTCCCTTGGCTTAGCTTTCCTAAAATAAATCAGCATTGCTCCAAGTGGCAGCCTCTACTGCCTGGTATTATCACACTTGAGCTTTCATCGATGTCCACACAAAAAAGGCTTGATTTCAGTAGTTCCCAAATATAAGATGTTTCTCACTCTTGAGATGTGTGGACAGTTGGCTGAGTGTGTTACCAAAGCTCACATTCCCTTGCATCATTTGCCTACTTTTCCCTCTCTGAATGTGTCTCAGCTTAAATGCATCTGCCCCACCATACAGGCTTTTTGATGGCTTATATAATTTCCTATGCCTGGTAGCAAGCCTTTAGAGTAAAATAAAATAAAAATTTTAGGAAACTGTTTCTACTTCTGTTTAAAAATAAATAATACGTTATCTATGTAGGCCCATCAAACAAATCAAGCTAGTTCTTTCACTGATGACCATTTCCTGTAGTGGCCACTTACCACAAGAAAGGGTCAGGCCATGTTGGCTGGCTGCCATGTTCAGTGGTAGTCCTGTGGGCATTTGGAGATTAAGAGTTCCTGGCTTTGATGTCTTAGAACCAAACACAGATGCTCTGTGGATGACATGAGGTGCTTAGGATAGGAAAATTCTCCTAGGTCTTGCTCTCCCACTTGATAACTGAATTGTTTCTATGTTTTCATTGCTGTGATATTCAAGGCTATTCCAAGGGTATTCTTATCAGGCATGTCTCTGATGGAGTGATTCTTAAAGGGACCGTAAGACAAAAATTATCCTACATTTTATCTGTCACAACTCTTTCTATTGGCTTCTGGAAAACCAAAAAGGTAGCCATAGAAATAAGGGCATACATCTCACTCTTCTTTCCCACTATTTTCAGTATATGAAGCCAGGGAATAGTCCACTGACGTATCTTTAGCAATAGAAAGATAGTTGGGAGGTAAAATCAATAGGGTTTAGTGTTCAGCCATAAGGAACAAAAAAGATTGGCTCTTGGGTTTCTGGATTGAGCAAATAATTGGTGGTTGGTGATACCATGAATTTAGGGAGCAATGTCAGAGAGCAGGTTTTAGACGGACTGATGGGAAAGATGAATGCCATGTTGGACATCTTGCTCTTGAGATGCCTGCAAGACACTCAAGGGAATTTTCTAAGCAGTTCTGGGACTTATGAGAAAGCAAAGGGTGAAGTTAAACTTTTAAGAGTTGTTTTGAGAAATAAATTAGATAAAGCACATGAAGAGCTTAGTACAGTACCTGGAACATTGCAATCATTCCATAAATGCATTGTTATTGATAGTATTGGCATGTAGATGTCTGTGTATCATGAACAAGGGGAGGGGACAGTTTCTAGAAGAGCTAGTGGTCAGCCATATCAAATGCTGCTCTGAGTTAAAGTAGATTGAGAATCGACTTTCTTCAAATGAATTTGGATATGGGAAGGTCATTGGTGATCTTGGGAAATGCTGGTTTGGTAAAGCAGTGGGGAGAAATTGGAGTGGGTTGGGGAGTAGAGAATAGAAATGTAACTTTCAACACTCTTTTGAAAAGCTTGGTTGCAAAGCGGAAGAGAAAAGAACTATAGCTTGAGCAATGTATGTATGATTTATTATTATCATTATTGTTTAAGATAGGAGATAACTGGTATGTTTAAATATTAATTCAATAGTTAAATATCAATGGAGGAAGGGTGAGGTCGCAGGATAAAAAGAAAATAAGAATTAGGGCAAGATCTCCCAGAGGGAAGAAAGAAAAAAAAAGATAAACAAATAAGATAGCTGACATAGCCCACATAAGAGCTCACTGATTCATTAGTCATTTCCTTTCTGTAAGTGGAGACATATTAGAGAGTATAGTTTCTAGGAAATTGAAGTGAGGCATTGCTAAAGGGAGTCCTTGCTTGTTTTCTTTTCTCAGTTAGTTGTATTTGTATATGAAGGGACATTAGAAGTCTCTTTTTAGGACTTCCTTCACAGCTAAGGTTTGTGGTTTGTTTGTTGTTTTATGTTGTTTTTTAATATGATCTCACTCATTTGTGGAATATAATGAACAATATAAACTGATGAACAAAAATAGAACCAGATATATAGAAGCATCAAACAGACTGTTCCACCCTATGAAGGAAGGCCGGGGGGTGGGGGGTGGTGAGGGGGTAAGAGATCAATCAAAGGACTTGTATGCATGCATATGAGCAAAACCGATGGACATAGACAGTAGCAGGGGGAGGGGGGGTGGGGGGGTGAGGGCTTGTGCTTGGGGGAGGGGGTGGCAGGGGAGAGGTCAATGGGGGAAAAAGGAGACTCATGTAATACTTTAAACAATAAAGAATTTTTTAAAAATAAGGTTTGTTTTAATTCCCTTTATGAGCTGGGGGTACAATATGTGTTCTAAATCTATACCTTGCCTGTGGCTGTGAAAAAGAGAAGTAGCGACTCCTGTTCATAATTGCTAATACAGTCCCAAATTTATTTGCACATTAAGAGGGGCATAACTTTGAAACATTTTTTAATGTAGTAAAGGGCTTTATGAGGTGTGTGAGAGGGAGTGAGTGGAGAGAAGGGTGAAATCGTAGGTAAATATCTTCACATTGCCTTGTCACCAGTAGATTCGTAATGGTGGAGGGAGCTGGAGGACGGGGGGTAAATTTAGGGAAGGATGCCACTGACCAATCACATGATGTTGAGCAAGGAATCTAATGTTCGCTTTCATATGGGTTGCCTTGAGGATTAAATTAATAATGAGTGTTCAGAAATATTGCTATTATTACAGTGGAGTATTTACCTTTGCTAAGTCTGCGATATGGACATGCTATTTATTTTTGTAGTCACAAAATATCTTAATTACCTAAAATTAATTCAAAGCCATGGCAATTGGCTTTAACACTTAAAATAATTGAGCAGTAACGTGTTCTCCCTTTTGTTCCATAGGACATTGTCTCCCTAAAAGCATCTACCTAAATCCTAAAGACAAGAGTAAAGTCATGCAGGAAGGGATAGAAACTGCCTTCGCCTGTCTGTTTGGAGGCCTTTTGCTGCCTGTCCTGGTGCTCTGACCTCTCATTTATTATCTCTCTTCTGAGAAGAAAGCATGGAGAGGAAAAAACAAATGTGTTCTCAGTAGAAATATTTGATAAGAAGAGAACCTTAGCTCGGTGGTCAATGCCATATATTGAATAGCCACTATCTTTTGGTCATTCACCTTGGCATTTAATGCTTTTGATAAAGACACATGGAAAAGAAAAAGCTCAGAAGCAATAATGACATAATTGGTGTGATCTATGTTTGGAAGAGCATGAGCAGAGCAAATGCCATTATCCTTCTTTGCTTCAGAACCAAAAAGTAATGAGTCAGATTCACCTCCTTGCTTCAAACATGCCTTGGCTGAAGGTTAATCATATTAATTCCTCTGAGTCAGCATACCATTATTCTTCCATATCATTTAAAAAATGTCAACAATTTCAATACTTGTAGACCCATGTAATAATATTCAAATTTTCTTCAATCATAAGAATCTTACCAATTTGATATGTCTTTTTGGGTTAACTCTTTTTCTACCCAAAAAATATTAAGTTGCTGAGAGTCTAGGAACTATTGCTTTTTCCCATCAGGGATTTTAAGTTGAGAAGCATGGAACATTGCAGAAGAAAAGAGGAAAGCCAGATTATGACTACAAAGAAAATAATACCAGAATTGTGAATGAGTGCTTTTACATCTACTCACATCAGTCTAAAATAAAGTGAGACCCCAGGTCTTTTTCCCCATTTTCCTTTCACACTAGGCTTTTAACCTAAAAAAATATCAGACATCAATGTTGTCAGTTCATCTCTAAATGGAAAACATAAAAGCCAATGGGTGTTGTATCTGAGCTCACATTTAAATCTATCATAACACTTAATTTCTATAATGATGGCCTAGACGAGTACTTCTCAGACTGCAGTAGACATATAAATTCCCTGAGAACCTTATTAAAATGCAGATTCTGATTCAGTGGGTTTGGAATGATGCCCAAGATTCTATATTTCTAACAATTCTATAGCCTTTGGTCAATGTGCACACATTGCATTAATAGGTTCAAAGTAAAAGCATTTCTTAGGATTCATATCATTGCTTAACTATATCAAAATTTTGTGATTCAGATTCCAATCTTCAATTTCAGTCCATCAGACTCATAATAAAAGTTTTTCATAGTATATTGATGATTAGATAAGGTCTAATCAAACATGAATATTATTCAGAGCTAATCAATTACCCAAGTCTTAATTATTAAAGGTGTTCTGGGATGGGTCATTATGATGAATACAGAATTTTATATTTAATTGGTTTTTATTCTTCTCAGATGCCAATTTTAACTTGTTAGGTAAGTGACATAAAAGAAATCTGAAAATAATGAAAAACATGACTTTGTAACCAAGAAGGAGTAAATAGGTAGGCCAGAGCAAAGGCACCTGAAGATCTGAAACACTGCTTTTTAGATTAAATCTTTGGTACCAATGGCATTAATAGTAGATAAATAGCAAAGGCCTAGTTCAACATACCTAGCCTGTAGCAGGAAGACTAGCGTATACTAAATTCTCTAAAACAGTATTTTGTCAGGAACGACCAGTGAGAGAAAAAAACATTACCATATTAGAAGGAGGTTTTTAACAAGAGAAATATATTTCCCTAAGCCTCTTTCCCTGTAGAACATTACAGCCACCCACACTCTCGGTTGTCTTTTTGTCATTCTGCCACACCTGATAAGTCCTAACCTTAGAAAAACCCGGTAGTCTGTCTTCTCAGTGCCTGCATTCAAGTGGCTGAGATTCTCTGGAGCAAATCGTATCACCAGGTTGATTGATAGCACTTTCAATTTGTAATTCCCAGTCTCAGCTGAGCTCTTGACATCCCTTATGATCTTATCACATTATTACAATCAGTGCATTCCGATCAGTATCTGCAGAAACTCTTTTTGCCTTTCATTCTCTTTAGATGACTGACCCTCCTAGGTCCCCTTAAACATCAGTGGATGGTCTTAGCTTGCATTTAGGATTGTGGGCTCTAAGAGAAAACTGTCTAGATTTGTATTCAGGTTCCAGAAATTTATCTAAATGCAACTTATGAACAGTTCTGTGCCTCAGTTCTTTATTGGCAAATACAGAATAATAGTTCCTGCCTCATAAGGTTATTGTAAGTTATAAATAAGTACACGTAAATCTTTTAAAACAGTACCTGCTGTCAATAAACCATCCATAAAAATTTACTATTGTTCTATTTATGTTTTCATACACACACACACACACACACACACACACACACACACACACAACACACACACTAGAAGCCACTGGATAGATATTCCCAACACCATAGCAACAAATTTATCTACACCCTCATGACCTCATCTAAACCTAATTTCCTCCAAAAGGCCCTACCTCCTTAATGACATCATATTGAGGGTTAGGGTCTCAACATATGAATTGGGAGAAGACATCAATATTTAGCCTATAACTGAATCAACCTATAACCAACTGGCTCCCAATTACTCCCACCTAAAGTCCTCAAGGTAAGGTTACAAATAATTTCTGTTTTCCTAATTTTAGTGATCATTTCACTTGAGCTTTCTTCGGCATTCAACATTGACTGCCTTTTTCTTTGGTTTCTATAACATCACACTCTCCTGACTTTCTTCTTATCTCCTCACCTTCTCTACCATCTACCTCACAGCTCATGCCAGAAATGTCACAATATTCCATCACCAAATCTGATGATTTTCTATTCTACATGCTTAAATGCATCCACTTTCCCTACTAGCTAATGATGCCATTATAGACGCAATAATAGTCTTCTCCCTCTCCATTTGAAATCCCTTTTTATTTCCAGCAATATTTTTCTCTACACAGCCACCAGTAGTAATCTTAAAACTTCATCCTTAAAATATTTCCACTGCTGTTCATTGTCTTTAAGTTGAAAATTACACTTCTTACATTTATTGTAACTTTGTTATAAGAATATCAAGTATATTTCAAAGTAGGAAGACTATTATAATAAATTTCCATATATCCATCCCCCAGCCTTAAGTTTCAAGGAGAAGATGAGAATTGAACTAGCATTTTAAGTAGAGGAGGTTTGGGTAAGTGGTGGGGAGATGAGAAGAAAGAAATGTGAAGGGTCCTGAGAGGGAGAGGGGAACGAACAGGCAGGTTGGCATTCATCGAGAGCCTCCACTCAGTGCATTCCTGTGTATTTATCGTTCAGTTCCTCAACAGCAATCTTCTAAAGTGGGTATTACTAACTCTCTCTTACAAATAAGTAACCTGCAGCTCAGAGAGTTTATGTAATGTGGCCAATAGCCCCCGGCAGAGTTTCAATCGTAGTCCAAATTACACAGTCTTTCTATGACACCACACTGCCTCCTAAGTTCCCCTAGAAATTAAATGCATACACACTCTTCTGACTTTGGTTGCCACAACTACCATCGCATCCCACTCTCGATAATGTCACACACACATACCTCCCCCTTCGTGTCGTATCTCCACACAGACATACAGAAAATGTGCTCACTTTTCTGAGTATAATTGTGCTGTCCTGTATGGTAGCCATAGCCCTATGTGGCTCTTGAGCACTTGAAATGTGGTTCGTCCAAACTAGTATGTCCTGGGAATATAACATACACATCAGATTTCTAAAACTTAGAACAAAAAGAATGTAAAGTACCTCATTAATAATTTTATATTGATTATACATATAAAGGATAATATTTTGAAAATATTGGGTCAAATATACCATTGTTAAAGTTAATGTCTCCTGCTTCTTTTTCCTTTTATAAGTAACTACTAGAAATTTTTAAATTACCTATGCAGGTTATAATTATGACTCATATATTTCTACTAGAGGCCCCGGTGCATGAAATTCGTGCAAGGGGCTCAGCCCTCGCAGCCTGGGCTGCCTCACGGCCCCACCCACTGGCTGTTCCAGAAGGTCGTTCCTCCATCCAATCTAATTAGCGTATTAGCTCTTTATTATATAGGACGAGAGGCTCGGTGCACAAAAAGGGGAATCCCTCAGCCCGGCCTGCCCCCTCTCACAGTCCAGGAGCCCTCATTGGATGCCCTGCTGATGGCTTAGGTTCGCTCCCCACAAGGAGCGAGCCTAAGCCGCAGTCTGGCCTCCCTCTGCGGGAGGCAACTGAGCTGATTAGGGGAAGGCGCTGCCCATCACCCTGTTGCTGCTGCCAATGCCAGCCATGGCGGCTGCGAGGCCTGAGCCCTGGGCCTTGCAGCTGCCGGGGCTCATGGCTGCCTGAGCCCCTGGCCTCACAGTCACCAGGGATCACAGCTGCCTGAGCCCGTGGCCACCTGAACCCTGGGCCTCACAGTCACTGTGGCTTTGTCCAGATGGACATCCGATGGATGTCCGGAAGACATCTGCCCTAATTAGCATATTACCCTATTATTAGTATAGATTGTGCAGTTTGGGTATATAATAAAAATAGTATTTGGTCCTTTTGTAGACTGTGCTTGAAATTCCCCATATTTCTCCCACCACTGGGATTAATCCTTTAAAATGCAAGTTTTCTTAAATGTCATTATCTTTTATTAATGAATTTATTAGAAATTAGCACAATTATCTGGAATGGGGCTGAGGCTGGGGAAAGAAAGGTTTTGGTTTCTTTTTTTTAATATATCTATTGAATTCAGAAAGGAAGGGAGAAGGAGAAAGAGAAACATCAATGATGAGAGAGAATCATTGATTGGCTGCCTCTTGCACATCTCCTACTGGGGACTGAACCCGCAACCCAGGCATGTGCCCTCAACTGGAATCAAACCCTGGACCCTTCAGTCTACAGGCCAACGCTCTATCCACTGAACCAAACCAGCTAGGGCAGTTTTGGTTTCAATAGAATCAAGTTCATGTAGAGAAGAGAGGGGGTAAATGAATGGGTATTGGGTCTGGTGCTACAGAAAGGTGCCTTGGTTGGCAAGTTGCCGGAAAATGAGGAGCTCAAGGACCTTAGAAAGAAACCACAAAAAAAAAAATAATTGCCACCCTGACCGTGTGTCCAGGATGGGCCCTAAATATCCATTTTCGTGACTTCTCTTTCAAGGACCAAATTTTGTTCTATGAAAATTATGATCTTAATGCCAAAGACAGATATAACTTCATTATCTGATCCCATAACTCTGAGTACAGCTGCATCTCTACAGTCTGACCAGGGCTTTCTGGCAGCCCTCAGACTCATCAAATACCGTTGTTCTCTGTGGGTGTTTGAGTTATAGGACAGCGACAGTGGTCACACCTTCGAAAAATAATTGCCCAAGGCCCAGTGAAGCTGTCGGTTCAGTGTCTCAGGGCCTGGAAAAGGAAGAATAATGGCACACAGTATGCTCTTACATTAGTTATTTTGAAGAAAATGGTCACTGTTCCTGGTATAGAGATTTCTCTTTCTATCAGTTTTGAAATAGCTGTTTCATTAGACCTATACATTTATCCCTGATGTTCAGGCATTTTCTTGGGACATTCGGATTGAAGTTGAGAAACTCAGTGTGTGCTTTCATTGCAATGTTAAAACATGTAGCCAGTAGTGAAGAAAATGGCACTATTTTAGGTCCTTTTGTTTTATGTAATTGAGCACTTAGATACCATTGTATTCATCCCCCCTCCCCCCCCACACACACACACTTCTCAAATAAGGATAATTTAAAGGACAGAATGTGATCCAAAGGGGGAGAGGGGGCTGGAGTCTTATATTTGGAAATATCGTGTTTATATAAATGACAATATGCTTTGCATGTTGTAAAAATGAAATGAATTTAACTCGTTTAAGTGATGGGAAATGGTGGAAGAAGGGTCTCTGTTATGCCCAGAATTCAAGATCCCCAAGAAACCACGCCAGGGAGCCAGTCCGATGCAAAAGCAGAAGGTCCTTTATTGAGTTAGCTAACCCGACCCGGGCCTCCAGTCGACGCAGCGACCGGAAACCGAGTGCTACTCATAGAAAATCAGGGCTTTAATAGTGAGGGGAGGGGAGCTGACTGTAGGCCCTCCAATTGGCCAGGCACCAAGTTGGGTCTTGTTCCCGGGCATGGCCAGCAGGGGCCTGGACCTCCGGGAAGAAGGCACTCCTCTGCCTCTGCCCCAACATGGAGGATCCAGGGCAAGATAGAGGGCATAGCCCTCGCCCTTTCAGTCTCAACCCTACATTAACTGTGTCACCTTGGGTCAATTACTTTATGAAATTTGTTTCTCTTCTGTAAAATTATAATTAAATCTCTCTCCTTGGGTTAGGGTGGAGGGAAAAAACTTACGGACTACAAGTCATAACCTCTACACCACCTGGAACAGAGTAGGCGATAACCTTCTTGGTGTTCTCACTTCATTTTTAAAGTAAAGGGCATTACCTCCTTCACCCAAATATCTTCATTCATGAATGGAATGTTCTAGAACAATTCAAAGTATTGTTAAATTCCCAACTCTATTGTTCCAGCCACAGAGCATCCTGCTTTGGGAGACCTGTTGAAGGGCACCCATTGCCTGTACCCCAAAAGCACCCCTTTTTGCCTCTCTTGCTTGCAAAATAAGAAAATAGCAATGTCAGCTCTACTCTTTCAACATTTGCAATTCCTTCTCTATCTAGTAGCCCTTCCTTAAGAAAGCAGTCTTCATTTTACACTTGCATCGTTCACCAGAGAGCCTTTCCAAGACTGGGAATGATGGCAGGAGCAGAAATGTGGTCTCAGCCTCAAAGACTGTGGCGTTTTCCTGTCCTGGCAGGTTACAGAACCACCCATGTGAGCTCATGAGTCAGGAAGAACTTTCAAATAAGTAGAACCTTCCGAAAGTGAATCCGGCAGCCTCAGGAGGAAATGCCTCCTATTAGTGGAGGTGCTCCAGCAGATGCTAGGAGACAACGTGTATTCACTGAGTAAATAGTGAGTTTCTACTTTGCGTCTGTCCCCATGGTACTGGCGATAGAAAGTGAATAGAAGACAAAGTTAAGGTAATAATGATCTACTAAAGGGAGACAATTACAGAAGTCAGTAATGTTATATTTTGCTAACTGTGTGAGAGCAACCATTATTAGGTTATAGAAACACATAGGAGAGCAAATGATTCCTGATGAAGACCTCTCATAGAAAAGAGCATCCAAGTGAGATCCAAAGACAATCTGAAGGGGGAAATAGCTGAAGAAAAATGTTTAGACAGAGAGACAGCATTAAAAAACTTGTAGAATGGAGAGAAAATAAAGCTACAACAACAACAAAATCTGAAATAAAGAGGATCAAACAGATGGGAGTGGCAGGAAAGGAATTTTAAAAGGTAAGCAAGAACTCAGACAAAGAAATTTGAAGACTCCTATACCCAGTGGAAGAGTTTAGATTTTATCCCAACTGAGGGCAGGATCCACTGGCAATTTTCATCAGAATCTGTGCTTGGGAGTCTGGCCCCAGCCCTGAACTCCCAGGGGTTGAATGGAAACCTACATGGTTCCTGTCTTTACGCTTCTAGTCCAGGGCAGGGCTCCGTCTGGCAAAGGGGTGTTGGCATCTCTGACCTGGGTGAGTGGAGGGAAGAGAAGGTTGTTCTAAACTTTCTGAGTTTTGTTTCTTCATTATCCTTTCTCTTAAAAAGCCCCAGGAAAGGAAATTTTCCCAGCAGTCCTTACAGGGTCTATAGAAAATTGAGAGCCCCATCAACCAGAGATCCATTTGGTGTTTATCAATGTGAAAGGAATTTCTTTCCACGGAGTCTGTTGGCATCCCAAAGTTAGAATAATACCACTAACAAAAGAAAAAGGAAATAGAACATATGAGAAAGATTCCCCAAAGGGGTAGGGGGGTGGGGAAGCCTGTATTACTGACCTTTCCAGGAACAGTTTAATTTCTTTCCACAACCCCCATGCCCATAGTCACAAAGACAAAAAGTTTCTAGTAGAGAGAATATTCTTTTTTTTTTCTCTAAATGACTAACTTATCAGGAATATAATAATAGTTAGAATTAATTGAGCTTTTACTATGAGCCAGAAACACATTAAATGTTGAATGAATTGCTTTATTTAATCCTCACATGACCGAGAGGTACATGTCATCATCATGCTCATTTTATAGAAACATAAACTGAGGCTAAGAGAGATTGAGTAACTTGCTCACTTAATGAAGCTAGTAGTGATGGAGCCAGGGATTCAGACTCAAAATTTCAATCTCTACATGTAGGCAGAACTTAAACTACCTGCGTCAGCAACATCTGGAGTATCTCATAAAGATTAAAATTCATCAGGCCTATAGAATTAGAATTTCTAGGAGTCCAGGAATCACATATTTTAATCAGGTACCCAGAGTGATTCTTATAAATACTAAAGTTTGAGAAACGCTCAACTCCCTCTACCATTCAAAAAGATACTAAACTGATTAAATTAACTGTTCTAGCCCTCTAGGGCAGTGGTTCTCAACCTTCTGGCCCTTTAAATACAGTTCCTTATGTTGTGACCCAACCATAAAATTATTTTCGTTGCTACTTCATAACTGTAATGTTGCTACTGTTGTGAATCATAATGTAAATATCTGATATGCAGGATGGTCGACCCCTGTGAAAGGGTCGTTCTACCGCCAAAGGGGTTGCGACCCACAGGTTGAGAACCACTGCTCTAGGGGGGAAAATGAACTAAAGTAGGAATATTAGCTTTGTCATCTTTGAATGTGATTACTAAGAGTAGCAAAATTGTCAATCTGATGAGGTGACATCTAGCATTACTCACCTCAGTGCTATATATATATATATATATATAGGGAGCCATTTTAATTATCTGGGCCTCACTTTTGTTATTTGTGAAATGGGAATAATAATTCTCAGGAAAGACCTTTATGGCAAAAAATAGGTAAAATTGTATCTGATATTTTATGTGAAACTGATCTAGCCAAAAGGCTAATCCTTAATAGATGTTTAATAAATGGTGATGGCACCCTAGCCAGTTTGGTTCAGTGGATAGAGCATCAGGTGGTGAACTAAAGGGTCAAGGGATCAATTCTGGTCAAGGACACATGCTTGGTTTTAGGCTTATTGCAGGCTTGATCCCCAATCCCTTGATCCCCTCAGGTAGGAGAGCATGTGGGAGGCAACCAATCAATGTGTCTCTCTCACATCGATGTTTTTTTTTTCTCTCTCTGTGTCTCTCCCCTCTTTTCCACTCTCTCTAAAAATCAATGGACAAATATCTTCGGGTGAGGATTAACCAACAACAAAAAAATGGTGATGGCAATTTGAGTAGATAGTCCAGCAGCCTGGGCTCTTCATTCTATTGTCTGCCCAAGTTCCGGATGGTGCACAAAGAGCCTTGGTGTTTTAGTCAGACAGGTGTGGGTTCAAGTCCTTACTCTGTCAACCACTAGCTGTAAGACTACAGGCATATTACCTAAGCTCTCTAACTTTTACCTTCTCATTCATGACACAGGGATAAATATCTACTTCTTATAGTTCTTTTAAGAATTCAAAGAGAATATAGTTATATATATATATATATATATATATATATATATATATATATATAGATATAGATATAGATATATAGATATAGATATATAGATATAGATATATATATAGATATAGATAATAATATAGTTAGTAATCTATATATATATACATATATACATGCCTAAGCGACTGGCTGACTGGCCAGTAGCTCTGACGCACAATGACAACGAGGGGGTAGACACTCAATACACAGGCATGGAAACATGGAACAGACTGATGAATCTCAGAGGGAAGGGTGGTGTGGGGAGGGTGGGAAGTGATTAACCAAAGATCTTTTTTTAAAAATATATATTTTATTGATTTTTCAGAGAGAAGGGAGAGGGATAGAGAGTTAGAAACATCGATGAGAAACATCGATCAGTTGCCTTCTGCACACCTCCCACTGGGGATGTGCCCGCAACTAAGGTACATGCCCTTGACCGGAATCGAACCTGGGACCTTTCAGTCCACAGGCTGACGCTCTATCCACTGAGCCAAACTGGTTAGGGCCCAAAGATCTTATATGCATACTAGAGGCCCAGTGCATGGATTTGTGCACTGGTGGGGTACCTATGTCTGGCCTGTAGAGATCTTGCTGAAACTGGCTCTCCGACATCCCCGGAGAGGTCCTGGATCACGAGAGGGCACAGGCCAGGCCAAGGGACACCACTGGTGCATGAATCCATGCACTGGGCCTCTAGTATTGTAATAACCATGTATGGTGCCAGGTGAGTATTAGACTTATTGGGGGAATTGCTTTGTAAGTTATATAAATATACACCTGAAACTAATATAATGTTGAATGTCAACTGTAATTGAAAAATAAAAATAAATAAAACGACTGCCTTAAAGCACATAGTAGAATGTAATTCAAGAGAATTAAAATAAGTAAAGTACATAGTAAGCACTCTCATTTTAAAGCAGTCTCAGAAAGCAGTGTTGTCATTTTTAAATTGTGTGTTTTATTGAATTCTAATTCTTTTCAAGTCAGTAATATAGTAATTCAGTAATTTCTTATTAATTTGTTGACCAAAACTCAAACATTATCCAAATATTATATATGGAGCATCTTCTCTACACTGATTTATAGTCCTTATTAGTCTAAAGGTAATTTGGCCAGAATTTGTTCCCTTGGAGAACTTATAGCTGAAGCTGTATCTTTTCCAGGCAAGATATTGGCAGCCAAAGAGGTGAGGTGACAGAAAATCCAGGTCAACTGCAAAGATTAAGTAGATGGAAAATGAGATGTTGCGGTTGGGGGAGAGTGATTAAAAGAAAGAAATTCTTTCTTTTGGAGGTATTGAGGACAATTCAGTGATGATCACCAAGCACTCCAAAGTTTATGCCACAAGATAGGTGCTACAGCTACCCTCCACTTCCACCGAGAACAAGGGGCTCTGGGCCTAATCATAGCATGAGGGATTTAGAATAAATATATGAAAGATGACAGAACAGAGCAGACAGGTTCCTCTGATTTATTTTCTATTACCTCTTATAAATCTTCCCGAACCATAATTGAAATGTCAGGCTTTGGCCACATGTAATTACTTCTCTAAGCTTCATTCATTCACTCAACATGCAATGGGGGAGTGCTATTTCTGCACCAAGCACAGTGTGGGCTCTAGAGATACAAGACCCAAACGGACATGGTCCCTGTCTTTGTGGCATATAGTCCAACTGGAGTATATGTTGTGTATAGGTCCTTAGAAAGGAACTTTTCAATATCATGTCCTTATTTGAGAACTTTGGGACTTCCGACATCACCCTACTTGGTAACGATAGTTAGTTCTAAATTCCTTAGTATGTCCTTCAAGTCCATTCAAGGAGCTTACCCTCCTTTCCTAGTCTTATCCCTCAATATCTCCATAACATGTCCCAGCTCACACAGTTCCTCTTGTACCTTAGGATCTGGCCTAAGCTGTTTCTTCTGTTGGCATGCTCGGCTCCCCACCCTCACTGAGCCCCAAGAAACAGATGGGATCTTCCTATCACCTAATGGACGCATGTAAAATTCTGTATGTCAGTATCACTGATAGATTGTGAGCCCTGAGAAAGTAGGAATTATGGAACATCATAGTGGTCTAGTGGTTAACAAAGGATGTGGCTCGTATTATAAGATCAATGTGTGGATGATCAAGATAGGAAGGGAGAGAGATAAAAAGAGAAAGAGGGAGAGGGGGCAGAAAGGAAAGAGAGAGTCTCATGTGATAGGACAATATTTCTAAATCTTAACTGTATTTCTTTCCCGAAGGCCTCTTCCACCCCTTGCACAACCCACCCACCTCTACCTCTGCCCTCAACTTGTAACCCACCATAGAAATTAAAACAAAAATAGAATTGGCTTGAGTCAGAAAGACTCAGATGCACACCTACAGAGCAAGTTTTTATACTAGCAGGTTCAGGTAAATGACCCTGGCTGAGGAAAAAGGAAGAGGTGTAGCTCTCAGGTCAGAGAGGAAGACACAGAAAAACCTTAAGGTAGTAAAACTAGGGTTTAGAAAGGGAGGTGAGGCACGAGCTCTCTTCGAGTGTACCTGGGAGCTACAGCCAAACTGAGAGTTCTAAATGGTTGTGCTTCCTAACATCAAAGGAGAACCAATTGTCCAGAGTCAGTCTCATGCCCAGAGAGCATCTGTTTGGAGATAACTGGTCAGGGTAGTGGAGATGCTGCCCTGGCCTCAGCCCTCTAGAGAATCCTGGACTTTTGCAATCCAGAATCTTTCATGAGGGACATTGTAGTGTAAACCCTGACCATTAGCTTTTCTTTTGGTAATGCAGCGTCTGACTTATGCTTTGATTGTGAGGCATCTCCTTCAAAAAGGCATTCACTTCTAAGATGAATATCTTGAATAAACACAAGACCAGCCACAAGGCAAGGTAAAGGCCCAGGTGCTGCCCTCTACCCCCACTCCCATCCTTTGTTTTAGAGATCTTTGTTGATTTCTATTACTGATAAGGCTTGATTGAAATTCCCACTCTTGTGTTTTAAATTCATCAATAAAGAGTGAGCCCACAAAACACTGGGCCCCCACCCTTGACCCCAGTAAAAGCAGAACCCTAGGCCTGCACTGTACCTGTGACCTTGTTATGTGACCCCGGGTATGCCATGTAAGCTTCCTGATGGTTATTGCTGAGAGTATCCTGAAATCCTAATAAGAACCATAAGGGCTGGTCCAGCTACAATATTGGTTATGGACAGGCTGAGATCAGTACAAAACATGCATGGACCCCTGTGGCCTGAGAGTGGTGTGAAATAAATCAAAAACTATCCATCCTGAGTTGAATTCAAAATACTTCTTATAAGGAACACAATTACTGAGACTTCCTGGATGGTCACCAAGGTCCCTTTGAGCATTGTCCTGCAATGGATTTTATGAAATGTGAGAGGTCACTCCCCTGACCACCAGAACAGGCATCGAGAAAGTTAATTGAGAGCCTGTATTAGTTTCCTAGAACTGTCTTAACAAATTATCACAAATTGGGTGTCTTAAAACAACAGAAACTTATTATCACACAATTCTGAAGCCTAGAAATCTGAAATCAAGGAGACAGCAAAGCCACGCTCCCTTTGAAGGCACTGGGAGGAATGTTTCCTTGCCTCTTTTACCTTCTGATGGTTGTTGACAATCCTTGAAGTTCATTGGTTGTGGCAGATTACCTCCAATCTCAGTCTGGTACTCACATGACCATTTTCTCTCTGTGTCTTGTCTTATGAGGACACTAGTAATTGTGTTTGGGGCCCACCCTAATCCAGTGTGACCTCATCTTAACTTACTTCTTTTTTTTTTTTTTTAATTAAATCTTTATTGTTCAGATTATTACATTTGTTCCTCTTTTTTCCCCCCCATAACTCCCCTCCTCCCAGTTCCCGCCCCACCCTCCGCCCTCACTCCCCACCCACTGTCCTCATCCATAGGTGCACGATTTTTGTCCAGTCTCTTCCCGCATCTCCCACACCCCTTTCCCCCCCAAGAATAGTCAGTCCATTCCCTTTCTATGTCCCTGATTCTATTATAATCAACAGTTCATTCTGTTCATCGGATTATTTATTCACTTGATTCTTAGATTCACTTGTTGATAGATGCATATTTGTTGTTCATAATTTGTATCTTTACCTTTTTCTTCCTCTTCCTCTTCTTAAAGGATACCTTTCAGCATTTCATATAATCCTGGTTTAGTGGTGATGAACTCCTTTAGCTTTTCCTTATCTGTGAAGCTCTTTATCTGACCTTCAATTCTGAATGATAGCTTTTCTGGATAAAGTAATCTTGGTTGTAGGTTCTTGGTGTTCATCACTTTGAATATTTCTTGCCACTCCCTTCTGGCCTGCAAAGTTTCTGTTGAGAAATCAGCTGACAGTCGTATGGGTATTCCCTTGTAGGTAACTGAGTTTCTTTCTCTTGCTGTTTTTAAGATTCTCTTTTTATCTTTTGCTCTTGGCATTTTAATTATGATGTGTCTTGGTGTGGTCCTCTTTGGATTCCTTTTGTTTGGGGTTCTCCGCGCTTCTTGGACCTGTAAGTCCATTTCTTTCACCAGGTGGGGGAAGTTTTCTGTCATTATTTCTTCAAATAGGTTTTCAATATCTTCCTCTCTCTCATCTTCTGGCACCCCTATAATTCTGATGTTGGTACGCTTGAAGCTGTCCCAGAGGCTCCTTACACTATCCTCGCATTTTTGGATTCTTTTTTCATTTTGCTTTTCCGGTTGGGTGTTTTTTGCTTCCTCGCATTTCAAATCATTGACTTGATTCTTGCGCTCCTCTGTTCTGCTGTCGGGAGTCTGTATAATATTCTTTATTTCAGTCAGTGTATGCTTAATTTCTAGTTGGTTCCCCAATATAACATCGAGGGTTTCATTAGTTTTCTTGTAGATCTCATTAAGTTTATCGGCGGCTTCTAAACAGTTCTTGAGAGACCTTAAAAGTGTGGTTCTGAACTCTATATCTTCCATTGACAATTTTGTCCTGTTTCTTTGTCTCCGCATTTTGTTATGCTTCCTTGATGCACCCCCTAGTGGTCTTTGTTCGTGGTCTTATAGTTAAATTTTGATTGTTGTAGCTAATTCCAGGGAGGGTTTGACCTCCAGGCCAAGTGGCTATGAGAATCAGCTGTGTCAGCAGTGAGAGAACTTCTGTCCTCTAGGGAGGTGCTAATCTGGCGTTTGCCTGAGGCTATCCGGCAAATGCCTCGGTGCAGGGCTTGGGCGGGGCGGGTCGCACAGGATCAACAGGGTGGGCCTGAGAGAGCAGTTATGGCCGCTCTCAGTCCTGTCCCCAGGGGCTCTGCCTCTCTGAGTCCCAGCAACGGCTGCAAACCTCGGAGAGAAAGCTGCACTCGCTCTGACCGAAGCCAGACAATCCCGCTTCTCCCGTTTGAGTCTGGGTCCCTAAAGACTCGCCTGTATCTGGAGCTCAGAGTCTGCGACTCCCTCCCGATTGAAAACGCCAACCGCGCCCTCCGCCACCAGCCCACTCCGCGCACTCCGCACCTCAGAATTTGACTTCAGCACTGCGCCTCCTCTGAGTGTCTGTATGCGTTTCTCTTTCCTCCTAGTTGTAGGACTTCCACTCAGCCAGCGTTCCAGTGGTTCTGGGTGATGTCCCTCCGTCTTTTAGTTTCACTTTTGAAGTAGTTGTTCAAAGCAGCAAACTCCGGCGTTAACCTATGCCGCCATCTTGGTTCTCTCCAACTTACTTCTTAATTACATCTCCAAAGACCCTATTTTCAAAAGTCACATCCACAGTACCAGGGTTTAGGACTTGAGCATATCATTTTGGAGGACATAATTCAATCCACAACAGAACCTTAAATGCTATTTCTTATCACAGCTTACAGTGAAGTGGCAGATTAGATGCTGCTATGCGACAACTTACTCTAACACAACTAGTGGGAAAATCCCCATCCAAAAAAATGACTCAACTGCATTAGAATTTCCCAATTCGTGTTCTGCAGTGCTGTTTCTAAAGATGCAATTAGGTGTGCTGTGACTCAAGGTTATTTTTCTACTAGGATCCCAATTAGAGATGCAAAACCAAGTGATGAGTTATACTGTGTTTAATGTTAGATATCATTTATTAAATATCACATATAAATATCATATATTATATCACAAGTTTATATACAAGAGATTTTCTCTTATGTAATTATGGGAACTGTTTAAGAAATCGCTGTAAAGTTGGCATCTTGTCTGTTGTTGAAGCTTGAAGTCCACAGAACATGTCATCGGGAAGGAGAGATGGATGGACAGTGGAGAGAACAAGGATTAGCTAAAATCCCTTAGCACAGCTGGAACCCATGTGAGTTCTTACTGCCTCTGACCTTGATGGCCTGAGCGTCCTCTAGGAGAAGCTGGCGCCCTTCACCTTGGAGCTAAACGTACACCTGACCCAAGAGTTGGAGAAGCTGAAGGAGGGTTCATGTCAGTGAGCCAGCAGAGAAGCAACAATGTGTGAGACTACAAATGACTGCTGGTTAATGTCCGCTTTCAAGTCTTCCACAAGAATGACTGTGTGGCCTACCCTAACAAAACCACACAGAGAAGGGAATTCTGGGATGTGTAGTTTGGCCTAGCCAAGTTAACACATTACGAAGCCACCATAAGTTCCATAGCCAACTAGTTAAAAACCATGACATGTTGTATTTCTGTCTCTGAGAGACTCATAAGCACATTAGTATATTAAAAGCTCAGCAACGTCTAAAATAAACTGTTCAACATTTATCTAGGGTATCACACACTTATTAGAATCGCTGATTTTAGAGATTATGATTATGAACTTATTATGGAAACTCAGTGACTGTTTTTTGTGTGATGTCTGTTTTTTGGTATAGTTCTGCGATTAAATCCCAGAAACACTGTAATGAAATGTTGTGTGTCTTTAGAATGTCAGTGTAAAAGCCGGGTACTAAGTGAAAAAAAGTTTCTTCAATTTACTCTATTTGAAATGTCGCTCTGTTTATTTTTATAAAGGCCTAACAATGAGTAAAGATTATTTGAAAGTGAGTGTAGTTAAATCTCCTACAAAAAATACACACACCCACATCTTATGACACACAGTCATTGTATTAAACATTTTTAAACTACATTGTAAAAATAGCTACCTTTTGAGGCAGTATAATAGCAGTTAAGAGTATGGTCTCTGGAAGCAGACTGCCTGAACTTAAAACTGTCTCAGTGTATTTGGGCTGTTATAATGGTGTCCCATAGATTGTGTGACTCATAAACAACAGGAATTTGTTTCTCACACTTCAAGAGGCTGGGAAGCCCAAGATCAAGGCATCGGCAGGCTTGGTGTCTGGTGAGAGTACTCTTCCTCTTTCATAGACCACTGTCTTCTCACTGTGTCATCGCACGGTGGAAGGGGTCTCTTTTATAAGGCACTAATCCCATTTGCAAGGGCTCCACCCTCATGACTTAATCCCCACTCAAGGGTCCCAGTCTACAGCAAGCATAGACTTTGAAACCAGACTGTTAAACTTGAAATTCAGTTCTACCACTTATTAGCTGCATGACATTGGATGAGTTAGCTGCTCTCAACCCTGGTTTTCTCATATGTAAAATGGAATACTAATCTTTCCCCCTTCATAAGTTATAGTGAGTGTTATAGGATTTAATATTTGTAAAATGTTTTAAACTGCTTGGCACATTGCAAAGAGGGGTGTGTGTGTGTGTGTGTGTGTGTGTGTGTGTGTGTGTGTGTGTTCATCCATCCAGCTCCCCACAGCAACCCTTATAGAGCCTGTACTATTTATTATTCCAATTTTATAGATGGGGAAACTAAGTCAATTAGAGGTGAAGCATTCTCTCAGGTCACACAGTCTGAGGCAGAGTCAGGACAAATCCCCAGAGGGCTCTGACCTAAACAGAGTCTCACTCCACGAAGCCATGGCACCTCCCCAGCTGTTCTGTCACATTCTGAGCTTTCTTCCCCAAAGTCTCAAAAGATGAGATCAAATTGATTAGGGTCCAGAAATGGAATTAGTTCCTCTCCCCAGGGGTGCCAAAGTTGTTGCTGTCACTCATTCTTGACCTAAACTAGATATGAACACAGAGCTTAGAATGAGAGGCTCCATGGGTTCTTTCGTCCCGAGCTTACATGGTCCCTAGAAAGTTCTTTAAATACTTTCAATTAAGGGCTCAGAAGCATTTTTAAAAATAACCTTGCACATATAATTAGAAACTGGCATGTGGAGAATTAAATATGAGAGGTGAGCTTGTCTATGATTATCAGGGACGACTGGAAGGGAGGTGTGTTGAAGAAAGTACCTCTGACTCTCAAAACCCCCTCAGGTCAAGGGGCCTGACATGACTTGTTGCTGACAAAGCTCACGTGACCTCAAGGAGAGAGACCCTGAGCCAAGAGACCCCCCACTTCTAGCAGGTCAGAGATGGAGAGACACCGGGCTGGGAGGGCCTGGGACAGGTGTAGCTGTGTTCTTATGATTCTAATATGACTATTACAATAACTTACATCAGGAAATTACTTTAAAAACAAAGATGAAATAATCCCTTTCACTTAAAACTCAGGCATCTGTGTGCATACATCTAAGAAACAGATAAAAAAACAATAAAGATTTTCACACACGTCTACTACCGTTCAAATAATTTGCAGAATGCCTCAGGACACCAGATCACTGTTGCACTGCAGGAGGTGAGATGGAAAAGAGGAGAAAAGAGGTTTCGCTTCCACTTCTCCAGGAGGCTTTTCTGATTCCTGCTGACCTCCCACACTGCTCGGCTCACCGCCAGTACAGTCGGTGCTGCACGTTTTGAGTTTGTGGTTGTTCTACTCATTAACCGAGTGACCTGAAGCCAGTTACCTACGTTTTTCCATCCTCTTTCCCCAGGGTCAACATGAGAAAACGAATACCAACCTCACAGGGTTACAATGAGAAGGAACTTTCCTATTGCAAAGGCACTTGCAGCAGTGCTTGGCATAGGATAAGAGCTCAGTAAGTGGTTCTCGGGCTCCCTACATCCCTGCCTCTTGACTCTCAGATGGTGGAACTCTACATGCCCATTATAAGGCCCACAAGAACTTGGAAATATCTATTTTGAGATTTCAAGTGTAAAATTATCCCAACGTGGATCAAATCACAGCAATTCAAAGTCAGCCTGAAGATAGAAAATAACTTTCGAGTCAGAATAAGTCCTGATTTAGGGTACTAATTTTGTAAAAGAATAAATGTATAAGCATTCCTGGAAAGTAAGTCAGTAGCTTCATCCAAACTCATTTTGATGCAAATGACAGAAGCCCAACTCAAATAATAAGCATGGCAATTTATCAGTTCAGGTAGCTGAAAAATGAGAGCAATCTTATTTCAGGTGCTTAAAAAACCAAGTGCTCAAACAATGTCATCAGAAATGTTTCTCTCTGTTTCTCTGTTTTGGCTTCATTCTAAGGCAAGCTTTCGTCAGTTCACATGGCCTTGGCTAACAAAATTATTATGTAAGTATGGACAGTGTTTGGTGCACTGACCTGGAACCCCTTATAATATTTCCAAAGAGCCCACTTTACAATAAAGCAGGCAATGCTGGCAAACAACAACGAGATGCACTGGTCCTAGTACCTACCATGCTGACTAGCAGCAACAGGTCTGATAAGCAGTGATATGGCCATTTGTAGGCACTGCTGGGGCATTGACTTGGGATGATACCTTGCAAGGATGGAGGGCCACCTGATATACACTCCAGTACACCTTACATGCACTAAATTGATGACCATTATGGGGGCCAGTGCTAGGTCCCTTGTCAGTAGAGTATATGCATTTGGGAACCACGCTGTAGAAATAGAAATGGCCTCACTCACAATCACTCCCAAAGACCCATTTCAGCAATTTGTGCTTCCTGTCCTATGATGCTAACCTCTGTGCATCTGAAGGATCTGGTTCCCCAATAGTGTTTGTGTTTCCTCCCTTTCCCATACTGTCACGCTATATGGATACTGCTTTCTAGAAGGGAATGCTCCTACCAGAGGATAAGTAAGGGTCTCATTAAACATTAAGCTACAGCTTCCGCCAGGTCACTTCAAGTTGCTCATGACAAATGACCAGAAGTCAAGGAAAGGAGGAGGCACGGGTTAGAAGGAGGCTGTCCCATACGGGAGGCAGGGAAGAATACACTGAGCACCCAGGTGGCCACAAGGATGTTTCTTGGATTTCTTCTGCCCTGTCTTGATGGCAAATGGACTAGGAAAACAGCCTTTGGCCTGAGATGGGCATGGAGACAAGGGATGAAGATCTGGGCTGCCCACCAGGTATGCCACCTGTACCAGGAGAGGTGCAAACTGAGGGTGAGGGGACTCTAGAATGTGTGGCAGAAGAGGGAGATGAGGAGTATCCGTTCTGGCCTTGAGACAGCTGCAGTGGTGAGAGCTGTGGTTTATCTCACTAACCTTCCTCTTGTATGTTTCCCATGGGCCCCCATCCCCCACCAGAATCCTGGAGGCACTGACCCTAGATGGCATGAACTTCCTGTGTGAACCAAGTGAATCCAAGTCTACCTGGATGAGCTGTGGTGGGTACTGTGGTGAGCTCCCCAGCTCCCCAGGACTGAACATGCTCACTCCCAGAGCTGCTGGGATAGTTGTCTGCTCATTTCTCTCCACTGAATTACTTTCTGGGTTTATCCCTCAGCAGAGAGAGTTATCTTAACCAAGATTACCTCTACGTGATGCAGGAGTAGAAAAGAGCTGATTCCCTTGCCTCATTCAGGACCATCTGAGCGGCCATCTCAGCACCAGAGGTCCCTCCCCATGGGCCTCTGTTGCAACCACATATTTGACTTCTTCCTCTGTCCAGTTGTGCCTTCCTCGTTCCCTTATAGGTGATGTTCCTGACATCATGCCCCCAAACAGCTCCTGCTTCTCAGGGTCTGTTTTCTTATGCCCTTGACCCGAGACAATAGCTAACATCTCTAGTTTGTGCTAAATACTCTGTGCATGGTAACTCATTCAGTGCTCACCAAAAAATACTATTATCCCCATTTCACAGGTGAGAACCTTTAGGTCTAGAAAGGGTTAAATGACGTACATGAAGCTTAATGTGATGATCTGAAAATTAGTTTGGGAACAAATATGTATATCAGGTTGATTTCTTATGGAAATTTGAGATTCCACTGAGGTTTTTATTATCTACAAGTGTGTCGGATGATCTGTGATGTAGTAAATTGGTTTTTATTTTTGTAAGCATTATCATTTATTTATCATTTAAGTGCCAAGCATTTTGCATGTATAAATGAATATAGTTTTTTTAAAAATTTTTGTCTTTATTGTTGAGAGTATTACAGACGTCCCCCTTTTACTTTCCCATTGAGCCCTCCACCCCGTACCCACCCCTCCTAGGCCTTCACCCCACTATTGTCTGTGTCCTTGGGCTGTGCATATATATGCATAGAAGTTCCCCAGTTAATCTCTCCCCAACCAGACATGTAGTAAATTGTAATTGCTAAGGCTCCGTTTATATCACGCGTGCTCTGGGTATCTGGTGATGGTGCCTGGGAAACTATTCAGTGGCCACATCTCAATGGGGCTTTATTGTACCCTTATGAATTCCAAGAATCAATTCTACTTATTGTGACCAAATTCCAGTACGCAAGCTTTGTAACAGGTAAAATAAACAAGGAAAAGAAAGGTGTTAATATCTATTGAATATAATCTTTGCCCTATACTAGTGTTCTTAAAACTTCTTTTACCCCAACCTATAGTACGAAATACATTTTTCATAGTGGCTGGTATATACATGTATATGCAAGTATGTATTAGAAACTAAAGCAAAAGATGTTTACTACCCAATAAATATCCCTCAGTATTGTGACACGCTCTGATATTTTCTATTCTATTTGCATGTTTTTAACTTGGTTCCTACCCACTATATTAGTTTCATACTAAATGATCATGAAGAACTATTTGAAAAACACTGCCCAAGGTTAAGAATCTTCAAATGCATTTACTAACTTAGTACTTGTAACAACTGTGCAAAGAATTTACTATTTTTATCATACCACTAGAGACCCAGTGCATGAAAATTCGTGCATTGGGGGTGGGGGGGGCAGTCCTTCAGCCTGGCCTGCCCCCTCTCACGGTCCAGGAGCCTCAGGGGATGTCCTACTGATGGCTTAGGCCCGCTCCCCTAAACCACAGTCTGGCCATCCTCTGCGGGAGGCAACCAGGCCGATCAGAGGAAGGTGCTGCCCCCATCACCCTGCTGCTACTGCCAGCTGCCATGGCTGCCATGGCTGCCAGCCCTCATCCCTCTTAGCACTGGCCCTGCCCCCTGCCCACTGGTGGGTGGGGGGCGATCTGGGGCCAAGCCGGCTGGGGGAGGGGCTGTGGGAGGTTGAGGTACAGTAGGTCAGGCCCGTCCAGCCTCTGCGGAGGCGTGGCGTAGGGACCGGGCTGCACCGCTGCCTCTGTGGCTGCCTCTGCAGAAGGGGCAGCACTGGGACCAGAACTGCGCAGCCCCCTCTCCCACTCGGACCAGCCTGCGCTGCCTCTGCAAAGGGGCAGTGGTGGCAGCGGCGGCACCTCTCCCACGCCACCCCACCTCTCCTGCGCCCCTCAGCCCTTGCAGTCGCTGCGGTTTTGTCTGGTTGGATGTCCGGAAGACATCTGGTCTAGTTAGCATATTACCCTTTTGTGAGTATAGATATTTTTTTCTAATGAGGTATATTTTTATCAATTATACTAAGCTCCTACAACTCATAAATAATAGAGCTGTAATTTAAACAGATTAAACTAAAAATTGTTTTATACATTTTTCAATGTCTTGGTCCGCATGCAAAATGCTTGAGAAGAAGAGAAAAAAATGAAGAAATATAGGTGATATATATATATATATATATATATATATATATATATATATATTTGCCTCTTATACCAGCTTTGCCATCAGTTCTAGGAAAGAGGTCAGAGCTAAAAAATTGCCCCACAGTCAATGGAGGTTCCAGTAACTGACAGCAAACGGTGACCCCCTTGCCATTCCTTGTGAGAACTTGTGGAATTGAGTATTTAGCTTAAGAAAACTGATCTTCTTATCGAGTTAATGTGTTTTCTAATCTCTGTGCAGCAAGACAGAGGTGAGGATGGTGTTGCTTCTCATCATTCTAGTTCTAAGCACATTTATTTTGCTTCTTCAAAAGTAAAAGAACTGTCAAGTCAATCAATACTGCTGTTGACTTTTTTCTAGAAATAAAATAAAGCGAGAACATTTTCCCTGATGGAACATGATGGAACTTAGGCACTTTATCCACTCTGGAGACTTGTGGATAAATTCAAGTGAATTGTGATATGTCCTCTGAGCATACACCAGTTTTAGTTTTTCCTAGAATTTATGGGAAAGATAAGTTTGAGGGGAAAAATTCCTTAATCAGTCCCCAACTTCTTTATCAACACAGTTCTTATAACCAACGCACTGATGTAAGATGAACAGAATATCTTCCTCTCCGGGCAATATTTTTGGTTTTCTACTATTCCTCAAATGGATATTTTACAATGAAAATGTATACCATGGTAGTAAACAAGAGCTATAGTTTGTTTGTTTTTTTCCATGTAGAGTGGTGGGGCAGAAACCAATTTACAAGGGATCATATAAGGACAAAGAGAGAAAATTTAGAAACATTTTACAAAATAATCTTTGGATTTAATGCTACCCCAATTAAGTCCCAACAGAAATCATGTAAAACTGACAGTTTTATTAAATCCATTAAAAAAGCAAAAGGCAAGAATAGCCAAGTCATTTCTAAAGAATGAAAAATACCTGCATGTTGGGGAAGGGTAGACAGTTGCCCTAGAATGGCAGTCCTTGAACATTGATTGTATTCAATCACCTGAAAGCTAATAAAGAACATGGAGGCTTTAGTTGTGTTGAAGTAAGGCCCACACCTCTGTATTTTTACCAAGATTCCCAGGTGGTTTTGCTATCCACCAAAGTTTAAAAATTATGCGGTGTAGTTCTACCAAAGGCAGAAGTTTATGGAGAGGTGATAGCTGAATAGTCATAATCTCTCTAGAATCTACAATTTAGGCCTGGCCCCTTTGTCCACCCCCCTTCTCAAGAATGGGGAAGAGAGGGCGGGAAATGCAGTAGCCATTGGGCAACTGTGAGGCCACAAGCCTGAGGATTAAAGTCCTCATCTATGGATGTCAGAATAGAAACATGAAAAAAGATAGGCTTCCTGATACCAGTGCTTCTCAACCTTCTGGCCCTTTAAATACAGTTCCTCATGTTGTGACCCAACCATAAAATTATTTTCGTTGCTACTTCATAACTGTAATGTTGCTACTGTTATGAATCGTAATGTAAATATCTGATATGCAGGACGGTCTTAGGCGACCCCTGTGAAAGGGTCGTTCGACCGCCAAAGGGGTCGCGACCCACAGGTTGAGAACAGCTGCTGATACTATCTTGAGTGTCCCTCCGTGGCCTTCCTCCCAATCACACAAGACAAATAAACTGCCAACTGTTTAAGCCGTTGCTGCGACCGGGTGTGACAGAAGAATGTCTCCTGTCCTGTAAGACACAGCGGAAGGGGCAAAGAGAAGTCTTCGCAAGACACACTGGCATTTGTAATCTGAGTTTCAGCTGCATGGAAGGAAAGAGGCGGCAGCAGAGTCTAGGGGTTAAGGGGAACTAGAATGCATGAGTTTCTGCCGTGTACCTACATTTGTCTAATCCTTCTGTACCTCAGTTTCTTCGTCTGTTGAGAAGAGGTAACTATTGTATCTACAGTGCAGCGTAGTTATAGATATAAAACAGTTATCCCTGGTGATGCTTTTAAAACAGTACTGGGCCCATCATATGGCAGGTGCATGTGGGAGGATGGGTCTGGGCTGCTGTGCTAACAGCTCCACTCCCAAAGGCTGCTGTGCATTGTGGGTAACTGGCTGCCTCTTAACACATTTTTCTAGATGGGTCTGTATTATCAGTTAATTCACTCAGACTTAAGAAGGGCTGATCAAAGAAAGTACTTTCTTTAGGATTTGATTAAGCAACATGCAGGTTGACGATTTCTGTAGCGATCAGATATGGGCCATAGATGGATGCCTGAGTGGACCTGGTTTTCATGTTGGTGATTATTGAGCATCCACATGTACCTTTCCTCCCTGTCTCCTCCGTTCCGTTATCAGACAGTTCCTGTTCCATCACTCCCGTTCAGTTAATTCCTCTATTTGACCGAAGGTGATTCTAATTCACTCTAACTCTGACTGCTTCTTGAGATCCCGTGACTCTGTTTTAAAATGTACCCAGGTTTTTGTTTGATTCAGGTATGGTGAGGTCAGCAGGTCAGGAGATCATTGTCATTGAAAGGAGGTTGTTATTTACAATGCCCAAGTGGAGGGGGCCTGCCACAGGACTTGGGGCCACATGAGGAAGCACCAGGGTCAGTCAGGATGCAGAGGGAGTGAGGGGAAGGCATGGGCAAGAGCCTTTATTGTGTTTTTTGTGGGAAGGAATAGGTGAGCAGGGTAAGCAGCTCAGGTTTGGCTGGTGGGAATCATTTCTGTGGACTCTGGGCTATCGGGACAGTCCCTAGTTGTCTAGCATCTGGCCCTGGGATGGTCAGGGCAGGAAAATACTGCCCCCTGGAGTATAAAAGCCAGGTAGAGGAGGTGGTTTGGGGTATGGGCTCTGGATTGGTTTGTTTGCATATCAAAGGTGTGCTCACAGGCACGCCATTCATTATTGATAGAAATTTGCTCACCCTGGGAAGTGCAGTCTTCCTGATCAATGAGCCCCTCATATCAAGGTATCGTAAAATACAGAAAATGAAAACGTGGCTAATACAGACTTAGGCTTCAATTTGTTGATTTGCAGTATTTCAATTGTGTGTGTTTTAAATTTTGCCTGCATCATGTAAAGGTCCAATTCCAATAATTTTACAAATAAATGTGTTACACATGGTTTAAAACATTTTTTTTCCAAACAAAATTACTATAATGTTCAGATTGTTTTGGTTAGATTGTTTTGGGGTCTTTATTTTCTTAGTCAGTGAAGTCTTTGGATAAAGAGATTCTTTCTAGTTTGCATTTAAATAAGATTAATTGTCGCACCTATGTAGTTACTACAATTAGTCTAATTTATATAGAATTATTTTGTATCATACACATCCCCAAATACTGATCATCTTACCATCTTGCTCCAAATAACTCCACCTTTTAGAAACAATATTGTATTTTAATAGGGGGGAAGGGTATAGCAAATCCTAAGAGACAAGTGTTTTGTTTTGTTTTTCAGTAAAACACCATAATTTTTAACTGCCTTTTAATCTTCACTTTCTCCAGACTTGTAAGTACACAGCGAATATGAAACATGCCTATCCTATGTCCTAGTATATGACTCAAGGTTGACACATAGTAGAAGCTCAATAAATACTTCATGAAAGAATGAATAGTGAATAAATGAATTTAAATACTGAATTAATTACTGTAATATAAATTAATGTAAATATGACCATTAGCATAGTCAGTCTTTGAGGAAGAAATATCTCTAGAATTCTGTGAAATCAAGTCACTAAAGTTTACATCTCCATTTCTTGCAAGCACAGGAAAATATGTCGAATAGTCACATTAAAGAATATAGTACTACAGGAATCACTGTTCTTAAGTTTTACCTACCAAACTCCCAAACTTCCAGATCACATCTAGCTAAAACCCTCAACTCACAAACACATATTAATTTGACCTTGGTTTGCATAACTCCATAGTTTGTAAAGCTCTGTTAAGATCCTTGCACACTATTAGTGGAACTGCAAATGGATGCAGCCACTATGGAAAACAGTGTGGAGATTTCTCAAAAAAATTAAAAATAGAACTGCTATGTGACCCAGTCACTTCTGGGTATTTATTTGAGGAAAACAAAAGCACTAATTTGAAAAGATATATGCACCTTTATGTTCATTGTACCATTATTTATAATAGCCATGACATAGAAGCAACTTAGGTGTCCATCAATAGATGAATGGATAAAGAAGATGTGGTACATATATGTGATGGAATATTACACAGCAATAAAGAAAGAATGTAATCTTGGCATTTCTGACAACATGGATGGACCTAGAGGGTATTATGCTAAGTAAAGTAAGTTAGACAAACAAAACAAATACCGTATGGTTTCACTTAATTGTGACATCTTAAAAAAAATGATAATAACACGAAGGAACAAACAAAACAAAACAAAACAAAACAAACACAGACTCATAGAAAAAGAGACAAAGGTAGGTTGCCAGAGGGGATGAGGGGAATGGTTGAAGAAGGTAAAGGGAAATATAGTCAATAATATTGTGATAAATTTACACTGTGACATGAGTACTAGAATTAGTGGGATAATCACGTTGTAGGATATAAAAATGTTGAATCACTATATTGTACACCTGAAACTAATATAACTAATATAATATTGTATACCAACTATGCTCAGACAGAAAAAACATGACCTCACTTAATCTTCACAACCATCTCCTCTTAGAGTGGGAATTAGGCTCTTCATTAGGCTACTGCACTCAGGAATCTCAAAAATGTAAGAAACCGCTCAAATTATCCTGTCTATCTACACCATATATATAAAAAGACGTCTGCTCTAAAGTTAAATAATACAGACAGCCAGTGAGCACCAGGGCAGCGATTGAAGTTCAGATTGCCTGCTTTTTTTTTTTTCTACCTGGTTGAAAGAGATCTGTTACAATTATTAAAACAGTAATAAAATTGCTGACCTTGATTCTTTGAAGTCTTTGGTATAAGAATTTTGCCATTTTGTGCCCTTACTCCTTGTGTGTTTCTCACCACAGGGGACTCCCTATAGCCCCTGCCCTCAGCTTTTCTCTACCTTCCATAACTTGTAAAGGCAATCTAATAAAATCACTCACTGGCTCTCCCGCAGTGAAAGCCTTCTTTTGTAGCATTTGCCAGTTCTGTGATATAAACACTCCCTCCACTGCCAATTTCCAGGATCTGTGTCTTTAACAATGGGATGACAAAGTTCCTGAGAAACTGGCCATCGGTGACTAAATCAATGGTGAAGGGATTTATTACCCCTGAAAGCCATTTGCATTTATGAAGGCAATGCTACTCCCCAAGGTATGGTCCCTTTGGGAGCTTCACATCACCTGGGAAATGATTGGAAATGTAAATTATTGCACTTCATTCCGAACTTAAATCAGAAATTCAAGAATCTCTATTTTAACAAGCCTCCGAGTCATTGTTATGCACACTAAAGTTAGAGTATCACTAAACTACATGATAGTGCAATACCTAACATATAATTGTTGTCTATATTAGTTTGTTAGGTCTGTCATAACAAAGCACCATAGACAGGGCGGTGCTTTAATAAACTACAGAATTTTATTTCCTTGCGGGTTTGGAGTGTAGAAGTCCATAACCAAGGTACCAACAGCTTTGGTTTCATTGGGATCTCTTTTCTTGGCTTGACATCCTGGTACATGGCTCTTTTTCCCCCTTTATCTTTATATCATCTTTTCTCTGTGTGTGTCTGGATGCCAATCTTCTCTCCTTATAAGGACAATAGTCATCTTGAATTATAGCCTGTGCCAATGACCTCATTTAACTTGAATTATTGTTCACATTCTTAGGTACTGGAGTGAGGACTTCAACATATGAATCATGGGGTACAACTCAGTCCATAAGAGTGTCCAATAAATATCTGTGTCATAAATGAGTAAAAATAAGATAGAAGGGAGAAACAGAATCAAGTCATTGAAAGACAGAGACTACAGTGCTAACCTAACTACTCCTGAATGTGGGCTTCATCTATTCAGTTAGTAGATGAAGAATGGTAATTATAATCAAAAGCGCTCAGTATTATGTGAAAATTTTTATACCAGGGTGAGATTTTACTTGTTATTAATTAATCTGTTTATTATTCTTATGAAGTGCAGAGTTAGATATACCACTTGGAGATACTTGCATGGAGCAGATTTAATTGATAGTTGACATCATCATTTTGGTGCCCCAATTTGGCAGACCACGTAAGCCAGCTCTATGACAGAACAGAGCTAAAAGGAGCCTCTTTCTGCTTGGTATCCTTCCCCTTACAGTGTCAAGCATTAGGAGCTATTTTGCAAGATCCATATATACCCAGAAACACAGATACAAAAAATAAAAGTGGGAAGATAATACATTATCTCTTTTTTGATGTAATGAAGTCTGCTATTTAGGGTCACTACTTAATGATTAAACTCTGATTTTGGAATATTTATCAATTCTATTTTGTCAAATTCATTGAAATGTGTCCAGCAGGGCATTTGAGTACATTATTCTAAAAGAAGCAATGCTGTAAACATATACTCAGTGTTGCATTAGCAATCTCACATTCTGAAATTGTTTATGATAAAATTATATTCTTAGAATTTTCCAGTATATTCCTCAGCATTTAATTTGTGAACATATCTTGACTCCTTGAACATAGACAATCATTCTAAGTCTTCATGGCACTATTATCTTGAATTTTGTCATATTTTGTAATGAAGGAGGGCAAGTGTGAAAATAATCACTTATTTTTAAAAGTTAAGGTAAAATTAGCAAATACCACTCCAATCCAAAAGTTTAACCCAAGATGGCTTCAAAGATAGACAATAACATCATCATTAGCAAATTCCCCAGGCAAAAGCTTTGACATCTCGCCTTTGATTAAATCTAATGCATCACCTGTTTTTGTAACTAGATCTGACAGTTCTGGCATATCAACCCCCAACTAGTCAAATATCGCTTGCAGTGCAACTAGCCTTTCTGAATTTAGGGCACCAATTTTCTCAAACAAGAAGGATGAAAGGTCTTCTGATTCTCCCTAGGAATTCCTGGAAAAAGAACCATGGCATCCCAGTGGTAAAAGAGACATTGACGTTCACTTCCCACTTACTTGGGAGTCCCCCTACACGATCCCTAACAAGTTGTCGCCAGTCTGTGCTTGCAGACTTCCGAAAACAAGGCATTTGCTGCCTCAGCCGGCTTCCACTGGAGCCCGTTCTGCCCTACAGGGCAGCACTGACTCTCTCACAAATTATAAATCAGATACTTGGGCTCCACTGTCAGAACATTATACATCTTCCCTTCTGAGTTAAGATTTTAAGAATCCCTAAATATTCCTCAGATGACTTTTAATGCCTCTTCACCCTCAATGCAGATATAGCAATAAAAAAATAAAATTTTAAAAAATCCTGGCCTTGAACCTATGTCTTCTCATGCTATTATCTCTGTTCTCTTCTTCCATAACATCAAGTTTCTGGAAAAGATTATTGTACACTTAATTTTACTTCCTCACTTTAATTTTGGAGGCAATTGAGCTTCCAGACCTACAATAACACTGAAACCATTAACCTCAGTCCCACTACTCTACAATTCTGAAGCATCTGAATACTCCCGACTGCTCATTTCTTTTTAAAATTCCCCTCTCTCTTGTTTTGTTCTGGGTTTGTTTGTTTGTTTGTTTTCATACAATTCTTAACTTATGTTCACTCATCTCTAGTTACTCCATTAAAGTTCTTTTGGACTGATCTTGCTTGCTCACTCCTTTATACTTAACCAAGTTTATCTCCTCTGTTTTCTCCTTATTTTTAAGAAGAAGAAAAAAAGGCCTTCAAGATATCTGTAAACCCCCTAAAATTATATCCAAAATTTTTATCTGTATGTGTGTGAATATTCTGAGAACTGAATATTTACTGAATACTCAGAGGCTCCTTGAAACGAAGCTCTATATTGCTCTTTCCACAAGTACACCCATACCTATGATATCTCTTGTCTCCAGTACCCATCCCTAATCAGCTCCACTGATATTTCTCAAGTCCCGCAAACACAGTTCAAAAGCAAATCACAATGTTACCACCACCACTAAATTTGTCTCTTGTACTTTATCTCCTGTTTTTATGAATTCCAACACTATTCCATCTAGTTCTCCAAAGTATAAACCAAGACTGATCCAGAACCCCATCCCCTACTCTCAAAATCCAATTGATAATGAAGTCCTCTCAATTAGACCCCTTTAACATCTTCAGAATTTATCTCCTGTCATGCCTACACAACTGCTTTAGTTCAGGGCACCATCATTTCCCAAGTCAATTAGTCTAACAGATTTCTAGCTTGTCTCCCTATCTCCAAATTTAACTTCTCTCAAATCCATTCTCTATAGTTCTGCTAAGTATTTTATGCCAATGCCCAAATCTGACCCAGACATTTAGCTATTTAAATTCCTTTTATAGTTTCCAACTGTCATTAGGGTAAAATCCATATGTCTTAGGATGGTGTACAATGCTTTTCATTACTTCTGCATGCGTGTCCATGTCATCTCTTGCCATTGTCATCTTCCTATGTCTTGCATTCTTCTTTCTGGTGCCCCCTTTCTGTCAATATTCCCTGCTATCCTCTGCATCCCCAGTCATATAACTAACTTTCACATGTCCTTCAAAAATCAACTCAGTTATCACATCATCCATTCCTCTACTCATCATCTACCAAATGTGCTTATTAGGAGCAATCTGTTTGCTAGACATCATGTAGCTGCTGAAGACATATGAATAAGATAGACATAACATCTGTCCTCCTAGAACTTACCTTCTGTCTAGAAAAGCATACTAGTAAAATTAAATCAATAAATGCATACTTAATTGTCTTATTAAAACTACAGTAAGTAATTTTAGAATTAAATATAAGCTATACTGGGCTAGACTATGGTATCAGGGGAAACTTTCCAGTGGAAATCACATGTAAGCTGAGACCTGAAAGATTTATGAATGCCTGTGGGTGAAGGAGGAGAAGGGTTACAGGTGAAAAGAACAACACGTGCACCTTGCAGAGATTGTGAAGCAAGAATATTCATGTTATATTGGAGGAAGTGAAAGAGGGGGTTGACCTTACCATCAAATATGGCGATTGAAAACTACTACAGGATTGTGAAGGTATGTAAATTGGTGTGTTGAATGGTTGGTAAGAAATATTATATCCAGTCAATTAGAAAATAGTACTCTCATGTCTTTTTTATATGTCATAATTGGGTTAGTTTTTGAGTTTGGCCTTTGGACTAACAGTGCCTGTGTATGTGTGTGTGTGTGTGTGTGTGTGTGTGTGTGTGTGTATGTTAAGAACACAACATGAGGTATACCCTTTTAAACCATTTTACAGTGTACAAAGAGGAAATGTTAACTATAATTATAATGGTGTACAGCAGACCTCTAGAATGTATTCAATTATAATGTGCCAATCGAATGAGAATATCATAATTTAATTATTATAAATCCCCTCCCGATTTTCATTTAAATGTGTGTAAACAAAGATGTCATGAACCAACATGTGCATATGCCTTTGTTCACCTTTCCTGTGATTTCTTTTTAATAATTTTTAGAAAAACATTCATTTTTAAAGGGATGTTAGGATCAGTCTTTATCTTACATGTTTGATACCTCCCATTATTACACATATACAGTATACTAAAAATATCTTATATTTTTTCAAGGCTCAATTTGGGTTTCTCTCCTTTCACAAAGCTTTCTCTGGCTATGACTCACAGTTTTCCTTCCTTAAACTAAGCAGTATAACTTGGAGTTATAAACTTCCATTTATTGTTCTGTTTCTCATATATTAACAGGTTTCATTGTGCAGCTATTTTGTAAACTTCTGAAAATTATAAACATATTTTCCTTGATATGACCCAAACTCAGTAAGGATATTAGACAAAATTAAGCCCAGTTATAAAGGAAACAAAATTAGTCTAAAACCATCTTCCCAAGCTGATACCATTAGCTGCCCTTTTACCTGACTTATTAGCGCATTCCCTGACAAGGAAAAGGTAAAGAAATTTTAAAACCTCTAAGACAAAAGGTTATTTTAAAGGTTAACCAAGCAATAACAGGCCAAAGTGCATTTTCTACAAGTTTATTCTTAGCTCTTTGGGAGAGATCTGTACACACACCCACAGTGGATTTAAAGAGAACCAGGTGGCTCCTGCAACCCTGTAGGGACCACTGGCAATTGTTGGCCAGATTGGCTGCCAGGTAAATAAATATGCTCATTGCAGACTGTGGGAACGTGAATAGAGTGTCCCAACACTGTCAGAGGCATGCATTTAATTCAGTGAGCCTTTCTCTGACTAAGTTAATTTTCTTCTATATGGACAATTTTATACATTATGCAGTTGCATAGGTTCTCAGACCTTACTAAAACTCAAGATGCTAGGAGTCATACTCCCAATTTTGGCATGGTATTGCAATTAATTTACATGTGCAGTTAAAATATATGTCTTGAGTTTCAAACATAATTTTTCTTTAAAAATCTTGCTTAAAGTGATGCAGGAGAAATCTATAAAATTCAAATGTTGTGTTGAAATGAGATCATTCAATGTGTTGAGTTTATGCACAAGGCCTTAATTTTTATTTAAAATGCAGGAATCTCAATTATATAATTTTGATTGGACCAATCTTTCAAATTAAGAAGAATGTGAAAAGCCTTGATTTTTGTCTGCAGTATAGTTTAAATAAGGTTTGTGGGCTTTTCCGTGGTACAAGTACCCTAGCTGATTGCTTCTACATCCAGGAAATGGTGTATTTAAAGTCTGTGGAGACAACTGCTGATAAGCAAAGCTGTTTCCTTGGAAACGTCTAAGCAGCATCTGACAGCTTGCTGAACATCTGAAATTCACAGCAATTGATCTTGGTAGCCTCCACCTAGACAAGCTGGCTTATGAGGAGGGAGTGGTAAGCTGGGGTGAAGAGCCAAATCTGAACATTAATTGGATAGCAAATTTCTCACTGACAGTTTTCTTCACAAACTTTATTGGGGCTCATTTTATTATCTTGGAATACATTCAGTGACTGAAACATTATATTAAAAGTTGGAAATTTTTAACTTGGAAAATGATGTTTTCTGGTTTATCCTTTTAAAATACGAATTGTTATCATGCCTGTGGAGGACCTAGTCTCCCATAAATGGGAAGCCAGTCAGAGTGCAATCCCGGCAGACCTTGGGCATCACTGAAATGGACATGTACCACTGTCACTTCTCTATGCTAGAATAAAAACTGAGGAATTGTTGGCACAGAAAAAGAATCATAACTAACTCCCAAGCAAGTATTATGTATCAACATAGTTCCCCTTTAAATAAACAAGCAAAAAAAATGCACACTAAAACATGTCTATGTTCTCATCTACCTGAACTTTATCAAACACTGCCCATTTGTGTCACCAGCATTGCCAAGCAAGTGAAGAAGACAGCTTTCAACCCCGAGTAGATTTGGGTGTGGCAATACAGAGACTATAAGACTGAGTGATGACTTTTTCCTATGTTCTAGCTGAATGGCCCTCAGGATATGTTCCCTGGACAAGCAGGATCAACAGCACTTTATGCAAATTTCCAGGCCTCAATGAAGACCTACTAAATCAGAAACTCCAAAGTAGTCCAGTCATTTGTGTTCTAACAGGCCCTCCAAGGAATTCTGTAGTAGATTCAATTTTTGAGAACAGCTGCTCTAACATGTAAATTGTGGGGTGGTTACATACAACTGAATATTGTTCTCCCATGCTGCTGGGATGACTACCTACCTACAGGTTGTGGACATGTTGATGACCTACATTAAATGTTACAAAGGCATTAGAACTTTCTTGGCAGCGTATTGAAAAAGAGATCAGTAGGCTCAGAGCAGTGAGCAAACAAAAGCACATTATTATGTGAGACCAGAGAAACTACAAGCTGTATGATCCTGAGGAAGTGAGAAAAAGCAATGACTTCACTGAGTCAATAAAGGAATGCATTAATGAGAGGAACTCTGGCATTGTTGAGAATCTCAGAAATGGCTGTCCTCTGTAGCCAAGGTTGATGGTAGGATATGTTGCTATGAAACTGGGCTCCCTACTGTCAAGGGGCAATGTGGATGATGTATTCTGGAACATCAGAGGACAGATACCACACTTACTCATCAGAGGCAAGATGGATATAATTACTACAACAGGCGGAAGCTAGAATGGCAACGTGGGCCTAATAGACCTTTGGGTTCCTAAGGACAAGGTAAGCTGAGCAGTCAACAAGGACATAGCATGACGTATACAAACAAAACTGGTTAAGAGCTGATGAGCTGCTGCTGCATGGACAAAACATGGTCTCTCTTTTACTTTCTGGACCTGTTTTTAGTTCCAGAGATCATCAATTGAAGAGGAATCTGGACCCCCTTAAAGAAGGACTGGGCGACATCACAGAAGGTATATATGATTAATATTCCCAAAATCTTTCCTCAAAATTGTATATAGTCACTTACTAGATGAACTAAACTAGGGAAAGAAAACTAGCCAGTTCTTTTGAAGACTGCTATGTACTTGATCTGAGTGATAACACCAAGGGAAGTAAAATGTCATCATGACTCATCTGTTATAAAAAAGAACATGCAGAGGCAGGATATGAATAGAGTCTTAGCCCATGTCCACATCATAATAGGTCCAGTAGTTCCAAGGATTCATCTTGTTGTCATAGCCCTAGTCACTGAAGGTATAACTGGGTTGGATACTTGTATCTGCAATACAACTTTCCCAGTAGATCCCTGCTCTTCAGAGTAATACTCATCATGACAGCAATGGCCAAACCATTAGCCAAGATAGTAAACCAGAAGCAATACCAAATGTCGGGTGGATTATCACAGGTTAGTACCACTCTCAAAAATGTAAGGATATGCAGTGTAGCCTCTACATAAACCCAGAAATCATGGCAGATAATTGGGGACTACCATGTGGTAGCTCTGATTGCAGCTATGGTACCAGATGTGATATCTTCACTAGAACAAGCCAATCAGGTCTTTGGCACTGGTATATGCCAATGAATGAGATATATGTATTATTTTCAATACCACCAGGGAGGGGATGAAAAGAAGTTCACATCAGCACAGGTCCATAGCAGTTAATATTCATTCTCCATCACTGCCAAATTATAGTCTGAAGAGAACTCCATCATCTCAGTCCTGGAGAAAACCTCACCCTGGTTTTGAATGCTTCAAATTATTTTTTATGGACTAAAATGTAATCAAAATATAGTACTTGGGCCCTAAGGTCTTTGACAAGAAAAAACAAAACCCTGATTAAACAGACATAAATGGGTGAGGATGTTCCAAGGGGACAGTTGTGATTGACCTTCCCTGTATGAGTATTCTCACTGTGGTGAACTTAGATGACTTTTGAGCTATGACTTTTCCACTGGACACTTCAGGAGCCAGCGTGGCTTCTCTGTGTACTCTTCCACCCTCTGCCACAACAACTGGTGTTGTTCCAAATAGAGGCTGATCCATCAGGCTGGGCCCCAGAGTGAAGGTGAGGTGGAGCAGTCATGATGGACATCGGCCATGATGGACATTGTTGTCAAAAGCCAGAGATTGTTGGTATCATTTATTACATACACTATGTAACCTAACCTCTCCTGGCCGAACCAATATCCTTTAGTAATTAAGTTTACAAAGACCAATAGGAAGGAAATGAGATTCCTACAGAAAACCTTCCCAACTGTAGCCATCATATAATATTGGTTATGATAAAGCCAAGGACTTACCTGTATTTCAACTAAAGAGGTGATCAATATAAAATTATAATATGATATGAAAGTCTGCCGAAATGGTAGATACTGCTGCAAAGTCATCACAAACTAAAAGAAGCAGCACTCCAGGGATCTGCAAAGAGTGGAGATATTATTTGTTCTCCCAAAAACATGGTTTGGAAAGAAGTTTCTCTATCTGGCTGGCAAAGAACATATGCCAATACTTGAAAAGTTTTTCCATTTAGTAGAAAACTGACTCACTGAGGTCCCATATCTGGTAAAAACATTCCTTAAAACCATATAATTATGTTTTCTCTGATTATATATGTCCAAATTAATATCCATGTTTCCTGTTACATATTAGAGAGAGAATACATTGGTGAGCCAACAAGAACATTCTTGGCATCCTTATAAACAGTGTGTTGAACTCTGTATCTGACAGATTGCTTATCTCCTTTTCAGTTCGTTCTTTTTCTGGAGTTTTGTTCTGTTCTTTCATTTCAGATGTATTTCTTTGTCCCCTCATTTTGGCAGCTTCCCTGTGTGTGTGTCTATAAATTAGGAAGGGCTGCTATTTCTCCCAGGCTTGGTAGAGTGGCCTATTGTAGCAGGTGTCCTGTAAGATCCAGTGACACAGCCTCCCTGAGCACCCAAGATGGGCACTCCAATTGTGCAACCACTCCTCCTGCCATCAGTGTAGGACATGGAGTACTTCTCACACTTCAGATCTCTCTGACTTCCTTTCTGCCACATCTCTTGTGACTCCTCTTCTGCTTTCCTCTTATGTGTTCCTCTTCTGTTGTTAAGGGCTCATGTAATTACATTGTGCCCACCAGGACAATCCACAATAATCTCTATTTTTTAATGTCAGCATGAGCATTCTTAATTCCATCTGCAAAGTCCCCTCCCAGCAGTACCTAGATTACTGTTTGATGAGATAACCAGGGGATGGGGATCTTGGAGAATGCTGCCTCCCACTGTTACTTTCCAGAAACATTGAACTCTGGAGACTCAGGAGTCTGAAACCAAGCACAGTGATGAACAGGAAGAAGCAAAAGCCTAAAAACAAGGGGATAGGAAAGATCTTTTCCTGAATGTCCCAGATACTTTCCTCCACTCAGCTTCCAGAACGATGGAGGCTAGGCATTGACACCCCAAGCAAAAGACTGCAGAAGTTCTCCCTAGAGAAACTGGCGCAATAGCAGAGACCTGCACCTCTACATTTCTAGACACATCCTTTCAAGTCTCGGTTCAGATACTCCCCAGCTGGCAAATGCCAACTTATCATTTAAACCTCAGCGCAAATGTCACTTTTTCTGTGAAGCTTTCTCCAACATTTTACACAGAATTAATGGCATCTTTCCTTTTCTTCTGGCATGCTTTATTCATACCAGCATTTAGAAGGCATAGTACACTAACTTTCTTCCAGCTGCCTCTGCTGAGGGATTTGATTGCTGATGGACAACCCTATCCCGAAGAATGGACACAAAGGATTAGAACTCTATGCTAATCATGGCACAATCTAAGCTCTTACCACAAATAGAAAATACATACATTCAATTAGGTAGTTCATTTCTTTCCCATGCAATGGCCCGGGAATTGTGGACAAGAACTAAAAGAGTAACTCCACCATTGTCAGCATGCCTTCTCCATCTCTGCTTCCCAGGAGGCCAATCCACTGTCATTGTCATGTCTGCACCCAGCAAGCAGGAGAGAGGCAAGAAGGACAAGCATGCCTCTTCATTTACAGGGCATTTGGTAGAAGTTGCACAGATCACATCTGTCACATTTCATTGTCCAGAACGTAGCCAGATGGCCCTACCTAATCACGAGAGCCTCAGGAATTTAGTCATTACCTGGTCAGCAATGCTCCCAGTGAAATCTGAGGGTTCTATTACTACAGAAAAAGAGGGAGAAATGGATTGCAGACATAAGTTATCAATTGGTGCCTCAAACATGAGACACACATTTTTTTGTTTTACCTACATATTAGGCATGAAGCTGTAAGGTTTCATAGGGAAACTGTTGCATTATTGTTCACAGTAAGGTTTCTGGTTACTCATATGTCAGTCATTTATGGACTCCTTTATTGTTGTTGTTATTGCTGCAGTTTATTCTATAAAATCTGGCATATATATTATCACAGTTCCTCAGGCCGCACAAAAATCCTGCTATTTTATGCGACCTCTAAACTCTGGGTTAACTTGTGTATATTCCTTATTTATATAGACAGGAAAGCCAGTTAAGTCAACCTTATTTTTCTTATTTTCACTCCTGCTTCTTCCTATAAATAAACCCTCTTCCAAAAATATAGTTACCACATCCCTTTATAAAATTGTATGCATAGCTCTAGAATTATCTACAAGTTCTTACCTTAAATTGTTTAGCTGACTAATAACTTTTGCAACTTGACTTCATTTCAGAAAATGATGCAATAAACCTGAGCAGGAAAGTATTGCAATCAAAGTATGCATTCAATTTGCTAAGCATCAGTTATATTGTTTTTAATATTTTTATTGATCTTCGAGAGAGATGAAGGGAGAAGGAGAGAGAGAGAGAAACATTCATTGTCTTCCTTCTACACACACCCCAACAGGGATAGAACCTACAATTTGGATATGTGCCTTGACCAGGAAGTGAACCAATGACCTTTTTGTGCACGGAACAATGCCCAACCAACGGAGCTGCACTGGCCACTTATATTTTTCAAACAGTGCTCTCTTGGGCATAATAGTAAAATCTATCAAGCTTTCCATCTGGCCTCAAATTAATAAACACTTGCTTTTAGCACTGAGCAAGACTGCAGTGACGCTAGGGTTAAGCAACCATAATGAGATACAATTATGAACTATAAGTGTTTGGCTTGAAGCAATAATACATTATGAGAGAAAGATACTTTCGTTTTTCCTACTGGGGTTTTTTCTTTCCGGACTACTGAGTATGAATTACTTCTAGAGGCCAAACCTGTCCCTCGGTGAATATTTGAGCATGATTGAGAGCTGCCTCGGTGAGCCTGCTTACATTAAGAGCATTTTCCAGTGCAGAATTAAATTTAAACTAATACATGATTCTCTGGATGATAAGAAACTGAGGGCCTGTATGTCAAAGATGGCAAACTGGTCTCCTAGTACTACCACAATGCTTTCTATGCCATATGTGAAAACAGCTCCCATCCCACCCCACCCCTTCACTTCAAGGATTGGTGGTCAGCAAATGTTTGCACTGTAAGACAACAGTTATTAATACAAGAATTTTTCCAGGTGTCTTCTTGTGCAGTCTACTAAGGAAGATTTGATCTTGACCCCCTCACTCTATTTGTGTCTTCCTCTTGAGAGGAGGAGCTTTGAGGTGCAGAAAAAGGATTCAGAGGAAAAGGACAAGCATACATTGACTTAGGCCAGAAGTCACAGAGGGCATTTTGAAGAATAAAACATGGGAATAGCTACAACGTATGAAGGCAGTGATGGCACAAGAAGTTGGAGATGCTTAGAATCGAGTGGAGATTCTAAAAATCATGATGCATAGGATATAGAAAAATAATATAAAAGACTTGGGCTTCTTTTGTTGGCTGAAAATTTGTTGACCGAGATTGCACTAGCATTGAGTAGAATGGGTGCTAACTTTAAGGTAATATACTTATTTTTCCCTCAGCACCCTATATTACAAGAAGAAAGAAAAGGACAAACATTGACATAGTAATTTTCAAATATTGTCAACTCCTGATCTCAGCATTTATTACTTTTTAAATCACATTTGAGGTAACTACGAGAACAGAGTCTCCATTGGTTGTATTGTATGTGATGGTGGCATCCATGCTTAACAAGAGTGGCCAAGTAGAAAGCCAAGAGTCAGGACCAGGAAAGAGCTGGAGATGCTCCATGCTGATGGGTTAAATCAACACAGCCACAGGGCTGTTTCCCTTTCCTCATATAATCAATCTAGTGAGACCCTTTCATATCTATGCACTCTCTTAACTGCCCCAGCTTCATTCCTTTGCTGTCTCATGTCTGATCTCTGCAGCTCTTTTGAGAAGCCCAAGGGCTCTTGCAACTTCATTAATATGGAGACAGTACAGCAAAGCAGGGGAGAAGGAACAGAATTCATAATCTAGCAGAACTGAGTTCACATTGTGACTTGACCATTTACTTCCTTCATTGACGTGAAATTGAGAAACTGCAGTTTTCTTATCTATAAAAGGGGGGATAATGATAGAAACTGACACATAGAGTTATTTTGAAGATTAAATGAGATAAAATTATAAAGTACTTATAACACCCAACTCATAATATATCCTAAATCAGTGGTTCTCAACCTTCCTAATGCCGCAACCCTTTAATACAGTTCCTCATGTTGTGGTGACCCCCAACCATAAAATTATTTTCGTTGCTACTTCATAACTGTAATTTTGCTACTGTTATGAATTGTAATGTAAATATCTGATATGCAGGATGTATTTTTATTATTACAAATTGAACATAATTAAAGCATAGTGACTAATCACAAAGACAATATGTAATTATATATGTATTTTCCGATGGTCTTAGGCGACCGCTGTGAAAGGGTCATTCGACCCCCAAAGGGGTCGCGACCCACAAGTTGAGAACCGCTGTCCTAAATAAATGCTAGCCATTTTTATTATCATTAGAACATTATCATGTGGTAGCTCTATATTTATTCACTGAAATTATTATTGTTGTTGTCTTTCTAAGTCACCTTCTAACTCTTCTTACTCTCTGCACCCTGCCTTCTTCAAGGTCATGTCCTGAACCTAATCTGCCTGCCTACATATGTGCTGGTACATTTTGGTGTGGTCAGGACCTATCTCAACCAAATTCTGAGGTCTTTAAGGCATCATCCCTGATGGTATATATTCTACCCAGCCAACAGTTTCTCGCCTGCATCTCCTGGTCTCTGTCTGGTCTGAATTCACAGCTCTTCCCTAATACCATAAATCTAGCCTCCAATAGAGCAAGTTCAGATTTTAATAAAAAACATCTTGTCCCTGCTTTTTAACGCTGCATTTAGATCCCCCAAATAAAAACTAATCAACTGTTAACTTTTATCACATTGTTTTCTAAGGACTTCTGAGAAGGAAGGAACTGAATTTTTCCCTTAAGTCTGAAATATTTCAATGAAATATAATTTTTGAGTAACTTTTAGAGAACAATTTTAGAAGAATTATCTCTATCCTGAGAAATCTAAACCTTAACCAAATTATTTCGCCTCTACTGAGAATGAAGATACCCACCAGGAAAAGAGAAAGGTATAAAGAAAATAAGTCTCAAATTTTTACCATTGTCTATCCTCCCAGAAATCTTGTGCAGTAAGTGGTGCCATGCTATAGGCTAAGACCAACAAGTAGTTAGCATAATTATGCAAGAAGTTCTGGAAGGCTAATGGATTTTGATATTCAGCAAGAGCTGAAAATCAGCATAATATTGCCCTGCTTTTTGGCTGAAAGGCTGAAGGCAATCCCCTAACCTGATAATCCTTTTACTGTTTACCAAACTTTACCTTTGATATGCCTGTTTGATTTGCTAAAGGGAAAATGTGTATTCTAATAAATAAAAGCTAATGGGTCCAGGGTTTCAGAGAGCTTCTCCACTAGAGGGAAGTTATCTGCCTCGCTCCCCATGCCTTCTAAATTTATATTTCTTGTCTAGTGTATCCACTTGTGTGCAGCCCCTTCTCCAGACCTTGAACCCTAGCTGCAAATGGATGCAGCGTTCACAGTACCATCTCCATTGCACAAATAGGTGCCGGGAGCCGGTCCATCCTTGCTGTTTCAAGGGACCTGGCATATATGGCATACTATTCTTAATATGTTTGCTCACCTTCTTGGCACTATGTGTTTTAACCAAGGTCTCCTCTCTGAGAAAGGTTGTTTCCCCAGGTAGGGATTTTCCCCTGAAGTTAGGGAGGGAATAAAACCTCTTAACTAAGTGCCAGGCGGGTAATTAATCACTTTAACTACGAACAATCATGCTTAAGCTACATAATCTTTACTCCCTGGAATGGAGATAAGAAACGCCCTAACCTTTGTAATAGAGATTGATAGGATTGAATCAACTGGTATAAATACAGATGTAACCAGACAGCAAGAGACAGAACTTAGGAGACAGAAAGAAGACAGCACCTACACAGAACCTACAGACAGAAGAACTTCGCTGGAGAGAACATGGCAAAAGATCCTGGACTGAACCTGACTACAGAAATTGGCAAGAGAACCTGACTAGAACCTGGTGACTGAACCTGGCTGGAGAACCTGGACAGAACCTGGCTGGAGAACCTAGCGAGGGAACATGGCTACAGAACCTGGCTGGAGAACCTGGAGAACCTGGCTGGAGAACCTAGCAAGAGAACATGGACACAGAACCTGGCTGGCGATCCGAACCAGAACTTCGCTGGAGATCCTGACCAGAACTTGGCTAGAGATCCTGGCTAGGCTGCTGATCAACTGAACGCTGCCTCTGTGTCATTCCTTCTTCGCCGACTCTGTCCACACCTTTGGGGACCCCTGGACCTGCTGGGGCAGGACCCCGGCAAATAGGAAATGAGGTTGAAGGAGTGGAGGTGACAACTAGGAATTGTCAAGGCTGGAATAAAAGACCCAGGTGCCTTCAAAGATCATTATAGTTCAAAATTACCTAGCAGCAGACCCAACCCTGTGATAAGGCTTTTCCCCCACACTCTTCCTCACTCCCTTGTGAATATCACACTCACTGAATGTCTTAGTAATCCAAGAACTACATATAGGATATCACATTTTATCAGCTAATACTTCCATTTTGAGCCATTTATTTATCCTCTAGTGTTCCAACAACTTGTGCATTGATTCCACGTGAAAACCTGGTGTTCTGAGGCATGTTTCAAATCAATTCTATTTACCGAACTCCCAGAGACTTTTTAAAATCACTTTACTGGAGTTTCAATGATGAGAAAACAAGTTACACAGAAGAACCTGCTGAGAGGGCAGCTGGAGAGTATCCTGAGCAATTACAGATCAGCAGCATTTTTCCTAGTTTGCCTTTAGAATCACAACAGAGTAAGAGTTTAGAGGAAAATCACCAGTGGGAGAATGAGAATGTGTCCAAGTTCCACTGTGTCATGTAACTCATCTATCCCACATCTGCATTCATACCAACCTCTAGCAAATTCCATTCTGAACCAATACCATGTAGGACAGATAAGAGAATGGTATTGTTTACTCTACTGGAACTGGAAGATTTTGATTTTAGCACACTTATTTTGTCAAACTCTTTCAACAACTTTGCCTGCCCATGTTTTCAATAACATCATTCCCTTAGTTTTCAACTGACCAAGATCTCTCATGTATGGTAGATATTAGTGCTGCTCATCCAGGCTCCTCTTTCCAGGTACATAAAGATATTGTTCTTCTCTACCCTCTTGAGGTTAGTCCTGGCCAGGTGATTTGGTTTGTCCAATGCAATGTGTACAGACATGAAGTGTGTCACTTCCAGCCAGAATACTTAACTGTATTTGATGGAATCTCCAACTCTGCTCCTTTCCCCAGATGCAGGAATCAGGGCACATGTGTTGACATGGAATTGCCATCACTAAGCCTGGAATGATGAGCTAACACATGGATATCAGCTCCTTAGAGAGTCGCCTAAAGCCACAACAGACATAAAGTGAGCAAGAAACCTCTCCTTTAGTGGTGTAGCCATGGAGATTTCCAGGTCGTTCACAGACATAAAACCATAAAACAGCCTGTCCTAATGCAAGACATTGTGTCAGTTCTGTTTGTCTTCAGCTAAAATGAGCAGACACTCTGTTGGCTTAAACAGGCTAGAAGATTCTTTGGTTCACATTATAAGAAGATCCGAGGAAGATAGTCAGGATGGTAGGACAGTTCAGAGGTATCCTCCATGACCCAGTCCCCTTCCATCTTCCTACTCTGCATCTCTGGTTGTGGCATTCATTAGTCATGGTATCCCATGGCTCCTGCTCCTACAGGCATCATGCCCATGATCCAAGCAGGAAGGAGAGGCAAGACTGAGGCTTTTCCTTTGGGAAGAGAAGCCCTCCTCAAAGGTTTTTGCCTTTGTCTCATTGGCTAGAAGTATGGCCAACACTAGCTGCCGGGGACCTGGGGAGATGTTTCAGCTTCCTAGGATCTAAAGTAGAGGAAGACAAAGGGAAGGGAGGCTGGGGGAGAGCCAATCCACCGTGTCTGTCACTATGTTATTATGAAGACTGTTGGGCCTTTTCCAGTAGTACCTAAATGCAGATTGTTTTTAAAGAGCCAATTGCTCACAAAATCAAATTTAAGACACTAACTATAGCATTAAGAGAGATATTCTATGTAATAATAAATTTTATGTTATATCAAGATATATACATATCTTCCTATGTATCCATTATCCCAGGTTCAGGGACAGTATCACAGAAGCACGGATATCCCTATATGATAGACTGGAATATCGGTGGAAGGTGGGGGAGAATCCTACAAAATATAAAGACTTTATGAATTTTCTAGTTACATCTAATTAAATCATGACTTGATAAAAACAGGCCTTTACCTCATGGGAACTGTATACATTTTATTTATTTGCACCAAGTATGATAGTCTTGGCTTCATACCCTTTACGTGAGTGAAAATTCTGAATAAGACAAGTGTCTTGTAAGCTCCACGAAAATATAAGCCATGTTCTCTTTGCCTTTACACACTACTGCAACTGCTGTTAGACATGTGCCAGCTGCATCATCAAAACAGATTGGCTGGTTGGTCGAATTGAGTTCATAAATGAGAATAGAGTCTGTAGAGCTTAAGATAAATAGCAGAATGTCATTTATTTCAATGATTTGTATTATTGCGAAATCTTCTAGCAATTATTTATGAACAAAGAAAATACAGTTGTTTCCTTGGTATCCATGAGGGTCTGGTTCTAGGACCCCTGTCAATACCTAAATCTCTGGGTGCTCAAGTCCCTTACATAAAATGGTGTAGTATTTGCATATAACCCATGCATACATCATCTTGTCTACTTTTAATCATCTAGATTATTTATAGTACCTAGTATAATGTAAATTCGATATAAATAATTGTTATATCATATTGTTTACAGAATAATGACAAGAAAAAAATCTGTACAGAGACAACCATCATAGGCCTAACTACATAGTACATGTCAGCAACAACGTAACATTTTTTTCCAAATATTTTCAATCTGCAATTGTTTGACTCTGCGGAAGCAGAACCGACCAACCGACAGATGCAGAGGGCTGATGAAACAACTTCAACAACAAAACTTATTAGGTGCCGGGCAAGCATTGTTCTAAGTGATCTGCATGTATTTATACTAACTAACTCATTCAATCTTCCCAACACTTCCGACCAAGTGTGTATGGGTAAGATTAATCAACCCAATCACATGTCTGAGAACAAGTGAGTTTTATTAACCAAAAGAAATTAAGACTCTGAGTAATAGATGGTTGGGTGGAAGCCAAAAAGTGCCCGCCACACTCACAGAATGAGCAACATTACCATTCTGAGCCCATGTCTTCTGCCTCAGACTAATGAGCCCTCCTTGCATCCTGCAATGCACTTCCCAGAGCAAAACTTATAGGATGAGTCACTACTGCATTAACATTCTTTCTCATTCATACACTAAATATTTCATTTGACTAACAGTTGTTAAACAAAAATTATTTTTCCTTTTTTTACATATGTCAGGAAATTATGCCCTAAAGGCATTTCTCACATGAGGCAGAGAGGATTTTAGAAGAAATTCCCCAGTTTACTGAAAACTTCATCTTTTCTCCATGCAGTTTCTTTGAAGTGACTCCACTTAAAGCTCAGAGGTATGTGGGACATGATGTTTACAAAAGTGGGGTTGATCTTTGTCAGTGATATTAGGGAAAGACCACCGCAACTAGGCTACAATCAGCTTAGGCCTTAGGGGATAAGAGCCTCCTAAATTCTACCTGAAAATGAAGCAGCTTCACAGACTTCCTCTTAGATTTTCCATGGGTAGCAGCCCCTCCTGTGAACTCCTCTGAGTTACTGCAATTTACCATACCAGCTGTGGGGGCAGGAGGGAGGGATGCTGCAAGTTCTGAACATGAGCATGAGGATGTGGTCCTTTGCCCTCTCTCTCCTGTTCTTTGCACACCTCTTAAAATTCTATTTCCAGCCCTGGCTAGTGTGCACAGTGGTTAGAGTGTTGGGTTCGATTCTGGTCAAGGGCATGTACCGCAGCTGAAGGTTTGATCCCCGGCCCAGGTCAGGGCACATGCAGGAGGCAACCAATCAATGCGTCTCTCTCACATCCATGTTTCTCTCTCTTTCTCTCTCTTTCTGTCTCTCCCCTTCCCTTCCATTCTCTCTAAAAATCACTGGGAAAAAATATCCTTAGGTAAGGATTAATAAACAACAAAAAAACTTTCAACAGCAATGGTTTTTGCCAGAAGAAAAAAAAATTCTATTTTCAGGTAAAGAAAAGTACAGTGGGACAAGAATAGAGGGGCATGGATGAAAAAAATGATAACAGCCTATTAAATAAGTCTCACCTCTTTCTTTTATTTTTTAACCCTGTTCTTCTAACAATTATTCATCACATACTTAACATGTAGTAGCCCTGTTCTGCACAGGTGAACAAGATATACATACAAATTTCTCCCCCTGTGAAACTGAAGTTCTAGTGGGCTTTATATTCTAACTAGAGGCCTGGTTCACAAAATTCATGCACTGGGGGGGGGGGGGGTCGAGGTGTCCCTCAGACCAGCCTGCACCCTCTCCAATCTGGGACCCCTCTGGGGATGTCCAACTGCCGGTTTAGACCTGATCCCACAGGGGACCACTCACAATCCGGGACCACTGGCTCCCAAATGCTCACCTGCCTGCCTGCCTGATTGCCTCTAACTGCTTCTGCCTGCCAGCCTGATCACCCCCTAACCACTCCCCTGCCAGCCTGATCGATGCCTAACTGCTCCCCTGCCAGCCCAATTGCCTCCAACTGCCCTCACCTGCAGGCCTCGTCACCCCCAACTTCCCTCCCCTGCAGGCCATTTTGTGGTGGCCATCTTTGACCACATGTGGGAGGCCATCTTGTGTGAGGGCGTGATGGTCAATTTGTATATTACCTCTTTATTATATAGGATAATATTTGAGGAAAACTGGCTGAGATAAAGACAATTGAAAAGCTTTATTAAGGCTTTTGTAAAGTCAAACTCAAATTATCAATAATGAGTCTTTTCTCTATCCACACACCAACCACCACTGGAAGCGTGATGGTACTCTAAGAGAAGGGAAACAGTGCATCACAGATGCTGATGCAAAGGTGTGCCTTCAAGGTCAGGAATTTCAAATTTGTGTGACGAAAAAATTGGGAAGGAGTAGGCTTTTCAGTGAAAACCTATGCCAACTCAAGAATTAGGTAAAAAATAGTCCAAAGTCAGCAAGTCATACTTGAAGTGTTTCGGAGGAGAAAAAGATTGGGTCAGAGACCCCAGTGGAAAGACGTCACCCAATAAAGGAAAACCGAATACTGAATTATATCATGTAAACATAACATCGATGAATTAGATTTCAGGGAAGTTCTGGCTCATTGTTAATGCTCCCTGACAGCCTCTGTCTAGACCTAGAGAGCTGACCAATTGTCCAGACCCTGTCAGAATTTCATTTGTATTTTGAACAGATGCCTCATTCTACATGGTAATTTATTTAGCATTATCAGTGAAGAAATTAACCAAATAACTCATGGAATTTGTAATAAGCTCAGGAGCTCTCACCTGTAACACCTACAAACAAGACATCAGGTTGGGATATAGGTTTGCTAATGATCAGATGTTATTAATCACAAAGGGCACATTTCCCAGATTTTAGAACTGGAGGATAAAATGCCCTTTAATTTCCATGAAACCAAAGGGTAAAGTCTACTGTGCTTCATTAAAAAGAGGCTCAGAGTAACAGCAGCATTCAGTAGAGCAATGTCTCAGAGTCATAATGTTCACCAAATCACCATCATTGGCATCACCACTAGTGAGTCACCTTTTAAAAGAGCCATTAGTAAAATCTGTCATTTAATAACAAATATTAGCATCAAAATGATTTTATTTGACTTGTAAATAATTCACAAGACAGTTTTAATGATAAAAGTCATATCTCATCAATGACTGAACAATGTGGTTTCATTTAGCCTGAAAAAAGAATAAAATATATGAAGACCCAATAACTATTCAGTGATTATACTCATTGTAGTTATATAGTAATATAACGAGAAAATAGAATGGGGGAAAATAGAGGAAGAAATATTATTACTCCAACCATATTAACACAATCACTGTCAACATTTTAGTGTAAACTCTTTCTAGTTTTTTTAATATTCATATTCCATATGGCTATCTATATTCAGTATACATATAAAATATAGATCCTGTTTTTAATTCACAAACATTATATCATAATTGTTTTAAAGAACTTTCATAATAGGCCACACTGCATATTATTTAATAACAGTTTTATTGGAAATTTTAATTTTTCATAATTACTTAAGATTGTGTTATTTAACAAAAATAATTTGTACATATATTCTATCATTTGAATTTTTTCAGGAGACACCAGCAAAACTCTGTATAAGAACAGTTTGTGGTATCAAATTCATTCTGACAAATATTTTCCCCAAAAGTCTATCCTAATATACAGTGCCACCAACATTCATTAGGAATGTTGATTTCATCAAATATTTATTAGAGTTTTTATATTATTATTTAAACATTTTTGCTAATTTACAAGAGAAAAATAGTACCTCTTTATTCTGGAACACATTTCTTTGCTATTAGTGAAAATAAATATTTTCCGTTTATTAGTTGTATTTGTTCCTTTTTAAAATTGAGATATAATTGACATATAGCATTTATGAGTTAAGATGTGTAATGTGTTGACTTGATACATTTACATATTATAATATGATTACCGCATCTATCATATCCAATATTTATCATTTCCTTTTTGTAGTGAGAACATTTTATTAATTCTCCCATTAAATCCTTTACCCATTGATCTATCCCATCCTTAGTGGTTTTACCCCAGCAATTCATACAAGCTCTTTTTCTAAAGACAATATTTTCCTGACCATAAACACTTGGACACATTTACCTCAATTTGATGCTTGCTTTTTTGTTTTGGTTGCTTTAACATTCAAAAGATTTAGTTCTATGTATATGTAAATCTCTTTATTACAATATTTGTTTTGTTTTTTGTTTAGTTGGGTTCTTTTTGTTTGTCATTTCTAAGCTTAGAAATTTAGGGCTTTTGCAGAGGTTTAATAAATATTAATTTCTCGTTTTCTTCAGGTTTTTGTAAAGTATAATTTTTAAATCTAACTGCTTGATCAAGTACAACTTACAGTGCAGTAGTGCACATCTCCCTCTTATCACTTTAACTTGGTTTACTTTCTCTGCCCTAGGCTTTCTCCCCAAGTTTCTTTACACTCTTCATGTTCCATACAAAGGTACTTCTCAGACCCTGGGCAGTCTTACCTATGCCCATTACTTTAGTTACTCCCAACAACTTAAACCTCCACATCTGTATCTTCAGACCCAATTGTCTATGTCAGAAACCCAGACATCATCTCTGACTCCTTTCTCCCAAACATCCTTGACAATCAGATTCTGTGGATTCTGCCTCCTAATTTAGCTCTTCTTCCTGTGTTTCCTCTCCATCCCCACACCATTTTCTCAGTGTTTGCCTTCATCTACAATTGCCTGCTAACCAGTCTTCTTACCTCCATTCTTGTTCTTCCAAGACCTCCTCATCATCTACAGGTGATCTTATTATGAAGCACATCCTATGCTGTAATTTCCCCGTCCAAAGTTAAATGTTCACCAGCAGACCAATAAATACTTATTACCAAGATTTATAATAGAGTCATGCAAAGGAGGTGCAAAAAGAGGGATACCTAAGCAAGACTGAGATAGGGGTCCAAACACAAGTGAACGAGTTGATGGTAACTGTGGATAAAGAGAAGTCAGAAGGAGGGAAAGCAAGGAATTAGTCACAGAGGAAGCTATCAAAAAGGTTCTTCTATCTAACATGTATTGAGGGCTTTACTCTGTGCCAGGCATTTTACCTATAATTACCTATTCATTCTTCACAACAGTTGTTGAAGTAGGTAATATTATGAGTCCCAACTTCGAGAAGAGGAACCCCTGCCCCTCCCCAGGCCTTTATTTATAGATTTTAGAGAAAGAGAGGAAGGGAGAGGAGAGACAGAGGGAGAAACATCACCCATTGCTCCACTTATCCATGCATTCATTGGTCCATGCCTGTATGTGCCCTGACCGGGGATTAAATCCACAACCTTAGCACATCAGGATGATGCTCCAACCAACTGAGCTACCCGCTCTAATTGGCATTTTTGCCTGCCACCTTAGTTCATCCAGTTTTATGTTTGGATCTGGACACTACCAGAAAAAACTGCTGCCCATGAATTATTCTGAAGATGGTCTCTGCCTCTGAGGGCATCCATTTAAACCAATTTGTCTCCCAAGCATTAAACATGCTTCTTTTAATTGAGTTTAATTGAATTTAATTAAAAAGAGTTTGTTGAAAAACTTTGCTTCAGTGACAAAGTTCGTTTAAAGATGTAAGGATTTTCTTTCCTTTAGAAGGTATTTTTTAACTAAATTGATACTCAGCCACCTACACTGTTTCTGTAGTAACCCCTTATTAACTAGGGTCTCTTAAATCCAAAAAAACAAAATGCCTAAATCATTAGCCAAAGGAAAAATTAAAAATTATCATATTATATATGGAGCCATATTTTTCCTGGTTCCCTGGCCTCAGTAATTTGAAAGTATTGCTAAGTGATTCAGTGCTTCTCCTTCTAAACCTACTTGCTGAAAAGAACTGTGGTGTATGCTGTGACTCAGGATACTATGTCAACATTTGAGAAAAGGGAAATTATAGATTTGGCACTTTCTCCTCCCATTTTGGGAAACCATGTGTAGAGCTATGGAATATTAATATAACATTCCTGTATTTCACTAGACTTTTGTTTTCCATTGATTGCTCTATACCAAAGAGACCAAAGCAATTTGCAGAAAGGTAGTGTCAATAATCTAAGAGGAAAATGTCACAAAATAATTGAATGAAAATTGCTGCATTATGTAATGGATCAATATGAATTATAAAACCAAAATAAATCCAAGCATTTGGACAAGAAAATAAAAACATTTAAAAGATGAGAACATAATTTTTCACCCTAAAACCATTATATAACTCAGTTCTTAAAAGTGTAAGGGAAAAATACAAGGAGCAAGTGTTAGTGAAATTATCCTGTCTTTCAAGATGAGATGATACACAAAGAGGGAGGAAATGAGCCTTTGGAAATCTGTTTATCATCACCTGCATTCAAAACCTTTTTTAAAAAAAAAATTTATTTATTTCAGAGAGAAAGGGAGAGGGAGAGATAGATGGAAATATCAATGGTGAGAGGGAATCATTGTTTGGCTGCCTCCTGCATATCCCACACTGGAGATCGAGCCCACAACCCAGGCATGTGCCCTTGACCAGAATCAAACCCAGAACCCTTCAGTCCCCAGTCTGACGCTATATCCACTGAGCCAAACTGGCTAGGGCTCAAAACCATTTTAAAGAAACTACCAAGGATGCTCAATCTGAATGACCCTAGCTATCCTAAGGCCAGAAAAGCAGAAGAGTATCTTTTCAAGATTCCAATTAATTGGGGGTGGTTGACTGTGGAACTGGGTTGAAAAGAATTATGAGGCTAAGTCTGGACTCCCTGGGAAAGTCTGCTAGGATCAATTAGTGGTATCTGCCATAGATATTTAAGGTTGGGGGTGTGATAGAAATGATGCAAAATATGTGCCCATCTTAAACGTGAAGGCATGTTTGTATGACATGAGTGGAATGTGTGAACATTCCTATGCATGGTTCCTAGTTTACATCAATATGCTACGAGTAGATTGTAGAGAATGCAGATATTCAACTTGGCAAGATAGCACCACGTTGCTTTTCAGAGTGCTTGTACTAGTTTGCACTTCTACTCTCAATAAGGACTCCCCACCATGGAGAAATTTTTCCAATGTCCCATGACTACATGTGATGGAGATAGATTGGGATACAGGCATATTGCCTCCACAGTCTTCTCTGTTTACAAATGTATTTACCACAGACTGATATATGTTTACCTCATAAGACCTAAGGTAAAGAAACTTGCTAAAGAGGTGTTGAGTAGAATTTAAGATACTATAGAAGCCAAAGTAAAGTTCTAATGGAAATAGACAGAACAATTTTGACCAAAATTGAGGTTTATATCTAACACTTATGACAGAAAGAACAAGAATTCTGGATTTGAGGGAAAATGTTGAGCCAAATATCCAGTTAGTGGTGAATGAATCCAGCTTTAGAGAATTAATTATATACTTTGTACATTAATTACCAGTGTCCACCTCAAACATCATTTGCCTTGAATAAAGGGAACTTGGCATGCTTGAGTACTTTGAAGGTAAAATAAAGTTAAATAGTCCTCAGAAGAGAGAGGTGAGGCGTGTTTTTAGAATCCTGTCCTGGAAGGATACTTCAGATCCATTGCCTAGGTGGAGAGTAGCCCTACATTTCAGGATATACTGGTTGGTTTGGTTGTAGTGATGAGCCATGTCATTTTAAATTATTAGATACTAGTGGCCCGGTGCACGAAATTTGTGCAGGGGTGGGAGGTGGGGAGGTGTCCTTCAGTCTGGCCTGCACCCTCTCCAATCTAGGACCCCTTGAGGTATGTCCAACTGCTGGTTAAGGCCCAATTCCACAGGGATTGGGCCTAAACCAGCAGTCGGACATCCCTCTCACAATCTGGGACTACTGGCTCCTAAGCACTCACCTGCCTGCCTGCCTAATTGCCCTTAACCACTCTGCCTGCCGGCCTGCTCACCCCCAACTGCCCCCACCCCCGCCAGCCTGATCACCCCCAACTGCCCCCCTGCCGGATTGCTCACCCCCAAATGTCCCCCGCTCCACCTGCCTGATCACCCACAACTGCTGTCCCATACTGACCTGATCACCCACAACTGCCCTCCCCTCTTGGCCCCTAACTGCCTCTACCTCGGCCCCGCCACCATGGCTTTGTCCAGAAGAATGTCCAGAAGGTCTCCTGGAAGGTCTCCCAGTCTAATTAGCATATTACCCTTTTATTAGTATAGATAGAGGCCCTGCATGGGTGGGGGCCGGCTGGTTTGCCCTGAAGGGAGTCCCGTATCAGGGTAGGGGCTCCCTTGGGGAGCAGGGTGGCCTGGGAAAAGGGCATGTGGTGGTTTGCAGGCCAGCCATGCCCCCATTGGGGTCCCCATTGGAGACGGTGCTGGCCTGGGCAAGAGGTTGGGGCAGTTTGCAGGCCAGCCATGCCCCCATGGGGTGAGGTTCCCTGCTGGGGGGGGCATGGCCAGCCTGGGTGAAGGGCTGAGGGCTGTTTTCAGGCTGGCCACACCCCCTTTAGGGTGGGGGTCCCTGCTGGGGTGCCTGGCCAGCCTGGGTGAGGGGCTGATGGCTGTTTGCAGGCTGATCACATCCCCCACTGGGGACCCTCACCCCATGGGGGTGTGGCCAGCCTGGGTAAGGGGCTGAGGGCTGTTTTCAGGCTGGCCATGCCCCCCATCGGACCCCGATGGTGGTGTGGTCAGCCTGGGTGAGGGGCTGAGGGCCGTTTGCAGGCCCCTCCCTCAGTGGTCGGCCCCAGCCACCCAAGCCTCCTACTGTCAGGCTGGCTCCGGGCTGCTGCCCACAGGCCCCTCCTTCAGCGGCTGGCCAGGGCAGGTGGGAAGCTTGGCTTCCTCCATCGCCAGGGGAGACCCAAGCCTCCCGCCTGCTTCAACTGGCTCCATGGCCGCTGCCATCTTTGCCCTGCTAATTTGCACAGTCACTCGTGATTGGCTGGTGGGCATCACAAAGTGATGGTCAATTTACATATTTCTCTTTTATTAGTGTAGATGGTTTTCATTTGGTCTGTGATAAGCAAGTGAGGTGAGAACATCTACAAATGTTTTAACATGAAATATATTAATAATAGACAAAATTGGAAAGATTATAAGTTAATTGCCTCTCATTTATACCTTATATTTATAAATATCAACTTCTATGTATTTAAGCTGAATTAGGAGTTTAATATCTCTTGACATTGGAATAAAAATAAAAGCAAAGTTTTCCCAAGCCATAAAATATGTGCAACATTTTCTAAGTTGCTTCTTTTGTGTTGGTTTGATTTTTTAAAATATTGTACCTAGGATATAAAACACACTGACAGCAGTCAGAGGGCAGGGGGAAGGAGAACTGGATGAAAGAAGGTGAAGGGATTAGCCAAAGAACATGTATGCATAACCCATAGACACAGACAAGTGTGTGGTGATGGACAGAGGGAAGCGGGGGAGGGTGGGAGGTGGGTAGAGTGGAGGGAAATGAGGACATCTGGAATAGTGTAAGCAATAAAAATAAAGTAGAAAAAAACCATAAAGAACTAGAAATAGGCCTAAGGTATATTCACTTCTCAAATACATTACTTGATTCTTGCATCTTAAAGGGAGTTCCAAGTTTTGAAAGGAAATTGCCAGACTTTTTCTTAATCTCAATCTTAGAGCAACTTGTAAAAATCTGTCATCTCACTGAATTTATTTCATCTCAATTTTTTATCTTTAGAGCAATTCAACTTTACATTAGAATTTGATTTTTATGAAATACGATAGAATTCTTAACATCTTCATAGCTTTAAAGTTTTCGAGTACAAAAATAACAAAATTTTCTTAATAATGTCTCCTTAAAAGGTAATGTCAGGCTGAACACTACTATTTAAAGATGTGTTTCAAAAGAAGCATCCATAATTCTGCTGAGCTTTATGGTGTCATATTCCCTTGATGTTCAGCCAATAACGTACTCTTTGGTCCAGGGTTGCATTTGCTTTCCTTTAAATGACATCATTTGGTTTCTTCTCTTCGTAAGCTGGCACCAGTATCTCCACAACAGCTTCTGTATTCTCAGTGTGTGTGTGTGTGTGTGTGTGTGTGTGTGTGTGTGTGTGTGTGTAAGGATATAAGTTACTGTTGAAGACCGGGTCCTTATTCACATGTGTCAGCAGCTAACAAGACCCAAAACATGGGGCAGGGTGCATGCAGGTTTTTGTAAAGCAGGGCCTTCATCTCAGCCTGTGCAATGCCCACCTCTCGTTTCAGTATTATAACTTGGCCTCTTCCTTTCATACTGTTTTTGCACAAATTAATCTGACCCCTCTTCTTTGAGTCTGCAATGCAATTTGGTTTTGGTTTCATACCATTGCACAGATAAGTTCATTAACATGCTTTAATTAGTGAAGTGCTTTTTTCTCACATACTCCCTGACCACTGCCCCAGTTCCACCAGCCACACAATATCTTACCTGTTACAAAGAAGAAGAAAAAGATGTGAAAAAATCACAAGTAAATCCAAAGTGTAGAGCTATTCGATAGTTTTGATTCTGATTCCAGTGGCACTCCACTTGGGAGCCTATGATAAATGAGATAGGGTGCCCAAGTTGGCATGTGGTCATTTATCACTCATTAGGTAAGACCTCTATCACAACTGTTATCACGAAAGGTTTCAGTATGAGAATGTGCAGTTCTATCCAGCCTCCCTCTCTAACCTCACAGGGAGCCCTATGCTATGATTCTGGGTTGCGTACCAATTAGCAAAATAAACCACACTTTGATCCTTTAAACTGGGCAGATGGCCCAGGAATAAAGATTCTCTGACCTGTTATAACTAATGTTACCACCCTTACCTATTCCCTTCAATTATTCAGGCTTCCCCCATGCCTAGGCTGGATTCCTGCTGACAGTAATGTGGAACGCACTCATTAATCATATTCCTGTCATTGTACTCTAGGGGGGAGAGAGGGATGCTCCAAAAATAGAATGCCTCTATCTATCTATCTATCTATCTATCTATCTATCTATCTATCTTTCTCTGACAGACAGGAGAAAACTCTGTAATGAACATGTTATCTTGTCATGGAAGATTCTTCAATTGTCTTGAGAAAAAGCCTATAACATTGGTGATGTGTATCTATATATTATAGACATACAATACTGAAGATCTAAATAGATATTAGATTAAGTGCTTTCTAAAAATAACTATGCAATCATAAACTCTCAGTTATGCTAATAATTTCCATGTCATGGAACACTGAATTTTCTAAGCAATAAATGTTTGGTACACAAAGGCAGACATTTGTTTTTATCATTTATATACGTGAAAATGACCCATTCATGAGTGTGTATACGCACATGGAAACAGTTTTATCTTCCTAGATGTGTTTGCAAAACTGTCATGCTGGGTCACAGCATTCAAAGGTTTCTGGAAGATTGTCGTTGCACACAAATCCATCATAATGATAACATCAGCAAGTCTAACATATTTTATGCAATTTTTAAATATATATTTTTATTGATTTCAGAGAGGAAGAGAGAGGGAGAGAGATAGAAACATCAAAGATGAGAGAGAAGTATTGACCGGCTGCTTCCTGCATGCCCGACACTGGGGATCATTCCTGCAACCTGGGCATGTGCCCTGACCAGAAATCAAACTGTGACCTCCTGGTTCATGGATTGATGCTCAACTACTAAGCCATGCTGGTAAGGCAAGGCAAGTCTAACATATTTTAGAGCTAAAATCACTGGTAATGGACATCTAGTCCCATGTCTTTATTTTACAAATGAGGAGGTTGAATCTCAGAAATTTATCATTCTAGAGCTTCCTGACTCTTGCTCCAGTATAGATTATTCCCTAACCCTTTGTATCAGTTACTTAATGAGAGGTCTCACGGAGCAAAGACGGGAGATAGCCAGTGCTCCCTGATCATTCTTTCAAACCCTGCTGCACTGTGCTTTGAGTTTAATGAAGGAGCAGTGTCCCATTTTTCAGCTGAGAGAGCAGAATTAGAGTAGCTGACTTAATTAGAGGCAGACTAGTTAGAGTCCAGCAGAGTAGGGATTGGTATTCAGGCTCCCTGACATCTAACATCTAAAAGCAAGTAATATTATTATTTTCAAGGGCCTGATATTTAGCTCCATTTCATTTCTTTTATTCAGAAGAAAGAAAAAAAACATTTCTATTTTGGTGTACCCGTAAAAATGACTGTTCGCCTTCCTACAGCTGTAAGATAAGGGCTGAAAGAGCATTCGAGAGGCCTGACACTGAACACACTCTTGGAATACACTCCCAGATGTCCTGTTTACAGTCTCCCTGAGGGTCTCTGAGCGTCGCACTGGATTGCTTGCTTAGTAGGATTGTCCAATTATCAGTATAACCAACCCATCCATCACTATCTCCCTTTTCTATAAAATACCAGAGTAAAAGCAAACCACAGGTATGGTTTTCAACATAATTGGCCTGTGGATGGAAAGTGTCAGCTAATCGATCTAGTTGATATATGCATAGTGAGAATGGCTTAAGGGAGGTCAGCCCGCCCACTGTGTCACAGCAAAGTCCACGTGGGAAAGACTAGACAATCACTATTTAAAAGGCACCATTATTCTGTAAATTGTTTTCTTCCTTCTTCCATCCACCCTTCCTTTCATATTTTAGCTTTTATGACTTTTCCTGCACAGAGCATTCTCTCTCACAAAACAGAGAAACCAAAATCTATTCTGTCAATTAGCCTATCGTGTGACCTAAATTAATAACTTCCCATTGATGAAATGAACCACAGATTGACAAACCTGAGAATATAGGATACATGAATCTGAATTTTCCTCAAATAAGAAGAAGCTGGGTTATCTTGGGTAAATCACTTGACCTCTCTGAGACAATTCTGTTACCTGTAAAACTGACATCATCAACTAGAGTAATTGCAAAATACAAAAGAGAGACTATATGTGACAGTGCTTTAGTAAATTAAGTTCCATGTACATATTATTTTTAACACCATCAGATTTTACTTAGTTTCTAACCTTCTTTCACATGACAAGGTAAGATCAATGACTATTGTATAGGTTGCACTATAAGATTTGTATATTCAAATTTTTACAACAATATAACTTAAGATAGGAAATTCTGGTCAAAGCCATCAAAAATGATTTTATCATTTGATACCTGAAACATGTTAATAAAATAAATCACTGTAACATGTAACTTAATTCACATCTTTGCTGATTGGTTTGACATGGATCTGCTGTTACTATGGAAAGGAATTCTGCTTGCAGAATTGAATATTGAGGGGGAAATGGGCCCAAGTGTAAATGGTATTTATAAAGTTTATCTGCCATCAAAACCTGTCTAAACTTCAACTAGAATGTATGGCACTCTAGGTTACACCATCTCATCAGCGCTCCAAGTGGCATTGGGTAATCTTATCTGTGTGTGTCTTATCTGATTGACCGGAGCAGAAAGAGAAATTCTGTTCTACTTCCTGCTGTCCTATCTCTCTGAGCTAAAAGTCTTTGGCCCAGGGTTGTCACTGTAAGTTTTTGACATTTGTCAAAAAAATTAGATTGCCTTTGCTATGTAGAGGTATCCTCAAGAGTTTCTCCAGAATTCATGTTCAACAAGTTTCCAATATTTAACAAAAAAGAGCTTGGTCAACAATAAAGGTAAATAATAAATAAATAAATAAGCTTGGAATAGTAGCATATCATCAAAAGTAAATGGCAGCATGCAGTTCTAAGGGAATGACAGGAGCAAAGTCAGATTAAAATGCAGAAGTGCCGAAACCGGTTTGGCTCAGTGGATAGAGCGTCGGCCTGCGGACTGAGGGGTCCCGGGTTTGATTCTGGTCAAGGGCATGTACCTGGGTTGCAGGCACATCCCCAGTGAGGGGTGTGCAGGAGGCGGCTGATTGATGTTTCTCTCTCATCGATGTTTCTAACTCTCTATCTCTCTCCCTTCCTCTCTGTAAAAAATCAATAAAATATATTTAAAAAAAACAAAAAACAAAAAAAAATTAAAAAAAACAAAACAAAAAAATAATAAAATGCAGAAGTGATAGCAGCATTTGAAAGAGTGTGGTAAGGGAAGTGGTAAAGGTCAAAATGAAGTGAAAATGAAGTTTATGAAGAGGAAAAACGTTGTTCATGTTCAATAAAGGTCCTAATATGTTTTACATAACTTTCAGTGACTCCCCTTTTCCCTCACTATAAAGTTCAAACCCCTGCACTAAGCACGATTCATTTAATAGGTAGTTATGGAATAGTTACTCTGAGCCAGGAGGTGAAGAGACCACAGCAAACACTCCTGGGTTTAATTCCCTATACCTTTTCTACATCTTGCCCAACACAGAAGCTCCATATGTCTATAAATTTCCACAACTGTCCACTAATCTTTCTGCTTCCTTACATTTGCTCATCCAAGAATGGCCTTATCCTTCCTTTGAAACCTTCTTCTTCTTTCAAGGCTTAGGTGGAAGTCACTGCCTCCATGAACCCTTGGCTAATCCATGAAGCCAACTTCCAAAGCACTTGATTATACCTCTGTCTTAGTCCATTAGGATGGCAACAAAAATACCATAGATGCCCTAGCCAATTTGGCTCGGTGGATAGAGCGTCGGCCTGCGGACTGAAGGGTCCCAGGTTCGATTCCGGTCAAGGGTATTTGTGGGCACATCCCCAGTAGGCATTGTGCAGGAGGCAGCTGATCGATGTTTCTCTCTCATCGATGTTTCTAACTCTCTCTATCTCTCTCCCTTCCTCTCTGTAAAAAATCAATAAAATATATTTTTAAAAAAACAACCATAGACTGGGTGGCTTATAAGTAACAGAAATTTATCTCTCACAATTTTGGAGGCTGAGAAGTCCAGGATCATGGTACTGGCAAATTTAGTGCCTGGTGAGAACCCACTTCCATATTTTGCCATCTTCTCCCTGTGTCCTCACAATGTGGAGGGATAAGGAAACTCTCTGAGCCTTTCTTATAAGGTCACTAATCCTATCCACAAGGGCCCCATCCACCCGCCCTCCCCCCACACCCCTCACCCTTGCCAAAGACCTCATCTCCTAAAACTGTCACACTGGGATTAGGTTTCAACATGTGAATTTGGGGTAGACACAAACCTTCAACCTATAGCAACCTCTATGATCAATTACTTGATAAATAATAAACTAATTCATTGGGTAGCATGTCATAAATGGAGGTAAAGTACACTTTGGAGACATGCTTACAGAGAATCCAACACTAAGCTATTCATATGCATCTAAAGCAGTGGTTCTCAACCTGTGGGTCGTGACTCTTTGGGGTGTCAAACGACCCTTTCACAGGGGTCACCTAAGACCATCGGAAAACACATATATAATTACATATTGTTTTTGTGATTAATCACTATGCTTTAATTATGTTCAATTTGTAACAATGAAATTGGGGGTCACCACAACATGAGGAACTGTATTAAAGTGTTGCGGCATTAGGAAGGTTGAGAACCACTGAAAAGCACCTTCTCTTCCAGCCCTGATCCCTCTAAGGAGATGTTACACCCCTAGAGTCTGCCCCTAGTGGTAGTCGAGTCAGCAAGGCAGCACCCACAGCACTGCTGACAATTAAGATAGAGGAGAAGGGAAGTGAAGACAAAATATGAGACTTCAGTTGTGTTTACAATCTATTATGAAGCCAGACATGTAAAATAAATATCTCACTGATAAATGGTATCAATTTCTGAAAAACCTTACAAATTGAGGCAGTGTATATTTCTTCTTTAAAAATGGCATCAAGAGAAAGCCTTTGCTCAGTGGTGATTGGCCAAGTGCATCTGTTGTCTTCTTCCTTTTGTGGCCAAGGGGTCACATCCTGAGGCTTTAGCTAATCATCAGCTTGAACTTAGACCCCAAGGAGAAGGCCCCCCAAGAAAAAGCTATAACCTGCATTTGAGACTTGGATTTATTATGCCTTTTTGATTTTCTCTTGAGAGAAATCTATTTAGAAATAACTAATAATTAAAATTAATATTTATAAGGCATATTCTTAAAGCTTATTGAAAGTCTCAATTTTCCCCTATTACTTCCCTATATTTATAATAAGTGACTATCTTGGACCCAGGGAATTGGGAACTCATGGCATATTTTAAGTTATTACTCACTAGGATTCCTCACAAGGGTAGTTGGTAGGGTTTTTTCACTCAATTCTTTCCGATTTCCAATTGTAGTGGGAAAAGTGCCTACAAATATTGCTGATGAGTCAGAAACTACACATTCTCTGGTAACATCAGTAGGAAGCTAAGTACTGAGAGAACACTACCATTTTTGCAAAGTAATTTCTGTGAGAGATCCCCAAACGATGGTTACATGTTTTCACTTTGCTCTCTATTTGGTGAGAAATTGCTTTCAGCACCAGGCAGGGCTGTCTGCCCGATTTGTGGCCCATGGACAAATTTCATTTTGCCTCTTCTTACAAGAAATATGTTAAGCAGCTCTCAGGTTCTATTTTATAATGGGGGTGGGGGGACATGCAGCAGAACTGCTAGGCAAGGAGGGGGTCTTCTGAAGCCACAGCCTTTAACCTGGATGAAGAGTCTCTCTCCTCCGACTTCTTCAGCACAGTAATTGCATTCCAAAGAGCACAGAGGTATCAGTCATGGTTCACAAGGAGTCAACAAAACAGAACCAATTGATTTAAGCAGAAAAGGAATGTATTACAGACACTGAATAGCTTTTGGCATCTCTGGGAAAGCAGAAAACCAGGCTTGGAGCCTTTATGGCCAAATAAAAGGATCACTTTACCGAGGAGCATGGCCCTAACAGACACTCAGCACATGTGGCACCAGCAACACTGAGCCCTGGACACACCTTCAGAACCTCCCTTCTGCTGGTTCTGGAAGCCACCTTCTAGGCGGGGCTGGAATCAGCCAACATTCTAGATCAGGAAGAACACAAGAGCCAGGAGGGAATGGTGTGTGTCCATTGCTCTCTTTCCACTGACCCCATGCCACTTGTTTTTGATTTATTCACTGAGTGCCTCTGAGCAAGTTATTTAACATGTCCAGCCTATGCCATTCACCCAATTGGAGTCCCTGATTGCATTCTTGCCCTCTAACAGCTCAGTTCCATGCTCAACTGAGCTTTTTCCAACATAAGTCTGATGACGTTCTTTCCAGGCTTAAGGCTCACCAATGGCTGCCTAAACACCTTACCATAACCTGCAAGACCCTATAGGAATTGATCTCTGCCTAGATTCCCTTCAAGGCATCTTGAACCATCCTTCCCTCCATAAGTTGTTCCTCAGCCCCACTGACCTTCCAACACGGACAAGCTTGTCAAAACGCAGGGCTCCTACACCTGTGGTTTTCTCTACCTGACATGTTCTCCCCCCAAATCGCTGCATGGGGGGACCCTTTTCATCATTCAGTGGCTCAAATGCCACTTCCTGAAAGACAACTTCCTGACCACCCTATCTAAATTGAACCCCCCCCAACTCTTCATACAATACCGTCTTTTAAAAATCATAGTTCTTATCAATACCTAGATTATCTTATTGATCTATTTATCGACTGTTTATTTTCTGTTTGCTCTACTAAAAAGTAAGGTCCATGTTCATCTCAGTATCCCCAGTGCCTAGAATTGTGCGTAGATAATTAACAAGCCTTATACTGTGCCAAATTTCTGAGCTTCTGGCTCAATTCCTTCCACACTCTGCCTAACTCAAGGCTTCCCTTTGCCCCACTTCCTTGTACCCTAACTGGGTTTCCTGTCATGTGTTTGAGCAGATGGGACCTCCCACTTCCCCTGAAGCAGACGGCATCCTTCATGGCTAGTGTAGGCAGAGTATTCATAGACTGGGAGTTGATCAGTGTGTATAGAGAGGGCTGTGGAGTTTGGAAGAAGTTGAGTGGGAGAGTGCCAGGGCTTAACCTCAGCTGTCATTCCTTCCTGGATGAATACAACAGAGCAAATCAGACAGGGCCGGGCATATAAACCATGTGTCTCATCAATGTTCTTTTTCTTAGAGACACAATCAGCAGGATTCACTAAAACATCCATATGCTTGTTAGTGCTTCCTGTTAATACAGAGTCTCAAAAGCGGGGTTAATCCAAATGGAAGAGGCGTGCCCTGGGACTTGAATGACTGCAGTGATGTCTGAGCTATCTGTGCTTTCTCAGCTATAGCTTCAAAAGAAGGATGGCATTTTTTCCCTTCAAGGAAAGTCCTCTTCTAATTGTTTCCTCTTGACCTTTAGCTGCACTGGCTCTACTCCAAATACACTTGCAAATAAACATGTCCTCCAAAAGAAGACAGGCATCCTCTGAGAATCCCTACATCAGAGACCTTGACCTAAATGTTGTGATGAGTTGGGAAATAGTTTTCAGTCTTAACTACTTTCCTTTTAATTATCTGAAGTATCTAGATAATCACTTCCATCTCATTCTGCTAATGGAGAAATAGCCATCATGCTGCACTCTGTGGTTTGTATTAGTTATGACCCTTTGCAGTTTTGTCAACCCCACACAGAGATCCAATTCTACTCTCTCATCAAAGGACTTGCCAGGACTTAGAACTATTGAATGGCAGGAGGTGAGTGAGGAGGGAGGGAAGTGTCTAAACTCTTCTTTCTTCCATTCTGCTCTTGGTCTTCCTGACTAAAGGTTTTTACCCTTGTCCCTCCACACCATCTTTTCTCTCCCACTGATTGTTAGATAAGTTTCTGCCTCCTCTCCTTTCCCCCAGGGGCGGTAATATCTAATCACTCCTAGTGCCTAGAACTCTGCATAGATAATTAACAAGCCTTACATTGTGCCAAATATCTGAGTTTGAAAGAAAAGGCCCTTCAGGCAACCTTCTTTTCTGATACTTAAATAGAAGACTTGTTTAAATCATTGTTTCTACTTTTGCAAGAGGTGGTGGAGGGAGAACGTCCCTTTTGGATCAAATGAAAGAAAAGAGGGGGAGATAAATGTCCGGGAACAACCACATATGGCTTGGAGATACAACATTGAAAATGGTTGCAATAACAGAAACTACTGGAAGTACTTAGACAAATAAGGGAGACTTCATTGTAGAGAAAGGGTTTCCCATGGGACCGTGAGGCTGGGCTGCAAGAGTAGCTGTGGCTTAGGGATCCAAGCTCTGTCTGAACCTGTTTTCTATCTCTTGTCTCTTGCCTGTGTGCTATGGCATGGCTTTCCCTCTCTCCCACTCTCACTGTCCTCTCTTGCTTTCCAGCTATTTCTGTCCTTCTGGTGCTTACGCTTGACTTTGTCTGACTTTCGGTCTAAACCAGCTTCCTTGCATCTCAGTGCATATGGAAGAAGTAAGACCACTGATGCCTCCTGAATTTAACTGTGACAGATCCAGCCTCCCAAATTTCCAGGAAAAGGACTTTAGCAAGTCCACCCTTGAACTGATCAAGAGAGGACATAGTGAGTCAGTGTTTTATCAACATGGCAGCCAGTGCTAGTGCTACAGCCATATGAACGGAAGTCTCAGAGCAGGGCTGAAGGACGAGGGGCACATATAATGAATATCTACTGCATCATTTAGTTGTAATGCATGGCAAATTGTCTTCCTACTTTATGAGTATTCTACCAGTTGGCTAGTGAATTTCATCTCACTTGGGAACAAAAAAAGAGCACTAGACCCTTATAAATATTCACAAATCTATCTATTCATATAATAGCAATCTTCCAGAAATCTGTATCGGCTACACATAACTAAAGAGGGGATCCTGCTCTTACCATATCAATTGTGAGACATTGCTTGGTGCTCTGTGTGGTTGCCAACGAGATTAAGTGCTTTATTCTACATTTGTAACAGATGGAGAGCTTTCTCCACTCACCATCATTCTCATTTCATTGAGCCAGATGGGATTAAGGGAATTAGAAAATAACAATGCATAAAATAAATATTAATGCTGCTCCTTCTCCTTTTTTAGGACTATAATTTTAATGTCATTTTTCCTCTCTCTGTCTGTCTTTCCTCAATGTACTAATTCAAAAGTCTATATTCTGTGGTGACATATATGCATTTCACAGTACAATGAAGGTAGTAAGTGCTCAATAAAGTTTTGCTGAAATGAACTGTTTATCAGGTAGGTGTTGAATGTCACATGACTGATTTTGCCATCTCTCTTCTAATGGAACAAGCAAAAAGGAAGAGATAAATGTTGAAGTAGACATCAATGTCTTGGGAAGTCCCTTATGGACATTTCTGGAGTATTATTAACGTTGTCTTGCAACTCTAGGCTGTGAAGGTTTTTTTCCTTTTTTCAGAATTAGAAGCAGGTGGCTTCCCTTAGGGACATACTAAAAATATTCTGCTCCACATATGCCTTTCCCAGTGTTATGCAGGTATGTGTGCCTTTGCTAGATGCAGCAGCCTACCTGCTGTTTTGAATATATTCCAAGATCATTTGCCAGGTATTGGCAATTCATTCTAGAAGTGTTCCTTTAAACACCTCCGCTGTGCTAAGTGCTGTGTAGTTCCAATAAATAAAAAGCTAAGATAAATGGTGATGGTAAGAAAATGGTTTGATTTTCACTTCTAGTGGACATTCTACATCTTTCCAAAAACCGTAACTATTAAGTTTTCAAAAACTGAAATCTTCTCCCATACCTCTTAGTTATTTTTTCTCATTTTAAGATAGCTTAACCTAAGACTTACATGTGCTAGTTGTAAGTGGTTTGATATTTTGTTTGTTTTCTCTGTGTGTTTTTATTCCATGACTTTTAAATTGATATTCTTACTGTTCCATTCTTGTGGTAGAGGAAACTAAACGTTTTAACAGAATTTTTTTAACGAAAGTAAATCTTTGAGAGTTTATTTATTTATTTAACATATTTTTATTGATTTCAGAGAGGAATGAGAGGGAGAAAGAGATAGAAACTTCAAGGATGGGAGAGAATCACTGATCGGTTACCTCCTGCACGCCCCACACTGGGTACTGAGCCCGAAACCCAGGCATGTACTCTGACCGGCAATTGAACTGTGACCTCCAGGTTCATAGGTCAATGCTCAACCATTGAGCCACGCTGGCCAAGCTTAACAGAATTTGTTAATTAAGATTTTAAAAATAAGGAATATTTTCTAAGAATATGTTAACTCTTCTCTCCATGTTTAGAGCTATCTGCAAACCAAGTAGTGAAGTGTGGCCACCCTCAGGTAAATTTGGTCACTGTAACAACCAAACCTGAAAATGAATACCTAAGCAGCTTTCTTGAGGAAAAAGGTCCTTTCCCTAAGAACTGAAATTAATGAAGGTATATGTCTAACAAGAATATGACAGGAGTGGAGATTTTTTCTATCTGGCAGCTAACACAACAGTCAACTCTTGCTTGAAAGTCCATGTGGAATAAAAGAATGGGCAATGCCTTGAAAACACTCCGAGCACTCACTTAACAACCTCTGCATAATGCAAAAAATGACGGCAGTGTGTGTATAACTGTGTTGCCTAACGAATTTCTGGAAAGAAGGGGGTCTTCATTAAAGCATTCCCGTGAAAACTCTGAATTCAGCAGGCAGAATACAGGGTTTCCCTCCAGACTGGCCATCAAGGCTTTGACATATTCAGCTACTCCATACCCATGAAGGTCCATTTTGCTCCCTGATAGGTTTTGCACAAAATACTGATAGCATCTTTTATCACAGGTCTTTAGGTATTATTCGGCTACATTTTACAATCATGGTCTGCGAACGGAGATTCAGAAAGCTTAAGTGATTCCGGATGCTATTCTTTTCTGTCCTCATTAGGTTTGCCGCACTCTGTCCAAGACCTGTCTGGGAAGAAAACAAACCGTGACACAGATAACGCGGTCCATCTGGGTCACGGCAGCAGCTTGCAGTGATCCATCTGTACTGATACAAGGGATACGGGTTAGGAACACCAGTTACTGTGCCGCTCCCACCTTGACTCACCTCCATCTCCTCTTTGCTGAACTCCTGCCGCACTCACCCTTCAGTCACACCTTGGGCTCTCAATCATTCACCTCTCTGCACTGTTGCTTAATGATTTCATGTTCATTTATGCAACTGGCACACAATTATGAAGCATCTCCTGTGAAGAAAGCGCTATTCTAGGTTGATGTGTGTGTGTTTTTCTATTTTTTTAAACCTTACTCATGTCAATACTTCCATCTTATTCAAAAAGAAAGACAGAGTGGAAGGAAACTTGGTTTTCTATTGCAGTGAGGAGTCATTGTTTTCAGGAATTAAAACCTAGGAAAGAAGAAAGGATTAGTGTGGTGTTCATTAGGACTCTCACAAATATTCTATTCTTCTTTTCTCTTACATATATTCTTGTTGAAATTACTCACCCTCTCTGAAGTTAGGTGTGATCATGTGACATCTTTTGGCCAATGAAACATGAGTTCAAGTGATCTGTAGAACTTCCAGGTGGAAGTTTTAAGGGCCAATAGGCAATTTGCCACATTCTTTTTGTCCTTATCGATCATACAAGTATATAATGAAGTATAGCTGCCAACAGCCAGGCTGTGAGAGGGTCCACTACAAGCAGAGCCCCTCCCACAACCTCCAGTGAATGTGCAGCATGAGTGAGCAATAAACTTTTGCTATATTAAACCACTGTGATTTCTAACAGCTTTATTAAGAGATAATTTGCATATCACAAAATTCTCCTGTTTAAACTGTACAGTTCAATGTTTTTCATATATAAACTTGTGTAACCATCACCATAATCTAATTTTAGCACTTACATCAGAATCATTTAGATTTCATCCACAAGAAATCTTATACCCATTAGCAGTCGCTCCCCATTTCTCCCTCATTCTTTCAGCCCTAGGCAATCATGAATCTACTTCTGTCACTATAAATTTACATATCCTGGGAATTTCACATAAATTGACGTATACAATATGTGTTCTTTTGTGACTTTCCCCTCACCCCCACCACTGAATGTAATGTTTTGAGGGTTTGTCCATGTTGTAGCATCTCTCAGTGATGCATTCCTTTTTATTGCTGCATATGTTTTACATATCTACCACGTTTTGTTTATCCATTCATCATGTGGTGAACATTTGTGTTGTTTCTGCTTTTTGGCATTTATGAATAACTAGAGGCCCGATGCATGAAATTCGTGCAAGAGTAGGCTTCCCTTCCCCCTGACTGCCGGCACCAGCTTCCCTCTGGCACCCGGGACCCAGGCTTCCCTCACAGCCCCAGCTTCGTATGGAAGGTCCTCTGGTCTAATTAGCATATTATGCTTTTATTATTATAGATGATGTTATAAACAGTTGTGTACATGTTCTTTGTGTATATATATATATTTTTTGTTTCTCTTGAAATTTCTCTAGAAGTGAAATTGCTGGATGATATAGTAACTGTTGATCAACTTGAGGAACTGCCAAACTATTTTCCAAATTAATATTCGTACATTCACATCAGCAATATAAGAAGGTTCCAGTTTCTTCACATTCTCATCAATAATTGTCTGGCCTTTCTATTATACTCATTCAAGTGGGTGGGCAGTGGTATCTTACCACGCAGCCCTTTTTTCTAGAGTGTCAACTACTGTCTTATCATGTTCAGTATGTACTTGTCTTATTGGGTTCACCCGTGTTTTAATAATCTCTAAACTGATTGATGTTTATCTTATTAGACCTTCCCCCACACAGGCACTATCTTTTTGGAGTCCCATCTTGGATTGTGCTTCCCAAAAATAGGGTTTGTCTTCGGAACATAAAAGTGCTTAACAAATGTTTGATGAATAAATGAACAAATAAATAAAATGGATGCATATATGAATGGACAAGTTTAATCGCTCATTCTCACAATCACCACTTGCATCATTTGCTGGCAATGTCACTCTGTAGCAGAAAGAGTATGGAGTCAGGCATGGAGATTGAGTCTCAGCTTCATTGCCCATAAGCTCTGTGAGGATGGATACGTTACTTAAGTCTCAGACTGTTCATCTGTAAGACGAGAAATAATATCAGAGGTCATATGAGAGGCCACATGAGACAGCAAAGGTAATGGATGCATGCAGAGTAAACACTCATTGAATATTCCCTTCCCTTTAAGATAAGTGTTGCAACCTGAGTTGCCTCCTAGTTTCCTTGTCTTGAGCTGGTTCTTCTTTGCCTGGGTTATTGTATTGGTGTGCTACCTAACATCTAGAGATGGAGTATATCACATTTGAAACTCAAATTCTGGAGCCAGGCTGTCTGCATTAAAGACCAGACCCCACCACATTTTGTGTGATCTACGAAAGTACCTTGACATTACCTTGCCTCCTCATCTGGAAAATGGGAATAACAGTGCCTTCTTTTTAGGAATGCCAGCTTAGAATTAAATATGCTGATGTCTATAAAGCTTATAGAACCATATCTGGCCCAATGAACAACTTCAAAATGTTTATTTTACTATTGTTGTTGATATCATTACTATTATTATTACTATTACTATTACTATCACCATTACTTCAGGCACTTAAGTAAAAGAGCCCTCCAATGTTCTTCATGGAGGTAGGATTCTACCTGAATCTCCACCTACTTGATGTTTACTACTGGATGTCATGAGTGCCAACTGTCTCTTTCTCTAAACTCTGTGGGTTGTTTGCTGCTGAACGTTGTCCCAAATACTTGCAAAATGCAATACTCTGCAGTTAGTCTGTCTCCACTTCAAGATCTACTCATTCGTTGTCTGTCCCATTTTGAAATATATGGAGTCCTGTTATTCCAAAATTAAGTGGCCCTTAGATCACTGAGGGGTGTGTGTGTGTGTGTGTGTGTGTGTGTGTGTGTGCACAAATACATATCACCTCTGCTGTCACATGTTTTCTGACTCTTTGCTGTGAGCAGTCACTTCTCGTTTCCACAGAGCAGCCCTTCCTCTCCGGATTCATTGTCTAATCTGCTGTGGTTTTGCCAAACAGGAAAACCCAGCTTGTTGGAATTGTGTACACAGTAAATGTGAAGAGACCCTGACAGGAAGCCTCTGGGGATCTCCCATGAGTCAAGAAAGGAAGTGTCAGTGTATGAACATTGTAACACATAGTAAAACACAAGTAAACCCAATAAGACAAGTACATACTGTACCTGAAAAGACATTAGTTGACACTCGAGAAAAACAAGCTGCATGGAAGCAGAGGGTCACAATGACCATCCATACAAGAGCCAGGGTTTGATGAGCTCCCTTAAAAAGTCAGTAGGCTATGATAGAATCTTAGAAGATTCTTTTTAGATCACATTCTTATTCCCGGTTGTGATCTAGTAGAGGTGAGCTTTGCCGAGCATCTAAGTCAGAGAGGTAGAATGTCATCATTCTAATTGTATTACGAGGAATGCAAAAGCATCCAATTCACTTCTTGTCCATAGCATCAAATGTTCTGGGCCATAAAGGAACGGAAGTGTACTATACCTTTGCTACGGGGAGGTCTGTAAGGGTTTTGACACTCTTACCTCTGATTCTCTTTGCAATGTTTAGAAAATTCTGCACAGCCCAAGTCTAGCTGTAGATAGTCACTCCCCCCGCTCCCTGACCCCGGAAGCCACAGGGCAATAGTAATAGCAGCATCTACTGCCCAGTGGCAGTGGTGCCCATGGCGATATCCGGTGAATGGCCATGTGATGACAGGGTGGCACTGCCAAGCTCAGGCTTCAGCAGGAGGCCTAGGTTCTCCTAGACATCTGTTCTGGTGACATTTTAGCTGTGGATTAAATGAGCTGACCTCTTCTTTTCCCCTCCCATTGTCCAAGTCTGGTTCTCCATTTCCGCCTACAATGCTGTTAATACCTAAGAATTTTCCAGTAAATTGCTTTTATGCTTAGTTCTTGTTTTCAGCCAAGAACTCTATGTAGGACAGATAAGTATTTTTTTTTTATTTAAATCATATACAAAGCAAGCATTTGATATCAAAAGATAGTTTAGCCATATATTAGATATATTCAGTACATTTTATTGTCATATCCTTATTAACACAATTATGCCAAGAAGGTGGCAAAACTTTGACTTACCACTTTCTACTTAGTTTTACTTCCCAGAGAATCTTATAACCTAGCAAACAGTGTTTAAATCATCTTTAAAAATCACTTATTTCCCCTGTTTTCTTCTAGAAGTTTTACGGTTTCAGGACTAATATTTAAGTCTTTAATCCATTTTGAGTTAATTTTTGTGTATGGTGTAAGATAAGGAACACATTTTATTCTTTTTCATATTGGTATCTAGTTTTCCTAACAACATTTATTGAAGAATCTATATTTTCCCTATTTTGTATTCTTTGTATTCTTGTTGAAGAGTTGTTGACCTTATATATGTGGGTTTATTTCTAGGCTCTCTATTCTGTCCCATTGGCCAATGTGTCTGTTTTTTAATGTCAGTACCACAGTTTTGATTACTGTAGCTTTGTAATATAATTTGAAATTAGGAAGTGTGATACCTCCACCTTTGTTCTTCTTATTCGAGATGGTTTTGGCTCTTTGGGGTATTTCTGGGTCTAGCTGAATTTTAGGATTGTCTTTTCTATTAGTCTTGGCAATAATTTTTTGCATATGACACCAAATGCACAAGCAACTAAAGCAAAAATAAACAACTGAGATTACATTAAGCAAAAAAATTCTTCACAGCAAAGGAAGCCACAAACCTACAGAATGAGAAATAAAAACATTTGTAAACCTTATGTCTGATAAGGGGTTAATATTCCAAATATATAAGAAACTCATGTGACTTGATAGTAATAATAATAACCCAATTAAAACATGGGCAAAGGATTTGAATAGACATTTCTCCAAAGATGGCATACAAACTACCAACAAGTAAATGAAAGGATGGTCAACATCACTAACATCAGGGAAATGAAATCAAAACCACAGTGATATATTACCTCAGGCATATTTGGAAGGTTACTATTTAAAAAACAAAAGACAACCAGTGGATGTGGAGAAAAGGAAGTCCTTATGTACTGTTGACAGACCCTATGTCACTGGGTTAGAATCAGAATGTGTTAATGTATGAAAGTGCTTTGTAAAAAGCAATTCTCCAAATAAGTATCAGATAATGGAACAAGAGAGGAGAGTATGTTTAAAGGTGCTGTGTTTAGATTAACATCACGATGGGGAAACAAACTTGGCAATCATAAAAACAAAAACAAAACATTTACCTTAGAAATATAAAATAATCTACAAATTTTTATAAAAAAGCTGGCCTACTTGCTCCTAATTTGTGTGGTATGCATAGTGCTCTCATAACAATGTGAATGGTTAGGTTGTAAGAGACAGATAAAGTGGATATAAACTTAGCCTTTCGGAGTCATGAAAGCATCAGATAGCAATTTCAGAAAGGTGTGACTTTATTTAAAACCGAGCTACTGTGAATTCTATCATACTGCAGACACCTCTGACTCACCAGTCTCTGTTGGCATATTGCTATGCTGACAAATTCTCACATAAACTGAAAATTTCCATGTTGTAAACAAGTATGTGGGTTCCTGACGGTCTAGCTTCTATCCTGAGATGGAACTTTGGAAAGTGGAGTCCTCACTTGACTGACCCTGTATAATCCACTTCTCATATTAGCAAAGCAGATTCAAATATTTATCACCCAAATCAGAGAGTCAGTGTGAACATTAATATTAAATCTGATACTCTTCTTCAAGTTTGAGAAACACATCACATCATTGGCCTCCTTGGCTAGATTTCCTGAGATAGAGTAGTATGGTGTGTTAATTTGGTCATCTTTATGATACCAGGGGCTCTATTTCCACTTCCATCCACAAGAGGACAAATATGGCCCATTGGTCCAGAAGCAGCTGAGCCAGGATATCAGATGCACACAAATGTGAGTGTACCTGCAGGCAAATACAGGTTGGGTGATGGATCTTCCTTCTGCTGAGGCAGAGTCAGTCACAGGGGCTTGGGTTATATGGTTTATGAGCATCATCCCATCATCTAAGCAGAATGAACTGGGCCTGTGATACAACCACGCAGACGGATGAAAAGTCATAAACTATTGCAGGGAAGGGACTAGATAAGATACATTTGCATATCATGGACTTTGGATCAGGCAACCAGCACATACATTACAAACAATAATGAGAAGTATTGGACCCACATACCAGATGTAGGATTAAATGATGTACCCATTAAAGGCCTAATGTAGTATCTAGCTTACAGATGCTCAGTATATCAATATCACTATTCATTTGTTTACCTTCCTCCTATTTTTAAAAATTACTTTGGGAAGGGTTTTATCTATATATCAGGAGGATTTGGATTCCATAATTACAATGTTTCTTCTAGCTCAGGGGTGGGCAAACTTTTTGACTTGAGGGCCACAATGGATTCTTAAACTAGACCAGAGGGCCAGAACAAAAGCATGGATGGAGTGTTTGTGTGAACTAATATAAATTCAAAATAAACATCATTACATAAAAGGGTACGGTCTTTTTTTTTTTTTAGTTTTATTCATTTCAAACGGCCCGCGGGCCGTAGTTTGCCCACGGCTGTTCTAGCTCAATGAGTAGTATGAACCTAGCAGTAAGTTTATCTTTGAACAGGCCCATTTTTTCAAGAGCTGGGAGCAATGTCTTATAAACATAGGAGACCTCTCTGTGATCCTCTGGCCTGCTAGTTGGGATGAGGGAGAGAATGGAGAAGGGAATATCTGTTTTTATCACAATTATGATCCCGAGCCCATTTTCCATGTACTTTTATTCTCCTACTAGAGGCCCGGTGCACAAATTCGTGCATGGGTGGGGTCCGGCCAGCCTGCCCTGATGGTTGTTGATCAGGGCCAGGCCGGTGGTGGGGAGGGGACACAGAAGGTTGGCTTGCCATCCCCACCCCCAATTGGGGTTGGGGGGTCCAACTGGGGGCTCGGCTGGCTGGGGAGAGGGGTTGCAGGAGGTTGGAGGGGCTGATTGGGGCCCCCCATCGCGCTGGTAGACTGCTGCAGTGCACGTCATAGCGACCGATTGTTTTGGTCATTTTGGTCATTCTGGTTGTTCTGCCATTCCAGTTGCTTGGCTTTTATATATACTAGAGGCCTGGTGCACGAAATTCATGCACTTGGGGGGGTGGGAGGTGTCCCTCAGCCTGGCCTGTCCCCTCACACAATCCGGGAGTCCTCGGGGGATGTCCGAATGCCGCGGAGGTGGGAGAGGCTCCCGCCACTGCCGCTGCACTCGCCAGCTGTGAGCCTGGCTTCTCGATGAGCAGTGCTTCCCCTGTGGGAGCACACTCACCACCAGGGGGCAGCTCCTGCATTGACCGTGTGCCCCCTGGTGGTCAGTGTGCATCATAGTGACCGGTCGTTCCACCATCAGGCCGAAACCAGCTCTCCAACATCCCCCAAGGGGTCCCGGATTGTGAGAGGGTGCAGGTCAGGCCAAAGGACCCCACCGGAGCATGAACAGGACCCAGGAGGGACACAGGAAGTTGGCCAGCCAGGGAGGGACACAGGAGGGCTCCAGGGCATGTCCGGCCCATCTTGCTCAGTCCCGATCGGCCAGACCCCAGCAACAAGCTAACCTACCGGTCAGAGCGTCTGCCCCCTAGTGGTCAGTGCACATCATATCAACTGGTTGACAGGTCGACTGTCTGCCCCCTGATGGTCAGTGCACATCATAGCGAGCGGTGGAGCAGCCTTAGCATATCATTAGCATATTATGCTTTGATTGGTTGAACGGCTGACTGGACACTTAGCATATTAAGCTTTTATTATATAGGATAGATTTCTAGATGCTTTTTAAAAAAGATTTCTTATTGATATTTAGAGAGAGAGGATGAGAGAGAGAGAGAGAGAGAGAGAGAGAGAGAGAGACAGAAAGAAACATTGATGTGAAAGTGGAACCTTGATCGGCTGCCTCCTGCATGCCCCCTACTGAGGACTGAGCCTGAAACCCAGGGATGTGCCCTGACCAGGAATTGAACCAGAAACCTTTTGGTGCCCAGGACAAAGCCCAACCAACTGAGCCACACCAGCTACGGCTATATCTAGATGCTTTAAATTGCTCAACCAACTTCAGTGATGAAATAGGTCTGCCTGCGGTTTTATGAGGAAAGAACAGGACCCAAAGAAAACAAGGATTTGGAAGTCTTTATCATCCAACCAATTTCTACAAGTGGGAAGAGTCTAGTCCTGTGCGATCCTGTGGACATAGACCTTCCTTCCTATTGGAAAGCAGAAGTGATAACCAGATTTCCACACCTGAACATCTATTTTCCAGGTTATTAAAGATGTCAGCCAGGGCCAGACATGGGCAAAATTAGCATATAGAGGTGATGTGTTGCAAAGAGTATTGGGATGGGCCACAATACCTGGATCCTGGCTCTAGCATTCACTGGTTATATGACCTTGGACAAGTCATTTCTTTTTTTGAGCCTTGGTTTTTCTCATGGGAAGTAAAATGGGAGTCATAAATAACACGTTCAATATTTACCTAAAAGGAGAAAATGTGAAGTGTTTAAACAGATATAAAAGCACAGCTGTAAGTCTGGGCCTGCCTCCCACGTTCTTGCCTGCTCCTTCCCTTCCCTTCTGAGTTTCTTCACCCCCTCCCATAGCCAACAGTTCCTCGGGGTGAGGAAGAAATCTAGTTAATTCATAACAAAGTGTTACCGCCATGGGTGACTCTTCCCTATGTCATCTGCATGCTAATGAATGAATCTCTGGCTTTAGAATATCCGATGTTAGCAAGAGACAAGGAAGGAAGGAGGTAGGAGAATGTATGTGTGGAGTGGGTGGGTGGGTGATCAGGTAGCCTTAGGTAGAAACCTCCCTGATAAACCAAAGACAGTAGCCTGCTCTACCTGAAGCAAAACCGGCTGTGCAGGGAGCCTTTTAAAGCACGGTTAACGTGAAATTCTCTCTCTGCATCCTTGGTCCGCAATGACACCGACAGATGCTAAACTTCGGCCTGTCTAGAACAGTAAATTAGGTTATAGAGGCTGCCAAAAATCCCAAAGTCATCCTCAGAAAGTGCAACATTGTGAGATCTGAAGCAAAGGTCAGAGACATAGATGCTAAAGTGAGTTTTAAGAGAGAAACCACCAAATACATAGGGGGCAGGGAAGAGAGAAAGGAAGGCGGGCCCTTGGCCGTCTGGCAAATCCTATCAGACTCTCATAAACAACATTGAGATCAGACAGAAAGTGGTCCTGGCTCCTTTCCCCAGTAATAAGTACAGTATATTCATAAAGGATGATACTGTATTAGAGACTGTATATTCATAACCTGTTCCAGAACTCTCAGCCCAAACCTCCTGGGACATTGGGAGGTCTTTCTGAGACCTCCTTCCTGCTGGAGAAGTTCCCACCTGACAGTAATGAGGCTGTGCAGGGGAAGGAGATAATTTGCTAAATGGAATCAGTTGAACAAATGCCTGGGTAGGACTAGGCTTCTTCATGGCTTGCAGCAAAGTGTTACAAAGTAAGAACTGCCGTCTGGCCCCGGGTTCTCCACAGTGGCGAGGCAGCCTTAAAAACCCAGAGACCCAATTCCTCCAAAAAGATTACTCCAGAAACTGTGTTGCGGATGGGGAGGGGCAACAAAATAAAGAGCAGTGCCTAGGCCTTCACTGCCACCAGCAGGGCCCAGGAGAAATGCAGGCCTGCAGAGCCCCAGGTGAGAGGATGAAACTGACAGCTAAACTGACTTCGCCCTGTGCCCACCCACCCCTTCCCCAATCGCTACGATTTGGAAAAGCTGCTCTTCCTCTCTAAAAGTGGAGCTCCTGCCCTAAAGCTCAGAATCAAGGGCTTGGAGAAAAAACTCCAATGAAGGGACCATTCCTTCCTGTCTGGGATTTGCAGTATTTCCATAGGTGCAGTGGAGTGATGCCCAGAGATGGCAATTTTACAGCTGGGTCCGCTTATGTCTCACTTCACCTGGGACGTGGACCAGACCCCTCCAGCCGTCCACCTTAGATGAGCATCAGGTAGAACCAACTCACGCTTTGCATGAATTTGAAAATATCGGCCCAACGCCTGCTTGATCTCTCGCACCCCGTCCCAATCCGTGACCACCTGCATTTTGCGGGCCCTTGGGCGGGACGGCGCTGCCTGGAGAGCGCGCCAGGAGGCGCAGGGCGCCCCGCATCTTCAAGGCTGTGGGCCCAGGAAACACTTGGAGGGCGGAATGGCCCGGGAGTGCGCCCGCGTTGCAGCAGGAAGGACCCCCTGGAGCCTTAGAGGCCTGCGGAGGGCTCCCGGCAGAGATCCGCTTTTGGAAAGGTTCCCCGACCACGCGACGGAGAGCACGTGAGTCGCGCAGCTTCGCTATAAAAACCCCGGCTTCGCTGCGCCTCAGGAGCGAGAGGAGCTGAAGGACAGGACCACCTGCGCCACCAGCGACAGGGCGGCGGTGACACTCCTTCCGAGGCGCCCGAAAAGGTTCTGCAATGTGATGCTTCCTACCCTCGGGGGCCGGACTCGGTGCGTGTGTCTAACTTTGAGGCCGTATTCCCGGCACATGGGCACAGACGCGCTGACGCCGGCACGCGTGCCTTCCCGAAAATCCTCAGGGCGGCTGTGCCCTTTAGGAGACGGGGCAGAGCAGCGGTGATCCCGGGCTAACGTCTTCCCTGCCTTCCGCCAAGGAGGCAGCCGTGAGCGCTCGGGATCATCCCCAGTGAAGCCCGGCCAGCCCCCGGGTAGCCCGAGGCCCCAGCCCCGCCGCCCTTGAAGCCGCCGGAGGCAGCTTCCGATAAACTCGGGACGCCTTTCCGAGATAAAGTTTGCGCTGCTACCCTCGCCCGCTCGGTCCCGCCTCCTAGACAGCCCCCTCCTCCCGCGGCGGGCGCGGGCGGGGAGATGGCCGCGGACTCGGCGACGGGCGCGGGCGCTTCCCAGCGCCAAGGGGCGCCGCGCTCGTAGCCGCCGACACGCTGACCTCCCTCTCCCACCGGCTGCTGCGCTGAACTCCGGCCGCGAGCGCAGGCGGACTCCCGGAGAGGCAGCAGGCGGCGGCGACTAAGGCCGGAGGAAAGGTCCGCATGGCCGCTCCGCGCCGGCCGGTGCTGTGTGCCCGGGAGCTCGCCGGCGGCGCCTCGGGCTCGGAGCGGCTCTAGCCGCGCTGCCTGCGGGGATCGACCTCGCAGTTCCCGCGAATCGCGGGCAGGAACCCGAGGAGCAGAAGGCGGCGGCGGCGGCGATCCCTCCAAAGGGCGATGTGGCCGGCCGGCGCGGGCACCAAGCTGCCCTGCCCCCGCGACTCTGCGCTCCGGCGGGCGGCTTTCTCCGGGAACCTCACCGCCCTGCCTTCCCACCTCGTGCCCGCCGGCCGCAGCGTCCGGGTCTTCATCAGCGCCAACCCTGAAGGTAAGTCCCTCGCTCGGCTTTGCCCGTCCCTCTGTCCTTCTGTCCGTGCGCGCAGCGGGATCGGCGAACGGGCGCGCCGTGCGTCCCCGGTGCTCCCTTCCTCCAGCTCAAGCCTTGGCTGCCCTGAGCGCGTGGGAATTTCATTGGAATCACTTTTACTCACCTCACTCATCCCCTCTGCCTGCCGACCACCCCTAGGACACTCATTTTACCCCCGCCTTACTCCTCTGGGTCGAGCTGAGAACCGTCCCAGGCATAGCAGAGGCTTCTGGCAGCTCCAACCTGCCGCCGCCACCCTTTTCCCTTTCTTTTAGCGGTTTCTTCTCCGTCGCAGGTGTAAGTAGTAGCTCTCCGCGGCAGGTTCCCGGACAGGGCACCCTCCTTTGCTACTTGTTCAGGCCGAGGTGAAGTGTTCCCCAAGACTCGCCCCTTGGCGGGTGCGATGGCACCCTTTTTGCCTTGGGGAGCCGAGGAGACCCCTGTGAACTGAAGGCCCGCGCAAAGGTTGGGAAGAAATGCGCCTTGGGGTCCTGGGATCCGCCGGGGGCTGGTTTTGCGGTAGAGTGCTCAGGGTGAGCCCATTTCTGGTTGGGTTCTGGGCTTGATGTCCCGGTTCCAGCACCTGGCCTTTAAGTGGTGTAACTGTTTAAGGCTGGGCACCTGGTCAGCGCTAAATGCAAACTTGTTGATTTATTACATTCACAAATCACAGCGGCTGAGCGCTGGGTGGTTAATCCCTTGTTCATCACCGCTCTTTAGTTCTCATCCTGAATATTAACTTTCTTTCTCAGTAAGTTAAGAAAAAGTAGGATGCATTTGACTTGAGCTGGATAAAACTGCAGGATTTGCCTTTTTCCAGAACAGTACATGTTCAGCCGTGAGATGAGTTTTTAGGAGCCTGGAATAGACGTGCGAAATCGGAAAGGAACTTTTTCTGCTCTCTTTAACAAGCCTGGGGGCTGACAAAAAAGTTAAAGGAAAAAAGGAAGTTGACAAGCATCATTGGATAGAGAATCATTTGAAAACCCAAGGCTCTGGTTGCTTGTTAAAAGCATATAGAGAGGACCAACAGAAAAAAAAAAACTTTCTATAAAAAAACTCATGTTTCAAAAAGAACACTAGCAGAAACTAATTCTAATTAGTTTTAGAAGGACTTATACTTTTTAGGGAGGACACCGACTAGCCTTTCATCAGTTTACAACTCACTTTCACAGACGTTAATAAGCAAGGAAGGTTTTAGAAAGCTACAGTACACTCAAAATCCTCTGACCTCAAATATGTCTCCAGGATTTTACCTTAATCTGGATAAAGAAAACCGTGGAGTTAGGCAGCCTGTTTAAGGATTAAGAAATTCTGCAACTTAAGTTTCCATTGTTGTTTTCAAAAATATTGCTAAAACATTGTAAAAGTGTTTGAGAGAATTGTTAGAAAATGATTAGTCTTAAAATTTTCAATGCTCCTGAGCTTGAAAAAAAATCTCAAAGTATTTACATCCGCTGATGTAAAACTAGCTAAATTGTTGTTTTTCTTTAAGTAAGTTGCTTCTAAGCCACAGTGAAATTGTTACTATCATCAATAGTTAATTTTTTCATTAAATTTGTAATTTCTAGGATAAAAACCAATAATGAATTTAAATTGAGTCAGCTAAATATTTAATTAATCTTCAAGATGAATGTCATTTTTCTTAAGCCTGTCCACCTAATTCTTCAAATTCTCTAGTTTCTTGAAATAAATGCTTTAGCATCTGTTAATCTTAGGAAAGCAAACAGGAGAGGGTTGATCATGCCTTCTGGTCACTGTTTGAGCTGAGCAGCTTGCACATTGATCTTAAAAGATCAGGAGACCCTAGCTGGTTTGGCTCAGTGGATAGAGTGTTGGCCTGCGGACTGCAGGGTCCCAGGTTCAATTCTGGTCAAGGGCACATGCCCTGGTTGCAGGCTTGATCCCCAATAGGAGCGTGCAGGAGGCAGCCGATCAATGACACTCTCTCTCATTGATGTTTCTCTCTCTCCCTTCCTCTCTGAAATCAGTAAAAATATATTGTTTTAAAAAAAGATCAGAAATGTGAAGCTTACCTGAGGAGTTTCAATAGGGGCAGGACCTCAACTTGTATCCACATGGAGAGCCGAAGGTATGTTGAATAGAGAAGACAGAAATGGGTATTTTTTACCTTAATGTGAAGACTTGCACTCGTGGTAAATGCTCTCTCAGAGGCAGCATTTTACCGTGAGATCTTTATGGATACAATTCAGGAAGCAAGTGGTGTGTTTTGGTACAATCCAATATTAGATTCTTGGCCAATACTCAAGAACCTTTCTACTGTCAAATTAAGACAAAGAACACTACCTCATGCTTTCCTTTACAAGTGGAAATCCAATTTATGCTCTAAATAAAAGCTTCTTTTTGTTGAACTCATAGCAGTACTTTTAAGAATCCTGCCAGGGTCTCTCTCACTTAGATGATTGTTTTAATAGGTATTGCTTCACCAGGCAGTGTGGCATTTCCCATCAGCAATAAAGATAACACATATTTTTAGATGGAAAACTTACTTTCCCATATATTGGCTCATTCAGTATTTTAATTTTGATTTCCATCCTCAAACCCAGCGAGGATGGTGGACCATAGAGTGTTGTCCCTATTTTCCAGATGAGAAAACGAGGCTACACCAGATTAAGCTACTTGCCTGAAATCGTATAGCAGAATGAAACAAGGCAGAGCCAGCCTACAGGGGACTCAAAACATCTCTCTTGGTACTACTTGGCCCAGGCTAGGTTTATGCCAGATTTCTATGAGATACCGTACCTCCAAATAGACAAGAATGTAAGCTAAATATCGTGGATGAGTGCTATTCTTACTCTTGAAGCCTGACAGCCAAGAGAAACTAAATAGTAGGAAGGGAACTTGTCTCTCCTAACTCAGCCTTCAAGAAAATTTCAGAATGTTCTGGACACGAATGGGCGTGGTTCTGTCTAAAGGGTTATCTGCATCAGACCAATCCCTACCGATGAAACCAGTGTGGGAGAGACAATAGCATTGTCCCAGTTCATGGATCTTCCACTGTGAGTAGCTTGAATTGTCCATGAACATGCAGAGGAGAGGAGCCTACACAATCCTCTTCCTATTATTGGAATTCAAGGAGGCCTGATATACAATATTCCTCTTCCCTGCCTCAATTTTTAACCAATTTAGAATAAGGTAATGTTTTAGATCAGGCTCCTATAACAAAGTACCATAGACTGAGAGGATACAACAATAGACATTTATTTCTCACAGTTCAAGCCCAACATCAAGGGGCTGGCAGATTCTGTTCCTGATAAGGGCCCCCTTCCTGGTTCTCAGCTGGTCATCTTCTCATTGTGTCCTCAGGTGGCAGAGGAAAAGGAGTTCAGCTCTTTCTTTTTCCTTTTCTTCTGAGGACACTAATCCCTTAATGGGTGCCCCACCCTCATGCCTTCACCTAAACCTAATTACCTCCCAAAGGCCTCACCCCAAAATATCAAGGCATTTGGGGTTAGGGCTTCAATATATGACTTTGGGCCACACGAACATTCACTCCAGAGCTGGTAAAATCTAAATTAGAAGGAAAACCAGAATATTGCCTTTATTACTGATTAAAAACAGATGCAAAGCCACACGTTCTGTCTGTGATCCTTTGGGCCAGATGTGATTTTGGAATTGCAAATATTTGAGATTGGGGGTAATGGTGCGTACACTGCTTATTATATGGGGTCTGGAGTAATACCCCATAGTCAAGTATAAAAGATCTCTAAGGAAACATGTACCCACCTCCTCTAAGTGCTGTACAATAGAATTTTCCACAGTGTTAGAAGGGCCTTCATCTGTGTTGTCCTATATGGTAATTACAAAAGGCTTTTGAAGTTTTGAAATGTGTTTAGTATGATTAAGAATATGAATTTTTAGTATTATTTCATTGTAATCTATTTACATTTTCCTAGACACGGGGAATTACTGGCTATTGTGCGGGACACAAAGCTCTAAGTGGCATAATAAAGCCTGAGTAGCTTATGTCAGTTAAGGCCAGTATTGTTACCAAGGACTCAGATCACTTCAGCTTTGGCTGCCAGATGAATTGGGGGAAATTTTTTGTTCTCAGCACTTTGGGAATTTTGGAATTACAAGTAAGAACTGCGGACTTTTATTGAGGGATGTGGCTTTTACCTAGACAAGTGTGTTTCCAGAATTGCACAGACTTAGCCTTCCAGTCAGTACCAGTAATGGGCAGGGCACAGAACTGCTCCCCACCACCAGTGGACAGAGTTGACTCCTTTAACATTTAAGACATGGAGGAGCAGAAAAGAATGACAGGTTTACTTACAAGAGAGAACAAAAGGGCTGGGCTCCTTGTGCTCAGATTTTCCTTCCAAATGCATCCATCAGATTAAGACTCTTGTCCCCTAAAGAGTAAGGGATGACCCTGCCCAGGGCCCACTATACTCATGGATCTCCCTCTATGTGTCAACAGGCATCTGGAGTGGAGAAGACTCTAACATCTATGTTTGTGCATTCCCCTGTGCAGATTTATGCATCTTTGAGGGTTGTGGACTTTGTCCACAATAACAGTGATCACATGCTCAGTCAGTTCCCAAGCACATTTTTCATTATACATGTCTTTGCATCCTCCCTGAAAATCTACCCCGTGTCTTTGGAGTCCCAGTGGAAAGGCTTGTTCTCCGTTTTTGCAGAAGCCACGGTGAAGAGAGAAATGTTTTCCCTACCGTGGCTGCAACCAGTGGCCATTTGCTTTAGCAAATGCTCCCAGACAAGAGGCAGAAAGATGTGCTGAAAAAATTCATGTGAAACCTGAGTGTTCTTCACAATGGTTTTTTTAAATATATATATATTTAAAATATATATATATAAATATAAATATATATATATATAAATATATATAAACATATATATATTTTTATATATAAATAAATAGTTATTGAATTCAGAGAGGGAGAGAGAGAGAGAAACAGCAATGATGAGAGGAACTCATCATTTGGCTGCCTCCTGCTGGGGATCGGGCCAGTGACCTGGGCATGTGCCCTGACCGGGAATCGAATCATGACCTCCTGGTTCATAGGTCTATGCTCAACCATTGAGCCACACTGGCCAGGCTTCATCATGGTTCTTCTTACTTTTCCTACAACATTATTTCCAGGTATCCCTATTTTGTTTCGTTCTTTCATTTTTATAAGTAATCAGAAAAAAAATGCAGTTGAGCACAGAAAAAATGATTCATGCCCCAGGAACGTCTTTAAAAGGTAAGATTCTTGAAGAATACCCTGAATTATTTTACAATAAATGCAAATGAGGATATATATAATAAATGAGTTCTAAAATTATAGAGGTTGTATTTTCAAATCATTCAGCAACCATTTTTCAGGCAGGAAGAGAATATTAGCTACAAATACAGACTTGAGAGCCAGACTGTCTGGGTTTGACTCTCCATTCCACCATTTAAAACTGTGATTTCTTTTCTTTTTTTTAAATAAAAATTTATTTTTATTGATTTCAGAGAGGAAGGGAGAGGAAGAGAGAGATAGAAACATCAACGATGAGAGAGAATCATTGATTGGTTGCCTCCTGCATGCCCCCCTACTGGAGATCAAGCCCACAACCCAGGCATGTGCCCTTGACTGGAATCGAACCTGGGACCCCTCAGTCCACAGGCCAATGCTCTATCAATTGAGCTAAACCAGCTAGGGCAAACTGATTTCTTGAGCAAGTTGCTTAGCTCTTCTGTCCTCAGTTTCCTTATGTATAAAAGAGAACAGTAATAGCACCTGCCTTGCAGGGTTATTGACTAGATTAAATAAGCTAATAGATATTAAGCACTTAGCACAATATTGGGCACATAGTAAACATTACATAAGCATTTACTATTGTTCTTATTATCTTCTTTATTACTAGTGTCTATTGTGATGCAGACACTATTCAGGTGTGAGCTTGCAAAGATGAATAAGGCTTTTCCAGCCCTCAAGGAATGCGGTCTGTAGAGCCTGTCAGTTAGAACTCAATAGGAAAACAGGAATCACTGCAGTTAAATCGGGGAACTAGGTGCTCTGGAAAATCATTGTAAGGGTCTGAGGAATGAAGGGGCATCACTAGGCACTTAGGAGAATTGCCAAAGCCATTACCCAGAGGGCAGGAAACTGCAGAAGCCCCTGCTGGTGTCACAGCTACTGGGTAGCTGGCCAGCTTCTACAAACATGCGCATCTGCTAAAACTGAACTACACCGCCTACAGCGGGTGGCCAGGGAGTCTCCCAGCTTGCTTTGCCTCCAGATCTCATGCAGCTACATCCCTCTGGCAGAACCAGAATTGCACTGGGACCCTGGTGAAAAGTAAACCTGGGAACTCCAGGCTTCCAGCCTCTATATCACAAGGAGAGAATGGATGGAAGTGGGAATGGAGACTCAACACCAAGACACAGTCTCTAGCCTGGGGGAAGCAGGGGCTTTCACTCATTCACTTTCCAACCAGGAAAGATGCATGAAGCACCTTCTCCATGTGGAGTGCTGTTCTGGTGCTAAGGAAGCAGGCGGGGCTCTGCTCTCAGGGGGTTGACATAAATAAGGTAACACATGTGATGAGCTCTGTGCTAAAATATGAGCAGAGCCTTAAAGAGACACCAAGGAGTTAGAGGGGTTGGGAGGGCTCCTTGGAGGAATGGATAGAGAGAGCCAGGGTGTAGAAACTCCCACACCATAATCAGATATGAGGCAAAGTGAGGATGGATGAAGTCTCTGCAGGCAGTAGAGAGAGATTATTCAACAAAGAGCTTTTACCCCATTGGATAAGAATGGAGTGATGTTTTGAGGTGATATTAGCATTTGTCAAAAGGTGGCTCGTTTAGAGTGACATTTAAAAGAAAGCATGACTAGGACCATATAGGGATGCTACATACAAATAGATCGCGACCCTATGGTTTAATAAATCATCGGCAGATCTTTTGAAATTCTTGTTACACTGCGGCAATGACACCGTTTGCCATTTTAAAGGGCAGATGTCTGCAGGTTTGAATTGTATTTCTGTTTCAATTGTCTTTTGCTGGCTTAGTGACTTAAAACAAAGATGTTTCATTTCTCACAATTGAATGCCTGGGAATTGGGGCCGGGCTTGGCCTGCGGAGGAAGGGAGAGACTTCCGTTCCACAGGCACTGGCTAGTCACTCACTTGGCTGCGTTCAGCTACACATCTGGGTGGCGCTGGTGGCGGGAGGAGGTTTCACCCCTCCTTGGTGCTCCTCCGTGTGGGATCGCTCTCTCCAGTTTTTCTCTCATCATTCAGGACTCTAGCCCAGGATTCATTATATGGGGATTGGCCTCCCAGGAAAGGGAAATGGCAGCTGCTTCAGGCCTGGGCTTGGAGGTGCACAATGTCACTGTCGCTGCATTCTCTGTGCAGGGCCTAAGGCGAGCCTAGAACCACCTGGGGAGAAGCAGCCCTATCCCTGAAGGTGAGGGGAGGCACGTGCGTTCAGGGAAGAGCAGGGATTAGCGGTGGCCCACTTCGAAAGCAGCGAGCCCCCAGTTATGGTGTGTAGTTTCTTGACCTTTGTCATAACTAGATTAAGTGGTATAATGCACGGCAAGTGAGTCAACTAGTAGCCTGGCACAGTGCTAACCCTGTGTTAATCCTCATAGTCACTGATGAAAAGGTAAGTTGTCAAGGGTGGACACTGACTTCGTAAATGGCACCCTTCCACAGCCTCCCAAATTCTAAACGGAGAAAAAGTATCAGGCAGCTTGCAGATAGGAGGCCAGAATATCCCGATTTTACTGATAAAGATAACAATGGAGAATGCTTTTGTGCTTCCTCATACGAAACACCAGAATTAGACATTCTCCCACTCACATATGCAGGGGGGGCCTCCAGACCGTCCGCCCCCTGAAACATGGAGCCTGGAGGGGAGAGCTAACCCACCCGCTCTGTGGACAGGACAGTCCCCAGAGGAACAAGAGAACAGGCGAGTTGAGCTTGTGGGTTTATTCTTCCAACATTTTCCAGTCAAGTTAGTGACCCCTTATGCCCCCCACCCCAGATCTGGAAATGGCAGGTAAGGAGGTAAAGGAGGGCCCAGGAGTCTGATGCTAGGGGAAGGAAGGCTTCTCCCTGGCATGGATAGCTTGAGAGTTTTCACATTTGTGCACCATGGAATCCTTTGGTTACTTAGGATCCTTTAAATGAGATATCCAGTTTGACATAACCCAAATTACATCACAGCCAAGCATCTTAACACATTGCGGATGGATCGGGAGAATTTGCCAGCTGTGTTTAGTTCCACTTCGTATTACACAGTGTTTTACAAAGTATCATACTTTAAAAAGATATTAGCCTGTAAGAACGTGTAATAAATAACTTCAAAATGCAGTGGGTATTTAAAGCATGCCTTTAATATTTATGTAAAATGTGTTTTATACTCGTTCAATAGAAACTTATCTGGCCACTGGGTAAAGCTAGCAGTAAAACTACTGGTCTGCAATGTGTTAACACAAAGAAGAGAATGCAGCAAGCTATAAGGTATGACATACCTTATATATAAAAGCAAGACCTATGTTAGGTATCAGCATCAGAATACTTTTATAGGGGAAGTGCTCAACACAGCCTTGGGAAAAGTCACTTCATCTCTCTTACAAATAATGAGTTGTTTTAAACCACTGAGCTTTGGGGTAGAGTGATATGCAGCAATAGACAACTGAGAACATCAGGTGCAAACTCACAAACGCCTTTTAAAATGGGAAATGATGCAGTTCCTACAGAGTAACGGATTTATCTACAACGCAACTGGGAAGTTCTTTTCAGCTCAAAAATTCTTTTAGGTTTTGCTCTTAATGGTCATACGATTTAAATAAATGTAAAACTTGTAGTGGGTGTCTCAAAAGTACACAGTAGGTGCTGAGTTATGTACCATCAATCAAGAAGAAAGTGGGTTACTTCCTTAAAGATAGACACCTTTGTATTGTTTCTTCAAGCTTTAGTTTTCATCATATTTTTGGTTGAAACCAAACAAGATTCATTTGGCAAATTAAAATATGTTGGCTGATGTATAATTAGAAAAAGGAGTTGTGTGACAGAAAGTTAATAAAAGGATAAAATACAGCAGCTTTGGACGCAGTTCAAACAGAATAATACCCACTTCTAATGAAATACTTCCTTGAAATCTCATTTTCAATCCAAAATATATCAGAGACTTTGACATGGGTACACTCAAAGCAGAGCGTAAAGCCCAGATGTCAGGTGTCTTATTCCAAGAGTGATTACAGAATATAACTCAGAAATGAAAGCACAGAATTGAGAGAGTATCCTTCATAATGCTTAATCTGATCCATTATGTGTCATGTCATTCAGAGAGATTCTTTCCACTGAATGTATTTCCTTCAGCTTTTATCCTAAGCATTCACTGCAATAGTTTTTAGATACCCACTGTATACAACTGAACTCCTAACTGGTTGGTGTGGAGAGTTATAAAGGAAGTAAGAGATACTTACTGCTGTCTTTAGTCTTTAGCCTCATCCGTCCACAACTACTAAAAACACAAGCACTGTGGTTGTGAGAGGGATGCTTACGTGCGAAGGCCAGTTAGAATAATTGGAATCAAACTGTCCATCCTGACTCCCAGTCAGGCATGAGCTGGTTGATTTAGTCGAAAGGCTTAAGACCAAGATGCACCAAATCTGGAAATAGAACCCGTCTACTCTAGTAGCTGGTGGGGAGCTGGTCCAGCTGTGGGTGATGAGAACCAGTCCAGATCCAAGAGAGGAACCGTTTTTGAAGAGAAAGCATTTGGTACCAGAGAATCTGATGTCAACAATTACTCAGAAAATTAGAAAAGAATATGCTGAAATGGAGTTTCCTTGAGTATCAGAAGAATAGCTCGGGAATTTGCTCAGCTAATAATTGCAGGAGTTCAGGTAGGTGCAAAGTATGAAGGTAAAATGAGGTGTGGGCACAAGATCCCCATCCTGAGATGGGAAATATGGGGATGGAGGCAGAGAATAGGAAGCATCTAGTAAAAGGTGGAATCCCAGCCCCTAGTCATAAGGTAGAACTGAGACAAGATACAAAGCTGTGGTCAGGACTATAACCCAAGGCCAGGGCCAGACTGCTGCCTGAGAAATTTGTCCCTGAATCCCAGAGGCTTGGGATAGATGTCATATGAGACATTGTCGGCTGAGGTCATTTTTGGGTGCAGGATCTGGGAACAGCCAGCTCTACCACATGAAGTGTGGCTTCAGGTATCAGAAAACAGATGCAGGGGCTGGGCAGCAGGAAGGGTTATATAATAAAAATAAGGTAATAAGGTCTGGCTGGTGTGGCTCAGTGGTTTAGCTGGCCACAGGCTCGGAGCGGGCGGGGTCCCTGGGACGCCCACCACGTTGCCCCGACTACGTGGCAGGCAGGCGTCCAGGCCACTTGGCGCCTGCACGTGCGTGCGCTGTCCAGAGGCCCATCATCTTTGTTGGTTTAATTTGCATACTCACTCCTGATTGGCTGTGGGTGTTGTAGAGGGATGGTCAATTTACATATGTGTCTATTATTAGTATAGATTGTAGTATTTTCCATACAAATGACTGTAACTACAGAATTTAATCCTCAGAATTCCATAAGATACATAATAGGGGTTTGTTTTGTTTTTGAGGGGAAGATTGAGACTCAGTTTCTAGAACCTGCCCCAGGGCACACATTTGGTAAACACCGGGCAGTGCCGAATCCAGGGTTCTGATGGTGTGTATCGTGGGTGCCCTGGTAGCAGGTGGACCCCTGCCCCAGAAACCGGCACTGCCACCCCCTGGCACATGCAGATGCTGGCAGAGAGGAAATGTACATACACGCTTTGAGGTCAGCAGATAGTTAAAAGGGGGTTCCCCTTCCCTGCTTACACACCCACTGGAGCCGCCCCTAGAGCATGGGTCTGCTTTGGTTCTACTTATGATATCAGCAAAAGTGAAACCTTTTTTTCCTCTCTCGGGTAGACTATGATTTTCTGGGGGTGGGGGGGGGGGGTAAGAAAACAAACAAAAAGAAAAGATTATAGACCTTAAGCACTGAATCGAAAAATGAGTTTTAGATATTTTTTGAAATCTCAGAAAAAATAAACATTTGACTAAGCCCTAAATTTCCTTTCCATCAGATAACCCTAGAAGGCACATTCAGGATGGCAGCCACGGCCTTCCTCCACCCCCTGATGCTCAGCATGGGCCCCCCTCCCTCCAGAGGGGCTCCCAGCACAGCTCCCGTGTCCCCACTCTCTGCTGCAGCCACCATGGGAGGGGAGGCGGGAGAGGATGATGTGTCCCTCCCGGGACAGCAGGAACCGAGGCATGCAGTCAAAAGAGATTTCCACCATGAAACTAGACAAACAGCAGTGCGGTTTTAAATTTCCATGTGTTTCTCACAAAAAAAACAATGAGAAATCAGATACTGCTAGTATTATGGTCTAGCTACATGATGACTCTGGGGACGGGTTAGGAAGTCTGTCACTTTCTGTAACATTTCTGTGGCAGGTTTCATTTTGTGCTCCATTTCAATCATGCAGTCAGGCTTGTGTAACTCACCGTCATGTTGGAGAGATTTGAGTGTTTTCACGAGAGAGCTTTCTCCTTGTTCTCTAATATCAACCAGACGTGATGCCCTCGGACATCATGAGAGGCGGTGCAGGGGCACAAGGTAGACTGGACCGGCCTGGCTTCCCTGTCTGGCTGAGGCAGTAGCTCTGTGACCGTGGGCGTTCTCTCTGGGCCTCCCTTTCCTCACCTGTTGAATGAGGTGGATGAAAAAACTAGACTTCAGGGGCCTCTTCCAGCTGCAGTGTTACATTATTCCATTTCTTTGAAACTCCCAGCAGTTCCATTTGGTTTTATTTCTTTCAGAGGAGAGGAGTGTTGTGTCTGGGTCTTTAGTCTGGCTCCGTGAACATGGCTACACTATCGTCTGAAAAATATCACCTGTCCTCAGCTCAGACATTTGTCATGATGATGATGGAAAAGCACCTTTGCACCTGCATTGTACTATGTACGTGTACACTGTTGACTATTCACAGAGTACAGTGAATTTAGTGGGAAAGATCAGGACTTAGAGAAACTTGTCCCAAGTGTTCAGTATTAACATCGGAATAGGATTGGGTTTACAGATGAGGCTTTCGGGGTGATAAAATCAATCACTGGGCCTTTGGGTAAGGTGGTTGCTATGAACTGCTGGATAGAGGGATGGCTCTCTCCCCTGAGTTGTGTAATGCACTCCCATCACGTGTGCACATACAACACGTGATACACACCAGAACTGGTAAGTAATAGAGCTGGAAGGTTCTGAATCTGGAGTTGGAAACGTGGGTTTGAGACCTTGCTCGGTGCCATTTTCTGACTCGGTGACCATAAGCAAGTTACTTCCATTTCCTAATCCTAGATTTGCTTCTCTCTATATTGAATATCTCATAGGATTCTTAGGAGGCTTAAAGGCAACAAAGCCTGTGAAATGTTTGCCATGTGCCTGGCACATAATAAGCTCTCATTGAGTGTCATGAGGGCCCTGGCTGGGGTGGCTCAGTGGTAGAGCATAGGCCCATGCACAGAGGGTCCCAGGTTCAATTTCCAGTCAAGGGCATGTACCTGGGTTGCAGGTCCATGTGGGAGGCAGCCGATGTGTCTCAGTGAGATGAATAATACTTTCTGAGCATCCCTGAAACAAAACGGCAATTGAAGAGAGCGCTGGAGTTATAGCGATGGCTATGAAGATGGACGGGCACACGATGCAGTATGCAGATGATGTTTCACCGTGTTGTACACTTGAAAGCTACCTGGTTTTGTGAACCACTGTCACCCCAGTTAATTCAATAAAATAATAAAAATAAATAAAATTGATACCCCCTAAGAAACTGAAGGGGGAAAAAGATGGGGATTCTCAAATGGGGCAATTCCATTCATTTCAGGTTGAACTAAGTAAACTATTTCAAACCAAGGGAGATTTTATACCCAGACTCCTCAGTCTGTCTATCAACTCCCAATTCTAACAGATAACTGTCAGCTTAATTTAGTGCCTGGCTGAATTCAGATGTGATAAGTGACTTTTCTTTTTTTTTTAAACCAGGCCTTTCCTGTGTAATAGGAAGTCGTGGAGAATTTGAGTGGCTTGCTGATGGTTGAATAGCTGGCGTAAACCTCACATGTCCCTTGCTTGACTTGTGGTGGATGTGTGATTTGGGTGGTCCCTTCCCCTTTAGGTAAAATGATGTTTCTTTATCCCCCCTCATCCTAGACTTGTTTTATTTAACATTTTTATCTTTTATAACCAGCTGACCTTTTTCCTAAATAGGTCATTTTGTTACATAGCCAGTCAACTTGGTGTTCTGTAGAGTTTTGCCCAAGGAGGTTAAATGTATTTATATCTGGATGTGTCCATGTGTCAAACAGATATTTCGATCTGTATTCAAAGCTGTTGAGGTTGTAGCACACTGTGAAATTCCCTGCTCCATACAATAAAGTAAAAACAAAACAAATGCTCTTAACATATAACCGGACATTTTCAAAGGCTCAAAAGATGTAATAATGAAGCTTTATTCTATAAGAAGTAAAATCAGAAGCAAAAATAAATATAGGATCTATAACCTCTTTTTATTAATGCAGTTAGATTCCATGTATACTTGTAAATATTTAAATTCTCACTTAAGTTCTATAAAATACTGATTATATTTTAATGTATATAGTATGTTTTTAATATTTTAGGCATTAAATACTATTTTTGAATCAAAATAATATCTGCAAGATAACAAAAAAATACAATGCAGAGTATCAGTTTTGGATATAACGTTTCTGCCATAACAGTTATACTATCAAAATATGTTGGAGGGTGTTTTTTGTAAGGTCAAATGAACCACAAAATACGTCATCCAGCCATTAGAGGCTTACATTGACATAAATTTCAACATGAAAACCAGACCAAAACAAACTATCACATTTCAAGCCCAAGTATAGCCTATCTATGACTTGATTTTACATTTTTTACTCTCCATAAAAGTAGAGAGGCAAAAAAAAAAAAAAAAAAAAAAGAAAAGAAGGAATATTTTGTGATGGTCGTGAAAATACTGAGTAATTCTTTTTAAGAAAAGATAAGACCTTTTGTATATTAAGATACAAAGTGATACACTTCTAATAGGGTGACTTGAGGTGACTTTTACACACGAGTGAGATTAAATTGACCCTCCTCTGCACAATCTCTGTGTGTAGACACACACAAATATGAGACATGGAATTTACACCTGGGAGCTTACATACAGCTACTGACATTGACATCTGAAGAGTTAGAAAGCATCTGACACACATAAAACATTTGTATTAAATCCTATTACTTCTATAACAAGTCACCACAATTAGTGACTTGTATTAATACAGATTTATTATCTTATAGTTCAGTAGATCAGAAGACTGGATTCAGTTTCACTGGCCTGCATTCTTTCTGGGGACACAAGGGGAGAATCTGTTTCCTTGCTTTTTCCAGCTTCTAGAGTTGGCCTGCGTGTCTTGGCTCGTGGCCCCGTCTTTCATCTTTAGAGCCAATAACAAGCACCTTCCACATTTCCCTCTAGGACCTCTGCTTCCATGTCATATCCCCTTCTCTGAGTCTGCTTTCAGTCACACTTCCTCCTTTCACTCTAACCCTTCTGCCTTCCTCCTCTAAGGACCCTTGTCATTGTAGTGGGCCCTCCCAGGTAATCCAGAATAATCTCCCCATCTCAAGATTCTTAATTTAACCTCAAATTCAAAGTCCCATTTGCCATGTTAGTTCACATTCACAGGTTCCCAGGGACTAGGATGTGGACATCTTTGGGACTCACTAATTAGGCTACCACAACATTGGAGGCCTTAAGAAGAAAATGTCTTTGCAGCCTCAAGATTCTTATAATAATGCCACAGTTTTCTCTTCTAAATTTCATCTTCCACCAAATCTCTAAGTGCATCCTTTGGCCACAGTCCTGTCCTTTCTCTCCCCTCTGCCTTTGTGAATGCTCTTGTATCCTATTCACTTTTCAGAATCCTAGCCATCCTTCAAGGCCAGTCTCAAATGCTCTGCTCTCCTTTCAGTATTTTTAATGTTCCCAAAGGCGCCAGGACACTTTTCTGCAGGTGGCAGAAACCCAGTTCAAACTCAAGCAAGAACTGGAGACTTGATTAACTCAAGTAATTGAACTGTGTAAGGGAAAGGCATGGGTGGATCTGGCCTAGAAATAGCTAGGATCAGTGTCTTAGTCAGTGCAAGCTGCTATAACAAAATACCATTGACTGGATGGCTTAAACAACAAACATTTAATTCTCAATATTTCAGAGCCTCAGAAGTCCAAGATCAAAGTGCCAGGAGGTTTGGTTCCTAGTGAGAGCCTACTTCTTGGATTAGAGATGGACCCTTTCTTGCTGTATTCTCATGTGTCAGAGAGAGGGCTCTGGTTGCTCCTTCTCTTCCTAGAAGGGCACTAATCCCTTCATGGGATCATCTCCCAAAGACCTCTCTTCCAGATACTTAGGGTTTTGACATATGGATTTGTGTGTGTGGGGGGCGGGAGGGGGGGACACAAATATTCAGTCTCTCAGGAACTTGAACACCCTCAGGACTGTCTGCTTGTGTTTGCTTCTCTCTGTATGTCTACCAAATTCTCTCAGACCATCTTTTCTAACTTAGGCAAAAGTGGATGTGGCCACAAGTTACTTCACACTTACAATTTTATGGCTTTAACTAGATTTTGAAAAAACTTCTGAGGAAAGGACTCCAATCGGCTTGGGTTAGGTCACCTATCCATCCCTTAGCCAGATCACTATGGCCAGCTGGTCCTGTATTGAAGCTGGAGAGCAGAAGTGGGGAAATAATCTTTTAACACATGGAAGAAAGGGAAGAGTTTGGATAGAATAAATAATACTTGCTGTAGCAACCAATCTGGTGTGACTTCTTCTCAAGCCCCATTATATTTTATTTCTATTCAACTTAATTTATATCATTGTTAATCACAACATCTTCATTTTTATCTTCTCTGTTCTTCTTTCATGGCATTGGTCATATATTATATGCCTTGGATCATTGCACTAACATACTGAATCCTTACAGGCATGCTTATGTCTTCTCATTTTCACCCCACCCCTCCCACCTAGCACCTACAACTGTGCAATGCTGATAGTAAATGTGTTAAATTGGGTTGAAAATAACACTATAGAAGAAGTGATATCTTAAGGCAGCTCAAGGTTAATTAAAATAAGGACTAAATTTTCAGAGAAATGAAGTGTACTTTGGAGCTTGATAATTTGAGAAAATGCCATAGCTTGAGCTGGGGCTTAAAAGATGAGTAGAATTTAGATAGAAAAAAGGAAGACAGACAGCAGAGAGTATGGGTTGTTACAGAATGCATGTGGCCATAAAGGAAATTTGGAGAAACAGATAACTAAATTCTAGACAGAATTGCCTCCTGGTTCTCAGACCTCCTTCTATGACTCTGTTGCTCTAATTCATAAATATTCATTTTCACATTAATTAGAAATTGTCATTGCAGAATAGCTGTTCTGCCATATCTTGCAATGATTCATTTAACCAGTCATTCATTTCGTTAGTTATTGGGGGTTTGCTATGATTATTTATGCATAGTGAGAACTGTCACTCATGCTAAGGAACCTACTAGAGCTTCAGGGAGGGAGATAAAGAGCTGTGGGGAGAGAGTGCAGAGGAGGAATTGGAGGAAAGCAGTGCTGCCTCTGATGGTATCAATTCCAGTGAGCCTGCAACTTTAAGAGTTCATAAGAACCTGTCAGTCAGGACAAAAGAAGTATCTTTAACCTCTAATGCAGACACCAGAGGGCCCTATACATTCTTTGCTATGCCTCTTCTCTTGGAAATGTCGTTCCCATGAGGATGAGATTGTGGCCTTTGAATTGAAGACTTCACCCAAGGTTGCATCTAGCCACAATCTGTAGATTTGCACAAGTTAAAGGCTATAAATTTGGAGTCATAAAAATCTTGAGACCAGAGTCCTGATCTGTCTCTTGGTCTTAATGTGTTTGTTTTTTAAACCAAAGATGTGAGGCCCTATCATATGCCAGGAGTTCATATTAATTAGTATTACAACATAATTAAAAATAATAATTGATAAAGTTAAAACAATTAGTAAGAAATAGGTTCTGCCCACAAGGACCTCATGTCGTATGAGGGAGAGAAACACCGAAATAGAAAATAATTGCATGCGTTGAGAATTGTAAAAGCCGTTTGACCCATGTTAGGAGACCACTGCGTGGCTAACTCTGATCCTGATTCCTCAAACACTGTCTACTCTTCTTAATCTGCTTCCACCCCTACCTGCTCCCAGGGCCTGTCTTTTTTCCTACAGGAGCCCTCTATATAAAGAAAATAACTTGGTATTTTTAAAAAACCATTTCCATATACTCCTTCTCAACCAGAGACATCTGAACTACCTCTCACCACCTGTGGAGTGAAGTCTGAACTCAAGTGCCTGATTTGCCAAAACGTCCATAATTGGGCATCATCCTACCAGCTAGCTGATTTCTTCCTGTGCCCTACCCTCACATATTCACATGTTTCAGTTTCAAAGTCTGCCTCCTGCAGGAAGCTGTCCTGAATGAACTCCTAGGGAAATTGATGCTTAAGTAGTGGTTTGTCATCAGAGACCTTTCACATTATAGCTTCCATTGTCTAATGTCTGTGCCTTGCTTCCTAAATTCATTGTTAACTAATAAAGACATAACTGTTCTCTTCCTCTCTTGATTTTGAGCACCTTGGACAGTGCCTGGCCAGCAAGGCACCCGGTAAATAGGCAGTATCACAACACGTACATAGCTTGAATGTTGCAATTACAAATGTAGATTGACATATGGTACTGTTATTCAGTAAGATCACTCATTGGCATTAGTAATATCCTGTAATTTCTAAGAGCTTTTCAAAAGGGCTACTTGGTAATATTTAGGGGGAACAGACTGTTGGCCTAAGAAAGTAGGTTTTTAAGAAAATTATTCTAAGAGCCATGTACATGATGGGTTGATGAAAGAAAGTGAGGGAGACTGGAGGCGGGTAGACAAGGCATGTGCGGTAATCAAGCTTAAGAGACAAGTGAGTGTCTGGGCTTTGATTCTCCCAAATACCTAGCTTTGCTCATCAGTATCCACCATTATTTAAATGTTGTTCATTTGACAAATAGAAATAAATCATCAGGCTTCATTTCCATTAATAGATGAAAGAAGAGTCCATTTTTAGCCAAGTAAGGTCAGTTAGAGTGAATTCCTGATTTGCCAAAGCAGTGATTTTTAAGCCCAGTCCTTGAAGAATTCCTTTGCCATTAAGAGTTTTATTTTATTAGTATTATGTAGATGTATGCATTGATGTTTTTATAGAAATTAAATATAATGGCTGGTATCTTTGGGCAGAAGAAAGGACACATAATGGAATTGCAATCACAACTAAGATTTTTTAAGTCAACAATTTCATTATCCCTCAGATACTTCATGGAAAAGAGTAGGTGGCAAATGCATCAGGTTGGAATGAAAAATGAAGTGCAGGTTTGGGCATGTTGCTCTGTTTACATCTGGGAGCAGGCTCTCCCCGAGGTCCTGCTCAGCAGCTGCGCTTGTCGGATGCGCCTTTGCAGATACAGCCCTGGAGGCGGCAGGAGCCAGGAGGTCTAATGTTGGCCAGGCTGGCCCAGCCGATGGGGCTCAGTTGGTTGAACATCACCCTATGCACCAAGAGGTCGCTGGTTCCATTCCAGTCAGGGCACATGCCCAGGTTGCAGGCTCCATCCCCAGTAGGGGACGTGCAGGAGGCAGCCAACCTATGCTTCTCATCGAAGTTCCTATCTCCCTTCCTCTCTTTCTTAAAAAAGAAAAAAGAAAAAATCAATAAAAACATTTAAAGCTGGTCAGGCTGGACCTACTATTGTGGTGGCACTAGGCTCCATGTGCACCACACGGGCTGCACCTGATCACACGGAGGGACTTGTGTGCCTGTCATGTGGCACATGGTATCCAGCCTCCAGGCCCAAACCTCCCTAATTCTCAATTGAAAATGGAGATGCCAGCTCGGCCGGTGTGGCTCAGTGGTTGAGCATCAAACTATGAATCAGGAGGTCACGGTTCGATTCCCTATCAGGGCATATACTCAGGCTTTGGCTAGATCCCCAGTGGGGGGCATGCAGGAGGCAGCCAGTCAATGATTCTCAATATTGATGTTTCTCTCTCTCTCCCTTCCTTTCTGAAATTGATAAAAATGTATTTTAAAAAGATGAAAATGGAGATCCCAGTCACGATTTGGTTTGATTGAGGACATCCAGATTCTTGTCTCTATTCATGCTCTCAATTGTTGTTATACTATTAATTAGGGAGAGTGTGTGCCATGCAAAACTGATGTCGAGAATATTAAAGTAAAAAGTAGAACATTAACCCACAATTTTATTCCTACTAATTTTTTTGTGAGCAATGAAATGCATAGATCTTCAGTGCACAGTGGATGAGTTTTGACAATATACCAGCCTAATGAAGCTATCGAACACTTCCATTAACCCATTCCTGTGTTCCCCACCCTTCCTGTCAATCTCCGCCCTACATAAACACCCTTCTTCTGATTTCCATCACCAGTGTCATCATTGAACTTCATTCAAATGGAATCATACAATAAGTTCTCTTTCATCTGGGCTCTGTCACTTAGCAGAAGGCTTTGGAGATTCATCAGTAATTCTTTTTTAAATTTGTTAGCATTTTCTAGATACACAATCCTGTCATCTGGAAATAAAAAGTTATACTTCTTTTTGTTTAGGTCTTTATACATTTTAGGTCTATTTCTTGCCATATTGCAGTAGCTTATTGTAGTCCAGAATTCGTGCTTGAACACAAGTGGTAAGAGCAGATATTTTTCCTTGTTCCCAGTCTTAAGGAGAAAGTAAGTGTTCCATGTTTCACTGTAAAGTATGACATTAGCTTTTGTTTTCTTTTGCAAGGTTCCAGTTTATTTCTAATTTTCTGAGGGCTTTTATTATGAATGGGTTTGAATTTTATCAAAGGCTTTTTTGCATCTTTTGAAGTGATCATATAGGTTTTTTCTTTTTAGTTATGTTATTCTGGCAAATTACATTGTTTTCAAATATTGAAAGAGTCTTTCCTTCCTGGGAAATAAACCTAACTTGGTCATGATACATTACCATTTTATATGAGATGTCCCCCAAAAATGTGTGTATACACTTTGAATAATTATAAAGCCAGTGTTTATTAAAATGCATTTCATTTTTATAATTGAGCTATCAGCTGTTAAAATGTGTACACATTTTTGGGGGCACCCTGTATATTGATGAATTTTATTTGCTCAGATTTTTTTTATGTTTTCATTGATTATTTTTGGAGAGAGAATGGGAGAGGGAGGGAATGAGAAAGAGAGAAGAGAGAAGAGAGGAGAGAGAGAGAGAGAGACATGTGCTCTGACTGGGAATCAAACCAGGGACCTTTGAGTGCATTGGAGGATGCTCAACCAACTGAACCACACTGGCCAGGCCAATTTGCTCATATTGTAAAGACCTTCGTTCAGTCTGTGCTCAAGAATGGTATTGATCTGTGGTTTTCTTTTCTTGCCTGCTTTGAGTATCAATACTGCTGGTTTCATGAATTGAGTTGAGAATTGTTACCACCACCTCCATTTCTAAAACTGTTTGTGTAAGATCAATATGATTTCTTCATTAAATGATTGAAAGAATCTACCAGTGTACATGGCCAGTATTTTCTTTGAGGGAACATTTTATAATTTAGTTTTTAAAATAGATACAGATTTTCTATTTTATCTTGCATCAGTTCTGATAGATTGAGGTTTTCAAGGAACTTTTCTATTCCATTGAAGTTAATGAATTTATTAGCATAAAGTTGTGTGTATTGTTTCTGTTATTTTATTGATAACTGTAGGATAACCAGTGGTAACCCTCCTACTCCTGATTCTGATAATTTGAGTTTTCTATCCTTTTTTCTTAATAACTCTAGTCTTAATCATTTTAATATTATTAATCTTATTAATCGTTAGGCAGACATCTTTTGACTTCATTAATTTTCTGTTTGCTTTCTATTTCATTGCATTCTGGTCTTCCTGTACTCTACTTATTTTGGGTTTAATTTATCCTTTTTCTATCATCTTACAGAAAAACTTAAATTACTGATTTCAAGCCACTCTTCTTTTCTAATATAAGCATTTGAGGCAAAGCATGCTCTGTCCTGGGGAATGCTCCACCTAAGCTTGAAGAGAATGTGTAGTCTGCAAACATTGGGTGAAGAGTACCGTAAATGCCCGGTTTAGTTTGTTGCTAGTGTTTTATATCCTTAATACTGTTCTTCCCTGTTGTTCTGTCAATTACTGAAATCTGCAACTAATATTGTGTGTTTTCCTTCTGTCAGTTCTTGCTCTGTTGTTAGGAACATATATTTATTATTGCTAAATCCTCCCAATGTATTGACCCTTTTGTTTAAAACATCTCACTTTTTATCTAGTAACTAGAGCAGCGGTTCTCAACCTGTGAGTCACAACCCCTTTGGGTGTCGAACGACCATTTCACAGGGGTCACCTAAAACCATCGGAAAACACATATATAATTACATATTGTTTTTGTGATTAATCACTATGCTGTAATTATGTTCAATTTGTAACAATGAAATACATCCTGCATATCAGATATTTACATTACAATTCTTAACAGTAGCAAAATTACAGTTATGAAGTAGCAACGAAAATAATTTTATGGTTGGGGGTCACCACAACATGAGGAACTGTATTAAAGGGTTGTGGCAGTAGGAAGGTTGAGAACCACTGAACTAGAGGCACAGTGCACGAATTCGTGCACCCATGGGGTCCCTCAGCCTGGCCTGTGCCCTTTTGCAATCTGGGCCCCTCAGGGGACACCGGACTGCCGGTTTCAAGGATTGGGCCAAACCTGTAGTCCGATATCCCCTGAGGGATATAGTAGTGTGTGAAGCAGGAGGCAGCTGGGGAAGAGCCTGAGCTGGGGCTGGGCGCCACTCCTGCTCATCCTGCTCTGCTGTGCCTGCCACTGCCACTGCTCAGTAGTGCTGCCTGGGAGACAGGAGGGGCTTGCACCTCTGCAGCTGTGCTTGGTCAGCCAACTTCTAGCTGAGGTGTGCTCCCACTGAGGGAGTGCACTGACCACCAGGGCGAAGCTCCTATGTTGAGCATCTGCTGGTGGTCAGTGCGCATCATAGCGACTGGTCGACTGGTCATTCTGTCATTCAGTTGCTTAGACGTGTGTGTGTGTGTATGTGTGTGGATGGATATATATGTGTGTATGTGTGTGGATGGAGATATATATAGCTTCTGTCATGGAGTCTGTTTTTCCTGATGTTACTCTAGCTCTCTCATTGCTGTTTGCATTCATATCTGTTTCTACACTTTCACTTTCAGCTTTGTTATATCCTTGAATCTACAGTGTATCTCTTGCAGATAGCATGTATGTGGTTTTGCTTTGATCAATCAAGTCTGGTAACTGCTGCCTTTTGATTAGAGTTTTTAGACCATTCACATAAAATAGACTATCTAATAAAAGAGAAGCATGGTAATTAGCATACGACCGCTACCCTTCCCATTGGTTAATCAGGGCAATATGCAAATTAACTGCCAGCCAAGATGGCGGCCGGCAGCCAGGCAGCTTAAAGCGAACATGAGGCTTGCTTGCTTCAGTGACGGAGGACTCCAACATTCCCCGCCTGCCGCTGCAGGCCTCTGAGCTGCAACTCTAAGCAACTATGTTACAAATATAGAAGCTAAACAAAACCCCAGAAACCTGCTTTAGTTGTCCGGGCTTCAGCCAGCAGGATCGCAACATTGTTTCAAATACAGAAGGTAAACAAAGGCCAGAAACCTGCTTTCGGCAGCGGAGGCCTAAGAGCTGGAGCCAGAGCTAAAGCTGGCCCAGAATTTAAAAAAAAAGAAAAAAAGGAGAGGTTGGGAGCTTCAGTCACCCACCAGCCTGAAAACAGCCCTCAGCCCCTCACCCAGACTGGCCAGGCACCCCAGTGAGGACCCCCACCCTGAAGGGTGTGTGACCAGCTGCGCACAGCCATCATCCCCTCATCCAGGCTGGCCAGGCACCCCAGTGGGGACCCCCACCCTGATCCAGGACACCCTTCAGGGCAAACCAGCCGGAGCCCACCCGTGCACCAGGCCTCTATTCTATATAGTAAAAGGGTAATATGCCTCCCGGCACCGGGATCAGCGTGACAGGGGGCAGCTCCCAAACCCCCTGATTGCCCTGTGGCTCTGTGTGTGACAGGGGGTGGGGCCACAACCTCCCAATTGGCCCTGCTCTGTTCGTGACAGGGGAAGGCACCCCAACCCCCTGATCAGCCCTGCTCTGTGCCTGATAGGGGGGAGCTCCCAACCCCCTGATTGGCCCTGCTCTGTGCATGACAGGGGGTGGTGCCACAACCTGCCCATTGACCCTGCCTTGAGTATGACAGGGGGCGGTGCCCCAACCCCCCAATCGGCCCTACCCTAAGCGTGACTGAGGGTGGCATTGCAACCTCCTGATCCACCCTGCTCTGTGCATGACAGGGGGGAGCTTCCCAACCCCCCTGATTGGCCCTGCTCTGTGCATGACAGGGGGCGGCACCCCAACTCCCCTCGGCCCTGCTCTGAGCCCAACCAGGGGCTGCACCTAGGGCTTGGGCCTGCCCTCTGCCACCTGGGAGCAGGCCTAAGCCAGCAGGTTGTTATCTCCCGAGGGGTCCCAGACTGCGAGAGGGCACAGGCCGGGCTGAGGGACCCCCCTTTCCCCCCAAGTGCACAAATTTTTGTGCACCGGGCCTCTAGTAATAATATAATTGGATTTAACACAGTTCATCTTTCCCATTTTGCTATTTGTTTTCTGTATGCCTCCTCTCTTTTTTATTCCTATTTCTCCTTGACTGCTGTCTTTTGTCTTTTAAAAAAAATATATTTCTTTATTGATTCCAGAGAGGAAGGGAGAGGGAGAAAGAGATAGAAACATCAATGATGAGAGAGAATCATTGATCGGCTGCCTCCTGCATGCCCCCTACTGAGGGTCAAGCCCACAACCCAGGCATGTGCCCTTGGCTGGAATCGAACCTGGGACCCTTCAGTCCACAGGCCAACGCTCTATCCACTGAGCCAAACCGGCCTGGGCTTAAGGAAATATTTAAATTCCCCTATTGATTTTTAAACTATATTGTAAAAATTATTTTCTTAGTGGTTCTAGGGATCATAACATGCCTCTTTTTTTTATGATCTTCAGATTAACATGAACTTAATTCTAGTAAAACGTACAGAATGCCTTCATTACCTTCCCCCTTGGTATTAATATTGTAATGTATAGTAACATCTATTTAAGTAATAAGCCCAATACAATAGTCTTATGAGTATTGTTTTATATAAGTTATGTCTTTTAAAGAACTTAGATGGGAAATAAGAAAAAAATGTGCTGGTAGAGTACTTTGTATTAACACAAATCTAATGTTCTGCATTTTATTCAGTGGATTCAAGTCACCATATAACATCCGTTCCTTTTAGCCTAAAAAGACTGTCTTTAGTATTTCTTACAAGTCAGGTCTACTAGCAACAGATTCTCTCAGTCTTTATGAATTTTGCTTCCATTTTTTGAAGGATAGTTTTAGTGGATATAGAACTTTTGGTTAACAGGGTTGTAAATTTTTTTCAGCATTTTGATTTTGTCATTCCCCTGCCTTCTAACCTTTATTGTTTCTGATGGGAAGTCAGCCAAGGGGTATTGAACCTCTGCTGTATGGGGTGACCTGTTTTTCTCTTCTTGTAGTCAGGATTTTCTGTCCTTGGCTTTCCACAAGTTTACTATGATGTGTCCAGGTATGAATCTCTTTATATGCATCTGATTTGCATTTCATTGAGTGTCATGGATGCATAAATTAAAACTCTTCTTCCAATTTGGGAAGTTTTGTCCATTATTTCTTCAAGAATTTTTCTGCCCTTGCTTTCTTCTCTCCTGGGACTGTTCTATATGTTGGCATGCTTGATGTATCCCATGTTCTCTAAAGCTTTTCACTTATCTTTCTTGTCAGCTCTTCAGATTGGGTTATTTCTATTGCACCAGCTTTGACTGCACTGATGCTTTTTTTCTTCCATTTCAAATCTGATATTGCACTTCCTAGTGAATTTTTACTTGTTATTGTACTTTTCAACTCCATAATTCTTCTTTATAATTTCTCCTTTGTGATGATGCATTCATCATGGTCATACTTTTCTCTAATTTATTAAAAATCGTTTCCTTTACTTCTTTGAACATAATCATAACATGCACTGGGAATGGGTATCATCCACCATTCCAAATCAAATGAGCCCCTATACTGGCAGCAAAGAAAATGCCAACCCCATGGCCTGGCCTGGCCCGGCTCTGGCTTTCCCTTTCCTGGCGGAACCTCCATGCCAGCCTTGCTGGTCAGCAGCAACTGTGAGACACCCATATTCTAAGTGTCATTTTTCTTTAAATATGCAACTAGAAATTGATGAAATATGGTTATATCCATTGAGAAAAACAGCACTAAAATGAATCCTGAAATGCAGGATGGCCTTTGTAAGGGTTTTGATCATTCTGCCATTCCCTGAACCTTCATGAGAACCAGCACTCACTACCTTGGCCATTTATCAGTGTGATGCAGCTCACTCAGCCTCCCCCCTGCACCCCAGTACAGATCTTCTGATTATTATTGTGAGCTCTGTCAAAACATTAGGATGAGGCTCTTTTGTATAACACCAAAAAGGAAGAGAGAAAGCAGAAGAAATGAAAATAAGATAGAGAAGTTGTATATCAAACCATACTTTTAAATCAGGAAGATGTAGAATTCACTACTAGACTTTTCTGGGTTTTAGGTCTGTTTGTATCAAGGAGCTTTATTACCCATCTGCTTTCCTTTTGAATGCCAGTCCTTTTCAAAGCCAAACTAAACAGAAATGGAACAAAAACTTTTGTGGAAAATCCTCCTCACCAGATGGGAGCATTGATTTACAACCAACAAAAAGAGTTGTGTGACAATAAGACTACACCTGCAGGAGAAAAAAAGTTAATAGTAATTTGCTATTCATTTTCATACTTCATAGTGAAATCTCCAGAAATAAAATGTAGAAGCAGAAGTTTACTATAAATGAATATCAGTTTCTTATTTCCAAATGTGTTTTAAAGTTGCTTTAACATCTGTACTCGATTGCAGGAAATACACAGTGAAAAGTAGAAGCATCTATATTATATCTGCATTATCTCAAAAGTAATTTTATTTTACATTACATTTCCTAGTAATGGCATGTTTGTAACTGTATTTAAAACTCTTACTTATTTACTGAAAAAAAAATCAGGTAAGAGCAGTTTCGTTTGAAAAATTTACTGCTTTACACTTAAATTGTACTATAACCTATGACTAAATTTAAACATGGACATCAGAATATAATCAAACGAAATGATGCCTCTAAAAACTACCAAACAAAACAAAAAATAAAAACAAGAAATAAAAAATTATCTGTAAGTTATGGCAGAGAGCTTTTCTCTTAAAATACTAGTAAGTCCCTGTAGGAGAAGAATGAATAGAGTAGCCTTCATCATTTCAGAATTCATGAAGAGATTTATAGGAATCATTGGGGAGCAAGGAGGCGAAAGCATTTGGGTCCCATTAGACAAAAAAGAGGAAAAGTAGCTGCTGACTGGCTGTCTAGCCAGAGGAAACGTGACAGTTGTTTTATGGTCCTGCTTTTTATATCTGGAGTACTGTACCCATCAGAGTTCCAGCAGGAAACATGGCACTTTCAAACTAGATTATTTCTACAGGGTTTAAGAAAGGGACTTTCAACAAAGCTGGGAGAAACGTGGAGAGAAATTACAGGGGCTAGTGCAGCACCCTGGTGCCTGTAATAATAGAGGTGTTACCATCCCAGGTACAAAGAACCCAGAATAAAGCACATTTACAATCATATAGTGAAGGCCCTTCTGAGGGGAAGTACAGGTCAGGCCCTGGTGGAATACAGACCTTAACTTCTCTTTCATTTCATTCTCTGGACTCATGCTGTGGATCCCAGTGTCCACACATCATAGGAAGCTGGAGGGTGGGGGTAGGGGTGGAGGTGGGGGTGAGGGGCTTTTATATGCCTATTTTCTACAGGTCAGCCTCCTGCTAGGAGAGAAACCAGGTGGAGAAGGGTGGGGAATGCATTTGGAGGGACAAATGAAAGGAAGTTTGCCGGGGTTCTTGTTCCAGCATTAAGAAGGGTTCAGCAATCTGGAGAAGGGTCTGTGTGTAACTTAGAGTCCAGTGATGAAATATAATTTTGAAAGGCATATGGGGGTCAGAGGAGCTTAGCTAAAAGGAACTAAGATCTCCTGTCTTGGGACCCCATGCTTTTTATTGACATAAATTGTCCTGAGGCGAGGCAGAGATATGCACTTCAAAGGGGTAGGGTTTCCTATACAGAGGCATTGTCAGAATGGGGGAATTAGCCTACAGCTGTTCAGGTGTTTGGTCAGTAGGAGGCAATAACATGTAGATTAAGATGCCCTGAGCTATCTGGCAGCAATCATCCCTTTTCAGGTTTGGGGAAATGCCATCAGCCATTCCCAACAGGTGACAACATATGTGACTCAGCCCTTGTTGAGTCCCCAAGTTCCATCAACCTTTTGATGAAACTCTTGAAATTATGACATGCTGGAATTGGCTTCCGGCAGAAGTTGACCCACTTGCTTGCTATTTTAGGATGCTACTCTTATGGAACCTACAGGTCAGTGGAAAGATCTGGGCAAAAACTACTACAACAAAGTTAAATATGGACACGAATAAGAAAAGCATACGTGGCAGTTACAGGACTCTGATCCAACATTTTTAATGATGGATTTCCCTCCCATCTAATGGGGCAGTTTGTGGCCCCCTCTCTTTTGAACCACATCAAGTATTTCTGTGACCAGCTGAGGAGTTTAGTAGAATTTTACTTTTTTTTTAAGCTACTGTGTGCCAAACATTTTGTTAAAAGTGTTCTGGACTAAAGGGGCCTGTTCACCTGTATGCATCAAAGACCAGTCAAATGAAAACAAGAGTTTGCAGCAAAGTGATGGTTTATTAGTTGATGAAATGGCTCCAAACCCGGAGTCACTGGTGAGCTAATGCATTAAGATCTGGCTCCCCAATGGCTTCCAGGGAATGAGTTACATAGAGGGGGAAAACCATTAATCATGGTGGCTAATGGAGTTGGGGTCGTGGGCTGTACTGATCGGTAGGGGTCAGGGCAGGGAGTAGTGGCTCATTCTATCACGTCCTGACATTACCCATGGTGTTGTTCTGTCTGGTCTCTTAAGGCTGTGGTGTATAATGTCTTCCGCTTTCATGGGCCTGGGGCTGAAACGCAACTAACGTCAAGATGTTATCTTTAGCTGGACCAAAACTCTCTCTACAGTTTAATGCCAACCAGAATCTGATGATTAAGGAAAAGAATGGACGGACAGAAAGGAGAACAGGTCATGTTAAAGAAATAAAGTTTCTATGTGGTTATAAAAGTTGATAATATAAGGTGGATAAATACTCAATTCCAGCCCTCAAGGGCCTGATAGGACGAGAGGGAGAAAGGACATCTTTAAATAATGTCTGGAGGACCTGTCCATGGAGAGCAGACGGGCCGGGGGCGGGGGGTGACGGGGACCCATCTCTCCTCTGCAGTGCTCTATGTGTATTAAATCATTCTTCATCTGACTGACCCAGTGGGGTTCATTCTGTTATCATTCCATTATTACTCCCATTTTACATGGGAGAAAACGGAAGCACAGAAGGTTTAAATAACAACATGCCGAGGTCCCACAGTGGGCAAGAAACCAAGGTGGGATTTCAGCTAGGTAGTGTTGCTCTGGCTCCTCTCCCATTCTAACCATTCCAGAGCCCTCCTACCCACTTTTCAATTCTGAAAGTTAACGAAGAAAAAGAGGAAGAGTGATGGGAAGAAGTATTTTTAGTGATAATAGATGTCATTAATGAGGAACTTCTGTGTTCCCCTCATTGTGTTAACCACTTTTACTTTTTTTCAGACCTTTCAGTGCTAAATGATAAATTAATGTTTTTTTCATCTTCTCAAACCACCTATACCATAAAGAAGTTAAAAGCATGCCATAATGATTCAAGTCTCACACCAAGTCTATGAATACTTTGCAATGGGTACATTACATCTATCAGATGTGATCATATAATGAGGTTCATCACTGCTGAAAATAGAATAATAAAGTAGCAACACCAATATAAACACTTTTATTTTCTTATATATTTTTACTTTATTCTATTATCTAATACTTTAGTCATCATGGTTCATATTAAAATATTTTTATTTTAAACTAATTTATGGCTATAAAAATCCTAGTTCAACTTAAACTCTCTCCTTTACACAATAACACCCTAGTAGCTAAAATCAAAGTAGCCTGGCTATTTCTGTTTCATTTGTTCATTTATTTTGCTTTTAGATTCCACATATAAGTAAAATCATACGGTATTTCTCTGACTTATTTCATTTAGCATAATATCCTCTAGGTCCATCCATGCTGTTGCAAATGGTAAGATTTCATTCTTTTCAATGGCCAAGTAATATTCCATTGCATATATGTACCACAGCTTTTTTATCCACTTGTCTATTGATGGGCACTTGGGTTGTTCCCATATCTTGGCTATTGTCAGTAATGCTGCAGTGAACATAGAGATGCATATATCCCAGCGGTTCTCAATCTGTGGGTCGTGACCCCTTCCTTTGGCAGTCGGATGACCCTTTCACAGGGGTCGCCTAAGACCATCCTGCATCTCAAATATTTACATTACGATTCACAACAGTAGCAACATTACAGTTATGAAGTAGCAACGAAAATAATTCTATGGTTGGGTCACAACATGAGGAACTGTATTTAAAGGGCCAGAAGGTTGAGAACCACTGATATATCCTTTCGAATTAATGTTTTGGGTTTCTTCAGATATATATCTAAAATTGGGATCGTGGAGGGGAGGGAGGTGCTGGGTGAAAAGGTGAAGGGATTAAGTACAAATTGGGAGTTACACAATAGTCATGGGGATGTAGTAGGTGTACCGGTTAATAATGCAGATTTTTTTCAAAAGATGGAGTTACACATATGTTGATATATATGCTATTTTGTTGTATTGACAACAAGCTTCAAAACTTCATGTGTCAAATTTTCTGAAGCTGTGAACATCATAGATATTTTTACGCTTAAAAATGTAGAATTTTGTGCCAAAAAAAGAGCATTTGCGGGAAGTTTTAATTCATTATTTTGAAGCAAAAGTTATTGTATACTTCAGGAAGCTTATGGTGAGCATGCTCCATCTCAAGATCCTTGTGACGCTGGTTTAAACGCTTTAAAAGTGATGATTTCGATGTGAAAGACAAAGAACGTCCAGGTCAACCAAAAAAGTTTGAAGACCAACAATGACAAGCATTATTGGTGAAGATGCGTGTCAAACCAAAAACAACTTGCAGAAAGATTAAACATTGCCCAGTAAACAATTTCCGATCATTTACAAGCAATGGGAAACATTTTAAAGGAAGAAAAATGGGTGCCACATCAACTGAATGAAAGACAAATGGAAAACCAAAAAGTCATCAGTAAAATGTTGCTTCAACAGCACAAAAGAAAGTCTTTTTTGCATCGAATTGTGACTGGCGATGAAAAGTGGATTTATTTTGAGAATCCCAAATGCACAAAATCATGGGTTGATCCAGGTCCACCATCAACATCGACAGCAAGGCCAAATCGCTTCGGAAAGAAGACAATGCTCTGTTTTTGGTGGGATCAGGAAGGTGTGGTGGATTATGAGCTTCTAAAACCAGGTGAAACGGTTAATACTGATTGCTACAACAAATAATCAACTTGAACCACGCTTTGATTGTAAAATGACCAGGATGTGCAGAAGACATGGCAAAGTAATTTTGCTTCATGATAACGCACCATCACACACTTCAAAACCAGTTAAAGACACGTTAAAATATCTTGCCTGGGAAGTATTAACCCACCCGCTGTATTCACTAGATCTTGATCCTTCAGATTCCCACTTGTTCTGATCGATGGCACACGCACTTTCTGAGCAGCGCTTCAAAACGTACGAAGAAGTGGAAAATTGGGTCTCTGAATGGTTTGCCTCAAAACAAGAAAAGTTCCATTGGGACGGTATCCACAAATTACCTGATAGATGGAGGAAATGTGTAGCTAGCAATGGACATTACTTTGAATAGAGCACTTTTGATGTTTCTCTTGAAATTATTGGGTTTTCTTTGATTACAAAATCTGCATTATTAACTGGTACACATTATTAACATGTGTTTTCTTTGATTACAAAATCCACATTGGTAAGTACAGCATAGGGAATATAGTCAGTATATTATAATGACTGTGTATGGTGCCAGGTGGGTACTTAAATATCGGTGGGAGCACTTCGTAAAGTATATGATTGTCTACTATGCTGTACACCTGAAACTAATACAATATAATACTGAGTATAAACTGCAACTGAAAAAGAGCTTTCTTTTAAGAGGGAAAAAGAATCTGATGCAAAGCATGTATTTGCATAAATGTAATTTCATCTTTAAATATAGTTGCTTTCATCCTAGTCGGTTTGGCTCAGTGGATAGATAGAGCACTGGCCTGCAGACTGAAGGGTCCCAGTTTCGATTCCAGTCAAGAGCACATGCTCAGGTTGCGGGCAGGAGGCAGCTGATCAGTGATTCTCTCTCATTATTGATGTTTCAATCTCTCCCTCACTCTTCCTCTCTGAAATCAATAAAAATATTTTTAAAAAATATTTGCTTTCTACTAAAGCAGACAAACAACTGAAAATTCTGACAGCTTGTACATTGCTGGAGAGTTGGCTGCCATTGTCCTTCATGACCCGTGCCACCTTGTCAGAGGATGTGATTGGGCTGCTATGACACATCATTTCAACCATGCACACATAAAAACAAAAACAAAACTAGTCTGGCTAAACGTAGCTTCGTAAACCTTTCTGATTGCCTAGGAAGATATAGAAAGATCTGGCTTTTCCATACAACACACTGTCTTCATGGTTTCTCTTCAGGACACCGAGTAAAATGTTGCTTCTCTCTGGCAATATGCAGAGCAACTATGCACAGACCATTAGTGTTCAGTAATATCTTAATATATAAAGAGGTAATGTGCAAATTAGGCCAGGATGCCATAACGGGACGGCCATCAGGAGGAGGTTGCACGTGCAGGTGAGGCCCGGAGCGGAAGACGGAGACGGGCCTGCCCAAGCCAGCGGGGCAGCTCCGGAAGCCTGGAGTGGACACAGGTGTGGGGGGACAGGGGGCCTGGGGCGGAAGTCAGGTGCGGTCCAGGCCGCCCAAGACAGCGGCCTGCGGATTGCCTCCTCGCATGGCGGGAGGCAGGGCTCCTTGTCGCGGGCAATTTCAATCACGTGCTGGACCTGTAGTAAGTTAATAATCTCACAACTTAAAATCACCAGCATATTTCTTGTAGAAGCCACAGTTCTTTCAATAGAAGGCTGTTAAGGACACACACAAGGAAACCAAAATATCCCCTAAGACCTTAAACATAAGGTGTGTAATCAACTCTCAGATTGAAAAATATCTGTATGGCTTATAAACTGTGATTACATTATAACCCTATTTCTGAGGTAGGAAAAAAAAATTGCAGACTAACACTGGGTTTTTTCCCCTGAGCCTGCTTTATTCTCTGGCCCTGAAGTGATGTAGGTGTTAGGAAAGCATGTTAAGACTTCGTCTACTCGGATACTGTTTCTTGCCCAGTGAATGCAGTTTGTGGCTGTAGAAATAGTAAACTCTCACCCTGTTAAGCAGTAAGTGAGATCTGTTGACCTTACAGTCATTCTGAATCCTTGTGAGGTTCACGTACTTGGAGTTGTAGAAGTATTCTGGGGCAGTTCCATCTGAATGCACAGAGACACCATTTATTGATTTGTGTTTGTATTATGCTGAACGTGTTTGCATAGTATGTCTCTACTAGAGGATTTGTGCACCAGTGGGGTCCCTCGGCCTGGCCTGCTGAAACCGGCAGTCCAACATCCCACTCTGCAAAGTTGCTGTCAGTCGGTAGCTCCTGCATTGAGCATCTGCCCCCTGGTGGTCAGTGCGTGTCATAGCTACTGGTCGGCCAGTCACTTAGGCCTTTATATATATAGATTTTAGGTTTTGAGGCATTATCTTCTCCTTCCCTGACTTCTGCTTATATAGCATTTGCTGAATGTTGTGGGTATAGTCACAGCATGAGTAATTACTTCACCTCTCAAATGCTCTCATTTTCATAATTCTAAAAGTTGTGTCTGTGGGGAGCCGATATAGGGTTAAGCCTCGGACTGACCTCTGGGCAAAGTCACAAACAATTCCCAGCTTAGAGGGCACAGTCCTCTTAGTATAATTAGGCTTGACCTTATGAGGCTCCCTAGATCTTATCTGGGAAGCTAATGGGCTGAGGAAGTGCCGGAAGTATAACCATGGTGTAAACAAGTGAAACTCACAAGAACAAAAACAAGTGAAACTCACAAGAACAGTGTAAACAAGTGAAACTCACAAGAACAGTGTAACTTTGGTAACCACTACCTTGTTTACCTCTCACTATAAAATAAAGGCTCAGCTTGCCTTGGGATATCTCTCTCTCTGTGGCCTTAGCCAGGCACAGGGAAGATCCACGGAGACTAAAGAAAGCTAGAGAGTTCTGAACGCTGTCTCCGTGTAAAACAGTCTTCGCCAACTCCGTCCACACCTTTGGGAACCCCTGGACCGCTGGGGCTGGCCCCCAGCATGTGTCATCATTCCTTCTTTTAGGGTTGTTGTAAGAAATAAATTAACAAATGTCAATAATGTCATTATAATAGGTACCATTTAATTAACACCCAGGAATTTGCATGATTACTAAGTTATTTACATAATATTACAGATTATGATGAAGCTACTATTATTATCCCTGTTTTACTGATGAAGAAACTGAAGCTCAGAGAGGTTTAGTAACTTGCCCAAGGTCACACAGCTACTGTGTGGGGAAGTCAGAACTTTCATCCTCTTCTGCCTGACTCTGAAGCTCCAAGCCACTCGCTGTGCTGCAGTCATTGCAGAATCGTTTACTGAACTTGCCTCAGATGCAGTCTTTTGTGATCAATGAAAAGCCTTCCCCCACCCAAAATGTACAAATTAGAATGCATATCAGGAATATTTTCATATGCAGCAATCTGTTTTATCCAAGTCTGGAGGCATCTTAGGCTCAATACATATGGCTTAGGAGAAATTCTCTGTGAAGACCAACACCATCTTTTTTGACAGCCAAAATAATTTCTAAAAGATAGCACTTATGTTCTCTTTAACGTGTGTGCTTAATTTTTAACGCAGTGTGCTTATATATGCCATAAGAGCTCTTAGTGACACCGGTTGGTTTTAATTCTCTCTTATGGTAACTGTAGGTGAGGTTCACATCTCTCTCTCTGGCCAACACCAGTGAGACCAGTGCTCAGGATACTTCGATAGCCCTTGTGGCTGACTGTCCCCCAGAACAAGGCTGCACATTTGTGTCTTTGTAGCTACTCTCCTCGTGTCCCTTCAGTGCCTGGAGGCCTGTGGTTGGGGGTTATAGACAGAAATGCTGGAGCCTGTTTGCCTTTGGGGATGACACTCAATAATCCATTCATCAGGGAAGGGCCTCTCTCTGCCAGCTCCACAGTTAGACATTTACTTCCATGTCTAAAGAGAGTAGGATTGATTGGGTTTTTTTTTAATCTGGTAACTGCATATGACCTTGGATGCCATATAATTTAACACTCCTTCCTTCACATAGCGACCCCCCCACCACCTCACCACATACACACACAAACACTCATTTTACCAGTGAGTACCAGAAGCCTAGTCAAGCTACCGTAAGAATTGGCAGAACTCAAATTTAGTCCATGTGTCTCCCTTTCCAGCCAACTTTACAGCAGATTATGTAACTTTGAAGTAAATAGACTATTTTGTGGGGTGTTTTTTTTTTAATGATCTCTGATACATGTTCCCTGTAATTCAATAACATTTGGTTATTTTTGAAAGCTCTGGAATTCTTAGGGGAAAAAAATAGCGTTACCAAAACAAATTTGTAAATAATTATCCTAAAAGTTTCCTCCTGTGTGGTGAAATAGGATTTCATTGGCTTATCTCTAAGACCTTCTGATAATGCACAGTATAATAATATGTTTATAGTAATATAGACAAGAACATTAAGGCCATACTGATTCACAATGTTTATAAGTACCCAAGAATCAAATGAAAAAGATAATTAGGCATTGTTTTTACAAATTCATTTTTATTATACTGACACTGTCAACATGAAAGATGCTGTTTTTGTACTGACCAGTTTGGCTCAGTGGATAGAGTGTCGGCCTAGGGACTGAAAGGTCCCGGGTTCGATTCCGGTCAAGGGCATGTACCTTGGTTGCGAGCACATCCCCAGCAGTAGGTGTGCAGGAGGCAGCTGATCGATGTTTCTCTCTCTTAGATGTTTCTAACTCTCTATCCGTCTCATTTCCTCTCTGTAAAAAATCAATAAAATATATTTAAAAAAAGAAAGATGCTATTTTCTAACATTTAATTAATTTTCTTTGAGAAAGCATATATGCTTTGGTTTCATTTGAACTGGATAATAGTTTCCAAATTATCTTTAGTTAATTTATGTTTACTTTATTTGGGATTCTAATATATGTCCAGGTATTTTATCTTCACATTATTCTCTTGAAAGTTTTATATAGAAATTTACAGTAAGCTGCTTTTGCTCATAAAAAATTGTATATGCAGAAAATTCTGTCCTCTTTAATGCTCAGCATATAGGGTGTTCTGTTTAAAACTATCAACTATTTGTGTCATCCAAGTGATAGAATTTAGGAGGGCTAAAGAGGGAATGGGGGAGATAAATGGGAATGGAAAGAGACTTGGGATGGTGAACACACAATACAATATACAGATGATGTATTGTACACCCGAAACCTATATAATTTTAGTAACCAATATCAACCCAATAAATTAAATGAAAATATAAATTAAAGAGATTGCTTTAGCATCAAACCTATGCTAAAAAGAATGTCACTCTGATTTTTTGAAGACTCCTCATATACATACCTATGAGGATGCTGTATCATCTTGGTGTTAGAATCACGGCATCAGCTGGCCTTCAGTTTGTGTGTGGCGGCGAATCATTTACAGGTACCGCCAGTAGAAATCTACAGAGAACAATGTTCCTGTATTTAGTTGGCTGAACAAAAAAGATATAGCATCACAGAGTATCACTTAATGCACAACTGTTATTTCCAAATAAAATTTTTATTGCCATCTGTAAAAAAATTTTAACTCTCTAATATGATTGGATACATTAATCATTTTTATGTACTGTTGTGTTTTATCTAGCATCAGCGTTAGAGACTCTTCAGTCCTCAGCACTTTTGTTAACAGTAACAGCAGTGATCATGAAATCCCCACGATATCCTAATGTGGAAGTACCCAAATTACACTTGGGCTCATTGGAAAAGCACGTTTAACGCTTTCTTGCCTGTTCATGACTATGAACCGGCCCTTCCATCCTGGGATGGGAAAGTACCTTCAGAAGAAGCTTAGATATTAGTCCAATCGAAGTATGCACATGCAGAGACAATTGCATGGGGTCGAGAGGGTCAAGGATCAGAGTCAGTGTTTGGGGCTGTAGAGGGAACATGGACTCTGGAGTGTGCAGCGCAGGATTAAGTCATGAATTGACCAGTGAAATTTGTGTGCACTTCAGCGAGTGACCTAGCAACCTCGAGCTTCCTCGTGTGTGAAATAGAGATCATGATACTGTGCACGTGGTTACTGTGAGGCTTAGTGGAACAGTGTCACGGTACCTGGAGCATGACCGAGGAGGCCCGTGCGAATGTTACTTGCGTATGAATCTCGACTGCTTGCATTTCCACCAAGCTTAACTTAGTTTCATGATATTGAAAGGAAAAAAATCAGCATAAAGAAGAGAGGGTATTTTCTGGTATGAATTGTTTGATGTGGATCCTTTATGTCCACAGGAATAAAGCCAGTGCGAGAAAATTAATTTCACACATTAGCCTTCTGCAAACGCCTCCTCCTGTTCCAGGATCACTTTAGCCAGTGTCACTTAACCCCGAGGTGAAAATGAATAGAGCAAGAGGGAGAGACCGTTGTTAAATGTATTACAGTAGCCAAGCTATCAAATTAAACATGTTACTTATAGTGTTCCTGATTGTCAACCGAATTTATGTATTAATGTTTCAAGATAGCATATGCAGAGGTTTAGTCAGCCCCTCATTATTACTGTGGAGGCTTCGTGGTTATATTCTGGCATGGAAGTCAGACATCAGAGTCTCTTCTGCCTCCTCGGGCACAGCCCATATGCATAGCCAGCAGGGTTTGTGGAAAAGTAGCAATTGCTGTGAGCTGCCCATTTTCATTTATTACTCAGTGCTAAACAATAGAACTAAATCAGTGTTTGGTTTTCACGGGATTAGTTGAACCCTACTGTTAGGAACATAAAGAAACAGGCACGAACACATGGGATGAATCATATTTGTTAGCAATTTAAATACAACTGAACTCTTTAAAAAAAGGGGGGATATATAACATTGTTCCGAATTATTAGTAATTGGTTGTTTTATATTGTCTTTTTATTCATTCCACATATACTTCACATCGGTATTTTAGCTTTGCCTTATTTTCCTTTTAATCCCTGAGGTGTGCAGTGGCTTTTCGTAATGAATCTCTTAAACTAGAATCCAAGCCGTTGCCCAAATATTGATGGATTTTTGGACACATTCCTTCAGCATGGTTGCAACATTCCAACTTTACTACCCCAGATAATCAAGCATTGGGTGATATACGTTAGAAAGTTCCACATAACACCTGTATGTTTTCATGGGTCATCATTAGCAGTTCTCATTTGTAATTTGCACATACCATATATTTGCACAGAAGCACCATTTTTTAAAGCAACTTACTGACTAATCAGTGAATTAAATCGAAGTGTTAATTTATGGCAGAAATTACAATACTAGTGAGTATTGTTTCCTAATAAATAGGGTCATTTCATTTTTCTCCCAGTATGTTGCTTGATAGGAAGGAATATTTTCTGAATCAATTAAGAATCGCATTTTTACTTAGGAGGTATATTATTATTTTGATAGTTGCATTTGCCTTTAGTTTTTTTCTCCCTTCCAACTAAGTGCATTACAGAGAACCCCATATAGTCTGTGGTTAAATGATGTCATTGGGACTTTGATTATGTGTCAACATTTTTTCTGTAATTTATGAAATTTTTCATTCTGAAAATTTTTTTATAAACATGCAGAAAATGCACCACCCAGATATAGCAAATGTTTTTCCATACAGGCTTCAGGTTTCTTCTTGAAAGAAATAAATAATTCACGTGGTGGAAATCCAGACCATCCTCCACCTCCTTCGCTCAAGGAAGCGGGGCAGGAGTGTGTATGTGGTGCGGTTACATCTGGTTTTAAAAGGTTGCAGAATAGAGATGTTGCATGTATTGGACATGATACAGTCTGCCCTAGCAGACTGTAACATAAGTTAAGAAAATCAAAGACCATAATTTTTTCTACTTTTGGAGGGCAAGCTAATTGACCACTATGAGCTAAAAGTGGTCTCTGGTGAAGGGGATAGTGCCGTGGTCGGCAAACTGTGGCTCGCGAGCCACATGCAGCTCTTTGGCCCCTTGAGTGTGGCTCTTCCTAAGCCTTAGGAGTACCCTAATTAAGTTAATAACAATGTACCTACCTATATAGTTAAAGTTTAAAAAATTTGGCTCTCAAAAGAAATTTTAATAGTTGTACTGTTGATATTTGGCTCTGTTGACTAATGAGTTTGCTGACCACTGCCTAGTGGATTGCCAGCATGTTCCAGTTCACAGCACCCTTATGCATTTTATTTTATTATTTTTTAATATATTTTTATTTAGAGAGGGGGAGAGAGAGAGAGAGAAACATCAATGATGAGAGGGAATCATTGGCTGCCTCCTGCACTCCCCCTACTAGGGATAGAGCCCGCACCCAGGGCATATGCCCCCGACTGGAATCGAACCCGGGACCCTTCAATTCGCAGGCTGATGCTCTATCCACTGAGCCAGATGGGGGTAGGGCCCCCTTATGCATTTTATATCCACATGTGGAATTATTCCTGTCTAAGGGGGATCTTAGACCTGAAACAGTAACAGAACTGCCACCTTCTCACCTGCTAACCCTCCCCACCACCACCTTTCTTCTCATCTTTGGAGGAACCTCTTTGAAATCATGATGAAAATCTGAACTCCAAGAAGGCCAGACCTTTCTCTGTTTCCTTTTGTGTGTCTAAATGGTTTCTGCTACATACTAGGAGTTGCATAAATATTTATTGCATGAATGAATACGTCGATCAGTCACAGATAATGAGAACTTTTCCCATTTTCCTGAGATTTTTAGAGTTTCATCATTACTCCATCCTAACCTCTTATCCATGATCTTAATTTCTGACTTTGCATACCTGGAGGGTTCCCTGGAGAAAAGTCAGTACTTTACTTTTAGTTACTAATATGTCTGCATCTAAATGAGGACAAGAAACCATTTCCCCAAATGTTTTCAGTGAAAATTATCAAATATACAGGCATGTTGAGAGAACTGCATAGTAAACAACCATACACTTACCACCTAGATTCTGTGATTAATGTTTTACCTTTTTGCTTTATTGCATTTCTTCATCAGTCTTTTTTATTATATGCAATTACCAGTATACTCCACCCTTAACATATCATGTCATGCATATCATTTAATAGAGTTCATTCTTTGTTGACAGATCTCTCATTTGTTTGTTTTAAAGGTGAAATTTACATGCTATAAAACATATAAATCCTGAGTGCACCATTAGCTGAGTTTTGAAACGCCTACATTGGTATGGAACAAACCATAGATTAAACATAGGACAGTTTTATCCCCTGAAAGTTTCTCACCTCCCCTCCCAGCCAGTCCCTGTCCCTAAACCCAGAGGCAACCTCAATTCTGACTTTTTCCACCATAGATTAGTTCCAAGCAGCCAGTTATTAGCAAATGACTTTTTCCTCATTAAAAAATAAAAAAAGCAGTGGTTGGATTTGGCCGTGTTCACAGGTGGCCTGAAGATTGAATGAGCAAGCCACTTTTCCTTTTCACATCAGTATAATTTTCTGAGGATGTCATTTCTGCTCTCCCAGCCATCTTCTAATTCCTTTTTCACAGTTACAGGTGAGCTAAGGGAGGAGGAAACTCCTTGGTAAGTTAGATAAGCACATCATTTCAGAAAAAAATTCAGCCAGCGTTTATTAAGCATTACGCTGTACCAATTACTGGGCTAGACATGCAGGGTACCAAAATGAATAAAACATGTAGAAGTCACAGTACAGGGGATTGACACATAGCCAACACCTGTTAGTCATTCATTTATCATGTTCAAAAAATACCTCCTGCGCCTCTCCTGTGTGTCAGGCAATGGGGATACAGCCCTGAACAAGATAAGTTGGTTCCTGCCCCCAGGAGCTTCAGCCGAGTTGAAGGCCACCCTTAGTAATTATAAGTGTGCTGGGGATCACAAATCCCAATGCAGTGTTACAGGAGCGTATAGTGGGAAGCTAGAACTTAGGGCTTAGGGGAGGATGTAGGCAGTCAGAGAAGGCTTCCTGGAAGAAATTGCCTTTAAGCTGATAGCTGAAGGGCAGGCGGGAGTGAGCTAGGGTGAAGGGGGTATGCAGGAGTTAGATGGCAGGCATGTGGAAACAGCTCGAGAAAATGCCTGGCATGTTGGAACATTGGAAATATAGAGAGCAAGGAGGAAAGTGACAAAAAGTGAGCGCTGGAGGGAGAGACGGGGTCAACCCAGTAGATTCTTACCATGTGAAGGTAAGAGTATTTGATGTGAAGAACCACCATCATCTTCACTCTTCACACCCCAGATAAATTACTCATTTATTGGATTAGCTGCATGACTGTAATCTAGAACTGGCTGTGCTGCTGTTTCAGAAAGAAACAAGTCTAAGAGCAGGATTTAAAGGGTCCTACAGCTAAGGCATGATAGGAGAATGTTGGGGTTTAATCAGACTTGTTAAAATACGCAGCTTTGTCTCATCTGGGACCCTGAGAGCAAATCTAAAAGCAATCACGGGGCTTCTGTGACCAAAGGCTTGAAGTTAGCCTTCTCCCTCTGAGGCCCCAACAGCCCAGGGCATGCTGCAATGGTATCTAGTCTTATTAGCAGTTGGTTAGTAGTTAGTTCCATTTACAAATAACTGAATGTGGCCAGATTCTTACCCTCCTTTCACTTTGACTTTCTTGCATTATTTAGTAACTTGTAATAAAATTAAGTTGCTGTAACAAAAATAATCTAAGGATGGCTGTGAAACAAAAAACTGCAACATTATGTTTATCCCAAATAAAATTATAGTATAGCGGAAAAATCTCCAGTGATTCAGCTGCTGTATTGAATTGCATGCTATTGCTGCTAAAATCTCCATTACCTTTTTGTAAATTTAATTTTAATTACATCAGTCTAGTGGGCTCCACGCAGATATTTACTTTTAGTATAATGGATTTTTAAGGTAAAATGTTCCATGAAAGCATTGAGCATTGAATATTTTATTTGAAAGCAAATGCTGAAAGTATTTTTATAACATTCAGTATTGATACTTTGGAAAAAAGAAATGTGAAAACATCCTTTAATGGATTAAAAGGAAACATATACAACTTTTAGCTCTGAGTAGTATTTAGAAGTTCACACTAATAATAATAATATATTATTCATAAGTGCATTAGCATGAGAGGATAACTTTACTAAAACTTTGTTTCGCTGTTGTCATCTGGGTAAACTGTATTAATGTTCTTCTTACGGTGTGATGTCACTACGATAATTATCCCCATTAGTGATGAGACCAGATAAACACATCCATAAATATCCAATGATCAAAGTACTTAAACTCTTCTCAAAACATTAAAATTAAGACACCATCTATTATATGCCTCTTGGTACAGGTAGCACCTCAAACGCTTGGCTGGAATTATGTCATTTCTTAAAAATAGGGGAAATGTTCTCTGAATGTGAGCTGACTCAGACACTGAAGCAGCTCAAACCGAACATCTGTTTGACTAGGTTATTCATCTGAACAGGATCACACAGAGTTCGTTTGTTTTCAACGTCACTAAATATCAGATCTAACAATCCCTGAATATTTCAAAGGGAATTCATTTGTACATACTTTAGTACATTTGATGACTTCTCCCATTAGCCCCAGTGATGAGGTTCATTCCCTTAGAACAGTGGTTCCCTTAGAACAGCTGTGGGCAAACTACGGCCCGCGGGCCGGATCCGGCCCGTTTGAAATGAATAAAACTAAAAAAAAAAAAAGACCGTACCCTTTTATGTAATGATGTTTACTTTGAATTTATATTAGTTCACACAAACACTCCATCCATGCTTTTGTTCCAGCCCTCCAGTCCAGTTTAAGAACCCATTGTGGGCCTCGAGTCAAAAAGTTTGCCCACCCCTGCCTTAGAACCACTGCCTTAGAAGATCAAGGTAGAGAACTGAGGCCAGTGAATCTTAACCTGACTCACCTCCTACCCCAAACTCCCATCTGAGCAGATATCAAGACACTGAGGTGTCCTGACATACATGGAGATCCAAAATGAATTCTACTCATTTTCAAGTCATTGCTTCCCTGAAATCTTTCCCCAACTTGGGACTCAAAAATTAGCCTTGTGTCTAGACCAGTGGTTCTCAACTTTCCTAATGCCGCGACCCTTTAATACAGTTCCTCATGTTGTGGTGACCCCCAACCATAAAATTATTTTCCTTGCTACTTCATAACTGTAATTTTGCTACTGTTAGGAATCATAATATAAATATCTGATATGCAGGATATATTTAGGCAACCCCTGTGAAAGGGTTGTTCGACCCCCAAAGGGGTCGCGACCCACAGGTTGAGAGCCGCTGGTCTAGACTGTGTTGCATTCAGTTCAATGTGGAATCATTCTCTGTTTTCAATAGGGACCTTAGTTTTAACTCTAAAATACAAGTTCCTTTGTGTTGGGGGCTGGGCCGTTTTTCCTTTGATTTCCTGACACCCAGCAGAGTGTCTGGACGAGTGGAGGACTGGCTCATTGATGAAATACTCCAAAGCGCAGGTCAGCCAGGTGCAGGTGGGCCCCTGTCCGTGAAGGGACAGCGGCACTGTGCATGGTCTGAAAGATCTTTTTCTTTTCGTTAACTGAAATGTAGGCTGAATTGCTTTTGTTCTGTATGTTCCTCTGTATGTATTCTGGTCTTTCCCATTTGATTATGAGAGAGAATTGCTGTTACAACCCCAATTCCCAGCACACAGAGGAACCTCAAAAGAATTGTAACTGGCAGACTGATTATAACCCCATAGGTGGTACTACATCAAACTGTACCACTCAAGGTGCCTCAGACACATCATGCACTTTTTAAGCCTTTCTCATTTTGCTCATGCTGCTACCACTTCTACAAGATATTTCTTCCTTTCTATCTGACGCAATTGTGTCTGTATTTCAAGTCCTAAGCTAATTGTCATCTTCTGTGTTAAACTCTCCGTGACCATCAGACAAAAGCAAGAATTTCTCTCTGTGTGCTTCAGTAGAATCCTAGGGAGGATTCTACCTCTATTCTAGAACTACTGGGGATGCCATTCTTAGCTGACTGGTGTTTGGCCCCAATATATTTGAGTGCTGAGGGCTAGGCTGCATGCGCCTTGTGTGTCTTTTATTTTGAAAGAAACACTAGCAATCAGTAAATTTTAATGTGGCAACAAGCCCTTGTTGAGAACTGTATGTGTGTGAAGTCATACTACTGGAGTGTGAAATTCAGATTATATATTAGTTGAATGAGTAGATCTGAGGTGCCATGAATAGTTCTTACTAAGTTTTTTAAAATAGACTTCAACATGAGATGAATTATGCTAATTTGAAGAATTTTTTTTCTTCTGAAAATAGCTAAGTGTGCTAGGATTTTTATAGGGAATGTGTTGGGTCTATACATCAATTTGGAGAACCTCAAACCTGTAATTGGTGAGGATTTCCAATTAGCAATCTTGAGTCTTCCAGTCCATGAGGATGAAAATGTCTCTCCCTTTTGATCTTATTTCTCTCCATAAAGTTTTATGGTGTGTAATTTATGTCTTGCACTTCTTTTGATAAATTTTTTTCAGTGTTTTATTATTTTAATGCTATTGTAAATGTCATTGTCTATTCGTTTCATTTTTGGGTTGTTTTATTATGAAATATTAATTTTGTACAGTATATTCAATGGCCTTGCTGAACTTGTGTGGGAGCCATAGCAGAGTACGCCGAATGCTCAAGGCCAGTTGGAATACTGGGGCCTTGTTTTTAGTACGTCGGATATCCAAGCCCACTCTGAGCCTGGAAATCTTAATCAGGGTGTCCCAAGGGCTATATGCAGGTGCAAGGCCACAGTAATCTCATGGTACTCTGCACAAATGTGCCCTTCCTTAACCTAAAATGGTGAGGTCACTGTTTTGGAAAGAAGCCTGTTTCAGCTAAGTAGTATTAAAGAACGTTACTGAGGCTACTGAAGTTAGAGAACTCAAATGCGGCTACTGTGAGGGGCAGTGGGTCTAGAGGCAGCGGGCAGCTGCTCAGATAATGGCTATAGGGACAAGGGGCTACTGCTCTGTGGGAAAGATGGCTTGTTACCTAGCTGGTGTGTGGCTACCTACTGTATGGGACTTTGCTTTGAAGGACTGTTTTGTCTAGTGTCTCCTTCTTAGCAACAGCTACATGGCCACTAGCTCCTACAATAAAGACTCTCATATATCACAACTGCTCCTTCTGTGTTCCAATAGCTTATTAGTTCTTGTATTTTTTTTTCCTCTGGATTCCTCAAGTTTTCTGAATATAAGATCTTGTCATCAGAGAATAAAAATTGTTTTCTTTTTCCCTTTCCAATGAATAGAAGTGACAAGAAAGTGTTCCAGATCATAGGTAGAAAACCTTTAGACCAGCCGTGGGCAAACTATGGCCCGATCCGGCCCGTTTGAAATGAATAAAACTAAAAAAAAAAAAAAGACCGTACCCTTTTAGGTAATGATGTTTACTTTGAATTTATATTAGTTCACACAAACACTCCATCCATGCTTTTGTTCCGGCCCTCCGGTCCAGTTTAAGAACCCATTGTGGCCCTCGAGTCAAAAAGTTTGCCCACCCCTGCTTTAGACCATGAAGTATGGTACTAACTGTAGGGTTTGTCTAGATGCCCTTTGTCAGGGTGAGGACATTCCTTTCTGTTCCCTGTGACTGAGTTTCTGTCTTGAATGGGTTTAGATTTTACCAAACATTTTTTTCCTGCACCATGGAATGATCACCTGGTTATGGCCTCTATTAATGTGGCATATTACATTAATGTTTTTCATATGTTAAACTAGCCTCTCATTCTTGTAAGAAATCCCACTTGGTCTTGGTGTGTATGTGGCTGGACTCAGTTTGGAAGTATTTTATTAAGGATTTTTGCATCTATGTTCATGAAGGAACAAATGCAAAGTTTAGTCAATGTTTAAATCTGCCCCAGCTTTTACATTCCCCTAGGCCAGTGGTCGGCAAACTGCAGCTCGCGAGCCACATGTGGCTCTTTGGCCCCTTGAGTGTGGCTCTTCCACAAAATACCACGTGCAGGCGTGCATGTACAGTGCAATTGAAACTTCGTGGCCCATGCACAGAAGTCGGTATTTTGTGGAAGAGCCACACTCAAGGGGCCAAAGAGCCACATGTGGTTCACGAGCCACAGTTGCCAACCACTGCACTCGGCCTTCTCGTGTTTTCACTATTCATGTACACAGGCTCAAAGCCAGCCAGGAATATGTGGATAGTTTTTCAGTCTTCTCTTATATTTGCGGGTAGCCTTCCCATCAGCCAGGAATTTGCTTGCGGGTAGCCTTCCCATCAGCCAGGAATTTGCTTGCGGGTAGCCTTCCCATCAGCAAGGAATTTGCGGAGAACTTATCAAGGCCCTTGATGGCTGTTTATTTCCTTGATGCCCTTATTAAATATGGATGAAGCCACAGACTAGCTGAGTCACTAGGCTTCCGATTTGTCTCCTCTGAGACCACTACCGCTACTAATAACAGCGATGGGCATGGAGATTTCCCACGCTCCGCTCCAAATCAGGCAAGTCCTCTCTGGCAATGAAGTCATTGATGTTCACAGCTTGACCTTTTCTAAGATGAGAGTGGGTAATGTGGTTAATGAGGAATGGGAGAAGCCCAGGCAAGAATACCATAGACTCCACTGTTCTTACCCATAATTCAGTTGTGTTTCATGAATTATCACTTTCTGATTATTTGGTTTATGCCTTTGGTCTTTGATCAGTTTATATTGCATTTAAATGCTTATTTTGACAATTTTGTTCCATTTTATTATTGCTTATTGGGAAGAGGATCTGCTAAGCTCTGTCATATATTTTTATACCACCACCCCAGATTCACACATGACTATTAATGATGTTAACATAATCAACTATTCTTTGGAAATGACAGTGGATTTTGATTTATGTTAGCTTTATGGAGACAAATTAATTAATTCTTTGGTTGGATTTAATTAATGTCTTCATTAGAATAGCATCTGTTTGCCCAATCCTTTATTGAGTTCTAACGATGTTCTAGAGTCTGCTCTAATTTCTGTAAATATGTGTAGGAGAAAGTCCCTGTCTTCCATGAACTCATAGGTCTAATGGTGGAAACAAAAGAAAAACAAATAATTATAATACAGTACATAATGTTATATAGAGGTGAGCAGACTGCTGTGGGATGACCTAGAGACGGCATGTCTGTCTCTAACTAGTAATAATTCACAAAGTGTGCTGCCTTTGATTGGGACTCAGAATGATGGGAGTTTAAGCAGAGCGAATGCAATAGATAGGGAATTGTGAACATGGAGAGTAGTATGTGTTGAGACATACATAGTTTGGGCTTAACTTGTATCTGAAAAATACTCTGGAGGTACTTGGTGAAGAGCAGTAGAAGCTGGAACTTGGCTAGAACACACACTTACATCTGCTGGACATCTATTCTCTGGGCCACCAGATGCCAACATACATCTTCAATGAGCAAATTAGTTCTTGTTTTGTCTGGGATGAGGAGGGACAGACAATTAAATGAAAAAAGGAGTCTTTTTTAGGTTCTCCGGGTTCTGAGATGGTAAGGGCAAAAATAGAGAGTGGCCAAATTCAAAAGATGTTTATGATTAAATTGACAGGATTTGGTGATCTTGAAATAAGGAAGGGTGACTGTGGGCAGTTGGGCACAGAGGACTTAGAGGGAAAAGAGACAGCCTCTGGGGAGCTGCCAAAAAAGAAATCAACCCATACAACAACAACAAAAGCCAGATAGATGTCCAGGTGCGTGACTGGCTAAGGGTTCCAGGTAAAGAGGGAAAGCCCAGGCAAGAGCAAATGTCTAGAACCCTGGAGACCAGGCTGCAACAGCAGCTGTAAGCAGAGGAATCAGCATGTGGTGGATCCTAAATAAATTTCTGAGCTGCCACAAAGGAAAAGACTTAATCTGTTGTCCATGGCCTTAACTTTGCGTGAGGGAGGGGCAGTACTAGTAAGAGGTTCCAAACCAACACGGATCATTTTGGCACCCTTATTTTTAATACAAATTTGGAATTAATCCAGACCCTTCTTGAAGTAGGATAATGGTATTGATTAACAATTCTCCCCCAACAAATGCTCTTCCTATGGGCAGCTCAGACACTGCACAGAGACCTTCATTAATTCTGAAATCATTGAGGAATTATTTAGAAAGTAACTCCTTAAGAACCTAATCGTGCTGCCAAAGTGTTAATGTGCCTTTTCTCAAAGCATTAAGGAGCTAGGCAGATACAAATGGATGCACTATGTATAAAGAGTAAATGATGACATATCTTGTCTCTGATCCATACTTTTTTAAAGAGGTTCCTTTTAGTGTGTGACATTCTGTGACTTAATTTTTCCTGTTCGTGACATTCTAGTGTTTTTCAGTTGCCAACATCCGGATTTGCTATCAGTGTGAATCAGGCTTTTTATGTAATGAAGCCAACTTATCTGTCACCCATCATAATTATTCCATTCTGTCTTAAGTACTGTTCCATTTCCAGAGCCAATCATTATCTAATAAAAATGTAAGGGACAATCTGAGTCATTTTTGTAATATTATTAGTAACAGAATGCCTTTCAAATACGTGAATAGGTTCCCTTCACATTCTTAGAGAGGTTCACCGTAACTTGGTAAAACATATTCATATTCTTCCAGAAACATGGGAAAAAAAGCCAGTATTACAATTTATTTACTTATCTCATGAAACCAACTTTCTGAATCCCATGGCTTTATTTCCCAGCATTTCCTTTTCTCTTTCTGGAGGTAATTTCAGGGAAGCATTGCCTGTCAGCTCATTTTTGTCACTGGTGCCTGTGTGGGCTTTCTCATTCACTCATTCCTTAACTGAGAAGGACTTTACTCACTGGGGATGCAGCAGTGAATGAGACAAAAGAAGGTCCTGACTCCCTTTGAGCTCACATTGCAGTGGGGGAGACAGTAAGCAAATAAATACCAACAGTCGTGATGAGTCAAAGGACTTAAAAAGGGTGCAAAGGATTTAAAAAGGGTGATGTGAGAGAGAGTGGTGCTGTAGAGAAGGGCTCTCTGAGGAGGTGGCATTCAAGCGGACACTTGAATGACAGGCGATGCCATTATGTGGTCACAGGACTAAGAACTAAGTGTTCCGGGAGGAAGTCACAGCTAGAGCAAAGGCCACGAGTGACAGAATCTGGAACCAAAGGTACACCAGACTGGAGTGACATGAACTGGGAAAGTGGTGGGAGATGAGCTCAGGGAGAGGGAGAACAGTCAAAGTAGGGAGTGTGGATTTCATTTCAAGTTCCATGAAGAGCTGCTGGAGAGACATAAATAAGATAGTGTTGCAGTCTGATTGCTCTCTGGGTAATGGCCTGAAGGAGCAAGTATGGAAATAGGGAGAGAGAGTCCAGATGGGAGAAGAGTTTGGCTTGCACCCGAGGTGCAGAGAAGTAGACTGATTCTGAATTTGTTTGGAGATAGATGGAGAAAGACAACTTATTGATGAGTTGGCTGTTGATGGGTGTATTATAAAAAGGGATGCACCCATTAAGAGTAATTCAGTGGTGGGTTTGTTTGTTTCATAAATATTAGGGCTCCAGCATCCCTCAACCATTCTATGAAGTTACCACATTTATCATTTCAAAGACTGATTCTTTGCACAGTTGCATATTTTCCATGGTTAGAGCAACCTATGACAGGACTCTTTAGATTCAAATCCAGATTCTCTAACTTAGTGGTCAGATGACCTCAGGTAAGTCTCTTAACTACTCTATTTTTCTGTTTCCTCTTACAAAAAATAAGGAAGAACAATTTTACCTTTATCATAGGGTTGTTGTCAGAAGCGACTAAGATAATGCACATAGAAATACTTAGCACACAACTACACTCTAAGCCAGCCGTGGGCAAACTACAGCCCACTGGCCAGATCCGGCCCCTTCGGCTGTTCTATCCGGCCCGTGGAGCCGAAAGAGTGGAGGGTTCTCTTGCTCTCCCCTCCGCTCCTTCACCAGCAGCAGTGTTAACATGGCAACGTCAGGAAACATGGCCACAGCTCCTTCTTCTGAGTCCAGTTTAAGAACTCATTGTGGCCCTCAAGTCAAAAAGTTTGCCCACCCCTGCCTAAGCTCTCAGTAAAGTCAGTAACTACATACTGTATTTCTGTCTTACCTCCTAATTATTGCATATTCAGGTCTCAGTATCTAGTTGTAAGAATTACAATAACAAAATTTAAAAAGCAGCCCTAACTGGTTTGGCTCAGTGGACAGAGCGTCGGCCTGTGGACTGAAGGGTCCCAGGTTCAGTTCTGGTCAAGGGCATGTACCTTAGTTGCGGGCACATCCCCAGTAGCGGGTGTGCAGGAGGCAGCTGATTGATGTTTCTCTCTCATCGATGTTTCTAACTCTCTATCACTCTCCCTTCCTCTCTGTAAAAAAATCAATAAAATATATTTTTAAAATGTAAGAAGCAAATAATTTCTGTTCCTTATTTCATATTCTTGTATGTACTATTTTGACACTTTTAGAAAGAATATCTTAACAATAGTCCTTGTTTAATATAGTCCCAACTTCCACATCTGATTGTGTTTATTTTTATAGTGATTTTTTTGTTTTGTTTTGTTATTTTGGGTTTAAACATCTGTAGCCTTTGAGAGAGAATGTTTGAATACTGTCAGCTTTATTGTGAGGTTAGTGTTTTCATCACTTAAAATGGGCTGAGGGAGGATGGGCGTCTGATCCCAAGATTATCTAAATTATATAAAGTCATAAAAGCTTAAGGCCCTGTTTTGGTAGCTCAGTTAGTTAGTGCGTCATCTTGATATGCCAAGGTTATGGGTTCAATCCCCAGTCAGGGCACATACAAGCTGCTGCCAGTGAATACATAAATAAGTGGAAGCAACAAATTGATGTTTCTTTCTCTCTCTCTCCCACCCCCTCTCTCTACCTTTCCTTTCTCTCTTTCTAAAATCAAACAAAATTTTTTTAAAAACTTGAATATACTGCCTCCACCAGTGCCATCACAGCATGCGGGCACGGCGCAAATGTACAGTCCTCAGCTTGGGCCGCCTGCTTTCCTTTGGACTTAGGCCCATGGGGGAGCTGCTGTTGGAAAGACCCCCTTCACTTGGATCACAGGGTAACCCTGGAAGACCTTGTACTGAATCTTCCGTTTCAGTGTAAACACTGGTTCCCGACACCCTGTCAGGCTGCAGCTGCATTGCAGACTCTGGAGATTGGTTATTTACATCTCAAAACAGGCTTCAGAACAGCAGGAAAGTAAGCAGGTCAACACAGCAGATGGCCAAGTCTGCATGGACTGGTCTGCTTAAGAATAATAAGGAAATTCTTTTAAATTGGTTCCTCAGCTATAAAGGTGGTAGGCAAATGTTTCCTCGTTTGGCTGGGATTGAGGTATATTGAGAAAATGGTACTTTTCATGAGATAACACATTAACCTCATTTTTCAAAGCTCCATGACTCATCTTGCACTGAAGGTTGTTGGCGAGGAACCACCTCTCTACTGTAAGAATCTTCATGTCATGTCGTCTTTGATGCAGAGCATGGTCCAGCCTTGGCTGTGGAATCCCTTTCTGTGCCAAATAGTCACCATGAATGGCACACACAGTCCGTGGGTCTTCTGGTTTCGGGTTCTCTGTTCCTTCTTTCATTTTTGATGACATGGAAAATAAAAAATATTTTATTTCAAAGCTGTTACATAATGTGGCACCTGTAAAACAGTTCCCTCTCTGATATAACAGAAGTCCCTAAATCCAAGGTGGGAGACATTACTCAGTTTAACGCTGGTTGATCGATTGTACAGTTTGTAGAATCTGCTAGTTTGGGGTGTTGGCTCCCACAATTTGCCTTTCCTAATTATAGTGCTGATTGCATGGATGCTGTCCTAAATTTTGTAAAAGTCATAGTATGTCTAAATACGATAGGACATGGTGATAGAGTCTGGATTTTCTGGAAGTCAGAAACTAGAGTAATCTGAATGTATGTGTGTGTGTTCTGAAAGTTATACTTATTGGGGCTAAAACACCTGATAGCCCTGGAATTTTTCCTTCTACCTTGTCCAAAGACAGTGGGGCCATGGCTAAGAGCTCCATGTGAGGGTCTACTTGAGCATAAAGAATCATTGGTGGCCTTGGCTGGTGTGGAGCATCAACCCATGCACTGAAAGGTCATTGGTTCCATTCCCATATGGAAGGCTGCCAGTTGATGTTTCACTCTCATATCGATGTTTTTCTCTCCCCCTCTCCCTCTCACCCATGTCCTTGGGTGAGGAATTAAAAAAATAGAAAAGATCAACTGTGAATTCTCAGCTCTGCCAGCGCACACGGAAGTGAGCAGTGGGGCTCCCATCCGTCCTGCGGGCTTCTTGTGGGTGCCTGGTGGGGGGGGGGGGGTCTCTGCTCCCCCTGCTCGGTGAAGAGCAGTTCCCCCCCACACACCCAGTAAAATATCCCATTATTTCACAATGCAGCACCCCAGCTTGATCATACTATTGTTAATGTTTATTTGTAAGCTTTCTTTTTCCCAGAAATATATATATGTGGACATAATTCACTTTCTTTGTGTGTTGTTGTTTTCTTTCTACTACAGACACGGGAGCAGAAAGACAGGCACTAAGAGAAAATGTGTATCCTAAATTGAGAGAATTCTGCAGAGAAAATTATGGATTAGAATTTCAGGTAACTCTGATGTTCTTTTCATTCTTAATTATGTCAGCTAAATAACTAATGTTTGTATTTGTTTCTTGTCACAATGTGGGTGCTAGAAAAGACTAATTTTAAGCCCTGAAAAATGTCATTCCTATAAGTGTGGGTAAAAAGAAACACTGGAAAATCGAGATACAATATTTAGTCATTTCCCATGTTTTGCCCTTCTGTGCTGTTTCTTGGACCCTGCCTGTTAGTGGCTTGTCTTTTTCTTCTAACCACGTTTATGTGCTTTTTGGCAATTTCCACTATTATGAAAAATGTGAAGGCTGTTGCGCACCTGCCTTTGAGCTCTGGTCTCTAAAAATGTTTGGCATCTGAAAATTGGGACCAACTTTCTCACAGGTATTTCCTTTCAACAGTCTAACCAGTCCCTGCCTTCTGTCTTGCCTTCCACATTTCAGGAATTCACAAAAAAAAAAAAAAAAAAAGTAACTGCTGAAGTTTATGAAAACGCTGGCAAGAGACAGTAACTGCGCATATCATTGCTAACGTTATGAAAACCCTGGCATTTGTGGACATCATTGATGTGGCCACCGAATAGAAAAGTACTTGAAAACTTGGGTCTCTCTTGGACATCCAAAAATTGAAAAAATAAATGACTCCTGCAACAGATAACATTTAGACAGACTTTTTTCAACCTCATTGACAATGGAAATCTTAATTCTCCTGTGCTAGGTCTTAACTGTGTATTTACATTGTTAAGTGAGGAATATGTACTCCAGGATTGTGGTGCGCCGTTGTTCATCGAAGAAGATTTCACCCTTCAATTATTTCCTCCTGGATATATATGTTATCGTTAGACCTCAGGATGCCTTCTGATATGTTGCATAAAGTAATAGTCTCAGATTACTTCAATTTCAATACATACTAGTAATTCATCAGCCACAAGGCACTGACATACATATTGAGTAGTTACCGTTTGCTTGATACTTGTGAACCTAAATTAGATTTCTTGTTGTGAGTTTAGCATTACTTTCTTTGAGGAATCTGGTTCTGCTGATAACAGGATCGCAACTATAACAAAAATGTTGACCTGTCAAGATTCCTAAAGACTCAGACAACCTTGGGGACTCCGTTACTATTGAGGAAGAACTGTGTGCAAGTATAGTAATCCCATCATTGAGGGAGTTTGGGTTTGTGTCATTTTTGTCAGTAGAGGGAGGAAGTCTTTGAGCTACAGAACACCTTCCATAAAACATGGTATTGATTAGGACTAGCTGAGGAGAAAAATAGAGAAATACATTTTCTAAATCACAGGCAGGCACAGGAGAAGACAGAAACGCCAAAGGAAAAATTGTAGTAAGCAAGATTCATAGGGTAAATGGATAACAAGTATCATTCGAGGCAGGTTCAGTGAATCACTTGATGAGATGCTGGACAGCAGTGCAAACAGCGGTGGGCAGAGCAGAAGCGGAACTGAGCCACAACTGTCTACACTGAGTGACTTAACCTGCCAGTCCTTCAGTTAAGCGTCTAAAATGGAGGTGGTGACAGCTTGCAGATTTCAGGTTCTGTTTAGATTAAAATATGCAAGGTTGCATTGGCTTCCCAGCTTCTAAGCTTAACAGGAGCTCAAATAATATAATAACTGAACCTTCTAAGAATATTCATCTTGGTATGGTCTTTTTTGGTAGATTGATTATTGATCTCCATGAAGATATGTTTCCTAGAAAGATGGTTCTCTTTCCAACTGCAACAAAATATGGTGCCAGAGCTTCAGGAAAAAAAAAAACCAAGCAATTTACCCACACAGTAGTCTAGAATTCGTCCTCGGCTGTGCACTGAACCCAGGAGAAATGAATTTCCTCGAGTTACTCAACCATCCCGACCTATTTCATGCACCTTGCCACCTACAATGTTTTTCGATCTGGCTCTTCCCTTGTATCACCTCCCAAGTCTGTTTACTCCTAATACTCTTCCTATCTGATCTTAAGTCACGCCCTCTTCTCTTGCCCACTGCCCTGCAGCTACGCGTCCCCCATCTGGTTCCTTGAACACTTTAAGCCCATTCCCACTTACGGATTTTGCCCTTGATGTTCTCTCCCTATAGGAATGGCTCATCTGCTCATCTTCCTATTGTCCTTCAGGTCTCACTGAAATGTCACTGCCCTAATGACCCAATCTAAAGTAACTACTTAGGCGTTCTTTTACGTAGTCCTGTTTTAGTTCTTTGCATTGCATGTGTCAATATTGGATGTTTTTCTTATTTACTCATGCATTGGCTTACTTGTTGTCTTTCTCCCTTTAGAGTGTAAGTTCCACAAGAACAGGGACTTGTCTGCCTTTGTGACACCCATATTCCTGGTCCTAGAATAGTTCCTATATAGAGGAAAACTCCATAAGAATGTGTTGAATGAACGAATGAATACCTGCATGAGAATGTGAATGGAGGAAGCCTCAGCCCAATATTACTTGCTTATGGAGGACTTCTCTGGTCTCCCGTCCCTCCCAGAATATGCCTTACACTTTTCTCATTGCCCCCCTAAAATCCTATGCATAACTTCCGGCCATTCATCCAGTTCATTCAAGACATATTTGTTGACCCTTGACCACATGGCAGTCAGCATTGCAAGTGTTGGAAATACAAGAGCAAACCAATATTGTTAGAAGAGGCAAACAACAAATAAGTTCCAGTGGTAATAGATGCTTTTTCCCCCCAGTCAATATTTCTAAGAAAAGTAAAGCCATTATGATAAGGGGGGTAAGGAATGCCAGAGAAGGACTCAGTAATAAAACTACCTTTGAGCAGAGATCTGTAGATAGTGATAGAGCAAGTCACAGAAACATTAGGGAGGAAGGTGCTGGGTGTAGGCAACAGGGCCTGAGGGGTGAGCATGTTTAGAATATTCTAGGAACAGTAAAGAAGCCAAGCAAAGTGGAGTAAGAGAAATTATTGTAGCAAGTGGCATCAAAGTCAGATCATATGGGACCTTATGGGCCAAGATTAAGGACTTAGAATTTTACTGAGTAAGAAAGAAAAGAGTGACATGATATGACTTACGGTTAAGAGTCACGCAAGCTCTGTGAGGAGCAAGAATGGGGTGGGGAAGATTGGTAGAAGTAGGAAGATGATCGGGTAAGAAATGGCCATGGCATGGACTAGACGCAGGGGTGGGCAAACTTTTTGACTCGAGGGCCACAATGGGTTCTTAAACTGGACCGGAGGGCCGGAACAAAAGCATGGATGGAGTGTTTGTGTGAACTAATATACATTCAAAGTAAACATCATTACATAAAAGGGTACGGTCTTTTTTTTTTTTTTTAGTTTTATTCATTTCAAACGGGCAGGATCCGGCCTGCAGGCCATAGTTTGCCCACGGCTGGACTAGAGCAAGCGGAGGAGATAATGAGACACCTGGTTAGGTCAACTTTTTCATCACCTGTCTGTAAGATCGGAAAGTTCTCACAGCTGTATGTGTCTTACTCATCTTATCCCAATGATTAGTCAAGTATCTGGCACAGAGTAGGCCATTTAGTTAAATCTTTCTTAAACTAAATGGATAGGATATGAAGTTACATTTTAAGCAAGGCCACATACTTTTATCTATATGTCTATGTGGCAGTCTGTTTTCTAGTATGTCCTTTTTACTTCCCAACTAAGATACTTAATGAAAATGCTCCAGACTCTCTGGTTACGTGAACTTCAATTCTCTGTGTAATAAATATGTAGGCTGACTGCTCGGAGTTGGAAACAGCTGAATGGAATGAATTATCAGCCCCACTCAGAGCAGAGAACATGCATGGCTTCAGAAGAAGACAAAGCATTTAATTGAAATGTTATTTGACTTATAGTGTTCAGTAAGTGCCCTTACTTTTGCCAACGTGTTTCTTAGAAGTTCGCCTTCTCTTTCCATGTCAGGCTTCCTTTTCTTAGCAGCTGAATGACAGTGGCAACCTCTTCTCTATCTTTCCTGTGCTCTGGTCCAGATTGTTCATAGCTACTCAGATCATCTTCCATAAACAATAGTGACCAGATTTCATTCATTGTAAGAGGCATGCTTTTCCCCCATTTTGACATCTCAGAAATCAGTATTCGTCTTACAAATAAGTGGTGTGTCATATGTGAAGATGTAATGGGCAGTGCATCTCTTTTTCAGTGGAACGTACATTATTGGAGCATCCTACAACTGATATCATAGATTCCATAAATTGCAGCACATTATTTCATGTATAGGGACTAGTGGAAACTGCCGGGGTTCTTGTCCCAGCATCAAGAAGGGTTCAGGAATCTGAGAAGGCCATGCGTAAGATTAAATAGGAATCCAGAGACTAATAAAGAGTCCGGAGACGAGATATAATTTTGAAAGGCATTTGGGGGTCAGAGGAGCTTAGCTAAATGAGCTAAGTTCTAAGGTCTTAAAGTCTTAGGTTCTCTTCGTCCCCAGGACCCCATGCTTTTTATTAACACAACTTGTCCTGAGGCGAGGCAGAGATATACACTTCAAAGGGTATACAGAAACATTGTCAGAATGGGGGAATTAGCCTACGGCTGTTCAGGTGTTTGGCCAGTAGGAGGCAATAACATGTAGATTAAGATGCCTTTTAGCTGTCTGTTGGCCAAGAATCAATTTAATGTATGCTATTCAGGTTTGGGGAAATGCCTTCAGCCATTCCCAGATGCAGCCCTGCTGTCATGCTGGAATTGGCCTCCGGCAGAAACAGCATACATATTTCTGTTAGACTAGGATTTAGATTCTGGGTCCACAAATGACTAGTCCTGTGACACTGGGCAGAGTGCTTGATCTCGGACACATAGTTGACCTCTCTGTAAAATGAATGGAACAGTGTTTGTTTCCCAGGATTGTTATGAGAATTCAGTGCAATCACACAAAGTGTCTGGCACATGGAAGGCACTCCACCAGAGGCTGGATGGAGACTTGGGCAGGAAACCCATACTCCTTTTACACTTAATAAAGTAGGTACATTCTCCATGCACATCAGAGTCATAGGTTAAGTTAAATTATGTGAGCCTTATACTAGCTTGACCTTGCTAATATTTACTAAATTGAACAATTAGTCTCACTGTGAAGATTCTTCATTAGTTGTTTTCACCTACCTTTTCTCCATCACTTCTTTCTTCTACCACTGCATCCTTCCTGGTCTAAAAGGAGCCCCGTCTCCTCCTTTGCACACATTTTTCCTCCCAACTGCCTGCCTACTCAGGAATCTCAAAATACATTTTTGCCTCCTGCGTTGCCAGAACACACCATTGTCTTTATAATTGACAGGATATGTTGTGATGCCCTTGGTCTTTTCTCCACATTGTCAACTAATGTGCCCTTTCCCATTTCCTAGTAATCAAATGTCTGCTTCTTTCTCAAGTGAAATGCATATCCTCTCATTGACCCACACATCATTTCCCTCAGACCAGCTCTGCAATCTGTCTAGCTCACTTTGATTTCGGTCCTGTCTATCACAGCCCGAGCAGGTTTTACCAAGTTAATATTACGTGAAAATGTTACATCATCTTTCTCCCATCCATGAGTCATTTTATACTAAGGGGGAAGGAAAGAGGAATAGAGATGGAAGAAGGGAAGGAAAACCTTATGTCATAATTGACCTTCAGTTGCTCCATTTTAATTGTAAATAATCACAGCTCACTGCTTCTGCATCATGGAATGGCTCTTCTGGAATTCTCATGCCTGACTTCCCAAGATAGCTTTGTTGTTCTTCTGTTACTTCGTGTGTATAGACACTCTTCTGCCTAATATGTTTCTAAGTGGAGAGCAGTGGCATTGTGGGAAGATTTACTGGAGGAGTTGTGCTTCGCTGAATGTTTAATTCTGCTCAGTTGTGGCTGGTTACCCAACACTGGAAACCACCCAATAAGATGAGTCCTTTAATAAACAGAATTCCATTTGCAGGTGACATTTAAGCATCCCAATTGGGTACAGTCACCATGAAGCTCTTGTCAAGTTCTGAACACAGGGTAGCTATTTCCATTCTCATTTTTTATTTCTTACAGGAGGGAGGGGAGAGCTTTTAACAAGTCTTTGCAGAGTAAAAAGAACACTCATTTTAGAGGTTTACTTTGTCAATAATCTATCTATATAAAAGGCTAATATGCAAAGTGTCCCCTCAGGAGTTTGACCGGGAGACTGGGAGTTCGATAGCTCACTATGATGTGCGCTGACCACCAGGGGGCGGCACGGAATGAAGGAAGGCCCTCAGGGCGATCAGCCCTGATCGCTGGTCAGGCCTAGGGACTCAACCCATGCACGAATGTTGTGCGCTGGGCCTATAGTTATTTATAAACCATTGAAAAGTAACTGAAACTGTTTTTTTCTACCTGATCTTTATTTCCTTCCAGCTCCCAGAATTCTGATGTTGTGACCTTTCAGCTTCTAAAATCATGTTGCTATGACCTCATCTGCCAACGGGCAGGCCATGTCACATGTGTGGTGGTGTTCTGTCTAGAAGTCCCTCTTACCCTGTCTGAAGAACAGTCTCCTATGCATATGCCCTTCAGGCTCCTGTCTTTCTTCCTCACCGATGTCTGTCCTAGTTCCCCAGCAGCAGATGAAGGTGCTTGGTCCAAGGAACTTTATTCATTTATTCACAGACTTTCTTGAGCCTGTGGTCTGCACCAGGCCGAGTTGTGGGGGTGCGGTGGATACCGGAGTGTTGAAAACAGACATGGCCCCTGCCCTCATGGAGTTTGCAGTCTCACAGAGAGGACGGTCATAAACAACAGTGACCAGGGAAGCACGGAGCCAGTGCTGGGTTTCACTCAGTCACATCCTGTGTCGCAGGCCAGGTGTCCCTCCACTGAAGGAAGCTGGTACCTAGCCGCAGCCTGGCTGAGCTTCCTTTGTGCAGTGAGTTCTCCAGCTTATCATACTCCACACAGGTGCCCTGTGGATTCTGGCTTGTGGCTCCTTCTGTGCCTCCAGCAACTCCCGGTCCCTTCTCTCTGCCTCCGTGTTCATTAAGCCTTCGGAGTCAGGGGTCCTGCCTTAGTTGATGGCTCAGATCTTCCTGACCATCAGTCATTGTTAAAGCTGCCCAGAGGCTAACTCGCCCAAGACAGTGAGGAATCAGGTCTGAGCAGTTTGCTTTCTTCATGAGGCTCTGAATGAAGCATCATCCCACCTCATGCTTTGGGACCCTCTTTCCTTCTAGTGATTGTGTATGGCCATTGGGGCCAGCCAGTCCTTCCTGGGCTTGATAAAGAACCTGATTTTCCCAGAAATGTGCATCTTAGTCATGATCCCATATACCTCATGACTAGCAGGTGACCTCAAGTCAGTATTTGCAGTAGTTCTAGTACAAGCGTGGCTATGGGTGAGTAGAACTGAAGAGGGTGTGTGTTTTTTCTTATATACCATTAATCTGGGGAAAGACATTCTAACTAGAGTGAGAATTACCATATCTATAAAGCACAACTCACCATGGGCAAACAGTATCTGACAAACCTAGTCTGAAGTTTAAGACTCCTCCCTATTCACCTTCTCCTGTGAGATTAACATTCTAGTCCTGGAACACAACTGCCTAAGCCAGTGGTCTGCAAACCGTGGCTCACGAGCCACATGCAGCTCTTTGGCCCCTTGAGTGTGGCTCTTCCACAAAATACCACATGCAGGCACTCACGTACAGTGCGAAGTTGACTTAAAACTTTAAGTTTATTAAGTTAATTTTAGGGAACGTTGTGGAGTGAAAGAAGATGTAGTGTCGAGGATTCAGAAAGGTATGTTGAGATGGTTTGGACATATAGAGAGGATGAACGAAAGGAGATAGATGAAACAAGTATACAAGATGAGTGTGAATGGGAGAGTTGGAAGGGGTCGACCTCAGCGAACGTACCTCAATCAGATTGAGGACGTTTTTAGCAAAGGCCAGCTTAGGAGTACCCTAATTAAGTTAATAACAATGTACCTACCTGTATAGTTTAAGTTTAAAAAATTTGGCTCTCAAAAGAAATTTCAATCGTTGTACTCTTGATATTTGGCCATGTTGACTAATGAGTTTGCCGACCACTGGCCTAAGCCAACTCAAATGAGTGCTGATTTATCCTCTGTATTGACCTTGAAAGTCATGTCCATAGCACAAGAATGTTTCTGTCCAAATCTTTCTGAACCTGCTCTGTGTTATTCTGAATATTTTTAGTAGTGACAGATTAGTCCCTTTAAGAATAGATTTGATTTTTTAAAAGAGCTAAAGGTCTTTTCAGAGCCATCCAATCTAATAAAAGAGAAACATGGTAATTAGCATACATCCGCTTCCCTTCCCATTGACTAATCAGCGATATATGCAAATTAACTGTCAGCCAAGATGGCTGCCAGGAGCCAGGAAGCTTGAAACTAACATGAGGCTAGCTTGCTTCAGTGATGGAGGACTGCAACGTTCCCCGCCTGCCTTGCCGGCCTCTGAACTTGCAGTTTAAAACATTGTTACAAATATAAAAACTAAACAAAACCCCAGAAACCTGCTTTCAGCTAGCTGGGATCTCAGAGCTGGAGTTGATACAGTGTTTCGATAATAGAACCCAAACAAACCAGATACCTGCTTTCAGCAGCAGAGGCCTCAGAGCTGGGGCCAGAGCTAAAGCTGGCCCAGAATAAAAAGAAAAAGAAAAAAAGGAGCAGTTGGGAGCTTCAGTCACCCACCAGCCTGAAAACAGCCCTCAGCCCCTCACCCAGACTGGCCAGGCACCCCAGTGGGGACCCCCACCCTGAAGGGTGTGTGACCAGCTGCAAACAGCCATCATCCCCTCACCCAGGCTGGCCAGGCACCCCAGTGGGGACCCCCACCCTGATCCAGGACACCCTTCAGGGAAAACCAGCCGGCCCCCACCCATGCATCAGGCCTCTATCCTATATAGTAAAAGGGTAATATGCCTCCCAGCACCGGGATCAGTGTGACAGGGGGCAGCACTCAAACCCCCTGATTGCCCTACGGCTCTGTGTGTGACAGGGAACGGGGCCACAACCTCCCTATCCGCCCTGCTCTGTTCGTGACAGGGGAAGACACCCCAAACCCCTGATCAGCCCTGCTCTGTGCCTGATAGGGGGGAGCTCCCCAACCCCCTGATCACCCTGCAGCTCTGTGTGTGACAGGGTGCGGTGCCCCAACCCCCTCCCCCCTACAGGCCCTGCTCTCTGTGTGACGGGGTAGAGCCATAACCTCCCCATTGGCCCTGCCCTGAGTGTGAGAGTGGTGGCACCCCAACCCCCTGATCGGCCCTGCTCTGTGGTTGATAGAGGGCAGCGCCCCAACACCCCCCCCCCCCACGGGCCCTGCTCTGTGTGTGACGGGGTAGAGCCATAACCTCCCCATCGGCCTTGTCCTGAGTGTGACAGTGGTGGCGCCCCAACCCCCTGATCGGCCCTGCTCTGTGCATGACAGGGGGGAGCTCCCCAACCCCCTGATGGACCCTGCTCTGTGCGTGACAGGGGGCAGCGCCCCAACCCCCTGATCGGCCCTGCTCTGTGCGTGACAGGGTTTGGCGCCACAACCTACCCATCAACCCTGACTTGAGTGTGACGGGGTGGTGCCCCAACCCCCCAATCGGCCCTACCCTGAGCGTGACTGAGGGTGGCATCACAACCTCCCAATCCGCCCTGCTCTGTGCATGACAGAGGGCGGCGCCCCAACTCCCAATCCGCCTTGCTCTGAGCCCGACCAGGGGCTGCACCTAGGGATTGGGCCTGCCCTCTGCCACCCAGGAGCAGGCCTAAGCCAGCAGGGCGTTATCTCCCGAGGGGTCCCAGACTGCGAGAGGGCACAGGCCGGGCTGAGGGACCTCCCCTCCCCCCCGAGTGCACAAATTTTTGTGCACCAGACCTCTAGTCTAATATAATAATAGAGGAATATGCAAATTAGCTAGGACGCCGTAACATCATGACCAATCTACAAGCGGTGGAGAGCTATAGGAGGGTGGGGCAGCAAGCAAGCTGCAAGCGGCAGAGAGATACCAGAGAGATAGCTGAGGCAGGCAGCAGTGAGCTACTCATGCACAGATTTGTGCGCAGGGCTACTAGTGTCTCATAAATGTAAAGGCCATTAAAGCAGGGGCAATAACATTTGTAATAAAAACAAACTCCAATGATAAAGTGACAGGAGGTTTTTTTTTCAATACAAAATGTGATGGCTCCTACAGAGGAAATGCCCTGGGCAGTAGCGGGATCATTGGAATGAGTGTGTAGCTTCCCACTGTAATAACTTGGAGGAACAACCTTCATTTCAGGACTGTCCTTGTTCAGACACTAAACCAGTGCTATTGTCTCTATATTTACATTTTTGTTCTCTTCAGTAATGTCAGGGGGCATGGGAAAATATTTTGGAAAATATTGAAATGTAAAAGCTCTGAAGAAATAGTGTGAAGCCATGATGAATTCAAATCTGGGTTTGGTTTGGTTTCTCAGTAAAGCATGAGGTTATGATTTGTTTCTGATATTTGCTCTATTGTTTGTTCAGTAATCTTCGTATTTAAATTATTATGTCTGATTTCAAGTGGTTAAAATTTGTTAGGGCTTGTATCTGCTGGTTTTTTGTTTTCAGACCAATTCAGCACATTATCATAAGCATGATAAATGACCTTCCCTAAGAATAGTTTAAAACAAGTTAGATGGTTTTAAGTAAAAAGAGATAAAATCAAATTACTTTCCTGAGCTTTTATACTTAATGATGAAATAAGTAAAGGCACATAAAATGTGCTGTCAACAAGTTAGTATTCCAATAAGTAGTAAATTAGATTCCAGTGTCTGCAGTGCCTGGACATTAGGCTAAAAGCTAAACTTAATTTTTTAAGTATATAATAAATCTTGTCTTGTTGGGCACTTTGGGTTCCAGCCACTTTGTGCCAGTTATTGATCATGCGGATATATGGCATGTCGTTTGCCCCAAATGGTGTTTTGTGTTGCATAAGTCAGATGTCTCATTTATTTATTTCCTCCCTATCTTCACGGTTGCTTGATTTTTATCTTTTTTCATCATGGTCTGCCCATAAAGACATTTGAGGGGGGGAAAAACACTTTAAAGGAGCAAAGCTGGAAGGAGGAGAATATTTAAACAGAACTCCTGACATGAGGAAATGAATTATGAAGGCTTGGAAGAGGACAGGGCTGACCAAACTCTAAGGGAATAACAGGTGCAAAAACTATTACAAAAGACTCCCATCCACAGCAAAACAGTGTGACATTCAGGGTCCTATTTTAAAATATAAGTGAAAGCCTTGTTTCAGCTTTTGCCCTGGTCATTTGGTCTACATATAGGTCGTTAGATCTCACTGTCCAGCTCTTAATAGGCCAAGCGCTTGGCTTAAACTTACCCTGTTCATACACTCAGTTCTATGAATAGAGGGTGTAAGGCCTGTAAGAAAATCACAATACAAATTAGATGTGCGAAGTGTCACTGAGATATAATTCAGTTCACATACTACAAAATGTGCCCATTTAAAGCATACAGTTTTCAGCATGTTTGCAGTTGTGTGAGCATTACCCAAATCAATTTTAGAATGTTTTCATCACCCCAAAGGAAATCTGTGCCCTTTCACTGTAACTCCCTAATTGCCCTATTCCCTTTCCTCCCGGCTCTGGGCAACCACTTATCTACTTTTCGTTTCTATAGATTTGCCTATTCTAGACATTTTATATAATAAAAGGCTAATATGCAAATCAACCAAACAGGGGAATGACGGTCGCTATGACACACACTGACCACCAGGGAACAGATGCTCAATGCAGGGGGAGCACTGCTTAGCCAGAAGCCAGGCTCACAGCTGGCTAGCGCGGCGGCAGTGGTGGGAGCCTCTCCTGTCTCCGCAGCAGTGCTAAGGATGTCCGACTGGTGGCTTAAGCCATCATTGAGAGAGGGCGCAGGCCAGGCTGAGGGACTCCCCCCCCCCCCCCCCCCCCCCGCTGAGTGGATGAATTTCGTGCACTGGGCCTCTATTTTTATATAAATGGAATCGTGGGACAGGTGGTCTTTTGTGACTGGCTTCTTGCACTTAGCATAATGTTTTCAAGGCTCCTCCTTGTTGTGGCATTGGGTCATTACTTTTTATTGCCAATATATGTATGAATATACCATTTTATGTCTCCATTGATAACTTGATAGATATTTATTTTTTTCCACTTCTTGGTTATTATAAATAATCCTGCTATGAATATTCAAGTTCAAGTTTTATGTGTACATATGTTTTCATTTCAGTTGGGTATATACCTAGGAGAATTGCTGGATCATGTGGTAACTTTGTTTAACCATCTGAGGAACTGCCAGACTGTTTTCCAAAGTGGCTGCATCAATGTATAGTCCCACCAGCAGTGTATGAAGGTTCCAATTGCTCCATATCCTCATCAACACTTATGTCTTTGTGGTATAGCCATCCTAGGGGATATGAAGTGTTACCTTTTTGTAGTTTTAATTTGCACTTCCCTGGTGACTAATGATATTGAACATCTTTTAATATGTTTATTGGCAATCTGTATATACTCTGTGAAGAAATGTCCACTCATATTTTTTGTCCATTTTTAATTGGGTTATTTGCCTTATTACTATTGAGTTGTAGGTGTTCCTTATATATTCTAGATACAAATCCACTACCAAATATATGATTTGCAAATATTTTCTTTCACTCTGAGGGTGCTCTTTTGCTTTCTTTATGGGTCCTTTGAAGCACAAAACTTTTTAATTTTGAAGAAATTCAATTTATCTTTTTTGTTTTGATTACTTATACTTTGCTCTCATGTCTAAGAAACCACTGTCAAATCCAAGGTCACAAAGAGATACCCTATATATTTTTTTTAAAAAAAAAATACAGTTTTATAGTTTTAACTCTATATTTGTGATCTATTTTGAGTTATATTTTATATATGGAGTGAGGTAGGGGTCAAACTTATTCTTTCCCATGTGGATATCCAGTTGCCCCAGTACCATTTGTTGAAAAAAACTATTCCTCTTTGAATTGTTTTGGCACCTTTGTTGAAATCAGTTGGCCCTAAGTGTGATGATTTATTTCTGAATTCTCAATTTTATTCTATTAGATATCCTAATTCTAGTACTACACTGTTTTAATTATTGTAGCTTTATAGTAAGTTTGAAATCTGGAAGTTTGAGTTCTTCAACTTTATTCTTCTTTTACAAAAGATTGTTTTGTCTATTCTGGGTCTCTTGAATTTCCATATGAATTTTGGGATCAGCTTGTCAATTTCTGTAAATAAGTCAACTAAGAGTTTTATAGTGATTGCACTAAGTCTGTAGATAAATATTGTCAACTTAACACATTGTCTCCCAATTCATTGACAAGAGATGTTTTTCAGTTTATTCAGATCTTCTTTGTGTTTTGTAATTTTCAGAGTATAAATTTTACATTTCCTAAATTTATTCCTTTTGTTCTTTCTGATGTGCTTTTAAATGGAATTTAATTTTTTTAATTTCATCTTTGATTGTTCGTTGCTATTGTTTAGAAGTACAACTGATTTTTGTATATTGATCTTATATCCTATAACCTTGTTCAACTCACTAGTTTCAACAGATTTTTAGTGGTTTCCTTAGGATTTTCAATATATAGTTGACCTTTGAACTACATGTGTTTGAACTACGTGAGTACTCTTATATGTGAATTTTTTTTCAATAAATACTATAAATGTATTTTTTCTTCCTTATGATTTTCTTAACATTTTCCTTTCTTTAGCTTTCTTCATTGTAAGGATACAGTACTAGCTTATAAAACACATACATACAAAATGTGTTAATCAGTAGTTTGTTATCAGTAAGACTTCTGGTCAACAGTAGGCTATTAGTAGTTAATTTTGGGGGGACTCAAAAGTTATATTCAGATTTTTTACTGCATTAGGGGTCAGCACCTCTAACTTCCATGTTGTTCAAAGGTTAACTGTGCAAGATCATGTCATCTTTGGATAAAGATAGACCTACTTCTTCCTTTCCTATCTCAATGTATTTTATGTCTTTTTCCTGCCTAAGCCCTAGCTGGAACCTTCAGTACAGTGTTGAATAAAAAGCACTGAGAGTAGACATCCTTCTCGTGTTCCTAATCTTAGGGAGAAAGCTTTGTCTTTCTTAATTACAGCATTGTATTAGGTGTAGTCTTTTCATGCATGCCTTTTATTTAGGTTTATGAAATTAATCTCTATTCCCAGTTTGTTAAATGTTTTTATCGTCAAGGAGTGTTGGATTTTATCAGATGTTCCTTTCTGTCTGTTGAGAATGCTCATATGGTTTTTGTCCATTATTCTATTAATATGTAGTATATCCTATTAGTTTGATTTTCTGATGGTAAGTCAACCTTGCATTCCTGGGATCAATTCCACCTAGCTGTGTTGTATAGTCCTTTATATATGTTACTGAATAGGTTTTCTGGTATTTTTGTTTTATATTCATAAGAGATATTGCTCTATAGTTTTTTGGTTTATTTGTCTGACTTTGGTATCATAGAAACATTGGAAAGTGTTCTCTTCTAATTTTTGGGAGGCTGTGAAGAATTGGTATTAATTCTTCTTTATATGTTTGGTAAATTTTACCAGCACATCTATATGGAACTAGGCTTTATTTCTTGTACAGTTTTTAAAAATTACTATTTAATCTCTTGTTAAAAATGTCTTCACATTTTCAATTTTGTCTTGAGTCAATTTATGTAACTTGTGTCTCTCTAGAAATTTGTCAATTTCATTCAGTAACTTCATTCATTGGCATACAATTGTTCATAGTATTATTTAATTTTTTTTCTGTAAAAATAGTAATAGCCTCTCTTTCACTGCTGATTTTAGTAATTTTTGAGAGTCTCCTCGCTCTTTTGTTTGTTTGTTTGGGGGGGGGGGGCTGTTTTGGTCAACCCAGCTAAAGTTTTGTCTATTTTGTTGATCTCAAAAAACCAACTTTTGGTTTCATTGATTTTCTCTATTGTTTCATTAATTTCCATTGTACTCTATGATTTCTTTCCTTCTGCTTGCTTTAGCTTGTTCTTTTTCTGCTGTCTTAAGGTAGAAAGTTAGATTATTGATTTGAAATCTTTTGTAATATAGGTGCTTACAGCTATAAATTTCCCTTTAAGTGCTGCTTTAACTGAATCCCATGGGATTTATTCTTTGATTCATAAGTTAAGATTGTGTTAATTTCCATATATTTGTGAATTTCCCAAATTTCTTTCTGTTATTGACTTCTAACATCCTTGCATTATATTCAGAGAACATTCTTTATATAATTTAAATCTGTTTAAGTTTATAGGGCCTTGTTTTATGACCTATTTTATGTTCTATCCTGGAGAATGTCTTATGTGTATTTGAGAACAACGTGTATGCTGTTGTTGTTGAATACACTGTTCTATAGAAATGTTAGATTAGAGTGTTATTCCGCTCTTCTTATTTTGTTGATCTTCTTTCTAGTTGTTATTCCCATTATCGAATGTCAGATATTCAGCTCTCCAACTATGATAGTTGAAATGTCTGTTTCTCCCATCATTTATGTCAGTTTGTGCTTCATGTATATTAATGCTTTATTGTTAGTAGCAAATACATTTATAATAGTTTTATCTTCTGATGGATTGACCCTTTTATCATAAAATGGCCCTTCTCATTCCTATCTCTTTTGTTTGATATTAGTATAGACATGAGGTTTCTTATGGCTGCTGTTTGTGTGGTGTATCCTTTTCTGCCCTTTTACTTTCAACCTATTTGAAGCTAAGTGTGTCTCCTTTAGATTACATATAGGTAGGTGTTATTTTTACCTGATCTGCCTTTGACATGATTGTTTAATGCAATCACACTTAATTGTATTATTGGTGTAGTTGGATTTATATTTGCCATTTTACTTTTTTCTATGATTCATGTCTTTTGTGTTCCTCTGTTCCTCCTTTACTTCTTTGCTTTGTATTAAGTGAATATTTTCTGGTGTAACATTTTAATTCCTTTAATGATTTTTTCACTTATTTTGAATTTTTTTCTTTGTAGTTATTTTATGGCATATACATCTTATCAGAATCTACTTATAATTTATGCTAAGTTAATTCCAGTGAGCTATAGAAAGATTACTCCTATGTAACCCGATTCCCTTTTGTGCTATTGTTACATATGTGATGTCTATATATATGTTACAGACCCACTGACATACTGTTATAATTATTACTTTATATAATTTTGTCATTAAAAGAAGGTGAGAGAAGAACAGATATATATATCATATTAATCTTCATATTTACATATTTACAAATTCATAAAATACATTGCTGTTTCTCTTCAATTTGTTCTAAATCAGACCTTTCCTCAGATATATCCAAACAATGTCAGCCAAAAGGATGGAGAACAGTCTCTACATGTAGTTGTTAGTTCATGCATGGCACAACTAAGAGTTAGCGTTAGCATTGCAGTCAGTGTGTGTTTATTTTGATAGTTTATTGGCAGATGGCCGAAATATCTTATTCTAATTATTTCAGTATATGAATCTCAGTAATTTACAGTTCAGTCCAATTAAACTTTATATGATGGTAAAGTATTCCATATCTCTGCCATTCAGCATGGTAGTCAGTAGCCACATGTTACTATTGAGCATTTGAAGTGCTGAATTTTTAATTAATTTGTATTGAATTTTAAATAGCCACAGCTAAAGGCTCTCATATTGGATAGTGATGGTATGATTTCAGATATACCCTTCCTTAATATTGTGATTAAACCTTCTAAGGTAGATTAAAGGGAAGAACCCAAAATCAGTGCTGATAGTTTCATCCTATCTAATAAAAGAGAAACATGGTAATTGGTGTACGACCGCTACCCTTCCCATTGGCCAATCAGGGCGATATGCAAATTAACTGTCAGCCAAGATGGCGGCCGGCAGCCAGGCAGCTTGAAACTAACATGAGGCTTGCTTGCTTCTGTGATGGAGGACTCCAATGTTCCCCGCCTGCCGCTGCAGGCCTCTGAGCTGCAAGCAACTATGTAACAAACATAGAAGCTAAACAAAACCCCAGAAACCTGCCTGGCTTCAGCCAGCAGGATCGCAACATTGTAGGCAAAGGCCAGAAACCTACTTTCAGCAGCGGAGGCCTAAGAGCTGGAGCCAAGCCTCAAAGCTAAAGCTGGCCCAGAATAAAAAAAAAGAAAAAGAAAAAAAGGAGTGGTTGTCAGCTTCAGTCACCCCCAGCCTGAAAACAGCCCTCAGCTACTCACCCAGACTGGCCAGGCACCCCAGTGGGGACCCCCACCCTGAAGGGTGTGTGACCAGCTGCAAACAGCCATCATCCCCTCACCCAGACTGGCCAGGCACCCCAGTGGGGACCCCCACCCTGAAGGGTGTGTGACCAGCTGCACACAGCCATCATCCCCTCACCCAGGCTGGCCAGGCACCCCAGTGGGGACCCCTACCCTGATCCAGGACACCCTTCAGGGCAAACCAGCCAGCCCCCACCCATGCATCAGGCCTCTATCCTATATAGTAAAAGGGTAATATGCCTCCCAGCACCAGGATCAGCGGAGTCCTGAGGCCTCTCGGCACCGGGATCAGCGTTACAGGGGGCAGCACCCAAACTCCCTGATCACCCTGAGGCTCTGTGTGTGACAGGGGGCGGGGCCACAATCTCTCTATCCACCCTGCTCTGTTCGTGACAAGGGAAGGCACCCCAACCCCCTGATTGCCCTGCGGCTCTGTGTGTGACAGGGGGCAGCGCCCCAACCCCCTGATCGGCCCTGCTTTGTGTGTGACAGGGTGCGGCGCCCCAACCCCCCACCCCCACCCCCACGGGCCCTGCTCTCTGTGTGACGGGGTAGAGCCATAACCTCCCCATAGGCCCTGCCCTGAGTGTGAGAGTGGCGACACCCCAACCCCCTGATCGGCCCTGCTCTGTGGGTGACGGGGGCAGCGCCCCAACCCCCTGATTGGCCCTGCTCTGTGCGTGACAGGGGGCAGTGCCCCAACCTCCTGATTGGCCCTGCTCTGTGCGTGACAGGGGGTGGCGCTACAACCTCCCCATCGACCCTGCCTTGAGTGTGACGGGATGGTGCCCCAACCCCCCAATCGACCCTACCCTGAGCATGACTGAGGGTGGCATCACAACCTCCTGATCGCCCTGCTCTGTGCATGACCAGGGGCGGCGCCCCAAATCCCCAATCGGCCCTGCTCTGAACCTGACCAGAGACTGCACCTAGGGATTGGGCCTGCCCTCTGCCACCCAGGAGCAGGCCTAAGCCAGCAGGTCGTTATCTCCCGAGGGGTCCCAGACTGCGAGAGGGCACAGGCCGGGCTGAGGGACCCCCCTCCTCCCCGAGTGCACAAATTTTTGTGCACCGGGCCTCTAGTATATTATAAAATTCATGGACTGGGCTGGGGGAATATTTTTTAAAGAAGCTGTTATATGTCTGAAACCTTCAATGCAGATAGATAAAAACACCTGTGTGGGGCCATGGCCTGGGAAGCACACAAAATCCCCGGCCTCTCCTTGGGGTTCCGTGGAGGACCCCTGCTCTGTGCTTCCATCTCATTGAACACCACACAAACAGCCAGTAAGGAGGGGAGGGGTTTTTTCCTGCTGTGTGAAATCAGGAAAGGAAAAGAAGAAATCTTCAAAGCTACGATTGGAAACATTTACCTTATGCCGATAGCAGTTGAGTAAAGGGAGTGAAACCCATACTGCTCTCCATAGCAAATTTTTCAAAGCGTGTACTTGCAAAAGTTTTTACAGACTCTCAGAATCTTCCCTGTAGTCTTTGAAGTAAGGAGATAGAAGCTCCTATTATCCTCACTTCTTAGTAAGGCATACCTTTCATTGCTTCCCAATACATGGTTTTCAGGTATATATTGATGAAAGCAAGGTTGCTTGTAGATAACACAGACATAAACAACATGTCTATCCCCGTGCGATAAACCACAATAATAACAGGTTCTTTTCTTTAAAAAGAAAGAAAGAAAAGAAAAAGAAATGTAGATGTTTAACTTCAGGTCAGTATATAGTGATGCCCATCGTGGTTTTCCCTTCTTATATTAAAAGACATTCAGCAACATACTTTGTTATTTAATTGTCTCACATAATGTATTACCATATCCCAGCTGCTTTCAAACATTTTTTGAAGTCCTATTCCCATTTCAATATAATGAAAGCCTGCACTGCAAAGCCTCTGACATTTAACATTTCATTTTCTCTGGGCCCACGTCAACAGTGTAATCAGGAACATAAGAAATGATCATGTTCATTTCCCAACCCATCATGGGATAAAAAAAAAAAAAAAAAAAAGGATCTTAAAAATCATTTTCCCTCTCTCAGGGAAAAATGCTGCAAGAAGAAAAGTTAAAAGTCGTGTTAGCTTAACATTGAGCATGAGAATAAAGCTCGTAGGTAAATACAGTTTCCCCCAGGTGGACTAATGCTGCCTCCTCTGTTGGTCCCCAGGTCATAGATCTGTACTGGGGAGTGGACGAAGAGGAGTGGGACAGCCCCGAGCTCCAGAAGGCCCGCATGAAGCTGCTGGAGGATTGTTTGAAAACTTCTGCAGGTCCATGTTTTGTTGTGGGTATAAAAAAACTAATGCTTTATATGAAATTGTGGATGAATGTGAGAATTCTTGCTGATTGGTGATTCTTAAGGGGCTTTTAAAATGGGGGGGAAATACTTGCTTTTTCTGTTTCTATTTAAAATTTTCAAGCTGTCTCCTTGCCCTCGACATGTGAGAATGAAACCCTCAGCTTTCCGTAAGAGGTACTGCAAATAAACGGTGAATAATTTGAACTGGGAATGGGAGGGATGACTTGGGCTTGACAAATTTCCACAGTGCCAGTGATCAGCAATAGGGATTACTATATCAGTCCTGCAATAATAATCCCAGATATTCTTATATCGTATAATGTATTTAATCATAGCATCTCTATTTCTCAGCATTAGAATTCCTGGCATTTTATAAGCACAGTGGCTCACATGTTGTAAAAGTAAACCAAATAAGCTATGTCAGATCTGCCAACAGGAGATGATGTCCCGTAAAAAATGTTGCTTATGCAGAGATTTCCAGCTAGATGTTCACTATAAGCTACAGATTCGAGTGGGACATTATTATTAATTCATCATCATTTTCTGAACAATACCCACTCCTCTGTATAAACACAGGGTAATAAGATCAGAAGGTCAGTCTGTGGCAGGTGACAATGCAGAAACTGTCTAAAGCACCTTATCTTGTATCCAGACAAATCCTACCAGTTGACAGGGAAGTTGCCCCTTGCAACCACAGGAAGTTTTGATTCTGACAGTTGAGTGGCAAAATTACTATTGACTTCTATGAAGGAAATACCAAGTCATGCAATTAAAAGCTTGGTTCAGTGTATCAACACAAGTGCTTTTAATATTTATTTGCATATCCATCTGTATTCAGCTCCACAGAGGATCAAGATGACAGAGATACCAGAAACCTGACCAGTTGATTAAGTCCTTACCAGAAATAATAAAGTACATGAAAGTTCTTACAATATTTTTAGTATCAGTACATGAATAAATTATTCATTTTTCACCAACTACTTACTAAAAGCTACTCTGCACCAGGGGCTGCTCTCGGTGCTGGGGGCATGGTAGGTTGACCTAAATGCTGCAGTCATTTTGTGGGCCAGTTTTATATGATTTAACCTTAGAACCGAACTTAGAAAGTAAAACATCCTGGCCTCACAGAGCTTGCATTCTCATATATGGGTGAGGGGAGAGTGCAAGCAAATATCAAAGGAGTAAGTAAAAGAAACAAGTTAGCCCTAACCGGTTTGGCTCAGTGGATAGAGCATCAGCCTGTGGACTGCAGGGTCCCAGGTTCGATTCCGGTCAAGGGCATGTATCTTGGTTGCGGGCACATCCGCAGTAGGGGGTATGCAGGAGGCAGCTGATCAATGTTTCTAACTCTCTATCCCTCTCCCTTCCTCTCTGTAAAAAAATAAATAAAATATACATATATATTTTTTTAAAAAAAAGAAACAAGTCAGGTGGTGAGAAGTGCTGTGGAGAGAAATACAGAAAGGAGGGAAGAGCGGGAACAGCAGGGATGCAAGAGGTTTTCAGTAGAGGAGTTGGGGACGGCCTCCCTCAGAAGGTGACGTTGGAAGGGAGGTAGGAAGAGAGTTGGGAAAGAAGCCAGTGGATACTCAGACAGAGCTTTCCAGGGAGAGGAGTTGGGAATATGATTGGCATGTTCAGGGACCAGTAAGCAGGACGGTAAGTGCCTGGAGCTGTAAGAGCAAAAAAGAAGAGCATGGGGCTGCAGACCATATCATGGGCTTTATCATCTCAAAGTTGGCTATAAAGATAATACTTTTACTTTGAATGACATAAGAATCCCGAGTGTTTTGAGCAGAGTACTAAAGTGATCTGACATGTTTCAGGCCTCCCATGGCTCCTGCGTGTATGGCAGAAGGCAGAGCAGGGAGCCCCATTAGAAAGCTGATGTAATAAGCCAAGCAGCACACACACATGGTTTAGGACAGGCTGAAAAATGGACATGTGGAAACAGCACCCTGTGGTCTGAACAGAACACAAAAGGTCCTGAGAGCCATGTTAGCTATCTGAAGAGCTTTTCTGTTTCTATTTAAAATTTTCAAGCTGTGGCAGAGGAATGAAGACTTTTCCATGGACAAGTCTTGAGAAGATAGAACTAGGACCAGGGGATGGAAATATATACAAGGAGACAGACGTCAGCTCCAGGGGAAGAAATCCGAGGGTGTCACACTCTCTCAGGTTTTAGGGTCATGTATCCCTGAGTCCTGACGAGCGAGTCATAGCTGTGTGACTTCAACGAGTTCCTTTACCACCCTAAGCCTTGGTTTCCTTATCTGTAAAACGGAGATGATGATAATAGTTATGTACCTTCCGGGGTCATTCTGAGGATGAAATGAAATTACAGGGCGCTTACGGTGTCTCACATAGAGTAACCCGCAATAAGTGTTGGTTGTTTTTTGCTGATGGAATCACCTGCCTCAGGTTGTAATGACTGTGTCCCCAACAAAGTTGTCAGTAGAGACTGCAAACCACCCTGGCAGGGAGCGGTGCTATAGGGGAGATGCAGACATTGGAAGGCAAGTTGGAACGGATTTCATGCTTAGAAAGCCTGCTTTGGGAGGTCACAAGTGCTGTGGGGATGCCCTGGGGGATCTCATTTGCTATGATCTCCATAGCGCTACCCTGATCCTGCCTCAGAAATTCAGGAACAAGAGAGACATTCTCCCCCTTTGATCACCCTCTAGTGTGTTATACCCAAACTAACCATGGCCATTAATTCCAACAATCTGCTGGCAGCGGGGGTGAATAATTTGAAGACTTTGCAAGCTTCTGCAGCTTCTGAGAGTAAAGGTTAACTGATAGAACATCAGTAACAACTTTATTGAGCATAAAGAAATCATTTATCCCTCATTCTGCTTCCTGTTACATGATGAAACTCATGGCAACCATGAAGACTCCCTGTGGCTAGAACTAGGATTGTTCACCCCAGTGATTCTAAATCACCTAAGGCTAATCTCACTGCTCATAGGGGAAAGTACTGCTCTGAAGGCCTTTCTTGTTGTAGCTATGGTAACAGTGCGCATACATGTGTCGCTTTTGAGCTCCAGCCTCCTTGCCCAGTGCTCCCTTGCGATAGTTCTGGAAGTCATAATGACCCCTGCGGGCGGCCAAACATGGCATGTTACTTCACTTGATGGTAAAGTTATTGGCGAGAAAACTCACTCTTGCTGGATGAATAAATGTTTTTATATCTTCAGAGGCTTCACTGATATTAGCTCTTATGTTAGATACAAATAAATTCAGGACCAAACAAAGCTTTCATTTTAAAGTGCCCAGGGAATTGGGATCCAAAGGGAACTTGGACTTAAATCTTTCATGTGCTTGGCTTTTCTTAACTTCCCCTTCTACAATTTGTGGTTTGGCCTGTGGCCCAAGGTCCTAGAGACATGCCAGACATGCCTGTGCCTGCTGATCCTGGCCAGTGGTTTGAACACACGCTTTTTGGTCACAAGGAGGAGAGAGTTATGGAGTAAGGTACCCAGACATGTGTCCAGGTTTCACTATCAGAGAATTAACTCATGAGACATTTCATACTGAGAACACATCATCTCTACTAGGGAAGAACAGAACTTGTAGACGTGTGTAAAACAAACATAGTGGAAAAGACCCAGAAATTTTATTTCACAACCTGAGTTAAAGCCCTGGTCCTGATAGGGCAGGTCACTGACCTCACCATGCATTACTGACCACATCCATGAAATGGGGAAATAATAACAGTTAAACTAAAAGTAAAAGTAAATGTTGAGCAAATATCAAGGGTTTGTTGTGGGATCTATGTGAGAGTTCTTTGTAAACTATAAAGTGCTACACAATCATTAGTTGTTATTAAATTACTAGAGGCCCTGTGCACAAAATTCATGCATGGGTATGGTCCCTAGGCCTGGCCAACAATCAGGTCCCATCTGCGGAGCAACTGGCAGGGCAATTGGGGGGCTCCTGTTGGCACCCACCTTGGCTGGCCTGGGGCCTGCGGCCTGGGGGCAGCTCCTGCATTGAGTGTCTGCCCCTTGGTGGTCAGTGCACATCATAGCTACTGCCGTTTGGTCGATTTACATATTTGGCTGTTATTATATAGGACTAGTGGCCCGGTGCACAAAAATTTGTGCACTGGGGGTTGGGGGGGGTGGGGCGGGGGATACCTCAGCCCGGCCTGTGCCCTCTCACAGTCTGGGACCCCTCGGGGGATGACCATCTGCTGGCTGAGGCCTGCTCCCCAGGGGATTGGGCCTAAGATGGCAATCAGACATCCCTCTGGCAGCCCAGCAGCCCTCAGGGGATGTCCACTTGCCAGCAGGGAACAAACCTAAGCTGCAGTCGGACATCCTTAGCGCTGCTGAGGAGGCAGGAGAGGCTCCCACCACAACCGCCGTACTGGCAGCCATCAGCCTGGCTTCTGGTTGAGCAGAGCTCCTCCATGTGGGAGCTCACTGACCACCAGAGGGCAGCTCCTGCATTGAGCATCTGCCCCCTGGTGGTCAGTGTGTCATAGTGACCAGTCATTCCCAGTCTTTCTGCTGTTAGGGTCTGTTTGCATATTACCCTTTTACTATATAGGATAGAGGCCTGGTGCACGGGTGGGGGTCGGCTGGTTTGCCCTGAATGGTGTCCCAGATCAGGGTGGGTGTCTCGCTTGGGTGCCTGGCCAGCCTGGGTGAGGGGCTGATGGCTGTTTTCAGGCTGCCTGCACCCACTTTAGGGTGGGGGTCCCCACTGGGGTGCCCGGCCAGCCTGGATGTGCGGCTAATGGCTGTTTTCAGGCTACCCGCACCCCCTTCAGGGTGGGGGTCTCCACTGGGGTGCCTGGTCAGCCTGGATGAGGGGCTGAGGGCTGTTTTCAGGCCGGCCAAGCCTGCAACTGAAGCTCCCAGTCTCTCCTTTTGTCTTTTTTTTTTTTAAATTCTGGGATTTATTTACCTTCTGTACTTGAAACTTTGTTGTGGCACCAGCTCCGAGGCCAGCTGGCTGAAAGCAGGTATCTGGGGTTTGTTTAGGTTCTATAATTGCAACATTGTTGCTTAGAGTGCAGCTCAGAGCTGGGCCGCGGGTGGGGAACCTTGGCTTCTTCCATCACTGGAGCAAGCAAGTCTCCTGTTAGCTTCAGCTGCCTGGCTGCCAGCCACCATCTTGGTTGGCAGTTAATTTGCATATCACCCTGATTAGCCAATGGGAAGCATAGCAGAGGTATGGTTAATTACGATGTTTGTCTATTATTAGATAGGATGATTTAAGTTATTTCAAATGAGAATAAAATATTATTCATACTGGACATTTATGTGATACTGGAAATTCTTTTCCTTTAGAAAAGTTGATAGGCTAAATGTAGAAAGTATTAAGAGATGATTCAGACAGTCCAGAATTAAAGTCATACATCCCCTTTTATTCCCATTGACCTCTTTCAATAATAAAGATTTAATTGAAAAAAAATTGTACTATACAGTTTTGTAAAATGCTTTTTAAAGTTAAAAATTAAAGTCAAATAAAGGGTTTCTGAGTTCATTCTTAACAAACATCGTAAAATGTAGAGTATGAATTGGCTAGATATGAATTTGCTGGAATTCACTTAGTAAGACCTTTACCTCTTCCCAAGGAAGGATTTTTGACCAGGATTTGGACTCACACCTGAGTCCAAAGTCACACTCCACTTCTCCTCTTAGGTGCAGAGAATTGCCTTTGCTTCACAGTATGGGAAGTTCAGTAGAATCTTCTCCACCAACCAGTCCCACCCACTTAGTCCATAAAAAAAAAAAAAAAAATCCTTGTGAGGGGGCAGGGACTATTGCCTTTTGTAGAGAGCAAATTCCATGTAAATGCTCCCTACCACATCCCCGTCCATCTTTTTGAGGTGTGTTTAGGGGGAGTGGGGCTTTTCTTCGCATCCCTTCACATTTGGAGTCCCCCAAAAGACTTGCTTGTGGAGTGTGAGCATTGACCCTGGACCTTGAGCAAAGTTCTGCCTCTTGGCAGAAGTTGATAACAGCAAGTGCTCAGCTGGCTTGAAGAATTGGAGTTTGAAAGCTTAGTTGTAGCATTGAGAGAGCTGCCCTAGTGTGTATGAGCTCCAGGGGGTCCAGACAGTGTCTCACTACATTCCTTCAATCCACAGTGTAGATGATGTGGGGGTTTACTGAAGGCAAGGCCCTGGCAGGCTACCTTAGGAGAGTGAAGCCAGGCCTTTGTACCCATTAATAGGGGCACTAGTTACCACTGCCCAAGACAGGTAAGAGATTCAGTGACTTCACATTCAGAGGGGCATTCACCAAGTATTTGAGTCAGGACAAAGGAAATGCTGCCTGCCATGTTTGACAATTCTCAGAAGTCACAGGGAACCAAAACCTGTTTAGCATCCTCATTGGGGTTACCAGATCACACAGATGTAAACAGACTTAATTTGTCAGCCTTGGAGAATTAGCCAAGACCAAGAGTGGGAGTACTGCCATCATTCTTACCTGAGTGTCAGTAGACACCAAAGCAGACTTATGTCCCTACCCCCCAATACACACACACACACACACACACACACACACACACTGCCATCAGTGGCACAGATGGCATGGGACAAAGAGCAGACCATGCTTTTGCCTACCATGGACAGCTCCTGGTAGCTACACTTAAGACCAGTATGCAAAGTGGGAAGAAGGAAGCTAAGATATCCGTATTTTTGGACTGAGCTAGATTTTAAACCATAAATATGAAAACTTTGAAGGGACTGGACTGAGAAATCTATCATTATTCAGCAAGTTTAAGTTTTCCCCCTCGGCACAAGAGTAAAGATAAGACAAAGTATAAAGTCCTTAGAAGTTCCTGGTAAAAACTAAACCACTCCATATTTGTACTTCACTGTATGACATACTGAATTAAACCTATAGCCTACAGATTAGTTTTTATCACCCAACTGTGTCACCGCTCTCCTTCAGTGTTAAATTATGCCTACTTGAAAGTTCAGATTTCATTTAGATTCTTTCTTTAAATAATTTTCAGTTCGAGAAAATTGTACAGTGAGAGTTCTTAAATCACTTAATTTGAAGAAAGAAATACCGTATTTTTGTAACAGTTGAGCTTTGGAAAATATTTCATTTTATTCACAATTCAATATATAATTGATTTGCCATTTTAGGTATACTAAGTAAATATACACAAAAAAATTAATACAAGTGTTTAATCTTGGCTTGACTAACAAAATGTCCAGATATTTTTGTATGATTTAGTTCTCACATTCCTAAGTACAGGTTTACTAAGCAAAATGTACTAAAATGGGAAAATCATAATTGATTTAAACTGAAAATCACCTAAATTAAATAATATACATTTTAAGTCTTTATTCAAAAATGTAAATAAAAATTAATCTAAAGCCTCATATTTTCCAGATGTACTTCAAAGAACTGAAACAAATATTTTTTACTTATAAAATTAAGCCTCTTCTAGTTGAAATCAACAGTCATCAAAGTTCTGAAATAGGTTCCAATTAGGTTCCCATAATAAATTGGTTCCAAAATAAATTACTTATCACCAGAAGTTAGAATGGGCAAACATTGAAAACTATTGTTGAAAAGAAAGCTATTTATCACTGGCAAAAGCCAAGAGAGAGCCATTTAGTTTAATGGTGACTAATATTTAAAGTATTTCCACAATAAGTTTTTATTAATACATAAGCCATTGTTTCACAGTTCACATAATACAGCATATTTTTGTGTGGTAAAAGGAATTATGGAGAAAAATTGAACTGGAGAACAATTAAACTTTAAAATTTAATTTGTAAGAAAAATGTTCACTTAAGACTATAGTCCTAAGAACATCTGCTTCTGAGTAAAACAGCAACAGCTTTAAAAAAATAAATTATAAATATCCTATTTTTAAAGAGATAATAGAGCTGTAGAGACGAAAATGATTAGACAAATTTAATTTCCAGAGACAAGAGTCCTTTCTTGGTGAGCTGGCTTTACAGGTAGAGGAGTCCTGAAAACATCAACAGTTTTCTCCATTAGATATTTGCTGAGCATTGGGCAGCATAGGATGGTAGAAATCTGAGACAGAAAACCCGAATAAAGTCTTCAACAATCTTGATATTTAGTAGGGGACAAAGTTCACTGGAACCTAACATGAGTATTCAACAAGTATTACCATTGAAACATTTTTATTCAAAGTAAACTAAATCCAACTAAAACTACAACCAGTTGTATGCATTTCAGATACTGAAGGAACTAGCCCCTTGCCCTGTCAGTCAGCATGGGAAAAGGAACTCTTAAAAAACATCTCCTTGAAATACAATGCCCAGAATACAATGGAAATCACAAGACATGCAAAGAAACAAGAAAATATGATTAGAGGAACCAAGATGGTGGCATAGGTAAACACCTGTACTCGCCACCTCCCACAACCACATCAAAATTACAACTAAAATACAGAGCAACCATCACCCAGAATCCCCGGAAAGCTGGCTGAATGGAAGTAAGTCCTATAACTAGAGAAGTTAAGAAGAAAGCACACTGAGAGTGGTAGGAGGTGTGCAGGCTGGTCCAGCACCCACCTGTGCTGCTTTTTTAATCAGGAGGGAGATCCTCCCTGCAGAGGCCACCTGTGAGGAGCAAGGGGTCCCAGCCCCACACCAGAAGCCCAGCCCAGGGTCCCAGAGCTAGGAAGAGAAGTCCCCATAACTACAAGCCGTAAAACCCAGTGCAGATTGGAGCTCAGTGGCACAGAGGCCGCTGGAGACCCAGCTGTTCCTCTTACAAGGTCAGTGCATGAACTGAACTTACAGGTCCTACTTCCTTCCGCTCCCTCTCCGCTCCAGCACCAGAGCGAGGCTCTGGGGGATCCAGACACATAGTATGAGGAACTGGGTTGTCTGGCATCGGGGCAGGAACTCGAGGGCAGCTTTCTCTCAGATGGAGGTGCTCACAGGGATCATTGTTTCTATGGCAGGAGCTCCTAGGTCGCAGGGCTAACTGGCAGCCATTTCTGATTGCTTCATCCTGGTGATTCCCTAAGACCCCACCTCATCCAATTTACAACCCCACCCAAGCTTGTTGCAGTGGCTTTTGCATATGAGTGGCCTGTCCTTGCTTAGGCTAAAATCAAACAAACTGCAGCTGGGTCAGGGATCCCCAAACCTATCAATAAAAGGCCCAAGACCCAGCACCAGCACCAGCCTGCCTAGCTTCATAGCTGGACCTCGTCTGGGCACAAAGAGGAGGAATCTGAAGATCTCTCTGTAACTCCTGCTGGGTGGCCCCAGGCAGTGGCTGACTTTGCACCTCCCTGTAGACCCAAGATCCAGTGCACCTTTGGTCAGTGCCAGACCGTACCAGATTACAACTCTACACATCCATAAGCACACACTCAAGGGGCAGACTCAGTGAGCACCAAAGCCCCACTGAAGCAAGTCCTGCCCCATAGGGGCGTCTCCTGCATAGCAGCTCTCCCACTGTAGTCACAGGTGGTCCTCTTTCCCACTCCCTTCCTCTCTGAAATCAATAAAAATATTTTTAAATTAAAAAACAAGAGATCATATTAAATTCTTGCTCTGACCTCAGTGGGATTAAAAACTAAAAAACAATGGAAAGATAGCATAATCTCCAATATATGGATGTTAAGCAACAGAGTTATAAATGAACTATGTGTCTAAGAACTATCACAAGGTAAATTTTTAAAACGTTAGAACTGAACTAAAATAAAAATACAATGTATGAAAATGTGTGGGATTCAGCTAAAGTCGTGCATAGAGAGAAAAAAAAAAACCAGAAGAAAATGCATAGTTTTAAATGTAAGAAAAGGAGAGAGTTTGAAAATTAATGATGTTATTGTCCATCTCAAGAGGCTAGAAAAAGAAGAGGAAATTAAACCTAAAGAGATTAGGAGGAAAAGGCACATTCATCAGAAGCAACGGCTTCTAAAACACTTTCAAAGATTCTGAGTACTGTTTGTACCTCAAAGACTAAAGGATGATAGGGCTTTAGAGCTGGAAAGAGCCTTGAGATCATCAAGTAATGAAGTAGTTAAAAATTCTACATTTTACAAGGTAGAATTTGAGACCCAAAGAAGTGAAGGAATCCAGTATTTTCTGAACTCTTAGATATGGCCAGTGCTGGGCTGAAAACTTTCTATGTAGTATTTCTTATACCAACCCACTGGGGCTGATATTTTTTCATTTTTATCAATAAGGGTGCTGAGACTTACACCGTTTCTGTAATTTTCCTAAAGTCTTAAAATGATAAGAATTGGAGCCAGGATTCCAACGTGGGTCTCTTTAATTCCAAAGCCCCTAATTTTTCTCCCACAAGACCCAAATGGTTGAACTAGGGACCATTGTGAGGTCTGGAACCCAAGTCCGTTTCTTCCTGTCTGTTTGTTCTTCCTCTACTCAAGCACAGCAAGTGTACCATCATGTTGTGTGGAATTCTATAACCATTGGTCTAGCGTGCAGTGTACTTTTCTCCAATGGGGAATGGAGCTGTGTTGCCCTCGGCTTTATTAAAATAGCTTAGGCCAGCCATTAAATTATATGATAAGCTTAAACTTCTTAATTTCCCTAGACAGAGAAACTTGAAGCTGCCAAAAATCTGTGCTTGGAAATACCACACATGCAAACTGTGAAAACAACGTAAAGGTTTCATAGATACTATTTCCCCCCTCATGCCTACCCTGTATCTACTCACAGTACGAGGTCCAGGTCTACTGTGTTTTGATATACTACTATATCTGGACCTTGAACTGTTTCCATGTGGGTCTGGAAATGCACATTTTACAGTGTTGTTCAATAGAATAACCAGCAAATCAATGTCGTGCCTACCGTGTGTCAGACTATGCTGTTCTCTGAGTAATACCCAAGTTCTTTGTGCTTGTGGGTACAAAAGTAAGTAACTTCTATCTCTGCCCTCTTAAGCACCTACCTAAACACAGAGAGAGAGGTGTGTGTGCAGTTAAATAGGATACAGTTTGACCAATGCAATAAGATGGTGTTATGCAAGTGCTATGGGAGCCAAATGGAGACAGTGACTCTCCATTTTATTTAGACTTCCTCCACCATTCTGAAAAGACCTCCAGAGGATGTGGTGTGGGCACTGAAATTAGAAGAACTGAGAACTTTCCATCTGTAGATCTAGAGCAGGGGGTGGTGAGATGGTGCCATGATTGTCCCAAGACCAGCAGTTCCTGAATTAGTTAGAAAACAGGGCATTGGGGAACAAGAGGCCAGACGTGTCGTTTGAGGCCCATTTCAGCTGACACTTGGTAGCAGTGAGGAGAACTCACTGTTGAGATTTGTAACTCTGGAGATAGCATTGTGAAGAGGCAAGAGGTGAGACGCCTAACTAGGAGCCCAGCTAATGTCATGATCCAGGCAAAAGATAATCCAGAGTGATGAGAGGTGAAATGCAGAGGTGGGCATGGATTAGAGACAGTTAAGAAATAGAATTGCCCAGCTGGCATGGCTCAGTGATTGAGTCATGAACCTGGAGGTCACAGTTCAATTCCTGGTCAGAGCACATGCCTGGGTTTTGGGCTTGGTCCCCAGGAGGGGCCATGCAGGAGGCAGCTGATCAATGATTCTCTCTCATCACTGATGTTTCTCTCTCTCCCTCTCCCTTCCTCCCTGAAATCAATAAAAATATATTTTTTTAAAAAAGAAATAGAATTGATGTTGACTATTAAAATGTCGGGGGGAGGGGGGGTAAGGCTCTGGCCAGGCAGGTCAGTTGGTTGGAGCTTTGTCCCATACACCAAAAGGCTGTGGTTTTATTCCCAGTCAGGGCACATACCTGGGTTATGGGTTTGAGCAACCAGTAGGGGCATGTACGAGAGGCAAATGATCTGTGTTTCTCTCACATCAATGTTTCTGTCCTTCTTCCTCTCTCCCTTCCTCTCTTCCTAAAAATCAATAAAAACATATTCTAGGGTGAGGATTAAAAAAAAAGTGGGGGTGGCTCTCTGTCTTGTGAAGACACAGTGAGAAGTTGGCAGTCTGCAACCAGAACCTCCATGCTGGCACCCTGATCTCAGACTTCCGGCCTTCAGAACTGTGAGAAATAAATTTCTGTTGTTTAAATTAAATTAAAAATTTAAAAAGTGGGGGGTAAAGAATAGGATGAGTCAAAGGTGATTATGTTAAAACCAGAGTATGAGCTCTACCACCCATCCCATATACACACAAAAACACCTGTTATAGAGTAACCCATAATCCAGGTTTACAAACCATAATTATTTGCTCAAAATAAAATCTGTATTAACCCACAAGCATGTGTACTATTCTTCACTACTCGCAATCTCTGTGTTTTCTTTCTCATTCTTTTCTACCCGGCAGTATGGGAGGAGAGTGAAACCAAGAGTGCATTAGGGGCGAGGTGGATTGCAAAACCAGTGTGGACCATTACAATTCTATGAGCACTTCCCTTACCAGTTTTCACTTTCAAGAAGAAAAGAATCGGGGACAGATCGATTTTGTAGACGTCTGTCATGGGCAAATGCATATCCAGTGCTGGGAGTGGAGGTCAAAACAGGCGTTCTCCCAGCTTGGCAGTATGTACAGACATGGGACAGTTTTGTAGACTTCTCTGTCTCACGGCTCCGTCGGTATTGTCAGCTGTGCATCGCAGCCCCAGGAGGACCAGGAGGCCCTTCTCTTCTTCCTGCTCTTTCTCTGCCTTTCTTAGCCTCTGAGATGCTGGAGGATGTGCAGACCAAGTTGTGGCGATGACCTTTGCTCCTGACCCTTTTCTTGTTTTGCTGTAAGTTGCAAAACCATCTTCCCAGCCCTTCTGCAGATAGGAACTAAATAGTTCAGAGCAATTTAAGTATTTCAGCATTTCTAATTATTTAAACACTAGAGACTCAGTGCACGAAATTCGTGCACTGATAGGGTACCTAGCAGCTGCCGGGTTCTCCTTCCCTTCCCCCAGCTGCCTGCTGCCGCTGCCACCACCGCCGCTGGCCAGGGCCTCCCTCCCTGCCCCTGGCTGCCTGCAGCTGCTGCCAGCTGGGTTCTCCCTTCCTTCCCCCGGTGGCCACTGCTGGTCAAACTCCCAGACGACCTCCCCGTTGAGGGGACAATTTGCATACTACCCTTTTATTATATAGGATGGTATCTCTGTAGAAGAGGTAATAGTTTTTACTATTTAACTTGGGGAAAGGGAATCTGCTTAATTTTACTTAGTTCAGTATTTATACATTGTCTATTATACAAGAACATATTGTTAATAATGGATGCTTTGGGTTTGTAAACCTATCAAGATTAGCGTTTCTAGACTAGAATAAAATACTCATATGCCACTAGCAATATTACACATAAAAATGTATCTCTCTATGAAAATGCATGAATGATGGTGCTTTCCCTTAACTATAAAATTATTTTCTTGATTAAAAATGGGAACAGGCTTCTGGATTTTTACCTGGCCTTGGAAGAGGCAGCTGATGAGGCATGCAGAAGAGGCTTTAAACTGTGTCCCTGTGAAAATGGATATTAACTGGGCTCCAACTTGAATCAGTAAGAAATACAGAGGTGACCCTGATTAACCAACAGCAGGGAAGCCGGTGCATCTTAATTACTTACAGCAGTCTCAGTGAAGGCCTGGGCTCAACTTTTTCCAAAATGTAGCAGATGAGGTAAGCATAGGAAGTCCAGAAGAGCCATTAAATCCATCTCTAACCTCATTTCTTTAAGACAGGAAGAATAGTGATACTAAAACTTAATTATAAAATGTTCAGCTTAGTTTTAGTTTTTACTAGTTTTGTAACTATGTTATGTGGTATGGACAAACCTACAGATTAATTTTTTAGTCTACCTGCGGGACCCTACACAGGGGAAACTGAGGTTCTTGCTACCCCTCCCCCATGGACTGTCACACTTACCTTTACTTTCCTATTAATCATAATCACTGTGTTTTCTCATTTCCTCTTAATAGATGGCCAAAATAGACTTTCGAGTAGTTTCTTTAATCAAGGTCAGATGGGAAGCTGTTCCTATTAATGTTTAGCAACAATGTGATAATTATTTTTGCTCCTCTTCTTGTTAAATTGGGAAGAGGAGTTGATCAACACACAAATGGACAGAGATCAAGACCAAGAGCAAGCCAGACCTCCTGTATATTCACCGATATTTAGTTTGGGGCTCGGGGGGTGCAGGGGGGACAGGCTTTTGGAAAACATTTTACAGGTTTAAAAAATGAATAAGAATAAAAGGATGTATCTGAAAATGATTTGCTACAGGAAACAAAAGACTAGAAAACCTGTTGGCATCTCAGTAGCACGCAGAAGACTCTTTTGAGGCTAAAAATCATATATGATGAGAACAGACTAATGCGGGCGGAAACCTAAATGGTAATGGGTGACTTACAAGGAAAACCAAGAAGAGTATGAACACAGAAAAAATCGTCATTGATACAGGGAATAAACATGGTTTTGAGATACAGGGCAGCCAATGGAATCCCACCCTAGAGTTACAGGTATTTCCAGGGAAAACACTAGGGTCAGAAGCAATAATCAGAAACATAATTGGAGGGGAAAATTCTGGACAAATGATTTTTACTAACAAAGACAAAACAGGGAAAACACATAAAAGGCAAAATTAGGAATAAAAAGGCGATTTAGCCACAGATACAGAAATAATATCAGCAACAACGCTAACACATGGCACTGACTAGGTACCATGCATCTAAGTTACATACATACACAAATTTTAAAGTTATATCACAAGTAAGCTTTGCAAATGAAAAGAGAACACTATGTAAAACTTGATGCTGAGAAAGTTTCAAGACTGGATGATATAATTTTCTGAGAAGTGTTTAATATCAAAATAGATTGAAGAAGATTCAGATAAATGGGTAGTTGTAAAAGAACTTGAAGGTTCACCAAAGCATAACTTAGAAAAGTAAGCTTCCTCTTACTTTTGAAAAAATAGGCAAAGTGGTATTATCTTTGTCTTCTAAACTTTCAAGGAGCGTGGCCTCATGCTGAATAAATCGTTCCATTGTGAAGACAGACAAAGCCATCTTATAAAAGCCATCTTATTCACTTTCCAAGCTAGCATAATCCTGACCCCAAACCTGAGGGAGCACAAAAACTAATGCTCCTTGATTTTAATATAGATTCAGAATTTTTTTTTATTTTAAATCACTAAACCAAATTCAAAAGTAGGTTTTAAAAGTATCCACCATACTTAGATACTTATCCCAGGAATGTAAAAAGGATTTATTATTAGATATAAGTTAATAAATGTGAAAAATACATTAATCTCAATTGATGCCAAAAAAAAGTCATGTAAGACCCATTTCTAACCAGTGATGAATTCTTTAAATTTAGCAATAGAGTCTTTCTTTGTAGTTTAAGAATGTCTACCAATATGTTAGAAACCAACTTTGTGATTACTATAAGCATGCCTACTACAAAATTAAAGTTTATTGACAGAAATTCTGAAATTACAGAAGATTATAAAGAAAAAAATATATAAAAATCACACATAATCATTTCACCATCCAGAGATATTCACCATTAATAGTTTACCTATTATGTTGCACATGTGCCAGGCCCTATGCTAAGTGCTTCTCTGCATGTTCTTATTTAGTTTTCAGGGTCTTCTGTCACAGGTGTTACTGTTGTTAACCCCCATTTTCCTGACAAGACTGATGCAGAGAAAGACGAGTGGTTCCATAGGTGAGATACAAACTCAGGTGACTGCTCCCTAGAATTCACTCCCAAAACCCGTGGTCAGCAAACTGCGGCTCTTTGGCCCCTTGAGTGTGGCTCTTCCTAAGCCTTAGGAGTACCCTAATTAAGTTAATAACAATGTACCTACCTATATAGTTTAAGTTTAAAAAATTTGGCTCTCAAAAGAAATTTCAATTGTTGTACTGCTGATATTTGGCTCTGTTGACTAATGGGTTTGCCGACCACTGCAAACCATCGTGTTCCACTCTCTCTTCAGAGAACTTTTTTCCAGTATTTTATCATGAGATTTCCAATGATACATGTTTTAAAATGACTGTAATGATATTCAATCATATGGATGAGCTATATGTGTTTCAACATTGCCTACTTTTTAAAAAAAATATATTTTATTGATCTTTTACAGAGTGGAAGGGAGAGGGATAGAGAGCTAGAAACATCAATGAGAGAGAAACATTGATCGGCTGCCTCCTGCACACCCCCCACTGGGGATGTGCCCACAACCAAGGTACATGCCCTTGACCGGAATCGAACCCGGGACCTTTCAGTCCACAGGCCGACGCTCTATCCACTGAGCCAAACCAGTCAGGGCAAAACGTTGCCTACTTTTAAATATGTAGGTCATTTCTCATGAATTATAAATATTAATGCATTTAAATTTTTCATATAAATTCCAACCGCCTAATCTTTTCCTTGAGGGGACACTCCAAGATGCAGAATTACTAGGGCAAAGTCTTGAATATTTGTGAACTGTCCTGATTTTCTACTTGTTCTGTGGGAAGATTTTGTGTTTCTACCCAGAGACGGTGAGAATGCCCATCTCATGGCAGCCTCATCATCTCCGAATAGTACCTCTGTTACAAACTTTTGTAGATTTGATAGGTGAAGAATGCGTATCTTATTTCACCTCTTTGGCCACTAAGATTGTTTAGGAACATTTTCATGTGTTCATTAGCCATTGGAATATTGTTGTATGACTTGCCTGTTAATTCCTGCCTCAGAGGAAGAATAGTCATTTTTGTCAAAGGCTCTGGACCTTTCAAGTTTTAAGAAATAGAACATTTAAAAAAAAAAAGAAATAGAACATCACTATACTGGATACATTGTTGTCACACAAAGACTGACATGAAAAGTCATCCAGTTATTCCTACGGAGCTAGGCTAATCCTGATCCCACACACCTTAATCTCACTGAACTTTAATCTCATTTTAAAGTGGTAATGTTGATGATAATACTTATTGCTTTATTGTCAATAGTAAATAAGATAATATATGCAGCGTGTTTGTTTAGCCTCCAAATAGTAACTATTTTTAAATATTGCTCTATGCTTTCATGTCACTTACTTGGACTCTATTTGGACTTGTTTTAAAGTTTGGTATGCACGTATCATTCTCCCACAATATATTATGAGCTCCCAGGAGGAATTTCTATCTTTGTCCTCTGCCTGCAGGGCCTAGCGTAAAGCCTGATAGGAATTAGGAATACCGATCTCCTGTCTTGGGCTGAATGTGAGATGACTTCCAAGGGACACTTTGTGATTAAATGTCACAATTCCATCTAGCTAACCTCTAAAACATTGTATCATTTTCCTATTGGAGAATTTTTAAGAGTAGAAGTCATCACATTTAAGTTCTCAGAGGCAGCTTTTAGAGCTTTTACTATTTGCTCGACACTTTCTTTAGGATAGACTGAACCCCAGGCCAGTGCCATACAGGCCAAACCCCAGAGGAAATGCAAGGGCAGGGACCACCCCAATGGCTGTGACTTGATAACAAAGTGGGGACCATAGTGGGGACTTTGGCAAGTGCAGAAGTACTTGCCCTCTTCCTTTTCTTTCCCTTTTCTTTCCCTTTTCTTTCCATTACCTCCCAATGTTCGGTGTAGTAAAAACAAAAAAATGAAGACCTCAAAAGTCAACATGGTTTCTTAAATGATTTTTACTGTCAGACCAGAGTTATTACAAAAGATCAGGGGAGAAGATATTTCCAGAATAAAATAAAGCACATTTTAAGTTAGAGCATTTTTTATAATATAAATCTATTCTTGCAAACCTGATTTTGATTATAATAATTAAGAAGATAAATTGTGTAAGGCTCTCTATGACCCAGATCCCCCCCAAACTCACCCTCTACACGTGTGTGCCTGTGTTTGCACCATATCCTTGTTAATAATCTTTTTATAAAATATGAACAACAATGACTTTGGTTTGAAGGACTTTAAGTGTTCTGTTATTATGCTCTGATGTCTGAATTGAAATAATAAAGGACATACACAACAGTTATCTTTTGGGGCAGCTTTAAGTTCAATTTTATTATCTAATCTTTCTCAAAGAGAAAAGTGAAACACGGGCCAAATAACACCAAAGGGCCTCTTAGTGAAGAAAGCAGGCGGTGTGACAGGGTGCCATTTAGTTCATTTAGCTGTCATTCATTTTAGGTGACAGTCCACAATTTCAAGGAAGTTAGGCGGGAACTTCATTTTCCCTTACAGCCAGGCTGATGCCAGACAGACTCTCGCCTGGTTTTGCCAGGATCTTAGGACAGTTCCTTAGCCTGTTATGCAATTACCTTTCTGCTGGCCCTTGTGTTTTGCCTTATTTCCCTGAATATGTTTTTGTCTTTTTCAGTCTGAGTGACCTTTGAGTCACATGGACCTGTGATTGGGTGACTGTTGTAAAAGGGTTTTCTTTCAATATACCCCCTCTGTGTTCTCTCCAAATGTGATTTCATAAATCGTTTTTTAAAAAAGAACCTGCTTCCTCTGTAATGCTGTGCTCAACAACTGTTTTCCTTTAACATTGAGAAATTTCAAGAATTGGACATTTCGCTGAAATTCGCAAGGACATACTTGTTGCTTTAAAGCTGAGGGATTGGACATTGGCTTTTATAGCTTTTCCATTAGAAACTATAAAGCCACTGGCATCGTTTGATTTAATTTGTGTTGAGACTATAAAGCTGGAAATAATTTCCATTCACACTTTGTAACTCAACTTTCAGCCTCCTTGTATAAAGGAACACTGAAGTTTGGCAGATGCTTGCTAACTGGACTCCTTGCTGTCCTCTTCCTCCCCCCAAACACTCTTGTACTCCCCCTGTCTGGGTAATGCAGTGGAACAGCCACATGACGGGGACCGTGAACTTGCCCAATGTTTGCTGTAGTTAGGCCCCGAAACGGGCAGCACGTTCTGGCCGGTTCTGCAGGGCCTTCACGGGAGGAATTGCGATGGAGAAAGCTGAGAGTCGGTCAGACCTGAGCGTACCCTGTGCAGCAATGTTTCCACATTTCTAACCATTTAGTCCTCAGACAGCGTGACGAAGACGGAACTGTCATCTCCTCTTCATACAGCAAACCAAGGCACAGAGGTTGCACGGCTTGCCCAGCATCACACCGTAAGAGAGGGAGCTGGAATCACCAACCCTTTCATTCCAGCTCTGGGGTACATTCACCCTGTGCTGGGCTTTTGTTGTTTCACAAAATACATGTGGTAATACGCTTTATCACCGCATCCTTTTAGTAACCCCAGCAGACATGAAGGTTTTATTATTCTCGGTGTTCACAGAGCAAGCAGACATACAAGCAGGAAGCAGAAGTGACCAGGCCGCTAATAATTGATGAAGTTGTCTCAACCTCAGGCCTCCTGACTGCAACCCTCATCCTCCTCTCTCCCGCCCCCATCTGTGTCTCTCACGGAGGTTGTGTTTGTTTTTGTTTTGCCACGGAACATTTGATTCAATGAAAAACTTAAACTCTCTCTTTACAAGATCAATGATGGCAGGAACTGTCCTCGCTGAAGCAAGGTGGACATGCCCCTTAGCATTTCCACTTCACCACAGACGCCCATTAAATGGCTCCATGGAACACAAGCGGGACTCCATTGCCTTATCCCGAGGTATCTTTCAGAAAGGTAAAGAATGATCTTGTTTCACCTGGAAGAACTGAGTGGTCTAAGGCAGTGGTCAGCAAAGTCATGAGTCAACAGAGCCAAATATCAACAGTACTTCTTCAAAATAGACTCGCCCAAGCCGAAAACCGACTTCTGTGCATGGGCCACGAAGTTTCAATCGCACTGTACGTGCGCCCACACGTGGTATTTTGTGGAAGAGCCACACTCAAGGGGACGAAAAGCCGCATGTGGCTCGCGAGCCACAGTTTGCCGACCACGGGTAAGGGAAATCAGCACGTGCAAGGCCAGAAATGACTGGAAACGGGAATAGCACAGAAGAAAAAAGCAAGCTTTTGGTAGTTGGATAGGTCTGGATTTGAACTTGGCTCTGCCACTTGTGAGCTTCAGTCTGTTGTTTTTCTGAGAAATGGGAATAAGAATTGATGCATTTCATCAAGTGCTTCTGGTGAGCCTAGTCCTAAGCATTCTCTCACTTAACCTTTATAGCAAACCGATGAGGTATAGGCATTATCACCCCCAATGTGTAGGTGGGAAAAAATGAGGCTCAGAAAGATAAGCTAATTTTCCCAAGGTGACTAGGCTAGAAAGTTGCAGAATTTGCATTCAGATCTATATCTGTTTGACTATAAAGTCTGGCCCCTAACCTACATGTGATTGGAGATACTACCTGAGGCACATAGTAGGCAGTCAATTTGTGGCAGATTTTGTTTTAGAGAGACAGCACATTACTTAAGAGGATGGACTTCGAATTCACGTCAGGGCTCAGATATCTGCTCTACTATTCACATAATGCGTGACCTTGGACAAATTTCTCAGTCTTTCTAGGCTGTAATTACCTCATTTATAAAACTGGAATAATGTTAGCACCTACTACACCATTTTTGTGACAATCAAGGAGTTACTGGTTACTTAACACAGGGACTTACCATAATTTGCATTAAATACAGCAGATCCTTGCAAATAACAGTTGTTTTTGTTTGTTTTTCAATGTCATTTTGTTAGAATGTTGATGAGATGCTATGGGAATTTATCTCATTTATATCAATTAGCCTATGGTAAAATTGGATTCATATATTATACATTATATGTTTTGGCACAATTCCAAGAGCATATTGACAACATAAAGTGAAGAGTTATCATAAATGCTAGCTATAATTATTATTAGGAATTGTATGCAAGGAACCAGGGGCAGGAGACCAAAAAAAAACAAAAAAAAAAACCCAGACTTTATAGGTAGCCTATGTTATCTTATTTTGGTTTCACCAAAACTTTTATGAAGTGGTTGCTAGGTTATTTCCACTTTATAAATGATATTCTGAATTTTTAAAACTCTTCGCTGTTCTAATCTCATTCTGACAAACTAAGTTAAGGTAGATTTCCCCGTCTTGATGGAGTTCAAGTGTTAGAGGTTGAGCAGATTAGGAAAATGCCTTCTTTTTCCTGCTTAAATTCAGAACCTGTTGCGAGGTGGTTGCAGGAATTGGGTAGATGGAAATTAAAATGTCAAAATTTTATGATAAAGCTGGCTAGAGAACATAGCTTGGATTTAATGCCAAGCAAAATTGTTAACTCTTTCATGAGACAGAATGACTCACCCACTGGCCAACCTAACACCCCAGCCCTTGCCCGCACCTCTACCCCGTGAAGCCTGTACTATGAGGAGCGAGTGAGGACATTCTGCCAGGAAGAACAGATCCCAGGAAGACAGAAGAGCTGACCCAGTTGCCATTTTTCCTCCACGTCACCCATCCGATAACTGCCTCCTCCTCCCTGGGCAGTGTGAGTGACGGAGGAGAAAGGTCAGGTTGTTACTCTACTGGAACGCCTCCTAATAGAAACACCCGAGCAGGGTGTGTGAATCCCATGTAACATTCCCTGATTTGTGTCTTTTCAACTTCACGGAGTTCCACCATTAAGATTCTGGGTCATCCAGGTGTGTGCCTGCCCCCATCAGGTGAGGAAGTTTACATCTGTCAGGGCAGGACTGGCTCCAACTTCATGAGGCCCCCTCCCCGACACCGACTATTGCTTCTTTGGGTTTCCTTCCTAGACCATAACTAGGCAGCTTTCATTTTATCCCCAGAAAGTTCAAACACAGGTCAGGAATATAGAATCATGAAATGAATACCAAGGCTACTCTGAACCTAAATCCAAAATTCAGTCTGTATTCTGATTCCTATACCAAATTATGTGCAGCCACACTGGCCAACAAAGCCCCTCAGAGGTTCTGTAATGAGATTAAGAGAGCATATAGCTGATCTAATAGTGAAATGCTAATATAAATCAGTTCTATATTTGAATATAAATCTCATCCCATCATTAATTACATCCACTAACATCCAAAATCTTAAAGATTAACATCCCCAAAATCGAAAATTCCAAGTAGCGAAATCAAATTGCAAAATATTGGAAATTCTCTTGCGTTTGATGGGTAAAATTTTAACCCTTAACGTTCACAATTGGTCTGGGACAAGCTTGGGCTGTCCTCCTCTGGGTGTAACTACTTCAGCATCTCAGAAATGAACTATTATCCTGAGTTTCCGGAAATGACAAAACTCAACTGTCATGTCATAGGGCTGGCCACACAGACATGAAATTTAGAAAACAATCCAACCTCAGGCCCCAGAGAAGTGAGCTTGGGCACCCTTATGCTCCTCACATCCATGCTTTATGTTCGCCAAAAAAACATAGCAGAAATTCAGAAGTTAATGAAAGAGAACCCACAGGAGAAGGCCTGGATGCCAGCTGGTCTGCGTGCACACTATATCTAGAGAGAAGCGTCGCCCTAAGTGTGGTAAACAGAGTGCCCAAATTAATCCCTTGATGGGAACTTCTTCCAAGTGAATCTAGGTTCACAGGTCAGAGTGACTGGACTTGCTCCATTATTGTCCTGCCGGTTCCCATGCAGTATGCCTCAGCTCGACTCTGTCTTCCAGCTCTACTGTCACATTTCTCCAGCAAGTACCTCGGGGCATGGGAAGCAAATGCATGCCTCCTGCCGGGGCTCTGTCACCTGAAAACTCACCTAGGAATGCTTTGATGTTTTCCCCAGTCTTCTCATATTAAATCTGCCCACCTGTGTAATTCATTTCTGTACTGATTCAGTCATCAGATTGCGGGTCCCCGATGGCTCTCCCTGTGGGCTCAGCAATTTGAATGGTGTTTGCAAAAGTATTCTGGATTCCAGCACCTTCTAGGGGTAATAATTCCAGGTGGCTTTCTAAGCTCCTGCCTTCAATCCTCTGTTGGTTTTGTTGGACTTTAGCCGCTCTTTCTGATCAAATGTCAACTTAAAGGTCTCTTTCTTTTTAGAAACACAGACTTAGGTACAGCTTTTATTTCATAGCTATCTCTTCGGGCCTGCAAAGATTTCCTATCTATTTAACTTGCCTTCTAAGATGTCTGCCTTTCCCTCAAGGAAATCTTCCCTCAGCTTTGAATCCGTTTGCCTTCTTTATTTTGTTTTCAATCTCACTGCTCCTGATATGCTCGTCAAACTGAAGCATGCTCTTCAAAGCACTTGAGCTCTCCCTGCATTCCCTGATTCCTAGTAACAGGCCTTTGGTTTGCAGTAATTTTATTGCATTGTTCTCCACTCTAACCCAAGAAGATGGCCAATTCTATTTATGTATTCTGAGAATGCTCCCTTTCACAAGTGACTCTTGAGAGCCTTTGGCAAGCACATGATTACAAGAGGTAAGCCATATTAACTCCCTCTTTGGCCATGAATAGCGCTAATAATTTGAAGGTGGACTCTACCTGTGTTCTGCGGTGCACTTGGCACTCAGCTCTGTCTGCTCTTGCAATTCCTAGCCAATAGGCACAGCTGGGAAACAGCAGCAAAAAGTCATTAAGCTCCTGAATATCTAAGAGACCTACAACCAAATAAACCCTTTTCCCATCTTGGCCTCCATCATGACTGCTTTCCAAGGCTGGCAACGACAGTCCTGCCCCCATATAAATATCTTCTTACTGCTATGAAAACAGCCATTCAACTGTATGTAAAGGATCCTGATCCAGAGTAGGAATCCCACAAGACCCCCACTTGCCAAAGCCAAAGCCTTCTACTTGGCGACACCAGCTAAAAGCCAGTGGTAAAAACCATCTGCATGGCACAATATAGACACCTGCCAACTACCAAGGTTAAAGCACCAAGGTAGTTTGCCCCGATGGCCCTTGAAGTCCAAAGCCATGTATGTGCCTTGGACCCACTAACATCCTCTCTACTCTTAGTCTGTTTCTCAATTCCCAGCTGAATGCAGTGGGTATGGAGATTAAGAAGATCAATAAATACCAGTCCTCTGACCCCTGCTTAAATACTGAACCAACAGAAAGATAAATGCAGGAGTCAGCTGACCATTGAAAAACTCACCTTCTCTGTGAATCTAGCCATTGGGAAGTTCCAGGTAAGAGAGTCTGTACAGTTTTGCAATCATTAGCTGACACCCTCGGCTGGATAGCCTTAAGCCTCCCCCAAAGGGTCCTGTTCCAGTGCAAGTAGCTGCTCAGAGCAGAGTGCATTCTCTCTGCCAACAGGTAGATCCCAAAAAGCCATGCCCAGCTCCCAAAGGCTCTGAGAGTTACTCGCCCGCCAGGGGAGGTGATCGATGGGAAGTGTTACTCTGATAGGGGTCCTACCACAAGGAAACACCAGGAGCACAAAGCAAGTTCCACCCAGACACCAAGCTGAGGAAGATGTCCACTAGGGAAAGCATTTGCTTATCAGAACAAGGACAGGAGACACATAGACTGGTTGTATATGATGTTAGATCATAAGATATAACATACATGATGTATACATACACTCTTATTATATGCTAGAAATTAATTGGGGGAAGAGGGACTTGTGACTTTATTAACAAGAATAATAACATTTACTAAGTCCTCACTGCTGGTCGGGAACTCTGCTAAATGCATTCATTAACTCAGATGTACCTGACCGCAAAGCTTGATCTCTTTACCATGAGGCCATTAATTGTCTAAAGTGGAATTCTCTAAAGAATTTGGGGATTAAATGAAGTTTTTAAAATATCTCAAAACATGTCCCTCTCTCGGGGAGCACATCGCCCACCAAGGCGGTTGCCATGAAGACGTGGCCACTTGAGATCTCAAGCAGCGGCCTTCTCCCAGGATGCGGGAGAGTAGAGATTTGGGAGATTTATCTACAGCAGGTGCTCATCATTTTGGGTTTTGTTTCTTCTCTATAAAAGAAGCTATCCACAGATCTCCACAGCTCAACTGTACTAATGTTGTCTAGAAAATAAAAAGAATCCTAAACTAAACTGCAATTCACAAAAAAAAAACCCAACACATTAATTCCAAACAAAAGTACGTTGACATGAAACTATAATGAATTTAGAGATATTTTCTTAGCTAGAAAATTAAATGTAGAAATATATTATCCTCATGCACATGGGCAATAGGGTGGTGAACACCTGGGGGGTAGGTAGAGGATGGGATGAGAGGGAAAGGGGGGGGTATGGGAGACATCAACAATACTATAAACAATAAAAATACATATTTTTAAAAAAACAAATAAAATGTCCTGCATAGAAAAAAGAAGAAGAAAAAAAGAAAGAAATATATTATCCTTTCCACAATATCTGGCTGCCTATTTCTGCCGAACCCCTAAATGTTAGTGTGCCTCAGGGCTTGGTGCTAGGTGTTTACTGGGCACTCTCCCTGTGTGGGCTCTTCAGAAAGGGTCTCATACGCGGACTCAACTCTGTATCTACAGGCTGATGGCTCCCAAATGTGCAATACCAGCTCTGCCCCTGCTCTGGGCTCTGGGCTCCCCACCTCCACCAGAGAGCTTGCAAACTTTGTATATCCAGAGCAAGAGTTTTTATTCACTTTCATCCTTAAACCCTCCTCTCCCCATATTTTTTTTTAACAGTTCAGTAAATGCACCACCATTAATGACATCATTCAAGCAAAAAAAAAACAAAAAAAAAAAAACAGGACATTTGCCTAGATCAGCACCTTCCAGTAGAAATATAATGTGACCTACATATGCCATTTTACATTTCCTAGTAGTCACATGTAAAATACTAAAAACAGATGGAACTTATATGGCATTTATTAGTAATATATTATAAATTAATCCAACATATCAAAAATATTGGCATTTCTACATCATTGTAAAAATTAAGATATTTTACTTTTTTGTGCTTAGGTCTTTGGAATTCAGAATGTATTTTACATTCACAATGTATATTGCATCTCATTTCTTGCTAGCCACATTTCAGGTGCATGTGGCTAATGGCCACCATATTGGACAATTCAGTCTTAGATCTAAGCTTCATCTCTCATTCCACCAGTTAGATCCATCAGCATGTCCTGTTGTCTGTATCTTGAAATATATGTAAATTATCAACTTGTCTGTACACCCATGACCTTCGCATCTTTCACCTTCTAAGGCAATCTCCTCCCACTACAGACAGCTCCTCTCATCCCTCCAGTGTGGTCTCCACCTAGTATCCAAAGTAACCATTTTGAAATATTCTTGTAACAAATATTTTTTAAATGGGCATGTGCCAGGCTCTATTTTCCATGTGAGATGTAGCAGTAGTGTAATGGCTAAGAGCAACTTATCCAGGTACAAATCCAGCCTCTACTTACTGACCATGGACAAGTTGCTAAACTACTCTGCCTTAATTTTCCTATCTTTAAAATGGGAACAATAATAGTATCTACCTTACAGAGTTGCTGTGATGATCCACTTAGTTAATAAACGTAAAGTGCTTGGTACATAGGAAATGTATTTTTAAGTCACTCTGTAGGGTTGAATTGTGGGTGACAGACTGTAATGATTTTGAATTTTTATTGTGACAAAATACATATAAAATTTGCCATTTTAACCATTGTAGGAGTCAGTGACATTTATTACAATCACAGTGCAGTACAACCATCTCCACTGGCTATTCCCAGAACTTCTTCATCTCCCCAGACAGAAACTTTGTACACGTTAGATATTAACTCCCCATTCCCCCTCTCCCAGCCCCTGCTATAGATTACTGACTTTTTAACTTTTATTATGGAATCCACACCTAGTGGAGGACAGACAGAGAGTGCATCAATATTTAACATACTGTCTGCTACTGCTAAATGCTGTGAGAAAAAGAGAGGCCGGGGATGCTATTACCGATGATCAAGACAGACTTCTCCAGGAAAAGACTTTTTTCCCCAAAGAGGGGCACGAATTGAAGGAGTTGGCCATGCAAAATCCCTCCTAACTCCCTCTCCTGTTGAAAACCCTTCAGTGGGAAACCCTTGCCCTTTGAATAAAACCAAAAGTCGTTCCTCCGCCCATCTGCCCCTCCCTGCCTGCTGTTAATTCCCCTTTCCTTTCAGTGTGTGCACATGAAGCCTGGATTCAGAAAGAAAAACCATTCCAGTGGGCTTCAGTTTTGTGCAAGTGTAGTCTGTGTGTGACTGTGACAACCCTTAAATCCCTGACATTTTGTCCTTGCTAGAAGCAAAAGCCCAACACATTGAGGCTTAATTCTGCTTCTGTCTCTTCGTGACTTTGTGACTAGATTTCAAACCCTCTCTCCCCTCGACTGGCTCCACAGTGACTGGGCTGCTGTTCCTCTAGTGCTGATCAGGTTACTTAATCCTGCGGCTCTTAGTCCCTTCAGTTGGAAAAGGGATAAAACACCCACCCACCTCGTCAGGTCGTGGTGGCACACTCTATACCGGGTCACATCTTTCATCAGCATTTGCCACTATTAGCATAGCCATCATCTTCCAACAGTCACATGCCTTTCCTTGTAAAATCAATTTTTGTCTAGACATAAATGAATCATAAATCATAGCGCATAAATCACAGCGCATGTTTGTTTTTACTTCGCTCTGCGGAGTTTAGAATCCAGTTGCACTTCCCATTCTCTAAATGTGAGGGCTCCATCTAGTGGCCAATATGTAGCCTGTGGGGAGGGCAGTGCTTTTCAATCTATGGGTTGTGACTTTTTTAATTTTGTTACTTTGTAGAATAAAACAGAATAGAAAACATCAGCGTGCATAAAAACTCTTTCATAAAGTTTCACAAAGATGTTCCACAGAATAACTTTATGGAAATGGTACAAAGTGCTCGTGTGCATCACAGGATGCTCAGCAGCATTCCTGGTCTCCACCCACTATTACCTGTAGCAACCCTTCCACCAGCACCTACGCTTGTGACAGTCAAAAATGTCTCCGGGGGTGGGGGGCAGACCCCAGCCCCCTCCCTGAGAACGTGAACGTAGGTGATGTAAGAATGTTGGCGAGTACAGTTAGTTCATGTAGGATTTGGCGACTAGAAGCGGACAGGGAGGCGCCGCCTGAGCTGTGCTGTCCCTGCTCTTGCTGATTGCCCCTGCCGAGCTCTGCGCTCTAGAAACACCTCTGAGAGTGAAGCCTAGTGGACAACTTACTCACCTTAACACTGTCTCCACCAGCCTGGGTTGCCTGACCCTCCTGGAGACTCCTTAAAGCTATATGAACGGGTCTCCCTCGTGGAGAATTTCCAAGCACCAAGGAATTTTCTCCTTCACACTGGGATGTCTGTGAATGCTTGGGCACTTCAGAATTCTCCAGATCCCAATACCAGGCTAACATAAAACTCGTTTCCGCTGCACTCCAGTAAACAGCAGGCCGCCCTTCAGCCCCCCTCTGCCGGCCCTGAGTCCGACCCACCGGCCACAGGAAGTGGGAGCAGCGGACAGTGAGGCCAAGCCCTGAATGTTGGGCCTTTTTCTTAGACAACAAAGAATCCACTTTAGGCTGGCAGGAAACATCCGGAGAAAACTCTGACCTGGATTATAATGAAACAAAAGATGGGATTCAGAGGAAACTTTCTTTTGTGCTATGAATAATCATCATTTGGTTGGGCTTTTTATCCTATCTTTTCTCTGCCAGAACCATCTACATTACCTAATTTACAAGAGGAGCAATTGACCCTCAGAGCAAATTTTTGGAAGAGGTTCTGCAGGGATTTTAGTTTTGATTTTATTTTTTTAATCAAGACCCCTTATTATTTCGGGGGCTTTGCATTATCATGAGATGAAATGTCTGAATAGGATAATGAGGAGGGGAAATTCACTATTAACCAATGTAACTTGGAAAGTTAGTCCAGGCATGTTTATTTAATGCAAAATGGATGCAAAGACTACCACAGACACCTTCATGGACCCCACGTGTCCATGGGGAACACTGTCATGTCATCTGCCATTGGAAAAGCTGAATTCTGCATAGCAGCCAGCACTGTGCTGGCTTGAATTGGGGTTACTGACCGCCTCAAGTCCCTTCTGCCTTCACTCTGCACAGCTCCTGATATAGCCTGGACTTTGTCGGTTCTTGCTCCTTCTGTGGTTTTCCTCTTAGCCAACATCTCTCTCAGGACATTGTTGTCCTTAAGGCTCAAAGGCATGAGCCTCTTGAGTTGGTCTCTTCCCTTAGTCGCCAGGCTAGGAGGACTAGCCTTTACTTTGGTAAAGAATTGTGAAGAGAATGGTCCTCCAATGGCAACGAGTGGCTCTCCAAACACGAGTGTCACTCCTTTCAGACACCTTCTAAGAAAGAAGGAAAATGAGGTGGGGGAAGAGGAGCATTTGATATGACTATGGAAGTGAAGCCTAAGATTGCCCATCCCTTAACAAAGCCCTACTAAACCCTGAAGTAGATGTTAAATCTCACCTCATTGTTATGTTTGCCACCTGCTTTCCTTCTGAAATCTGAAGTTGTCAGTATGTTCCTATGTATTCATCTGTGTTATTTTCACATGGTTAAACAAGAAGTCTCAGTGGGGTAGGGAGGAGAGACCAAGGCTTTGCAGGGGAGATAGTAAAATTGGTTAACACCAGAATGGCTGGGCATAAGTAACAGTTATTGATTCAGACGAGCTGAAAAAAAATCCACCTGTTGCTTTGTATGGTGTATACAGCAGGAGGTGACAGAGTGAACCTCAGAGACAGGCAATAAGTACTGTTGATAATACTCATAAGTTTGGGGCAGACTTGCCCGCATTGAATTACGGTAGAAGAGGGGCTACCATATAAGCCATAGCACTAGTATTCTGTGTATCTTGCAGTTCTCACTACTTCCTTCTTCTATGTCACTTCCCTGAAAGCTGGTCTAACATTAGAGGAACAGGAAGATGATCAACTCGTGTTTGCAGTCGGGATATAACCATGCACATGGGACCTTTCTGTCTGTCCTTGACTGGCACATTAGTTGGAACGCTATACAAATTGCCCGCGTTCCTCTCTTGGGAGCCTTCACTTTAATTCTTCACCCAGCCCTCACCCTCCTCCTAGTCCTCAGTTGATGGAGCTATAGTGCCAGGCATATATCTGGGCCACAAAGCATTCCCAAGTGGATGCTAAATCAGGCAGTGGTGACAATGCTAAACTCAGATGGGCTGAGTCTTTTTAAATTTGCATGACCAATGTACCGAGAGGGCTGACCTCATTTGAGGACACCTACTAAAATAGAATGTATTTTCTTGTATCATTGCCTTCACATGCTCTGCTGGATTTTTTCCCCACCCCGAAAGCTCTCTCAGCCAGACACTTGTAAGACTCCCTTTCAAGTATTACAACCGCCAGTGTGAAGTGCCTGCCTCTCCTGTGTTCAGGTTCTCACGTCTGGAATAGAGAAGGTGCCTGGCCGGTTCTGGTGCCATTCATTCCTCCTCACTCTTCCTTCCTCCCACACCCAGCCTTGGATGCTGCTTCTGGATTCTTCAGATCATTCAAAGGAACAAAAGCGAAGAGAAACTTTTCCAACTCTGTCTGCCATCTTGTATCTCCCAAATGCCGGCTTTCATGGAGCTCATTGTGAGGCCCCTTCCATGGGATCACGCCCTGACATACGTGATCTGATCTGATGGTCCCCTTGGGACTTCCAGCTGATTCCTGCCCCTGCAGTCTACCTCATCTTTTCCTACTGCAGGGGGCGGGGTGGGGGGGTGGAGAAGGTTGGGGTCATCAGCCTTGACATGCAGCAATCTTGGATGAAGTCTTGTCAAGATGTCTGGAGCCTAGCTACTGTCATGACTCCAGTTAGTCCGTGGGAAATGCACACAGCCCCACCCCTTACCAAACCAGCCTTGGAAGCACAGCCTGCCCTCTGCTTGCTCTGCCTCATAGGCAGCTCCCATCACCAGGTTATTGCCTACAGACTTCTCTAGGAGGAAAGCAAGACCCAGTCTCCATATTTGCAAATCCTTCCAAGCTCCTCCCCAGGTTTCTTAAGAAATCTCTGTGTTCACTGGAGGGGATTCTGTGGGCTTCTGTAGCTCAGCACATCTCAGTCGGGGTAAAATATGGCCTCCCCATCTCTACAGATAGCACTTCCCTTCCTTCACAGGGATGGGAGGGGAGGGGAAGCAGCATTCACTATGGGGAGAGGAAAAAGCAAAGTGATCAAATGAGAATAGTATACAATTGTCTGGCATGTAATTTTATACATACTAGAGGCCCAGTGCACGAATTTGTGCACAGGTGGGGTTGGGCCAGCCCAGCCCTAATTGGCGAATTGGGGCTGGGCCTGGTAGGAGGAGGAGATGGTGGGAGGTTGACTGGCTGGCCTGCCCTGATCGGGGCCAGGTCAGCTGGGAGGATGGGCCGTGGGTGATTGGCCAGCAGGCCCCACCCCCAATTGGGGTTGGGGGGCTGATTGGGGCAGTGGCTGGCTTTTTATATATATAGATGAAGAAGATATTATCCATCTGATTGTGATATTAGTTTCCAAGTTGTTCTCCCCAAAATAGGGAGTTAAGTCTATCATGCTTGACTCCAGATTTCCTCTTCTGTCTCTCAGACTCGGTCTCCCCTTGTGTGCCATATTGTTCTTGCCATAAAGCAGCCCATGCTGGAGTGAGGGTGATTTCAGAACCCTTATTTCTAGTTCCCCACCATTCTTAGGTTCCACTTCCCACTTGCTTCAAGTTCACTGTCAGCACAGAGTATTTTTGTTAGATGTAGTTCCAGGAAATTGCATTTCTTCGGTGCCCTGGGCCAAATGCTTGCCCGTAGCAACCTGTTTCCCTGGGAACAGTGTTTCCCTCCCTCTGCATCTTTCTGTCGCTCTCTGTCCACGGCCTCCGGGCTCTGCACCGGCCACACTCTGGCCATAGAAGGTCCTCATTGTGCGCTCTCATTTGGTAGAAGCGCATCTTTCAAGTTAAATGCAAATTAAAACCAGAGTCCCCGTTGCCCCAAAATGTGAACCTGTGATTAAAATGGTGCCATTTAACTCCGCAATTGAGTTTCACAATCTCATCATCAGTACTATTTCTAATAGAAATCATTAATATTTACTAAATGCTTAATGTGGCCCAGGGACTGTTTAAGGCATTTTGTTCCAGGCACTAATGAGTCCTCACAAGACTCTTTGGAGGTTGATACTGTAGATGAGGCCATTTTGTGGATGAGCGGCCTGAGGTCTACAGAGGTCAGAGAACACATCTGGGGTCACACAGCCAAAGTGGCAGAGACAAGCTGCAGATTCCAGTAGTCTGGCTGCAAAGCCCACGCTCTTTACTAAAATGCTGTGGCTTCAAAAGCACACCCTGCCCAAGGGCCAGCCTTATCTTCATAAACAGAGTCTTTATATACTTTACAAATATTTATTTGTGACTGAATAGGGTTAAATATTTTTAATTCATTATATGTAACCATATCTACACCAAGTAGGTTTTGACAGGAGCTTTTCTATTATAAGAAAGTAAGTTTTTGGTTTTTTGCTTTTTTTTTTTTTTTGTAACATTGAACAAGACAAAAAAACAATTACTGGCTAAGGAATAAAGGGTTATAGACAGCTCTGTCAGGGCAGGATTTCGAGGGAAGCTGCGGACCTGAACAGCAAACTTGCTCGGGGTTCCTGGCCACTGTGACTACAAGAGGAAAGTGGTCAATATCATGTCTTTTTTTATTTGTACACACACACACACACACACACTAGTGGCCCCGTGCATGAAATTCGTGCATGGGGGAGGAGGAGGTTCCTCAGCCTGGCCTGCGCCCTCTCCAATCTGGGATCCCTCTCGCAATTCAGAACCACTGGCTCCTAAGCGCTCACCTGCCTGCCTGCCTGATCCCCCTAACTGCTCTCCCCTGCCGGCCTGATCCCCCAAACTGCCTATCTGCACTCCCCTCCTGGCCTAAACCCCTTAACTGCCTATGTGCTCTCCCTTCCTCTCTGCGCCTTCAGACCCCAGCGCAGGAGTGCTGAGAGCTCTCCACTGAGGCCCTGCCCCCGTCCTGATGCCCCCCTCCAGGCCAGGCAACGCTGTGGGACTGCACGTGCTTCCACTGGGGGGCCACCCCCGGCAGCAGCCTCATGTCCTGGTGGCACAAGTCCTCACCCCCCCTACCCCCCCGCCCCAGCTCCTGTGTGCACGCACCTTTGACTGGTCATGACTTGGACACCCTTAGGGCCAATTAGCATATTCCCTCTTTATTATATAGGATTATTTTTTTATTATTGTTCACAGTATTACAGATGTCTCCCATCCTCCCCACCTCCCCTCCACCCCTCTTCTACCCCCATTACCCCTCTTGGCCCACAACTTTTATCATGCGATAAAACAGAAGCAGGGCAGCTCATGGAAAAAGGTACAAATTTTAAAGAAACTGTGAAAGGAACTTGTGTGTGTGTGTGTGTGTGTGTGTGTGTGTGTGTTTAAATGCTGGCTTGTGTCTTTAATTGCAGTTTTAAAACAAAGCAGAAGATGTCCACATATGAAGGTCAATGAAAAGTTCATGTCTTTTTAATTGTCCCACCCAAACCTCTCAAGAAAAATTCAGATCAAAAGTTTCTCTCACAGGCAGGGCCAATCACACTGTGGTTAAATGAGTGGCTCAGCGGCAGGACTCACTGTTTAAGCCTCTCTGGCCGTCATCCGGCTTGGAATACACACAGTAGGAAGAGACCTGGACTCGAGCAACATGAACACCTTATGCTAGATTCTACTAATTTAAAATTCCAAATATCTTTTTTTAAAATATGTTTTTATTGATTTCAGAGAGAGGAAGGGAGAAGGAGAGAAAGATAGAATCAGTGATGAAAGGGAATCATGGATCTGCTGCCTCCGGCATACCCCACACATGTGCCCTGACCAGGAATAGAACTATGACCTCCTGGTTCGTGGGTCAATGCTCAACTACTGAGCCATGCCAGCCAGCCATAAAATTCCAAATATCTCAATTAACATAAGCATTTTTAAAACAACTTCTGTTTTACTTGTTTCAAATGCACTTAATTTTATGAACCACAGTTTTAAAGTTAGTACTTTTAGATTTCCCTTTAGGTCACTCATTTGAAGAATCCATCATTCACTTTGGTGGCCAAGTTTTCCCTTATACTCCCCCTTACAGCACATCTCTTTGCCACTTAAAACCACTATCTCCAGTTCTGCCTGTTGTTGTGAAGTGAATTTCTGATCCAGTCCTTCAGGATGCCAACATGGTTTGCCTCTTTGGTCTCTAGAATTAACTTAATTCCTTTAGCCTTTCAGTAAAGTCCAGTCTCCACGCTTTTACTCAGGACTGTACCTTTATGGCTGTTTTCTTTGGGTGTGGTCCCCAGATCAGTAGCAACTGTATCACCGGGGAGCTGCTTGGAGATATAGTCGTTCCCCCTTATCCGCAGGGAATACGTCCCAGGACCGCCAGTGGGTGCCTGGAACCACGGGTAGTACAAAACCCTGTACTAGTACAAACTGTTTTCCTGTGTGTGCACACCGCTGATGAGGTTTAGTTTATAATTATGCACAGTAAGACATCAACAATAATAAAATAGAACAATGCACTATGATAAAAGTTATGTAAACATGATCTCCCCCACAATGTCTTCCTGTACTGTACTCACCTTTTCACTTAAAGGAAGCATTTCACAGCTTCTCTTTGGTGTTTTCAAACTGCCAGCATCACTACTCTTGCACTCTGGAGCCATTTTTAAATAAAATAAGGGTGACTTGAACACAGCACTACGACACCAGAACAGTCTATCAGATAACCCAGGGGGCTATTAAATGACTAACAGGTGGGCAGCGGTACAGCATGGATGGGCTGGACAAAGGGATGATTCATGCCCTGAGGGACCGAAGCAGGATGGTGAGAGATTTCACCAGGCTACTCAGAGCGGCATGCAATTTAAAACTTAGGAATTACTTCTGGAATTTTCCACTTAATATTTTGGACCACCATTGACTGCGGTAAGTGAAACTGCAGAAAGCAAAACTAAGGATAAGGGGGGTGGGTACTGTACAGATTCTCGGCCCCCACCCTCCCACCCCAGGCCTCTGGAATCCAAAACGCTGGGGCGGGCCCAGCAGTCTGTGGGAACAAGCCCTCCAGGTGATTCTGAGGTCTGCTCAGAGTGGAGCACCACTGCACGGGGCGTTCCTTGCTCAAGCTTGCAGGCCCTTTCCTGTCTTCCATGTTTTCTAAATCACTGAAGGGCAGGTATGGAAGCTAAGCCACATGTCGATTCTGCATCCCCAACCATCTCAAAACTTCAACTACCTTGGAAATTGACTGAATCTAAACAGATACTCCTGGGCAAATGGCTTCTTTTAAAACCCCTTATCATTAGTCTGCCTTCCCATCCACTCTAATATTCCTGGGGTTAGTCTCCAAATGGCCTGTCTCTCTGGCCTGTCTATCTTACGTAATGAAGCACAAAGCTAACAGCTCAGTTTCCCCTAGCCATCTTTCCGGTGGGAAAATAAAAAGGAATTACCTTCCGGATTGTGTTTTGGGGCATCAGGCTGGCTGTTCAGCACGGATTTTTCCATTTGCCTGTGGCCATTAAGCAAACTGCAGTGGGAGGAATTGCCCAGCCTTAGTGAGAAAATTGGAATGAAGGCATGTATCCCCCCCCCCCCCCCCCATCTGAGACACAGTTCCCAGCCACCATCCCTTCACCCGGAAGGGCCATTTTAAGAATAAATAGTCCTGATTCTTGCCAGGGCTTACGAAGACAACCAAAAATTCTCAGACACTTCAGCTCTGTGACTAATGGCCTTGTGTACTTGCTCTTGACAGTGGCTGACAAACGGGCATTTTATGAAAGCCATGATGGAGTGTTTTGCTTTTATTGCGACCATTTGTGCATTGTAAACAAAATGCAAAGTGCCCTCGTGTTAATCTCAATCAATCTGCAGTGCTTGAAATGAGGTTTGGAAAAAGCCTGATAGCCTTTCCCTAAAGAACAATGGTCAGACTTCTTTGGTTGTGGTTCTTACAGTTAAATTATGCTTAAAAGTGGCCTTAACCAGCATTTATTTGGCACAAAGGAGCATGATGGCGTAGTGGTGTGTGCTATCATTAGTAGATGATGTGTGGCACTGATATTAGCCAAGAACAAGTGAGAATGACACTCACTTTAAATATATGTATATATCACCCATTAAATTAGAGACCGTGTCCTGTGGAAGAACGCATGCTGTATATTTTGTGGAGCTCCTTTTCATTTATCCAGTCACAAAATCTGTTCTCTTTTCTCCTTGGCAAGAAATCTTACCTCCTCCTTTACTGCAAAACAAAGGACATTCACCAAGGACCTCTGACTTTCCACATTCATCTCCACCTCACAATCCTGACTGCCCACACTCCTCGCCACCTCACCGTATCTCCTCACCTCCATTTGGCCCAATTTGCCAAGTGTCTTGGCAAAAACAAACAAAAAACCGCTGCTCTTCGAAGATACCACCTTGGCCTCAGTTGCCCAGGACCTTCTCTGCCAGGACCTTGTCTCTCGTGTGTTTGCAGCTCTTCTCTGTCTACTCGTATCTCTACGTCATTTACAAACTCAGAGCCTCTCCGTGCGTCACTCTCATTTCATTACTTTGTACAACACGGAGGTTCAGACCCTCATCTTCTCTCGCCTGGCCTTTTAACTAGTCCCTCTCATGACAGCCTCCTTAGCATCTTACACCAGAATTACCTTGTTAAAGACATCGATGTTTATGTTAGTCTCCTCCTCTGAAACTCAGAAATATCCAAGAGAATTAGAAAAAAACTTGTGATAAGCATTAAGGTTCATACTCCACCTCGAGAGCCTCTGCTTTCCTTTCCTGTCCAGGATGACCTCGTCGGCCCCTCCAGCTCATAAGTCTGCCTGCTGTTCTTTGAGCATCAGTGCCCACCTTCAGACCTCTGAACGCTGGCTCTTGCCATTACTCCATCTGCAATGTCTCTTTGCTGCCTGTTGACATTCTTGCCCTTACGTGTGTTTCCAGTTCAAATCCATGGTACCCATCTCTGAGAACCCATGTTATACATTTATCACTACACTGGCTTCCACTGTAGGTGTTTGTGCCTGAGATCGGGGGAAATGTCTTTCTCTGTCTCTTTTTTTTTACTTTTTTTCCTACTGACAAACATAGTGACTTACTAAAGTGAGATGTTTAGGCACTGAATTGTGTGCTGTTAACCAAAGGGATAATCACAGAGGCATTACAGGAAAGAAAAGAATGTTAGTTCATTTTTATCCGAAATTTTCTTCTGCTGCAATATTAAGTGCAATGTACTTCATCCATATCTACAATGTGTGTCTATTGATAAGTTAAATTCTCCTCTGACAAAATCTTTGTTGAACAAACTCAAACGAAGTCTGGAGGATTTGCTAGAAATGAATCATAGAGATTTAGTCAAGGGTCTTGGAGTTTGCACACTTGGAACACAGCTAAGCAAAAACCCTGAAGTTTTTTCAAAGAAAAAAGAAAAATTAAAGTACATTCTTAAGATGATCAGTCCTGCATTCACAGCCCTAGGATTGGTCAGAAGAGATATCACTCATATGTCAGGCAGACGGGATGATGGATGCCAGAAGTTCTGATGGCCTGGACGATGGGGGTCAGGTAGCCTGAAGACAGGAGTTCTGTAAGGGATAATTAGAGGGTTGCATGGAAGTCCAGATATGCATCTAGGCCTTGATGCAGCACTGGAAAGTTCACAAAAGCACCCAGGCTGATTAGAACAAGAATGGAGTCTTTCCTCAGACCACAACCTTCATAGAGTTAATCTTAACAGCTTGGTTAAAATGACTCCATTTCATATGTTCCCTCTCTTCACTCTTTCCTCACCATATAGAAGCTTGTGTGAAGTAGAAAAAGAAGGCTAGAATTAGAAATTCTAAGTTCCAGTCCTGGCTCTTGTTCACTAAGTCAGTCCCAGGGGTTCAGGCATGTCATTTAATCTTCGGGGAAGACTCCGTTTCTTCATCTATAAAAGAGGGGTTGGCACTACATTTCTCCTAAAGTTTCTACCAAGTCTAGGATTTTATTATTTTAACTATCACCATTGTCTTGTTGCACAAAATCTACTAATGGTTAAGTTTGAAGAACCATTTTCATAGCATAGGCAGTGGTACTTTGAATGCTGAGGATTTCTTGATGGGAAAGGGGTCTCAATCCAAGTCATGAAAGAGGGAATCCCCCTTGAAATAGGGGATTAGGCTGTCTGCTACTTCCTGATATTTCCATGAAGTCACCAAGAGCAAAGTCTACTGGAAGAAAAAGCACCAGGAAGATTGCTGAGCCCACAGCACACCACTCCCATGAGCTGCCAGGTAGTCATCCAATAATATGCATTTACTAAACCTTTTATTATGTGCCAGGCACGATTCTAAGCACGAGAATATGGTGGTGGGAAGACAGATAAGGACCCTGTGTTGTTGAAGTTTATAGTAAAGGAGAAAACAAGCAATGGAACAAGAAAACACATGAGTTTTTAAAAGGTCATTTTAGCATAATAACACAAATCAGAAACACATAAGGCACAATAAGAAACAATAAGGCAAAGTGTTGTAATAGCTGCCTGGTTGGCTAATGTAGTTCAAGTGGACAGAGAAGGTGTAGCTGCGGAGGTGACGTCTGAGCTGAGACTACAATCCATCACACAGAAATCCTGGGGGCACCAAGTAAGCTATCCAACCATAAGCCAGGATTCCAGTGGGCCTATTCCGGGGAGAAACAAAGTCCTAGGAGTCAGGTCCATTTTCCCCAATGGAGATGACTTCTCTATAGTTGAGGCAACTTCAGACCCAACTCAAAGTTCAGATCCTGCCTAGTACAAAGCTAAAATGCAACTCTCCTCTCATTTGTTCAGTTCAAGAAGGATTCACACTGTGCAGGTCTCCTATGGACATGCCAAGGTATTTGTGTGGTCCATGGCATAAAAGAGATAGGCTTCAGGTCATGAGTAATTTGTGGTACTCTGCCCCTTTTATTCCCAATCAGGAATATATAATGGATTAGAAATTAGTAAGAATGTCAGTAACCTTAGTAATATTTCATTATAAATTACTAGAGGCCCGGTGCATGAAATTTGTGCACTGGGGGGAAGGGGTGTCCCTCAGCCCAGCATGCTCCCTCTCCAATCTGGGACCCCTCTCACAATCCTGGACTTCTGGCTCCCAACCACTCGCCTGCCTGCCAGCCTGATCACCCCCTAACCACTCACCTGCCAGCCTGATCGATGCCTAACTGCTCCCCTGCCGGCCCAGTCACCCCCAACTGCCCTCTTCTGCCAGCCCGGTCATCCCTAACTGCCCTCCCCTGCATGCCTGGTTCCCCCCAACTGCCTTCTCCTGCAGGCCTGGTTGCCCCCAACTGCCCTCCTCTGCTAGCCTGGTCCCCCCAACTGCCCTCCCCTGCTGGCCTGGTCACCCCTAACTGCCCTCCCCTGCCGGCCATCATGTGGCTGTGGGCACTGCCATCTTTGAGGGTTTGGTAGTCAGTTAGCATATTCCCTCCTTATTGGCTGTGGGCACTGCCATCTTTGAGGGTGGGCAGTCAATTAGCATATTCCCTCCTTATTGGCTGTGGGTGCCGCCATCTTTGTGATGGTGTAAGGGTCAATTTGCATATTCCCTCTTTATTAGATAGGATTATTAACTAGAGGTCTGATGGACGAAATTTGTGCAAGGGACTCAGCCCCCACCGCCACCGTGGCTGGGGGGCCTCTGCACAGCAGCCAAAGGCCTCTGCCACCTCTGCCTCGGCCCCCTGCCCACTGTGGCAGCCTGGGGCCTCTGCCGCCCCCACCACCACTGCTTCATCGGGACATCCAGAAGGACTTCCAGTCTAATTAGCATATTACACTTTTATTATTATACATTCCTTTCAAGAACATCTTACATCTCAGCTGATCAAGTCATAGTAATCAGAGGCCTGTGGAAATTAGGTCCGCATTCCTCAGGCAGTTCTACTGAAGATATCCATTCCGCAAATACCATTAAGACTGAGAGTTTTTATTTCTAACAAGACTGTGTGTGGTGTGTGTATGGAATGTATGCGGTGAGGTGCGTACAGTGAGGGGTGTGTGGGTGGGGTGTATGGCAGTGGGGGAGTGGGTGTGTGTGGGGGGGTTGTGCGTGTGTGTGTGTGGGGGGGTGTATGTCTGAATGAGGTCATAATATAAAATGGGTTTCATATTGTAAGTTGCTGCTAAAAACGTTTGAGAAACACTGCTCTATCTCCTAGACCCGTGGTCAGCAAACCACAGCTCACGAGCCACATGCGGCTCTTTGGCCCCTTGAGTATGGCTCTTCCACAAAATACCAGCTGCGGGCGCTCACATACAGTGCTACTGAAACTTTGTGGCCCATGCGCAGAAGTTGGTATTTTGTGGAAGAGCCACTCAAGGGGCCAAAGAGCCGCATGTGGCTCGCAAGCCGTGATTTGCCGAGCCGCAATTTGCCAACCACTGTCTTAGACTAATGAGTCAGGTCTAAGAGACACATTGTATGTCAGAGTACCCAAAGTCCCTAAAGATGTCCAGAGCAGAGTACTTTGTGAATTCTGACATACATGATCTCAGAATATGTAGCCGAAACCGGTTTGGCTCAGTGGATGGAGCATCGGCCTGCGGACTGAAGGGTCCCAGGTTCGATTCCAGTCAAGGGCATGTGCCTGGGTTGCGGGCACATCCCCAGTAGGAGATGTGCAGGAGGCAGCTGATCGATGTTTCTCTCTCATCGATGTTTCTAGCTCTCTATCTCTCTCCCTTCCTCTCTGTAAAAAATCAATAAAATATATTTTTTAAAAAAAGGACTATGTAAAAGCTTTTATCAGGCAGGTAGGAATCTGTGGTGCTGTCGTTGTGGAGTCCAGGGGGCCGAGGCATTTAAACGCAGACCTGATGAGCAGTCTTGGAGGAGCAGCCTCTTTGCCTCCGCACAGGCACACGGGAGACAATAATTGATCCAAAACTAGAACCCGGATTCAAGCTGTTAAATTGTAATTTCTTTACTAATTAAATGAGTGGTTTCTAAGCAAATGCAAATCAGGGGTTTGTAATTATGGTAAGAGTTATCCAAAAATTATCTAAATCTATTTTCTAATTTCTCTAAATCTATTAACAGTCACGTTAATTCATGCTGCTTTTACACTGTGAGTGTGCCATGGTGATTATCATTGTCCCAAATAAGCAGCCACAAAAACAAAGGGCTGAAATGATTAACAACTGCAGCATGGAAGGTATTAGAAATCAGCTTGTGATCCCAGAGGAAATAACAGGCCTAGACAACAACCATCAGTGGTTGGTAAAACCATTCGGTACAGCAGGCATTGGGGAGATGCCACCACGGCTCTGGTCCATTTCAGCATTATTCACACCGGGGCACACAAATCATACAGCATCATGACTGATGGAGTAGGACAACACAGCATCATCTGTGAACTGTTCTTTCCAAAACACACACACACACACACACACACACACACACACCTAAACCTGAATATGATAAGACTCTAAATCCAATCACCAGTTTATAGGACATATAGAGGCAACAGGAGGTGGCAGTCAGCCAAATCTGTGCAAGAGGACAGTCAAGAGCGGTGCCCCAGTCAGTAGCCGCCAGGGCCACTCTCCCAGAGTTTCTGCTTCAGCAGGACTGGGTGGGTCTGAGAAGAGAATTTGCATTTCTCACATGTTCCAGGCGATACAGAAGCTACTGGCCCAGGGCCCACACTTTGAAAACCATATTCCACCCCCTCCTGTGGAAAAACAAACAGTGCTGGATAAACGAGTTGTTGCTTTATAATAGGCACAAGCACCAAAGTGCCTATTAGCCCAGAATTCAAACAAGTTAGCAGATGAGAGGAACGGTGGAGGACCTTCCAAAAGATGGCTCCGTGAAAAGCCCGTAGAAGTTTCTGAACCTCCAGGAAAAGTAAGCCAAGATGTGAGTTTGGTCCCGAGGGAATAAGCCAGTGTGGAAGAGAGGGGTGCATCTGAGTACAGCCTGTGTCCTAAGACTGGGGAGTGGGAATGGCTCCAAGCAAATGGAGCTGTGGACCGTGAAGACCATGGGACCTCAGTAGAGCAGGAGCCAGTGCTTCTGCAGGGAGCAGAGAAGGCAGCACCAGCACCTGGGAGGCCAGGGGGTTGGCGGAGTGGCAGGAGAGAGGGACCACCTGCTATATGAACACCTGGCTTTGACATCAGTCACCACCAGCACCTGGGAGGCCAGGGGGGTGGCGGAGTGGCAGGAGAGAGGGACCACCTGCTATATGAACACCTGGCTTTGACATCAGTCACCAGCAACCTTGGCATAAATGTCTTCAGGCATCAGCTCCAGCGTCATTGTCTACAGTGGGTGCTGATGGCAGCAGCTGCACTTTTGAGGCCCCAACAACCCAGAAACTGCCTTTGGCCGCTGCTTCTGGACTCAGAAGACAAGGAAGGCTGTAGACAAGGAAGGCTTGACAAAGGTGAAATGGCAGAGCAGCAACGAGACCCCAGAACATGCCTGGAATCCCCCTCCAGCCTCCCAGAACTCTGCTGGAGGAACTCGGGGGGACTCTGAACGCCACAGAAGGGAGATGCAAAGCCAGAGAAATCCTGTTCTGAGACAATGATTCTGACCCTAGTTTATCTCCAGCTGCAAATGCTGGGAAGCATTGGTGACAAAAACCACCACGTACTCAGTATTTTCCATCAGCAAAGGGAGGTGATGATATTCAAATGTATATCCCTTGTCATTAAAACCATTCGTATGGGACTACTTCAAGCTAAAAGGCTTCTGCACAGCCAAAGAAACCATCAACAAAATGAAAAGAAAACCTGCTGTAGCGGAGAACATAATGACCAACGATACGTCCCATACGGGGTTAATTTCCAAAATACATAAAGAACATAATTAAAACCACTTAAATGCATTTTTAAAATACTGGATCGATTCACTGCCGCCTAAGGAGACAGAATATTAGGCAAGTTCCCCCGACCGATGAGGCAGAGACTGAAGGGGGCCTCCTTGGCGGGTCCCCGTGTACCAGTATGATGCCGCTGTCCTCCTTGAAACAGTAACACTTAATGAGCCCGCTGTCCTTCTGTCCAGCTCTCAGGTCCACAGGGCGCATGCCAGGCCTGTCTGCTCCGTCCCCCTTTCAAAAGAAACTTTCCTTGGAATTGTGGACGGGCACTGCATGGGCAATTCAGCCTTTTTGTAAGGCTTTCAAAGCAGCTCTGAGAGGCCGCGGCAGGGTCCGCGCATGCGCACAGGCAATTCTGAGAGACCCTTGAGCCAGGCGGACCCCAGCTGACCCCGGCAAGGCAGCAGGATGCGAAGGGGGAGCCTTCTGTGGGCCAGGCCTCCTGGGGTTACCCAAACCTGGACAAGGACCCCACCAGCTGGATGGGGGGGTCGGGGGGGCGGGGAGGGGGTGCCGGGCTGCAAGAACCAGGCTCCGCAGGCACTACAACATGAGGGAATGCATGGTTTATGGAGTATCGAGTAGGAAATCAGATCTGAGCATGGGACTTTTTATATATAAATTGATGCCATTTCCACTGACCTGATGCCCTCAATATTTGCTAGCTTAATAATGGGATATTTTGTAGGATATTATTTATAAAAGCAAAAAAAGAAATTGGAAGAATCTAAATAGTAAGAAAAATGGTGAAGAAAATGTGAAATATTCTTATGGTGGGGTATTATGACTATGCAAAGGAATACACTATATCTAAGTGTATCAGTGGAGTCATCACAAAAATATAAGAATGAGAAAAGATATGGAATGTGTCCCATATATAATTTGTGTAAATTTTAAAGTAAAATACCCATCTATGTATATTAGTATATATAAAATATAAAAATAAGCTGAAAGGGTATATAACAGACTTATAATATGAGCATTTGGGGAAGGAAGTGAGGAGAGGGAATCAACCTGGATTTTCAGGTCAAAGGGGAATTCAGCATAACCTGCTGTTTTATCCCTTTTATTTGAAACCTGTAAGTTGAGCCCTAGCCGTTGGATAGAGTGTTGGCCCTTGGACTGAAGGGTCGTGGGTTGGCAACCAATCGATGTGTCTCTCTCACACTGATGTTTCTTTCTCTTTATTTCTCCCTCTCCCTTCCACTCTCTCTAAAAATCAATGGAAAAATATCTTTGAGTGAGGATTAACCAAAAAATAAAAACTGTAAGTTGAAAACAAATGGAATCTGTAAGACAAAAGGCGAAAGGAACTGTGCTTAAGAACCGTACTCTTGTCAATAAAATCGATTTCCATGGGGTGGAGGCTGACATTCCTGTTACTGCTGTACATGCATACTGGAATGGAACAATCAAGGGAATGAATGGCAGGTGGTGGGATCCAGGTTTCTCAGAGTTGGAGTCAAAATGTACTGATCAGCTGGAAGAGGGAGTCTAGAATGATCCACAGGGTGATGGGTTAGAATTGGAGACACTTGGAGTTTATAGAGAACTCGTGTTTAACTTAGTAGAGATTAAGTAAAAGAATAATAATGAGCACAGATGGTTACCTACAGAAATACTTACAGAGATGTGTACCTACATGCGTTAGTATTCGCACATATAATCCTTTGCTCCATCAGCTAAAAAGGCCTAAAAGAAATGACACTGGGGTAGCAACAAACACATCTAGCACCCACACCCTGGTTTCTAATACCATTTGCCAGTAAAAGGAACAAGGCTCCTTGGAGAAATGATTCTGCGGCAAGAGCAGAAAATACACAAGAAGAAGCTGAGCATCTTGTAGTGGCAGAAAGTAAGTAGTTCTTTAAAAAAAAAATAGAAAAAAGAAATTGCCACAATCATGTGGTGTGTCAAAGAGACCTAGGAGCTGAATACAAGAGCTTCCAGTGACCAAAGTTGAAATAATTTGAGCAACAAAATAAACTAGCATTAGCTCATAACCCAAAATGTAAATATACATGAGTTGCTTCTGACCTAAATGATTGAAAAAAATTAACAAATGAGGGAAGAAGAGACAAATCTCCTGTGCAAAATAATTCAAAATTATGTAGATTCTTCACCCTGAAGGAGGGGAACCCCTTACGTATGGGCTGCACAAAGCAACTTCCTGCTAATGAGAACAGCCTGGAAATGGGAAGGAGGTGGGGCAGTCACTTTACGTGGAGAAACACAGCCAACACTGCCTCAGCCGGGTGATGAAGGTCAATATCAACACTCTTGAGTTATGTTGACAGTAAGTACCTTGACATGATGAAAATGCACTTTACCTCTATGATCTTCCTCCCCAAACCCATTAACTCCAGTCCAATAATGACAAAAATATCAGGCAAATTCCAATAGGGGATTTCCTACAAAAGGCAAGACCACTACTCCTCAAAATGGTCAAGGTCATCAAAAAGAAAGAAAACCTGAGAAACTGTCAGAGCTAAGAGGAGCCGAAGGAGAAATGGCAGCTAATTGTAATATGAGGTCCTGGATGGCATCCTAGAACAAAAGGACGTTAAGGACAAACTGCGGCAAACTGAATGAATAAACTACAGGCTGTGGCTCATAGAGATGTACCAGTATGGGTTCAGTAACTGTAATAAATGGTCCTAACCAATGTAAGGTGTTAAAAATAGGGAAAGTTGGTGGAGGAGGGGTGGTAAATGGGGACTTCTATTTGCTCAATTCTTCTGTAAGTCTAAAATTGTTCTGAAAAGCAGTCTATGAATTGTTTTTAAAAATCACTTTGAAAATATGACCAAATGTTGAGTTGTCAAGCTGGGATTTGGACCATTGTTAATTGTTTTATGATTTGTATGTTCTCTATTTTTTTAGTTTCTCAGAATTAGAAAAAATAGAAATTTGAACAGAATTCGTTCCCACACATTATGTGAGTTAGTAGCTATGTTGGACAATTTTACTCAGCTTTCTTATTTATATTAACACCAGTAAAAATCTCTTATAGAATAAGGCAAGGCTTTAAGCTAAAAATTGCCGAGCTTCTGTGTACACAAATCTTCAGGCAAAAAGTAGGGTATATTTCTACAAGTGGAATTTTGTACCTCCTGCCACATTACATTCTCGGCAAGGTTACACCCACTTTTATTGGTGCTCTGTGTCTGAGGGTGCCCATTTCCTTGCTACCTACGCACCACTAGGCATTATTATTTTCCTCTATGAGTTTGATAAGTAAAGAAATCTTACCACCTGTGTTTTCATTTGCAGTCCTATTAATGTTAATAGAGTTGAGTATTATTATTTTTCATGCTCACTGGCACTTGTTTTTCTACTTCTATGAGTTACCTATTCATGTCCTTTGTCTATTTCCCCCTGCTTTATATGAGCTCTGTATACTAGTAAATGTTTCAATATTATCATTCTCTAATTTCTGAACTCCTATGACACCATTCCACTCTTCCTCCTCCTGCTTCTGTGCCCACATAAAGGTTAGTGCCTCAGCCCTCTCTCTTTCTATTCTGTAATTCTCCCTTGAGCTATCGAACCCATACAGAGACAGGCAAACCTTGGAGATATTGCAGGTTCCAGAACACCACAATAAAGCAAGGATGGTAATAAAGTGAATCGTAAATAGCTTTGCTGGTGGAGTGTCTTGCCTTCAGTTTGTAAACAATGCAAGACCTATGAAGCGCAATAAAGCGAGTTATGCCCCTATCTGATGGCTCCTCTAGAATGGAAGCTCAAAGGGAACAAAGACCATGACTGTCTTAGAGTCACCCTGCCCAGGTTTGCCTGGCAATGAAGGGTTCCTGGGACTTCCAGTGCTCACATTGGAACAGCCCTGAGCAAACCGAAATGGTTGGTCATCCTACACGTTAGGTGCTCAACAAATAGTTGCTGAGTGAACGGATGGTGGCTTCCAGCACTGCTATTCCAGCCAGATGGCTCTTTGGCCGACAGATCAATGCTGGAAGCCAATGCCAGCATATCATAATTTCAAGAGTTTCATCAAAAGGTTGATGGAACTTGGGGACTCAACAGGGTTGTCACACATGTAGTCACCTGTTGAGAATGGCTGATGACATTTCCCCAAACCTGAATAGGATACATTATATTGATTGCTTGGCTGCCAGACAGTTCAGGGCATCTTAATCTACATGTTATTGCCTCCTACTGGCCAAACACCTGAACAGCCGTAGGCTAATGTCCCCATTCTGACAATGGACTCTATAGGAAACCTGATCCTTTGATCTGTATATCTCTGCCTCGCCTCAGGACAAATTGTGTTAATAAAAAGCATGGGGTCCTGAGACGAGGAGAACTTAGATCTTAGTTTCCTTTAAGCTAAGCCCCTCTGACCCCCAAATGCCTCTCAAAATTATGCTTTGTCTCTGGACTCCTATTTAATCTACGCACAGTCTTCTCCAGATTTCCTGAGCCCTTCCTGATGCTGGAACAAGAACCCTGGCAGATCTCTATTTCTAATGGCTTTGTGGAGAGCACCATGTGAAAAGTAGATATGTCACTTCTAACATGCCCAGAACTCTCTCCCCACTCCTTCCCTGACACACACACACACACACACACACACCACACACACACACACCACACACACACACACACCACACACACCACACACACACACACACACCACACACACACACACACTACACACACACCACACACACCACACACACACACACACCACACACACACACACCACACACACACACACACCACACACACACCACACACACACACCACACACACACACACACACCACACACACACACACCACACACACACCACACACACACACACACACCACACACACCACACACAACCCACACACACACACACACCACACACACACACACACACACCACACACACACACACACCACACACACACACACCACACACACACACACACACCCCACACACCACACACACACCACACACACCCCCCACACACACACACACCACACACACACACCACACACACCACACACACCACACACACACACACACACACCACACACAACACACACACACACCACACACACACACACAACACACACACACACACAACACACACACACACACCGCACACACCACACACACACATACACACACACACACCACACACCACACACACACACACAACACACACAACACACACACACACCACACACACCACACACACACCACACACACCACACACACACACCACACACACACACACACACACACACACCACACCACACACACACACACACCACACACACACCACACACACACACACACCACACACACACACACACCACACACCACACACACACACACACACCACACACACACACACACCACACACACACACCACACACACCACACACACACACCACACACACCACACACACACACACCACACACACACACACACACCACACACGCACACACACACACACCACACCACACACACACACACCACACACACACACCACACACACACACACACACACACCCTGCTCTTTTGTATTCACTTTCTGAGAGAATCTTTTTTCTCTGCATTTTAGAATTCCAGTAACCCCGACACGTTTCTCATTCCCGGTTTTGTCAGGTGCCTGGCCGGGGTTAGGGGTGTACTCTGTGCGTTGGAACTGATGCAGATTAGCTGCAAACCTCAGGATGGCTCCATTCCCTCTGGTCTGCTACCCAGGCCTTCCACCCTATGGCTGCTTCCTTAGTTCTGACGTTTCTAGAGAATATCTGTGCTCAGTAGTTTGAAGGCAATGAAACTTCCTTATAGACACAAGCATCTTACAGACACAAGCATCAGTGAGAACAGCAGAATTGTTACTGATGGAAGTTTAGGTTCAGCATTGGGTTTCATAGCCATGAATATCCACTTTATGAAAAGGTAGCATTATAATTTGATTGTGAGGAAGCTGAGACTCTCAAACTAGCTTGAAGCATGAACTTAAGTTATTCTGCTGTATAAATAAAATTGGTAGGTCATGGCATCTATGACTTTACCCCCGTAACACATTTTATGACGAATTTCCAGAGACGGCAGTTGACAAAATCTGCTCCACTTTGTTCTGTCTGTGCTTGTATCAGTCAGCTTCGGCTGTCACAACAGCGTATTATATAATGTGTGACTTAAACAATAGAAATGTATTTGCTCACAGTTCTGGAGTGTGAACGTCCGAGACCAGGGTGCCAGCGTGGTCAGGTTGTTGGTCAGGGCTCTGTTCCTGCCTTAAAAGTAGCTGCCTTCTCGCTGTGTCTTCACTTGGCAAAGAGAGGCCTCGTGCTTCAGGCCTCGTGTTTCTCCTGTTTTTTCTTATAAGGGCAGCTGTTCTAGGCGACCAAGGCTCCACCCTTATGACCTCATTTAACCTCAATCACCCCCTGAAAGGATCTGTCCCCTTGGAGGACTTCGGACTCAATAATGAATTCGGGGACAATTCAGTCCATACCAATGCTGCGCTTCTTTTTTAGAGTTGAGTTTAACTTGATTCTCACAAACATGGTTATTAACACATCGTTAATACAAATTGCTTCCTTTTTTAAAACTTGTTTCCCATGTGGGCTGACAGCTGCCCCTAAAGTACACCTGTGTTCTCTATTAAGGTGAACTCCATACATCTGTTGCTGTTGTTGCACCTCGCTAACAGTTAACCCAGTGGTTCTCAACCTTGGCTGCACATTAGAATCACCTGGGAATCTTTTTAAAATCCTGATTTCTGGGCCTCATCCTCCGGAAATTCTGTTTCTTTGGTATGGGGTGGGGCCACAACATTAGTAACAAAGAAACAGAATTTCCGGAGGATGAGGCCCAGAAATCAGGATTTTAAAAAGATTCCCAGGTGACTCTAATGTGCAGCCAAGGTTGAGAACCACTGAGTTAACCGAACACAATTCTTTTAAACCTCTTTTCCACACTCCTGGAGAGTTGAGTGTATCCTTATCTGAGCATACATTTTATCACCTTCTTACCACTTGTAAGCACCTATCTCTACATCCTTTACCTCCTCTCTTCTGTTTCTCTTTTTCCAATCAAGAGGTATTTCAGCCCCTTACCCATCTATCCAGCAGTACTTCTCAGCTTTTATTTGTTATATGTGTGCATGGTTGAATATGCTGAATATGTCTGTTTCTGTATAAATTATGTTTCAGGGAAGGAGTGGTGCCTTCTCTCTAGCCCCGTGCTTTACATTTCCCTGAGCGCTTTTACCTAGAGTAACTATTCAGTTCTCACAATAAGTCGGAGTAGATGTGTGGTCAGATAAATATACAGGGCGAAAGCAGTATCTCCCTTTACATCATGAAAGCTGAGATTCAGAGGTGAAGCAATTTGCCAAGTTACTCCTAATACCTTGCTTTTTCCTAACCTCAATAGCCTTTCTTTTTTAGTTGAGTAACTGTGTGCATGAATGTATCTCTTCGTCTATGTAGCCTATTTCAGAATCTCATTTTTGTGGTATGTGAAACAAAGGCTCACTATGTACAAATTGTGGGAAATGGATATTTTTTGCCACAGACAAACGCCAGTAAATATCTAATCATTATATACTGTGAACTCCACCATGGATAGCTGGATGATTGAATGCATTGAAATGAAAAATGAAATGAAAAATACTAAACTTTATATGCTAACTATGTCTACCAACATCCATTCTGGGCAGCCCTGCATGCAAAAGTGTGTCTCTAATGATTGAGAGATTAACAGTTTTCTAAAGATATTACCCTTAAGTCTGTTGGTGCTAAAGACATGACCTTTCTTAAATATCTTATTCAGATCATCCATATTGTGGACATTATCTAGTTCTAACAGATAATGTTTTAGTCACTTGTCATTATTTCCCAATTTATTTCCATATCACCCTCTGTAATGGCCACAATTCTCCAGAGAAATGGAATCTATAGGATATATATATATATATATATACACAGACATACACATATATATACACATACATATACATGTATGACTAAGATCATATATAATATATACACATATATATGGTTGAGATTATACATGTGTGTATATATATATAACATGTTTATATATAAAGGATATATATTATATATATACACACAAAGAATATGTACATATAAATATTATAGAGAATTGGCTCACCCTAGCTCAGCCGTGGGCAAACTACGGCCCACAGGCCGGATCTGGCCCATTTGAAATGAATAAAACTAAAAAAAAAAAAAAAAAAAAAGACTGTACCCTTTTATGTAATGATGTTTACTTTGAATTTATATTAGTTCACACAAACACTCCATCCATGCTTTTGTTCCGGCTCTCTGGTCCAGTTTAAGAACCCATTGTGGCCCTCGAGTCAAAAAGTTTGCCCACCCCTCCTTTAGCTCAGTGGATAGAAGTCAGCCTGGGAATTGAAGGGTTCTGGGTTCAATTCTGGTCAAGGGAGCATGCCCGGGTTGCAGGCTCGATCCCCCATAGGGAGATCTCTGAAATCAATAAAAATATATTTTAAAAAATATTGGCTCATCTGATTATGAAGGCTGAGAAGTCCCATGATCTTCCCTCTGCATCTGGAAACCCAGGAAAGTGAGTGGTGTAGCCCCAGCCTGAGTCCAAAGGCCTGAGACCCAGCAGTGCCAGTGGTGGACGTCCTGGTCTGAGTGCAGAAGAACAGGTCCCAGCTCATGCAGAGAGTCAGGCAGAGAGAGGGAATTCTCCCTTCCTCCACCCTTTTGTTCCATTTTGGCCCTCAATGGATTGGATGATGTCTGCTCGCATTGGAGAAGGTAGTCTGCTTTACTCAGGCTGCTGGTTCTGGCTGCTAATCTCATCCAGAAACACCTCCCAGACGTACCCAGACAGTGTTTAGCCAAATATCTGAGCATTCCATGGGCCGGTCAGGTGGCCACGTACAATTAACCACCACGTCCCCTTTCCTCCATTTACTCTTGCATCTTGTGACACGTGAAGTAAATTTTGAGTAACTGAGTTGCAGTCCACTTCTAAATGACCGTATATTGTGTTTGTATTTAAACATTGAAGAGTCGGTTGTGAAGGTGCTTTGTGACTTTGAAAAACATTAAGAACATTAAGTGTGGGCGGCAGGTGCAGCCGACCCTTTGGTCTGGTTCGGTTGGCATTACTCCGCAGCATAGCTCTGACTGTGCGGACTGGTTCTGAGCTGCAGGGAATACATCACAACCACCTTCCTCCCTCCACCTAACAATAAGTCAGATGACAAGAATGCCACCACCCACAGCCACAGCGCTGGACATGCTGTTGTCCTCGTGAGCAGTGTGCCTGCAGGGGTGCAGTGCTGGCTGCATGGCCATGCATGGTGGCCCTGCCAAGGGCACCAGCTGGAAGAGCCAGCACAAGCAAATAAGTCATCTGGAGTCCCTGTCGGAAGGGGGCGTAGCACGTGACTTGAACAAGTAGAAAGAAAGAGGTTATTGAATTAAACACCCTATATTCCAGTGCTGTGTCTGCTTAGAGAGGTGGTCTCGAGCAAGCCAGTTGATGCCTGTGAGCCTAGACATCCTCCTCTGCAACTCACCCTACTTCACAGAATTATGAACATTAAATGAGATTATAGATGAGGGAGATGGTGTACAAATTATTGTGGATTTTATTTTAATAATAAAGGGGGAGCTTATGGAAGGGAAGGAATTGTCCCACCTGCCTTGCGTGGAGACTGGGTTGGAAGTAATAGGGCATCTACTAAAGAGCATGTTATTCAACTTGTTATAGCACCAGTTGAGGATGGGGATTTCTCCTTTCCCTTCCAGCTGCTCCCAGGAGTAATGGCTCATAAACAGCAGACCAGGGAGCACTTGCCCGCCTCTCTGCAAAGAATGGCATCCATAACCCCCCAAAAGACTCCACCCTCACCTCTTTCCTGACATCCCACCACAGAGCAAAGGCCAGGACATACTGAGGTCACCAAGACATGGAGAACACTTCAACCCCTCTGTTCTGTTTGCTACAATAAAAACTGCATGCCATCACCCTCAGGCCCCAAAGAGTCTCAAACGGCAAGCTCAGGCGAAGGAACTGCACATGAAGAGCAGAGTGGGGGCGGGGGGAATCCCAGTCTGCCCAGCAGAAAAGACACATCAATTGAAGGCTTAGGAAATGTTCTCTCTAAGCCTTTGAAAGCCCTGGCTTAGATATGTCTATATCCGCATAGAAAGAAGGAAAGGAAGATACAAAAAGCAGAGGGTCCTTTTACATTTAAGTCCCCAGTTGTAATGAACTCAACAGTTTATAAAATACTTTTTTTTTTAATTGAGGTGAGGTTGATATAACACAAAATTAACCATTTTAAAGGCAACAATCCAGTGGCATTTAGTACATTTATATTGTTGAGCAACTGCCAACTCTATCTAGTTCCACAGCATCTGGAAGTATTTCTTAGGCTAGAATTTTACATGCAGAAACTACATCTATAATAATGAAAGCATAATATGCTAATTAGGCTGGATGTCCTTCTGGATGACCTTCCGGACGAAGCCAGGGCTTCGAGGGAAGCCTGGGTCCCAGGTGCCAGAGGCAAGCCGGTGCCAGCAGCTGGGGGAAGGAAGGTCTACTCTTGCACGAATTTCGTGCATCGGGCCTCTAGTTTAAAAATATTGGAAAATTTTCTTAGACTTTTCATCAAATTTGGACTTAACTCCCAGATTGTATGTGAGCACTCAGTTGTATTATTGCTTTCTACCTAACGAATAGGACTTATCTTTGGTGTTTAAGAATGGGCCAATTTAAATATGTTTTTACACTTGACCAGGTGGGTGGGAGAGGTGATTCTGGATTTCTACAGACCAGTGAAACCCCGTATGTTTATGTTCGATATGTGTTGATAGAGTGTTTAAACAATCCAATAGGAAATTGAACGTTATTTCAGACCTATGCATTTCTCCCACACAGGGTCTCACAGGCAGATTGATCAAGGGTGTAACTAATAAACATGGACCTAAATGCAAAATCAAATATAGCCCCTCAACTCTCCACCAAATTTCTCCTACAAACTGACAAAGTTGGTTTAAGTGAAAAAAATGAGCTTCTTAAACATTGAGGTCAGAAGGACGTGGAAAATCTGATTCTCTTTTGCTGCTGGGAGTGAATGCTCTACTGCTATTGTGAACAAAGACGGAGGCCTCTGGCTCCTAATTTCTGTGACTGCCCTGGTGTCATCCATGCATACTCCCCATGGCTACAGAGCTAAGAAATGGGCTGATTAGGAAACCAAAACCAGATTGCATCTTGCCTCCTCCATTCTCACTTCTAGCCTCTTAGACTTGGCCCTGCATTTCAACCCCTGTTCTGAACCACTGACCATATGAGCTGGACTTTGCAAATGACTTGGACTAACTCTTTCTCTAAATTGCCTCTCCCTGGCTTGGCCAATGAAGGCATGTTTCATGTGTTACCTTAGAGCTATATCCACACAGAACCCAGAAAAGTCTTCCTGAAAAGTATGGTAGCAATCTTCTCTTTTCGTATTTCTCTTGGTGCTATTTCTCAAATAGTAAGATAAGTCTGAGGCAGGATCCTGTCTCAGACACTTGAAAAGTAACTGCTTCATGATTTATGAGCATTCCACCTACAGGAAGAATCGATAGAGAGAAGGAAAAGGAGAGAACAATCCAATAAGTAACTTTAAGCCTACAGCACATTATTACTTTTCTGGAGTTTCTTTATACATAGTAGGCGCTCAATATATATTTGTTATTTGAATTGGATGAGGATATTTTTTCTTCTCCAGCAATCTCTAAGGAACATTTGCCTTGCTATATGATCAAATAATTATAGCATTTGGTGCCAGCTGTGCAACTCAAATGAATAATTATTTTTAAATAGCCTTCGATTTTTGTAGTGATGTGCTGTGTTCCCCGTCCTGCCCCTTCAGTGCTTGCTGAGCATTATTCATGTGACCTCATCTGGTGCAGTGGGTCCCAAATTCTAGATTCATGTATAACCTGATTTTAAAATCCAGATTCCTAGGTTCCCTAACCACAGTGTCCTTTAGGTCTAAAAAGAGATCTGGTAACCTATATGTTAACAAGGCCCCTGGGTAATCCAGGTGCAGGTAATCCGTCGAGCATATTTTAGAAACTGATCCATAGACTTGACCCTGCCCTCGCCTCTGAGACCAGCCTTATTTAGAGCAGACAGAAGGTGAAGAACCAACAATCTGTAAATTGCTAGTGCAGTAATGCCACTCCTGCCCTGGGACCTGATCTTGTTTGACTAGTCACTGTTTCGTCTTCTTTCCACTTCATGTCCAGAATCCAGCCTTGGATCTCGATAGCTGAGCCCGCAATCTTCCCTGGAGAGGGAGAACTGGCGATTACTAAGTCCCCTATTTAATGTTCTGCCTGTCCACCAGGTCCTCCAGCCATGGGCAAACTCCACCTGTATGCTTTTTGGATTCCTCCTGTGGCTACTGTTGAAAGTCTTCCTTTTCCCTACTGTGCCCATGTGGCTTTGCTGGGTGCCTCATCCCAGCACTAATACCTCACCCCTTGTGACAGTCAGCCCTGGCTGAGGATGCTGACTGTCCTTCTCCGGAATTAGCCAAGGGTAGTAGGATAATCACTAGACTGTCTACCCTTAAAAGATCATGCTCATTTACCCAAGTTTAACATAAGAGATTTAGAAGAGGAACTGTTAAAAGTGAGAACATTGTTTTTTTACATACAACCTTTGTTCCAAATCAAATGCAGATTAAAATCAAAATGTTTTTCCTTGGCCTTCAGGCTGATACACTGAGTTGGAGTTAGAACACCCTTATGTCAAAAGAGCCCTCTCTGAGCCCTCATTGACCGTATGAAATAACGGAGACCAAGGTGGAGTTCCTCCATTCAAGTTCCTTGCTAAAAGAGACATTGGAACCATCTTATACATACTGTTTTGTAACTTACCTTCCCACTTCACAGTATATTATAAACACCTTCTATGTTATAGACTCTATGTTCATAGAGTTCTAGAACATAATTTGATACATCCTTTGAGTAAAGGTGTCATAAAATATTGCAGTGCCCCCCTTTGCTGGGCACTTAGGTTGTTATACCAGCTCTTTACTGTTAAAACAGGTTCAGCAGACATATTCTGTTAAATCTTTAGTACATTCTTCATTATTTTCTAAAGACAAATTTTTAGAAGACAAATTGCCAAGCCAAAAGTTTTATATATATTTTTAAGGCTTTTAATACATATTGCCAGAATAACCTCCAAAGAAGTGTGGGATCCATTTTCACACCCATCAGCGCCATGTGGGTATTTTCTCACACCCTCACATAAAATTGAGCATGTTTTCCTTTGCCAATTTAATAGTAAGAAAATGATATCTTGCTCATATTTTGAATTGTTTTCAGTTACCAGTGAGGTTGATAGTAGCATCACATTCAATGATTTTATACTTCTTTTATTTATAGCTGAGTACATCTGGGGCTTAAAAATCATACAACTGCCTGGCTGGCGTGGCTCAGTGGTTGAACATCGACCTATGAACTATGAGGTCATGGTTCGATTCCAGGTCAGGGCATATGTCTGGGTTGTGGGCCCAATCACCAGTAGAGAGCATGCAAGAGGCAGCCAATCAATGATTCTCTCTCATCATTGATGTTTCTCTCTCTCCCTCTCCCTTCCTCTCTGAAATCAGTAATTTTTTAATCATACTATTAACTTTTAAAAAGCACATATTTTGTTTGAGAACTTACGTGTTTGATATTTCAGGGTCCAGCATGTCATTTTTCTGTGTCATAAACAAACCAAAAAAATCTTAAGAATAGAGCAACTTTTGTTGTATTATGTAAACTTCAGGAAAATAAATTTGCTACAAAATTCTGTATTTTCGATGTCTAAAATGATATGCAATCTCATTTCTCAATATGTGAAGAACTTATTATAATTTCAATGTAGTTCATCTAATTTTACTTATAAAATAATTCATGGGGGGGGGAGTATCCATTCTCATTAAACAAGGAAACTGGTGGCACAATGTTCATTGTAACTTATTTGTCCTATTTATTGAGTGACTTCATGATGTGAATACTAACATGAACTTTCTTGATGATACGCTAACCTGAACTTTCTTGTTGAAACACAGGGACTGTTAGGGGAAAAATATGGGAACATCCGGATCCCTGGAGAAGTGGAGGCCTCAGAGTTTGAAATGATTTTGGATGCTGCCATAGAGGCGAAGCTAGAGACCAAGTTACTGGAAGAGTGGTACTGTCGAGATGAGAACTCGGTGCCAGCAGCTTATTACCTCAGACCCAAATCAGAAATGCTGAAAGGCAACAAAAATGCAGTAAGTTACCCTTACTTTAAACTGCTTATGTCATCCAGGAGTGGTGGACTCACTGTTATTCTTTTTGGGCCCTAAATTTCCTTTTAACAACAAAATCCAAAGCTAAGAAACCTAATTTTTTTTATCATCACATAAGGATAGTTTATTGATGAGAGAGGAGAGAGAGAGAGAGAGAGAGAGAGAGAGAGAGAGAGAGAGAGAGAGAGAGAGAGAGAGGTGAGAAACACCATCAATCTGTTGCTTCCTGTACACGCCCCAACCAGGAATCAAACCCGCAACCTAGGGATGTGACCTGACTGGGAATCAAACCTGCAACCTTTCGGTGTATTGGATGACACCCCAATCACCTGAGCCACCCAGTCAGGGCAGAAACCTTCCCATTTTCGACTCGTTTTTCTTTTTATCACCTCAGACTTTCCTTCTGGGGTCATTTCCTTCTTCCTGAAGTATATCCTTTGGAAGGTCCACTAGCTCAACTAAGAGATAAATTTTCTCTTAATCTGAAAATATTCTTATTTTTCCCATTTTGCTATGTCTTTTTATTTATTCTGATTAATAAATGCCATGCTTCTTATGTTTATAAATTGATATATTCTATTGGTTATGGAACGTTCTCAGCCACCATCTCATCAAATAATCTTTCCTCTATTTCCTCTGTTCTTTCCTTTTTGCTCTTTAATTAGATGGACATTAAACCATCTCAGTCTGTCTTCCATGTCTCTTAATCCTCTTTCACATTATCAATTTTCTTATCTCTCTGCTTCTTCCCAGAAGATTGTTTTAGATCTTTCTTCCAGTTCATGTATTTTTTCTTCAGCTGTACTCACTCTGTCCATACAGTGAGTTTTCAAGTTCAACAGTTGTACTTTTAATTTTGTGAAAGGTTTGTTTGTTTGTTTGTTTGTTTGTTTGGGTTTGGTTTGTTTGATTGCTGAGATGGTATTTTTAAATCTATTTTTTATAGTTTCTTATTTTTTAATTCAATATTTTTCTTTAACATTTCATACAAATTTACTTTATATTCTTAAATCTTAAGAAGCATCTTGGAGTGAGGTTGACTCATACATGAGTATGATGGAAACATCGTTGTCCCTCTCCAACTTGGTTCCTCACTGTACCTACCATGTTTCTCCTAAAACCGAATGAAGGGGGAAAAGAAAATGGGTGGGTCTCTTTATTGCAGGAGAGACTGATAAGGAGGCACAGATTCCATCCCTCTTCCAAAGAGGACAGCCTGGTACATTAGCCCCAGGCAGCTCTAAGAGGAGGCAAGCCCTGGTTTGGCGACAGTTCTTCATGGAAGGAGCTTGCATATTGCTTGTTCTAGTATGTAACATAAAGCATTTTCTCCATGCAATATGAAATCATGTCAGAATCCTTGATTTTATTTCTTTTCCCTCACATGCATTTTTCAAAGTAATTATCTGCAAGCATATTGCTTCTTTGGAGAGAAATACTGGGGTAAACCCAAACCATTCCCTGGTTAAATGAGCCAAGAGTAAAGGTAGTAGCTAGTCAATGTAGCTATCAAAACACGATCCCTCGAGAAACCAGGTCCACATGGTGGTTTGGGAGCAGTTGCTCATGTGGTGCTGTTTCGCTGGTCTTAGCTATTCCTTCTTCATTTGACTGTATGATCCTCTAGGGAAATTCAAATTATTCTCTAAACCCCACATGATATTTCTGCATAAATGGTTGTTAAATATGAATGTATGGCTTGTGTATGTGTGTGTGTCAAACTAATATTCCATTTTTCAGCTGTGTTACCTTTGAATTGCATGACTGGGAACATTTCTGACTATCAGTGTGAATTTAGTTTTCTACAAAAATAGTATTAAGTCATCTACTTAAAATGTTGGCCTGAAATTATTACATAAGTTGTACAACATGCATCTTAAAATATCTAACTTGTCATTCATCTAAATTTTAGGTTTATTACAGTTCAAAATTATTGTCAATTGATTGTAGACATAAAACTTTTTGTTGTTGTTAATCCTCACCCAAGTATATTTTTCCATTGATTTTTAGAGAGAGAGAGAAACATCGATCAGCTGCCTCCTGCACACTCCCCACTGGGGATGTGCCCACAACTAAGGTACATGCCCTTGACCAGAATCAAACCCGGGACCCTTGAGTCTGCAGGCCGATGCTCTATCCACTGAGCTAAACCGGTTAGGGCAAAACAAAAAGATTTTAATGAATATATGAATGTTACTTTCTTGGTAGGCAATCCTCCTGTTTTATTTCCTAGATAATCAGAAAAACAAATGAAGAAGAAACAATAAAAAACATTCTATAATAATAAAACCATAATATGCTATTAGACTGGACAGCCGAACGACCTTCCGGATGAAGCCGGGGCTGCGAGGGCTGAGGCAAGCCTCCGTGGCTGCAAGGGTCAAGCTCCTTGCATGAATTTCATGCATCAGGCCTCTAGTTAAATTATAACATATGAGCACCTCCCCTGTAACTTTCCCTCCTTTTTAGAGAATATTAAAGAGATGATTTTGTTATGACATTTGTATCAAAAATCAAGAGGGAACTACATGGAATAATAAGAAAGCCCAGCAAACACATCATATTTGGATTCACACCCTTGTGTAAGTTGGGCAAGTTCACATACAACATGGAAATAATTTCTAACTTTTGGAGTTAGTGGGAGTATCAAGTGAGATAATATCATAGTATTGGCACACAGAATAACCCTCATATAATAAGAGTTCTTTTGCTCTTCAATATTAGTGTTTCTTTGATGATTTTAAGATGCATCTCACTTTTCCATTTCCATAGATGCAGCCTTCTGCCCATGCAGAGAATGAGAAGACCTGGCAAGAAATCTCAGATGAGATCAAAAAGGTATTTAAGGCTGCTGTGAAACTGCTACACGAACAGGGGAAAATGAAGCACAGCCAAGCTAAGAGGTACCTGTTCTCAGGTAATTTTTGTATATCCTCAGTGCACTAAGGAACAGATAGATAATAAATGTATTCATTGCTTCCCTTTCATGGTTCTGCAAGTTGAATTTTACTTACTACCTGGCAAAATTTAATTTTCCTAAATGTCTCCATCTCTTGGAGAGACAAATGTTCTTTTGTTTTTAACTCATAGATAAGCCTTTACTTCACTTGAGGACTTCTCCAGAAAATGTACTTTTTGAAAGAAGTCAGAGCAGGCTGGATATAATAGACCAGACACAGCCAGTGTTACTCAGTTAAACTGTTCATTCATTCATTCATTCATTCACTCGCCCACTCAGTAAGCATTCATTGAGTTTATACTGTGTACCAGGCAACAGGGATACAATCATGAATAGGAAGGCAAGGTCTCTGCTCTCCCAGAACTTATTTTTTAGTGTGTGTGTGGGGTGGGGAGGAGGGGGGAAGAGAATAAATGATAGGCAAGTAATCAAATAAATGAACAAGATCATTTCAGAAAAGATAAGTGATGTGTATAGAACAAATTAGTAATAGGCTAATAAGGCCTGATGAAGGATGAGCAGGTCCAGATTTAGATGGAGTGGGCAATAAGGAAATGATGTTTGAGCTGACTGACAGAAGGACTCAGAGCCAGCAGTGTAGCATTTATTTTGAAAATCAATAGTAAAGAATTACTGAAGAAAAAGCAACCGTAGTTGCATTTTCAGATTGGTTTAGAGAATGATAGCAAAGCATTTGTGAAAACCTAAACAGCACTTGATACTAGTCTCCCTGGATACATGGATTCCAGCTCAGAGAAATTATAAATAGTTCTGACCAAGTCATTCTCTGCAAGCTGTCAAAAACTAGGTCTTATTTTAAGTCTTCCTGAAAACACTGAAATTGGCAGGAATGAGTACTGTCTTCAGAATACACAGATGAACAAACATCCTTGTTCCTTTGGGATCTTGTTGATCCACTTTTGAGACTCTGGTTCTTCATCGTTATCAAAGGAAAAACCACCCTGTTTTAAAAGCATGCTGTGTCAGAAAAAAATAATGCCCACAGCAAAAGCTTTCCTATTCTTGGCAAGAAACATCAGTTTGGGGAAGGCATCCTCTCTTCAGAACCATACAGTTCAAGGGTTCAGATATTTCATCACCAACACTTTCTTCTAATTTGCTCCACATTAAAGACCTCTGTTCACATAGATATTTAGGAAGATAAATAATTTCATGCTATGTAGTATGAACTACTACGAGTCGTCTCTTTTCTGCTTTGGGTTCCATTGCTTAAAGATATACATGCTCAGAACAGTTTTTTACATTTATTTTACATTTCAAACTCATTTTAAAACCATATCTGCACAATGAAAATTGCTGGAGAAGTACCCACACTTTGAAATGGATGTATGGATAACCCTTGAACAATGTATGGGTTAGGGGTGCCAACACCCTCTGTAGTCAAATATCCACACATAACCTGACACCCCCAAAATTTAAATATTAATAGCCTACTGTTGACTGGAAGTTTTACCAATAACATAAAAACTCAATTAACACATATTTTGTGTATGTATTATATACTGTATTCTTACAAAAAAAAGGAAGCTAGAGAAAAGAAAATATTAATAAAATCACAAGGATGAGAAAATACATTTACAGTACTGTACATATTTATTGAAAAAATTTTACATATAACTAGATCTGCACAGCTCAAACCCATGTTGTTCAGGGGTCAACTGTAGTATCTATATATATAAAAGCCTAAGCGACCATTATGACCGAACGACCAGAACAACCGGTCGACCAGTCGCTATGACACACACTGACCGCCAGGGGGCAGACACTCAATGCAGGAGCTGCCCCCTGGTGGTCAGTGTGCTCCCACAGCCAACCTCCTGTGACCAGCCAACCTCTCATGGCCCCTTCCCCTCCCCCCTCCACCAGCTGGCCTGCCCCAATTGGAACCTCCCACAGCCCCTCCCGCCCCCTGGCTGGCTGGCCAACCTCCAGCCTCCCCGGGCCCCACCCCCAGCCCACCAAGCTCCTGGGCCCCCTACCTTGCTCCCGCCAGTAGGCCCTGAGGGCCCCAATCAGGACTGGGCGAGACGCCCCAATTGACCCCGATCGTCAGCCAGGTCGAGAGACCCCAGCCATGTATGAATTCGTGCACCGGGCCTCTAGTATTTTATATTTTCAGAAATCTTGAAAATATGAATACTAACTAGAACCTGGAAAGGTGTACTATTTTTAAATGTAATTTTCACAACATTTCCAGTTTTACATTTTTATATAACAGGAGGGGAAGAGAAATAAATTAGACCTCAAAATGGTTCTCTACAGTCAAAACTGAGAAGTTTTAGGGATAGTAGAGAGAATAATTTCTCATGAATGCTAGTTACCAGGGCTGGGTATATCCTCCTAATGTTTCCTTTACCAGGTGCTGTGACTGGTTCAATTTTTGGATATTAAGAAAAATGCAAGGAGAGAAAACAAATACTGCATAGTAAGGAAGGGGGACATTTATAATATTTATAGACAAGTAAATATCAGAAATTATTCATAAAAGTCCCCTGAAATCATGACAATGCACTTTGCTTCTAAAAATAACTCTAGAATTGACTTAATCTTTGATGGCTCTTTTATTTAGGTATATTTATGAGGTTTTCAACCTTCTGGCCCTATAAATACAGTTCCTCATGTTGTGACCCAACCATAAAATTATTTTCGTTGCTACTTCATAACTGTAATGTTGCTACTATTATGAATTGTAATGTAAATATCTGATATGCAGGATGGTCTTAGGCGACCCCTATGAAAGGGTCATTCGACCGCCAAAGGGGTCACGACTCACAGGTTGAGAACCACTGGTCTAGACCATCAACCAGGCACTCTTATGTACAGCCTGTCTTTTTCCCCCGAGCCAAGCTTAGGGGGGGCTCTACCAACTTGCTTCATCTGTATCTCATTCTATGCTGCATTATTATCAACATTCCTGATTGCTAGTATTCATATTTTCAAGATTTCTGAAAATATAAAATACTAGAGGCTTGGTACACAAATTTGTGCACAGGTGGGGTCCGGCTGGCCCGCCCTGATCTGGCCAATCAGGCCAGGCCAGCTGGGGGGAAGGGTCATTGGCAGGCCAGCCCCCAAGTCAAACTCCCCGTTGAGGGGACAATTTACATATTAGCTTTTTATTATACAGTGGGGCCTTGACTTACGAGTGTCCCGACTAACGAGTTTTTCGAGATACGAGCCGTCTCTCGGCCGATTTTTTGCTTTGAGTTGCGAGATAAAATTCGGGTTACGAGTCAGCTTCAGATATCCCACTGCTAGTTGGCACAGCAAACGTCACAGTGAACTCCACAACATCAGCCCGGCATCACGTGTCTCACTCGCTCACTGTTGATTTGACATACGAGTAATTTGAGTTACGAGCTCTGTTGTGGAACGAATTAAACTCCTAAGTCAAGGCCCCACTGTATAGGATACTACAGTTGACCCTGGAATACACTGTTGTCCATGGAGTGATACCCATGTCAGTGAGGTTATAGTTGACTTATTTCAGGAGTCAGAGGTACCAGTGCATATCCAGTTATCACTCATTATGTGTAGAGATTATGGTTTGGCCACTTGTCTCTCTTCATGATACTGAGAATGCAGCACCCAGCCAATCCAGCGTGACCCCTAGCATTTTACACAGATGCCTGGAAAAGATGTGGGCCAAAGGCTGCTCTCTGCAGGAGCTCATAAAGTCAAGATTTCTTGAATCTTTCCTAGTCTACATTATAAAAAGTCCCTGCTCTTCTATAAAAAGAAGACTAGACTGGCCTCCTTAATCAAGTTGTCTGATGAAAACCCTTAGTAAAACATACTGACACAAATGACACAGCTCACTCAACACTGGTGGCTATAAACATATCTTCTTACTTCAGTCGCAAATTTTGATCAATCACTATCATCACTGAGGAATTATTATTACGGGAATCCCACGAAAAGGCATCATTTTAAAATAAAATCCCCACCTTCCTTAATAGTCACTGTATAGAATACAAGTATGTTTTAGGTTTCGCTTGATGTTGGAGTTGTGGATAGCGCGTGGCAATGTTTTCCGCTTATAGCCAGCCCTGTGTATTCTGAGCGCCATCCCCTCACCCCATGCTCCCATCGGACTCCAGCTCAGTACTTACCTCCTTTCCTGGCCTCTCCAAGTGGATAGGGTCCCCCTCCTGCCCACCCCCAACTGTTTTCCGTCACTGCCCCATGTAATCCTCCCTCCTGGGACTGAAACAATCGTAATACATTTACCAGTGGTTCTCTGTGATTCGTGTCTGCTGTCCTCCACTGGACTGAGAGCTCCATAAAGGTTTTTTCTCTCAGCATTGTCTATTTTCTCTCCATGGCATCCTGAGCAACCAGCAGCATGCCTGGCACATAGTGGGTGCTCAAAAAGATGAATTGGATGAAGGAAAGCAAAGGGGGAGGGAGAGAAGAAAGAAGGAAGTGAAGGCAGGTGGGCAGTTTAAAAAGACTGCATGCCTTAAAATTCATTTCATTCATTTTTATTTGTCTTCCCGAAAATAATGCACAAGTGGTGTTTTACTTATGATGGATCTCATTTTAAATGTTCCTACGGAGCCTTGAGTGATTTATAATGTATATTTACTTGTATGTAAGCATCTATACTAATAATAGAGGAATATGCAAATTGTCCAGGATGCCGTCACAGTAACGACCGAACAGCAGGCTGCATGGGGCGACAAGGCCAGTAGGGGGGGTAGTGAGGGACGACCAAACAACTGAACAGCAGGCTGTGTGGAGCAACCAGGCCGGCAGGGGCGGGCAGTTGGGGGTGAACAGGCCGGCAGGCAGAGGTGGTTAGGGGTTATCAGGCTGGTGGGGGGAGGGGGAGCAGTTAGGGGTGATCAGGCAGGTGGGCAGGTGAGCAGTTAGGAGCCAGTGGTCCCGAATTGTGAGAGGGATGTCCTGGATCAGAGAGGGTGCAGGCTGGGCTAAGGGGATCCCCACCCCCCGTGCACAAATTTCATGCACCGGGCCTCTAGTATGTTTTATAAGCCTTATCTTAGAAGAAATAAAGTTACATACTAAGACATTTTTCTATACCTGATCTGATGGATATAATGTGGTTTAACAGTGACACGGATAATTCAGATTGATCAATAATCAGACTTTATTGTATTTTAAACATGCTTTTTATATTGATATTTACCCGTAACTGTTTGGGGTACAATGCACCTCAAACAAAATGGTGAAGCTACATGTAAAGGGGAGACTGACCAGGAAGCAGTAAACTGGATCCGTCATTTGGCCTCTCCTCATTCTTTCCTGGCCCCAATGGGGCCCTGCTCTTCACTCTTAGACCCCTGACGTCTGAGGGGAAAGCTAAGGAAGGAGTAACCTAAATATAAACTTGGCATCCTTTCTTTCTTATGCTTATGTTCAACTTCTCCTTGCTACTGGGGAGAGAATGAAAGAATTGTATTTAAAACCCATTGTTCTGGGTTCCAGGCTGTGTAGGAAACACACATAGGAAATTAAGGAACGAAGAAATTATTCTATAGACTAATTATTCTGGGACTGGAGAATTAAGAGCTGGGCTGATGGCCTGTTGCTTCTTTGTTTCATGCAATAAGCTGATTTTGTTTGCTTTCAGCTATAGAGGATGAGTTTGACTTCGCCCTAGGCAAGCAAACTCCCGCATTCCTGAAGAAGTGCGTCTGCTACATTAGGAAAATTGCTAACATTGAGCGTTTTGTAAAAATCCCAGAGATGGGAAAATACATGGATATCACTGGGACAGACCCGAGGATTATCCGGGACCCAGAAGCCCAAGAGAAGCTGATAAAACTCAGGGATGAATTTATTCCTACGATTGTTGCGTCATCTAATCTCAGAGTATACACGTCTGTTACTCATTGTGACATGAAACTTGGCTATTCCCAGGAAATAGAAAACCACTACATAGAAGGCCTTGGTAAACAATTTTATGAGGACATGATCGATATAATTCAGGCAACGGTACAACAGAATTTTGACACGGAGACTGATACACTCTACGACGAAATCCTCCAGCATTCCTCGTTATGTAAAACATATGCCTCTTTCTACGAGTACAAGTGCGAATCTCTAACCAGAGTCCATAAATACATCCTCCCGAGCAAAACCGGGTACATCAACCCGCTTATTATATACGGTGGACCATGCACGGGGAAGACGCTCCTGCTCGCTGAAGTGGCAAAGAAGGTAAAAGCCTACTCTTTTACGTGCATATTTATAAAAAAAAACTTACTTTTGGGAAACGTCAAATTGACCATATTCATTTCCATTTTCTGTGTTTACTATCTGGTTTATAATTAATCTTTGTGGATGACACTTCAGTGTTTCCCTTTTGCTGGTCGAACAGATGTATTGAAAGAGGAAGACTCATAGGGTGCGAGTATAGGACAGCTTGATGTTTTCTCTCACTGTTCAGACTCCCACTGTGGGGCTAGCCTTCACTCAAATGGAAACTAGTGCGCATCTCACAGCTCTCCTCACCCCTCAGCAAAGACACACCCTCCAGTTGCTTCTGGACATGAAATCAGTCTCAGTTCCACAACTAATATTTCCAGTCGAAGATGATAATTAAAATTTCAGTCTACATTTCTCTCCTCCAGCTGAGGCTTACCATAAGCAAAGTATCTACAGTGGTAGGCAGGACGTGGCCATCTTTTTTTTTCTTTCTTTTTTTTTTTTTTTTAAAAAAAAGATTTTTATTGATTTTCAGAGAGAGAGAGAAGGGAGAGGGGGCGAGAGAAAATCAGATTGGGCCTACGCCATTGGCATATGCTCTGACCGGGAACTGAACCCACAAACCTTCGGTGCACAGGATGACACCCAACCAACTGAGCCACACTGGCCAGGGCCCCTTCCTTTCTCCACACAGCACTTCTTCCCCTCCTTCCCTAATACCAAACCCCAACCACCTTTATGACCCCTATAGGGTTGCGATGGAAGGGATGTAAGAAAGGTAAAGTGGCCAGAAAGTTCTGGCATGACCAGGACTGCTCTGACCTGGGCCCTGCACCCTCTGGTCTTAGCAGGTGTCGAGAGCTGCTTCTGCCTCTTCTGAGGCCACCTCGTGGCTTCCTGGAGGTCCTTCCCTGCCACACCCCTTGTCCTGGCTAAGCATCTCTCAGAGAAGTTGTTTCCTAGCTTGTCACTTCCTTGGCTCCTAGATAGTCAACAACACATTTGTAGTATTTTTCTACCAAGATCCTCTCCATAGCCCAGCAAACGAGAGAGAGAGAGAGAGAGAGAGAGAGAGAGAGAGAGAGAGAGAGAGAGTGAGAGAACTGGAATGAAAGTCAAATTAACTTCTTCAACTTTGTCTGCTGATAACCATTTAACTCCAAGCAAGTCATTTCTCCAGCCCGGACCTCGGTTTCCACTTCTGTTAAATGACACTGGAATTCCCGTGTTCCCTACAGAGAGATAATTGAGAATGATGACTCCCTGTTTATATAGTAAACTATTATAAAGCACAAATTTAGCAAAACCCTTTTAACCAGATTTTCATGATAAATAATAATCATGATGACCCTATAGCATCACAACATAGTAAAATGTCTCTGAAGCATAAAAGATTATATTCAGTGTCATTTTAGCACTATCTTTAATTGCATTCTAATTAACTGGAAATTTGTTCAGCCATATATGGTATTATGTGATCCAATTAATGAAAATATCTGACTTGATATAAGCATAAATTATTTTGTAAGCTACTCATTAAACACTAGATACCTACTATGCGCCAACAACCATGCCCAGAAATGAGATTCAGCATTTTAAAATGTCGTGACCATACTAGACATTCAGATTTACTGTTTATGAACCACTTTGTAACTTTTAGACCACAAGCTGAACGTTGCCTTTGGGTGAAATATTACTACTCACTATTTTATTACCTTTAGATGAGTGATCCTTAGGGCGTGAGCTTTGTGACAGCTCTTTGACCTTCTCAGAAGGTTCTTCCGTTTCCTGGTTCTAGATGACTTTCTGCATGGCCTGGGTTCCCAGAAGTCTGACCTCTATGGAGAAGAGATGTTGCAGTATATGACCACGTGAATATGTATTACCATTCTAAACGCCACCTTTATGTTTTAGGCTTATGGCTGGCTCCATGAACACACAGGACCAGAATCAGACCCAGTAATAGTTGTGCGATTTCTAGGAAGCACGGACATGAGTACCGACCTCAGGACTCTCCTCCTGAGTGTTTGCGAACAATTGGCAGTGAACTACCGGTGTCTGGTTCAAAACTACCCTAAGAAGATTCATGACCTCCGTGACTTATTTATCAACCTTTTGAATGAGTCTTCACTGCAGAGACCTCTAGTAATAATATTCGACGCCCTCGAGCAGCTCTCAGAGAGTGACGAGGCCAGGAAGCTTTGGTGGCTCCCTGCTCACCTTCCCCGCTTCGTACGGGTCGTCCTCTCCACACTGCCCAACAAACACGGGATCCTGCAGAAACTAAGGTGCCTTATCCACGAGGAAAACAATTACATCGAGTTGATTCCCCGGGACAGGAAGATGTGCAGCCAGGTCCTCAAGCACCAGCTGCTGCGAGTCAAAAGGAAGGTCACCTCGGGCCAGCAGATTTACGTGAACAACGCATTCTCCAAGTGCACGCTGCCCATGTTCGTGAACCTGACCTTCAGGGAGGTGAGACACTGGCGGTCTCACAAAGATGTCGATGAATCCTCCCTGTGTGTCACCGTTCATGAAAGTATAGAGCAGCTCTTCTGGTCCTTGGAGAAGAAGTGTGGTCAGAAACTGGTCTCCAGGGCGCTTGGTTACATCACCATGGCCAAGATGGGCTTGAGTGAAATGGAACTGGAGGATGTGCTGGCCCTTGACAACAGTGTCATGAATGAGCTCAATGAGCACACCAGGCCCACCAATCCCCTGAGAGTTCCTTACCTGTACATCGCGAGGCTCAAGGAGGGTCTCAGCGGATACTTAATAGAAAGACACGTGAAGAACGTCACACTCCTGGTCTGGGCCAATAGACACCTGCAGCTCATAGCCCAGAAGCTGTATCTGAAGGAAGACAGTCACCTGCATGAAATGCACACCATCCTGGCAGACTATTTTCTGGGGGTCTGGTCAGGGGGCAGGAGGAAAGCCTTTTGCCTCGAAGACCCCTACTTGAATGGCTGCCTGGACTTGGAGAGCAGAAGCCTGCTGGAGGAAGAAAAGCACTTCATGGAACAGGCTTCATTTGACAGACAGGCCCCAGACCAGCCCTGGGTTTTCCAGTGTAATCCACTGGAGCCCGACATCTTTTTCGTCAATCATCGGAAAATGTCCGAGCTCTTGTACCACCTGACGAGGTGTGGAAAGACCGATGACCTGCTCTACGGCATCATCATGAACTTCAGCTGGCTTTACACCATGATCAAAATTGGCCAGTTCGACAAAGTGCTTTCGGACATCGAGCTGGCTTACAACTACTCGCAAGAGAAGGAGATGAAGTTCCTGGCCAACACCCTCCGCAGCCTCAAAAGCAAGGTCATTGCATTTCCCGGCTCCCTTTCAGCAGAGCTTCAGCAAAGGCTGCTGCCTGTCCTCAGTTCCCTGCCCAAACTGAGACACCTTCTCCTGGAGTGTGACAAGGACGGGCCCAAATATTGCTCCATTGTGCCGCTACATTCATCCATGGACGTGACATACAGCCCGGAGCGTCTTCCCTTGGCGTCCAGCCACCTGCACGTCACCGAGATCCTGCCTACTTGTAACCCCAGGACTGTCCTCACGGCTTTAGAAAGCGGTTCCATCAGCACCTGGGATGTGGAAACGCGTCAGCTTCTCAGGCAAATCACCACGGCCCAGTCCGTCATCCTGGGCATGAAACTCAGCGGGGACGAAAAGTACCTTGTGGTGGCTACGACCAATAACACCTTGCTGATTTATGACAATGTCAATTCCTGCCTTCTGTCCGAAGTGGAGATCAAAGGGACCAAGCATGGAAGTGGCTCCACCTACATCAATGGGTTTACACTGTCCGTCAACCACGCCCTGGCTTGGCTCGAAGCCAGCAAAGACGTCACTGTCATCGATCTGCTCTACGGATGGCCCCTCTACCAGTTCCACTGCTGGTACGAAGTGACGTGTGTGCAGTGCTCTCTGGACGGGGTATATGCTTTCTGTGGGCAGTACCTGAACACCACCACCATCTTCCATTTAGGGAGCGGAGAGAAGTTATGCACGGTGACGTCCGAATTTTCAGGGGGCTTTGTGAAATTCCTCCTGATCTTGGACACGGCTCAAGAAATGGTCATGGTGGACAGTGAGGGGAGCCTTTCCGTCTGGAACACGGAGGACATTTCCAGCCCCCAGCTGACCGACGACTTTGACTGCCGGAGGGAAGACAGCGAGGTGGTCAGCATCGAGCTGTCGGAGGACCAGAGTGCAATTCTGATCTGTAAAGCCCTCAGCATTGAGCTCTTGGACACCGGCATGTGGAAGGTGGCCGAGAAGTTCAGGGCGAAGCACAACGAGCGCTTCATATCCGCCGTGCTGTCCAAAAACGGAGACTGCATCATCGCGACCATGGAGAACACCTCCGCCGTGTTTTTCTGGAGGCGGGACACGGGGCAATGCATGGCCAGCCTCCAGGAGGTCTCGGGTACCATCGTGAAGCTGGTGAAGTCCAGTCACCACAACATGCTGCTCTCTTTATCGACCAGCGGCGTGCTGTCCATCTGGGACGTCGACATCATCACGGCCATGTCCAACATAGACAAGACCGGGAAGCCCATCCAGAGCCTGGTGTTGCCCGCGAGGGGAGAAATCATCTACTCCCTGGACGGCTCGGACTGTGTGCATAAGTGGAACTTCAGCAGCGGATTCATTGAGGCAGTGTTCAAACACGAGGGCGTGGTGGAACACTGCGTGCTGACGTCCACGGGGGACGTGATGGTGACCTCGGATGACAAAAGCAGCCAGTACGTCTGGCACACCAGCAGTGGGGACAACCTCTTCCGAATCAACGGGCAGCGGATATCGCAGCTGCTGATTACACACAACGACCAGTTTGTGGTGTCTCTGTGCGAGGAGAACGCCTCGCGGGTCTGGAGACTGGCCACGGGCCACCGGGTCTGCAACATCCTGACCTCGCTGCAGAACGCCTTCATCACCTCCGCCAACACCTTCGTGGTGGGCATGACCCAAAGCAAAGTGCTGGCCGTCAGCCTGTGGACAGGGAGCATCACCAAGAAGTTCTGCTGCGAGGATGGCACCACCATCGTGAGCTTCAAACTCATCCCCGACTGCCCCGACATCATCGTGTTCATCACGTCTGCCGAGACGGTGAACATCTGGAGCCTGACGGATGAGGTGATCTGTCGCCGCGTGCAGCTTCCCAACAACTTCCTGAAGACCCTGGAGGATTTTGAAATTTCTCCCAATGGAAAGTTAGGCATCATCTCCCGGGGAGATGAAAACATCAACGTGCTAGATTTGCACAGCGGTAAGCTGCGGGTGGTGCACGCCTCCGGGGTCATCTGGAGGCAGAGGTTGTCTCGAGATGGTCGCTACCTGGTGTACATCTGTTTCCGCAGCGGGGAGGACGAGGATGAAAATGGTGCCATCTCCAGTCTCATTGTCATGAGACTGGCCGATGGCAAAAACATTGGTGCTTGTTCCCTCTACAAAACACCCACGTTCCTGGCCCTCTCCCAGAGGCACCTGCACATCGTGGTGGGTTTTGACGACGGGAGCATAGGGATTTACACGGTGGTGGACCGTGTGGATGCTGCCCTGAAGATTAAAATCGCCACGTCGAATAGCAGGCAGATATTCAACAATGCGACACAGACATCCAGGGCAAAGTGTAGCAGCTACTGTTTCAAGGCGTCTGTGGATTGCTTGTGGAGAGAGTCTACTGAGGTCTTTGCCAGAGACAGTCCGATCACGGTGAGTGAGCCCACGGAGCCCAACGAGGCGACACCCTCCAAGAAACACAATTCTTGCTACGACCGGGTGTGTGCTGCCCTGGAACCCAGGGGCCACAGCTATGGCCCTGATAACTGATGGAAAGGTTTTTCCTGCTCATCAGAGACACGCGAGACAGGTACCAAAGAGCGGTGGGCGGAGTATCTCCCGTATCCCAAATGATAAATGACTCATTTCTTAACAGACAAGAAAGAGGCCAGAGTCCCAGTGTGAATGATTCACATGCTCCTGAAATGCACACAAATGGGAAATTGGTTTGGGGTTTGTCCTTCCTGTCATGTTTACCCAGGATTGAAGTCTTGAGACTTTCCTAGAGAATTTGCAGAAATCATATTTCAATGACTACATCACCTGGGGAGAGAAGGTGGTTTTAATACTGTGGGGGAAGAAGCAACATAACTCAGACCATGGGTCCAGCTGAGAGAGGCTGGATCATTTGGACTGGCACCGGTTTTATAGAAATCGGATGAAAGCGCGGACACACAGGGCTGTTTGACTTCCAGTGATTGTGTGGCCATAAGTAAACACAGCCTTAATCTCTTCTTACATTTTACAATCCTGACAACTGTGTAAACCCAGTCTGCAGAAGGAATGCCTAACAGCGCAAAATCATGTATCAAAAATGCCCAGATGTACTCCCAGTTTCCCAAGAGAAAAAATGTGCAATGTGAGGCCATGAACTGGACTGGGACGAGAGCTACCTGCCACCGTCATAGGGCTACCGAACCCACAGAGTCGGCCTTCGTGAAAATACAGTTGCGACAATTGCATGCCAAGGTTTCTGTATAACGGGACATATGGTTTTTGAAGCTATTTCCTGGGCTGCAAAAGAACACATTTACTAAGGAACCACAATCTTTTCATGTCTTTTTGCAATGCCGACGTGTGCTGGGTGCAGAGGAGATTTTCGGAAAGGGCATTTCAGATTTGGTCCAAACACCTGTTCATTTCTATCATCGTAGTAACAGAAGTCTGTGCTGTTCAGTATGGAAGCATACGTTATTTCCTAAATCCCTGCAGTAAATCTTAACAGAAGGAACGCTTTCTCGTCACGCCATCTATGAAACACTGACGACATCTGCCTTACTCTTACTCCTCCTCTTTCCTTGGAAAACCCAGATAGGTGACCAAATACTCTGGGACAAATGGAAGATGCCTGTCTTTGTGCTATAATATCCCATAAATCTTCGGGGTGTCCAAAGGCTCTTTATTGTCCCTGTTTGTAATCGCTTTCTTACTTCTACACACTGTGTGTTTGCTTCTTTATCTGTCTCCCTTTCCGCTCCAGGACTCTTCAGAAGGACTTTTCTAGTTTTCTCCATGTCACAGCAGAAGCTGTGACATGATGGATTAAATCTTTTTAAAAAAAAACTACGTCACCTATGTAAAAGAAAACATTACACCCCGAAAGGGGAAAGTGCTTTTCTTCATGTGGCATGTCTGTGGATAACTTTCCAAAGGGTGTCAGCAGCGGTGGTTTGGTTTTGCTGGAAAGGGGCAGTTGTGACTTGAGTCGGCAGAATAATGAACAAGGAACTGACTCGCTTTCGGTCCCGCACTGCCACGAACTCATCACATATCCGTAGACAGATCTGTCACCTCCCTGCTGTACTGTGTTTGTAAAGTGTAAACTAAAGATCATGGTAGCATCCCTGCTATAGCCCTCACAGGGATGTAGGGGGCAATGTAAGAAAAAATATATAGTGACATCTTGATTGTTGGAAAGAGATGTCATTCAAAGAGGAACACCCAATCCATAGTGAAAGAACTTTTGTCAGGATGTCCCTCCTGGTCTGGCTACCAGCCAGGGAGGTGGTACCCAGAGAAGGCCCAGCCCAGGTACAGATCACCTGGAATTTACTGTATGAGGCGATGCTTTTTTTAGCACTTCAGAGGCAACACAGATTATTCCTGTCATTATCAGTTGGACCTCCATGCCACACATTTCTAAGAATTAAATGCCTAGATGGATTAAATGTAGTGTGTGAATGTTCTGTGTAACAGCCAATAGAGTTTAACAAGTGACTTGAATGATTTTTCCTAACTTGTTTGCAAACTGATAGCTCATATTGAATGTTTTTATGTAAACTTTGTATTGTTGGGAAGAATTACCCAATCAGAGATTTATATTTTCATAAATGTTACATTTAGTTAAATTTTGTTACAGAGTTGTTACACTAGAAAATTATTGCAGTCTTCAAATAATATACAGTCTTGTGTATGTATTGTTTGTATGAATAAAAGATAAACTATGTAAATTTGTGTGGCATTTGTTTTTCTCCCAACCTAGGCAGATGTAGTTAGAGATTGTTAGTAATAATAATTATTATTATTCGTGCTTACTATTTATATACCAGGCACTATTTTTGGAGCTACACATGTACTAAACCATGTAATCTTCACAATAGCTTTATGTGTTAGGTGCTGGTAGTATTCCAAATTTACAGATGAAGCAACCTAGAAACCCAGGTCTAGGGAGAATAGCTGAACAGGACTTCAATGCACAATCAATGTACTTTTTTCTCAAAGCACATAAAAATATAGCGTTGAGTATCTGGTAGGCACTTTCTGATAATGACCTTTAAGACCTTTTCTAACTTTCAGATTACAGACCAGGCTAGGCACTGAGGATTCCTGGAGGTCTTTGCAAACTCTCTGGATCTTCAGGTGTACCACGATAGTTTGTACACTATTCAATTCAGCAAATATTTATTGGGGCATATATTTGGCCAAGAAGACAAAGGTTAATAAAGTAGCGTGTGCCTTCTAGGGTTTCACAGTGTTAACAGGAAAACAAGCTCCATGTGTAAGTTCAAGGACAGTGTGCTTCCCGCCGGAGCTGGGGGTGGCAGTGGGAAGGACGATGACCAAGGACTTGTCCACTCATAAACTCCCTGCCGGTGAGAGACCCGGGGACTTTCCCACATGCACCTCTTCTTTTTATCACCTAATGGATCTGAGAAACACAGGCGTGCGTGCACACACACACACAGAGTTTTTTTAACCGGCAGCAATGGAGGGCTTAAGTGGTGATAACTAGGAAATAATCAGGTGAAACTTTGTGTCTAGCTTCATGTGAAAATCATTCTCAGAGAAACTTAAAATCAAGATGTTAAGAAAAATATTGAATTGTCCATCAGGCTTATTGCCTCCATTTCATATGGCTGAGACTGATTTCTGTTTAAAATTTACCCCTCCTGAAAATGATTCCACCACCCATGCTAGAGAATGCCTTCTTGGATTCTAATCTAAATCCTTCACATTGAAGATTAAACTCTCTTCTCTTTTGGTTCTCAGAGAAAATACAGAGGAACTGACCATTAATCTAGACTAATAAAAGGGTAATATGCTAATTAGACTGGGTCAACCAGACATCTTCCAGTCTTCCTTCCTTCCGGACAAAACCACAGTGGCAGGGGCCAAGGTGGAGGCAGTTAGGGGTGGTCAGGCTGGCAAGGGGGTACAGTTAGAGGCGATCATGCCAGCAGGAGGGAGCAGTTAGGGGCAATCAGATTGGCAGGGGTGGGCAGTTAGAGGCGATCAGGCTAGCAGGGGAGAGCAGTTAGGCATGATCAGGCTGGCAGGCAGAGTCATTAAGGATGATCAGGCAGGCAGGCAGGTGAGCGGTTAGGAGCCAGCGGTCCTGGATTGTGAGAGGGATGTCTGACTGCCGGTGTAGGCCCGATCCCGCAGGATCGGGCCTACACTGGCAGTCAGACATCCCCCGAGGAGTCCCAGATTGGAGATGGTGCAGGACGGGCTGAGGGAACCCCCCCCTCCTGTGCACGAATTTCATGCACCAGGCCTCTAGTCCTATATAATAAAAAGCTAATATGCTAATTAAGCCAAACAGCAGAACGACTGTCCAAACAACCTTCCAGACGAAGCTGGGACTGCGAGGGCTGGCCAAAGCTGTGAGGGGCTGCGAGGGCCGAGCCCCTTGCACAAATTCCGTGTGTTGGGCCTCTAGTATTTATATAAACAAATTTCATACACATGGAATTTGTTGCTTAACTAAATATCTTCCTAGCATTAAAAACAGAACAAATACTGCCTGCTTGCTATATCCAAAGCATTATTTTATGTCCTAGGGTGATTTGAAAATTAGTCACACACAACTCCTGCCCTCTGGAATCCTACAATCTAAAGGAGACACAGCTAAGTCAGGTGTAAGAGAGACTATGACTCTGGCCCATATAGCTCAGTTAGCCGGGCATCACCCGGTGCACTGCAAGATAGGCGGTTTGATTCCAGGTCAGGGCACATGCCCAGGTTGTGGGTTCAATCCCTGGTAGGGGGTGTATAGGCGGAAGTCAGTCCATGTTGCTCTCACATTGATGTTTCTCTCTCTCTTCCTCTCCCTTCATCTCTCTCTAAAAGTCAATTAAAGATATTTATTTTTTAAAAAGACAGACTGTGATACAAAGTTATTAATAAAAGTGAAAACCAAGTGCAGAAAATACACCATAGAGGAGCACTGAACTCTGGGAATCAAAAGGAATGGCCAAGAGATGATGACAGAGAGCTGAGGCTTGAACAATAAATAGGACTAAGCTGTCAGAATGTCAGAAAGACATTTCAGGTGAAGGAAGTTGTAGGAGCAAAAACAGTTGATTATTTTGGATGAAGTCAAATGCTATGTTGGGATTTTAGACTTTATTCAGTAGTCAAAAAGGAATCATGGAAAAAAAAATTTAGGAGAATGGACTGATTGGCTTGGTATTTTAGAATGACTCAGGCAGTACTGTGTCCGATGGATTAGAGATGGATGAGACCAGCACAGAGACTATTGCAATGATCTGAGATAGAAAGTATAAGACTTTGCTCTTAGGACAGTGGCAGTGAGAATGCTAAGAGGAGGGGCGGCAATTCAAGAGTGATTTCAGGAACAATTGAAGAGCTTAACTGACTGGAGTTGGTGATGGAGAAGGAAAACAAATTCCAGTTTCAATTGCAACTGGTAGATAGCAGAGTTGCAAATATAAAATGAATCGTTTAGAATATGAAAGTTGTGGCAATAATAAAGTTGGACCTAGAGAGTTCAAAGGTTCAGACATCCTTGCAGGCAACTGGAAATACACCATTCATCCACTAGAGAAATCTGCGCTAACGATAAAGAATCCAACCAGTTACCTCTTTCTTAGAAGTCTAAAATGCCTGTATGGTGCCTTTTTGTTACAATGTAAGTCAATACCATACACTTAAAATTTTTGTCCTTTTTTTTAGAACTATATTGACAAATCTATTCAAATTAGCTTCCCTATCTTCCATGACTCGTCAGTTGGAAACAATTTATATGCCGTTGAAAACACAAACACATTTTAAAAACTAAGTGAATTACGGTGTTTTCAGTTCCACATGCTTCAAGAAACCATCGGTTTCTCTTCTGTATTTTGCACAGGGACCCCTCAGGTCCATGTGATCCTCAGGAAGTACAGATCACACTTTATATAGACACACCAGAGGGTGCAGTTTCAGTGTATCAACATGACAAATTATGTAGCCCTGGTAATTTGAGGTTAACATGACAGAATCCCAGCCTTTATTTAAACAGCCACTTGAGCAGATTAAGAGCAGTGATCTGAAAACCGGACTATACATCACCCCCCATATCCCTCACTGTTTCTGAACCTATGCCTCTGGGGTGGGACCCAAGAATTTGCATTTTTACTAAATTCCCCCAGGCGGTGCTCATTCTGCTAGTCTGGGAACCACACTTTAAAACCTAAAATAACAAAGTCTTTATGGCCAGAATAACCTAACTGGTAAATGTACCAATATCCTGTGGACATTACTAAAATGTCAGCTAGAAGATGGGCATGAGGTTCCTTTATTGTGACAAAGGGTTTTACCCGAAAATTATGTAAAACAGAGTATAACTTCCCTCATAAATCTGTCACTTTAAAGCATGCGGCTACTACACGACCGGGAACATTCCGAAAATGAGTTTTCCTCCATAAAGGCAATTGCCATGTAAATGGCGCTGGAGTCACTTCAGTGGAAACATTAAGAACCAAGGGCAGTGGGTATAGCATTCTCTGCTTGCTTCTCCAGCACCCTGTGGTATCCCTGGATGAGTTGGAGGGGAGAGAGAAGAGGGTGAGCTAGGTGGCGCAGTTGCTCAAAACATTGTGCTTTGGAGCGCAGGTGAAAAGAATGTCCCATGCTTAAGTAATACTTTGGGTAAAACAATCAGTTCTTCACCCACCTTAGGTTCGCGGATTACAACAAGTACGGGCGTGGAGCTCAGGAGGTGGGACGAAGCGTTGCAGCCGAGGCGCCCGCCCCAGGAGAAGAGAGAGAAGGTAGGGGCGGGGAGCATGATTGCATTGAGGTCCCACTGTGCTCTAGACAGGCGAGCGCCTGCAGCTTGCCCGGGAATTAGCCTGGGAGCAGCTGCGCTGTTACAGCTCAAACCATCCATGTCGCAAAGGCAGGCGGCCGTGCACACGCCAGGTCTAAGCGGCCGATGCCAGAACCGCCGAGGTTACTGAACAACACAGGGGTGAGGGGTGCAGATCTACTTGCCAGGGGTGCAAGGACTTCTCTCCCCACTTCCGTCCCGAATCCTGGGAAGCTCCCCTCTCCCGACAACAGGACAGAAAAAGTTTCCAGCAGGGGCAGGAGGCTGCGTGCAACCCGGTGCGGGTGCTCAGAGGCCGGGCGCCAGGAGTTTTTGCTTCAGTGCGTCCGGGAGGCCTGCGCCGGCTGCGGGAGGGGTCGGAGTTGGAGATCCGGGCCCGAGCGCGCGCCCGGGGTGCAGCCTGGGCACCTCCGGGGGAGCCGCGCGGTGCGGGGCGCGCAGGTAAAGGGTTACACGTGCCGGGGAGGCTCGCCCCGGGCGGCCACGTGATGCGCCGGCCCAATGACCGCGCCGGGGCGGCAGCTGCGAGCACCGCGGGCTCCGGGCGCCGTGGAGCCGCCGGTGTTTCCCGGCGCGGCCGCCCGAGGCCCGCGAAGCCATGGGCGCCGAGTCCCCGCCGCCGCCGCCCGGCCCCAGGTAGGACCGTCTCTGCCCCGCGCGTCCGGCCCGCCGTGGGGAGGACCAGGGCTCCCAGCTGCGGAGCTGGGCTTGGTGGCATCATTTCCCCGACTTCTCTCGCGGGTGATTTTTATTTCTTTATTTCCTTTTGCCCTGTGGTGAGGCGACTCTCAGTTTGATTACTCGGGACAAGTCTCGTAATTCAGCAAAGGCACGGAAAGAGGCAAAATCCAGGACAGGGGGCGGGTGGGGGACTTGTACCAAGTGCCCAAAGGTCAAGACAGTTGGTACAGCTTGGCATCTAGTTGGTGTAGGAAACACTTTTTAAATCCCTAATTAATGAACTTACAGCCGTGCCTGAGAACTTGACTTGGAAAAACTGCAAGAGATTTTCCTTTATTTCTAAGTCCCTCCTCCCCCATTTTTAAGCATCTGAGTCTCTTTTTTTTCCCCCATAAAACGGAAATGGAACGTGACCGCCGCTGTTTCTCCAATGCGCCCTTGGGTCCCAGGATTTGGCCCCTTGGGGTGCCGGCGCCCTGGATGGTGGAGGGAGGGCTGGAGGGGACCCGGGGCGGTGCAAGGTAGGAGCACGTGTTGACCGAGGGCGCCGGCTGCAAAGGGTTAAGCGGTCACGAACTGTTTGCTGACTATGTAATGATTAGGCCAGCTCCTCCTGGTCGCTTACCTGGGTCTCACTGACCTTGGCAGCCCTGGTGAGGTGGAGGTGAGGTGTTCACAAACCACCACTGAAGAATTGTTCCGATGATGTCAGCCGGGGTTTCTTTCTCCAGATCTGTCATTAAACTCCCTTTAGTAACCGGGCACATGTTATTGTCCATTGCTGTGTAGATGTTTGCCCAGCGAATTGAGAGGAAGTCGGTGTTCATGTGGTGGTTCCGAATCCTTACAGATAGATTTTTCTTCCTGTCACTATGAGAGGGAGTCACTGACGTCGCTTCTCAGCATGACTTAGGGATCCAGGGATCCTCCGTGGTTGGAACCAAGCTATGGGCCGGGGGGGGGGGCGGGGGGGGGGTGCGGGGGGGCGTTAATAGCTGGGGGAAAGATGAGAAATATTTGAGAGTTGAATGAGAAATAAATGGAAACTGGCAGCTACTTTTAAAGACAATAGAGTATATATTTGCCACTTATTCCCACATTTATTAGTAAAACTCCAGCTCATACTGTTTTAAGCAGGAGACTAAAAAACAGCAGTGCCTACAGAGCGCCTTAGCAGTCCTGGGGTACATCACTGAAACAGTACTTTGAAGCACTAAAGGTAGAGTTCTTCAGGGGTTATTTGCATGTCTCTGGAGTGTATGGAGTCAGTTATAGGACGCTGCCTTGATCTCAGAGGAGGAATGGACCAGGCACTGATAAAGGAAGGCAGAGTTCATGGTATTTCTCTTTGTCTACTCCCTCTATCCATCCTGCGCCTGCTCGTTCCGCAGCAACTATGTGATAAGTGCCTATCTCATGGCACCTGGCCCCAGGGCCTGGTCCTCTTCAAGGTGGTTCTAGAGATTTAGAGAGACAATGACATGGAAAGATAAATGTGGGGAATCTTAGCTATGTACTAAGAGCTCTTGTGTATATGGACTTTAAAACAGAAAACTCGTGTATCAATGAAATATGTCCATTAACCTAAGAAAAGGAAGGCTTCCCCTGACTTCTCATCTCGTGCCTCTCTGAGCCTGGACACACTACCTACCTGGCTGAGCTCTGGCCAGAGCCCAGCCCCAAGGGCAGATCAGGTACTGCCCTCCTGGCTCTTGGAACGGCCCTGCCCTGGGTGCCCCAGAGCCCATTGACTGGGCTCCTTGGAATGGGCTCCAGTTTCCGAATAATTGACTGCCAGCTCCCCAGTAGCTGGGTTTCTTCCACCTGGAATGTTTCAAATGTTCCCCTCATTTCACAATTTTCCCAGTTACCCTGAACCTTGGGCACTTTTGGGGGAGTCTTGGTTAAATAGTACCTTGGTCCTGCCTTTTTTCCTTCTTCGTTTTTTGGTCTTTAGATGATCTGGTTGCAGATAAAATTTCTAGATATCTAGCTCTGGCCAGTGTTGCTCAGTGGATAGGATGTTGGCCCTCAGACTGAAGAGCCTCGGGTTTAAGTCCCAGTCAAGGGCACGTACCTGGTTGCAGGTTCCATCCCCAGCCCCAGTCAGGGTGGGTGCCAGAGGCAACCAATCGATATATCTCTCTCACATCAATGTTTCTCTCCTCCTCCTTCTCCTCCTCCTCCTCCCTTCCACTTTCTCTAAAAATCAATGGAAAAAATATCCTTGGGTTAGGATTAACAACAAAAAATCTTTTCTTCTAGATATCTATAAAAGAGGAGCTGCCAGGGGAGGGCAAATAGAAGCCTCGCCCATCTGCAGGTCTGATGGGGCAAGCACTTGTAGCCTTTTTTAGTCTGGTTACCACGTGAATGCTACTTAAGAAAACAAAATGAAGTATTTTCTCTATTTGCACCCTGAGTATGTCATAGTCCCACAGAGATTAGAATCTTCAGAAGGACTGTATGTCATCAATATGACCCTTTCCTAACGCATTCTTATACCACACCCATTGGATGCACATGTGACCTGAAGCAGATGCTTAACAGAGCTCGAAATACTGACTCAGTCATTAACGTCTTAGAAAAGACACCCCTCAGCCGCACAGGACAAAAAGAATATCATGTCCCAAATGTCACCCCTAGCAGGAACGCTGTTCTGTTCAGAGTACAGGTGGCTCTAACATTAAGTGAAACCCGGATTTGGCTGTGGAGACAGCACTGGTGTAGACCCAGAGCCACCAGACCCCGGGAGGGGTGCTGGGGACACAGTCCTTGCCTTCAGAGAAGCAAGGAGGATGTGAAGCAGAGATTGTATTTAGAAAGCCTCTGGCTGCAATGAGAAGAATGAAATGGGAAGATACAAGCAAAGCAGTTTCTGTAAAAACCCACATGAGCGAGAAGAGAGAAGTGAATTGATTCAAAAAAATAATTAGTGAGCCCAGACAGCATGGCTCAGTGGTTGAGCGTTGACCCATGAACCAGGAGGTCACGGTTTGATTCCCCATCAGGACACATACCCCGGTTACAGGCTGGATCCCTGGTAGGGGGTGTGCAGTAGGCATCCCATCAATGATTCTCTCTCATTATTGATGTTTCTATCTCTCCTCCCATCCTCAATAAACACATATTTTTAAAAAAGATAATTAGAGGGCCAAAAGTATTTTTTAATATATTTTATTGATTTTTTTACAGAGAGGAAAGGAGAGAGATAGAGAGTTAGAAACATCGATGAGAGAGAAACATCGATCAGCTGCCTCCTGCACACACCCCACTGGGGATGTGCCCGCAACCAAGGAACATGCCCTTGACCAGAATCCAACCTGGGACCCTTGCATCCACAGGCTGACGCTCTATCCACTGAGCCAAACCGGTTAGGGCAAGGGCTAAAAGTATTTAGGATATTAACTCAGAGAAAATGTTAGGTGGCTCCTGTCTCTGAGGTTAATTTACGTATCATATCAGAATACGTTTGTTCCAGGTCGCTAACCATAAAACACGTGTTATTGCAATGCTGTTCTTAATTACTCACGTCACTGTAGGGCCCCATATACGTACTTTGTTTCTATCACAGAAAACAATTTTTGATAAACAGTGAGCCAACCTAGTGCTTCTTTGTGTAGACTTAAAATATACATCTGAAGGCAAAGTTAAGATAAACTGTTGCCCTCATATTTTATAGTGTTCTCTTATTTAGCTTAACTCCTTCTAGGAATAAAAATACCTGACTTCCGATTGTGTAACAGTGGTGGGAATGGGCAGTAGAATAGCCTTTTTTTTTTGTTTTTAAAGTTGGTCACAACATGGCCTGCTGTCCGTGTCAGAGTGTGGACAAGTGGTAGGTGAGAGTCACTGAATGCCTGAGAGAGAGAAGAAAACTCACCTTGGTTATTGACTCGTTACCACATGGATAGCTTTTTAATATAACAGGTATTTGGATATAATTGTAATTCACTTGTTTGTTAGTCCTAGAGTTCATCTCCATCCACACGAGTTTTTAAATTTCTTTTCATCATGGTGTTAAATCTCTACCCATTTGATGACAATTACTAGTAAGTACATATCTTGGGTAATTTATGTGTGAAGCAGGCAGATTGGTTCGTACTTGTTGGCTGTAAAACAGCATCCCTCTTGCCCTGGCTGGTTGCTCAGTGGTTAGAGATTTGGCCCACAAAGGGCCAAAGGGTTGCAGGTTCGATTCCCAGTCAAGGGCACGTACCTCAGTTGCAAGTATACAGTCCCTGGCCCAATCGGGGATCATGTGGAGGCAACCAGTTGCTGTCTCTCTCTCACATTTCTCTTTCTCCTCTTCCCCCTCCTCACCCCTCCCTTCCACTCTCTCTTTGAAGATCAATGGAAAAAATATCCTCAAATGAGGATTAATTAAAACCCCACAGTATCCCTCTTATTTGGTGATCAGAATACACGCCCTCAGTTCTCCAGAATATTTACTACAATCTAGAAATGAATAAGAGCAGTTTACCTGTCCGCTCAAATAGTGAAGAGCCACATACTTTTTTCTCACTAGAACTTACTTGGCATTATTTATCTTTTGATTCCTGATGAGCTTGGCTTTCTGGGTTCCTGGCCCACAGCAAGGAGGCCCACCTTGTAGGGTCAGGATATGACTTTTGTGATAAGTATGAAGTGTAGCCACAACCAGATGCTAATAGCAAAGACAATACAGTGAAGGTTGTCTGTGATTAAATCCTAAGTCCACGAGAAAAGAAAAATTGGGCGCAGAACTATCTGTTAGCAAGGAAATAAGTATTGCATTTGGGGAAAACACACCTTCAATCATTGTTAGAGCCAGAAAAAACACACGGGGGCTCCCAAAGCTTAAATGACATGTCCCAGGTCACAAGACTGCCCATTGGGAAAGCGACTGGGACCAAAATCTAAGACTCCCAATTCCCAGTTCAGTCATCTTCCTACTACTGGCCAAGAAGTGCACATTTCAGTGGTATGGAAAAGTCATTTTCTATTACGTACCTTTTTCTTAAAATGTCAAGCCACCTTTTATGGAGAAATTACTTATATGTTCAGTAGCATTTGTCTATTGCCATGTAACAAACCACTCTAAACCACAATAGCTTAAAACAACCACCATTTATTTTGTTTATGGATCTGTAGTTTGGGCTGGAGAATCTGCTGTCTTTTCCAGACTCCCTTAGGCATGTGGTGTCACCCAGGTGGCTCTGCCTCTGAGGATTGGCTGCCCACTGCTGAGTCAGCGGGGGAGCACCTGGGCCTCATGCCCCCACTACTGGGCAGGCCAAGTGTAGTTGTAAGAGGGCCCGTGGAGTCGGGGAGCTTGGAGGCCTAGCCTGATTCAGATACAAGTTGCTTCTCTTCCAAACTATTTTAAAAGCAAGTCAAGAGAATTGTGCAAATTCAGGAGGGCTGGAGAATTGTGGCCATTTTTGCCATCTACCACATTGGCTGAGCTCTTTATATATAACTTACCTAACTTAATCCTTACATCAACGCTGGAGGTTCGGGCGGAATTCCTATCCTACAGGTGAAGTGGTGAGTGATGGAATCGCATGGTGGTCACCTGGGAACTGGTTAGAAATGCAGAGTCATGAGCCACCTCGGATCTGTTGAGTCAGAATCTGCGCGTTAACAAGATCCCAGGTGATTCTGAGGAGCACTGCACTGAAGGGAGCCTGGGAAAACCATCCTTAGAGAGGCTGGAGAGAGAACATTCCAGGCAGGGAGAAGCAAGAGCATGGCCTGCAGCTGGAGCCTACAGGCACGTGAAGGAATTCCTGGACTGGACGGGAGGAGGTCACATTTCTGCAGAAGAGGGAGGTAGTGTGAGGCTGACAGGATCTCTGATCCTGAGGATGAGTCTACCTTTTAGGAAGCTGGACTGAGGACGGCCTGGAGGGAGCGTGATGAGGTGGTGCTGTCATCCGGGAATGCCATGAGGACGACTCACTAAGGGAGGGGTGGTGAAAAATAAGAGAGCAGTGGTCCAACCTGGGAGGCATTTCAAAGCACATCCCACTGGGCTTGATGCCAAACAGGATTCTAAGGAAAGTAAGAGAGGAAGCGAAGGTGGCTTCGGACTGCCAAGTTCTGAATTGTTTCCCGGCCTTTGGGTTGGGATGTTATCTTTGCATACATTTCTTTGCTACTGAAAAAGAAGATATTTTTTTGGTGATAATGGTGGTTTTGCCAAGAGTCCTAAATTTGTATGCCCATGTAAATGTCCCATACATAGTGAGAGAATTTGGGAGGCGGGCAATTAGTTATAGTGAAACAGCTCTTTGTAGAGTTCTTCTACAAAGACCCTTATTAGACCCTCCCAGCTGCAGTGGGGACATCTGTGTAGGTAGGATGATTATGCCCCATTCACAGGTAAGGACACAGATTTAGCGATGTCACTCAGTCAGGACTCGAACCCAGGCCTACTGACTCCAAGCCCAGTGTTCTGTCTGTGCCCTGAAACATGCTGCAGGCTGTATATCTGGTCTTTGGAGGAAATTTTCAATCTGATCAGTTTGGGGCCTGGTTTTGTCTTTCATACGCACTGTGCCAACTCAGAGAGGTGCTTGAAAATTTATATGGTTGAAAGTTGATTTTAAAGTGACTATTTCATAGACATTTGAAAACACCTCATAAAAACTGGTTTCTTTCATCACCTGGTTTCCTACTTTTTAAAATTTCCATACATTGACCCCAGTGGCAACAAATTGCACTTTATATTTCAAAGGATGTGAGCTACTTTGCAGCCTTTTCCTTTGATTCTTTGAGTGATAAAAAGATTATGATTATTTCCAAATGCATTTTTAAGCTTGTTCTTAAGCAACTAAGCTTAGGCTTAAAAAAAAAAAAAAAAAGTATAACTTACCATCGATTACAGAATCATGACCCCCAAAGGGGTCGAAACACCTGGTTGTATGGAAGCTGAGGCCTAGAGAGAAGGAGTTCAAGGGTACCCCACAAGCTGGAAGCAAAACTGGAGCTGGACCCCTTGTTTCTAACCCTGAGCCCTGTACGTGGGACGAAGTGCATTTACTGCTGCAGTGCTTGCCGAAGAGAATCATAAACCAGAAATAGCTGGCAAGACAGTGAAGATGTAGTGTACAAAGTACAATTTCTCTGCATTCTCTTTTAAACTTGACATGACAGGCTTTATGATTCTCATTGGGATTTGGTTTTGGTGAGGGAGGCCAGGTGTTCTAGGTGTGGATGTAATAAAGGCTCCAGAAATACACTGCAACCCAGGCCGAGGCCCAGCCTCAGAAGCCGGCTGCTGGGGGCAAGCCCCCCCCCTCCCCCCGCCCCCAGCACCCCCAGCGCCCGCGGTGCAAGCAGTTCCTATTATGGATGCGGCACTTTCTGAAGCTGAAGCGCCCGGCTAAGTTGTGGCCCTGGCGAGGTGAGCATGAGCAGGCAAACCGAGGAAGGTAGAGAAGTCGCAGCCCGCTGGTGGGGAGAAAGCTGGAGGCCTGTTTTTTTTAAATACTCAGCCTGAATTCAAAGATGTAATGAGGCAAAGGAGTGTGACTTCTGAACCATAGCAGCAATAAAGCTAAAGTGACTTCAGAGGAAGTAAAATCTCTGAAATCGCAATCCTTGAGAGACCGTTGTCCTGTAAGACCTAATTAGACAAACAAAAGGCAAGACAAGCCAACAAATAAAAACTCAAGAATGTGCCGTCCTAGCACTTCACGGGGCCCCTGATGGCAGGTGTGACTGGGTGGGGCTCACGCACACGCCCGTAAGTCAGAAACCATCTGAGTCACCCTCCGACACAGGTGACAGCATCATATGCATGTGTGGTCCCATTAAATCTCTGCTCCCCGGTGGCTGCAGGTCGCTCCTGGGAGCCCTTTAAACAGAAACTGGGGCGGGAGTTGTCCCTCCTTCCCTCACTAGCCACGTGGGCCACTGCGCTTCTGGAGTGAGTCAGGGAGCCTGGAATGAGGGCTGGACGCTGATCGGCTGTGAGTCCTGACGCTGCCACGTGCTGGGGGGCCTCGGGAGGACTGTCCCGTCACCCCCTGGGTTTTCGTTTCCTTCTCTGTAAAACGGGGGCGCTACCCGCCCCCCCCCCAAAGCCTGCATCTGCACTTGGTAACTGTTTAATAAATCGCATTCTCCGCCTCCGTGGCCTTCGTTTTTTCGGATGTAAAATGACGGGTTTGGACCAGGTGGTTGTAAATGCTTCCTGCGCCTCACGCGTGTAAAGAATTTGGGGTGAAATGTAGTAACAGTTCCGTGTTTGCATCTGTGGCGAGCAGGGCGGTGCCAGGGAGTTAGTTTTGAGGAAACAAAGGTGGAGCCATCTGAGAATGCAGGACTTCTTGTCATGCTGAAGCGATCATGCGGTGAGTGTGCGGACGAAAGGAAGCCATAAAATATGGAGAAATGAGAGATGAGGGAGGTGACATTTTCCCGGTCCTCATTTCCATGAAGGATTTTCAGAATAAGTGGCATTTACCATATTTAAAAGGGAGGGCCATCGCCTTGCCTGTGGTCTTTTATATAGTCTTCATCCTTCCCTTTGTACATTTAGTTGGAATATATATATATATGTGTTTTCACTGTGGAGGGCCCACACCACTTAGTGACATAAAAGGGTTTTGTGTGTGTGTGTGTGTGTGTGTGTGTGTGTGTGTGTGTGTTCCTGTTAGTGCTGGAAAGGCTAAAATCTAAAGGATCTTCTGTTGAACAGATGAGGCTGTGCCAGGTGGTAGGGATACAAAGGTGAGCAACAGGGACCTGGACACAGTCTGGACACAGGCTCCTAGGTGTGGAGGCATCAGCCATACAGACCTGTCACCGGCTTCCTGCAGGGACCGCGGGGGGAGTCCTGGGCCTGTGAGGGTGGAGCGGGAGTTGGGACCTGGTCTGCAAAGCAGGAAGGGTTTCCTCGAGGAGGGACAGACGAGAAGGGGCCGCAGGGGTGGGGGTGTGGACAGCCGGCTCACACCCCCAGTTGGCACTGTCCCTGGTAATGTCTGGAGTACCTGGCAAGGGAGACAAGATGGTAGGTGGAAGCGAGATTATACAGGCCTTTGTCGGCCGTGTGCTATCATCTGACCTCAACCAGTCTGGCCCTTCTTATTTATCTAGAGGTGTTTTGTTTGTTTGTTTGTTTTTTGGGGGGTGGATGTTGAAACCTCCAATATTTAGACGTGGGTGAGGATAAAGGTCTCCTTCCTCACAGCCTCACCCTTGGTCCAAAAGCAAATCTCAGGCTCAACTCAGCCCCACATGCCAACCTTGATTAAGAGCAGGAACGAAGACAGCCATGCATCCTGTTGTGTAGTTGTGTAGGCGTGGTGACGTGCCTCTTTCTGCCCTTTTTGTTTCTCCAGCTCTATAGTTCATGGATAGTTCATTCGTTAGAGGCAGCGTGACACTTCAGAGGCAGGAAACAGCAAGAAACACCTGAGCTCCCACCGGACAAGGCATTTTTTAGCCACAATCATTGGGAACTGTTGTGACCACCGGTTCCTGGATTGCCACCATCCACAACATGATACAGGAGTGGGAACACCTCTCCACCATTTCAAGTGGGAACGCCTCTCCACCATTTCTAGCCCATCCACACATACAGAACTGACTTCAAGGGAAAATAACTTCTAATATCCATTTGCTAGTTCATAAAGTCATTTGCATTGTTGAGAGATAAAAGAAGCCAACATAACTGTAGATACCACCTCTGGACTGAAGCCCTCTGATAATAAAATTCTTACTAATCATCTCTGAAGTGTATATTCCTGATTAGGGCAACTAATTTAATCTCTGTCCTAGGGTACAGATTAAAATCACACCCATAAACCTCAGGCTATCTGTGCTGACATATCTCAAAGTGAATTTCAGGTAATACAGTCATTATAAGGCAATGGTCTTTATCTTAAGAACAGTGAGAAGCTATTGAAGGTTCTAAACTGGAAAGTAACAAGATTTGCATCTCTGGCTGCAGTTTGGGAAACCGAAAGCTAAACTTGGGGGAAGAGGAAACCAATTAAGAAGAAGCTGTTGTGTGGATGGTACTAACTCTCCACTTGAATAAAATGGAGGTAATCAGATGGAGAGAAGTAGATTGGTTCCTGAGATGCTAGATGAAATGACTGGGACCTGGCGATGGTTCAGAAGTGGGAAGTGAGGGAGAAGGTGTCCACACTGAGTTTAGGACAGGGGACACAAGGAATTTTGTTGCAGTGTTTATGATCAAAAAGAAAATATTCATATGCTGTCAACATACAATAGTTAAGTGAAGTACAATTTGTGGATATAATGCAATGCTCTGCCCTGATGAAAGAAAACAAGATGTATGTGGGATGACGTGGTGGAAGGATGTCAAGGATATAATCTTAAATTTAAAAAAAATTGTTGACGAAGCATGCACTTAGTGCTTCATTGTAATACAAATAATAATGATTTCAGTTACTACTTAACTTAGCCATTGTAATGATTAGACTTAGTACTTATAAGTGAATTATCTGGAACAAAAAATTCCTGCCAGTGATTATCTGTGAGGCAGAGATTATCAGGGACATTTTCAATGTTCATTTGACACGTCTGTACTCTGCATTTATTTTGCAACTGAGAAATCAGACTTTGCAGAACATGAGCAAACGACACTACTTTCATCATGAAAACTCCTGATCGTTCTATCCCACAGTGATTTCTCCCTCTTCTGAACACACAGACCACATTCATTCCAGAGTGTTGGATCAGAAAGGGGTCAGTCAGCCCTGGCTGGGTAGCTCAGTTGGTTAGAGCGTCATCCCAAATGGGTTCAATGCCTGGTCGGGGCACATACAAAAAGCAACCAATGAATGCAAAAATAAGTTGGACAACAAATCAATCTCTCTCTCTCTCTCAAATCAATCAATAAATAAAAAATTTTAAGGTGGTCAGTTAGTTCAACATCTCCACTTCACATCCAAGGAAACTGGGCCAGAGAGGTTAATGTCTTGGCCCTAGTCACATGACCCTAAATTAATAGCAGGGCCAAGATGAGAAATCAGGGACATGCTAACTCTTAATCTGGGATCCTTCCTGCTACAAGAAGCTAAGTCTTGCCTAACACTCACTGTACCTGTGAATAACTTGGCTTTTATTGGACTGTGAAGTGAATAAGTCCGTCTTTCTCCTTCAATAAATTAGGTGCTCAGACTGAGACAGGCGGTGTCCAGTATCGTGTTCAACACGCTGTAAACTCGCATTAAAGGGATCAGCAGGCTTGACTTGGTCTTCAGGTCCCAGACGCTAAAGGGACATTCAGGGAGGAGGAGGACTCCCACACTTGGGTGGCCCTCACACAGCTTCCTCCCCCACGCCCATCCCCACGTACAGAAACACACACACTTATAAGGGTAAATTAGGGCACCCAGCACTGGGCTGCCTTGCCTAACTGGTTATGCTGGGGAAATGAACTTTGGGGTTAAGGGAGGGTCAGTGAGGACCCTTTTCACCAGAGCAATATGCCAATCTCCTAAACTTCCTAAAGGAAATGGTTTGCTGTTCAAGGATTCTTTTAATTGGTTGATAATCTCAGTGACTTCGCCCAGCTGTCTTCAGAAAGCTCACTTCCTAAGCCTCTCAGAGGCCCCTTTCACAGAGTGTGTTTCAGGGACTGTTCCTTTTACAGAATCACAGCCACCCCTGGCCTGAGTGTGGGCCCCCAGCAGGGTTTCAGCTTGTCCATCCACATGCACGGCGGTAGCCCAGCGAATCAGGCACTTCTGCGTCAGAATTCAGGGACAGAAACAAGTGTAGAGAACTGTAGTACTGTCCTTAGACCAGGCGTTACCCAGGGAGTTACATGCCCCAGTCTGGGGTGGGATGTGTGTGTGGCTCTCCTGTGCATGGTGCCTGATGCTATTCTCCTTCTCCCCTGAAGCTAATGGGATGCTATTGTCTATACTGTGCTACACCTGACATCTGGTGTTTATCACCTAAATGGGCCGCGGTCTTTTTGAAACTGTTCTGCTCCTATTTTGCAAATTTGGTGAGTTGTTTCCAGTGTTTTATTAATGTATTTCAACTCAGCATTTTCCATATCTTAAAACATTTCCATTTTTTAAATTACCATCTGTTTTATTTTTTAGACCCTATGCGCGCATGCGCGCGCGCGCACACACACACACACACACACACACACACACACACACTCACATGCATGTTTATATAAAGTTTAGTTTTAAACTCAAACTAGTTTCTCTTTTTCCTGTTGCTAATCATGTGTGTGTGTCTACAATGCTTTAAGTATTTATGTTCTCCACATAATGCATTTATACATTTTATCTTAAAAGTTGGGAAAAACAGTAGTAGTTAAGTACCACAACTGTGGTATGCTTCTAACTTATAAGAAAGCTAGTATGTTGATGTGATGCAAAGAAAAACATAAACTTAAAGTACTAGTAATTACTTTCCCTTCGGTCAGCAATATGTCTGCCTTTTAGGAAGCTCACATTATGCTTTCCACACGTGCAGAAGCTTAGCTTCTGGAACCCTAGCCTCCCACAGAGGCTGAGCGTGTGGTGAGGGGAGAATGCACGCCCTTCCATGGGGGAATACCTGGTGGACTTCTGTTCCAAATGGAAAAGGAAGGAATGTGAGAGAGTCACAACTCAGCAGATCTTAGAGTCAGAAACATCCCTAGATGAGAGGACGGGTGAGCCCTGGCAGAGTTAGAGAGTTGGTATGATATCCTTCTAGCCTAGATCGGGGCCCTGTGTGTGCGCCTTCCAAAATACCTGGGAAAGGTTATGTTTCTCATTATGCTTTTCAGCTATGGCCAGCCTGAGCAATAATCTATCTGGCTCATCGTGATCTTGGCATGAGATACAGTTACCAACTTTTCTACTAAAATACAAAACATATTAAATGAACAACAGGATAGATTGAAGTTGGTCTGCTCTGAAAACTCAAGGATTGATGTTTCCCATAACTAGCCCAAATTAATGTTTTTATGCCAACACTGTGACACTTGGGGAGATATAGATTATATGCCTCAACAATGGGACATTTTGATTGTTAATGGGGATTATTATAGCCTCTATTGGAAATTAAGATTTCCATGAAAGAATTAGAATGTAAGGGTCTGTAGGTGTAATTGAGAGCTAGACAAGGTGGATTCAATGGTGTCTCCTAATATCCACAATTAACAAACATTTGAGTATCTTCTATCCATTTTTTTTTACTTGATAAAGTAAACAAATGTAAGAAAAAAATTAATTACCTCAAAATCAAAAGAGCAGAAATGTTTTCCTGCTAGAACTTCTCAGTTGGGACCACTGGAGGAATATTTATTTCTGTTGAAAGTATAGGGAAACCGAAGCAGAAACGGATTCTGTGTCTTTAAATTTGAAGATATTTTACAATTGCCCTTGAAGTTTCTATTTTCATTTGTTTGCTTTGGGTGGGACATGGAAAAATATTTGCCTACTGTATGTTACTGATCTGCATGCGTGTGTTCATGAATTTCCTTCCCTGGGAAAGGTGGTGGGCAGTTCATTGGTGAGGTCTGTTCGTTCTCAATGTTTGCACAGGCATGAATTTCTGTACTAAAAATTGGTAAGTTTATTTAGTGCCTGAGAGTCAGATCTAAGAGATGTCTCTGAGATATTCAAAAGGATGAAACTTGAGGAATTAAACATTGGGTTTTCTAGTTATATATGATTACCAAAGCTACCCTAGTTATATAATCAGTGTTTTTTTTTTTTTCATTATAAATCAGTTTTTCACAAAGTACTGATGAAGTCTAATTGTTTGGGAAATCTTAATTTGCTTGCTTAAATCGCTTTTTAAAATATTTTGGTAATACCTTTAAATTATATTCAGTAGCTTGGTGGCAAGGTTTTTTATTTTTTTTCCTTAGGGGAATTAAAATTCCAGTAGTGCAGAAATTCTTATTCACTCACCAAATATGCATTGAGCATTTCTCATTTGCCTGACCTATAGAGTAAGTATAAGTCACCTCATCTTTTCACAAATGCAAAACTTTAATTTGTAAATGAAAGTCTTGAATACTATTCTCCCACACCATGCTCTTGGAATATACATTCATTTATCATATTTATTGAGCTAGGCATTGAGCTTGTGCTGACTGGGATACAGAAGTAAACAAAAAAGCCCCTGTTCTCATGTGGCTTGTAGTCTCTACCAGGAAAAGGAACATTTAATAATCACAAAAATAAAAATAGAATTTCACATTGTGGTGCCACAAAGGGAAGGTAAAAGGGGTGTATAACAGCCTTTATGGGAACTGATTTAGATGGGAAGGGGAGCGAGGTCAGGGAAGGCTTTTCAGAGAAAGTGACTGTGCTCAAAGCAGAAGAATGAGAGAAAGTTAGCCAGGGATAGAGGTAGGAGAGATTGGGGTGGTTTTGTTTTTTTGTGTGTTTTGTGGGTGTTTTTTTTTCAGGGGGAAGGGGGTTTATGGTGTGTGTGTGTGTGGATGTGGATGTGTGTGTGTGTGTGGATGTGTGTGTGTGTGGATGTGTGTGTGTGTGTGTGGATGTGTGTGTGTGTGTGTGTATGTGTGTGTGGATGTGTGTATGTGGATGTGTGTGTGTGTGGATGTGGATGTGTGTGTGTTTGTGTGTGTGGATGTGTGTGTGTGTGTGTGTGTGTGTGTGTGTGTGTGGATGTGTGTATTTTAAAGGGGGTAGGGAGCATGGTTCAGGAGGCCAGGAAACCCAGTTTCTGGCTTGAGATGCTAGTGACTGCTCCTGAGCCTGTCTTCACCCCTGTCCCATTTTCTTCAACTGACTTGAAAAGAAACCTCTAGGAGTTCTTCTCTGCTCTGTGATTCTTACGAACTGTGACCCCACCACAAGCTGTGATGGCTCCCTTTGGGCCATTTCTGAAGCGTCCCAGCCCAGATTCTGTGTGTTCCCAGAGACTGTATGCTGAGTTCCTGCCTGGCTGACCCTGGTTAGGCCAGATTCAGGCAGTTGGTTAGGCCGAGTTACCTCAACTTCCTGCTCCGCCTACATCCACATAGTTATCTACCCCTCTATCAACCCTTTCCTCATTCTCTCCATTCTCGGAGGATAAGGTGTGCCTTTTCCTCTTCAAGGTCAACACAAGGACTAGCCCCTATCCTCTGGCACGTTGCTTCACCAATTAATCCCTCTGTCCTGACTTCCAGTTCTTAGCTCCCTCTTCTTCCCCACAGGAGAGTGTGTAAACTCTCCTCAGTAAACACACTCACAAAAATTTTATTACATAAAATACAGAACAAATATCTCTTTCTTTGAGCCTCATTTCTCTGCTTTCTCTCTCTCTCTCTCTCTCTCTCTCTCTCTCTCTCTCTCTCTCTCTCTCTCTCTCTTTCCCTTTCACTGTTTCCCTTATTAAAATATTAAGGTAAATTTAAAAGTCTTGAGAATTCTTGAGTCAGTGATACCTTTACATAAAATTGCCAATTTCTCACTTCCTGTTGACTCCTAATATGTAAGTTTTCTACCCACATCATGACATGAAAATGTCACTGATGAAATTTGAATCTTACCTTAAATTTATGACCATTAAATCTCATAGTCGTATCTCATCCTCTTACCTTATAAACTTCCCTGCTACATTTCAAACTACTGACATCGCCGAAGCCTTCCTTTTTGAAATGCTCTTTCCTGGGGCTTCTATTATTTCTCACTCCAGCCCCTATTGGTCTGCCACCTAGCATCAGGTCTGAGGCAGAAGGAGATGGGGAAGCTGAATCCAATCCCAGGTCCTCCTGAGTTATGGTTCTCTCACTGGGGGAGTTATGGTTCTGTCCTTTCCGGGTGAACAAAGAATTCAGAGCAGGGATTAAAAGGTGGCTGGAGTCATTGATTCAGGTCGTTTGGCAAGGCAGCCTCTGTGGGAGGTGGAGAATCAGAGAGGACTTGAGAATTAGGTAACTAGTAATTTGAATCTTGGGGACAGAGGTGAGAAGAGGGAACCCTTTGTCAAGTTTGGATTCCATGTTAAAGCAGATTTCTTACAAGATAGTGTGTTAACCCTGGAAGGTTTAGAATTAAGCATAAATACAATGCCCTAAAGAAAACCCAAAGTATTTCTGTTGGAAATGTCTCCATTTGATCATTTAATATGCACAGTATTCACAGTTTTTAAGAAAATCTGTTAATTGACATGATTGAGCCTGTGAGTCCACTTTAAAATATGTCATTAGGTGATTGATTTAGACTTTGGAGCTTTAAATTGAAACTTTTGAGATAATTTTGCTATGTTTTATACTGGACTAAAACATTTAAGAGAACTGAAGATTCACCTTATTTGTGAGTTTGATTTATTTGTTTTATAAAATGACAAATACTGGGGAAGGGTTTGTTTATTAGCCAGAAAACTGAACTATTTAAAGAGAAGATCAAATATATTACATTTTGTAAGTTTAAAATGTGTTTTACTTTAATTAACCAAGTTGAAAAATCACTTAAAAGGATTGACAAAGTTTAGAGAATTTTAGATAGAATATAAGATTTGTAGTTGATCCCAACTCAAGAGAAAACTACATTTTTGGACTGTAGTTTAATTTACTGAGTAAATTAAATATTAATCAAGAACCAAAATAGCCATATATAATACCTTTTGGGGCCCTGGGGGTACCCAGAAACCCCTGTCACCACCTTTGCTCCCAAACATTGGTGCCTCTGGCTCCTCCTTCACCCTCAGTTCATCCCATTCCCTGGCTCCCTGGCCAGCCTCTGGCCCCCTGGCCCCCTGGCCAGTGTCTGGCAGTGTCACACTGTGTGCACGCTCACATGACACTGCATGCAGCTCACATGACACCGCATGTATACCTCCAGCCCTGCTCTCCTGACACAGCTGCAGATCCTTTGGAAACAGCTGCCTGCAGGGCAGATCCCCTTGCATCTCGCCTGCCGCCTCTACACATAACCCATCTGGAACCAAATTCATCGCTGCCCTCCCCCACCCCTCCCCGCCCCTAGTTTTCCTCTCCCTCCTGTTACTGACATCATCTAGATTTCCTTGCCCTCAGGGGCCAGGACTGTGGCTTATGCATCTTTTGACTCCTCAGTGCCCACTACCTGACAACAGTAGGCACTGAAAATCTCAATCAGTGAGTACAAAGGCCAATAAAATACAAGATGGCAGGAATACATGTTTTTGGATGAGCTGAAGGGAAAGGCCCATATCATGTTGGGATTGGATAACACCTCCTTGTCAGCAGAGCAGGAATAGCTGACATTTATTGAGCACCTACTATGCGCCCGGCATTCAAAGTGATCTATATACATTGTTAAAGGAGTGGGGCCCGAGAGGTGAAGCCAGCTCTTCACCGTGACGGAGCTAGTGCCAGAACCGGGACCCAGTCCAGGTTGTGTGGCTCCAGAGCCCGCCCTCTTAGTGAGCAGACTGCCTTGTCAGTGTTGCCCACCGCAGCTCAGAGTAGCTGCCTTCACATGGGGCTAGGTTTCCTCTGACTGACTTCTACACAGTGGCATTCCTGACGTGACTATGAAAACTGAGTGAAACTTAGGAACTCAGAAATTAGTGATGAACAGCCCTGGCCGGTGTGTTCAGTGGTTAGAGTGTCGGCCCACTCACCAAAGGATCTCCTGTTCGATTCCCCGGTCAAGGGCACGGAGCTGGGCCACAGGTTCCATCCCTCGGGCCTGGTAAGGACGTGTGTGAGGCAATCAATGGATGTGTCTCTCTCATTTATGTTTCTCTCTCCCTCTCTTTCTTCTCCTCCTCCTCCCAACCTCCCTTCCACTCTCTCTAAAAAAAAAAATTAATGGAAAAAATATCCTCAGGTGAGGATGAAAAAACAAAAACAAAATAAATTGATAAACATTTGGTAGATTTTTTTTTTTCCATTTCCTTATACACTGAGTGGCCAGATAATTATGACCGACGGGCCAGATTATTCTGATCACCCCATCAGTACTTCGTTGACACTTCCAAAAATACTGAATATTGAAAACTTCCTAAGCAAATACTCTCAAGGTTTTATTATTATTATTATTTGCATAATACTCTCAAGGTTTTATTATTATTATTATTATTATTATTTGCATAACTAATTCACTTCATTGGACTGAAGTGAATTATGATGGGGTGGTCATAATAATCGGCCACTCAGTGTAAAAGAACTCACTCCACCCTTTAGACAAATCAGAATACCAAGCTTAATGATTTCAAAGGTCAGTGCCGTCACTTATTGAAGATGCATCAGCACAGTTTTCCCTGCTCGACCCACGACTTGTTGAGGAAAATCCTCTCAACCTTCCCATGCACTGCCAGGCCCAGCGGGTGAGTCCCAGTCAAACTGGGCACAGAGCGGTGGGCTTAGAGGAAGTGCAGTCACAGAAGCGCCTCTTAATAAAATTGAGAAATCTTCCTCCTTACATTTCCTCCTTCCCGCTCCCTTATACAGTTCATAGAAACAATGCTCCTTTTTTCCACTGAGCACCTCAGCCCTAGTGCTAAATTATAAGAGTGGTAAAACTGGAAATGCTATCTTATCCTCGTCCACCCCACCCACAGCCCCGCCCCACCCTCAGCCCCACCCCTCACCCCCGTGGAGGATAAACCCTTTAAACAAGTACAGATTCAGATGAGATCCTTTTCTCAAATAAACTGTTTTACAGTACACAGCTTTGGAGACTATATTTCTCATTTCCAACTTAACTCTGTCCCGTCACCAAAAGAGAATGCTGCTTTTCTTTAAGATTCTTAAAGTTGGGGGAACTTGTATGTAGTTTCTCTTCAGGAAATGATATATAAAAATATAACAACAACAAAATAAAAAAATAAAAACACCTTTGAGTGGCGAGCACCCAATGCAATAGATAGATGATGTGTTACAGAATTGTACACCTGAAACTTATATAATGTCACTAACCAATGTCATGCCAGGAAATTTAATTAAAAAATGAAGATATTCTAATAATGGAAGTATCCTAAAAATATATTTAGTCTACCTTTAGCAATGCTTATAAATTGCTTAGAAGATCAATTTTTTGATGGAGTCACATATACAAGGCTGAAAATTGGGAAGAGCCTGGATTAAGATACAATGCTTAGATACACAATGCCACCGAATTTCTAGAAAGAGGTTGTAGTGAACAGGACCTTTTTACTAACAGTTTAATTTCCAGAATTGCTTGTGGTTGTGGCCAAAACTCAAAATAATGTTTATTGCAAAGTAATGTTTCCTCAACTACAAGGAGTAAAAGAAGGCACCATTTTATATAAAGTGGAAAATAATCACAAAACTGAAGTGACCTATCTGGCCGCACTCAGAGAATGTCGTAATTCAGGAGGAACTGGCCTCCTTCTCTCAGGTGCTCGGACCAAAAGGTAAAGGCAAACAGCACATGTTTCAACGCTACTTATCACCACACCCTGAGGACAATGAACGCTCTCACTTTCCAGGTGGGTGATAAAGACAATAATTTACCCAAAGTGATGTGGGACTGCTTACTCTCCGGTGTGCCTTTAAATTGATCTGTGGCCACAGAAATCACTTCTCTGTTCTTTAATCTCTCAACAGACACCGTGTTATCTGTTGATATAATCGAAAGGCACATCCCTTCAGCATCTTACTCGTCATTACTAGATGCTTTCATTTCAGAAAGTGCAGTTACTTCATTACCTAAGCTGACCCTGGTGAGTTTACGTGTGCACTCAGCAGCCACTGATCAGGAGCTGAATCTCAGCTCCAGAGCCTCCTAACCTCTGTGAACCTGCATTACTTTGCAAAATTGGGATAATAATTGTGCTGACACATAGGTGGGATTGTTGCTGCCCGAGAAGCTAGGTATCAGATCAGTGCATGCATGTGAAGAAATTGTGTATGTTTACCTGTAGGGCTTCTGTAAGCAGAGAATTCTTAAAGACTTACCACTTCATGATAGCCACCTGTGAGAAGGGTTATAATTTAAAAGATGGGTAATAACAAGTGGTGGCAAAGATGTAGACAAGTTGAAACCTTGTACACTGCTGCTAGGAATGTAAAATGGTGCATCCACTTTGGAAAATAGTCTGGAAGTTTCTTAAAAGGTTAAAACATAGAATTTGCTGTGCTACTCAGCAATTCCACTCGTAGAAAAGTTCCACTCCAAGGAAAGTGAAATCATGTTCACACAAAAACTTGTACATGAATGTTCATAGCAGCATGTGAAAACAGCTCAAATGTGCGTTGACTGATGAATGGACCAGTAAAATGTGATACAGACTGTTATATGGCCATAGAAAGGGAATGGTACCTGGCACAACATGGATGCACCTTGGAAACACCATTGCTAAGTGAAAGAAGCCAGGTAGGAAAGGCCACCTATTGTACAATTGCATTGATATGAAGGGCCCAGAACAGACAAATGCGAAGACAGAAAGAAGGCTGGGGATTGTTCAGAGTTGAGGACGATGGGGAATCTGGAATTTGTGGCTGAAGGGTACAGGATTTCTTGTGGGGATTATGCATGTGTTCTGAAATTGATCGTGGCAGTGGTTGCACAGCTCTGTGAATATATTAAACATCATTGACTTGTACACTTTAACACGTTAAGTGCCCAGTCAGTCACCGGTGACTGACACTATACTTTCCATCCAGAAGACAAAACAGACTGGGCTCTTAACATGTTAAATGGGTGAATGGTAAGATATGTGAATTAATATCCTATATAATAAAACCCTAATATGCAAATTGACCAAACAGCAGAAACACTGGTCCCTGGGAATCACACTGTCCCAGGGCAGGTCTCAGTGTGGGGCTTACTTACCACGTCAGTTGAATAGAGTAGCCTATTCTTTGTTAGGGGGAAAAATGGATTAATTGTTTGGCTTTAGTCCATCAAACTAAGGCTGGCTCTTAAAGGGACACATACATTCTCTAGCTTCGGATTGTCCTTCCCAGTAAAGATCTAAAATCACTATAAATATTATTCCAATAAAGAGACCTCTTGCACTTTTCTTTGTTCACAATAGAAATGCTTATTTATAATTCACTTTATAAAATTGTTTTCCTGAATTGGTCTCTTTGTACAAGGAAATGAGTTGATAACAAGATGTGCTACTTTCTACAGGGAATCCATTTCTGTGAAGAAACATAACTAGAAACAATCTCATCCTCTGAACTCTCTCAGCTTTCTGTTCCCCCTCAGAACACTTATCTATTTTTTAAAAATATATTTTTATTGATTTCAGGGAGAGAGGGAGAGGGATAGAGGGATAGAAGCATAGATGAAAGAGAAACATCATCAGTTGACTGCCTCCTGCACAACCCCCACCTGGAATTGAGCCTGCAATCTGGCATGTGCCCCAACCAGGACCTCCTGGTTCAGGGGCAACGCTCAGCCACTGAGCCACACTGGCCGTGCTATCTATTCTTTTTTTATTGCTGGTTATTCTTTCATGTGAAAGTGTTATTTTCCCAAATGGCTATAAATTTTTAAGTATGCCCCATAAACATCTTTTTATCTCCCACAGCACCTTATTTGAAATCGAACCCTAGATAGTTTGTGATTAATTATTTGCCAGGAAGCATGGTTAGTCCTCCTGAAGTACCAGCATTTGTGATGTAATTCCGTGGCCTTGTATCTGAAGGCACGATCAGAATTACTGCCCACAGACTGCTGGGGCCACCATAACAAAGCGCCAGGCTGTGTGGCTTAGGCAGCAGAAATGTCTTTTCCCTCAGTTCCAGAGGCTAGAAGTCCGAGACCCCGGTGTCAGCAGGATTGGTTTCTCCTGAGGCCTCTCTCCATGGCCTACATGTAGCCACCCTCTTGCTGACCCTTCCCGTGGTCATCCCTCCGTCTGAGTGTCACCTGTGTGTCCTGGTCACCTCTCTAACAGGGACACCAGTCCCATTGGATTAGCCCCTCCACCCCCAAGGGCCTCATTTTACCTAACCACCTCTTTAAACGTTCTCTCTCCAAATCCAGTCCCATTCTGAGGCACTGAGGGTTACAGCTTCAATAGGTGAATTTCAGAGGGACACCGTTCAGCCCAGAACAACCTCAGAAGCATCAACTCTCTCCTACAGCTGGTGCCACCATTGAGCATCCACACCCTCTACCGCACCCAGGGCCGAGTGGTCCTTTGTCCTGAGGAATCATCCTGAAATGTCTCCATCGTCGTGCGCTCCATGGCGAAGTCCGAGTGCCCACCGTGGAAAGATCTGTGTCGCTTACTCAGATTTTCTATTAGTAACCCCATCACATGCCAGCAAAGGATAAGAAAAGTGCAGCAATCAGTATTCCTCTAATCAACCCCTACCCAGATATCAACGATAGAGATGCTGGTGGAGGAGAGACCATGTATCTGGGTTTTCCTCCTAACCAGGTGAGAACAGCATTTCACCTAAGCCCAGGTACTCTGCCTGCTGGCATCCCTGGTCCAGCCTCCATGTAGCCAGGGCCTTCTATCGGGAGGGGAGTGGTGGGCAAGCAGTTGGTGAGATCGCTGGGAACTGACGTTTAAATCCTTATTTCAGTCTTTTCTGTTCCTTGTCCTGGGGAAACAGCTACGATTACTTTCTGTGTTCTCCAGCAAAAGCACCTTCAGTCTTCCTAGTGTTTCTAGTTTCAGCCAAGCTTTTAAATGTCACCACATCATCTTTATTGGAATTTTTTAAGTCTCAAGTGAATCACAGACCAATAAAAATTCCTGCTTATTTGCTGATGACATGCAATGTATGTGAAGGAGGGAGCCAGGAGTTCTTTATTTCCTCAATCCTATTAAGTCTCAAAGTCAGTCTGCTGCTCTTTGGAACCTGGATACCATTGATTGAGTGACTCCCCCAACGTATGCAGAGACCATGTGTCTGGGTTTTTCTTTTAATCAGGCGAGACCAGCCTTTCTCCTCGAAGCAGCAGAGCGCCTGAGCCCAGGGGAACACTGGTCTGCTTGGTTTGCACATCAGTCCGCCCCTTCCCAAGAAGAGACTGTTTGAACGGGCTTTCCCAAAAAAGCACTCTTCTCTCCCATATACCAGCAAGGGGAAGAAATAGAAAGAACTGAACAGACCTCCCTGGACTTGTTCTGTCACTGGAAAAGGCCGGGCCTGGAGAGGGTCTGCCTCGGGCTAGCCCGTAGCATACGGGTTCTTGACTTTGTGCAGGAAAGATTTCACAATACCGATCCCGGTGATTTTGACAGTATGTTTACTGAAGTTGGAAGGAAAAGGAAGGGCTTAGGATAGAAGCAGCAGGCAGTGAGCCAGGGTGAAGCTGCTGTTAGCTCACTGAAAAGTCAGAGAAATAGGGTCCCAGGGGTTAACCAGGGATGAGCTGCCACTGCCCATTGCTCCTCTGGTTGCAAGTCTCTTGGGGACCCTTGGATTTGAGGAGAGAAGAGTAAAGATGCAGGCCTGAGAGGGAAGAAGGGCGTGGATGTGCTCCAAAGAGAGCCAGGCTGGGTCTTTGTCTCAGGGTTCTTACCTGTTTTCTAACAGCAGGAATTTCAGGGGAGGTGTTAGGGACGGATCTCAATAGACGATGCATCAGCTTTATGCTAACTTGGCACAATGAGATTTATTCCCCTGACTTCATCCATCATTGGGTGTGATTGGCACAAATGGCACTCATTGGATTTCTGTTATCTATCTCCCTGAGTAGGGTGGCATAAGCTATGATTCTGTGGTTGAGGAGAAGTGTAAACCAATTACTCTTACATGCCCTTGGTTAGGGGCGATGGGATTTTACGATTTATTAGGTGGCTATAAACGGCTTGGCCGTTTAACTATCTGTCTCGGTTTCCCTACGCCGCTTGTCCTGGCTTACTAGCCTGCTTCAGTTCAACATGGGGCGACTATAACCAATTCGTGCTGATACATTTCCCCTGGCCACAGCCAGGACTATCGGGCGCTGTTTCATGACTTAGGTTCAGATTATGGCCTCTGTTCCTACCATTCATTCCGCAGAATAAAGTAGATCTGAGACTCATCGTCTTTGTTTGGAGCTGGCCTGGCTTTTCCTTTTCCCAGTAGGTATTTACTGAGCTCGTGCGTCCTTTCTAGTGCGGCCACAGCTGCCCCAGTGCCCCCGAGATCTCGTTCGTCCAAATCCAGCTTCTGCCACGCTAGTGCTTTGGCATTCCGTCCGGCGAAGGTGCAGTTCCGAACCTCTGACTCCTGGTTTTAGGTGAAGATAATTTACCTGCTCTTCTCTTGTCACATGTGTGGCCCTGCAGGTATCAGGAGTCGAGGCCCAGGCAGCCTGGTAATTACATTGTTTATTTACTAGTTTCACACAAAACCAGACCAACCCCAGGCACGCCACCCAGCAGCCTTAAGGGGAATAGATTCCCAAAAGCTTCACTGAAACCACTCATTTGTTGACACTCGAGGACATTCAATCATTCTTCTAAGCAAGGAACACTTAGACCAAACAATGAAAAAGCCAGCCTTTTAAAGCCTGACCTTTGTGAAAGGTTTACTGAGAAAGGAAAGCCACAAAAGAGCAGGAGGTGCCAAATCCGGGCAGCCTCTGTCACACCCCTTTGCCAGGTGACGCTATCGTATGGCATTGGATATGAGCTCAAGGAAAAGGAGAACAGGAACCAGCTTTCTCCCTCTATAGAAACTGGATTAAAGTTACTCTTCTTCTATGGCTTTAGGGTATGTATCTTCTTTCTAAGTATATTTTCCTTTCCCTGAGTCAGCTGACAACCCCTAAACATACAGCACACAAACACTGCCCCATACCTTCATAACCTATCTAAATAATGCATTCTGCTAAAAATACCCAGCATCACAGACATTATCTTCCTCTTGGACATCTGTTTGTTCCCGCTCCTGGCGGGAAGTTCTGAAGATAGGACTCAGCCTAGAGCATTTTAAACCATAAAGACAGCCGTTGATTTCTCTCTGTGAGGATAACATGTGTAAAGTAATTAGGGCAGTGCCCGGGCAGCCCCTATGATCCAAAAATGGTGGTGGCAGCGATAGTAATGATTGATGGTCGTTATTACTGGAATGGAGATGATATGTGTGCCATTTCAAGATCCATTTATCAGAATAAGGCAAGGACCATATGAAATGCTTTTCTTGAAGTAGCTTTCTTTGTCCAAGGATTAATGAAGTCTTTCAAAAAGGCAAAAAAGGACATTTCTACACGCTCTCACTTTATTTTTTATTTTTATTTTTATTGATTTCAGAGAGGAAGGGAGAGGGAGCAAGAGAAACAGTGATGAGAGAATCATCGATTGGCTGCCTCCTGCACGCCCCACACTGGGGATCAAGCTGGCAACCCGGGCCTTTGCCCTAACCGGGAATTGAACCGAGCCATGCCAGCTGGGCGCACTCTGCCTCTTGACATCCACAAAGCACCTGGACACTGGGACTCTGCCAAAGAAAAATCCAGTGTGAGCCCCTGGGGCTTGCCAGCAGAGAAAGCAGAAGTAGCCAAAGTCCAACCTCTGTCTCGCTTCCTGCCACCTTTCTCCTCTAAGTCTGTGTGGGATATATTTTTGCTGTCTAGTCTCTGCAAAACAGAAAGATGCATAATGAAGTCACTGAGCACAAGTCCACCTTATTCATTACCCATCTCCTATCTGAGGCTCATTAATCCCCGGCTGTTCCCTCCTGTCTGCTAACAGACCTTCTCACATGATCATCTCTTGGCTCTTTCCTCTGTCTCCTGCTGTCTCCTATTAATATAGCTCAACAACTTGGAAACTCCCAAATTAAGCAGACCTCCCTTTAATCCTACCTTCTTTCTCATTATCTCTCACCTTCCACACAGTTTTCTTCTAAGGCTTATGGATGCTTAGTGTTTCCACTTCCTCACCACGGCTTGGTGACTGATAGCAGTCTGGCTTCCAGATTCACCAAGTCACCAAAACAGCAAAGTACCGCCTTGGTGCTAAGTCTAGGAGGCATTTACAGTCCTTTTCTTAGACCTTCAACAGTCATTAGCAGGATTGGCCGATCCATGCTCCCTGAAACGCTTTTTCCTTTACCACACTCACTTCTTTTTGTTTATTTTTTTTCAAATAAGTCTCATGTATTTATTACAGAACCAACGTACTAGTAGAGAAGCATAGAAACAAAGAGAAAGATCATTTTCCCAATAAGATTTGTTTAACTGCCCAGATGGTGGTGATGTTTTCAGCTTGATATGGAGAGATGCTAGTGACCTTGATAAAGAATAAATATGGTGCCATCTCAGGTGTGATTCCTTACAGACCCAGCTTGGTTCTTCTCCAGTGTCTCCTGTTGGCGTTTATTACTAGCTTCATCCCAATCCATGGGGGAATGGGACAGTTCTGCTCTTGCTTCTTGGCCAGAAGCCACTTCGTCCTGCAGGTCTTGTGAAAAGACATGGCAAGGAATGGAGTTAACCCTCTGCATGTACTTATTTATTTATTTATTTATTTATTTATTCTCCTCCTCTGGCTGCAATTTCTGAATCTCATTTGTAGTCTTTTTTTTTTTTTTTCCACACTAAGCAGTGTTCTTTAGGATTCTGTCCTTTCTTTAACACTACAAAAATAGAGACTTATTGTATCTATTTTTTTGTATTCAGTCTTATGGTCCTATTTATTAGCTCTGTTGTTGATGACTCTGAAATCTTTATATTGAGCCCAAAGCGCTCTCCTGTTTCTAGCCAATTTATACAACTGCCAACTGAACACCTGCCTTTGGATGTTCTCAAGCACCTTAGATACAGAATACACCAAAGTGAAATCTTCTGTCCAGCCCCAAGCCTGCACCTCCCAACCCCTATCACCCGGGGGTAGTGTAGCCACCCATCCCTGTTTGCCCAAGATGCCGCCAGTGACACCTGTGATCCTTGCGGGAAAACTTCACTTAGGTACCACTTTTGTAAATATGCTTTTTAAAGACGAGAATAAAAAGAGAATATTTTCTCTCGCAAGGAAAAATTTTAGAACACAACATATACTTTGCAACATGCTGGGAAAAAATAAAAATAAAGGCAAAAATTAAAAGCAGAAATCTGAAAATAAAGAAAGCTACCAGGAGGCACTAAGAAAATGGTAAAATAAGATGATAGAAAAGAGAGTCAGCGCATAGCATAAATGTAAATGGTTTTAAGTTCTCTATTAGGCCTGGGGCAAGGGATGAGGCTAGATGGGGTCAACGGGGAAAACAAGAAGACATATGTAATACTTTCAACAATAAGGGTTAAAAAATAAAAATATAATAATGAAGTTCTTTATAAAAGACAGAAATAAAATAAATTGCTGTCCACCCAGAATAATGTGACACAGAAAATAAACAATCAAAAGAGAGGGAAAAATAAGGCAAACAAATGCAATGGGAGAGAAATCAGGGACTGATATTAATATCAGAAAATAATACAGTCAAAGATAAAGAAAAATAACAAATATGATCTTTTAATTTTTAATCAAGGTTATCATTTCCAAAAAGATAAAATTATGATTATAAGGAAAATAAACGGTAACAGATAAATTGGAAAAGGACAAATGTGGAGGGAGAATTTAATAGAACTCTCCTGGTATTCCAAGGTTTTCCCTGAATCCATGGAATAGACATATTTCTTAAAAAAAAACAACAAAACTAATGCTTATTAATTATTTCCAAAATGTGCCATAGAAAGCAATTTTCAACCTTTTCATCTCAAAAATTAATTACTAAAATTCTGCGGCACATCAAAAAATATAGAGTGTCCCCCCAAAATGTAAACATACTTTTTTTCTGATACCTTAACTAATGTTTCTTGCTTTTCAGATTTAACACATTGGTATTAATAATTATTCAAAGTGTGTATACATTTTTGGGGGACACCCTATATTTTTTGCTGATCTGACCAAAAAAAGACATAATTGATATAATTTTGATTCATTCACACTGGATGGCTATTGTGTTAGCTCTTGTCATTTTTTCTTTAATTTGGCAATCTAAGGGAAAAGAGGACAGTGCCCTTGACTAAATAATCAAGTATTGCATATTTTAAAAATTCTTGCAGCACACCGGGTGAAAATTGCTGCATTAGAAGAATATCCCCATCCAGTATGATATGACATGCTAGATTGAAATCTAGAACGAAATCTATAGACTGCAAGTAAATTTATTTCATGGTTTAGAAAAAAATCGGATCTAATTTGGACAAAAAAAACAAACACATAAGCTCATCCTACCTACCTTCCCCAAGAATACCTTTGTTTTCATTTATTCCCTTTGCTTATGTATGTGGTGATTTGTTTATGCTAAAATTGAGATGACATTTTATATACACACTAGAGGCCCGGTGCACCGAATTCGTGCACTTGGGTTCAGAGGGAGGTCCCTCAGCTCGGCCTGCTCCCTCTCACAGTCCAGGAGCCCTCGGGGGATCCTTAGCACTGCCTCAGAGGCAGGAGAGGCTCCCACCACTGCTGCTGTGCTCGCCAGCCGTGAGTCTAGCTTCTGGCTGAGTGGCACTCCCTCTGTAGGAGGGCACTGACCACCAAGGGGCAGCTCCTATATTGAGTGTCTGCCCCAGTGGTCAGTGCGCGTCACAGCCACCAGTCGTTCCGCTGTTTGGTTGGTTTGCATATTAGCCTTTTATTTATATAGGTTCCTGCTTTTTTTCACTTGGTCTTGCACCCTGCTTTCCCCCCCCCCCCACTTAAGTGTTATGTTCCCTTTTTCCAATTTATGGATACATCATAATTTATTAAAAGGCATTTCTGTTTTTGAGCACTAAAGTTTACAGTGATCTACAGTGTTAAAAATGAAAACAACTAAGTTGAGCACCTTTTAAAAAATTCTTTGTTTATACCCCTCTAATTCCTTTATAACATTTTTTGGTAAGACTTCAAGAACTGGAATTTTTGGAGCAAAAGTTATTGATATTTTAAAGGCTTTTTAATACAGGTTGTTATAAAAATAAGGGCAATTTATTAAGCAAAAGTGTTATCCAATTGTTTGCACTTATTTCTATATCAAATAATTTTTCATGTTCATTTGTTGTATTTATCCTTTCGTTATTTGCTTGATCATGTCATTTGTTAATTTTTATCAGTGTCTTTAATAAATATCATAATGAATTATGAGCCCTGTTAGAGTTAAGGAGAGCGATCCTTTATCATCTATGTCACAAATATTGTTTCATTTAATCTTTCTATTTTTATTGGTGGTGTTTTCTAAAGCAAAAAAAAAAAAAAAGTTTACTTCTTACGTATTCTATTAATCTTTTACTCTGTGTTTCTTCCAGACTGAAAGTTTCTTCCAGACTAAATTACATAAATATTCACTTGTATTTTCCTCTAAGTATTTTTTGTTCTCATTTAATCTAATTCTGGATCTAACTTTTTCCTAATAACCTGTTGTGTTAGTATCATTTATGAAATAATTATAAAACTTCACATAATCTACATCTAGAAAAACCTAAAGATTACACAAGAAAAGTTAGAACTAATAAATGAATTCAGTAGAGTTGCAAGATACAAAGTAAACATACAAAAATTAGTTGAATTTCTATATGCTAACAATAAACTATCCAGAAAGGGAATTAGGAAAACCATGTCACTCTAGCTGGTTTGGCTCAGTGGTTGGAGCATTGGCCCACTGACTGAAGGGTCCTGGATTCGATTCCAGTCAAAGGGATGTATCTCGGTTGCAAGCTCCATCCCTGGCCCCAGGCCGGTCAAGGCACATGCAGGAGGCAACTAATCGATGTGTCTCTTTCACATTGATGTTTCTCTCTCTGTCTCTTCCCCTCCCTCCACTCTTTCTAAAAAATCAATGGAGAAAATATCCTCTGGTGAGGATTAATAAAACAAACAAACAAACAAAAACAATGTCATTTATAGTAGCATCAAAAATTATAAAATAGCCTGGCTGGTGTGACTCAGTGGTTGAGCATTGACCTATGAATCAGAAGGCCATGGTTCCATTCCTGGTCAGGGCACATGCCCACTGGGTTTTGGGCTCAATCCGCAATAAGGGGTGTGGAGGAGGCAGCCAACTGATGATTTTCTCTCTCTCTCTCTTTTTTAAAAATATATTTTTATTGATTCAGAGAGGAAGGGAAAGGAGGAAAGAGAAACATCAATGATGAGAGAGAATCATTGATTGGCTGCCTCCTGCACGCCCCTACTGAGGATCGAGCCCGCAACCAGGCATATGTCCTTACGGGAATCGAACCCAGGAACCTTAAGTCTGTAGGCCAATGCTTTATCCACTAAGCCAAACCAGCTAGGGCTGATGATTCGCTCTTATCATTGATGTTTCTATCTCTCTCTCCCTCTTCCTTCCTCTCTGACATCAATAAAAATATATTTTTTTAAAATGATAAAATACTGAGAAATAAACTTAACTGAGGAGGTAAAAGACTTATACACTAAAAACCATAAAACACTGATGAAAGAAAAAAGAGAAGTAAATGAAAATAAATTATGTGTTCATGGGTTGGAAGGCTTAATTTGTTAAAATGTCTCTGTTACCCAAGCAACCTACGGATTCAATGCAATATCTGTCAAAATCCCAAAGGCATTTTTTACAAAAAGAAAAGAAGAAGAAATCCTAAAATTCATATGGAACCACAAAAGGCAGAGAGAACGATGAGTGACTATAAGGTATGGTTATGGAATGTTTGACTATGAGAAGGATATCCAATGTGTTTTCCCATTTTTAATTTAACAGACATTTATTGAACACTTTCTCTGTGCCAGATATTGTTGAGAACCTGGGGTAACAAAAAAAATGAGAGAGTGTCCCTAAACCAGTCGTTGGACTCCTTGATTTGGCACTAGCAGTGTTTGCTAAAATACATCTGGAGTGCCAAATTCCAAAGGAAAGTGTCAGTGTCAGGTCCAAAATGTTAGTGCAAATGACTGTAACCTGAGATTTTACTGAATAGGATTACTATGGTCAATGAGCAATAAGTTCCTTGACTTTTTGAGATTGACTTGACCAAATTTGTCATGGGAAAATCTCTCCTCTTAAAGCTTCTATTATTCTGGAGGCCAGGTTACATATCAGAGAAAGAGGGAGAGGAAGAAGAAAAGGCGAAGGAGGGGAGAGAGAGAAGAAGGAGTGAGGGAGGGAGGGAGGGAGGGAGGGAGGGAGGGAGGGAGAGAGAGAGAGAGAGAGAGAGAGAGAGAGAGAGAGAGAGAAAGAAAGAGAAAGAGAAAGGAGGAAGAGAAAGGAGGAAGAGAAAGAGAGAGAGATATGAATCCAAGGCCCCTGCAAATCAATTATGTTCTTTGCATCTGTATTTAGAGATGGTATATCAAGACATCGTTTTCAGTGTTCAATAGCTGTATTTTTGTCCTCAATTTATGGAGAAAGAATTCAGGGCATAGAGAAACTGTGCTTTACCTGTCATCACAAAGCTGGGAAGTAATGGGAGGTTTGGACTGGACAATCTTAATTTTTCCCTTTAATTCAAAGCGCCATACCTGCCCTCCCCAGTATAGTGTTGGTATTGTTAAAGGGCTAGCTATGTTCTTCCTTGGCATGTGCTAGAGAGGACACAAGTGACTTGCTACGCTACCAAGATTAACGTTGACTTTAGTGCAAATCTCCACCAGAGTTTTTGCCTTCCTTTCCCCCCCACCAAGTTCCCAAGCCAGCTCAACTCGCTGGGATGGCTAAATATTAACTTTTAGGTCAGCATACCCGTGCGTCACAGGCCATAGTCTAAACACCAGGGAACTTCAGTCTCCTCCTGGGCCTCCTCTCACATGGCCAGAGGAAGACAGAAATGCAGCCTCAGGTATTCCTCTACAAATCCGTAGACGGTTGTGCCGCCTTCTCTCGGTGGGATCAGACTGTGTCTTTGTAGAGATGTGGATAATGCATGTTAATTTTTAATGATCACAATCATCAGGGGAGTCCCATTGTTGATTATCAGCCCTCCATGTGTCTGTGTTCACAAGCCCAGACTCGGACAAAGAAATACAAAAAATAAACACGTGTAGAGAGAGAGGTCAGGGGACCTTAGAAATTATTTACTCCAAACCTCTCAATTTATAGAAAAGGAAAGTGAGCACCCAAAATATTATTTATCAAAATCCCATAGATGTTATTTTGCAACTCGGTCACATGTTGGCTCTCCATACACAATTACACTTGAAAGTATTTTGTCATTTTTTATGAACATTCTATAGTAGGGTGCAGTTGGAAAGCCTGCTTGTTCTACAAGGTTTCTTAAGAAAAAGAACAGGTTTCAGCTGCCCAGCTTCTCATTTCCTCTTGCCCAAAGAAACACATTCAAGTCTTTTTTACCTCCATGGACGTGAATGGCGAGTAAGTTTTGCCACCTCCTGAGTTTTCTGTTTGGGGCGTTCATTGGACATTGGCTTTCCCTTATGGCCGTGGTCGGCAAACTGCGGCTCGCGAGACACCTGCGGCTCTTTGGCCCCTTCAGTGTGGCTCTTCCACAAAATACCACATGCGGGCACGCACGTACAGTGCGATTGAAACTTCATGGCCCATGCGCAGAAGTCGGTATTTTGTGGAAGAGCCACATTGAAGGGGCCAAAGAGCCGCGTGTGGCTCGCGAGCCGCCGTTTGCCGGCCACTGCGAGACTTAGTTCTTTGTTTTCTTCCCCATGCACACAATGTGTCTCAGTTTTGATTAGAAATAGATCCAAGGTTTACATTATTCTGACTACATATGCTATTCAGAAATGGGGCATATATTAAACTCTTTGTTTCTTACCAGCATCATCATTCCTGGTTTTAATAGTTTTCTTTTTACTTGCCTATTTTTATCTGTTTGTTTTTCTTGTGTGTGTGTGTGTTTTCTGTACTTACCGTTCTTTCAGTATTTACATATTTGCCAGTTGTCTAAATATTCTCTCAAGATGTCCCATGATTCTACCAGTTTCCTATCAGGTGTTCTGTCAGTTGTATCAACTTCATGCTTTTGCAGAAATCTCTCTCATAAGCCTCTGGCCTGCTCCCCTGGCCTGGTGGCCCTCCCTGTCCGGACACATTGGCGATTCCTGCCCTCACCTCCTGGAAGAGCTCCTCACTTCCTCCCCGTTTCCTAGACCTCATGTCTCCCTTTGTCTTGTTTTATTCCCTCATGTTCATGGACCACATCCTCCAGTGGCTTTTTAAGAAAAAGTTCATGGAAGTAAAAAAAAAAAAAATGTATACACACACACACACACACACACACATGTTTTTGTCTCTCTAAAACTGTCTGTATCCCATCTCCCCACCTGATTGTTAGAGTGATTATACAGAGAGTTCCTTGTTGGAATTCATTTTTCACTCAAAACTTTTTTCTTTGTTCTTTCTCCGGAATTGTGGAGACATTGCTTCAGTGTCTCCTTATCTACAGTACGGTTGTTGAAAAGTGTCCCACTATTCCAGTTTCCTGTTCTTTATGTCTAACTATATTTTCTTCTCTGGAAGTTGACTGAAGATGTGTTATCCTAGTGTTGTGAAATTTCACAGTGAGGTGCCTCAGTGTGGGACTTATAAAATCCACTGTGCTGGGCTCTCAGTGGGCCAGCCCTTAAATCTAGAAAATCTACCCTCCAGTTTTGGGGAATTTTCTTGAATTACATTGTTAATGATTTCTTCTCCTGCAGGTGTTTTGTTTTCTAGATTTCCTTGGAATTCCTGGATTATTTATCTGCTTTTGGGGGGGGGGGCATTTTCTTTTTCTTTTCATTCTGATGTCTTCAATTTTAGTGTTGATTCTTTCAGCTGAGGTTTGTATTTATGCTGTCATGTTTTTAATTTCTAAGAGGTCTTTTCTGTTCTCTGAACACCCTTTTTTCTAGCAGCATCATTTTCTTGCTTCAAGATACCCTGCATTTCTCTTATCTTTATAAGTTTTTAATAATACTTTTGGAAATTTTCCTTTTCCTTCATAATTCTGGATCTCTCCAGATTGTTTTTGGCTTTTCTCGGCTCGTTAGTAGCATTGGTGCTCTGCTCACAGGTAAGAGTAGGGACTAAACAGTGAAGTTCTGAACACACACATGTGGGAGGGGACGCTGGTGACCTCTGCTGCAATAATCTGGCTGAGCCAGTTATTAGGGAACTTTAATGTCAGGATCTTGCAGGCCTTCCTCATGGGGTGGTCAGGTCCCCTGGGAAAACTCCCCCCAACTCTTGCCTGGAGGGTAAAGGCCCAGCTGCCAGTATTTGGGAGATGAGGGTGAGAAGTAGAAAAGAGGAATCTTGGTACGCTGTGTCCATAGTTACTTACTTAACCTCCCATCTCCCCATAGCATTTCACCCCCAACATCGCGTGGTGTGTCCCCTAATTCCGAGACGTCCAGGCTTGCCCTCACCACAGGCTGCACTTTCAGGCCGCTGCTGAGGTGGGAGGTGCTGTCACTCAGCTGCTGACAGGAGAGGAAAGGAGAGGGGGATCACCTGGTTCTGAAACACAGTTCAACTCCTTCTCCCACCCTCTGCCTGAGGTGTCTGCTGCCTGGAGCCTTCTGAGGACCCTGCATGTCAAAGACGGTGCTCATCTGTTCCACCTCCAGCTTCTTGTTCAGCTTTCTTGGGTCCACTGAGTGAGGGGCCACCATCCACCCACCTTCTAGCTTCCAAAATGCTGTTACTGTCATTTCTTCCACTTCTCTTATTGAAAAGATATGGATGTATGTATATGTATATGTATATGTGTATGGGTATATGTATATGTATATGTATATGTATATATATAACTATATTAGTTTTAATAAAATTCAGGAGCAGTTCAAAACTTTTTTTTTATTGATAGAAGAAAGAGAGAGAGAGAAATAGAGAAACATTGATTTGTTGTTCCACTTATTTATGCATTCATTGGTTGATTCTTTTTTTTTTTTCTTTCTTTTTTTTTTTCTTTTTTTTTCCCCCCATAACTCCCCTCCTCCCAGTTCCCGCCCCACCATCCGCCCTCACTCCCCACCCACTGTCCTCATCCATAGGTGCACGATTTTTGTCCAGTCTCTTCCCGCATCTCCCACACCCCTTTCCCCCCAAGAATAGTCAGTCCATTCCCTTTCTATGTCCCTGATTCTATTATAATCACCAGTTCATTCTGTTCATCGGATTATTTATTCACTTGATTCTTAGATTCACTTGTTGATAGATGCATATTTGTTGTTCATAATTTGTATCTTTACCTTTTTCTTCCTCTTCCTCTTCTTAAAGGATACCTTTCAGCATTTCATATAATCCTGGTTTGGTGGTGATGAACTCCTTTAGCTTTTCCTTATCTGTGAAGCTCTTTATCTGACCTTCAATTCTGAATGATAGCTTTGCTGGATAAAGTAATCTTGGTTGTAGGTTCTTGGTATTCATCACTTTGAATATTTCTTGCCACTCCCTTCTGGCCTGCAAAGTTTCTGTTGAGAAATCAGCTGACAGTCGTATGGGTATTACCTTGTAGGTAACTGAGTTTCTTTCTCTTGCTGTTTTTAAGATTCTCTCTTTATCTTTTGCTCTTGGCATTTTAATTATGATGTGTCTTGGTGTGGTCCTCTTTGGATTCCTTTTGTTTGGGGTTCTCCGCGCTTCTTGGACCTGTAAGTCCATTTCTTTCACCAGGTGAGGGAAGTTTTCTGTCATTATTTCTTCAAATAGGTTTTCAATATCTTGCTCTCTCTCATCTTCTGGCACCCCTGTAATTCTGATGTTGGTACGCCTGAAGCTGTCCCAGAGGCTCCTTACACTATCCTCGCATTTTTGGATTCTTTTTTCATTTTGCTTTTCCGGTTGGGTGTTTTTTGCTTCCTCGCATTTCAAATCATTGACTTGATTCTTGCACTCCTCTGTTCTGCTGTCGGGAGTCTGTATAATATTCTTTATTTCAGTCCATGTATGCTTAATTTCTAGTTGGTTCCCCAATATAAGATCGAGGGTCTCATTAGTTTTCTTGTAGATCTCATTAAGTTTATCGGCGGCTTCTAAACAGTTCTTGAGAGACCTTAAAAGTGTGGTTCTGAACTCTATATCTTCCATTGACAATTTTGTCCTGTTTCTTTGTCTCCGCATTTTGTTATGCTTCCTTGGTGCACCCCCTAGTGGTCTTTGTTCGTGGTTTTATAGTTAAATCTTGATTGTTGTAGCTAATTCCAGGGAGGGTCTGACCTCCAGGCCAAGTGGCTATGAGAATCAGCTGTGTCAGCAGTGAGAGAACTTCTGTCCTCTAGGGAGGTGCTAATCTGGCGTTTGCCTGAGGCTATCCGGCAAATGCCTCTGTGCAGGGCTTGGGCGGGGCGGGTCGCACAGGATCAACAGGGTGGGCCGGAGAGAGCAGTTATGGCAGCTCTCAGTCCTGTCCCCAGGGGCTCTGCCTCTCTGAGTCCCAGCACCCGCTGCAAAGCTCGGAGAGAAAGCTGCACTCGCTCTGACCGAAACCAGGCAGTCCCGCTTCTCCCGTTTGAGTCTGGGTCCCTAAAGACTCGCCCGGATCTGGAGCTCAGAGTCTGCGACTCCCTCCCGATTGAAAACGCCAACCGCGCCCTCCGCCGCCGCCAGCCCACTCCGCGCACTCCGCACCTCAGAATTTGACTTCAGCACTGTGCCTCCTCTGAGTGTCTGTATGCGTTTCTCTTTCCTCCTAGTTGTAGGACTTCCACTCAGCCAGCGTTCCAGTGGTTTTGGGTGATGTCCGTTCCGTCTTTTAGTTTCACTTTTGAAGTAGTTGTTCAAAGCAGCAAACTCCGGCGTTAACCTATGCCGCCATCTTGGTTCTCTCCTCATTGGTTGATTCTTATATATGCCCTGACGACCAGGGATCAAATCCATGACCTTTACCTACAAGGAGACCGTCTAACCAACTGAACCACCCAGCCAGGGCAGGAGCAGGCCAAATGAGGTGATACTGAGAGAGACCAAAGCAGGAATTGCCCAGGGAGAGTCCTCGGAGTGTGAGTGGGCACAGGGATTCTAGAAGAGGGTGAGGAAAGACTCTCGGTACCAGAAAAGGGAAGGGAAGGGAAAGGATTCCAGCCTCTGATGATTCTCAGCATCCAGATTTAAGATGGGGTAATAGAGGCACCAACTTTACATTCCAGCATCTTTTCAGTCCCAAGAAATTAACATGGAAAATAGAGGGAAAGAAGTTATACTTTTCAATTCTGCTAACTTTTGTACGTTTCCTCTGGGATAGGAAAAGTGTAACAACAGGACAGGAATCAGGGGAGGGAAACTAGTGGTGAATGAGCAGCTAACTGGGCTGTGTATGCAATTGTTTTTAATTTTTACAGCAAGCCCAGGAGTTGTGATCCTCATTTCATGGGACTAAAATTGAACCTAGATGATTTATGTTCAGCCACATAATCAGTGAGGAAGGGCCCATCATCCTTAACTTTAAAATAGGTCTTCCCAGAATCTAAAAAATCCAATTAAATGGGATAAAGGTAGCCACAGGAAAGCTGAGGTTGGTGAGAATTAGCCCCTCTCAGCATCAGTCCTGTCAGGATACAATGAAAGCAAATCGCAGACCAAATATTCCACATATATATATATATTTTTTTCTTTTAGCATATTAGTCTTTTATTATATAGGATAAAATGTTTCAGTGTTTTTTTAAAAATTTGTTTTATTGCTTAAAGTATTACAAAGAGTATTACATATGTCTCCTTCTCCCCCCCCTTGACTTTCCCCCGTCCTCCCCTACCCCCCAGTGTCTTGTGTCCATTGGTTATGCTTGTATGCATGTATACAAGTCCTTCGGTTGATCTCTTACCCCCCCCCCATCCTGCACCCCAACCCTCCCCAGCCTTCCCGTTGTAGTTTGATAGTCTGTTCGATGCTGCTCTGCTTCTGTATCTATTTTTGTTCATCAGTTTATAATGGTCTTTATTATCCATAAATGAGTGAAATCATGTGGTATTTTTCTTTCATTGGCTGGCTTATTTAGCTTAGCATAATGCTCTCCAGTTCCATCCATGCTGTTACAAATGGTAAGAATTCCTTCTTTTTTATAGCAGCATAGTATTCCATCGTGTAGATGTACCACAGTTTTCTAATCCATTCATCTGCTGATGGGCACTTAGGCTGTTTCCAAATCTTAGCTATGGTGAATTGTGCTGCTATGAACATAGGGATGCATATTTTTTTCTTTTATTTTAAATTTTATCAGGGTGACATGAGTCAACATGAACATATAGGTTACATGTGTGGATTACTAATTTAAAAAATCTGCATATAGGACCATGTGCCCACCACCCAAAGTCAAATCTTCTCCTGTCACCTCATGTTAGGACCCTTTCTTCCCCCACCCACTCCTTCTGGCAACCACCACACTGCTGTTTATGTACATAAGTTTCAGTTTTATATTCCACACATGAGTTAAATCATATAGTTCTTAGCTTTCTCTGTTTGACTTATTTCCCTTTGCATATATATTTTTAAACCACATTTATTAGCAAGTAGGCACAAAGCAGGACATCAATATGTTCTGTAAACTTGGAATTCCAATCCTCTGTGCTTCTGGGTTTTCCTACCACCACCCTACAGAAAAGATACTTAAGTCAGACCTGACAATATTCCATATATAGGTTTCTGTTACTCTTTCATTTATTTGTTTAAGCTTCACTCGAGTATATTTTTTAAATTGATTTTGAAAGAGAGAGGAAGGGAGAGAGAGAGAGAAACATTGATATGAGAGAGAAACATGGATTAGTTGCTTCCAATACCTGCCCCAATCAGGGATCAAACCTGTAACCTTTTGATGTACAGGACAAGGCTCTAACCAACTGAGCCACCTGACCAGGCCAGATTTGACTTCTTAATTAGATTATTAAAATTCTTGGAGAGAATGAGTCATATTCTTTTTAATTTTTCCATACTGACTAGCACAGTGCTAGATACATATAGATACATAAAGATGCACAATAAATACCTTTTGGTTATTAAAATTTGTAGCAATATCTTACAAAATATTTGGATCTGTATTTGCTTTGAACTTCTAAAGTGCCTCAGCGGACTAGTGACATTACAGAACTGCCTAGCTCACTTGAAATGATTCAGTGCAATTTGCCATGAGTGATGGAAATGGTATACATTTTGTATAGTTGGGAGTTTTTTCTGTGTGTGTGTGTCAATTCACAGCCTTGCTCCCAACTTATATTACACTTTGTCAAGTGTAAAGTATGAACCATAATATACCAATATCAGTGATGATATTTGGCTTCATTTCAGAATTTTTAAAATTGAGTCTTTCCATTTCCACCGATTTTAATTATGTCAAGCATCAACTTCCGGAAGTAAGCTGTGAGCTCTTACTCCGGCCAGTGCTTGAATGCTCAGGGTTGAAAAAGCATTGCCGTATGGAACCCTGCGGACCTTTGGCCAAAGGGATTTCCTGTCTTCATTCACGTCTTCAGCGAGGAAAGGTGTACCGCTCCTTCTGTTTAGTATGTAATCACTGTACCTGGGCAGCGGTTAGTGCTGAGTGTTTGGTTTGGTTAAGCAATAGCCCTCAGCCACACCGCCAACCTGCAGCCACACCCCAGCCAGGAGGGCCCAGGGCTGGGCTTTCTGTTTGGTGTTTAACCATTGCACAACTGTGTGAAGTTCGGGGGACCTGCTAGGACTTTAGTCTTGGAATATAAGCTTTTGGAGCACCTCTTTGGGGAAGAACAAAAGGAGGAGGACCCACAGAACAGCTCCAATGTAGGTCTGATGACGTCACAAGCCTGGTGAGGTAAGAAAATGCTTATGGAGAAAAATACAAACAAAAAACTTAATTCCTCCTGCCATTGCCCAGAGAGAGGAAGAAGGCCTGTCGATCCACCTCAGCGTTTTCCTAGGCAGGAAATTCGCTCACTATAGCTAGGAAAGGGAGGGATTGCGACTGAATGAGAAAGACTGATGATACTGGAAATTTACTTTGCATCCTTTCCAAATTCACATGGAACTGCATAGCAATGTGTATTCAAATTTAAAAACACTATAATTTGAGGAACTCAAGCCCTGGTGTACATTATTATGTAAATTCCCCCAGGAGAGAAAAACTTCTTTGTTTCAGCCATGCATACACACACACGCACACACACACACACACACACACAGGCACACTCAATTTATTATTACTCTTAACACATCAATTTAGGTAATCTGGTTCACTGTTTATCATTTGAGATTTTAAGTCTGACAACTGGTCGTGTTTGGTTGATCATATATTTTTCAATTTAGAACATTTCCTGCCCAGGAATCTAGCTTGAGTTTTTATGACACATGAGGAATGGCAACTAGAGCTCAAATCTCAGAATTTGAATGATGCTCAATTTAACATCTTTTCATATGTTTCTAGGCTAAAGTCTGTGGTTTCCCCCCAAAATGTATCAAATTGTCTTCCATAATGTGCTACATAAATATATTTATGATAATCTAGGTACTTTAGAATACAGCCATTCTTTTAATATTTCTAGCTTTGACTCATATGTATTTCTTCCCTTGTATTTTCTCCCCAGTCATATGATTATGGATTATTTTATTGAATTTATTGGGGTGACATTGGTTGAAAAAATTACATAGGTTTCAGATGTACATTTCTACAAGGCATCATCCGTATACTGTGTGTTTATCCAAGTGCTATAATTATAACTTAAGGCTAGGCTGACTGCTGGTGGCTCTGTCATGCCTTCTGGGCTTGGATCGTTTAGTATTTGCTGAAATTGCCCATCGCTTGACAATTAATCCTTGGTGTTCCTGAAATCTAGAATAAATTATAAGGTTTATAAATAAAATAAAAGGACAAGCGAGGTCTTAGAATCTCCGACTTCCTTGATATTTGATCTGGTTAATAACTAACACAAGCGGGCTGCTGTTCCTTTTATTTTTAGAAGAAAATACTATCTCCTCCCGGGAGGAAAAACAGATCAATTCAGCCTGCTTACCCGATCGATCGATCATTTAGTAGACAGGAGAAAGCTGGCCTCTTCTCGGTGTGTTGTCTGTGCTCCCCTGCCCTCGCTAACCTTGAGTTGATTTGAAAGGAGGGGAGAATGCCGTGTGCTGCATGCGGCAGCTACCATTCGGCGTGGCCCAGGCGGTGTGCTGCACACATTCCATGGGCTGGATTCTTTAGTTCATTTGAGACAGGAAGCCGGTGATAGAGGCATGATTACCCCTATTCCACATATTAAAAAAACAATGTAACCCTTTTTGTGTTTGTGTTGTTTTGCATTGTTTTTGTTTTTTTATTAATGTGTCCTTTTATTTTTTTTCTTTAAATATACATTTTTATTGATTTTAGAGAGAGAGGAAAGGAGAGGGATAGAGAGATAGAAACATCCATGAGAAACATCAATCGGCTGCCTCCTACTCACCCCCTACTGGTGAGCTAGCCTGCAACTGGGCCATGTGTCATGGCTGGGAATCGAACCACTGAGCCACACCCGCCAGGCCTAATGTGTCCTTTAACTAAAAAAAAGGGGGGTGGTGGTGGAGAAATCATCTTACAGAGGCCTAGAATCCCAAAAGTTATGATAAAGATTATAGGGCAACATATCATTGAAAATATCAAAAACACACACTAAAAGAATTTGTCTATCATCTCAACAGGATGCTTCCCCAGTGGCTGTTGTCTGCATCAATTTCACAGGTGGCAAATGAGTTTTCCTAAATTCTAGCCCATGATTCTGACGTAAAATATTGACTGTTGGAAGTTACCTTTTGGGTCTGTGCTACAACACTCCAGTTACAAATTTACCTTATTCATTCATTCATCCATTTATCCTGAGAAAAAATGAAAACAGTGATTCTTGGGAGGCAGGAAACAATCTTCCATACACTCAAGAAATCCGATTATGACTGGGCTTGTTCTCAAACCCGCTCTTTAGTCAGTCAAGTCTGAAAATTGTTTCTCTGGCCCGGCTGGCGTGGCTCAGTTGTTGAGTGTCAACTATGAACCAGGAGATCACGGCTCAGTTCCTGGTCCTGGCGTATGCTCGGGTTGTAGGCTCGATCCCCAGTGTAGGGTATGCGGGAGGCAGCCAATCAATGATTCTCTCTCATCATTGATGTTACTATCTCTCTCTCCCTCTCCTTTCCTCTCTGAAATCAGTAAAAATATATTTTAAAAAGAAAAAGGAAATTGATTCTCTGTTGCAGTTCATCTGACTGACCCATAATGTATCCACAAAAGGAATCTTTTACAGCGATTCTGCCATCAGATAAGCACTTAGTTATTCCACACCTGCTGTATTTGAGGAATTATTCCAGGAGCTTTGCTGCATTATCTCTAATCCTCATAGTAGCCCTAGGAAAAGTACTGTCCCCATTCTACAGGTGAGGCGGCTGAGTACTGCCTCAAAGTCAGATGACTATGCTGAAGTCATTTTTTTTTTCTCTCTCACTAAGTGTTAATGCTCTACTGGGAACTTGATGCCAGACATCCCACTTCTTAAGATTGATTAACTCATAGCAGGAGAAGTTGGGCTGTAGGGTCACTGTTATTGGAGGTCAGTGGTGTGTGGCTGAGGGAAAATTGGCTGGGAAATGAATTTATGCTTGAGGCTCAGAACCCTGAAACCTTGTGCTGGAGTCTGCCTGAACTGGCTGGGAAATTTCAGAAATTTTGTGAGGTGGTATTAAAAAGTTAAATTCTATGAAAACATAGGCAAACATTATATTAAAAACAAAGTTAATAAATACTCAGAACTCATCATTTACTAATTACTTTAGTGTCCTATGTTTTTTACATCTATTGTATCTATATGGTAGAAATATTGTATAATGGTGTGCAACTATACACCTCTTCTTTTTTTAAAATATATTTTTATTGATTTTAAGAGGAAAGGACAGGGAGAGAGAGATAGAAACATTAATGATGAGAGATAATCATTGATCAGCCTCCTTCATACCCTTTAATGGGGATCGAGCTTGAAACCCGGGCATGTGTCATGACCTCCTGGTTCATAGGTTGACACTCAACACTGAGCCACACCAGCTGGACTATACACCTCTTTTCAACTTTGTGTTTAATGACTTAACGTTACTCACTTGAAATCAGCCATGACAGGAGTTTACACCATGGAAATTGACTATAAATCAGGTTCAATTTAATGTTTTGTCGCTTGACTATGCTTAAGAATGTGATGAAGAAAACATTAATGCGAATTAAACATAAAAGTTGCCTGTCTTTAGCTGTTACATGAGAATAACGCACAAAAAATTTCTGAGGAAAATTTTCTTCCAGAATTGAAAAAAAAAATTATTATCTGTTTCAGCAAAGAATGTGCTCATGTCATTAACAAGCACATGAAATTCCAACATTTGTGCTTATTGTTTCACTTTCATCCAACTAGTTAATGTAAACGAAATATCAACTGACATTCATGTCAGAACTAGACTTGTTTTGTCAGTTGCAACCATAGGTAGACTATATAAATAGAGGAGTCCAGAAAAACTCAAAACATCCTGTGAAAATTAATTTGTCCAAATAAAAAGAAAGTATTGTTTAATCCTTATTTGTAAACCATATAACACATCCCTTATTTATAATAATAAACATTTTTGCTTTTGTAGAACCAGTTGTTAAACATTTGCTACCACACCTCTGCCTGTGTGGTTTGTTCTGCAAACTTTTCACAGGCCAGAACTGCAGAGCCAAATTCATGCCTTCCCCAAACCATTGGCACCCTTTGAATATAGTTGAAATCGGAACATAGCTCTTTATCCTGTAATTAAAAAAAAAAAAGAAGAAGAAGAAGAGCTAAAAAGCATGTCAACTTCTGGTGTTGAATTTTCTGCATTAGTCCACCAGCAAGATTGAATACTGCCAAGAAGTCTTCAAACTACCCAGAAGCGGGTTACAGATAAGTTTCTCCTGAAATGTCATGCATTTTGTTGCTATATGTTCATGTACCCTTTTTTGCTAAAGAAGATTATAGGCTCCATTTCCGGCTATCTCTGGCTTAAGCAGTAGGATTCCACCCCACACCCCGCCACACCCAGAACAGTAAGTTAATACATTTTATGTGTTAGTATATCAAGCTAAGAAAACATTAAGGATTGAAAAATTGGAAATTCAAACTGGTCTTGTATTTACTTAGTTGAGTGAATTAAAAGTAGTTTAAGAGCATATCTATTTCTGGTTTTGTTTTACTTTTAACCTGTACCACTCTCTAGAAACACGGTGATCTGTGGATTGTCACGCATATTTTTATATGCTTAGTTACTTCTCCCTTAATGGGTTTCGAACTGTTGCTACAACACTATGTTTTCTTATTACATTCCACACTGTGGAAGGTAGGGCTGTTTTGTTGATTTTAGCTTAAGAATTAGCAAACTTTCTGTGACCAAATTTTTCACTTTCTCTGAGCAAACTTTAATACACAAAATATTGAGAGCTGCCCTCCTTTCCATCATGCTCCGATGGTTATCTAATATTTATTAATGGGGGAAAATGAATGAATGAATGAAAGAAAGAAAGAAAGAAAGAAAGAAAGAAAGAAAGAAAGAAAGACAACTAGAGACCTTTCCGATATTTTCTGGAAAAGTGCTGATGTAGAATTAGGGATGGTTGAGTGGAAGGGATGAAAATAATAACTGGGCAAGTTATTTTTGACTCAGGTTTGAACAGTCATCTGATGGAGACAGATCATATCTGCAGAGTTCTTGGCTCCCCTAGGAAAGTAGATGGATTGCCAAGTAATGGGAGTCACAATACACATTTTCCTGCTGATGAGGCAGAATTTTTTTTTTCTGGTTCTGATGTTAAGCATGTGTCAGGTTCTCTCCCTTCTTGAGATGTCTGTTTTTACCTAATTTTTCAGAAATGATCTGAAAGGAAACCCTGATGCAGTTTTTGGTCTCTTGTGATTTTGTTGTTGCTTAGAGGGGAGCAATGTGGGTTAGAATAATGTGTTTTTAGGGCCTTCCCACACCACAAATGCTGTGTCTTCATTCACAGCAGGTTAATAGCCATTTATTTGTTCTCTCTCTCTCTCTCTCTCTCTCTCTCTCTCTCTCTCTCTCTCTCTCCCTCCGTCCCTCCCTCCCTCTCCCTCTCTCTCCTAAAACTGATAGATTAACCAGGGTGTCAAAACACCTTACAAATCTCACTGTGGGCTGAGAAAAATTTAGCCAGGGACAACGTAGTTGAGGTGCCCCAGTCCCTCCTGTTAATGCATGTGGTCTCAGTCACTCGTGGCTGAGAGGGATGGGTTTCTGACAGCAGGGAGCTGGCCTGCCTGCCTGCATGACGAGGGGCAGGCCCAGAAACTGGAGGACCGGTGGCCTCATGATAGAGCTGCGGAGATGGATTACTTACATGCCAATACAAAGTGTGGAATCCATGAGATACCAGCTCTAAGGGTTCTTAAGATATACATACCTAAGGAATCACAAATAATGGAGTCTCTACAAAGGGTATGTGAAAGTAGACCCCATCAAGAATTCCCCTCAAACTAACTGCACAGAAGTCTGTCCCTAATATTTCCTTCTGCATGATACTTGTGAACATGCAGTATGAGATCAAGGTCTCTCAGAGGTTGACAGAGGCTTGCATGGCCTTTTCGTGTTGTTTTCGAGGCTCTCAGTGTATTAAAGTACTAAAATAATGACACAGCAGGGTTATCAAAATGGGAGAATATTTTAAATGCTTCCATGTGCAAATTGCAATGTTGCACCCAAGCATGAAGGTGACAGAATGTTCCTGTTTTTGAGATAAAGTGTTGGTTCACAGGAAACCTGGGTGATTTATTATGAAAAAATGGGGCTGAAGTTCAAAGCTCTGTGTGGTGAATGTTGCCTTTTTTCAATCCTGTCAGTATAGCTCTGGGCTCGTATTTGGAGATGGTTGTCAAGAGTCTACATTTGAGGCCCTAAGTGAATGGAAAGCCCGGGCTAACTGACCTCCTGTAGCCCATGTTCTCGAACTCCCTGCCTACCCCAACAGAGAGTGACGTAAAGCCTGGCATGTTGAGGACTTCATGGTGTACATGAGAAAGCTTGAACTCCGAATCCTTGTTCCCCCATTTACTTGTTGTGTAACCTTACATGAGGTAGTTAGGTTTGCTATTCCTAAAATGGAGCTAATAATGCTTATTTCCCACAGTTGCTGGGAAGTTAGGAAATAGCGAGTGTAATGTATCAATCCCATAGTGCAGTGGTCGGCAAACTCATTAGTCAACAGAGCCAAATATCAACAGTACAACGACTGAAATTTCTTTTGAGAGCCAAATTTTTTAAACTTAAACTATATAGGTAGGTACATTGTTATTAACTTAATTAGGGTACTCCTAAGCTGGCCTTTGCTAAAAACGTCCTCAATCTGATTGAGGTACGTACCCCTTCCAACCCTCCCATCCACACTCGTCTTGTATACTTGTTTCGTCTATCTCCTTTCCGAAAACCGACTTCTGCGCATGGGCCACGAAGTTTCAATCGCACTGTATGTGCGCGCCCGCACGTGGTATTTTGTGGAAGAGCCACAGTCACGGGGCCAAAGAGCCGCATGTGGCTCAAAAGCCGCGGTTTGCCGACCACTGACATAATGGATATTCAAGTATCAGATACCATCACCACCAACACAGACACACACGCTCACACACGGTCATACACTCATGCATCAGAGCTAGAGACCCAAGTTTTGGTTTTGAAGATCTGTTGAGTGTAACTAACTACACTGCCGACCTGGGCCCAGTTCACCTCAATGAGGTCCCCTGTTCAGCCTCTACCCCACCCGGCAACCTCCAGCCTCTCCTGCTCCCCTGCCCCCACCTGCCCTTGGGAATGAAGATAGTTTGCACATCTGATCGGAATGTCTCATACTGCGCATGTGAGAACATTTGACAGAATGAGGACTTCACAAAGAGGACGGGCGATACCCAAAGGGCAATGGAGCAGCTACAGTTTCCCTGACCTGACGGTTGTCAGCCATGGTTCCCGGGCCCTGCCGCTAAGAGAGACACCTGGCTGAGAGCTGAATGCACTAGGAGTGAAGAATTCAAGTGCGGTTCCTTGTGGTCCCTGGTGCGGGGTCTTTAACTGTTTGGGACGGAGGGCTTCTGCCGGCCAGGCTGTCCTGGCTCCTTTCCCTGGAATGCTGAGATTGAACAGCAGCAATGCTTTGTGGATCCCGCATTTCCTGGTTTGTGATGAAGGAACAGCCTCCTGGCTGCTCTTTAGCTGCGGGCCCCACAGGTCACCTGCACTTCATGGCAGAAGAAAAGGGAAATCATCACACACATTACAGTCATGTGATGTTTACAGTCAGCAACGTAGACTTTGAACTTGGAAGGTGCAAGGAGGGTGACTGTACCGAGCATGGAAAGTCCCAAACATGGGAAGCTATGGGGCGGGAGGGGATTGGATCCCTGGCAGAGGTTCACCCCGGAATAATTTGCCTTCGTTTAAGCCAGTCATTGTATTGTCATGGGAAAGGCTGGAGATGTCCTGTTAGGCGGAAAAAGGCAGGATATGAAGTTGTTTATATATTGTGTGAAGCTGGTAAGTAGATGGACAGACTGAAACAAATCCTGGGAAAAAATGTAACCCCTAGCACGGGGTTAGGTTGCTATGGTTAGGGCTGACCTCTCTCCCCTTTCCCCACACTTCGTGTGCTTATATGTTCATGTGCATATGTGTGTATAATTGCATGTATTTTTATGCATGTATATTATATATAAATATATGCACACAAACATACATGTTCTCTTTAATGAGAAAAGGTTTCACGGTAAACATTGGGGAAAGATTGGAAATGTTTGTGAGCGGGGCAGATGCACAAGAGAAGGAGGTTTTATATTTTAAAAGAAGACTGAACACTTTGACATACACTACGGACTACACTTTAAAGTCCACCAGAAGACGAGTGCATTTTACACCCCGTCCTGCAGATCCCTGTGCTCTACGGCAGGCACAAGGCTCTTCCTTCTCTGTGGCGATTCTCGATATAAATCACGGCTTTGTTTTCCTTGGTTTAAGTGACATTCCTCTTTGATCATTCCTTCACACAAGGAAAAGATATTTCCTCGTGCGAAGCCGTGGTTAACTTCTCACAGCCTCGGACAACAAAGGGGCCCCTGTGCCCAGCCGGCAGGAATTCCTCCTGGAGGACAGGGAGGGCCCCCAGCTGACCCGTATCCAAGGAAGATGTTGCGAGGCTTGCAAAGCTTGTTCTGAGAAAGGAGCCCAGCTGGGGACCTTTTCTTTCTATTCAGAGACTGGCCCTGCCTGGGGTGGGGGTGGGAGGGGACCCATGAAAGAAAACCCGAAAACAAGCCTGAATACATTTACAAATTACAAGGGAAAGTTACTGCTTGCAAGCAGTGCTGGGGCCAACTCGGGGCTTATCATAGTTAGAACTTAACTCCACTTGGAAAGAAACTTTGTTTTTCTTCCCAGGAAAGTTAAAGGCGGGAACAGAGACGGACTGGCCGCTGTGTGGTAAAAGCACCGAGTAAATCCCCGTCTGAGGATAAGCCAGGGTTTGGGGGCGGGCTTAAAGGGCCCTGGGCTGCTACTCCTCACCCACCAGTGAGTCCCTGTGACAGGTTGCCACCAGTTATTATTATGAACTGGGAATCTCATCAAGGGGGGCCCGTAGCTGGGCATGCATGGCCCCTCCCCGTGTAACCCAGCCCATCCTGTGGTTTATGTCCCACCCTGCCTTCTTCTCTGCCACCCACAAACCCTCCCCTCCATGGCCTTCCTCGCATCCTTTGACTCCCCCTTAGACTCTGGGAGGGTTTCTAGAACGACATCCCATACCTGCTAGTGGGTCCGGCATGTCCTTGGCCCTCCAGTAAATGCCACTGCCCGCCCCCTTCATCCTTTTCCCTTCTTTGCACAGAAATACCCCTTCCTGTGATAGGTCCTTAAGTTCCCGGTCCCTGAAAGCTCCTTTAAGAAAATAGAGGTGAGATGAGAAGAAATGAGAGGTGAGGAGAGCCAGCTTTCACCATTGAGGGGCCCCTCTTCACCAGCCTATTTCTTTTTTCTTTTCCTTTTTTTAATTTCAGAGAGAAGGAGAGAAGGGGGTGGGGGGGGGGAGAAGGAGAGAGAGAGAGAGAGAGAGAGAGAGAGAGAGAGAGAGAAACATCAATGATGAGAGAGAATCATCATCTCTCTGCTGCCTCCTGCACGCTCCCCACTGGGAATCCAGCCTGCAACAGGACACGTGCCCTAGCTGGAATTGAACTGTGACCTCCTGGTTCATAGGTCAACACTCAACCTGAGCCACACCACTGGGCAACAGCCACACTATTTCTTGAAAGTTGGAAATTAAGAACCATGAGAAGACTGGCAGCTGCCATTTGGTGCTTCCGCCACCTGCTTGTCCTGATCCATGCATTATTTGTACACTTCACGTCTAGAACAAACTAAGGCCCAGGGAGGCTGAGAGATTTGCTCATGGCCACACAGCCGATAAGTAGTGGGGCTAACATTCAAACTCAGGCACTTCTGAGTTCTCCAGGACTCCTCGCCGCCACCACCCCCCTTTCCACTAAGCAAAGCTGCTTTCACACAGACTCCCAGACTTCTGGTCACCAGCAGCATTTGCCCCCAACATCTGTGGGTGGCCAAACAGCCTCAGGAGATGTGAGAAATCCCCTTCCTAGCTCCAGATGGCCCACTTGAAAACTAAATTTCTAGCAGAGTGAAAATTCCATTGGTTGTGCAGATAACTTGGCTGGTTAAATATCAAGCTCTGTAAGTCTCTGTTTACTAATAGATCCATGGAATGTGACCCCCTCAGGCCTTTACTGTACTTGAATACGCTGCAAAAAATATCTCCCCACTTTAGAATCTCTCTTGGGGGGCTGGGTGAAAAGGGGAAGGGCTTACAAAGTATAAAGTGGCGGTCACAAAATAGTCATGAGGATATAAAGTGCAGCCTAGGGAACATAATAATATTGTATGAACTATGTACTGTGCCAGGGGGTGCTTGAAATATTGGGGAGACACTTTGTAAAATATATGATTGCTATACACCTGAAACTAGCACAAAATAATATTGAATGTAAACTGTAATTGAAAAATAAAAATGTAATTTTTTATTTTAAAGAACCTCTAGGCCAGCACCATCCCATAGAACTTTCTGTATAAAGAAAATGCTCTAGCCCTGACCGGTTTGGCTCAGTGGATAGAGCGTCGGCCTGCAGACTGAGGGGTCCCAGGTTCGATTCCGGTCAAGGGCATGTGCCTTGATTGTGGGCACATCCCCAGTAGGGGGTGTGCAGGAGGCAGCTGATCGATGTTTCTCTCTCATTGATGTTTCTAATTCTCTATCCCTCTCCCTTCCTCTCTCTAAAAAAATCAATGAAATATATTTTTTAAAAAAGAAAATGCTCTAGGTCTACACCGGTGGTTCCCAACATGGGGCACATGCCCCACAAGGGGGGCAAATTTGATTTTTAGGGGGGGGGCAGTTTGAGAATGAGTTATTAACAGTGAATTTTTTTTCATTTCTTATTGTTCTAGGGGCCTCACATACAGTATATAAACATATATTGTGACATATTTATGCATTTCAGTTCTCTATTACATGCTTTGAAACTTTATTTGCTATTTTTTCGTATCACTACATTTTTTTTAACAATTTCTTAGTGATTTCTTCCTCAGTACTTCAGCTGTCCTTTCGTTCTTTTATGTTTCTCTTTCATGGATGCCATGTTCTTTGGAAGCTTGTTTAGACCAAGTGAATGGCCTTTAGGCTTCCTCCACGTGAATAGGAGTTCACTTTTTGAATAATAAGAATTATATATGTCACAGGGTGGGGGCCTCCGGATTTTAGAGATGCTCAGGTGGGACATGGCCAAGAAAAGGTTAGAGACCACCGGTCTACACTGTCCACTACGGCAGCCACTAGCCACATGTGGCTCGTTGGCAGGGAGTTTGCATATTGGACTGCGCAGCCTTAGAGGGCTCTGGAAGGTTGATTGCTGGTGCCCACATTTTTATAATACTTTGCCTATGAACTCACTTATATCACTGGATCATAATTGTTTGTTTCTGTTTTGGCTACCTCACTGGGTTGTAAACTTTCTGTCTTACTCATCCCATTATGATCATTTATGAGCACCTAGCCTGGCCCACAGTGCTAGAAGTTGAATAATTAATGTAGGTTAAAGGGATGTGAGTTGGTATTTTCACAAGCATTATTGTCCTGGCTTTCTATCATCTGGTTTACCCTTCCTCAGGGCATTGCTGTTATGACTGGCTTGATTTCCAAATCTTCAAATGAAGCTCCGACTGATCACTTTCCTCAAAAGAAATCACTTTTTAGCTGATTATTTTGGTTGTTTGCCTCTAAATATTATTTCTCTCAGTCAGCAATTTTCAACCTTTTTCATCTCATGGCACACATAAGCTAATTGCTAAAATTCTGTGGCGCACCAAAAAACATATTATACTTTTTGCTGATCTGACCCCCCCCCCCCCAAAAAAAGTATAATTTTTATTCATTCACGCCAGAACGCTATTGTGTTGGCTGTTGTCATTTTTTAATTTGACAACCTAAGGGAAAAGAGGTCAGTGCCCCTGACTAAACAGTCACCTATTGCATGTTGTAAAAGTTCTTGCAGCACCCTGGTTGAGAATTGCTGCTCTAAAAGAATGGTGGTGCAGGGGATAGAAAACTGCCCAGTACCTTCTTACCTTCTCCAGCTGAATGAGCTGCCCTTTCCCTGTGCACACTGCTGGCATTCTGAGATCTCTGGGCACCATCATCCTGGGGACACGTTGGTCTCTTTCCTGTGTTTAGTGCTCCATTTCCTATTTCTCTTGCCTTCTCCTCCTGGATTCTCTCTTCATTTGCTTGTTACATTGTCCAATAGCCTTCTTCCCAGGAGGGAAGATATATGGATGGATGTTTTATATATCTGAAAATACATTTAACCTGCCCTCTCACTTAATTGGTAGTTTGGCCAGGTTTAGATTGATGTGTGTGTGTGTTTAATAAGTTTGAAACCATTCTGATCCCCAGTCTATGTTTGTATATGATCTGGGGTTTTGTTTCTTTCTCTTTTTTTTCCCTGGAAGCCTGTAAGATCTTTACTTTTCACTGGAGGTAACAAATGGCCCCATTTTTTCCCCATTTGTTCAATGTTCTGTATACTTACAACTGAAATATCACAATGTTGTATCTTGGCTTGAGTCTATTTTTATCCACTGTGTTTGTCAGTTGGTCAGTGCTTTCATCTAGAAACTCGTGTCCTTTAGTTATGAGGGAGTTTCTTATGTTATTTTGTTGACAAAGTTTTCCCCACCCTTTGTTTGCTCTGTCTTTAGGGAACTCCAATTATATGGATATTGGACCTCCTGGATGGTCCTCTAATGTTTTTATCTTTTCTATTTCATTTTCCACGTCTTTATCTCTTTTGCTACTTTATGTGAGATTTCTTCACCTTTTCCTTCTGGATTCTGTATTTAAAAGTTCATTTTTGCTGTTTTGTTTTTATTTCCAAGAGCTTTTTTTGTTGCCTTTCTCTGATTTTTCTTAATAGCCTTTGGTTCTTTTTGTTTTTTGTTCTTTTTTTGTAAGAGAATATTTATTTGATAAATCATAGAGTATGAAAAGTAATTCCTTAAAAAAAATGGGTTTAGGAAACAAGTTATCAAGATAAAGGAACGGCCTTTAGAGCTTGGGAGTGAGGAAGCTAATGGTAACGTGCCTGGGACAGAGAGCACAGTGGTTCCTCTGTTCTAAGGGTTTTCAGGGTGGAGATTTTAGGGGAGGCCCCAGGGGGAAGCTCTCAATAGACTATTCAACAGTTTCTTATTCTTTTTGCATGCAAGTGACATGATGAAAATTATTATTGTCCATTATTTTGTTTCTTCTCCCTCTTTGTTTCCAGAGGTTTTCTTGTTGATTGGTTGGTTGGTTTCCATTTCTGTCTCTCCTGTGAGAGACTTTGCTCAGATGTCTGGAGAGGGTGAGAGGGTGGCTGCCAGCAATCCCAGAGTGAAGGGGCAGGGAGCAGGTGAGGGTCTCAGCATTTCATATTTACACACTTAACCACTTGGTTTGGGGTTCAGTACCCCTGCCCTTTGCTGTGTGTTCCCTACTGTGTTCCAGGTCCAGAAACCCTGTTTTACCCTTTCCAGATGCTATACTTATATGCTTTAGTTGAGATGGAGAGTGGAAACCACCTGAAATCCAAGTGCGGAAAAGGATTTAGGAACCAACTGCTCTTTTCTTTTTTCTTTTCTTTTCTTTTCTTTTCTTTTCTTTTCTTTTCTTTTCTTTTCTTTCTTTCTTTCTCTCTTTCTTTCTTTCTTTCTTTCTTCCTTCCTTCCTTCCTTCCTTCCTTCCTTCCTTCCTTCCTTCCTTTCTCTCTCTCTCTCTCTCTCTCTCTCTCTCTCTCTCTCTCTCTCTCTCCCTTTCTTTTTTTAAAATATATTTTTATTGATTTCAGAGAGGAAGGGTGAGGAAGAGACAGAAATATCAATGATGAGAGAGAAGCATTGATCGGCTGCCTCCTGAACGCCCCCAACTGGGGATCGAGCCTGTGCCCTTGACCAGAATCAAACCTGGGACCCTTCTGTCTGCAGTCTGATGCTCTATCCACAGAGCCAAATCAGCCAGGGCCCAACTGCTTCTTAAACACTTTCCAAACTATCCTGGTTTTAGCCCTTCCCTCTTTATTCCCACCTTCATGATGCCTTTAAAGATTCTACAGTCTATGATCAGCTAGTCCTTGGTTATCTGTATTGCTGATTTACTAGGTCAGTTACTGCACACTCATGGACTTTTTAAAATATATTTTTATTGATTTCAGAGTGGAAGGGAGAGGGAGAGATAGAAACATCAATGATGAGAGAGAATCATTGAGTGACTGCCTCCTGCATGCCCCCTACTGGGGATCAAGCCCAAAACCTGGACATGTGCCTTTGACCGGAATGGAACCCTGGACCCTTCAGTCCACAAGCCAGTGCTCTATCCACTGAGCAAAACTGGCGAGGGCACATTCATGGACTTTCTGTTTTATCTCCTTTTTTGCTCTCTCTATAAGTTTATGCCCATTTTTTTCTTTTAATGGAAGGTGGCTGGGTACATTTGTTCTCTCTGCCACTCTGCTGCCCATCCATCACGTCAGCTCAGTAAGCTAAATGCTGAATTCAGGATCTCTCAAATACTGCACACGGTTCTCCTTCCAGCTCTCCTGTTTATGGAACCACCATTCTTCCTGTCTGTCTGCCTCCAAAAATAAGAATAATTTAATATTCCTTCTTTTGTAACACAGATCCCTGCTTTCATGGATTTCTGGCATTTTTCCTCTTACAATTCAGTACATAGCAAAAATCCTACTTTGTATTCCTTTTTGAAGAAACAAAGATAATGAGATGCAATCATTGGAATCAAGGAACTTCCAGTGTAGTGTGTGTGTGTGTGGGGGGGGGGGGGGCAGGGGGGTACGGGGGGGGGGGAAGGAAGGTAGAAAACTGACTAAGAGATGATGATGATAATGTCGATGATGAAGATAACAAATGAAAAAAATCTTAGCTAACCCTGTTGAAATTGTAGTTTGTGCCAACCACTGTGCTAGATCCTCTACTGTGTTCTTTCACTTGATCCTAATTACTCTCTGGAAAAGGTACTTTTAATTGTCATTTTACATGTAAGGAAACAGGTACTGAGGCAACAAAATTTTTTCAGGGCATTATAGATAATATATGCATAAACCAATGTGCGAAGAGAAATGAGGGATAGTAGAAAGTAATGTTTAACTTGAAAATCAATGAAAGCTTGAGAAAGTAGATTTCCAAATTTGTTTTTTCGTCTGGATTCCCTTAGATGGGACCACACACCAGGCTCTTTCATCACTTCACTTAATTCAAAGTGTTAACCTTAGCAAGTCTCTCCGGACCTAACCCTTTTCATGTTCCCTGATGACTACTAACAGGTGAGGCTTTCAAATATATTGTCATCATGCTGTCATTCACTGCTCAACAACCTATTCTCTTTACCAATCATGTCATGTTTGGTCTTCTGGGCCTGTTTTCAAGAGCCTCAGTAAGTTGGTCACGTGTGCCAAATCCATCCCCCATATCCACAACATGGGTCCACTCCATTGTGTTTTTACACAAGTCGTATTCTTTGCTACCCTTTTGCTTTTTTCAATTTATTTTTTAAATATTTTTTTATTGATTTTTAGAGAAAGCGGGGAGGGAAAGGGAGAAAGAGGGAGAGAAACATCAATGTGAGAGAAAACATTGATCAGCTGGCCTCCTGTATGCCGCTGAACTGGGGATGGAACCCAAAATCTGAGTATGTGCCCTGACAGGGAATCAAATCAGCGACCTTTTAGTGCACCGGATGGTGTTCAACCACCTGAGCCACGCCAGCCAGAGCACTACCCTTTTGCTTTTACTAAAACTTTCCTCTTTGCCTATAAACCCTTTCTTGTCAGCCCAATCCCACTGGGATGTCTTTTTCTCCCAAGCTCCCATGATGCTTAGCACTGATTAGCTGTACCAGTCATTGGGTCCTCAACACGTACAACCCAATTAATGTTAATGCTAGCTTGTCCAACAAATTAGTCATGCACCTAAGGCACCAGCAAAGCAAGTGTGCCAAAAATACTTTCTTTTGAAAGAATTTATTATTTCAAAGAATCATCCTCGGAAAAAAATAGAATTTCTTTGAAGTGTCTTTTTTTATAGTTGTTGTTTTTATTTTGATACATGATCTTTTACTATGCTTAGAGTTTGTAAAATTCTTACTCTGTCTCTGGATATTGTTCATTTTCATCTTAGAAGGTTCTTGGGTAAATGGACCATGTCTTACACATTTCTGTATAATTATACTCAAGGTAGACCCTCATTGAAGATAGGATGTTTTTAACATCATATGTCATTTTTTTTAAAGACATGCAATGTACCACCTCAATGTAAGTCAGCGTGTGAAGAAATACAACATGTGGATAAACAATGATGAAGCCAGGGCCCTTCCTTCCTCAGAGTTTACAGTCTAATGGAGGGAATGTTATATAAATGAATTATTGTCATCCAGGGCATACAGTGAGCAGACCCATCCAAGAGGTTGAAGGTCCTATAGAAAGTAAAAGAACAGAGTAGTTACCTTTAGTTGGATTTTTTTTTAAATCTTCATGGAGGAAGTGGTGTATGAAATAAGTTTTGAAGGATCAGTAGAATTTTGCAAAATATTGATGGTCATGGAGGCAAGCCAACTGGGGAAAATAACACGTACAAAGGCATAGAAACAGAACAATACAGACAAGTTTAGAAAATAGTGAAAAATCCAGATTGGCTGGAAATAGGTGTGGCTTAAGGAGTTTCAGAGGTAATGCTGGAAGGCCAGTGGTGCCATATTGTGAAAGACCCTGAATGCTTAGCTGAGTGCACTAAAGACTGGTAGGCAATGCAGAACTACTTAAGGCTTCTTAACAGGGGAGTGGCTTGTAGGATAAGAGCATTTTTTTTTTTAAATTGTGTCTATAGATAGTGAATTATTCTAATAATCGATAAATTGGTAAAAGTCTACACATTTGCTTTACTTTCAAATTCTATACATCATTTTCATTATGAGCAAAGCTACTAGTATTTTCTAAATTATGTATTTTGTTAAAATATTTTACGTGTGCTCATTGAAACTTTATTGATATGTCTCCAAGAAGCAAATGCCTTGAATTTCTTTCTGCTGAATTGAAACCTTACCCGTCAGAGAAGAGACGTGTTGTCAAGTCATGTTTGTCAACAGCAATAAAGAGCAATAGCTTTGGGTTATTGAACAATTCCAACATGCCCAGCACGGGCTAAATAGCTCACATGTTGTGCCATTTAAATCTCACTGCAACCTTATTTCAGAGAAGAAATACTGAGGTGTGGGTAGATTGTTCAGTGAATGGTGAATGTCAGGAGCTGGGCCTGGTGAACTTCAAAGCTTGTCTGCCTGGGCTGACTGCTCCAGATCGGGAGCTCCATCCCCCGTATCACTGCCTAGCGCCTCTGAGCACACGCTCTCTGTCACTTCGTTGATGCAACTTGGCTGTGACACAGAGGCAACTTGCAGACCTCAATTTTCCACTTTTTTGTTGTTATAGGAAGAGAAGTTAAGAGAAACCTAATGGACAATCTTCACAACAGGTAAGCTGTTTTCTTGTTTTAATGCTATGGGAGGAAAAGTCTATTCTTTCTATTATCCATTAAATTTTCGATTACTCGGTCTTTCACTACAGTTTTTCTTATCTAAGACATTAAAACCAGTAGGCAGAGTAAACCCCAAAGTCTGTTTCTTTCTGGCACATTCGGGTTTGAGTAGAACTCGAGTTCCTCTTTACTTCTGTTGTTTGGGGCTACAATTCTCAAACACGTGAGACCCAGCTAGATCTTCACCCTGGAAGATTTTCAGTTATTCTATCTCCCAAGGCAATGTGGGGTTTCTGCAATAAAGACCATTGCTCCAAAATAGTGATTCTTAAGGTATGTTCCCAGGACCAACATCATCAGCCTCACGTGGAACTTGTTAGAAATGCAGATTCTTGGGCCCCACCCCAGTCCTGCTCAGTCAGAAGTCTGGGGGTGCGGCCCAGCCTCCTAGGATATTCTGGTGCACTCAAGGTTAGGAGCCAGGCCCTAGGATTGCAGGCCTTCCTTTCTTTTATTTCTCTCTGGGTCTTCTCCCCAACTCCCTTACCATTTCCATCTTCAGCCCGACATGGGGATAGGATCTGCTTACTCCAGTGGAACCAGCCTGTTCTCCCTACTGGGATCCTGAAAGTAGTGTGTGCATTGTCTTTGTTTGCCTCTGCAAATTCTAGATGATCAAGCTGCCTCCTTGATGCAAAACCTTATCTACCTTTATCTTGCCTCATTAGAGGGTGCATTTAAGAGAGAGTGTGTCAGAGGTGGTATCCCGCCTCCCTGTAGCATTCCTGTGATCCTGAGCTGGTACTGCGTTCCCCCTGACGTGCACCCTGGACCCCACCTGCACCATTATCTGTTCACCTTTGCCCACAAGCCTCTTCTAATCTTCCCAAGGTTACTCAGGCACTCCCCACCTTATGTAACAGATGGTATAACATTTCAATACAACACATTATTAGTCATGTCTTTATATAACTGTCTCCTATCCTGGATTGTACACTCCTTCCAGATCCCTGGAATCAAGTCCAGTACTTGCCACATCATATAGATGCTCAAGACATGTTTGTTGAATGAATGGGTGATGAGGCCTTTAACAGACAGGGGAGATCTTCTGCCTTTTTGTGTCCTAATAACTGGTAGAGCGTCTAGCCTCCAGTAGGAACTTTACTCAGTCTTTTCAAGTGCAAAATCTATTTTTACTGTAATTCAAAAAAACTTTGGGATCCCAATTCTGCACACCAAGGTTCCTCTACAGATATGGGACAGTCTGTTTTTTTCTTGTCCTCTATTTTAGGCTCCCAGCCCCGAGTCCACATTTATAAAAAAGGTGATTGGGTGTGATGTTCTCTAAGATTCGCTGTGGGATCCAGGGGGAGGAGCTGGACCCTTGCACACCCCATAGGCTCCTTCCTCTCCCAGCCTCTCCCTCAGAATTATTGTCCACACATACAGGCGGGAGAGAGAAACCCAGATTCCCCCATTTGGGGGTTGATAAGCAGTCATTGCATTAAAAGAGGCCTAAATAGAATTGCAGGAGCCTTTGACTCCATGGTGGTCTGGCCAGACGACTGAATAAACCTCATGGCCAGCTTACAGGAGACACTAATTGTCTCAAATATTTACCACGTCACTCCCTCCCTAACTTTACTACGTGGCAGAACACCTACACTGTTTGTGCCCTGATTCTCGTGTTTCTGAGACCTTCCCCATACAAAGTCCCTCTCTTGAAATTACCGTAGATCAAGCATGTCAAACTCGCGACCTGTGGGCCGCATGTGGCCCACAATGAATATTTTTGCGGCCCAGCCAATATAACGGTGTGAGCAGTTATTTATAATTATGAAAGGAAATAGGTCTCCTGTCAGATCCAGAATTACTGACATTCACCTTGGGTCAGTTTTGGAAATAATCACTGCGAACAAGATTTCCCCCGAAGCAGGAAAGATAATAGCGGAGAAGAGATGCCAAGTGTCAGGAAGAAAACATTAATTTTATCACTGCTCTTGTTCTTTTTTTTTATACTATACTTTTCAAAATAAACCTACGTTTCTATGAAAATTGGAGCTTTTGGGGGTTTTCGGGGGCCCACATAAACTTACACCTTGTTTATTTGGCCCGTGTTAGCCTCTGAGTTTGACATGCTTGCCATAGATTAAATAACCACTATATACTGCCATCTGGTGGTGAATAGATAAAACCACATCTACCTGCTTTTTATTGCATAATCCAGTGGACTCAGAAAACAACCTACCAAGACAGGTGATAGTAATACAATAGGAAATATTATATAATAGACGTAGTTACATATTATATAATCAGGAAATATTGCTAATGAAGACAATAGCCACAGTGCTAATAATAACCACACTGTACCACTTCCTAACTTTTATATCCATTTACTTAGCCATAAAATACTGGTTTCCACCTAAAAGGGTTAAGTTAAAGTGAATGAATACATGAAAGTTCTTAAAACGGTACTTGATGCACAGTCAATACTCAGATTTAAACTACTTATTATAGTTATTAATAAGCCCTGGCAGTGTGCCAGACATTTACAGTAAATGCCTTACATACTTTCATCTCCTTTAATGTTCCAAGTAATCCTGACAAACAGGAACTGTTATCAGTCCCGCTTTTCAGATTAGACAACTAATGCTCACAGAGGCTAAGAAATTTGCCCAGAGCTCACAAAGCTGATAAGGGGTGAAGGCAGAACTGGAACCCACAACTCAACATTGTTCATGTAGCCACTCTGCTGAACTGCCTGTGTGGTGTGATGGATCTCCCCAAATGTTCGTGTAAATGCCATCCTGCCCCACACATCTACCCCCACCCCACAGGGTGCCCTGATCTGGGTCCTCATCCCTCCCAGGGACCTTGCCATGACACCCACTCTCTCTCCACCTCAGGCTCCAGGGTGTGGGACACAGTTCCAGAGGAGATGGGCCGCGGGAGGGGGGAGTTGAGGGGAGCTTTCTGCTGTCAGTCGGGATCATGGGTCGGGTCCGGTGAGTGTGGACTTGGGACCCAACACACCTCAACGGCAGCGCAATGGGGTGTTGACAGCCCGTTGAGCGGGGTTCCCACCTGTAAAAGGTGATGTCGGTGCCTCCCTGGCAGTGGAGTTCTCGGGACTCAATGAGGTAACTGTACTCCGGGCTGAGCTCCCTTCTTCCTGAGTCGCTGTTGAGATTACTAGAATCGATTCACAAGAAAACCCTGGTGCCGTGGACTCCTTTTGCAGATAAAGAAACAGGCAGGCCCTAACCGGTTTGGCTCAGCGGATAGAGCGTCAGCCTGCGGACTGAAGGGTCCCAGATTCGATTCCCATCAAGGGCATGTACCTTGATTGCGGGCTCATCCCCAGTACGAGGTGTGCGGGAGGCAGCTGATCGATGTTTCTAACTCTCTATCCCTCTCCCTTCCTTTCTGTAAAAAATCAATAAAATATATTTATTTTTTAAAAGAAAGAAACAGGTAGGAATCCAGAGAGTCTACAGCTTCCCCACCTCCCGCGGTTGGTGACAGAGCTGTTGCCGGGACCCACGTGTCCTACACCCAGTACAGACTTTAGGGGCTGCGTTCACCCAAACACCACATTGCATATTAGCTTAGAGCCCAGGACTCCAGCAGATGATTAGGGCTGTCATCCTGACAGTTGTTTTCCCCAACATGTTCCACAAAACACAAGTTGTGTTGGTTGTTAATAGTGTTTTGTGGAAAAAGAAAAGGTCTGTGCTCACATCATTTGGGGAAGTGCTAGGTTAGGCAGAGTGAAATAGTTCCTGTTCATAACTATGAATGTGTTCATTCCCTATTCTCTGCTGTGCCCAAACCTACTTGACCAAGGAACCCCCTTGTTTGTGGGTGTTCCTACAAACACATCCCTGCACCCTGACAGCCCATCAAGCCCAGTTCTAGGTGATGCTAACACCTGTGTCGTAGACATCGGCTATTGCGAGTGCATAAATGGGCCGTTTGATAGTGATAATAAAGGGGCCCGTAGAGTCTCCGGGTTTCTCACCATCAATGAAGCTCAGCCTCTTTAGGAGAACGGGAAGCACAGCGGGAAACCATGGCCCGGCGAGTTTGCAAAGCCTGCTGGGGAAAGGAGGATCTGGCTCTGCTGAGGAAGTAGGTTGGGGAGTCAAGAATGTATCTTTCTTTTCCAACTGGAGATTGGGCGCCAGCTGTGAAGGGGGGCAGGCATCTTTCCTCTTTTCTGGAGCACCTGGGAGTTATTTTCATTCATTCCCCTTTTGAGTCTGAGAGCTCAGTATCCAGAACCGGCTCGCTAAATATTTGTCGACTTCACCTGCTGACCAGGTGACCTGGGATCCCGACTATTTTCTATAAACATTGGCCAGTTGGGTTTTCAACACGGAGCTGTACTTTCCATGTTTGATTTTAATCTGTCTCTCTTCCAAGCACTTCAGCTCCGGTAAACTCTAACCACTTCCCAGCAGCTGCTTTGGAAGCTGGCTGAACGGAACCCCCAACGCGGAACCTCCTTGACCTTGGGATCACACGCGGGAGGTTCGGCTGTTTGCGGGGGGGGGGGGGGGGGGGGGCGGGCGGGGGACCAGGGTTCCTCCCCTCCCTCTCTCTCGGCTCTTGCACGTGGCTTTTCCTTTTGGGCCACAGGGCAGTGTAAGATTTGACCATAGGAAGGTAAACTCTCTACAGGAATAGTAACGTCAAAAATTCCATATGGGCCACTCACTCATGGGCACATGACACTTACCAGTCATCGCTTTGTTGGAATAACAATATGAGGTGCTCCTTAGTGAGCTGGCCTTGCGCTGGGTTAGGCATTGCCTGTGAGGAGCCTGTGTTTAGCAGGGCAGCAGACAGCTGAGGACACCCCAGCACTAGACACTAATTCCCTCTTTATAGGGGGCAGCCAGAGGCCAGGAACTAGGATACTGTGCCTTCGAGGCCCAGCCCTGGGACTGCCGTTTGAGGGCAGATCTTCAGTAAATACTCAGAATGACAGCTGCATTCAGAAGGTCTGTGGGATTTCAACAAGCTTATCTACTGTCTTAGTTCTGTTTATGAATGTTGCTTCATATAAAATCTTATAATAAAATTATTTAAGTTAAAAATAAAAGAATCCCCACACAAACGTTGTAACCAGAGTCCCCAAATGTTGCCATTTTCCACACTGAGTTTATTCTTTGTTTCTACACACACACACACACACACACACACACACACACACATTTTTTTCCTGAATCATTTTAGCAAGTTACAGATCCCATAAATACTTTATTTTACTGTGTATTTCTTAAGAACAGGGTCACTTTCTTATATATCCCCCCCCCCAAGTACAATGATTCAAATCAGGAAATGAACATTGATTTAATACTAATAGCTAACCTATACAGGCAGTCCTTTCTGACCCGGGGAGCCTTTCCCTATATTCCCTTCACTTCCTGGTGAATTTTCAGTCAATTTCTGTCTGGTTAGCAAACTGGTGGCTCTCCCCTCTTGTCCCTTCTTCCCACCTCCACCCTCTCCCCCTTAGGAAACAGGGTTTTCCGGCAAGGAGACTTGCTAGTAACAGATGGGACATTGTCTAGTTCATCTTCAAGCACTGGACTGTTAAACGTCCACACCAAACGCAGGACAGAGTCAACCCCCAACACGGACTCCAGGAGTGGGCAGGTGCCAGCACCGATGGACACGCCCCCTAATGGTGTTTGCTTTGCCCCTGTGTAAACGGGAAGGATCTGCCCTTTGCTTCTCTGTTGCTTTTTTCTACTCCAAAGAGAAAGCAGATTTCCACCCTGCTCAAGCATAAAGGGCACCTGACAACTGACTTCTCACCTGTGAGCTAGCTGTCGTCCAAGGGGGGCAGGGAAAGCAGATAGTCCGCCCGCTTTTAGCTCAGTCTGACTCTTGGAGTGTTTTTCCCATTTGCATCCATGGATCACACAGGTAATGGGTGTTCCTTTTTGCACCCAGCAATGGGAGGACGCCTTCCTAAAAGCAAGATATAGATGTGGGGGTGACATGGAAAGAGAAAGAAATTGGATTTGCTATTAGGAATCATCAGATAAGGACAAATCATTGTAGATAGGGCAGGCAGGGCTTGGCTGTTAATACGTTAGTCCCACCCCTTTCATCAGCCGTCACACAGCCTTGGACACTGGAGCTGGTCTCACTGGGAGAAGGAATGTCGCTGGGGAAGGAGAACAGGGGTGAGGTGAGCGAGCAGACCCCGTAACCAGGCAGAGGCCCGTGCACACTGAGCTTGGGAGAGGCTCGGAGCATGGCCCTTGGGCACGGGGCCAGGTCTGCAGGAAGCCCCGGTGGTATGCCCTAGAGGGGAAGTGGGAAGAGAAGCCAAACTGGAAATTTGATCCCAAAAGGGGACAGTCATTGAAACATCCTTCACAATTAGGTGGTTTTGAAGGAAAATATAGATCCTGTGGTTTTCCTGAGGGAGTGAGAGGGGGTCTTAACAGCCACAGATGATGACGTGTAAATTCTGTAAGAAACGGAGGTGCTGGCTCTCTCATTGGGCCGGTAAATCTCAGCAGTCATTGCATCTCTGTGCACGTTGCTTATGTGGCCATGGCCACCGCAGCAGAAGGTGGGACAGACCCAGCCTGGCCAGGGCTCCCCAAGGTGGACCCCAGTCAGTCTCCGCATCGCTGGGAACACAGGGTGTCACTCAAGACATGTCTCTGTCTTCCTTCCTTCCTCTCAGAAGGAAACCTCCCCCTGGACAACGCTTAAACTCACCGTCCTAAAGTTGACCTCCCTGGCATTTTTCAGTACGTTATTCTCATCTATGGTCTGCCCTCTCTCAAACACGTAAACACCTTTCTTTTTTTCTTTTTCTTTGAGGTTTTCTTTTTTTGTTTGTTTGTTTGTTCTTTGGTCCCCTTTCCTGGCTGATTTATTTTTTTTTTAATAGAGACCAAGATAAACAAAGGTAGTGCTAGCATGGATGGGCAGGATTTTAGAGCAGGGTGTGGACGGGCAGGGGTGAGAGGGGAGGACAGGAGTTGGTGGAGGACAGGAGGTGCACGTGGTACTTTTCATGCCATTTGTCCAGCTAATCCTATATAATAAAGCAGTAATATGCAAATTGACCATCACTCCAACACACAAGATGGCCGTCCCCATGTGGACACAAGATGGCCAGCAGGGGAGGGCAGTTGGGAGGGACCAAGCCTGCAGGGGAGGGCAGTTAGGGGTGACCAGGCCGGCAGGGGAGGACAGTTGGGGTGGGACCCAGGCCAGCAGAGGAGGGCAGTTGGGGTGACCAGGCCTGCAGGGGAGGATAGTTGGGGGGAACCAGGCCTGCAGGGGAGGGCAGTTGTGGGCAACCAGGCCGGCAGGGGAGGGCAGTTAGGGGCGACCAAGCCAGCAGAGGAGGGCAGTTTGGGCAATTGGGCCAGCAGGGGAACAGTTAGGCATTGATCAGGCTGGCAGAGGAGTGGTTAGGGGTGATCAGGCTGGCAGGCAGAAGTGGTTAGGGGCAATCAGGCCGGCAGGCAGGCGAGAGGTTGGGAGCCAGCAGTCCTGGATTGTGAGAGGGATGTCCGACTGCCCTCAAGGAGTTCCAGATTGGAGAGGGTGCAGGCTGGGCGGAGGGACACGCACGCGCGCGCGCGCGCACACACACACACACACACACACACACACACCGTGCACAAATTCTGTGCACCGTGCCTCTAGTATATGAAATATTAGCAGAAAATGGGCATGAAGGGGGAGCAGGGGCCGGAAACAAAACCCTGGGGTAATGTAACTGAGAGCTTTGAAGGAGGAAAAGCTTGTACACACGTATTCACTGGCTAAGCTCCCAGTGATTTCTCTGCCCGTCGATCTCTGTTGCACTGGGGTTTGGGTCTTTCAGTCGGTGCCACGTTGGTAGAAATATACCATTTCCCTCTTATGCCCGAAACAAGCCTTACTGGATACTGTTAAGGCTGTTGTGCGTATGTGTATGTTGTGGCTAGATTACATCTTCCTTAGGTGGAAGACCTTCATCTTTTTTTTTTTTTTTAAGCATGCTGTATCCAAACAGAGCTGAATAATAAGCATATGCTTAGTATGAATATTCACTTGTATATTCCCCGGCAACACCACGTGCTAGTATATTGTTATCCCCATTCACAGATGAAATAGCTGAGGCCCTAAGTCACAAGCCAGTAAGAGGCAGAGCTGGGCTCTGAACCAGGTAAGCCAGGCCACTCTCCCCATCTCAAATCTGTGATCACATCCGCAAAGATTTGTTTGTTTGGTTGGTTGGTTGGTTTTGGTCATATGAGGTAGCATTCACCAGTTGCAGAGGGTAGGATGTGGCTGTTTTGGGGGTGGGGCATTTTTAGCCGCCATAGGGGGTTATTTGTGGATTTGACTTATCAGTGCCAACCTAGTCCCTTGTAACCAGCCAGCCAGTCTGTAAAGGGGAAAGGCTTTCTCTGCGGGTAAAGGCTTGTGAAGCAGCATCGTGGGAAATTCTTCCATGACTGGAGGAAGGAGAGAGACCAGGGGAGGCAGTAACCCCATCAACTGCGAGGGATCTCTCTCTGTTTCAAGCGCACGCGTCCTGTGGACACAGAGGGACAGGGGCTTTAGCCTGTCTTTGAGAAGGTCGCACATATTAGAAATGGAGAATGACTCAAAGCAAAGACCAGAACAATGTAGTCCGTTTCCCATGCAGAGAAGGTTTTATTCAGAGGGCAATGTGCAGGGGGGAAAAAATGCCACCTTGGGAAAAGGCGGGAGACAGTGGGCAGGTGAGAAATGAAAGAAGCACAGACTGAGTCCACCTGCCACCAGGAAGCCACTTGAACTGCAAGAATGGAGTCCACGAATTGTGGCCAGAATCAGCCCAGCGCTGGGAAGGGCAGAGCAGGAGCAGGCGCGTCAGGTGAAGCTGGTGATGATGACCTGGCTCTCACCTCCTCGGGTCTCTAACGTGGAGCACATGGGTCAGCTGCCTCATCCTGAAGTCCTTGAATACTTGAGTAGCTAATCCCCGGCATGGACACCTCCCCTCTCTCCGACACCTCCTGCTGCCCCTGGTTAGGCTCCCGTGTCCCCCAAAGAAGGCAGTGGAATAGAAAACGCGCAGATCCTTTCAGTCCCGCCTTTCTCTCCCCAGCGTTCTTCAACCAATATTTCCTCATTTGCAAAATGCAAATGACATACGGAACTCCCAGGGTGGGGGAAAGGGTTTGGCACAGAGACAAGTATCAATAAATGTTTGAGAGCTCGGAATCAGTGATTTCCGATACATATAGGCATTCTAGTGCCTCCCTGGCCCACATGTTACCTTTCTGCCAAAAATTGTGACTCCACTAACTTGTGAGTAGTTAGGAAAGAAAAAGCAAACCTAATTGATATTAGAATGTTATTCACTGTGTTTTCTCCCTTTCATGTTTTCTTTTCCAGATGATAACAAAAAATAATCCAGATGGGGTGCAGGTGCTGTAAAATGATACAAAGGTAAATTTGGGGGGGGGGGGGGGAATACCTCATTCGAATGGAGGGATTCACGATTTCCATGGAGGCCCTCTTAAAGACCCTGCGTTGATTCTGCATTTATCTCGTTGGGGCTTGACCAGCATTGCCAAGAAATTAAGAATTTGGAACTGCTTTGATGTCATTTAAGAGCACATGTGGCCTAGATATTAAAACCTTTTTTTGTTGTTGTTCCCTTCTCAGAGATGTTGGGAACTCCGACATTCTCTGAGATTGAATTTGGTTTGGGCTGAATTTACATTTCTCCAGGGAGTAATGCAAAGCAAAGCTTCAGTTTTGGAGGATGCCTGAAATGGCCTCACTGAAAATAAATCGCCCTAGTCACATATGTGCTTTTAATATTTTCCAGATTCTATCCCAGAATGTGGGTAATAAGAACAGAATTCTCTATAAAACAAAGGGGAAAAAATTAACTAATGATTTTGCTTCCTTAACAAATTTATGTGTTGTTATAGTTCTATTCCATATCTACATATACATATATACTTTTATCCATATGTAAGTATATACACAATACATACATATGTAAATGTTACTCCACTGTAATCATAATGTGATCTTACACTTAACCAACAATCCGATATAATAAAGACATAATATGCAAATTAACCCTCATGCCCTCACAAGATGGCTGCCTATGACCAGGCTGGCAGGGGGGTTAGTGAGGGACGATCCAAACGAATGAACAGCAGGTTGCGTGGGGCGACCAGGCCGGTGGGGGTGCCGTGAGGGGTGAGCAGGACAGCAGGGGAAGGGGAGGTGGTGGCAGTTGAGGACAACCAGGCCAGCAGTGGGGGTGGCAGTTGGGGGAGACCAGGCCTGCAGGGGAGGGCAGTTAGGGGTGACCAGGCCAGCAAGGGGGCAGTTAGGGGCGATCAGGCCGACACGCAGAGGCAGTGAGGGGCAATCAGGCCAGCACACAGAGGCAGTGAGGGGAGATCAGGCAGGCAGGCAGGTGAGCAATTAGGAGCCAGCGGTCCAGGATTGTGAGAGGGATATCCGACTGCCGGTTTAGGCTGGATCCCCGGGATCTGGCCTAAACCGGCAGTCGAACATCCCCCAAGGGGTCCCGGATTGGAGAGGGTACAGGCTGGGCTGAGGGGACACCCCCCCCCCCATACGAATTTCATGCACGGGGCCTCTAGTATTTATTATACGTATCTTTCATGCTAGTCCAGACTTCATATTTATCCTTTTGATGACTGCATAATATTCCATTGAGGAGATGTACCCTCAATACGTAACCAGTTATTTTCCTGATTCTGCACATTTATTTTATTTTCTATTTACTTTTTTTGCTTGTTTTTAAATTCCATGAACTTTTTTCTGAACCTTCTTCCCACCCTCTTTTGAATCTTAAGATCTATTTCCAGTGGCAGAACACTTTTATGCCAACTATATCTATTTGATTTAGACACACATATAGGCTTACATAAGTAACTAAACAGAAATTGACAGGAAGAGAAGCAGAGCCTATCGTAGAGATTATTAATAATGGAAGTTAGTGATTAATACAGTGATGAACAAATAAAGTTAATCCACCTGACTGACCCTCATTATCCTCCCCTCCCCCAGCTATCTCTTCGATCCCGTTCAAGTGCCCTCCCCCGGCTATGTCAACGAAGTGAGCAGCTGCAAGTTGGAGGAAGAGGACACTGTTAAATTAAAAGACAAACAGAGCAGCGAAGTCCTGGTGCATAAAAATGACCTTCAGCGGGAGGGCCTGAGGAGGACGGGGAGCAGAAGCCGGAGGGCTGGGCCACAGGAGCCCGGCTGGCCTCCTCAGGGGCCGCACCCTCCAGGGGACACGGGAGGAGAGCCCTGTGCGGAGAAGACTGGTGGTGCCGTCAATGGCATTGGGCCCGCGGCTGCCCTGCCGCCCCCAGGAGATCCTGGGCCCTCCCAGGGTGGCACAGGTTCCTGGGCCAGTACCGCCAACAGCGTGCCCCCAGCTCACCCCTTCCTGGAAAGAGGGGGCGCCAGGGAAACGGACTGTGCGCTGCCGGCCTCGGGAGAGGCGGGAGTCGTGGGGAATGGAGACTCCAGAGTTTCTTGCGAGGCTGAGGGTCCTACGGTGGACGTGCCGGACCATGTCCCCCAGATACCAGCCCCGGACTACCCTCCACACCGGGGCTCGGCTGGCGACGACGTGGATCACGAAGAAAAAGAGGTTTTCCAGGGCCATCCCAAGGAGGAGCGCCTGGAGGAAGCGCGCCCAGGCGCGGAGGAGCAGGGCTTGAACCTGCCCTTCTCCTTCCCGGGGAAGCGACGCTGGGATTCCTTAAACGGGGCGGTGGCCGCGGAGGTCCTGAGCGCCCACTTTAAAGAAGAGGACCCCGCCCGGGCCGCGCCCGTGGCCGATGGGAGGAACGGGTGGGAGGACGCCCACCGCACCCCAGGAGACGCGAGCGGGGAGGCGGAGGAGGAAGACGCGGAGGTGGCGGAGGCCCTGGCGGCTTTGGAAGCGGCCACGGCCGGGGAAGACGTGGACGACGTGGATTAGGGGAGGGACTGGCGCGTGCAATGGAGCTGGTGTCACAGGGGCACTGGGTGTGATTGCTCCGCAGAGCTGAGCTGAGTCTGCAGCGCGGGGCAGCCCTGCCTGTTGTTTACAGCCAGCCCCGTGCTGATGACGGAGTGCCCGTGCCCGCTCCTTAAATGTGGAGAGCGCCCCTGTGGGTGGCCCATCACTCAGGACACTGGAACGAAAAGCAGCGTGGGCCATGGTGCCGCTGTCTGGAAATGAGCCTCTTCGGCTACCCCCAGAGTCCCCACAACATCTGGTGCAGCTGTGCTGGAGAATTCTCTGAAATCCCAGTGCTTCGCCCCAGAGCACAGACTCCCGGAACAGTCTGTTAGACTGTCGTTGTTTTTGTTAATCCTCACCCGGAGATATATTTTCCATTGATTTTTAAAAAGAGTGAACGTGGAGGAAAGAGAGAGACATCGATGTGAGACACATCCATTGGTTGCCTCCTGCAGGCCCCCGCAGGGCCAGGATCCAACCTGCAGCCCAGGTGCATGCCCTTCAGAGGGAATAGAACCTGTGAACCTTCAATACACAGCCAGCCACAGAGCCTCGCCGGCCAGGGCCTGTCTGTCAATTCTTCATCTTGCCTTTGAGAGCCAAACGTTGGCCCCAAGCTCGAAGAGGTAACTACCCCACTTAAAGTGCCTACTGTGTGGCCAGAGCGTGGCCTGCATTCAGGGACAATCACCCAGGGAGCTAGTAACTAACCACTTGTTTGACAGGAGGTAAGCTCAGTGGCACTGAGGGAGGAGCTAAACAATGGTTAGTCATTGGCCGTGATATTAAGGCACCTTGACCTTAACTTTTTTATATTACTTTTTAATCTCCTTTGGGATTGGGGAGGCTGGTCAAAATAATTGTTGAAACTCCTTATGTCATATTTGGGTTCGAAGTTTATGAGATTTGGAACAGTGAAGAGCTATATAGAGTATTTTATGCCATTTAATGCCTGATTCTGATTAAAAAATAACAACCTATGTGGTTGCCTGTATTGATTCAGTGGAGCTTCTAATATTCCCAGATGGAGTGTCAATGACCTTTGATGGTTGTTGTTTGTGCGTTTGTTTTTCAATTTAAAGAGCCAGACTTCTAAATCACACTTGAGGAGGAGACCGGGTTACTTTGCTGAGAATGGCTCTGGCTCTCTCTGTCCTTGGGGTTCATTCAGACTCTTGACAACATGACTAGCTGTGCCTTAAGGACGAATGAGCCCTCTCAGGGTTTTCACCTCCTAATTTACAAAAACAAGGACAGCCATTCGGACATGGCTCGATGGAGAATACATAGGATGGTCAAGACTATCTAGAAAAATATAGACATGGAGATGCTTTAGTTGGTATTTCATAACAGGTTCTGGAATCTGACTGGCCTTGGTCTGATTTTTGACCTTGCAATGGGACCTTGGGCAAGTAATTTATCCCTTCTATTTGCCTATCTGTTAAGTGAGATGAGAATAATCTGTGCCTGCAAAGATGACACAAGGTTATGCAATGTTTAGCACAATGCCTGGCAAACAGTAGGCACCTGGTAAAGTAAGTCTTCTTAGTTAAACACCTCCGTTAAACAAATATTTACATCCTCACAACTGAACATGTTAATACAGTGAAGTATATACAGTGTCCTCATGCATTTTGGTAGTTATTTAACATAAAACATGATTTCTGAGCCTCCCAGCGTCTTTAAGGACGGTACCCTAAGAAATAAAGACATACATTGCCCTGGGTTTGTTTGGTGACAAGCCACCTCTACATACAAGGTTAGTCAGAACCCCTAAAAGATAGACTGTTGGCATTGTTAATGCATGTGTTTGCTATTGTATTTAGTACACCAAATGCTTAATATTTCAGAGCGGTTCCTTCAACAATTTCTCACGTGCATCTGCTGGGATTAGGTCCCGCTGCATGTGAGAAATGGCTTATAAAGACAGAGTTTTATTTACCTCTTATGTCAAAAGTCTGGAGGTAGCATTTCGGGCTGGTAGGGCATTCCACGGTATCAGTGACACATGCTCCTTCTATTATCTTGGCTTCCTTCTCGAGACCACTGTGTGGTCCATAATGGCTGCTGGTTGCTTTCCATGTAGAAAAGAGAATAAGGAGAGTCATTCTGACATGGTTCACTCCCTCTCTACTAAGGACATCCCAGAAGTATAATCCAGTCTTTCTACTTATTCCTCATTGGTGAGCATCAGTCATTTGGCCACATCTAGCTGCAAGAAAGGCCAAGGAAACTTATCTTTCTAGCTTGTGTGCAGGGCTTTCCCTAAGAAATTCAGGATCCAATCACGGAGAAAGGGGAAATGGACTTCGAGTTTTGAGGCGGCCAGCCTACAGTCTTTGCACACCAGGTCTTCAAAGCACACAAGCCTGGGATAGAGCTGGTTTGCAAGAAGTTAACATTGTATTGGCATTTAGTATAACACAGAAGGGGGTTACACCTTTGGTTCAGGGGAAGGAGGCCTGGGCAGCTACATCTGTCTCCGCTCCCCCCTGGCATCTCTCTCAGAGGGCTAAAGGAAGGAAACTCAGGTGAGGGGGCAGGGGAGGCCTCTTCCCCTTGCACAGAAACACACTTCTGCATATGTACCTAATTTTCCATTTCAGGGCTGCTGTCGAAATTTCGCCATGACTGACAACCCTGCTAAGTGTTAAATGTTCTTTTTCTGCAAAACAATTGCTTGAAAAGGTTAACAGATGACCAAGAATTTCAAGTGTTTTGGTGGTTGTTTTTTAAGCAATCCTGGCCCCTTCTGTCTTTGCCCCCATGTCTAGACTCCACCAGAGGCTGTCAGAGGAAGTCAAGATCTTTAGGTTGAAAAGACATTGCAGCCTTAGCTTTATCCACCGGGTTGTCTAGCAGCTGCCGAGGCGTCCAGTGTCTTCCTTCTGGAGCCGGTGCCCCGGCCGATCAGAAAGTATGCCCATAGGCATGAGCCTGTCCAGAACGTTCTGGACCACGTGAAAGCTCAGACGCACTGTGAATGTCAGGCCCCGGCCAAGATGAGGAGTGGACACCACACACAGTTCCTGATCTCCGCAAGCCTCACCAAGTGGGTATTTACCATAAAAGCTTGATTTTTTAAAAGATAGTTTTCTATTGTTGAAAGTATTACATATGTCCCCTTTTTAATCCCTTTGACATCCTCCAGCCTGCCCCCATCCCCTGCCCCTGGTCTTCAGCAGCCTATTGTCTGTGTCCATGGGTTATGCATATCAATCAAAGACCTGTATGCATATACGCATAACTTAAAGCTTGATTTTGATTGAAGATTTTTTTCGATATTACATATAGGCTTCTTGAGCTAAGAAGTGGCATTTCACTTTGTACTGGAGGAAGTTAACTACTATAACAATGTGAAAGTCAGTCCTTTCTCCTGGTTCCCAAGGTGGACAGTAGCACACTGTTCTGTCTAACCAGCTCCCCAATAGAATGGAGGGAATTTGGGGCTTCTCAGCGCTCACCCATGTGTCTGGGCTCGGTAGTGCTGGCCAGTCACCTTTCCCGCTTTCTGCCTCACCCTGGCCCTGATCCTGTGCACCCTCACCTCCCGCTTTGAGTCTGATTTTTAGGAGGCTTCTGTATTTTCTGCTTTTAAGCATCTTTGGAATAGTTGATATAAAACAAGGATAAAATATGGCCAAGAGACCGAAAGGTAGACAAAGAATTTTACGCACCTCCCTTTACCAAAACTACACATTCCAAACTAACACCCGCAAAACAGTTGGTGGACAGGCTGATTGGAATATTTGTTTAGTCTGGATCTTGCTACTTTATAAGCAAAACCATAAAATTTTCTTATGACATGAGTTACCAACTTAAAAAAAAATCCCACAAAAATAATTGCATTTCCAGAATGAAAAATATTTTCCTCCTTTTTCATGCTTTAAAATAGTCCTAAGGCTATGGAGAATGGTGTGAGTGAGCCTTGGTACTTAATAAACAAGGAAGGTTTCACGGGTCAAAGAGGGTTGATGGTCTCGTCTCACTAACACTCTCTGTCTTAAATGTTGATGCTTAGAAAAAAAATGAAAAGGGGCCCATTTATGAAGCCGTAAGATCATAGGCGCTCAGATTTTCATGACATCAACCATGAGCCAGGAGACAAACCAATGACTGTTACAAAATTTTAATTAAAAGTTTGTAAGAGAAAGAAGTTATTACAAGAAAAACATCGGCAAAGACAACATTTCAAAATAATTTTCCAAGTAATACAATTAGTGATATAGAAATCTTACTCAGCAATAATTTCTGGGAGTCACCAAGTTATAGTTTTTGGCTTTTAAGAGTACAAAAGTAGCTTAACCTTTTTTAAAAACCAGCATGGCTTTGTGAAGCATGGAGCTCAATGCATCATCTCACATAGGTCCACCATGACCCTGGGAGTTATGGTATGATTACCCCACTTCTCAGATGGGGCAACAGAGGCTCAAAAGCTAGCCCAGTTACCGTCACACAACCAGCCAGTGTCAGGATCTCAACTGAACCCAGACTGAGTAACAAATTGGTCCTTTGAAGGAATACATATTACAGCTTCCCTGTGGAGACAGCCAGGCTGCCATTAGACAAAAGGGCTGAATCAAAATGTGAAATATCCAAGAAGAGAGAGCCTGTGGTCTCCGTCATTTCAGGGAACGCAACAATAACCATGTTATGAATTCTGAGAGCTGACAGGTGGGGGAACTTGAAAACAAAACAACGGAGAGAAGGACCATTCAATTTTGGAAAAGAGAAGTTATGCGCATTATCAATTGGGAAAGAAGGTGTGTGTTCTTTCTGGTTCTGAGGAGGAATGTAATAAAGAATCTAAAGATTATAGTCAAGAACTTGTCTGTAAGATCTCTGAGACTACTACTATCAGTGATGATAGTTGAGTTTTTACAACGATCATGGGACCATGGACTTCTTATCCCACGGAGCATGAGGTGGGCCCAGGGGCCATCCATGTTTGCCATGTGAACAGACAGTGTGATGTAGCTTGAGATTCCTTTCCTGGGGCTTGTCACCTGTTAAGCAGAAGTGACGCTATGCCTCCCTCGGGACTGTAATGAGACATATGAGATACAGAGTATAAAGTAATTAGTACATACCCAGCACGAGGTAATTAATTGATGTTTGGTGTCATTTTATTACCCAGTAAAAAATAATTTGACACTGGACCCCTTTTTATGAGTAGCACTCATCACTTAAAAATTTTTTTTGTATATTCCTTTCTAACAATTTTTATTGATTGATTTTTAAAGAGAGAGAGAGAGGGAGAGACATCAACTTGTTCACTTATTGATGCATTCATTGGTTGATTCTTGTACTATGTGCCCCTGCCTGGGGATTAAACCCACAACCCTGGTGTATTTGGACATGCTCTGATCAACTGAGCTACCTGGCCAGGGCTTAACACTTTCTTTATTAACTAAATTTTGAGTGCTGTGACCACCAAAGCTCTCTGAATCACTCCTAATAACATTAAACAATTCCTAAACTAGATACGTGCTTTTCTACCTACATTATTCATAATCATCTCAAGACAAAAATCTTGGGGGCACTTCAAATTAAATACATTTGAAAATTCTCGTTATTTATTTTCATTATTTTTATGACGTGACCATCATAGGACACACAGCCATTTATGTTACAATTTTAAGTCATACTGTTTGAAATTAGTATTTGCTTGATCTACTTCATGTATCCTTCCTTGCCCCAGATAAGCTTTTATAAAACGAAATGCATTTCTAATGCAAGACAGAACTTTGGACTTGGCAGGCCTGGCTTATTTCAGAGGGGTGGTTTTGTTTGATGTTTGTTTGTGTTGGTCAACATTAAGATATTCACCCATAATAGGCAAACCCATGAATTTTGCCATTGGGTATAATGTTACAATTCCAAGAGCATTTATCCAACTTTCCGAGCTAGATTAATTTGCAGATAAAAAGTAATCAAGTTCCTTTAAACCCGCTGAGATGGCTATACTAAGTTCATGTCTTATCATGAGAGTGATAAGATAAACAACAGCCAGAACAAACAGAAACCTGCCCCTTACCTTGTCTATCTGGGTCCATTCAACATCAGGACAATGAGATCATTCTCTCACTCACTTCAGGTCTGTGACCTGGCACTGGGGGAATCTCAGGCCCAGTAGATTACAGGCCCCGTTTCTACCTGCTTCCTCCTACGTTAGTCGGGGCCCGTACCCCCACCCCAGGTCCATCCTCAAACATGAAGCAATGTGAGCGTGGCAGAAACATCAAGCACCGACTCTCAAATGGCCAAACTGCCATCGTTCTATCATTTCTTTTGCTAGAGAGGGTGTGAGCTTGGCGGCTCTGAGGCAGCTCACTGAGTGGGCGCTGACTGTCCCCAGCCCTGGGCCAAGTACATGACTCGCCCAAGCTCATAACCGTGACCACCACTCTACAAGGCACATATCACTTTCACGCTATAGTTAGAAGATCAAGATCCAAAGATTTTAAGGTCACAGGTGGCCAGAAGCATCGGAATGTCCAAAGCTGTGCACGTACAGGAGCTAGAATCACGACCCCCCCCCCCCCCCCCACAACGGGAAATCAAGGAAAGATCAAGAGCCATGGAGGGAAAGACAGGGTTTGCACAAGCATTTCAGAGCAGAAACCACACCACGGCCAGGTCCCTGGCTGCAGATCCAAGGCAGCTCTGAGCCACCACAGCTGTAGGGCCAGGTGTCAGATGCCCCAGGTGGCCCTGTGATGCCTTCTGAGTCACTGCATTAGTCATGGGTTTTTGTTGTTGTTGCAAGTGATAGAAACTCAACCCAAACTAGTTAAAGCAAAAGAGGAATGTCCCTGGAACACAGGAAACTCCGCAGGGCAGCTGAGCCTGAGGCCTGAAAGCAAGCAGGCTGCCTCCCTTCCCTCTGCATGCCCCTTCCTTTCTTCAGACTGGCTGACGACCACATGGCAGGAACCTTGGCCTCCACCAGCCTCTGAGCCTGCAGCTTTTGCCACCAGAGAAATAGAACACTTTTTCCAGCTCCAGTTGGCAAACATCTCAAGGAGGGGCTCCACCAGGCAGGTCACCGGCGGGTCATATGCCAGGTCACAGGCCGGTCATGTGCCCACCTCGGTCGCGTCGGCTGCAGTGGGGAAGAAAGGCACATGGCTGGATTCTAGAAGGAGGAAGGGTTCTCCAAAGGAGGTAGGTGGCATTTGCAGAAGGGAGAGGTGCTGGGCTGGTGGCCTGTCAGCTGCTCCCTGCTTGCACTGCCTCTTCATCCTTATTTTTCTTTTCTTTTTTTTTTGCTTTTTTTACTAGAGGCCCGATGCACGAAGATTTGTGCAAGAATAGGCCTTCCTTCCCCTGGCTGCCAGCACTGCCTTCACTCCGGCCAGAGCCACCTTCCGCCTCTCGCCTTGTAGAGTCAATTTGCATATTCCCTCCTTATTGGCTGTGGGCACTGCTATCTTTGTCGTGAAGTTATGGTCAATTTGCATATTCCATCTTTATTAGATAGGATTTTTTTTCGATTACAGTTTACAGTCAACGTCATTTTGTATTAGTTTCAGGAGTACAGCGTAGTAGTTAGACAATCACATACTTTACAAAGTGTTCCCGCTGATATTTCCAGTGCCCATCTGGCACCATACATGGTGATGGCAGTATTATTAACTACATTCCTACTCTGTGCTTTACAAGGTACTTTTTCACCCCTCAAAACATGGGCCCTCCCCTCTTCCGTGGATCCTGTGTGAACCTCAGGGTTCAGCTTGAGAGCAAGAAGTTGCTGACTCAGCTCTACTCTCGGCTAAAGCTGTGTGTGTGCTGGGCCACTTCGCAGGCCATCTGGCCCCCCGCGGCGGGACAGATGCACACAGACCGTCTCTGAGTGGCACGCATGGCTGAGCCGGGGGGCCATGCGGCTCGCTGTGGGCACCGTCACTATGCACTCATGTTTCTGATCTTTAAAAACCCCGTGAGGTAGGTCATCATACAGACGAGGAACGTGCGGCTCCGAAAGGTAAAGTAATTTTCCCAGTATCACACAGCAGTGAGTGGCAGCGCCGCTGTTCAACTCAAAAGCAAAGGCCGGGCTACTTGCTGAAGATCACACTGCTTCCCGCAGTCACAGCACTTCCGGCACAGGCTTCAGGGCGTGGGCTGCCTCCAACACGCGGCTCAGTCATTTCCACCGGGTCCCAGCTCACACCTGCAGGACGCCGCTGCCAGGGAGGAAACGGGGCTTTCTGCTGAGAAAGGCTGAAACTGCCAGGGTCAGAAAGCGGGGCAGGGAAACCGCAAACTTGAATTTTTACTTCCATAAAGTAGTTAAGGATAGTCTTTCATTTTTAAAGGTAGACTTTTATTTATTTACTCAGCAAATAACCATGAGTCCTTTCTGAGCTCCAGTTGAAGACACAGCACAACAAATGGCCACGAAGCCATGCAGTTCTTGCATTTGGCCAGCAGAGGGCGCGCCTGCTCTGCAAGGCCGACGACCTCCCGCCTGACACCATCTGAATAGGATGGAGTGGACAGCGACCCCAGCTGGGCCGCCACAGAGTGCGGGACACAAAGAAGTCCCAGGTGTCCTTACAACTGCTTGGAGCTACAATGAGGGAACACCCAGGGGGGTCTGAGAACAGTCCTGAAGAACAGTCCCGGGAAGGTGAGGAATGAACAAAGGAAGCCCTGGGTAGAACCAACCTGCCCCACAGACAAAAGGGTGAAGAGGACCCAGGACCTGAAAATGACCTCGGGTGCAAAACAGAGACCCCTTTGACCACAGCTGAGCCCTCGGCAACCAGAGCTGGATTGTGGGACCCCACTTCCTGGCCCCGACACCCCTGCCCTCAGTGGGAGGGAAGGCAGGTTCCTCCATGTTAGGGCTGTATTAGGGTGGAGGGAGCCTACATATCACCATGGACTTGAGAAGGAAGGGCAGGAGCATCCCCGGCCGTGGACAGTCGCCCTGGCAAATTCACCCAGGCCCTGTGCGTGTTGGGCGAGCTGCACTCATGGTTCAGGTGGGCATTGCAGGGCTGGCGTTCTGTCTCCACGTGGGACCACTGCTCACCTGCTCCCTGACAAGCTGAGGAAGACAGAAGAGAACAGTGACCATCCCCCACCCTCTGCATTACACCTGTGCTGGAGATGTCAAAAGGCTGATTGAGTGAAACTCGTCCCCCCAAGTGGCCCTTTTTGATTCATGTTCACGTGAGGATATTTTTTCCATTCCTTCTGAGACAGAGTGGAAAGGAGGAAGGGAGAGGAAGAGAGGAGAGAGGAACATCGCTGAGACAGACACATCGATTGGTTGCCTCTAGCACATGCTCCATCTGGGGCCCGGGATCGAACCTGCATCCCAGGTACGTGCCCTTGACTGGGAATTGAACCCACGGCCCTTCGGTGAGCAGGCCAATGCTTTAACCACTGCTCACCGGCCAGAGCTATCTCCAAATTTAGAAAATCATTATGGCGGGGGTGAGGAATGGTGTTACCATGGCGGGTAAATCCAATGAGGAAGGCCAGCCAAATGAGACGCAAGAAATTAGGCACTGTTATATTAAGCTCCATAAAGTACACACCCACATTGTACTTAAGGCGCCAACAATCGGATCACTCAAAAGCAGCACACTGTATTTAACATTTTTATTTTTAACTCTGCTTTGGTAGTACAAAAGTCGTAGAAGTACAAACCAGACAGTTAAAAATACACTTGACACTCATAAGGGTGAAAATTTTCCTTTACAAATTTTTACATCGAGGTGGCGGCCAACCCACTCATTTACACCAGCAGTCAGTCCATCATCGTTAGTGTTGTGCACGGTCAGTCTGTGCGGACCCCCGTCCCTTGCGGGAGGACAGCACAGGCCTGTAAACATCACTCGCTTTGGGAACACTCAGGAGCTCTTATTAGATCATAGAAACCAGTAAAAAGCTTATGTGTTGAAAATATTGAATGCTTAACTTTTGGCATATTTTGCAGACAGATAAAAACTGCTCAAGTATTAGAAAATATTTAAAATGTACTGTTGGTATAAATACAATCATCTTAAATATTTTTGAGTATTCTCCTGCCTGTTGTATTGCTATTATATAAAAAGTGCTCTGACCTGAATAAAGTTAAAAAATAATTAAAGCTGAAGAATATCTTACATATTATCCCTCACCATTCTGAGAGTGTATTCTTCAAACAAACAAAAAATGATGTTTTCTTAAAAAAAAAAAAAAAGCTAAAACTATTGGTCTAGTTCACACATATTTACTAATTCACATCCCCAAAATTCCTATCTTGCTACTTTTTGGACCTCAGTGAAATTTCCTCCACACTGACTTCCTCTAGTCCACTGTGTAGATGTATGTGTACACGTATGCCTTTTAATCAGTTGTCAGTAAAAATTCACATGAAATTGAACCTACCATTCATTTAAAAGGTTAGAAGCTTTAGTCTGATGCCAGAAACAGAATGGAATGAGCTTATTTACAGCAAATACTTTAAATACATTTTAATGGAAATCACCTCCTGGGAGTCAAGTGAGAAATGTGCTTTCTCCCTCTGAAATAGAGCAAGCACCCAGCGGCCCTGGGAGCTCTCCCTGGAAGTGGACCCTCCCAGGCTTTGGCCCAGACCTACCACAAATTCACTGTCTTGGCCTCTGAGCTCTTCCAGGTGTTTCATAAACCCTACGGCAAAGAAAAAAGCAGGGTTTCCAAGCCCAAAGGGGAAAAACCACCACGACTCTTTGAAATAACGAGCATTAGTTACGAGATGGAACCAGCAATGCACTAGAGAAAACGGCCGGGGGAAAGCAGCCGTCTGGCATGAGAAGCGGAGATTTTTCCTTTTATTTGAACTTGGGTTGTCAAAACAAGAATTTTTTTTGTTTTTGTGACTTTAAACCACTTTCCCCTTTATTGAATAAACCAAGTAAGACTTGTTTAGCTCACGTTAAAATAAAAACAAACACAAAACTTCCCAATATTTTATAAGTGACCTAAGAGCGGCATGATGTAGCAGGAGTCAGCACTGAATTCTCGGTCTCAGCATCCAGCGTCTGACGCCAGGGCCTCTTGGGGATCCATTTCTCAGGGCCAACTAGGTTATCCTCAGGGACCTTTCACTACCAGAGCCGTCTTTATCTTCTGCAGCAGTTAAACTGTAAGAGAATCTTCTTACGACCAGTAGTAACATAGAAGTAAGGGTTGGGGGAACAGAAGTACATGCGTGCGCACACGCGCACACACACACACACACACACACACAGAGCATCAGCTCAGACTGTGCACGAATACGTCCACTGTACAGAGTGATCATACTGGAAAAAACTGTGGTGTATACACCATGGGGTGGTGGCTAAAGGCAGTTGGGGAGATAAAAAATGAGCTCTTTTCTTCCCTGGAAATGTGATAATTTTCTCATGAGACTTTTTTAAATCAAAACTTGTTTCAACGCCAACTGAATTCTGTCTTCAGCAGAACAACAATATCCCCTTTTTGGCTTTCTTCCATATGCCTGCAGATTCCACGATAGAAATCGTACAAAAGATTAAAAACATTCCTTGGGCACAACTTCGTATCGTGTAAGTTTTCAGTCTCTTAGAACTCTTCAAATAGAGTCATTCCTAAAAGAGAAATCAAGAAAGGTAAAGCTTTGTAGAAGGCAAGCGTAATATCACAGACTAACCTGCCTGAAGACTTAAACACACAGAGACACTGTAACCCACTCGCCCCTTCCCACGGCATTCCTCCCGCCGGCACACTTCTGGAATTCCGCCTGAAGAAAGGTAAGCACCGCCAGTTCAAAAGGGCCTCACTGAAAGGTTTCCTAAATGAAGAGAGAGGAACTCGAGAGCCACAGGGGACGAAGGCTACCGGTCTGGCCTACGGTGAGTCCTAAGGCGAGCCTCCCCCCTGAGCCGGGTGCCACTTCCTGGGACCCGCCCGCTAACTCCTCAGCCACACCTGCCACGTGACCGTGCTCAGCACAGGGAGCCTCGGATTTCAGGTGAGTGTCTTTCCCAGGCCTCACCACAGAGTTAACTCCGAGTCCCTCTTGAGTACGCAGGCCGCTTGGCTGGATCGCTGGCAAGAAACCCTGCTCAACCCTAGGTCTGCCCTGAACCTCGAGGGCTCTGTAGTGTATTAAGTTCTTCTAAAATAGAAAATAGAAAAAAATGGTCCTAAAAGAAAAAGAAGAGATAATTTTCCCAGTAAAACTTCAAACTGGACCATTGGTAGTCAACTATTTTTATGTCTCCTTTTATCATCTGCTCCCTTAGACCTAGACTTTTTTGCATCAAGGAAAACAAGGTCAAGGGTGAGGGATGTCAGGGCTAGAATATAATGTTTCATCACAGTAAGAGTTTTCATTCCCAAGTAGGACAACCTCCCATTTCTAGTTCTTTGCACAGATTTGACCAACTTTAAGGGGGTGGGTGAGCAAGACAGAGGGCTGGGCTAGGAACATGGGTCTATGTGAAGCCAGACCCCATGACTAGCTGTGGACCTGCAGCACCCCCTCGTGGGGCAAAGGGGTCTGACAGAGGTGATATAAGTATATGCTTAACACAGAGCCAAGCAGTCAGCACATGCCCCAGGGCGAGTTCTCTGGATCATGGCCACCGTCACACTGCCTCTGGGACGGGTTAAAGTTGCACTGTACACAATGTCTTTGAGAGAAGAAGGGAAATACGAATTGCTGCTCAACGTCCTCATACAAGGAACTAAGCAAATAAAAACGAGGGAGAGGGCAGATAACCTTTGTAAAAGCTCTATTACAAGCTGCTCAGCACTGACTCGCCATCCTGAACGCTCTCTCTCTCTCTCTCTCTCTCTGCAAACACACACAGATTATCAGGCAGCACGTGACCAGCACAGAGCTCTCAATTCCCAGCTAAATCCCTGTCTGACCAGGACGACACCCCAGGGGAAAGAAGACACTGCGTGCTCTGTGGCTTATAAAGTTCCAGCTGTGGCCTTACGCTGGGGCTGTGTCACATGCATGTCTAGTGTTAAATTCCTTCTTGTTTCACGCTACAGTTGTGAATATATCCATATTAATAAACAAACACAGGCTTTAAAGCGGCATTTCTTTACCACAGCACATTCCTGTTCAAAGGTGCCTTCCACAGGGTCTCAGAGCAGTCAGAACCATGACTAGGCTGATGTAAACGCGGGGAAGGCCAGCAGCCGTGGACAGGAGGGAGGACAATCGCTCCACCCACCATTGTGCACCTTTCCCATCAGGGGACTCCGCCATATTTAACAAGCCGGACCCCCTCCTTTTGGTGATTACAGTCTCATATGAGTGAACACTCAAGCTGGAAGCAATTAAGCACAACTTCCTTATATTGGAAAGACAATGCATAAACCCAAGTGTGACCATTTCCCCCGTGAAGACTGATGGGCAGAAATGTAGAACCTCAAAGAGTGATCTGCCCATCAGGTGTGTCTCAGTGGTTGAGCGTCAACTTATGAACCAGGTCAGGGTTGATTCCAGTCAGGGCACATGCCCGGCTGCAGGCTCGATCTCCAGTAGGGGGCGTGCAGGAGGCAGCCACACGATGATTCTCTCTCATCATTGATGTTTCTATCTTTCCCTCCCTTTCTCTCTCTGAAATCAATTACACACACACACACACACACACACACACACACACACACATATATATATTTATTTTTTCTTAAAAAAAATTTAAAGACTAATCTGGAAAGAATAAAGAGGTCACTTTTTTTTCTTTAAAGTTGATTGCTTGCTACACAAGTCTAATTATAAAGATAAAGCGATGATTCCACCAAAGCCACATATATAGTAGTCGCCCCTTATCCACAGAGCAATACGTTCCAGGACCCTCAGTGGGTGCCTGAAACCACAGAGTACTGAACCTATATACATCTATGTGTTTCCCCTATGCACATCCCTATGATAAAGTTTCATCTGGAAATGAGGCACAGGAAGAGGAGTAAGGTTTACCTGAACACAAGCTCTGCGATACCGTGACAGTCCCTCTGGTAACGGAGATGACTGCCGAGTGACTAACGGGCGGGGTGCGGAATACGCTGGGCAGAGGGATGATTCACATCCCGGGCAGAACAGCGCAGGACGGCACGAGATTTCATCATGCTAAGGAGACAGACTCTCACTTCAAAAGTAAAGATTCAGATAAGGGAGAGGGAACTTCTGTACCTTTTTGATTAAGACATATATTTCCCTTGTTAAAAAGGATTCTCTAGAAAAAAGGATCTGGTCCCTTTAAAATGACAAAAGTGTTTGAAGACGCTAGAAACGTAAGTACTAAGCCCTCGAAGGGCAGGTGTGAAGGAAGGAAAGTACCACCTGGTCCGCAGCCACAGGAGCTGGCATTCGCAGCTGCTCCCTGTGCCTGGCAGGGCCCTGCTAAGCCCCCGGGGAAGCCCCCGGGGACTCAGTGACAATCTGTCCAATGATTGCAGGAGTCAGTGTCACTGCCATTCTCCTAGGAGGAAACCGAGGCTCACGGGCTCCCAGCATGCCCGAGGCCACACACACTAATGTTACAGTCACCCCACACCGGGCGGCCACACCAGGCACCACAGACACCCAAGGCGTCTCCGAGATCTGCTGGGGCCCTCCCCTCTCCGCCCCCACCTGTGGGGCAACAGGAAGGAAAGCAGGACCTGGAACAGCCAGCAGGGCCCGCCCTGGGGAGTCATCGTGGCTCTACAGCAACAGGTAAATGATGCTAGAAACCTGCACCTCCCAGGCACCCCGTTCAAAAGTGCAGCTGTACGGCAGTGAAGAGATACAGGCCTACAGAACCACTTAGCTGGCTGGAGGATTTGCTAGAACACTTTTAAATACATAAATGGGGAAAGTTATTTATAGAAACAGCTAAAATTGCAGCAGTAATATTCACGCTCAAGTCCTATAGCTACAGGATGCGATCTCTCACCAGTAACCTGTCACCTGCAAGATCGAACTCCTCAGTGCCAGGCTCTGGTCAGCAGCAGGGTGAGGTGCTGGCCGTCTCTCGTGGAAAGCACTGGCCGCGGGCCCGCCGGCTCTCCCCGCAGTGCCGCCTGCACGGACCGCCATTTGCCGGGTGGAGAGCAACCGGAGACACCAGAAGGCACAGTGGGTGTCTGCCGTCCTTTCAGTCTTGCTCTGCTCTAAACTTTGCGGTAAGTTTTATAAATTTATATTCACACCTCTGTAGTTTAGTAAAGGCTCCATGTTTACTTATTTATTTTTTAAATATATTTTTATTGATTTCAGAGAGGAAGGGAAAGGGAGAAAACGATAGAAACATCAATGATGAGAGAGAATCACTGATTGGCTGCCTCCTGCGTATTCCCCCACTGGGAATGGAGCCCACAACCCAGATGTGCGCTGACCAGGAGTCGAACCATGACCTCCTGGTTCATAGGTGGATGCTCAACCACTGAACCACACCGGCCAGGCTCCATGTTTATTTAGAAAGTACAATAGATCCATGCTAACCTAGGTTAACATGTTAAGAGCCCAGCCCGTTTTGTCTTCCGGACGAAAAGTATAGTGTCAGTCACCAGTGACTGACGTGGGGCTTGTCGTGTTAATCCGTGCAGTCTCTTTAAGTCAGCGCTCTCAGAATGATCAGTAGCACATACTTTAGAACTGGCTCAAACATTAAAAACTGCAGATTCTGCAGGTTGCTAATGTCACATTGCTAGTGTTAACGTTCCTCTTCCCCAACAGAAAAGCAAAAGGTGATCTCATTTCAGTTTGTATTTATTTATTAGTAAGATAGGGCATTTTTCATGGTTAATGAACACTGCATCTTCTGTGTATTGTAAGGATTCTGCACTTAATTCCAACGTATGTGTGTGTGTGCATATGTGTGTGTGTGTGACTGAGAGTGGAGGGGGGACACACAGGAAAATTCCAACCCTCCAGTCACATGGGTTACCTAGGGGCTTTACAAAGTGACCTCAGTCACACAACAAAAGACTTCTTTGGCCTTCACCACTTAGAAATATCAAGGTTTTCCTTAGCTCTGTGCCAGAACTGGGTATGAAGACCAAATACATATTCTTATTATAAATCACATCACAGGCTGCCATATCACAGCCCCTACTTCAGTAAGGAGTTTAATACTTAAAAATTGAGTTTTTTTTAAATATCAATAGTTAGCACCTTTTTATATATGTGGGTCAATCCAGGAAAAATAAAATGTTTATAGGTATTTCTTTCATTTTAAATGGAAATAGCTTTTTAAAGTAGTATACGATGCCTGGCCGTGTGGCTCAGTGTCTTGGAGTATCGTTCTATGCACTGGAAGGTCGCAGGTTCCATTCCCAGTCAGGGCACATACCCAGGCTGAGGATTCTATGCCCGGTTGGGGTGCATATGGGAGTCAATGGGTCAATGTTTCCCTCTCCCTCTCCCTTCCTCTCTAAAATCAATAAAAATACACCTTTGGGCGAGGATTAAGAGAAAAAAAAGGAAACAGCATAGGGATAAAATGTATATCTCTGCAAATTATATTGCCTTCTTCACTGAGTAATGCCGGTGAGATGCCACACTCCGTTAGCTTAGAGTCTCCGACGTTAGACTTGGATCTCACTAGGAAGCCTGAAGGTTGCTCTTTACGGAGTCAGGTCCTCACAGCAACTTAAATGTGTTCAGATTTAGCAAAAATGGGCTGCCCAAGTGACAGTAAGTGAATACAGTGATTTACCAGCCCTGCGACAGTGAGAGTCAGAGCACTTCGTTCCAAGTAAAATGTGATTGACATGAAAAATGGTGCTGTATCTGGGAAAACAAGGATTCGCCTAGGAAATATTTAAATGCAGTTCTGCAGTATTAGTCTCAACACAACTATGATTCAATGCCCTTCATTCCCGGTCAAGGGCACATACCTGGGTTGCAGGCTCAATCCCAGGCCCCAGTTGGGGCGTATGCAGGAGGCAATGTCTCTCTCTCCATAGATGCAGGTAGAAAAGCTTATTATTCTGAATAGTACCAGGTCTTGCTAATGAGGAAGGCAAACAAGTTAGACATTAGCTTGTGAGCTTGAGTTCCGCTGACCGGCCATCAGAGCCTCTAACTGATCATCAAATGAATAGCCTACATACACCTCATAGGTTATGTCCAACCTGGCCTCTCTGAGTCACAGAAAAATTAAGAAATATTTTTAAAATTAACTTTATACGGTTATTTGCTAAGTGTATAGTAGGGCTTGATATAATACAGTAGTAACATCTAGCATTTGCCTACTTAGCACTGAGTGCCACGCACAGCATCCCTAAGAGGTGGGCGATATCATCATCAGCCCACTTTTCAGATGGAGAAGCTGAGGCACGAGAGGCTGAGTTACTGTCCGGAATTACACAGCTGAAAAGTGACTGGGGCACAGAAAGCCTGTCCCATGGAGGCACTACAGCAAGCATGTCAAACTCGCCGCATGCTTTCTCCTGGAGAAAGCAGGTACTGCTCTTTAGTTAAACTACTTAATGTGAGTAAAGATCAAAGCCTCAAGTTACAAATTAATAAAAATAAAGACCCTGTTTGTAGCTATTAATTCCCTCTTCTTTCTCATCCTGGGCAAAACTGTCCCCCGAGAGCACTTCATTCTCTGCCTCCCTGGCGCCCCTCAGGTCCGCCTCTGGGTCCCGCAAAGTCTCCGTGAGTGCCCAGTTCTGCAGTTCCTATGGTGAAAAGGGCAGAGGCCATGGCCCCTCTTTCTTAAGTTGTGGTCAAATGACAGGGCCCCTGAGGGAGAAGAGAAAAGCTCCCTGAGGGGTCAGGGGTTCAATCTCTGGTCAACAACAGGGAGGGCCTGCAGCAGCCCCTGTGGGAGGTGTGTGTGGAGAGAAGATGGCTGGCTTTGGTGGCAATTCAAAACAAAACCAAAGGCTCTGGTTCCCATGTTGTCTCAGTTCTGGGAATGCTGACAAATATGTTTCAGCCTCTTCTGTACACAGAACAAGGCTGTGGAAGAATAACTTAGAATACCATAGCGATGACAGCAAAGTATGTTTTTAGGTCCACCCAAAACGGCATTAAGTGTTTTGGAGCTATTTCCAACAACAAGGAACAAACAGGGCACAGAACTTTTCAAATGCATCCAGCATTTTCACTGTTCGTAACTCAAGCAATGGGGGAGGAGTACAAATCCAACAGTCATCAGCTCCAACCGAAAGGGGAAGTGCATCCACACACATGCTGTACAAGCATGTGTCCGTGCTCAGAGTAACCCTGGAAGGGACCAAGGACGCCGGCATCTGCAGGCCCCTCTTGGAAAGGGGCCTGGGAGTGATATGCGTGCTGGGGGGAAGGGGTGGAGAATGGGTGAAGGCTTACACTTTTTAAGACTTTCAATTACTGTGTGCATGTTCAACATCCAACACTTTGGAGGCAGTGAAGGGACTAAACCACCAGGGAGGCCCAGTCCAGGCTCTGGAATTCATGATCAGCATGACCTTGAACAACATACATAACCTCCTAGGGCAGTGATGGCGAACCTTTGGAGCTCGGCGTGCCAGCATTTTGAAAAACCCTAACTCTGGTGCCGTGTCACATATAGAAATTTTGTGATATTTGCAACCATAGTAAAACAAAGATGCATATTTTTGATATTTATTTTATATATTTAAATGCCATTTAACAAAGAAAAATCAACCAAAAAAATGAGTTCGAGTGTCACCTCTGGCACGCGTGTCATAGGTTTGCCATCACTGTCCTAGAGCCTCCCTACTCTAAAACGAGGGAGCCGGGAAATAGGGAGAAAATTCTACTATTAATACCAGAACAGAAACTCCATGAGAACATGGCCCTTGTCTGCCACAATGCCGCATCCCTAAGGCCAGGCACAGTGCCTGGCACAAAGTAGGGGTTCAACAAATACTTTTAATCGATATAATTATGCCTGAATTGACCTGAACTAGCAATCATAGCTCCTTTGAGTTCATGTCTATGATCTTAGTCTACCTGTAAGAAAAGAGAACCGTGCGCAAACCAGACCTGGTCCAGGCACAGCTCCAACAGTCAAACAGCATCAGAAGGTCCCCACAGGAGCCCAAAGGAGGCCCTGCCTGGTGACAGATGATCCTGCCAAAATGATCACTAATGTAATCAACTGGGCTAAGTTGGGCAAGGAGTTTCTCCACTTGTTGGAGAAAGCAAAGCTCCCCTGAACTTCAAAGTCACTGAGCATGTTGGCTCCCAAGTATGGATTTCTCCCCATCCAAGCCCTCTCACTGCCTAGCCCGGGATCTGGGAAAAGTGAATCTTTCTGAGCCCATTCCTCATGTGTAATGTGGAGAGATCATCACCCATCACTCATAAGGGTGCAGCTTCTTTTTGTAAATGTATGTATCATTGTCCCCTTGAAGACCAATGAATTGAATGAAGTAGCTTCCATTAAACCTGAGATCCTTTTGCTTTTTAAAAAATATGTATTTTACCATGAAAAAATTATATGCGATGGAGAAGAATTATTAGTGATATCTGAGGTTTCTCACCATCCTCTCCTTCCCTGGGGAGTTAACCAAAAATGCCCGACAGCAAATAAAGCAACACAGCGTCGGGGAGGCTCCACGGGTCCCTCCACCACACTCCCCCAAAGGAAGGGGGAAAGCTTGCCTTTCCCTCCTTGTTAGAGGAGCAAGTGAAGGCACCAAAGGTCAAGACAGCTGACCTTGTGATTGGCCACCGTGCTCAGGAGCGGAGGGAGCTGCAGCAGAGTGGCCCAGGTGCAGAGCCGCCCAGGTGCAGGGCGGCCCAGGTGCAGGGCGGCCCAGGTGCAGAGCCGCCCAGGTGCAGAGCTTCCCGGTCCTCGGGACCACCCTCTGATCTTTATAATAAGAGGAACATAAGTCAGCCAAACTTTTCCATTGCCTTGTAACTAATTCTCATTCCACCTCCAGGAAGAGAGGGATGGTTATTTCCAAGGCACTCTTAACACAAGCAAGACAGTGGCCCCAATCCTAACGAATTTGCCTAATTTCTATTCTGAGATGTCATAAGAGTCCAGAGCTCTAATGTTCATAAGAAAAAAAGGGGGATTCACAGAACCTACAGCTGATGCTTGAGGAAGCGGTTAATCACTAAGGCACCAAGAATGGGATGAAAAGTATTGATAATAGTAAATATTTAGTAAATACTAATGCTAAGGACTGATTTAAGAACTCTCCACATACATTTTGACATTTAAATCCAACAACAAACCCATTTTAAAAATGAAGAGCCTGAGGCTTGGAAAGGTTAATTTGTTTAAAATCATTGGTAGTTAGTAGCAGTTACAGTTAAATCTAAGCATGGATTAAGAAGTACAAATTGGTTGTTACAAAATAATCATGGGGATGTAAAGTACAGCATAAGGAATATAGTCAATAATGTAATAACTAGGCATGGTGTGGGATTTATTGGGGGGAATCACTAAGTTATATAATATCTGATCACTGGGGTGTACCTGAAACTAATATAATAATGTATGTCAACAGTAATTAAAAATAAAAAAATGATTTAAAATAATAACAACAAAAATATCTCAGCAAAAATGTCTAAACCTAAGAAGCTTAAAACTCAGCTTTTAATCACTAAAATTTACTTAAATTAAAATAGAAGAATTTCAATATGATTTAAGATAAAGAGATGTCTACTACTGTAACTTTTTTGTTAAAAAAAAATACTATCTAAACTTTCAAAATCAACGTTTGCAATAAGATCCTACCATAAAATGGGAAAAAAGAGTATAAACTTCAAAAATGTGCAATACAGAATGCTTACAACAGTGTCAGTTTTTCTATAAAGTCAATTTCAGCACATGCTTATATGTCTAAATGTTGTTGTTTTTAAATCCTCACCCAAGGACATGTTTTTATTTTTATTATTTTAAGAAAGAAAGGAAGAGGGAGAGAGAGGGAAACATCAATTGGTTGCCTACTGTACTTGCCCTTACAGGGGATCAAACAGGCAACTTAGGTATGTGCCCTGACGGGGAATCGAACCTGCGATGCTTCAGCGCCACGGGACAACACTCAACCAATGGAGCCACCCGGCCAGGGCAAGACAGTGTCACCGTTAAGAAGTGGAGACCAGTGATAACGAAGACCAGGTAGTGGCGTCTGCAGCCTGAAATCAATTCGATTTATGCAACTTCGAAGAACAAAAGCGTATTCTTCTAAGAAGAAATCAAAACACATTTTCTGTGGAAAAAAGAAACCACTCTAACGGCATTGCCAAAATAAACCAGGCAGGGGCAAGTCCGATCTCTGCTGCACAGGCCAAGGAGACCGGGCGGAAAGAATCAACTGATTTTGTTTTTTAAGAAGAGAAGGAAAGAGAGAAATCCTGCCCCAGTCTTGATAACGTTCTGTTAAGAATAATAAGTCTGGTTTCTAGTACCAGCCACCTAATTAAAAAATATATATATATAAAGAAACCTAACTGATGAATAGACATATTTTGAATATTTGAATCAATTCTACACTAAAACAGGCACAACAGTAAAATGATTTGGCCAAAAATCCAAACTGAAACAAAAACATTTTTCAGGGAAAAGAAAACCTCTAAACACTGTATTAAATTGCACAAAAAAACACGTCATCCTCCTGTCTTATTATATTAGTCATAGTTTAGAGCACATCTTTCAATTCAGTCCAGAGCCAGAGGTTTGGGCCCAGGAAGAAAAGTTTCAGGATCTTGCCTCTTGGAAAATAAAGTTGTTAAATATGCTAAACACTCTTTCTGAGGATGAGAAATATAAAAACCAGCAAGAAAACTTTCAGTGAACACATACATTTTTTTAAAGGTCAGTGAATATTCCCTGCGCTCCTTGTTTAGAGTCCACTCTCTGCTGGGTCCTCAGACACGATCAGTCACCAGGTCCCAGCCCCAGCAGACCCCACCCTCAGGCCCTGCTGAGCTGAGAAGTGTAGGCCTCCAGGCCAGGCTGCCTGGGTTGGACTCTAAACTCCCCACATGCTTGCTGGGAACTCCTATTCTATGAATCATGAGCATTCATAGTATTCTCTCTACTTCTGAGTTTGTATGATAACTTCCATAATAAAATGTTTAATTTTAATTTCAAAATGAATTACCAGTGGAGGGCTAGGAAAACGCATTCTCTTCTTGAATCATTCCTGAGCTGATTTGGAGGGTGCAACACACTATGACTAAGGTCTACTGAGAGCCAACTGCATGCCAGACACTCTGTTGGCACTTGCCTTAGTCAGTAAATGTAATATCCTATTCACATCAAGGGAGCAGGGAACAGGCAGTCAAGTACAGTTTCCTAGTGGGGAAGCCAGGACGTGAGCATCTGTCTTCTGATCAGATTCAATGCTCTCTCACAAAATCCTGTGGATGGTTCTGTGCTTTGCAGGGAAATCACATTTAAACCAGTTAAATGAGGCCAGGATGTCAGATGATTAGATCAAATTCCTATGGTCAGGTACATGTGGACTAAGAAAACCGGCTGAGCAATCCTAATTCTTTTAATCTCCCTAAATCTCCAGGTCCTCTCTCCAGGCAGCAGGCCAGGACACCCTGGCAAGGCTCTAATCAGGCTGAGCCTGGCACTTCCTGCCTGAAGGCGAGCTGTGCCTTCTTCCACATGGTCTGCTCCTTCTCTCCACACACTGTCATTTGCAGACGCACTAAACCCAAGCTCACTTTACAGCTAAGCTGGCTGGGCCTTCCTCACCCAGACTTGCAGGGCCAGACGCTTCTCTTCCCGGCCAGATGCTTCTCTCCCCAGCCAGACGGGCCCCCACAACTAATCAGAATGCTTCTCTAATTTACCGGAGTCACTTAGGATTCCAATCCCAACATTTAAGGTCCCATCTACCGTCTGCTGTCTGTCCAATAAAACTGTCTGCAACGCTGGACATGTTCTGTCTGCATTGCCCAATATGGCACACCCTAATTTTTTTTCCAAATAGTTTTTATTGATTTGAGAGAGAGAGGAAGGGAGAAAGAGAAACATCGATGTGAAAGAGAAACTTTTAATTTCTCGCACTAGAAAGCCTATGCCTACAGAATTCAGGAGTGCATTCTTCCAGAGTACTCCCAGACCATGCCCAACCCCTTGGACCTGGGAGATTATCAAAAGCCACTTCTTCCCCCAACTCAGGAACACCAGAAGTGCAGGAACAAATACTAATCAGCGGCACTGACTGAGATTTCCATGCGACGGGCCCTGGGCCTCAAGTTATTTCACAGAAATCCCACTGCCGCCCTCGGAGCAGGTGACACTATTTCCATTTTCCAGTGAAGAAAGTGAGGCATGAAAAGCCAAAGAACCAAACCCTGGCAGGGTAGCTCAGCAGGTTAGAACATCGCCCCAGTATGCCAAGGTTACGGGCTGGACACCTGCACAGGACACATATAAGAGACAACCAGTGAATACATGAACAAGTGGAACAATAAATCGATGTCTCTCTTTCTCTCTCTCTCTAAAATCAATCGATCAATAAATAAATTAATTATTTTTAAAAAGCCCAAGCACCTTGCCCAGGTCCCGGTGCTGGAGAGTGGCAAATTGGGATCTGAGCCTGGCCGCCTGATCCGGGGCTCAGGTTCCACCTTGCTATTTCCCAGGGCCTCCAGAGACCCCAGCAGTCTACTGCCCACGCCCGCCCTCCCCTCCCTTTGCCTTCATGTCCAGGCTCTCATCAGAGCTCTGGGACCACGATTGCTCCCGAGTCCCTTCTACACTAATAAAAGAGAAACATGGTAATTGGCGTACGACCGCTACCCTTTTCATTGGCTAATCAGCGAGATATGCAAATTAACTGTCAGCCAAGATGGCGGCCGGCAGCCAGGCAGCTTGAAACTAACATGAGGCTTGCTTGCCTCAGTGACAGAGGATTGTTGGAGCAACGGCTATAGGCCTCTGAGCGGGCAGTTTAAGAAACACTGTAACAAATACCACCTGGACTTCAGCCAGCAGATTCGCAACATTGTAAGCAAAGGCCAGAAACCTACTTTCAGCCGAGGAGGCAGGCCTAAGAGCTGGAGCCAAGCCTCAAGGTAAAGCTGGCCCAGAATAAAAAAAAAAAAAAGAAAAAAAGGAGCGGTTGGGAACTTCAGTCATTCCCAGCCTGAAAACAGCCTTCAGCCCCTCACCCAGACTGGCCAGGCACCCCAGTGGGGACCCCCACCCTGATCCAGGACACCCTTCAGGGCAAACCAGCCAGCCCCATCCATGCACCAGGCCTCTACCCTATATAGTAAAAGGGTAATATGCCTCCCAGCACCGGGATCAGTGTGACAGGGGGCAGCGCCCAAACCCCCTGATCGCCCTGCGGCTCTGTGTGTGACAGGGGCCGGGGCCCCAACCCCCTGAGCAGCCCTGCTCAGCCTGATAGGGGGGAGCTCCCCAACCCTCCCCCCCCCCACGGGCCCTGCTCTGTGTGTGATGGGGTAGAGCCATAACCTCTCCATTGGCCCTGCCCTGAGTGTGAGAGTGGCGGCGCCCCAACCCCCTGATTGGCCCTGCTCTGTGGGTGATAGAGGGCGGTGCCCCAACCCCCTGATGGGCCCTGCTCTGTGTGTGACGGGGGCAGCGCCCCAACCCCCTGATTGGCCCTGCTCTGTGCGTGACAGGGGGTGGGGCCGCAACCTCCCCATCGACCCTGCCTTGAGTGTGACAGGGGACGGTGCCCCAACCCCCCAATTGGCCCTACCCTGAGCGTGACTGAGGGTGGCATCACAACCTCCCAATCCGCCCTGCTCTGTGCATGACGGGGCGGCGCCCCAACTCCCCAATCAGCCCTGCTCTGAGCCCGACCAGGGGCTGCACCTAGGCATTGGGCCTGCCCTCTGCCACCCGGGAGCAGACCTAAGCCAGCAGGGCGTTATCTCCCGAGGGGTCCCAGACTGGGAGAGGGCACAGGCCAGGCTGAGGGACCCCCCTCCCCCCCGAGTGCACAAATTTTTGTGCACCGAGCCTCTAGTTTATGTATAATAAGAAACATGAAAAGAATGAATGCTATTCAAGCCAGAACAGAAAGGAGTAAGATAAAACCTAAGCCAGTATCAAATTAATAGGGGCTTCTTTTTTTTAAAGCAATAATGTATCTTCCAAAATTAAAACTGCCAAACAAGAAGCTTTTACTTTTGCTTTGAAATATTTGGTGGAATGAGTAATATCCCTATTGGGAGTGTTTTAAAATGATGGTACATTGAAGAAAACTGGGTTCCAATTCAATTAATGGAAGAAGCTTGCTCTAGCCTTTTACAAACCACGGTTTACCTAGACATGATGACAAGGTTACATTTCATTTGGCCTGCATGGTTTTTTAAAAGAAATTTAATATGCTGCTAATGTTTAAAAACCTGCGGTGATTTCACATTTAAAAAGCCTAGACTTCACTCTTTTTTTGCATAAGATCTAGCAACATTAAGTGATGTCTGGCAATGCAAACCAATAAATGGCTTATGTGATTTCTGGTTTGCCACAATCCCCACCACTCCACATTGCCTTTTTATCATGTAGGCCAAGCTCCAGGAGGCACCCAAGTTTGGGGCCTCATTATAGGAATCTAAGGACACAAGTGATCACATTCAGTCCTCTCCAGTCCGACCAGTTGCAGGAAAGCATTCTCATTTCCCTGCCAAGTCATTCCTATCCTCCCCCACACCTTAGAGAGGCTCCCAGTACCCCACCCCCACCAAGCACTGCCCCACCCCCAATGCCACCAAAACTACATTCACCTACAGGTGGACACACCAATATCTGCCACGGGAGGATATGGACAGGGAGGCGTGGACTTTGGCCATTGGGCAGCAGCTCCACCACCTCCTCACCCAGCTTCCCAAAGACGGGCCCAGAGCCCAGCTCTACAGAGGACCTCAGCCCCTCCATGGACATCCACACAGGGACTGCCTGGTCACCATGGAGCCTCTGGCCACAACAGACTGATGACATCCAGAACCAAACCCTGGCAAAGAACCAAACCCTGGCAGGGTAGCTCAGCAATGGCAACCCTGATTGGCCATCAGTGAGATGGCTGAGATGGGATGGAGGAAGATTTGTAAATAAAATGTCCTCGTCTCCATGACTACCAAATGATCATTCTCCATCTCTACCTGTATGTTTTTGTATCAGTATAAATGAAAACATAGTGAAAATAGCAAATAAAATAAAATAATAAAGTTAATATTTTTTCCCTTTCCCTACTCCATTTTCAGGATGCATATCACGGATCCTAGCCCATCCCCTAGGGAATTACACTTCACCTTCTATAGAGAGGAGTATCTAAAGATACTATTGGAATTCTGTAAGGAAAATTTGTCTCTTCTATTTACTTATTTATTGCATTATTTACATCAGTAAAACACACACACACACACACACACACACAACTACAACTCACCTGCTACTCTGTGCCTCTCCGTTCTCTCTTCTGAGGGGTCACAGGCACCTCCCCATTGACGCTCTCAGTCCCACTGACCGACATCAAACTTCTCCGCTCCTTCTGATTGGACTTGTGTTCCACCTTCGTAACTCTAAACCTGAGGGGCAGAGAGGGTATGTTTGCTCTTCCAGGAAACACGAATGATGAGTGAATCAAAAACCACCCACCTAGAGGATCCCAAATGAACTCAGCCAAAAGTCAGGACAGCAACAGAAGACACCTCAGTCAACAGTAAATCCCCCTGTCCCTGCCCAACGTCCCAGTTTATTTTCACTCAGCACATCACAGACTATGCTGGGCACTTCACAGAGCATGGAAAATGCATTACAGACGCAGTACCCAAATATTACTCAGCCTCTGAGTTGTGGTTTCTAACGAAGACATGGGCTTTAACATCTGGCTGGAGAAAAACATAACCAGTTTTCAAATTAGACTAATGTAATGACGTAACCAAAACATTCAACCAGAAACTGCCTTAGTCAAAGATACATTTGTCAGAGGGTCAGCTCTCCACACACACACACACACACACACACACACAGCCATCAAAGGCCCAACTATGTATTTTATCAGTATCAGTTGGTAATAGGGTTATTGTGCCTAGTTTTCGTCTTTTTTTTAAAAAAGCAAATTTGGATTAATTTTCATTAAGGCTTATGGAAAAAAAATTAAGAAAATTAAAGAAGAGATTTTTCATCAAGATTAAGAAGTTAAAGAAATTTACTCAATTTGACTGTTTTTCCATTTCTAGTCTATTGTCATGAAATCCCTAAGGTCTTTCTCATAATAACTTCTCTCTAGTTCTTGCCTTAAGTTCCCTTAAAAGTATCTTGAATAAACTCTTCTTTGTCCAAAATGAGATCACCACCATCAGGAGGAGAGGCTGAGGAAGTGAAGGGGGACAGGGGAAGGTGTCACCAGAACTCTGTTCCGTCGCACTGTAACACGCTAAGTAACCCATGCTGACGTCCCTAGCATTCTGCATCCCAGAAGGAGACTTGCACTGGGGGCATTTAATTGAATCAGAGTTGAAAATTTCAGCAGATTTTCCTTTAAAGCAAACAACATTCGCTTTATCCAAACAAGCTACAGGTTCTGGTCGCATTCCACATTCATAAACTCCCATGACTCTGCTTCTTAATAAAGCAGCGTGGTCATGGGTTGCACTGTTTTGCTGGAAGTGGCAGAGAGCCCAGCAGTCTACCCCTCATTGCTGGTGCAACACATGATGAAATTCAATTGAATTAAACAAACAGTAATAACAGCCAACATTTCTTGGGTGCATTGTAAGTGCCAAAAACGGGCCTAAAACTTCTACATGAATCATCCTATTTCGTCTCACAACAACCCAATGAGGTGAGTGTTACTGTCATTCCCAATTTATTAAGGGGGAAATGAGGCACAGAGAGAAGCAAGCGCTTTTATGTTGTGGTACCGAGACTCAAACAAGGGAGATACAATGCGTCCAGGCTACGCCTCCCAGTCTGTCAGTACAGAAAGAAGGATCATAGATGCCCTACTGTCAATTTTGCTCGGTGCCTGCGGGGCCTGGTCCAGCACACACGCTCTTAACCGATGTGGCAGTAGCAGTGCAATTCCCGCAGGAGACTCAAAACCAAAACCGCAGACACCGCGAAAATGCTCTACACATAGTCAAGCTGTTCATCACTTGAAATGCAAGATCCACATCACGTATGAGTCACAGGTAAATGGTACTTTAGGGCTCGGGTGAGGTGAGCGCAAAGAAAACAGTCTCAGGAATGCACAGGGAGCCGACGTGTGGACCCCTGGCCTGGCCGGGAGGTGTGGCCGAGTGCCTGAGCTCTAGACAGTGGAATGCGAGTGGAGGAAATGTGCCATTTCCAGGCCCATCTCACTGACACCTCTTAGGAGCGGTCCTCCGGCACTTCCTCCTCCTGCTAGCGAGCCTGGCAGAGCGCCGATGGAGAAGCTGGGGGCTCTGGGTGACTGCTTGAAGAGCCACCCACCGACCTTTCCATCTCCACACAGGAAACAGAAACTTCTATTCTGCAAGTAGTTCGGATTGGGCTTTTTTCCCCCCATCACCATTTATCCCCTCTCGCCCTCTTCCACCTCTACCCGGCAGTCACCACACTGTTTCCATGTCCATGGGTTCTCTTTTTTATTACAGCAAGTGTGTGTGTCAACTTTACATGACAACTTGACTGGGTAAAACCGTTATCTCTTGGTGTGTCTGGGAGGGTGTTTCCGAACATGTTAGCATTTGCATTTGTAGTCTGAGGGAGGATCACCCTCCCCAGTGTGGGTGGGCATCGACCAATCCCTTGAGGACTTGAATACAACACAAAGGCAGCGGGAGGCTGAATTTGCTCTTTTTGCTGGAGCTGGGCCAGGTGTCTCTCCTAACCTCGACATCAGCCTACTGGTCCCCAGGCCTTCAGGCTGGGATCGGGCCTACACCATCGGCTCCCCTGGCCCTCGGGCCTTTAGCCTTGGACTGAACTACACCACCAGCTTTCCTGGGTCTCCAGCTCTCAGCCAGCAGCTCAAGGGACTTCTTGGCCTCTATAACCACATGAGCCAATTCCTATACTAAATCTCCACTTATTTCTATTTATATCTATCTTCTTGGTTTTGCTTCTCTGAAGAACCCTAATACAGCAAGTAATTAGTTTTTTAGCTCAATTAATACAGCTGACATCTGATCTAGCAATAGCCGCCTCTTAGGATTCCTCTGCTGTTGGAAAAATATAGAACTCACACCTGAAAACTCCTAAAAAGTCCAGAGACCTGACTCGATCCAGGCTAAGGAGAACAGTTCAGTACAGATCCGCACAGCACAGCAACCATGTTACACACACCCAAAGCCTCCACAGGAATCTCACCTGCCCACAGAGAGGACCGTGACCTCCCCTTGGCGCCTCGGGCGGCCTTCTTTGGACTTGTTGGTCGGTTTTATGAAGTGCCACCTCTTGTGTCTGCACCGCTGACACACATCTCTCTCGACAGCACCGCCCACTGTGTGCAGATGGTGGCCACAGATGTGCTTCCCTGGCGTGCCACCTGGTGACAAGGGCCCGGGGCTCACGGGCGGGCTCCCAGGAGTGCTGGGGGTCACGGGGCTAAGATGGGAAGGAAACAAAAAGGTAGAAATGGTTACTCAAAAGAAACACCAGCTAAGGCAGTGGTTCCCAACCTTCTGGCCCTTTAAATACAGTTCTTCATGTTGTGACCCAACCCTAAAATTATTTTCGTTGCTACTTCATAACTGTAATGTTGCTACTGTTATGAATCGTAATGTAAATATCTGATATGCAGGATGGTCTTAGGCGACCCCTGTGAAAGGGTCGTTCGACCGCCAAAGGGGCCGTGACCCACAGGTTGAGAAACGCTGAGCTAAGGCAATCTCTCCCCCTGCTACATAAGAAGCAGGTTTGAATCAAAAGAAAAAAAAATGCCTCTTCCTATTAAACAAATGAGCTTTGTGTACTAGTCTTAGGCAGTAAATTCCTCTTAGGACTATGCAATGACAGCTCATTTTAAATAGCAATAATGTGATTTATCACTTCAAGAATGGAATTAAACACTGCTTCCAACGATGATGCACTGTTTGTCTTTGAAGTATTAGATTTCATTCTAAACAACTGATCTCCATTCTCATGTGATCATACCAATTTCTCACACAGAGCAAAGTGCCTGACTAGATTTCTAAGCAATGAGATGCCCTGGAGGATTGATAAACTTAAATTCCAACCAAATTACCTAATGACTTAAGACAGAATATTTGACCCAATTGACTATTTTATCAAAAAAAGAAACTTTTGCCCGACCGGTTTGACTCAGTGGATAGAGCGTCGGCCTGCGAACTAAAGGGTCCCAGGTTCGATTCCGGTCAAGGGTATGTACGTTGGTTGCGGGCATATACCCAGTAGGGAGTGTGCAGGAGGCAGCTGATCGATGTTTCTCTCTCATTGATGTTTCTAACTCTCTATCTCTCTCCCTTCCTCTCTGTAAAAAATCAATAAAATATATTTTAAAAAAAAAAAGAAAAAAGAAACTTTTATCCCTGGCTAGTGTGGTTTAGTTGGTTTAGTTGATTGGAGCATCATTCCATACACCGAAGGGTCGCAGGTTCAGTTCCCAGTTGGGACATATAACTAGGTTGTGGGTCCAGTCCCTGGTTGGGACACACAGGAGAGAGGCAATTGATTTTTCTCTCACATCGATGTTTCTCTCTTTTTCTCCCTCCCTTACCCTCTCTCTAAGAAAAAAATTAGAATCCTCGGGAGAAGAAAAAGAAAGCTTTTAGGTCGAGATATCAAAAGTGATGCCCCAAAGAAATGCTGGAGTCGATAACAGTAATAAAAATAGCCTACATATAACCTAGGCATTTGATATATATTCATTTAACTCATCTTTACAGACCTTATGAAGTAGGTATCAATTTCCTCATTAAAAATTTTTGAGACTCAGGAAAGCTTAATAAATTACCCAAGGTCACACAGCTGTAAGTGATGGATTTGAGGTCCAAATCTAGGAAGTCTAATTCTAGAAACCATGATCTTAATCATCCCATGGTGCTTCAGAAACAGGGAGATCTGAAGGGAGGGAGGGAGATCACCCAAAATATCAAAAAGCAGAGGTATTGCCTAGCTGATTTGGCTCAGTGGATAGAGCGTAGGCCTGTAGACTGAAGGGTCCCGGGTTCAATTCCAGTCAAGGGCACGTGCCTGGGTTGCAATCAATGATTCTCTCTCATCATTGATGTTTCTATCTCCCTCTCCCTTCCCCTCTGAAAAACAAACAAACAAACAGAAGTATGCAGGCCAGGGATTTGCTCCTTTCAAAAGGCACATGGCAGGGCTCTGGTCCACTCAAAAAGGAGGAATTAAAACAGGACAGGCAAGCCTGACAGGGAACCAGCCCTCTGACCTGGTGGAAGTAGATACAGGTGGGGCGATCCGTCACAGCAGAGCCTGACACCTAAGGCTGTGTCAGAGCCCCAAGGCACCTGGAAGTCTGCGACTGCACACACCAGCCTTTATGCTGCTGAAACAGCCAGCTTGCACATTTAGAAGTGTGGCCCTGGGTTGAAAAGGCCACAAATATCACAGACGCCAATAGCTTCCTGGTGCTCTTCAGGGATGCTCTTTATATGGTAAACAAACAAACAAAAACAACAACTACGCAGCAGCAGCTTTCTGGGGCAAAACAATGTTAAAGTAACACCACATAGTAGAAGGCTGAATTCAAAAGTTGAACAACATCCATTCACAAACATTTATCAAGTGCCCGCTGTGTATAAAGCCCAGTGAAGGCACCATGTGATGCCCACAGATACCAGAGGCAAAGATCCCATGCACTAACTGGGTCCTAACACCAGGCGTCTGTGCTCAGGGCTGGAACTCGGGAAAAATCACAGCTCATGTCTCTGGGAACGACACCACCAGAACTTTCTAAGCTGACCTTCCTGCACCCAGTTACCTCGTAAAAGTGCAAAGCTAACATGGCCAGTTTGACAAGCATGTATTAAATATTTAAAATATGCTGGATGTGCCCTGCCAGTGTGGCTCAGTTGGTTGGGTATTACCCCCATGCACCAAAAGGTTATTGGTAAGATTCCCCGTCAGGGCACATGCCCGGGTTGTGGCCTTGATCCCCAGGTAGGGGGCGTGCAGGTGGAAGCCAATGGATGTTTCAATCTCACATTGATGTGTTTTCTCTCTCTCTCTCTCTCTCTCTCTCTCTCTCTCTCTCATTCTCTCTCCCCCCTCTAAAAATCAATTATATATATTGATGCATATATATACATATGCTTTAAATATATATATATAGCAAAAAGTAAAACATGCTGGATGCACCACCCCCAGGGTAAGCAGGAAGGTCCAAACTCCTCGCCACATCACTCAGTCCCAACTTGCCTCCTGGCCCTTCTCACTACTGTCCGCAGCACGTTCTCTGGCCACCCCAGACTGGACCTTTCCAGATGCATCTCACACGTTCGTGCCCCAGGGCCTTTTCTCCTGGACTTTCTACACGCAGCCCCTTCCTCTTCTCTCTGCTTGTTGCATGCCTGACTCAGATGGCACTTCTTTGAACCTTCCCTGGCCTCTGGCAGGCCCCACAGTGCCCCTGGCACCCCGGGCCCTTACTTCCACAGCACCCACCATGGGGGCTCACACATCTCCATCCCCCACTACACCGAGTCCTCCATGGCAAAGATCTGAACGCCCAGTTCCAGCACAGTACCCAGCACACAGCAGGCTCGATAAATGCTCCTGATTGGAGAATGACAAGTTATATAGAAATTATACAGAAATACAGTCCTGTAATTAATTAGGGAGGAGTCATGGAAGTCTTTCGTATTCCTTATAATAACCCAATGAAGTGGGTGCAGTGGTCATCTCCATCTTATAGGAGATGGAACTTGACCTCGGAGCAGTCAGGTAACTTCCTCAAGAAGATGCTTAGTAAATCCTAGAGGTGAGACCCTAGCCAGGCCCCCACCCCCACCCCAAGGCTGCCACTTTCCCCATCACCATTCTCTACCACAGCAGTTCTCACTGGGTGCCTCTGCCTCCAGGGGACACAGACAATGTGCCCAGACATTCTGGAGGGAGGGGGACACTGGCATCCAGTGAGCGGAGGCCAGGAATGTTGTCAAACACCCCAAAGCACAGGACCTTCCTCACAGCAAATAACTATCTGGCCCAATGTCACCAGTGCCGAAGCTGGGAAACCTGCTCTGGCATACACTGAAGAAAATGCCCATAGCTGGGGAGGAGCACTCACCTCTCAGGATCACCGATGCTGTTATCTGCTACCATGGCCTTTAACACATCCGCATTTGCTAAGGGGGAATAAATGTAAAGAATTAGGACAGCACGAGAAAGAGGAGTAATCACAGAATTATCACATCAGAAAAGCTGTTGGAATAACTCCTGACTGAGCTCATTCAGTTCACAGATAAGGCCCTGGGGCCCGGAGAAGGGAGGGAACTCCAGGACAGGGTACCACCTGCCAATGCCTTTCCCCAGGAGGGAATAGAGGATGAGTGATGGAGAATCGACAGAGGAAGCAGCTCCAACGGAGAGCTGTTCCCTACCCATCACCCCGTGTGACAAGAAGACACTGCCTCCTCCTCTCAAACCAAAGGGAGCGCAGACATGCTCCACCGCATCCAGCTCACTGTGCTGAATATGTAAGAACATGTATGTCTTAGGAGCCCTGTGTGCTAATGACTTCTAGGTGCCCAAATAATAACCTCTCAACCCTGCCATGTCGTTTCAAGTGCATCCCACATAAAATCCCACGCGTAATATAATTTTCCAGGTGGGTCGTTTGGCTTGCCTCTGCATCCTTAACCACACAGTCCAGGTCGCTTAAAACTTTGTGTTGGTCACACATACAACTTACCTAGCATGGACTAAGTTAGATTACACTCCTAATGTTAATTTTTTTTCCATTGCTTTTCAGAGAAAATGGAAAGGAGGGAGGGAGGGAGGGAGGGAGGGAGGGAGGGAGAGAGAGAGAGAGAGAGAGAGAGAGAGAGAGAGAGAGAGAAAATGTCATCCTCAGGTGAGGAGAAAGGAAGGAAGGAAGGAGGGAGGGAGGGAGGGAAGAAGGGAGGTCATTTCCTCTCCCACCACTACTCTCTTCAGCTTTTTCCTTACAATCAAGGCAAATTTCCCAAGTAAGAACTACTATTGCCATCAGCCAAATGAGAGAACCTGGTATGTGCCAGTCCCTGGCCAAAAGCTTTACAGACCTCACCATGTTTGACTCTCCCGACAACCCTAACAATAGACAGAATCATCACCCCATTTTACAAATACAGAGACTGAGGCCTAAAGCCTGTCACTGGCTGGCCAGAGTCACACGGGCACAGCGACAGGCTGGACACAAACTGGTCTACCTGACTCTTTCACCTGATGGTCTTCCCACTCATCCAGGTCTCTACCCCAATGATTAATATAGTTCAATAGTTGACAGGATGTTTGCATAACCATTACAGCAAGTTTCAGAGACGTACAAGAGTTTGTAAAGGAATCCTTTTAGCCATAGTATAAATTGTGGTAAGAATTTCACAAAGAAATCCCTCTGCCTCCTGTGAATGGTCAGGGACACATGGAGAATAATCACAATACTCTTCATTGTTATTCTATCAGACCATGAAAGGGCCTGCAAGAGGAGCTCAGCTATGGAGTGGCAGGTACTTTGCAAATTCCATAATGAAAAACACCCCAATGACCTCGCAAACACTCCTCAATTCAGCCTCACTTGAAAGAAAACTTAAAGGTAACACTCTAGCTAATCCAGGACTTGAGATTAGGAGGAAAATAATCAGTGCTCAGGTCAGCTGAGAAATGCATCCTTCAGAGATCCTTATCTAGAGTAACCTGATTTGCAACATTCAAGCCATGATATGTTTAAGCCATAAACAAGCCTGTCACCATGAGCACAGGGGAAATACTACCCCGTTAGCCAAATTAGAAATGCAAAGAGGAAGACTCATCATACATCATGATTACAAATGGTTTAAAATACGTAAATATAGGCAAAGTAAACCTAAATAAATGTGGGAAATGGTACTGGATGAATCGCATTTAATTTTACTCCTTTTTTTCCCCAATGTTAAAGATTATGCTATGGTGTGCTTACAATGAAAAAGAATTATAAACCTAACACCAACAGAGAGGTCTAAACTGATAGTTAAGTTCAGAGTCTTTTAATGACAGAGACAAAGGAAAATAAAAATAAATTTGTTCTATAGAGGATTTAAATCTCAAAGGCAAACTGGAAAAGCTGGCTTATAACTGGTAAGAGACCAGAGTATGTCAGTAACCACCCGGCTGTGGTTTGGGAACAGGCTGGAAGCTGGAGGGGCCACGGCAGGAAAGGGACGTCCTGGGAGATCAGATGTCTCCTTGCAGCCAAGGAGGACCAGCGCTACACAAAGGGCCAGAGTCCCCACCCATTCTCACGGTCACTGGCCACATCACAGACAGACAGGTGAAGGCACTGACAGGGGAGCAGGGTAAAGAATCAGACAGAGTCTGGCCCGTGTGGCTCAGCGGTTGAGTGTCGACCCAGGAACCAAGAGGTCACTGTGGTTCGATTCCACGTCAGGGCACATGCCCGGGTTTCGGGCTTGATCCCCAGCAGGGGGTGTGCAAGAGGCAGCCGACTGATGATGTTCTATGTTTCCATCTCTCTATCCCTACCCCTTCCTCTCTCTCTGAAAAAAAAAAAAAAATCAATAAAGACATATTAATAAAAAAAAAAAGAATCAGACAGAAAACAGAGCCTTGGGTATTACCCTGACATACCTACTGGGAATTACCGCAGCTGAAACAAAAAGGCTATTCTCCAAAAGGACAGGACATAATTAAAAACCAAAAGAACAGACCAATTTGCCCTTGAGTGTGGGAGGTAAGGAAATGACACAGAATGCCTGCTCCAGGGGCCCAGATGCTCCTGCTGCTGTAATCAGAAGAAGGGCTCCCTGCAGGCACCATCCTGCCACACTGGTTGCGGCCCGTGGGCAAGTTTCTTACCCTCTGAGTCTCAGCTACCTCATCTGCAAAACGGGCCTACCTCATCAGGTAGTTCTGAGAATTCAATGCTTTAATGTTTCTAGAGTTTTACAAACTACCCCAGCTGTACACTTTAACCCTTTCAAAGAAAGAAGTTTACCATCCCTATGTAAACCACAAAGGAGGCAGTAACTGCGAGTGGTTAAGTATAGACTCTGGAGTCAGATGCTAGAGTTCCAAGCCCAGCTCTGCCACTTCCCAGCAAGTTAGTTCAGCACTAGGGGCCTCGGTCTCTCACCTGTAAAATAGCAAGAAAGTACCTGAATCACAGAGTTACTAGTCCCTGAAAAGCCCTTAGAACAGGCCTGGCATGCAGCCAACATTCAGGGCGCACTATGAAGTCATACATACGAACTTCAGCCCCTGGCGAAGTTTCCACAGGTGACCGACTTCAATCAATTCAGTACTTCGTCCAGTACTCACAAATTTAGGAGCTGCTTCCGCTCTCAGAAGCCCAGAGGCCTCCAAGCTCCCCAAAGCCACAGGCACGGGAGCAATGAAGGGGCTGTCCACACCTCACTGGCACTTCTGAGACGGCTGAAGCTTCTATGCCGAGAACATGTTTGTGTATTTCTTGTGCAAATTACAAACCACTTTTCTATGTGAAGGAAATATGCACCATTGAGTGTTAAGAACAGCATCGCCAAATACTGTTCCCTGAAGGAAGATCTCTGGAAGACAGCTCAAAATCCAAGCGTTCTGGTCTTTTTTGTTCTTCTTTTAAAGGCCATTATACTAAGTCTGGTTTTACAGAAACTGAAAGCTACACTTGAGAGAGACCCAGGTAGGACTAGGCTGCTCATGAACCACGTGAACTCAACTACCTGGAGCCTTCACATCTTCATCTATAAAATGGATATAAAGCTAACTTTAGAGATATTTTGAGGATTAAATGAAATTATACACATAAAGCACCTAGATCTATACCAAATACATGAAGCACACACTGTAAAGAACAATGAAAATTATCCTGAATCCTAGGGAATGGCTGTTTCTCTAAGTCAAAAACAGTGACCAACTGCCTGGGCCGGGCAGCAGCTCTTGATAGAGAAGAGGTGCAGGTTGAGGTTCTCCAGGGAAAGGCTGGGGCAGAAGAGCAGGCATTTACTGGGCCATACAGAGGCATTTCACCTTCCGGACAAATGGCTAAGCTGCATCAATGCACACCATGTGAGTCAGCACTGATGGGCAAAGACAGTGCCCACAGAGAACGTTTTATTTTCAATCCTCGTAAAAATCTAAAGTATGAGGATCTGCAACCATTGGGTATGTGGGCAAGGAGATGCTCAAACCTCAAAAGTTGCCGAGGGCACAGAATCATCCTATGGTGATGACCCTATTGTATCTGATCATGATTAAATTAACCCGCCATGAAAGAAGATGGTGGTTTAGAATACATTTCAGAGGCGGGAAATGCTTAAATCCATAAAGGTTAAACATTTTAAAAGTTTGCACATTTAAGAATGATCACAGAACAGACAAATGCACAGAGACAGAAATCAGAGTAGCGGTGGCCAGCAGGTGGTAGGGGAAGGGGATAAAGCTTGGGGGGGGGGGGGTAACTGCTTAATGGGCACAGAGCTTCAGTCTGGGGTGAAGAAGTTCTAGAACTAGAGACTGGTGATGGTTGTACAACACCGTGAATGTACCTAATGCCAATGAATTAGGCACTTTAACGTGGATATAATGGTAAATTTCACGTTATGTGTATTTCACATAAAGCACAAGAAAGGAGTAGATAATATTTGAGTGCTTATTATACTATGTACTTAATGTGCGGTGTGTCACAACAATGCTACCAGGTAAGTGTTGTTATTACAGAGGGGAAATGAGGTAATTCTCCCCAGAACTGAGAGACGAAGCCAGGATGTGAAGGTAAGCCGCCACCTCCAGGCCTGACTCTGCAGCCCTTAGGCCAACTGGTTCTTAGAAAGCTCATTTATTTGAACTGTTCATGGTTGGACAACGCTGGAAGCTGAGCTTCGGTAAAAGGTGCTGCCAATAACTTCAGAAAATCGACAGGAGAGGCCATACAAATCCTGACTCTTCCGAGCAGGTTCTTAATAAAACATGGGAATACTGAATTGCTGCGGAACACTAAAACATACCTTCATTCTTCATGATGTAGTGGACAATTCGCCCCACAGTGTCACTATTTTCATTCATACTGTCATTCAACTCTGAAAGAGAAAGGGAAGGGAACGATGTTACAATTGGTCACCTGAACTGAGTAGATAGGACATTCCCTCTTGGAGCCGAGACCTCACTGAACAGTCTTCAGAAGCTCAGCCGATCACCCAGGGTGCTGAGCACCCAGGCTCCCCTCTTTCAGCCCCGACTGCCTGAGGCAGAGCACGCAGCGACTCCCTGCTTCCACTGGACGTGAAGAGCATCGCAGTGGTCCATCAGTCTCGTCTCAAGTCCAAACACCCACCCACTTTCCAAGACAATCACTTCATGCGTTGATATCAGTCCATACCACTATTATTTCTCTCTCAACAGTGTGTTAAACCCTTAGGGGAAATGGAAAAAAGTTAATTGAAAGGAAAAAAATTATTCTTGGATTATTTTAATTGCAGTGGAACTGCAGGGTTTTAATTTGTTTTTTTTTAATTGGGTAATGTAATATTCATCCATGTTTATAAGACTCTCCTTTCTTTTAAATACACTTCCAGATGATCTTAATTTTGGCCATAGTTATTTGCCCACAAAATCAGTTTACTCTGAGAGACTTGTATAGGTGATAGTCTTTGGGAAAAAAAATCAAACCTCTACTCTGAAACTGGTCTGTATAATTTGTTTCAATAAACAAGGAAGAGGAGGGCTGACACACTCCATGGCAGTTCACAGAGCATGAACCTGGAGAAGGGCCTTCTCCAGCACAGACACTTCCTCCATGAGGATGCTCCTCCGTGAGGATGCGTGTCTGGTGGGCCAGTGCAAATGCTGACTGCTAAGCCCACCTGCAGAGTGTCTAGAAAGGAGAAGGTGGGAGGCTCCGCTGTCTGTTGACAAACACCCAGCTCTGATTTGCTCATAAGCTTGCTCATGACTCATCCTGCAGCCGAGTTCTTTCTCTGCCTCAAAGGTCAGTGGGGGTGGGAAAAACCAACAGGCCGGCAAGCTGGCAAGGAATGAGGAAGCTTCCCCCCACTCCACCCTTGGGCTGGCTTGAAGGGTGACCTACTTACTGCAAATGTCACCTTCTGCAAAAACTGCCCTTTGAGAAGCTGAAAGAGACATGGAGAGTTATCTAGACTCCCCAAGACTCAAGTTAGGAAGCATCCCTAACGGATGGTTAGAAAGAACATCCATGGAGAAAACAGAATTTCACCTCTTAGGTGTTTCTAAATACCACCCAACAACTCCTCGTTAAGAGGAAAAGGTGAGCTGCCCTAAAGTTAATGCTAAGACACTAGTTTGCCCTTCTTATACTGCACTATTCATACAATCACTAATTTAAACATCATAAACTCCAATCTCCTAGATTTAACACAGAGCTCCCCTAGTCAAAGTAATACCCCCCAAATGGTGAGATCCACTGACTTTCCCATCATTTAAATTAGAATCTAATTCAATAATAGTAGAGAGAGTTAATATTTACAGAGTGGCCATCTGTGTCCCACATCCCATCATCTTCTAAGTTTCACAATAATCCTTTGAGGTAGAGATTACTATACTCATATAAATGAATTAAAATTTTAATTAAATTAATTTAAGTTAAATTATACATAGCAGAGATTCAAAGCATATGTAACTTGCCCAAGACCACAAGGCAAGTAAGCGTAATTACCTGGTAAGTATTTAATAAATGAAAGCCAAGTTTAAAATGGTAGGTGTTATTATGGTGTCATCTACACTGACGCTTACTATACCACCTTCGGTTAGCATGCATCATCTTGCCTCACAGGGATGGAATATGTGTGTGTGTGTGTGTGTGTGTGTGTATGACTATTTTCTTACTTAAAAATCGTCCACACTCCCATAAAAAGAATCCACAGCACTCACCTATCTTTTCAACCTTTTCCTCCTCCGCATCTTGCTCAGCTTCTGTAGTACAACGATAGCCTTTCTTCTTAAGCAGGTGGCAGATGAGGACGCCAAAGAGCCCCATGATGAAGAACACCGGGACAAGCACATACGCGATATATTCTGGGTGTCCACTCCCAGCACTGTCAGTGGGCGACGGGGTCGTCTCTGTTTTGGAGTGCAGCGTGTGGCTGCCGCCACTGTCTGTAGGAAGAAACCCGCATGGCTGCGTTAGACGTCTGCAGGGAGCAAGGAGAACCCCACGACTTGGGGAATGTTCACATTAAATCCGAGTCTGTGCCCAAAGCCATGGCTATCCAGACACTAGTGGGTCTGGCTGTTCAGGCACACAGGTGAGGGCCCCATCCTGTTCCTGCTACTCATGAACTGGGTCCCACCCTGGATAATGTTTTTAAAACCTCTCCAAGCCATCCTCTGCTTCTTCACCTCTAAGAGCACCTACACAGCGTGGAATAAAAGCCCAGTGAGCACAGTGCCCAGCACAGAGCACACACATAAGCACTGGGTGTATTACTGGCTCAGACTCAGGAGACATGGGTTCACGTTCAGGCTCCATCTCTTTGCAGCTGTGTGACGCTGATCGATGACAAAAACGATGCTTTGGCTCCACTGTGAAATGGGCATACTAATAGTACCTACCCACCCTTCTACGCTTGTTACGAAGATGAAGTAAATTAATACATGTGAGACATTTAGAACCACTTCTGCAACATAGGAAATGCTCACCACATGCCACCATTCAGGGCACCTGTGCCATATCACTGGGCAAGCAGAACAAAGAACCTTGTCTCAAGGAGCTTCCTAGGATTTAGCAAACTGACAGATGTACAGTATGAAAAGGGAGAAAACCCAGGATGGCATTAAGATGTTGGCCCAGGGGTGCAAGCATAAAAATGAAAACATAAGCACTTGTTTATTCATTCACTGATCCAAATGAACGCATGAGGTCATTTACGGATGCCCTTTACGTGACAAGCTCCCTGCTGGGAGCCGGATAGAGAAAGTGATAAACAATGTGGCTTAGCCAGTGCCACCTTGGAGCTTGCAGGGTAGCACCGGAAACAGCCATCAAACAAGTCAACTCATGGGCAGGTCATGGCAGATTCGGAGAATGCCATGGAAGACATGCCATTTTCAGAAGAAAAACATGACAGTGCGTACCTATTTTATGACTTCAAAAATAGGGCAGCTGGGAAGGGAACATCTTTTGGGGGGAAAAAAGGAGAAATATGCTTTTAGATGTGTCAAAACATATTGGACTCACATCGGGGCAGCCGGATGTCTGGGCAGGCCAGCAGGGTGTCAGTTAAGCTCCTCATAGGAAAGTAAGTAACCTAAGAAATGGCCAATTAAAATAACAGAGAAAGAACAAACTGTATAGAAAACCAGCAAAGTACCAGTTTTCAAACACAAAATGCAAGAGAATTATCAAAGAAAGGGGTTCAGGTAGGATGAGGACTAAAAAAATACGTGGGCTTTGACAGAAATGAAGCCTCACCATTTGGAATACTCAGAATAGAAAGTGATAAAGTGAGGTTTTCTACATCAAAAAGATCCATACATATTGCGTAAGATACCCAGAAATCAGAAAGCTGTATACATTTAATTTCAAGCGCTCTCAAGAGTATTTTGGTGAAAAAAGAACCTGTGTTGTAATGATTACACCGGGACAGATACATTTCATCACTGCAGCAAACAGTACCAAACAGGAGCCTAATTTGCAAACCAGGGGGCAAAGAACAAAGCCACCTCTCTTTTCACATGGAAATATCCATTATCTCTGAACTTGAACATGAAAAGAAATTGCTGGTTTCTTAAGTTAGTAAAAAGCTACATTCATTATAGGCAACCTCTAGAATTTCAGGTAACCTGTATATTTTTTAACCTGTATATTTCAACCTGTTTTTTATTGATTTTTCTTCCAAGAATCACAATAATGAATGAATGAATGAATGAACACACACACTACATATACGCAAATATATCACCTACATGAGGGTTTGGCCTCAAGCCTTAAGTTCAGAAAAAAACAGAAACATTCCTTTAACTCCTTTTATAATTCTACATAAGTTTTACTTATTGATTCCTTTTTACTAACACATTCCATACACGAGGCGTGGGTGAAGCAGGCAGCAGGCTAAGACTGAGGGTGTTACTCAGAGTCATACTGTTCCAGTCTGGAGGTGATACATTCTCTTTGGGGAGCAGTAGGAGACAGGGATGGAAGCAGAGGAGTTGAAAATTGGAGCCAAACAGCACCTTCTGAATGAGGTGGTTGAAACTGTGTCTTTATCATTAATTTGACATCTAGCAAACCCTTGCAAATACTACATATTTACAGTGTTTGTGACTTATGAACATGTATCAGTCACAATCTGATAATTATTCTACCATGAAAAACTGGAGAAGACATAGATCTAAATGAGTGAAACTTGAATTACAGAGCGATGCAATATAGGCACTAAGGTTACAAAGTCAAGACTGCCTGGAATAAATAACAGCTTGGCCACTTACTAGGCTTGTTACGTTGGGCAAGTTATTTTAGATACTGCACTCAGTTTCCTTAACTGAAAAATTGAGTCGAAATGACTGTACCTTTCTATGATGATTTCAAAACTCGGCCCCAACATACTCTGTGCTTTGCCTACCCAATAGAGTATGTTGGAAGTGATCCTTTGTCAGCTTCCAAGTCCTGTCTCTTGGGACACTTGCTTTTGGAACCCAGCCACCATGCTGTTAGGAAGCCCAAGCTGCCCTGAGGAGAGAAACCAGTAATAGTCAGCAATTTACCAATCATGTAACTGAGTCATCTTAGAAGTAGATCCTATAGCCCCAGTTGCTGCTCTGTGGAGCAAAGATGAGCTGTTTCTGATGAACTCTGCCCAAACTCTAGATTTCTAAGCAAAATAAATGGTTGCTATTGTCTTAAATCACTAAGCTTGGGGATAATTAGTTCTACAGCACTAGTAACTGGAAGATTACCTCATGGAGTCATTGTGAGGATTAAATATATTAATAAGTAAAGCATGTAAAAGTGTCTCAGAAAAGATAAAACACTATAGAAGTGTTTAGTCATTGTCTTGACAGGAACAGCACTATCCAATATAGTTACCACCAGCCACAAATAGCTATTTAAATTTAAGACAATTAAAATTAGATAAAATTAAAAATTTAGTTGCTTGGTTGCCCTTACCACATTTCAAGTGTTCAATAGTCACATGTGGCTAATGGCTACCATATTGGATGGATCAGGTAAAGAGAATATTTCCATCATTCCAAAAGTTCCATTTGACAGCTCATCATAGACTATCAAGAATCACTAAAAAGCAAAATGTTGACTGGAGATTCTACTGTGATCTACCTTAGCAATTCAATGAAGAATAAATTATAAATCATAAGTAACTATTCACAGATAATGCCTAAATCATTTGTTAACATAGATAAGTTTAGCTTTCCTTCAATTTACACTAATAATTTGCTTAAAGACACTGTGTCCACCTTCCTCCTTCACTGCCAGCTGAAGCGCATCTGAATTATGAACAAATTATTTGAGTCCAAATTAATAGCAAAGGTTGTTGCAGCATCTATATATATAAAAGCCTAAGCGACCCGAATGCCAAAACAACCAGAACGGCCAGTCGCTATGATGCGCACTGAACACCAGGGGGCAGATGCTCAACGCAGGAGCTGCCCTCTAGTGGTCAGTGCACTCCCACAGCCAACCTCCTGCAGTCTCTCCCCTGGTCGACAGGCCCCAGCTGGCAGCTGGCAGCTGGCAGCCACCAGCCACCAGGAAGGAAGGCCCTGATTGGTCCTGATCGCCAGCCAGGCCTAGGGACCCCACCCGTGCACAAATTTCATGAACTAGGCCTCTAGTTATTTTATAAAAGTCAAAAATTGGCAGCATCTGCATGTTTGACAATGGGATAGTAAGAAAATACCTAAGTCAATCATAGTCTACCATTTGATATAATAAAATGCATCATTTGAAACTATTTATGAAGATATGAGAAAACACTTATGATCCAATGTTGAATTTTATAAGTTAGATTCAAAATCTTACATACAGTATGACCCAAAGAGTAAAAAAAAAAAAAAAAAAAAAAATGCATAAAGGCATAAAACATACAAAGAAATGATTCTGGGTAAGTGGATAATAGGATAATTTAAAATTTTATTTGTATGCTTTTCTGTAATTTTCCAAAATTTGTACATACATATTACTTTTGTACCAAGGTAGTCAATGCTTTAAAAAAAAAAAAAGATATAGAGCAGAGGTTGTCAGCCAGTTGGGAGTCACAGGCCTCTCTGTAAACTTATTGGATGCTATAGTTCCTATTCCAAAATTTTGCCTCCAATTTTTGTGAGCTCTGAAACCTAGTTAATATACAAGCAAGTGACATGACACAAATGATGCCCACATTTTTGCTTGAGCAACATGGTGGACATTGGTTTAATTCACTGACATTAGAAATATCTGAAAAAAAGTTTGCTTGGTGTTATGGATTGAATCTTGCCACCTTCCTAATTCATAGGTTGAAGTCCCAAACTCAAGCATCTTTGGTCATTACAGTGGACCCTAATTCCACATGACTGGAGAAATGTGTAGACAGACATTCACATAGAAAAATCATCATGTGAAAAAAAAAGGCAGACATTGGGGTGATGCTTCTACAAGCTAAAGATTGCCAGCAAACCATCAGAAGCATGAAACTGATCCCTCCTCACAGCCCTCAGAAGGAAACAACTCTGCCAACCTTGATCTTGGATTTCTAGCCTCCAGAACTGAGACAATACATTTCTCTATTTTAAGCCACCCACTTTGTGGTACTTTGTTACAGCTCTAGCAAACTAATATACTTGGCATGGAGAGGACAGGATCACGAGCTTGGTTTTGAGCATGTACAGATAGAGGCAAACAGGGGGACATTGAGATGGAAATATCTATTAAGCAATTAGATCTACTCCATGAGGAAGCAGAGGAAGAGAAGCCAGGGGCCACCCTAGGACACAAAGGAAGGAGTTTCTCGAAGGAATGAGAAGTCGGCTAGGTAAAATGCTGCAAGAGAGAACTAAAATAAGAGGGAAATGTAAAATGGTGTAGGTGCTATGGAAGAAGTATGGAGGTTCCTCACAAATTAAAAATAGAATTACCATATGATCTAACAGTCCCGTGTCTGGGTATTTATCCGAAAGAACTGAAAACAGGATCTTGAAGAGGTATCTGCACTTTATTGCAACATTATGTGCAATAGCCACGCTACGGAAACAACCTAAATGCCCATCAGTTAATAAATGGTTAAAGAAAATGGGGTGCACACACACAATCGAATCCTAGTCAGCCTTAAAAAAGAAAGAAGTCCTGTCACAGGTGACAACAGGATGAACCTGGAGGACATTATGCTGAGTGAAGTACACCAGTCACAGAAGGACACAGACAGCCTGATTCTGCTTACACAAGATACTAAAATAGCTAAACTTTTAGAAGCAGAGGATATAACACTGGTTGCCAGATATGGGGGAGAGGGGAAGTGGGAAGTTTTTGTTCCTGTGGGTATAAAGTGTCAGATATGCAAGATGAGCACGTTCCAGAGATCTGCTGTCAACATTGTCTATAGTTAACAACACGGTGTGTGCGCTTCAACATCTATGAAGAGGGTAAATCTCATGTTAATGTTCTTACCACAACGAAAAGAAAAAGAACCTAAGAAGTATCTTTATAGACAGAGAATGTAAAACTAAGGCAAATGAGGCCACACAGATATTTCTAAGAACATGTGGGAAACCTTTAGTTTCTAATTTAGGCAGCAACTTGGAATTTTTTTTTTAAGTTTCTCCTTGCTGTATTTTACTCCCTGTTTGTCTATCATTTCCTGAAATAAACCTTAAAATCCTAACATAAATAAATACATACATACATAAAATGAATAAATACATTTTAAAAATAAAGTAGGAAGGAAAAACAATGCAGGGGAGACCCATGTGGCCTGGGAGGGAGCAGGTTTTCAATAGACTTAAGGTAAGGCGGAACTCGCTGGGCTGACAAATACAGATGGGACTCGGTTCACTCTTTCTAGGTGCCAAGTATGAGCGAAAGGGGTAGAGGAGGGGAAGGCATTTTGATTTGGAGCTTTGTTGTGGTGGTTGTTTCTAAGCGGCTGAACCCAGGTATTGACATGCAGAAAGACCATGGGAGAGTGAGAGGGAATAGGGAGTGATAACCTAGAAGAAGCCAGAAGGGATGATTTCCGCGTGAAGGAGACGGATTAAACACTTGACTAGGGAAAAAGACACTTGTTCCAGAAGCAGGGTGATGAGTTAGAGTCCAGTGTAGTGGGCATAAGGAAGTTGAGGGAGCAGGTGCCCAATACCCTCTATTTTCTCTTAACATATAATAAGAGATGGCATCTGTTGAGAACTAGAGCAGTCAGGGCAGAAGAGGGCTTGTGGGTTCAGTGAGGCTACCCAGAGAGTTGAAGAAATGGGAGAGGCCCGTGAAAAAAACTCCAAAGGCACTGGGGCACAGCTGAACTGTGCACCCCAAGTCTCCAATTGGGCTGACCCATGCAGGGAGAGCCATGGGAATTGCAAAGCCCAAGACAATAAAGGATTAAGCGGTCAGGCTCAGACAAAGTAGGCTGAGCCAGAGTAAGGAAAGGAACAGTTTGGGGTGGGAAGGTTCCAGAAGGGAGGGAAGTTTGGTGCAGAGAGTTTATTACTCTTGTTACTACTAACAACAGCTACCACATGTATGGAGCATTCATGAGCCAGCACTATGCAAAGCACTGAATCTCCACCATAAACCTATGACACTGTTAGTGGTATGATACCCACGTTACAGACAAAATAGGAGGCACAGAAAGGTAGAGCAAGCTTCCCAAGGACACACTCAGTAGCAGTGCCTGGATTCACACCAGGCAGTCTGGGTCCTGCCTGCCGGTACCCTGCTTCTTCTTCCTTCTCAAAGCCTACGTGTCTGCACAGTGGCAAGAGAAAAAATTCTGAGATGTCCTAAATTACACTATAGCAGGAGGGGGGAGGAAGTCAAGGGAAGTTAATCAATTAACAGAGCCATAGGCTTAAGCCAACAAAAGACTGGTCACATTCCTGAATGTATGTTGCACCTTTGAATCAACCTTCAGGCAGCTATTTCAGCTCTTATCTAAAACACACAAACCACCAGATGCTCTTGCTTAGGCCTGAACTTTCCAGATGTTGCCCACAACCAGTGCAGAAGCATCAACTACTTCTTCCTTAGGGACTTAGTCACCTATCCCAGAACTTTCTCTGCTTCACCTTCTCCCACCTACCTCTCACCCCCAATCTTTCGAAACAACCTGCATCTTTCTTCCCCAAAAGACGCCCGGCAACCCCAAGACGGTGGACATGTCTGTCTTCTCCATCCAGCCCAGCTGCTGGTGCTGTATGCCCCAGGACCTGGTCGTTTTTCTGGCTCAATAAACCCTTTCTTTCAGAATAACTTTCAGCCAGGAGGGTTTTTGTTTAACAATATGTAAAACAGGGCTCCTAACAGAGCACCATCCAACCACAAATGTCTGTTTAAGGTATATTTCAATTATTTTTTTCCAATAATATTTCAACATTTAGCTACTTTCCTGTTAAAATATTGAATACTCATTTGCTCTCATATTCTCCTTTCCCTTCACAGCTTAAATGATCCCCAAACTTCAAAACAATGGGTTCCAGTTAGAATAGTAAGAAGTAGAGTATGTTCTGAAAATGCCCAGCACCAGACTCAAAGCAGTTTATGAGATGAACTGCAAAACTTTACTCTTTGTCCGCCATCTCTGACCTCCCTTCCAACTCCCAATCCACAGCTCACCTGGGTCCCCTCAGCCTCTCCAAAAAGAAGCCCCACACCTCATCTCCAGTAGCCTCTGCATGTGATTCCCTTCCACAACATTACAAGGAAAAAAATGTCCAACAAAGACAGCATTTATCAAAATCCATGGGGTTTTCCTTGGACCAGACAGGCTTATTTAATCACCTACACTAGCTTTAGTGTATTCTGAGTCACTATGTATGCATCGCATGTTTTGCCAAGATCCCATGAAGAAGGTCAGAAAAGAAGATGTGAAACAAAAAAGACTGAAGACTGCAAGGAACTGAGGAAAAAGTATAAGGAATGGCTAAAAGTCATACCCCCAAAATCAAAAGCCATTTTCTAGCTTGTTTCCAAGTAATACTTGTGTTTACAACGGACTCCAATGGCACTGCAAGCATGTCAAACTTGAGGCCAGCAGGCTGCATGCCTCGTTTAAATAAATGAGGCATGGGACCCTCCGGCCACGAGTTTGACATGCGTGGCAGTATAACAGGTGAAAAACACTTAGTCTCTCTGATTCTGTCTTATCAGTAATTCTAGTCTGCATTTTTCCTGTGGCCTTCAGGCAAATGGCTCCTGCTAGAGCTATGCTAACATTAGAGGAATTCTGCTTGAGGCTCGAGCTTTTGGAAATATATCTAGCCCCTTGCCAGAAGGTACCACTCCTGAAGAGGTAGGGGAAAAGTACAAAATAATGATTGTTTATCAAACATTTGCAGGAGCCTCAAGACCAGACTCAGATCAACAGGGGTCAATGGACCGAAAACGAACAGATTTAGAGATTGCTCACTCTTCCTTGGATCCACTGGTACCTACATGTCTGTGGTCCTCAACCACCTCTTGCCCCTCTCATTCTCCTTTCCCTTCACATAAAAGAAGCCTGAATTCTGCACTCCCAAAGATAGATTTGAGGAACCTCTTAAAGCCCCCACCTTCTCAATTAGGAGCCTTCTCAATCAATAAACCTTTTCTTACTCCAACTACTAATGTTTTGAGTACTGACCTTTTGAAGCACTGGGCACATGGACTTTGGACCAGTAACAAGAGTGCTCACAAGTGCTGAGATGAATGGTGCAGAAATGGCATTCCTCAAAGCCAGTGGGCATCACCTGAGGGTTACTAAAATAATGGGGAAGACGATGGTAATAACCAGAGACTCCAGATAAGGAGACCTTGTGACTTCTCCCAAGCAGCTCTGTTCCAATCAAGGTCAAGAGCATTTTGATGGTTCTGATAGCTATTCTTTCCCTTTTATCAGGAAAGGGGTTGCATTCCCAGAAGCTAGAGTTTCCCAGCAGAGTGACCCAGCAACTCTGTGATGGGAAAGGGGCTTGGTTAGTAAATTGATAACCCACACCAAGCTTAGTTGGAAAAGAACTTTTAAACACACACACTTTTTCCTCCCACTTTTTTTCTTTAGCAAACATTCAAATCACAGTACCCAAGAGCAATCTATTTTTGGTCTAGATTACTGACTAACATCATGAGATATGCATTTCTCTAAATGGATTTTTCCTTATCCAGCTTTGCCACCTGCTACCTCCATGAACAAGTTACTTTACCTCTCTGGGCCTTGATTTGGTTAGCTCGAGCCACATGGGACTCTTTGGCCCCTTGAGTGTGGCTCTTCCACAAAATACCACGTGCAGGAGAACACGTACTGTGCGATTGAAACTTCATGGCCCATGCGCAGAAGTCGGTTTTCGGAAAGGAGATAGACGAAACAAGTATACAAGACGAGTGTGAATGGGAGAGTTGGAAGGGGTCGACCTCAGAGAACGTACCTCAATCAGAGTGAGGATGTTTTTAGCAAAGGCCAGCTTAGGAGTACCCTAATTAAGTTAATAACAATGTACCTACCTATACAGTTTAAGTTTAAAAAATTTGGCTCTCAAAAGAAATTTCAATCGTTGTACTGTTGATATTTGGCTCTGTTGACTAATGAGTTTGCCGACCACTGGGTCAGCTGAACAACTATGAGCTAGTACTGATGTCCTCTGTGGTTCTCAAAAGTCCAAAATTTCCCCCACTGTCTACAGCCCCATTCATTCTGGGTTGATGCTACTGGAGAGAAAAACATAAGCCCACCCGCCCACGTCCACAAGAAAAGATCCAAAACTATCTAAGAATAAACTCACTTCCTAATAAAACTGTAATAAAGTGGAGTGCTCAGTCTCTCTGACTCCTTCGTGTGTGGGCTTGTGTTTTCCCATGGCCTTCAGGCTAATGGCTCCTGCTGTAAACATGTTAAGCATTAAAGAAATTCTGCTTAGGGATTCAGAGTTTTTATTAAATCATCCCCTCCCATTTTCCCTTCCCTTGGCATAAAAGAAGCCTGAACTCTGTGCTTCCTTAAGGTGGATTAGAGGAACCACTAAGGTGCCCATCTTCTCAATTTGGCACCTTCTCTATCAATAAACCTTTTCTCCTCCAGGCTCTGACATTTTCAGTTTTGGCATTTTCAAAGTGTTGGGCATATATGGTCTTTGGACCGGTAACAAACCAAATCTGACAAACCCATTGTTAGCAAAGCCTATCCTGATGTAATGTGAGGCTATTTACAACCTCTATTCCACTGAGTTTACTGCATAAACATTTAATATATTTGCTTAGATGCCTCAGGGTTTAGGTCATAACCCCAACGGTTTCAGATGGTCGCAACTGTGAGGTGGGTACTATTATTTTAGAGAACAGGAAACTGACGTTCAGGAGGATAAATCATTTGCCCAAGGTCACACGGTTAAGAGCTAGTAAGAGCCTGGCCGAAAACTCGGGCAGATCATGTTTCTGACGGTGCTCACAACCAGATCAACTAGCTCCTGCAAAACAACCTCCTTTATTAAGTTAACTGGTTTAACACAGTTCAAATCAATTAGCTACACTAACAAAAGAAATCAATTAACTACACTAACAAAAGCAAATTCTACAAAACAAAACTGTCCTCAAATTATTCCTATTTGGGGATAATTCCTATTTTGGCTGTAGAGATAACCAAAGTCATAGAGCTTTTAAGATCATTCCCCACAGCAACAATTATTAAGACACAGCATTTTCCCAGACAAATTCATAAAGCTAAAAATGTATGGAGAGCACAAATGGGAAAACAATGAAAATCAGTATATAAATAAGTGCTAAATGTTGTAGTGAAACAAAACTTCAGGCAGTGGCCAACTTCCAAACACCTCCCAGATAAGCAGCTGCCACAGCCCCACCCTCCCCCACTCCGCAGCTGTGACAAGGCAGGGAGGGGACATCCAGACAGGGACCTGCCTGCTCAGAGTCTACCCACCCATGACACAAAACCCCTCCCAATGCACACAGCCAGTTACCTTTATTTTGTCCAAGTCCTTGAAATGCTACCACAATCCAGGAGCACAGAACTCTGATTCTGGGTAGAAAGACCACTCTGGAAACAGATGGAGGCCTAGACAGCTTTCCCAGCAAAACACGCCCACATCAACAACGCCTGGCCATGAACTCTTGACTGACAGATGCATTTGGCTAAGATGCCCCTTGAAAAATGCAGCTGTTTGAGGTTTCTGCTAATACGTATCTGTGTAAGCTCAGCTGCACCCTTGGGGGTGCCAAAATGGAGAGCTCGGGGCAGCAGAAGCACCCCAGGATCTGGAGACAGGCATTAAGAGTAAGGGAGGGAGTAAGTAGCCAAAGATTTCAAATAATGCCTGTGCTCAAGACAGTTCCTTCCCTACCCCCCACCCCCCCCCCAGCCCCTACTTTTCTAGTAGCTGAATGTGCATTCAAATAGCTTTTGTTAGAACTAATACAACCAAATGCAATCAAGTAAATCTTGATTGGAGCCTGATTGAAAATTTTAAACAATAATATAAAATTTAAACAGCTACAAAGGATATTTTGAGGACAATTGAGGAAACTGGGTTAGACAGTATTAAAGACATGTTTATTTTCTTAAGGATAATTATGGTATTGAGGTTATGTATAGGAAGTCAATCCTACTAGATACACACTAGAGGGGGAAATGCTGCAACTTGATTTTAACTAACTAGTTCAGCAAAAAAAGTAGGTAGGTAGGTAGGTAGGTAGGTAGACAGACAAGTAGGGTGGGAAATCAAATATGGCAAAATGTTGAATCTAAGTGGCTAATATACAAGTAACCATTTTACTATTCTTTCAACTTTCCTGTAATAAATGTTCACAAAGTATTATTTTATCATTCTTTTTAAATACCCTTTGTGGGACCCCAGTAATCATTTTTAATGGGAAAATGCATTTTAATTTCCAACCCAATTACTCAATAAGGCATGTTTGAAGCACAAGCCATACTTACTTAAGCTGTGGTTTCTCTCTGTGTTCCGCTGGAGTTGAGAAGGGAAGTAAATAGTGTGATCCAGGGGGAAAAAGGGACTTCAGATTAGGTTTCAAAAGAAAAATTGAATTTGGGTGGACAAAAAGGAAACAAACATTCTTGACAGGCAGGAAATTGGAGAACAACTGGAACCACTCCTGAACCCCAGAGAGCTCCCGGAACAAAGGGCTGAAACGAGGGTGATGTCAACATAAGGAAACAAAGCTACTTAAAAATAATGATGGAAACTACAAATAGTCTCCATTGCAGGTTTTCATTTAAACCAGAGCGGGGGAAACAACTTGGCAAAGTCGGAGAAAGTTCCTAGCATTCGCTGCAACCCTCTCAGGTTCACCCTTTGAAATGATTTATTGATTCATTGATTGATTGATTGATTGATTATATTTTTATTGATTTCAGAGGAAAGGAGAGGAAGAGAGAGATAGAAACATCAATGATGAGAAAGAATCATTGATGGAATCACTGATGGGAGGCAATCGAGCCCGAAAGCCGAGCATGTGCCCTGACTGGGAATCTAACTGTGACCTCCTGCTTCATAGATCGACATTCAACCATTGAGCCACACCGGCCAGAATGAAGTGATTTCTTAAGACCACGAAACTTCCTGACCAAACACAATTTCCCTAAGGGCACCAAAGGATTATAGGTAGACAACTACTACAGCCCCACAGCTGCTCCTGGGAGAGGACTGATTAACTTTAGGATCCCCGTGTGCTGAGAAGCAAAGGATCTCAACTTCTGGGCTCTTCCTGAACCTCCCAGAGCACCTCAAACAATGGTTTCCATTCAGAGGACAACAGAAGGCTCATCTGACCTGGCCTCACCCCAGACCAGAGCACGGTCATCTCACCAGTATCTGCCTGGGACACAGGCCAGGAAGCCACCAACCGAGCCTCTAAGGCAGAGAAGGCTCAGGAGCCCCTGGCAGACCCCACGCAGGAAGACACATCATGGGGTCCTCAGAGAGGGGTGTCAGCCAGGGGCTGCAGGGACCAGGAGAGCTCGGGACCTCCCTGAATCCCCCTATCCACTTTTCCTGTCCTCCAACCCCTTCCCTTCCCTTGCCTCTCCTCCTTCTCTTGTTATTTTTGTGCTGTCCATTTGGAGATTTTTAAAAAAATCTTTACTTACTGATGGCACTGTGTCTCCAGGGGAGGGCCTAGGTGGCTGGAGGACAGAGTGGAGAGAGACTTGGTGGACCTTTCTGCACCTTGCAGAGTGTAAGTGATGGCCACTCAAGAGGAAAAATGGGATTTTTTAAAAGTCATTTGGCCTGGCCGGTGTGGCTCAGTGGTTGAGCATCAACCCAATTCCCAGTCAGGGTACATTTCTGGGTTTCAGGCTCAATCCTCAGTAGGGGGCGTGCAGGAGGCAGCTCATCAATGATTCTCTCTCACCATTGATGTTTCTATCTCTTTTTCTCACTCTCTCCCTTCCTCTCTGAAATCAATAAAAATATATTTTTAAAATAAAATAAAAGTCATTTGTTTGAAGTGACCTTAAAGCAACAGAACTGCAGAAATCTAATGCTCCCTTCAGATTCTTTTCAAAAGGTAGTGTGTTATGAAGAGTGAGTTGCTACATTAAAACAATTTTAAGGCAGCATTTACCGGGTCTTTGCAGTGCAGCAGGCACTGTTCTAGATGCTTCATTACAATCTCATTTCATTTCCACATCGGTAAGGTAGGTCTTCTCATTACCCCCATCCAAAGATGAGGAAAATGATGGACACAAGGTTCAATAACAAGCCCTAATGTGGGAGGTGGGACAGGATCTAGCCCAGGCAACGTGACCCCAGGCCTCGCATCTCAGCCACAGTGTCTGTGAGAGCAGAGGCAGCCTTCAGTTCTATCCAGTGAGTGACACATGCCTCACAGTAAACAGGTGGGTTAAACCATCACTAACCACTGGGCTGGACTGGAGCCCAGGTCCACACTCACCCAGCCTAATGCCTTTAAACCCAAAAAATCTGCCTCTCTTCATCTGCCTCTATCATACATATGACTGTATTATGTATGATAAACATTGGAATGCACATGCATTTTTAATGTAAAAATCATCTGCATGAAAAATTATTAAAGTCAGCTAAAGCAAGATGAATTTGTATTGACTTCATTTAAAAAAAAAAAACACCTCAGCAGCATAATTTCCCATTATTAACTTAACTACATAAAGCAAAAGCTCACTCTAAAGTATTAGTTTATTTTACCCTTCCAGAACTCTTATGAAGGAAAAGGAAGATATTTTTCTATCTATGAAAAAAGCATCCCATCCATATATGTATTTGCACACTATTATCCACAAACTATTGTACTTGGAAGCAATTCAGTACTTGCCACAAACATAATTTGTACTAAACATGTTAATTACATGATATCTGAAAATCTTTCAGAAGGAAGAAAAAGGAAAGGAAGGGGAAGGAGGAAGAAAATCTTCAATCACACACAGTAGCTAAAGACACCATATCTACACTAATAAAAGAGAAAAATGGTAATTGGCGTACGGCGATACCTTTTTCATTGGCTAATCAGGGCTATATGCAAATTAACTGCCAACTAAGATTGGCAGTTAACTGCCAACAAGATGGCAGCTAATTTGCATATGTAGGCACAATGCAGGGAGGCGAAAGGGAAAGCAGGAAGAAGCCCCCTGCCACTGACAGTGATCGGAAACCCAGGGGGGAGCTAAGAGCTGGGGGGCAGGGCAAAGGCGGCCCTGCCCCCCAGCCATGATCGGAGAATCAGGCGCCTTTGCCGCCCTGGCCAGTTATAGCAGGAAGTAGGGGTGGAGCCAGCGATGGGAGCTGGGCATGGTCGAAGCTGGCAGTCCCAGGAGCTAGGGGTCCCTTGCCTGGGCCTAAAGTGAAGCCCACGATCGCGGCGCCCCCCGCTGCCACTGCAGGTCCCCACTGCCCGGGCCGGACGCCTAGGCCAGAGGCGTTAGGCCTGGGCAGGGGCGGAGCCTGCAACCGCAGGGAGCTGGGGGTCCCCTGCCCAGGCCTGACACCTCTGCCGGAGGCCTCAGGCCTGGTCAAGGGGCCGATCCGGTGATTGGTGATCGGAGGGTGATGAGGGTCAACTCCTCTGGCTGAGGCATCAGGCCTGGGTGGGGGGCGGAGCCGGGGATTGGGGGGATATGATGGTCCCCTTGCCCAGGCTTGAAGCCTGGGTCAGAGGCGTCAGGCTTGGGCGGGGGGTGGAGCAAGCGATCAGAGGGAGATGGGGGTCCCCTGCCCAGGCATGATTCCTGGGCCAGAGGCCTCAGGCCTGGGCGGGGGCCAGAGCCAGTGATCGGGGGGAGATGGGGGTCCCCTGTCCAAGCCTGACACCTCTGGCGGAGGCGTCAGGCCTGGGCAAGGGGCCGATCAGGCGATCGGAGGGTGATGGGGGTCAACGCCTGAGGGCTCCCAGTATGTGAGAGGGGGCAGGCTGGGCTGAGGGACACTCTCCCCCCACACACACACCCAGTGCACGAATTTCGTGCACCGGGCCCCTAGTACATATATAAAAGCCTAATATACTAATTGTCCCTCCAACTGGTAGACTGTTTGACCAGTTGCTATGATGCACACTGACCACCAGGGGGCAGACACTCCGACCAGTAGGTTAGCTTGCTGCTGGGGTCTGAAAGATCAGGACTGGGCAAGATGGGCCGGACATGTCCTGGAGCCCCCCTATGGTTCCTCCCCAGTCCCTATCGTGCACCGGTGGGGTCCTTCAGCCTGGCCTGCACCCTCTCACAATCCAGGACCCCTTGGAGGATGTCAGAGAGCCAGTTTCAACCAAATACCCACAGGCCAGGCCGAGGGACCCCACCTGTGCACGAATCCGTACACCGGGCCTCTAGTAAAAGATATAAAGTTCCCACCCAAATGTCACTTGATACTTTGACATTCATTGTTTTGTCTGAAACCTCTATCCCAAGAAAGTAGTCAAGAGGGTGGATGAGATATCATTTTGCAAATAAATCAGTGGCCCAACACGACATCACTGAATAGAGAAACAAGCCAGGCAGAACCAAAACTCAGAGCCGCTGACATCTTCCCCACCCATCTCACTACAGCGTACATCACTCTGGCATCCTGTGGGCAACCAAAAGCGACACTGATTTCGCAGGGAAATCCTCATTTATGTCAAACTCGCCTGCTTCCCCAAGTGGAGGTGTCTTTGTACCTCTAATCCCTATCACAGTTCCTGGAACACAGTGGAAGCACCTTAAACATCTGCTATGGATCCTATGGAAGCAGATCCCAACCTTCTGAAGGGCCCCCAGTAATTGATCAGGTGTCCATTCTCACTGTAACTTAGTAAGCAGTTTTAAGGTACTATTTGGTAGGACAGAATGTCCAATATACTTATACCCCCAAATGCCAACAGTTTTTAAAAACACAAATTCTTTTGAAAGCAGAACTGATACATCCCATAGTTTTACACTCTTGTTGGGTAAAGTCCTTTCCAAAAAATCTAACTATACCAGGAAGCCCTGTGCTCACCGAAATCAACAGAAGGTTCCACTTAGCAAAGATTCATAGGAAGACCACAACTGGCAGCACATGCCTAAGACCAGCTTTGGGGACTGGCCCTCTGCTGGATTTTTGGGGAACACCATCACATTCCAAACTGAGGAGTCCTAAAGGAGCCAAGCTGACACACCCTCAAGAAAGGCTCTGCCCTCTTTCCATGGGGTCGTGACCCCGAACTGATCTCTTCGTGCACATTCCTTGAGCGAGGCCAAGCAGGGAGTAGGTTAGAAATTATTTAAACTATGGGAGGAAGCTAAGCGGCAAGTGCCAGAGTAAACCACCAAATGGGAAGAGGACAGGCCCAGATGGCCTTTTCAGGCAGAAACAGCAAGACCAGGTTTAGGGGGTTCCCTTAGTGAGCCCCCTGGAACATCACAGAGACAGCTGGTGCAGAGGACCCAGCCTCGGGGAGCTAGGTCCCTGGTTTCTGGGTACAACCTGCCCCTGCAGGGCCAGAGTCCAGCCAAGTAATTTCCACAAGGCAGAAGGAAACACAAGCCAACCACGTGGGATAACAACAGGGTGTTGGCTGAGCTGGTTGGAGCTCAGCAAGGCCTTCAAAGAGGAAGATGGCCCAGCACTGGCCAGAAAGGGCTTGCCCTGCCTACACCCAAGGCCTCAGGGACAGTCAACTACTCTACCACCCACTGCCAATGGCAGCGAATTTGCGCTGAATGCTTATTTATGTGCCCGGCACTTTTTACTGGAGACATTAAAGAGCAGAGTATTGAAGCCAAGGTGGCTCATCTGGGGAACGGCCAGCATTTGAACCCAGGTCTGTTGCCATCAGGGCCCAAGCTCTGAGTGAAAGCTGTGCCCCAGAAAGAAAGGCGGCCAGAGCGGAAGCCAGCTTTCTCTTGGCTGCACTATGTTCATTCAACTAGGTTGCTAGCTGTGAGACCCCAGGCAAGTCAATTAACTACCCTGTGCTCTGTGTCCTCATCTCTAAAATGAAGATAAGAACAGAATTGTTTCTGAGTCTTAAGAGAGATGAACTTGGGTTTGCCTGAGTGCCTAGCACGGTCAGTGCTCAATAAAAGTTAGCTACCGTTGCCATGATGATTGCTATCAGTGCTAATAACTGTAAACACGGCTATCCTCCCCAAGCTTACCGCTCAGCTGATGCCCACCCAACAGGCAGGAAAGGACGGTGAGCCACATGCGCCAGACTGGAGGAGGAAGTGGTAAATGTCGGGACAGAATAAGAACGTAAACCTGGAGGTGAGGGGGCAGCTGTCACACACTGTCACCAGCCCCGCAGTTTCTTTTTCTTCCAGGAACAGGAAGTGGATAACGATTAAACAGAACACGGCAAAAGTCCTAAACACGGGGTTTTCCCGTTAGTCACAGGTGAAGTCAGGCATGTGCCTGCCTTCTGGGAATATGGGGACAGGAAAACAAAGATGAGTAAATGTTCTGTCACGAGGAGTCCTCTGATGTGAAGTCTCCGCTAATGCTGTTAGATAGAGAAAGAGCAAAGCAAAAGAGGGACTAAGATAGAAAATAAAGATCACTTCAGAAAAGGCAAGCAAAGGAAAGATTAAACAGAATTAGGAAAACCCTAGACATAGAAAATCTGATTTTTAAGGGCAAGAAATAAATGTGAAATTGACTAGCATTAAACTCAGGAAGAACTCTGAAAACCAGTAGCAAGAAAAAATACTAACAACCGTCACACGTTGGTGAGCACATTGTAGTTACTATCCAAAGTACTTTACAGGTATGACTCATTTAACCCTTACAATGACCCTATGGGATAGGCACTATTATCTGCAACCCCATTTTACAGATATGAAAACTAAAGCACAGAGAGATGAGTAACCTGCATCAGGTCACAGTTAGCAATGGCAGAGGTGAGATTTTAATCCAGGCGGCCTGGCTGCAAAGCTCGTACTCTGTGCTCTATTATCCCTAAAGTATGAGAATGAACAGTTTTGATATTCACTAAAGTTCCATGAAATGGATTTACACATAGCTCATCTCTCGTTGAGTTAGAGTCTTGAGTAGAAATTCAGTATATAAATCTAGAATGACAGAATGGTTTTCCTAGTGAAACAATTATTGGAAAAGGAAGGTTCATTGAAGTTTTATCCCCTCCAAGTCAATTTATCTATTTTTTTTTTGCATCAACTACAAATTTCAAAAAATAAAATAAAATCCTGCAAACATTTATAAAAAGCAAAATCAAAAGGCCATCCTAATTTACATTTAACACTGTTGAAATTGTTCATTTCTTCTTGGAAACCCTAAACTTCCCTTTGACTTTTACAACAATAGAAATAATTTGTACGAAAGAATCAGATTTGCCATATATAGTTACCTTCATCTGAAATGATCTCACTTGTTAATGAGAAATGTTAAATGAACAAACAAATATGAAACAGTAGTTTGAGTTATTTTGTTGGAGGAAAAGATGCCAAAATGCTCACACTAGTTATCTCTGAGTGGTAAGATTATAAATTACAGGTCAACCTAATAGTAAAATTAATACTGTAGCCCTAACCAGTTTCGCTCAATGGATAGAGCATCGGCCTGCGGACTGAAGGGTCCCAGGTTCGATTCCGGTCAAGGGCATGTACCTTGGTTGCAAGCACATCCCCAGTAGGGAGTGTGCAGGAGGCAGCTAATCAATGTTTCTCTCTCATTGATGTTTCTAACTCTCTATCTCTCTCCCTTCCTCTCTGTAAAAAATCAATAAAATATATATATATTTTTAAAATTAATGCTGCAGACGTACACCAGAATGCTGGGAACCCCTCAGTAAGGAGACTACCTATAAGTGCAATCCATAATATTTACATACAAGATATTTCCACTGACTAGAGGCAGAGACAATGCTATGAAACCTTTGGTCTACACCATAGAAGATAATGGTCAAAGAAAACCACACAATGGTATCATGCTACTTTATCCTATCTAATAATAGACAAACATGGTAATTGACCGTGCCTTCGTTATGCCTCCCAATGGCTAATCAGCAAGATATGCAAATTGACCGCCAACAAATATGGCGGCTAATTTGCATACTGCAGGCAGGGTGGGACAGTGTGAGCCACCAGCACAAGCCGCCATCCAGGGCCCTGTGGGCAACCCCAGAAGCCGCCTGCCTGCCGCCTGGGACTGGATCCGGTCCCAGGCCGCTGGCGCGCCCCGCAAGCCCCAGAAGCCTCCAGATATGGCAGTAACTCTATCAGTAAGCACTCTGAAAGTCAGTGGCATAAATGCACCAATTAAAAGACAGATTATGAGGGTGAATCAAAAACAAAACCCACTTTAAATATAAAGACACATACAGATTAAAAGTAAATGAATTAAGTTGCAGCCTGTTTTGCTCAATGGATAGAGCATTAGCCCATGGAATGAAGGGTCCCAGGTTTGAGTCCACTCAAGGGCATGTACCTCAGTTGCTGGCTTGATCCCCAGTCCCTATCAGAGCATGTGCAGGAGGCAACCAATCAATGTGTCTCTCCCTTTCCCTTCACTCTCTCTAAAATTCAATGGAAAAATATCCTTGGGTGAAGATTAACAAAAACAAAGTAAATGGATTAAGTAACATTTAAGACATTATAAGAAAAATATATTACAAATTTTGTTAGTTGTATAATGGTTATGTTTAAATTATTAAAACCTAAGAAATGGGGTGAAGGGTACATATAATATGTTGTAGTACTTTATAGTTTTTTTTACATGTATGAGATTATTTCAAATTAAAATATTAAAAAATTAAAAATTAATAAAATATTAATTGAAATGTATCTGCATTACATGAAAAATCTCCTAACTGCTTCTAGCATAATTTATTAAATTGTGCTAAAATTTACAAGGGTTCAATTAAAAAATGTCTTAATTCTAAATGATATACAGTGGGGCCTTGACTTACGAGTTTAATTCGTTCCAAGACCAAGCTCGTTAAGAAGCTCGTTAAGGAGCTCGTTAACTCAAATTACTCTATCAACTCAATGCAAAAAATCGGCGGAGAGACAGCTGCTATCTCAAAAAACTCGTTAGTCGGGACATTCGTAAGTCAAGGCCCCACTGTAATAGAAAATATATAATAGTGCAGTTATAAGCACTTATCTGAAAATAAAAATTTAAAGAAGTGAATTTAAAGAAGGGATTAGCCAAAGAAAATACATGCACAACCCATGGACACAGACAACAGTATGGTGATGGCCAGAGAGTAGTGGGGGGCAAGAGCTGGGTAGAGGGGGCAAAAAGGGGGAAATAGGGACATCCTATCTACACTAATAAAAGACAAACATGCAAATTGACCATACCTTCACTACGCCTTAAGCCACGCCCACCAGCCAATCAGAGCGACTGTATGCAAATTAACCCAACCAAGATGGCAGCTGGCAGCCATGGAGCTGGAGCAAGCAGGAGGTTTGCTTGCCCCAATGATGGAGGAAGCCTGCCCTGGCACTGCTCTAAGCTTCACTCAAAGCAACAAAGTTTCAATTATAGAAGGTAAATAAACCCCAGATACCTGCTTTCAGCCGGCCGTGGCCATGCAGCTGGAGCCTTGGGTTGCCCCTGGCGATGGAGGAAGCCAAGCCCTGGCTGGCTCTGCGCTCCACTCCAGGCTACAAAGTTTCAATTATAGAAGGTAAATAAATCCCAGGGGTAAAAAAGCAAAAAAGGAGAGGCTGGGAGCTTCCGTCGCCAGGGAGGCTTAGCCAGCCTGAAAACAGCCCTCAGCCCCTCACCCAGACTGGCAAGGCACCCCAGTGGGGACCCCCACCCTGAAGGGGGTGTGACTAGATGCAAACAACCATCAGCCCCTCACCCAGGCTGGCCAGGCACCCCAGCGGGACTCCCACCCTGATCTGGGACACCCTTCGGGGCAAACCAGCCGGCTCCCACCCGTGCACCAGGCTTCTATCCTATATAATAAACAGGTAATATGCAAACTGACCCTAACAGCAGAACAACTGGGAATGACTGGTCACTATGACACACACTGACCACCAGGAGGCAGATGCTCAATGCAGGAGCTGCCCTCTGGTGGTCAGTGAGTTCCCACATGGAGGAGCTCTGCTCAGCCACAAGCCAGACTGATGGCTGCCAGTACAGTGGTGGTGGTGGGAGCCTCTCCTGCCTCCTCAGCAGCGATAAGGATGTCCAACTGCAGTTTAGGCCTGCTCCCCACTGGCAAGTGGACACCCCCCAAGGGCTGCCGGGCTGCCAGAGGAATGTCTGATTGCCAGCTTAGGCCCAATCCCCCGGGGAGCAGGCCTCAGCCAGCAGATGGTCATCCCCCGAGGGGTCCCAGACTGTGAGAGGGCACAGGCCAGGCTGAAGGACCGCCCCCCCCCCTCGCCCCCCGCCGAGTGCACAAATTTTTGTGCACCGGGCCTCTAGTTACATTATAAAACACAATGTAAATACATAAACAACAAAGCACTGACTTGACAATTTTTCTTTCCCACTATATTTTTTAAATGTCTTTGAGTCTTTTTTTTTATTGATTAAGTTATTACATATGTGTCCTTATCCCCTTGTTACCCCCTATCCCCTCTGCCTTTGAGTCTTTATCTAAGTAGTAAACCAACCCATAATTTCAAATACCTTATTTCAGGCACATTTTAATGTTATGAGTTGGTTTTTTTCCAAATAAAAATTGTGCCATTTTTCCAACAACCAATTCTCCATCACCAACTGGGTGTCCTAGAGTTCAGTTCAATTCTGACACTAACTACCTGTACAAACCCCACAGGTTGAAGGGCTCAGTGCCACAAGACTAGCCCACCATAGATGCCAGCTGCAAATGGGGTCCCAGGCTAACCATCAGAAATTCAGAGATTCTCACAATCTACCTTAGGTTCCACACTTCGTTATAATGACTCACAGAATTCAGGAAAGTGCTCTACTTAGGACTGCTGCTTTATTATAAAAAATACAATTAAGGAGAGGCCTTATAAGACAAAGTAAGGGGACAGGGGCACCAAGCTTCCATTCTCTCTCCAGACACGCCACCCTCCCAGCACCCTCCTCACCAATCCAGAACCTCCTTTCACCTCCCTGTTATGAGTGTCATTACTACAGGCATGACTGTCATTGGACATTGGCAAATAACCTAATCTCCAGCCCCTCTCCCTTTCCCAAATGCCAAGGGCTGAAAGTTCTAACCCTCTAATCCTGTAGTTGGTTCCTCCCGCAACCAGCCCCATCCTAAGCTACCTGAAGGCCTCCCGGAAGCTGGTCCATCCTTGCTGCTTGACACAGTCGCTGCAGGGAAGAAACATCTGCACAGCATTTGTTTCAAGGGACTTGGCGTATATGGCATACTGTTCTTAATAGTTTGCTCCCCTTCTTAGTGCTATGTGTTTTAACCAAGGTCACCTCTCTAAGAAAGGTTGTTTCCCCAGGTAGGGATTTTTCCCTGGAGTTAGGGAGGAAATAAAACCCCATAACTAAGTGCCAGGCAGGTAACTAATCACTTTAACTACAAACAAAATCACGCTTAAGCTACATAATCTTTACTTAGGATAATCTCTTTCAGTTACTTCCTTGTAGCTTAATAGAACAATAGAGTAACCTTGGAATGGAGATAAGAAATGCCCTAACCTTTGGAATAGAATGGATAGGATTAAAATCAACTGGTATAAATACAGATGTAACAGGACAATAAAGACAGAACCTGGCTAGAGAACCTGGCTAGGCTGCTGATCAACTGATCACTGTCTCCGTGTCATTCCTTCTTCGCGGACTCCATCCACACCTTTGGGAACCCCTGGACCTGCTAGTGTTGGACCCCAACATCTGGTGCCCGAACAGGGAGACACACTGCGCAGGTGTGCGGGCGCAAGTGGTGAAAGCATCTTCCAGAGGCCGCCGTCGAACTGTGTTCCTTTCCCCTTCAAAGTGCCCTGAACGAGCTTCAGAGAGGCTGCTGCCGCCACTGGAAGAATGTATCTACAGCTCTGAGGCCTCCCAGCGTCCAGCTCCTCCAGCCCTTGCCCTTTGACCCTGCTCTCACGGTGGGGTGAGAGGTTGGTGGCCATCTTGTGGCGGCAGCGCTGGCGGCTGTTACTGTGGAGACACATCCTCCTCCCCCCCTGCCTGTCTGGCTGCCTGTCAGTGAGTGAAGAGTCTCTCGGGCAGTCTGGTGAGGCCCTGGCCTACTGCCATCGCTCTTCCTGCTGCACTGGGCAGCCCAGGCCGTTCCCTGCTGGGCCTCGCTGCCACCGCCGCCATGTCCTCCTTCTTGGAATCCGCGCTGGAGAAGAAACTCTCAGAGCTGAGCAACTCGCAGCAGAGCATGCAGACCCTGTCTCTGTGGCTCATCCACCACCGCAAGCACGCGGGACCCATCGTCTCAGTGTGGCACCGCGAGCTGCACAAAGCCAAATCAAATAGAAAGCTTACTTTTCTGTATTTAGCAAATGATGTCATCCAAAACAGTAAAAGGAAAGGACCTGAATTCACTAGAGAATTTGAATCTGTCCTTGTGGATGCTTTTTCTCACGTTGTCAGAGAAGCAGATGAAGGCTGTAAAAAACCTTTAGAAAGATTGCTGAACATCTGGCAAGAAAGAAGTGTGTATGGCGGCGAGTTCATACAGCAGCTGAAGCTGTCTATGGTGGACTCCAAGAGCCCTCCCCACAAAGCAACAGAGGAGAAGAAATCTCTAAAGCGAACTTTGCAACAGATACAAGAGGAGGAGGAGGATGACTACCCTGGAAGCTACTCTCCTCAAGATCCTTCTGCAGGACCCCTCTTGACTGAGGAACTAATCAAAGCTTTGCAGGACCTGGAAAATGCTGCATCAGGGGATGCTACTGTCCGACAGAGAATTGCTTCTTTGCCCCACGAAGTGCAAGATGTTTCTTTGCTGGAAAAAATAACAGACAAAGAGGCAGCTAAACGTCTTTCAAAAACAGTAGATGAAGCATGTCTGTTACTAGCAGAATATAACGGGCGCCTCGCGGCAGAACTGGAAGACCGGCGCCAGCTGGCTCAGATGTTGGTGGAGTACACCCAGAACCAGAAAGATGTTTTGTCAGAAAAGAAGAAAAAACTAGAATAATATAAACGGAAGCTTGCTCAGGTAACCCAGGTCCGCAAGGAACTGAAGTCCCATATTCAGAGTCTGCCAGACCTCTCATTGTTGCCCAACATCACAGGGGGCTTGGCCCCCCTGCCCTCTGCTGGTGACCTCTTTTCTACTGACTAGGGCAGGTGCCATGCCCCAGATTCCCATCTCTACCAGCAGAAAGAAGAGGGCAAGTCATGGTTGGAAATAACCTTGTAGCCCCTGGTTCTATCCCTCCTTCTGCCTGGCCCCCAGCCTCCAGAAAGAATCACAAACTCTGGTTCTCCTCTCCAGCCTTTCCTGTTGCACACAATTCAGAACAGTGGTGAGTGGAATCCAGTTTAGATTGATATTTGGAAAGAATACAAACTCTCCCACTTTGTGTTTTTATGCCCCTGTTGGTTTTCCATTCTTAGCTCTCACTTTATACTGAAGAAGTTATGAAAATCATGTGTACTTCTGGAAGCTTTCAGAAGAATCTTGTCCTTGATGATAGCATTGTGTCATGAAAGCAGCTTCCGTCTGAGCTGGGCTCGTTCAAGTTCAGTACAGGCTTCCACTGAGGAATTCAACCTGGAGTCACTGGCTTTCCTGCTCCATCAGCCCCAAAGGGAGGCACAACTGTCGAGCAGCTTTCCCATAAGGAGTTTGCTAAATCTCTGATTCTCCTCTACTATTACTTCTGGCGATGTATAGTCAAGGGTTGGGTGCATTTGTTTTGTAAGCAGACTAGAGAATCTAGCAAGAAGATTAGGAGCTGATCTGGGACATAAAATCATAATTCAGAGACAGAGTAACAGAAATTACAAGGATGGGTTTAAAATAAGTACTTTGCTTCAGGTTCCTACAAACAGGCTGCCCTTTTCAAGGGTCTACCCAGCGTCATAGAACACCTTCCTAAAAACAGCCTTCTGCCCCCAGTTGGCTGTGAAGGTGCTTGTTAGCAATGGCAGTGGTTGGGCCAAAAAGCTAAAGGCATGCTGAGAGCCTGGGTTCTGTGTGGGTGCTGCTTTGACCCTTTCTTTTGGGGAGTAGGGCACTACTAACAATTCACTGTGTGGGCATATGTCCTCAGGATGGTGACTGCACTTACTTATCTCCCTTGCAAATATGACCGTGCATGCTCATCTGTCCGTCAGCCACATCACTGCATGTGTCCCTGTGCCCAGAAGTACTTTGTATCAGATGTTACTGAATAGCTCATCTCGGGCAGGGGAAGGGGGAAAGTTGGGGATATTAATTTTGGGTTTTAATTCTATTATCATGCCAGCTGACATTACTTGCTTTTGGTAAAGGTACCGTCTAGTCCAGGGGTGGGCAAACTTTTTGACTCGAGGGCCACAATGGGTTCTTAAACTGGACCGGAGGGCCAGAACAAAAGCATGGATGGAGTGTTTGTGTGAACTAATAAAATTCAAAGTAAACATCATTACATAAAAGGGTAGGGTCTTTTTTTTTTTAGTTTTATTCATTTCAAACGGGCCAAATCCAGCCCACGGGCCATAGTTTGCCCACGGCTGGTCTAGTCCGACCTTATGTCACACCGCCCTGTCTCCGCCTCACCCTCCTCCACCCCAGTATCATCCATATCAGCCGACCCCGAGGGCACAGCTGACTCCTCCCCGGACACCGACACCACCATCAAGCACGGCCCTGATGGACCCGTTGATCCGACCGTTCAACACACTGACTCTTCAGGAAGCCCGTTGCCAGCGACGCCGCCCGCTAGCCAAGGACAACCAAACCACCGACTTGGGGACAGCTGAAATCCTTGACTGAAGAGGCCAGCAACCTTTTACAGGAACAAGGCTCCGTGTGCACTCCATCCACTATGTTCATAGCTATGCTCACTGTCATTGCTTGCCAGTCTTCTTCCGAGTCTTAAACAACCCAATCTGAGAGGTGGCCGCTGATTTACATGCGCTATCATTTAAAAAATAAAAAAGGGGGAATCTGCCAGAAGCTGGTCCATCCTTGCTGCTTGACACAGTCGCTGCAGGGAAGAAACATCTGCACAGCATATGTTTCAAGGGCCTGGCGTATATGGCATACTGTTCTTAATATGTTTGCTCCCCTTCTTAGCGCTATGTGTTTTAACCAAGGTCACCTCTCCAAGAAAGGTTGTTTCCTCAGGTGGGGATTTTTCCCTGGAGTTAGGGAGGGAAGAAAACTCCTTAACTAAGTGCCAGGCGGGTAATTAATCACTTTAACTATGAACAATCACACTTAAGCTACATAATCTTTACTTAGGATAATCTTCTTCAGTTACTTCCTTGTAGCTTAATAGAACAATAGAGTAACCTTGGAATGGAGATAAGAAATGCCCTAACCTTTGGAATAGAATGGATAGGATTAAAATCAACTGGTATAAATACAGATGTAACAGGACTATAAAGACAGAGCCTGGCTAGAGAACCTGGCTAGACTGCTGATCAAGTGATCGCTGTCTCTGTGTCATTCCTTCTTCGCTGACTCCATCCACACCTCTGGGAACCCCTGGACCTGCTGGGGTTGGACCCCAACAAAGGCCCACCAAGAGTCAACCATTAGCATGAACTCAGCTATGGTCTAAAAGGGCTAATATGCAAATCCAATGAACCACAGAACAACCAGTCTCTATAACGAGCACTGACCACCACGGGGCAGACGCTCAATGCAGGAGCTGCCCCCTGATGGTCAAGTGCGCTCCCACAGTGGGAGCACTGCTCAGCCAGAAGCCAGGCTGACAGCTGGCCAGTGCAGCAGCGGTGGCGGGAGCCTCTGCCGCCTTTGCAGCAGTGCTAAGGATGTCTGACTGAGGTTTAGTCACCTCCCCGTGGGCTCTGGACTGCAAAAAGGCACAGGCTGGACTGAGGGACCACCCCCCCCCCAACACACACACACACACACACACACACACACACACACACATGCACGAATGTCATGCACTGGGCCTCTAGTTATAAATAACATACACTCCTATCATTTGGGAAATTCCAAGGGTTTCCAGGAAGTAAGGACAAAAGCCGAATACATATATTTATTATACTAACACTGCCCTTATGGATGAAAAAAGGAGAGATTCTATGAAAAGTAACCTCTAAGGCAGGGGTGGGCAATCCCTGGCACACGTGCCAAACATGGCACACCAGTAACTTTTGCTGGCACGCGAAACCCTCTCTTATAATCATCCATTTACAATTTTTTTCTTAATATAGACTTTTTTATTTTTCAGATAAATTCAGTGTAGGTGCATCTTAGATAAATAATTTTACATAACAAGTTATCTTAAAGACTATAGACATGGATTGACGAGAGAGGGGAAGAGCAATTTCTATGCCTCTGCCTTAACTCTCCCTGCCTTCCTAGATCCGACCAGTGTTTTGGTTTCATCCACATACGCTTGTGAATCTTTGTTCTCAGTGATGAATTTTGTTAAGTCTCATAATAGGAGTAGCCTGATGGATGAAAGCAGTAGCTCGTGCATATCTCTGAAGGTCACGAAATATAAACCTGATGTAAAATCTCTGTCATCAGTGATGCAGCAGGAAAAGTCCCACTGATAATATCAAACGGAGTCATAAAGTTTTCTGTCGGACTATCAGTGTACATGTATACATTAAAAAATAAATGTATTTTTCATCATCATATACTGTTTTTGTCGCTCGAATGAATTTTATTATTTCTTCAAGGTTCTTCACATATGTACACCTTAAAAGATATCAAGTAGGCGTAACATGTTCTCAAAAAATTAGGGTTGGCACGCAGAAGAATTTTGAGTCAGAAATTTTGCTGGTTTTGGCACGCACTCACAAAAAGGTTGCCCACCCCTGCTCTAGGGTGATCTGATCATAAATTCCTAACTGGGAAGGTCATGGTGAGTAGTAATGTTCCAGGTCTATAACTTCTTTAGTGAAAGGTTTTTAGCCAGCCCTGTTCATGGTTCTTTCTTCAAAAAATTTTTTCTTAAATATATTTTTATTGATTTCAGAGGGGAAGGGAGAAGGAAAGATAGAAACATCAATGATGAGAGAGAATCATTGATCGGCTGCATCCTGCACGCCCCCCACTGCATGTGCCCTGACTGGGAATGGAACTGTGGCTTCCTGGTTCATGGGTCCACACTCAACCACTGAGCAACACCGCCGGACCTGTCCAACATTCTTGTGCATCCAGGTTAGTGTACCTTTGAAATACCAGAAGTAATACTCCTCCAAGGGGGTATTAACCATTTAAAAGAGCACATAATCTTGTTAAACATCCTGTAATTCAATTCCCACATTGACATGTGTCCCCTCCTTGATTTCAAATGCATAAAAGGAACTGCAAAACTGTTATTCTACAAGAGCATTTGAGATCCTGTTCCCTGGCATAGTCCTCAGTTTGGCTCAAATAAACTCATAAAAATTCTCTATGCTTCTTACACTGACATCCTCCTCACTGGGAGAGAGAAGAAGTTGAACAGCAATAAGGCTAAGATGGAAATGCACAACAACCTTCTAAAAACAAATGTTTAGCAAGGAATTCAGGAATCAAGCTGATTTGTACAATTTCAGAGGGTTTACTCTAATATAAGACAAATACAGAGTTAGCTTGCTTTTACGACTAATGAACACTTCTTGGCCTTCACACCATTAAGATTATAACTATGCTTACTTCATGATTTCAATTTCTCAACACTTCTTAAACTTTGAAAAACTATTTCTATCAACATACTATAGGTATTATATTAAACCTATATACTTATACAGGTCATATTTGTATTATTTGCAAAGGGTTATATTATTTGTTTGATCCTTCAAACTCTGAAGTGTATAAAAAACAGATCTTATCCCCTCCCCGCTCTTCTCTTCTCTCTCCTCCTCCTCCCCACTACCCGCCCCACCCCCCTGCCGCCCCGGGCCGAAAAAATAGGAACAGTACCTCAACTGCCTTGCTGAAATTATGCGGCAATGGCTCAAATAAACTCATAAAAATTCTAAGCACTTTCCATCACATCAAAAAGCCTGAGGACCCCTCCTGCTTCCCCCACCCTCCACTCCACCCCATCCTCAGCCCCCAGACCCCTACAGTGAAGTGCATAGTTTCAGGAGCTTCCCAGCCTAGCCTCAGCATCCGCTCTGCAGTCTGTACCAGGTCTGCACTGACGTTACCTGTCCTGCCTCCACACCTTTGCACAGGCCACTCCCTTTCCCTACACTCCCTTTAAGGTCCATTTAAAACGCCAAGTTTTAGCCTAACACATCTTTTCCATCTCTCTTATCAGAAGGAAAGTCTCCTCTGTGACCCCAGGCAGCACCTTGTCTGTAGTTCTCGGCTTACACCAAACGCATTCTCCCTTATTCCATAATGTATTCATAGTTTATCTTCCCTTCTCAATCAAGTTTGTCTAGGACAGAAGCCAAGTTTGTTCTTCATTTTACATACCTACACAACACCCAACAGTGTCTCAAATAAGGCCCTCATTTTAAAATGAATTACATACACTCTGTGTGGAAGAAATATCTATTAGTTTTATCTGCAAAGACTATTAAGACACCAACTTGGCAATCATGCATGGGAACTGAGTTTTACCTTCAACACCCAGCTTCTTGGCTCTGTCACCTAGCTTTAAGCAATGTCCAAGGCCGCTTTTTTGCTATCAGTGATTGCTCTGTGTTTTGCCTTTAACAGAGGGGGCGGAGGATGGAAAGAATTAAGGAAGCAGCAAAAACATTCAGGCCACACAAAGCATATAGCACAAACACGCAAAGAAAAGCGAAGGAATGCCTGTTCAATAGCCATCTGCCACTTCGCCAATGCCAGGAAATTCCGGCTGCTGTTTTTTATAATGTGAATAATTCACATGATTGTGTTGGAGACTTCCAGCTATGAAGAGCTGTTAGAGCATTTGAAAAATTGTTGTTAGAGTTATATTGTGGGAATTCACAGAAAGCCCAGTGAATTCTTCAAAGCTCCACCCCTGACAGGAGTCTCAGAAAATCACATTCTGTTTGTATATAAACATAAGGAAGAAAGGCTGGGCATGTTATGGATACTGAAAAGAATTTGTTTGTTTTTAACCTTATCTATTACATAACATTTCATATACAAGTTTCTTTATAAATCTTCACTTGGCTAAACTCACCTGGCCAGTCAAGAAGAGTAATAGCATAAACTGCCTTATTTATTTGTGTCTTTTCAGGAAACTGAAATAGGTTTTCTCTTAATACCTACCTCATGCCAAAATTTTATAAAAATCATTCATAAACCTAATGACCTATAAATTGACTTACTTCCTTCAAATATTTACTCTAAAAGCAAATAAACAATTCTTGAAGAATTCCTTGGATAACTGCCCATTTTTTACTAAAAACAAAGTCTACATTCAATTTATAAGATGCCTTGGTGTTCTCTTTAAGTAGATGGATCTACAGTAAAAAAGTAAAATAAGTAGGTAAATAGAAAACCTTCCTTTTACCGGTGGTGCTGAGCACGGAGCACATACAATTTCATGTAACACACAGAACACTTGTGAACATGAACATACATCTAGCTTTGGCTTCCCCTCATCTGTGACAGGTGAGACATTTCACTTCTCTTCGTCTTGGCTACTCGGTCTCCGTTTCCTCATGTCTACAGCACAGAGAATATGGCAATCTGTCCTTGTTGAAGCTGCAAGACGTAAATCTGATCTGTGTTTGTCTTCTATGTGCCGCTGCCTCGAGGAGCTCTAGTTAGAGCAAACACAATGGAAACAACTGCTTATAATTATCTATTAAATAACATGGAACGAATGCAACACGTATTCATGGACTCCAAGAGATAACATCAGTGCAATGACCTAGGAAAGGTCACCCTTTCTTTTTTAATATATTTTTATTTCAGAGAGGAAGGGAGAGGGAGAGATAGAAACATCAATGATGAGAGAAAACCATTGATCGGTTGCCTCTTGCACACCCCCTACTGGCGATCAAGCCCGAAACCCAGGCATGTGCCCTTAGCCCAGTGGTTCTCAACCTGTGGCTCGCGATCCCTTTGGGGGTCGAACAACCCTTTCGCAGGGGTTGCCTAAGACCATCGGAAAACACATATATAATTACATATTGTTTTTGTGATTAATCACTGTGCTTTAATTATGTTCCATTTGTAACAATGAAATTGGGGGTCACACAACATGAGGAACTGTATTAAAGGGTCACGGCATGAGGAAGATTGAGAACCACTGCCTTAGTCAGAATCAAACCCGGGACCCTTCAGTCCACAGGCCGACGCTCTATCCACTGAGCCAAACCAGCTAGGGCTGGATGTGTTACTCTTGATCTCAGTTTGCAGGATGGATGGAGAACAGGATATGCATAGCCCACAAGGAGAGGTGGGATTCCAGGTTAAAACAACACAACCCACCTATTTCTCCCACCTCTGATCACCCCCACTCACATCTGATCCTTAGGCAGCATCACCTGGGAATGTGCTAGAAAATTCTCCAGTCCCTTCCCAGACCTAATGGGGTGGGGCCCAGCCACCTGGGTTTTGACAGCCCTCTAGTTCATTTGGATACACGCTCAAGTTTAGGAACCACTGCTATAAGCTTTGCTTGCTCTCACCTCTCTTCTGTGACCTCTAGTTACCTTCACCTGGCTACCATTGACATTTTTACAAGTTTAAACTTCATTTTCTCCAGAAAGTCTTGCTCAGCCTTTACTGGACTCTCACCCCACCCCCAGCCGCAGGTTAGATACTCTGGCTCTGGGCCATAGTTTCCTGATGGAGGTGCCAATGACACTGTATCATGATTGCTAAATTGTCTTCCCTGGTAAGCTGTTAAAATTCCATAAAAGCCTAGACTGAGTCTATTTCATTCACTTCCCTTTTCCCCAGGGCCTGCGCGCACACACACACACACACACACACACAGTTAGGCAGTTTAATAGTATTTGCTGAATTAATGAAGAAATCAGAAACTTAACCCATGAAACAAAGGTATAAAGGGAAGGTGTAAAATATTATGAAATATGATGGATATACAATTAATAGATACATTTGAAGTGCTGGTTGTAGAAACACAACTGAATTTAGTTTGTCTTTGAAAAGAGCTTCATGAATGAATTTAGGTTTTGAAAACCTTTGTACTGAAAATTTTCACTAACATTTCCAAACGTATCAGCGTCACACCGTGCTCACCTGATACAAGCAGTACCTGCTTACTTTTTAATTGTCATTTCTTTTTATCTCTGTGGCCTCTGGGCTGGCTGACCACCAATTCGGGAAGGGAGCAGGAGCAGAGACTACAGCTAAGATTTGTGGGTGAACCTTGGAAAGCCTAACTGCTTGCTTTATTATAAAGAAAAAGCCTCGAGCAGAGTTAAAATGTGGTAGGCAGTTACACAGACATGAGCAGAGCAAGGACGATGGGCCAAGTTCAGAAGGTCATCAGGGAAGAAAGCTCCGGGTGCCCAGCAACAGGCAAAACCTCAAAAACAAGGACCTCACCCCCAGGGTGACCTTTCCTCCCCTGGCATATCTCTGGTCTGGCGGTTTGGACCCCCTGACCTTTCATATAGTGGTCATGCAGTTTGGACCCTCCCCTGACCTTTCCTCTCTGGCATGTCGCTAGTCATGAAGGTCAAACCCCTTTAGAGGGGGTACAGACAAGGGGGCCAGAGAATAAGCATTAAGCCACCAGGACAGTGAGGTGCTGACCCACATCAGATTACTTCCAGGTCTCAATTATGTTTCAGGTCCAGGCCTAGAAAAGCAGCCAAACCAGACAAGCAATACCATGGCTGACTCGGGACCTGCTGTACTGACTCATGACCCCCTGCCCTGGCACTGACCAATCAATCAGTGGAGACCAGGACTCTGAAAAGACACACCTGGAAAACGATGACTATTCCATTGAGATCCTCCCCTGGGATTTCCCCTAAAATCCCCACCCTTAAAAGCCCTTAGGATGGAGGACCCAGCCGGCTCTCCCTCTCAGGAGCACACCCATGCCTTTCCGCTCCCCTCCTCTCCCCCTCTCACCCTGCGGTCTTGCCTTACCCTTCTTTCTCCTAAGCAACAGGGCCCCTTCTTTCACCCCTGTAACTTGTTTCCTAAGCCCATTCTTCTACCACTCACTTCTATCTCTGTGACTTTCTAAAGAAACCTTATCTTACAGCTTGAGTCTCAGCTCTGAATTCTTTCCTAGCCAGTACCGAGGTTGCTAAACCAAGGTCCGGTCTGACCCCACCGGTCTAGCACCTGGTGCCGTTCTCGCCACTGCCAACAAAAACACCTGGGTTTCAGCTCTGGCTTCCTTCCTTCCTTTCTTCCTTCCTTCCAGTCTCTAAATGTCTGCTCTGTTCTGGGTCCTGTGCTTGGATCTGAGTCTTGGACCGTGACCAAAACTCACACACACACAGGCCCTCCCTCACCAAACCAAATGGTCTGCTCCTCTGCTGCTGGCGAACCAGGGCCCTCACTGCCTTCCACAGGCCACTGAACCTCGCAGGCTCCGTTTCCCCGTCTGCAAAGAGAGGGATTCATTACAAGATGACCACCAAGTCCCCTCTGACTCTAAATTACACAACTGAAAACAACACAATTCGTCTCAGAAGTTAGTCAGCCAAAGTTATTCTCAGGGCCACTCACCCCAGATCCAGAGCTGAGACACCAGGCCCTGGAGTGTGCGGACCGAGGGCAGATGTAGACCCAGGAGCTTTGCCAGGAGCTTTGCCAGGAGCAGCATTGCTGGGCCACTTCCATGGACGGCCAGCTCTGACACAAGGGGTAAATCCTGGCGTTGCTAACTCAGCTTCCTCATCTACTAAACCAGCCGTGGGCAAACTACGGCCCGTGGGCCGGATCCGGCCCGTTTGAAATGAATAAAACTAAAAGAAAAAAAGACCGTACCCTTTTATGTAATGATGTTTACTTTGAATTTATATTAGTTCACACAAACACTCCATCCATGCTTTTGTTCCGGCCCTCCGGTCCAGTTTAAGAACCCATTGTGGCCCTCGAGTCAAAAAGTTTGCCCACCCCTGGACTAAACACTACTCAGCCATGAGAAAGGATGAAAAGCAACATGGATGGACTTTGAGAGCATTACGCTAAGTGAAATAAGTCAGTCAGAAAAAGCTAAACACCATTAGGATTTCACTCATATGTGGGATATAAAACTGAAACTCATGAACAGTGGTGGTTGGCAGAGGGAAGCTGGTTGGAGGAGAAGGCGGTCCTAATATAAGGTGACAGATGAAGATTTGACTCTGGGTGGTGGGCACACAGTACAATATACAGATCTTGTAACAGAGAAACCCATACCTGAAACCTATATGTTCATGTTGACCAATGTCACCCCAATTTAATAAATAAAATTTAAAAATAAGCAGCTTTAGGAAGATTATCAAGGTCCCTTCCAGCCCTAGAACCACAGGAGTTTGCTCATTCTAATTTGTGTTTTTTCCAGCACCACCAAGTAATTAGATCTGACACTATCTACAGGGAGACAGAACCAGACCATCCCCCCCCCCCCCCCCCCCCCCCGCCGCCTCCAGGTAAAGAGCTTAGATCTACAACAGTGCTTAGGTCTACATCATGAGGCTGTACCACCCTAAGTCACTCATTAGCATTGGTTCAAAATCATACCCTGGATAATAAAAAATCATGCCAATAATTACATCAGATCTTAGGGGGAAACTATCAATTGTATGGCTATACCTATAGATGGACTGGCTAGAAATAAACCAATTATTGAATCTTCCAAAAATTTTCCCCCAAAAATGTGTCACATAGGTAACGGTTTCTTTCCCTTTTTTCTCTCTCTCCTTCCTTGCCTAATTTTGGTAGCTAAATGGCTCAGTCCTATGTATCCCCTGCGTCCCAAGAGAATTCCCTGCCAAGCCCACTGGTCCCTATTCCTCCCCTTCCCCTGGAGCCCATTACACACCACCCTCAGCATCCAGGGCTCAAGGGCAAGAAGAGAGAGGGCACCTGAAAGAAACCTCTGGGGCAGTTCAGAACTTTGTCCCCCATCTGATAGCTGTTAGTAAATGGATAGTATTTAGTTAAGAACAAAATAATAATACTAGTATGCTTTTTGAACACTTCATGACAAACATGTTTTATCTCCCATCCAAGTACTCACAAGGCCTGACCCTGCTTAGCTTCTGAGATCAGACAAGATCAGGTGCGTTCAGGGTGATATGGCCATACCCAAGCATATTTTATGTCAAAACAATCCACAAGGCAACTCTGTCATATTTGCTCCATGATATAGATGAGAAAAATGGTTGAAAGATTTTCTCCCCTCTGTACCACAGGCACTTTATTGATGGTCGTACCCCAGGATCTACAAACAAGATGGGGGTAGGGGAGCCAGGGAGAGCTCAGCTGTTTGGAATCCTGGCAGGAGCAAAGACAAGAAGATGGGGCCTTAGGGTATCTCAAAGGGGGAACAGAAAACCAGTTTCCAAGTTCAGCTAGTTTGGCAAAAGGATCCTCAAGATGAGATGACTGGGCACAGGAACTCAGTATCTGGCACCCTCTACCCATTCCCCTCCTTCCCCAAAAAGTCCCTTGGGTGGATTCTATTCCTTTTCTCCCTCACAAAGAGAGGTATGTCAATAACTGGCAGAGGAGAAATTGGCCCAACTCCTCCATCAGTCTCCATTATAATGGGCACCCATCCCTAAAGCCACCTAGAATAAACAAAACTTCTGCTTTCCCCGGATAGCTTTATCTTACTAGAATATTGAAATAATGCTTCTTTTCATGACATACCACTCATTTGAGGAGTTATTTTCTCCATAGGATATTTTACTATTTTGAGCAGTTTTACAGTTGGCTGCCCACAGACAAGAACAGATGAGTCACAAAGCGGAAACTGCAGGACCATGATCCCTTATCTGAAAACCTGGGGGTCAGATGTGCCTCGAAAAGTCAGACTGTGATTCCAAAAAAGTACTGTAACGCATTTAGCACACATTATGTAACACTCAGAAATCAAACTCACTAATATAACTGCAGCAAAACTTAGCAGTATTCACACTGAGTGGGATAAATATATACTATAGAATCTCACATCGGTTCAGATTAGGGTTTACCACCAACGGAGTATGCAAAAAGCCTCAAAAAAACCTTTTGGTTTTCAGAGACTTTCAGATTTCACAATTGTCCATGAAAGATTCCAGACATGTGCAAATGGCTCAAATACTAGAAAAAATAGTCAATATATGAGAACATACAAACTTAAATAATCAAGGTACCAATTTTCACCTTACAAACTAGCAAATACATTTTTCAGAGAAAATGTCAATGGTGTGAAAAGTGAGTCCTTTGACTATTGCTATGAGAATGTAAAGTGGGACAACGTTCAGGTCACCAATATTGATGTCATCAAGGCCTCAAAAACCTTTGAACCCTCTCTCCCCCCAAATGCCTTTTCAGTAATGCATTTCCTGGGAAGTCATCAATAACACTGAAACAATGAGTTTTAAAATTCATCTATATAATAAAAGCCTAAGCGACCATATGGCAGAACAACCAGAATGACCAGTCGCTATGATGTGCACTGACCACCAGGGGGCAGATGTTCAATGCAGGAGCTGCCCCCTGGTGGTCAGTGCACTCCCACAGGGGTAGCACTGCTCAGCCAGAAACCGGGCTCATGGCTGGCGAGCACAGTGGCGAGTCAAGCGGTAAGGAGCGAGGGGTCCCGGACTGCAAGAGGGCGCAGGCTGGGCTGAGGGACCTCCCCACCTCAAGTGCACGAATTTCATGCACCGGGCCTCTAGTTTGAAAATAATTAGCAACAACTAAAATAGCCTAATGCCCTGGCCAGTTTGGCTCAATGGATAGAGGGTCAGCCTGCAGCCCAAAGGGTCCAGGTTCAATTCTGGTCAAGGGCACGCACGTACCTTGGTTGCAGGCTCTTCCCCAGCCCAGGCCCTGGTCGGAGCTCGTGCAGGAGGCAACCAATTGATGTGTTTCTCTCACATCGATGTTTCTCTGTCTTTCCCTCTCTTTTCCACTGTCCCTAAAAATCAATGGAAAAATATCCTCGGGTGAGGATTGGCAAAAAAATATAATAAAATATCCTAAAATGGAGGCACAATGAGGTAAAATGCAGTGAATCCTTACAATAGATTATGATGCAGCCATTTTTTAAATGTAGGGAAATGGAGAACCTTCGTGTATAACAAACATTAAGTGAAAAACATAGGACACAAAATTATATTTGCATTATGATCCTATCCAAGTAAAAAATACTGTATATAGAGACCAGAGTAACATAGACTAACAGTGGCCAGTGCCTTGAAGTAATGAGACCCCCTCCCTCCGAACTTTAAATCTTGTGGGGAACTTTCCAAGAATACCCAGAGCACTGTATTTTAGCAGAGGGAAAATGGGAAAAGAAGACTTGGCTCCTTAACTCCCAGTCAGTGGCAGCAAACTCATGAATCTGAAGCATCACTTTGGGCTTTTATATATTTCCAATGAACCCATCATTGCAAAACCATCACCACTTAAAGAATGAAAGGCTTACAATATGAGTGGTATACATTTATTAGATAGTTTGACTGACAGTGTAATATAAGTCCAACCTGATGAGCACTTTGTGGAAGAAATACAGAAAAAAAGATACACAGGCTAAAAGGTATATGCCACTTTGCCATTTGCTAAGACCTTTCAGAGACAATAGCTCATTTGATCCCTACTGGCAGCCAATAAGGTAGATAAAAATAGGAGTTGGCACAGGCCCATTTTACAGGTAAGAAAATGAGGCAGAAAGCCACACTCCTGAAAGTGGTAGGGGCTCTTATTCACTTTTGACTTCAAGTCTAGGTCTCTGACTTAGAACTTGATGCTCTTTCCACTGTATCCTGCCATTACCCTTAGTGCTTCTTTTATAAATCTTAGAATAAAAGTCTTACTTGAAAGAAAAACAAAATGATTTAGTAATATAATAAGAACAGGCTTCAGAATTGAATAGATCTAACCAAGGTCAAAACCCAACATACATTTGAGTGACTTTTTCTTTTTTAAAAATCTTTATTATTGAAAGTATTACAGCTGTCCCTTTTTTCCCCCACTAACCCCCTCAACCCTTTCCCCAGGCCTTTACCACACTACTGTCAGTGTCCATGGGACATATATATACATTCTTTGGTTAATCTCTTCCCACCCCCACCTCTTCCCTCTGAAATACGTCAGTCTGTTGCATGATTCAGTGTCTCTGGGTCTATTTTGTTTGTCAGTTTATGTTGTTCATTAGATTCCACATATTAGATCATGTGATACTTGTCTTTCTCTGACTGGCTTATTTCACTTAGCATAACTGAGTGACTTTTTATTTTTATTTTACTTTTCAAGTACAGTTTACATCCAATATTATTGTGTATTAGTTTCAGGTGTATAGAATAGTGGTTAGACAATCATATACTTTATTAAGTGACATTTTCAAGCTAACTTCTCAGAGACAAAATCTCTTCATCTATAAAAAAAAGGAATATTTAAATTATTCTAGTACTTAAAGGATCAACCAATGAATGCATGAGTAAGTGAAACAACAAATTGATGTTTCTCTCTCTAAAATCAATAAATCTAAAAAAATTATTCTAGTATTTAGTATAGGACAGGATGTTGTAAGAATTAAATAACCTGAGTACACAGACCAGAACCTGTCACAAAACAGAAATAATAAACATGGCATTCCTTCCTCTAAAAAGAGTGCCTACAGTGAATTAACTCCATACTCCAATTTTAGTCTTTGGTAGCCACACCACACTCCTTATTCCACCTGCTTTCAGCCTATCAAATCTTGACCAACTGCTGAAGTGCCCTAAAAAAATTAGAAACCACTCAACAAAATAGTTTTAATCAATGACAATTTAAATCACTTTTGTCAGTTTTAAATAACTTCTCAATATATAATTAAGCTTCAATATCAGAGCCAAACAATTTTTTGAAAAGTAACAATGAAAATTTTTGCTTCTATAGAGATCTGACCTCTCTCATTCAAATTCAATTACTCCCAAATAGATTGATTGATTTATCTGGGAGGCCAGGGTGGAAAGAGGGGAAGAGAGGGAATAACAAGCACTTCTCAAATTTTTCCATTTCCTCTTTAAATTAAATTTGGACTTGGAAAGCCTCAACTCCAAGGGGTGCTTTTTCAAAATATTCTGTCTACTGATGTTTATGTACATCTGGGTAGCTACCTGGCCAAAGGAGAAACAGAATTTAATAAAGCTTATCTTTAGCATCTCAATGAGGAGAGAGGAGGCTGGAAGGCAGCCCTCAGAGCTCAGGGACAGGGCACTTCTCATGCGCCAGCCCCTGGCCCTTCGCCACTCACTCCTTACTAGGAGGCTGTGCTCACTGTCTGGTAGAGAAACAAATAAACCCAAAGGCTGAGTAACCAGAGAACTGAAGGACATAAATAAGCCAAGATGTGGAAAATCATCCCTTCTGCTGCTTGCCGTATATAGTTTCAAATGCTGCTACTGAGAAGACAGAAATTTAATGAGATTCACCTACTAGGCAGGAAGTGAAAGACACTGCCACTACCCACTGTGAAATTCCCTGTTCTACTTTCCTCTGCTTCCCACCTTCTGATAAGCCCATGCCTACAATTTTAAAATGTCCTCAACTCCCTGTCTTACAATCTCAACAAGACTTCTGCTCTATTTTCTCTCTGGGGGACCTGTGGGTACAGTGGAAAGAGAATGAATGAACTTTGGAAGTAAGCTGGCTAGGTTATCAAAGATAGAGATACATAGAGATAAACACTCACACACCTCCCAGTGATTCTGCTCCTCTGATTAAATGCTGACTGATATATTAGCTATGTGACGCTGGGCCAATTGTTTAACTGCTCTGGGCCTCCATTGCCTCACTGGAAACTACAACTTCCTAGGACTCTGAGCAATAAGTATAAAAATGCATATGAAGTGCACAACTGGAAGCCCGGCATGTCGCAGGCACTCAACATGACTTCCCATTTCTTTCTCCCTACGTCCTCACATTCCCAACAAACATGAACACTGCCTTAGATGCCAGCGGGTGGCCACCGCTGTTGACTGGTCAGGCCTCAGGGCACCCTGGCAAATCTGTACTCTGTTCCCTTTCCTTTTTAGATACCTTATGCTTCCCGAGTGTTCCCTTTCACCCAAAAGGTTACTGTGCAGTTTAGGTGAGAGTTTTCTTATGTTCCTGGGTGCTGCTCAGAGATCCATGGAAACACAATCTTACTCGAGGGGGTGGATTTCTCGTGTGGATGGAGGATTACATGCATCAGGTGCTGAATTTTACGCCCCGGTGAAACTCTTCAAATTCTGGAGCAACTGGCTCTGTTATCTCTCAGGACTGACACCCTCAGGTCCCCCTTTGAACCTGGTAAGGCACCTACCTGTCTCAGCAATGAAACGCAGGCGACCAACCAAAATCTCCCAGCCAATACATAACGCACGCACGTCACTAGCAGCCAGGTCCCCCTGAAGGATGGCCAAGGGAAATACAGGTCTGCTAATACAGACTCCGGGGAGATACACTATCCACCCTGCTTCCTTCCTAACATGTTCTGGTTTCTGTGAAAAAGTAAAGGCCGGAGTGACAAGCCGGCTTAAAAGCTGTCATTGGACTCTTCTCCGTTGTGAAGAACAGCGCGTGTGTTTCTATGGAGGAGACGGTCACAGCTGGAAGGCTTCCAGATGCTTATTACCGGGACCTGGAGAGGAGCTGCTCAAGCTGAGAAGCGCTTGCTGACGTCAGATTCCAGGTCGTGGAAACCCCAATTGGCCAAGAAGGTATACATACGCTTATTATTATTTTTAAACCACTCAGCGAGGTGGCCATTAAGAGGGGGAATATGGTGGCAAGGCATCCCTGGTGCCTACAGTTATATAAAAACAAGAGTTTGCGACAGGACAAGTGACAGATCCTCTTAGGTTTCCATTAAAAATGCCTGCTCTAAGCTCATCATTGGCGGCAACACTTTTATCAGCTCCGCGGGCGGCTTCCTGCTCTGACCTCAGAAGGTTCCTTTTGTGGTGACAGGAATCCTCTCAAGAAAAAAAAAATACAACAACAAAAACTGTTACGTTCACGAACGCGTCTTCCCTTTTTCCAAGCCTGATTTATACAGGATATGTCAGAAGACATCTGAAATCCCCCAACCTGTTACAAGAACTCACCAACCACTAAAATAAGTTAAAACTTGGAAAGTGAAGACATTGAAACTCGGCCCAAGGTTTTAAATTAGAAAAGGGCCGCGGGGGGGGGGGGGTGGCGAGGGGGAGGACGGCGATAGCGCACCGGGTCTCCGCTGTCACGATCTTCCGCTCGCGGAGCCCTGGAGGGCGAGGGCTGCAGCCAAAGGGTTCGCGGGGCTCCGGGGTGCCTGCCCGGAGGAGGCGCCCCAGAGGAAGGCAAGCCCCGGCCGGGTCCCTGCACCGGGGACCACTCAGAGGCAGGGACGGGGGTAACAGGTCCTCAGAGGAGCCGGCGGGAGGCGTGAAGGCGGGAGCCCTGCCGGCGCGAAGGGGGGACCCAGCCAGCGCCACGCGCCGCGGCCGCCCGGGACAGCCCGGAGTGCAGCGCCGGCGCCGGGGGCTGAACCCGGACTGGAGCTGCGCGGGGCGCCGCGGGGCGGCGGTCTCGATCCCTCGCTCCTCCGGCTAGCCCCAGCACCGACGGGAAACTCACCCGGGCCCACGAGCGGCGAGCTCACGGTGCCTGCCACAAAGACCGCGGCGGCGAGGACGGCGAAATCCGGGAATCCCCGCGAGGCCATCGCCGCGTCCCTTCGCCCTCTCCCCCGAGCGCCGCGTCCTGGGATCCGGCAGACCGCGCCGCTCTGGAGCTGGCGGGCGCGCGGACTGGCCAGGCTCGGCCCCCGCGCGCGGCGAACCCCGCCCTGGACCCGCCCCTCCAGCCCCACCCACCTGGACTCCGCCTGGCGTCTCCGCGCCCAGCCGCGGGCTCCGCCTGCACCGCGCGAAGCCAGTACGTGGCCCCGCCCCCGACCGCCCACCGCAGCCTGGCCCCGCCCCTCGCTTGCTTGTTTTCCGTGTGGTCACAGCTTCAACGGCCCGATTCGGAAAGGCCCCGCCCTCTGCCCCGCCCACAGCGTCCAGGCCCCGCCCCCTCTCGCCCCGACCGCTTCCTTTCCGAGCGGGTTTTACCGCCACTGCGAGGACTGACTGCGCGGGAGCCCAGGGCGGGGGCTGAGTCAGCTTACCCTCCCCGGCTCTGGTACCAGGGGGGCGTGGGAAAAGGAAAACAGCGGGTCGGGAAGCTCTGGATGCAGACATGGCTAGCATGGGCGTGGGCACGCTCTTTTTTCTCTGGTGGCATCTCTATTCAGCTGGCATTCCCCTGGGTGCTGCTCTGGATGTCAAATTCCACTGTTTGAAAATTGAGAGAACGCAAATCATTTAAATTTCTTCCTATCTCTGCTTCCATTTAAGCTACTCCTATTGAGGGGGGGGGGGCCTGTACATACCTCCAGGAATAAATCACCTTTTTAAAAAAATTATCTGCTACATTACACCTTGCAAATACTTCCACAAAGTATTTCTTCTAGTGCATAGTCACTTATTATCTCCTTATATCCTCATATCAGCTCTATGACAGTATCCCCATTTCACAGGCTGGGAGTAAACCCATGAAGGCCAGGCCTCAGGGACAAATTGGAATTAGCTCATCTTCATTAAGTTTGCTTCCTGCTGGGCCCTCGGTGCCTGGCTTAATGACAGCACACACTAAGGGGTCAAAAGTGATTTTTCAAGGTGAATCATCATCCCAAGCACTGATCTCGGATCCTTTCTCTGAGTAGTTATTTGTTATTTCACTTTAGAGACTTCTGTAGCAGGGTGGTCACGCCTTGAGAAAATACTTAAGAACGCCAATAAGGCCATGGGGTGGGCACTGGGGGTGTTTACAGAACGGAGCACTTCCTTGGCCTGAGGACAGCGTTGAATTTTCAAAGGACTTCTTATCTTCTCTCTGAGTCCTCCATGCAGTCTACTAGACCCTTGCAAGCATTTGCACTCATGTGGGAATTGCCGCTGACAGAGGCTCTAGCCCTGCAGGGGGCTGGGCTGAGTGATGGAGCCTCTGCCCTTTGAAGTCAAAGGCAGCGCTGTGTGTCCTGTGCACAGTTGTCCTCACATCCTGCAGCCTGGCTGGTGAAGCAGTTTTATACCAACACAAAAACTGAGAACGGCTGCAGAGGAAAGAGGTCGGTGTAGGCTTCTCACCAAAAAAGGAGGGAGTCCCGTGCTTCGAACTTACACTGTAAATTGTAAGTTATAGCCAGAACCAGCTATATCATTTGCAGAGCCCAGTGTAAAACAAAAACACAGGGCCTTTTGTTCAAACGTTAAGAATTTCAAGACGGCAATAGTGGAGCGTTAAATCAATCATGGAGCCCTTCTAAGTGTAGGGTCCTGCACCCATAAAGCCAGCTCTGGCTTGGGGACTAAAGGGGCAAAATGCTTGGACCAAAAGATCTATTCCAAATGTAAAATATCGTTTTAAAATTGAATGACGTTTCACTCTTTTCTCAGAGATTGAACTTTCTATTAAAAAGACAAGATCAGCCTGGCCAGTGTGGTTCAATGGTTGAGCATGGACCCATGAACCAGGAGGTCCAGGTTTGATTCCAGTCAGGGCACATGTCCGGGTTGCTGCAGGCTTGATCCCCAGTAGGGGGCATGCAGGAGGCAGTCGACTGATGATTCTTTTTCATCGTTGATGTTTCTATCTCTGTCTTCACTTCCTCATTCTGAAATCAATTTTTTAAAAAAATTTTAAGACAAAATCATTCTTAACATATTTAATTGGATGTCTGCTGTGACTTTCCAAAAATAAAAATGCAATCCAGTATCTAAAACTGGAGAAAATCTCAGTAATCATCTACCAAGCCCCTTATTTTACAGATGAGAGATAGTTAAGTGACTTGCCTGACATCTCATACCTAGTAAGAGCCAGGGTTGGAAACCAAGTTGCTGAAATTTCCCTTCTCAGACTTTTCCGTAACACTTAGATGCTTGACACTCTCTCTATAGCTATCTTATACTGTCACACAACCCCAAATACTTGCCTTTGAACATCTTGTTAAAGGGAGGGAGAAAGGAAAGATGGAGGAAGGAAAGAAAAGATAGGAAGGGAGGGAGGGAGGGAGGGAGGGAGGGAGGGAGGGAGGAAGGAAGGAAGGAAGGAAGGAAGGGAGGAAGGAAGGAAGGATTAATTAATTAAGGAGCTCAAGCTTAAATTAAGTCTGTACTTGCAACTACAGACTTGTTTACACAATTTAAAAGCCCCACATAGCATATCTAAAAGTTTTTATTGTTTAAAATTGGCCAGCAATTAAGTGTGAAGATTCCTATTCCATGGAAGTTCTTTTCTGTATTATGAAGTAGTTCTCTTATTTCTTCTGAGGAAGTAAAAATTGACATCACAAGACTAAATGGTCTTTCCATTATTTCAGAAATAAATTTAAAGCTTAGTAGGTAGAAATCATTGCAACAATAGCTGTCATTTACTGACAGCTTGGATTTAGCCTGATCCTGCGGTGAGCACTTTTCCTGTGTTCCTTCATCACATCCTCACAAGTTTATAGTTTGGGAAGTATTGTTACAGATCCTCACTTCGAAGCTGCGGAGACCAGGATTTGAGGGATTCAGGCATTTACCCCAAGTCACACAGCTGCTCCGCAGCACTGCCAAGACTCCGGTCCAGAATCAGTTTGCTCCAGGCCTGCACTTCATCTGCTTCTACTGTTCTGCCTCTAAAACGCAGAATACTAGTCAGTCAGCTCTCCTTTTCCAATATAAAGTCTTGTTCTGTCATTGCATGCTTAACCTAGCCTTTTTTAATTGTCAACAATTGCTTACACATTTTTTTCTCCAAGGAGAAAAATGTATTTATGGGAATGGGCGATAAATAAGTTTCCGTATTTTGTTGATTTTTTGTTTGTTTTTTAGGGGGTTATTTTCCAGTTCTCTCTAAGAATTTAATTACTCCCCTTAGTAGAAACCTTTCCTGTTTTCCTCTGTGCTGCTAAGGTGGTAATTTTCATCACCGCCATTTAAATGTGTAAGACTCAGTTGGCTGCTATTCACTCTACTGTTGAAAATACTTCCGCAGAAGGTCTCTGTAGAATTCCTTTTTCCTGTGACTTAGATGTAGTCATCTTTATTTCTGAGAGGTTATATCCAGGAGAAAAGCTTGCAGTTCTTTAAGAAAATGCATTTGCGGGGGAATAAAATGATATTTTATAAAACCTCGGGTTATTTTGACCTGACACGTATGTACTGTGTTCTTAGTCCTAGGCCGAGGGTAGGAGGTTGGAGGGGAGAGTCACTGCACATTCAATGAAAGACCCTTCCCTTGCTTGCAGAAACGTTTTCAATCTTCCTGGAGAAAGGAAACAACATTAGAGTGAAATGGAACTAGTCAAAGGCCCAGCGGTCAGGGAATAAAGCCCTGCCAATGGCACTCTCTGTGCCTTTCAGCAGCTTCTCTTCAGTCAGTCTTCGTACCCACAAAATTCAGGGGGGCAACTGACTGGTTTCTTAAAGTTCCCATCCAGCCCTTAGAGTTCACACCATAGTGAGTAACCAAATGATAAGGTTGATGGTGCTAAAGGCAGGCTAGACCAGTGGCCAGCAAACTGCGGCTCGCGAGCCACATGCGGCTCTTTGGCCCCTTGAGTGTGGCTCTTCCACAAAATACCGACTTCTGCACATGGGCCATGAAGTTTCAATCGCACCATACGTGCACGCCCGCATATGGTATCTTGTGGAAGAGCCACACTCAAGGGGCCAAAGAGCCACAGGTGGCTCGCAAACCACTGGGCTAGACTGTAGGGCTTCTTAACATTATTGACATTGTTGGGTGGCTCTTCTATGGATTGTAGGATATTTAGCAACATCCTTCGCTTCTACCAACTAAATGCCAGCAGCACTGTCCCTCCAGATGTGACAACCAAAAATATCTGCAGACATTACCAAATATCCCTGAGGGACAAAACTGAGCCCAGTTGAGTACCGCTGGCCTAAAGGAATTTCAAGAAGATTATAAGGATTGCAACTGGAGGCTCTGAGCAAGGCTTCATGGAACAGGTGAGATTTGAGCTGAGTCTAAAGGAAGTACAGGGATGAATGGAGAGGTACGGGAAGTGTATGAGCACAGAGTGAAAGAACTTGCACAGTGATGAGAATGCATGAGGGAAAGAGGAGAGAATGGGTTGGCAAGGACTGTGGGTCACAGCTGGACATTAATAGTTTCGGAGAACTGAGCATTTCACATGCCCGTGAATTATATCATAAGTATAATAAAGGGTTCTATCACCAAAATAGATTGTTTTAAGGATAGTTAGAAAAAATATGTTCATCACTCAATTAGCTATTTTTCTTCATACATCAGAAGCTACAAATAGAGCAGTCCGAATTTTACTGACATTTTCAGTAGATGTCAGAGGAATTTGATCCTTAGGTTAGTGATGGTGTCCATCATCTCGGCCTCATTTCCTGGACCGCCATGTTGGGTTTTGTTTCATGAACATATCTTCTTCTGAAAATTTTGCTTAAGGAACTCAGAGCATTTGCTGGTAGGGACTCAAAATCAGGTGTATGCACATCGATACAGTTGTTCTCAGGAAAGGGCAAAAGAGAATCACAGTGTGGAACCTTGTGGTTCCGGCCCAATTAAACCCACAAATGTACATTTAAGAGGACAAATTATAAAGTTCAAGTTGTCTGTCCTAGACAAGCTTCCTTCGGATTATAATTAACAGAAACCTAAACACTAGCTCAATAAACAGTACATTTATTATAGGGGTAAAGCGCTCTTGCGGATATGAAAAGGGCCAGGCCCCAAGTCCTCAAACAATTCAGAACTGGGAACAGTAAATATAGAAAGTGAGGCTTCCCTAGCCATCTCTCTGGGCTGACATATTATTGCCACTCCTACCTCTTAGCAAGTCCATGCTTCTCTGTCTCCCTATCTCCATCTCTGTCTATCTCTGAGCCTGATTCTCTGTCTCTCTCTTTCTCTCTCTGTCTCTGAGTCTGTTTCTCTCTCTCTGTCTCTGTCTCTGTGTCTCCCTCTCCCCATTTCTCTCTCCCTCTCTCTCTCTCTCTCTCTCTCTCTCTCTCTCTCTCTCTCTCTCTCTCTCTGTCTCTGCCATCTTCTGCGTATTTATTGCTTATTTGTCTTGGCCAGGGCCTCCCATGGCAGCTTTCCATCCAGGCCCTGCTCAGCATTACGTCCACAGATTGGCTGTGGGTAGGTTTTCTGTGTCTCAGGACATGGGGCTGCCCATCAGACAGGGACGTTGGGCTGATAGGCTCTGTATGGGAAGGTATCATGGAAGCCCATAGAGTTAAGAGTTTCCTGCAGGAAGAAGTGACCATCAAGTCAAATGGGCCGAGTAGTTCCGTAAAATAAGGACTGAAAAGCTACCCAGCAAATCAGACAACATGGAGGCAATGGAGGACCCTTGTGAATGGACATTACGGGGAGTGATAGAGGAGGAGGCCAGAGGGTAGCAGATGAAGAAATGAAAATGATTGTAGAGAGTTCTCTTCTCAGAAGCTCGGCTGAGAGAGAAGAAAGAGTAGTAGATGGGACCTTCATAGTCAAGAGAAGGCTTATATGGAATGGAATTGATGTTATAGGATAACTGGAAACAAAGATTGAAGAGGGAATACTAATGCAGCAAAGTCCAGAGGACACCTCTGATGGGATCAAGAGCATAGGTGTTAGCTTTGCAGAAAAAGCAGACAGCTCATGCTCTGAAATTGAAGGGCAAAGACAGAAGAAAGAAACAAATATTTGCAGGTGGGAAATAGGAAGTTGAGGAAGTTCATATTAATGGAGGCAAAGCCATCCCCTAACAATGGAAGAGATGGGAATGATACAAGGATTTTGAAGAGACTATGGTCTGAGTCATCAGTACAGGTGTCCAGATTGTGTACTGCACAAGGGTATCATATATTAATTTATCCCAGGATGTGAAGGAAAGAGATTCAACCTCTTGATTAAATCTTGGAAAAGCAGAGGAGAGCCTCTACCTGCATAAAAACCCACACTGCACACAAGGCCTTGCCCATTTGGAAGGGTATACACGTGCACTCTCACTGCTGTTCATGCACCCATATGCCTGTGTCCTGTGTCCATCATGCTCTGAGCATCCCTTGAGATTTCTTCTCTCACCCACAGAAGCTTGATTCATGCTGACCAGACTCCACCCCTGCGTCTCTTTCCCTGGGGATGGGGACAGAGAAAGCATACAGTGTGCAGTGGGGACCCAAAGGCAGGGGAGGGGAGTTCACAGGTCAGAAGAACTTGGACACAAATATGTGTGCAGCCAGGGATGCTTCCCCTTGGCAGTGTGGCAGCCCTGTTTCCCTCACCCTCAGGGCAGAGGTCTCCAGTTTGTGCAGTAACATCAGAACAAACTAGCTGGAGGAAGGGGCACTTTTTGCTGATTCTCAGAGATTCTGAGAGTGGTAAAGGTTTATGGCCACCAAAGAGAACGGGAGAGCTGCCAGTGTGTGCACTGCTGTGCATCACGAGGGTAGAGCTGGAGTTGGAGCCATGAATTTTTGATGGGCCAATCTGCACGATTGAACAATGCTCTTGAACTGTGCCTAGCAGCCCAGGGGTAAAACTGAAGAAGGCAGCTTAGGGGATGGATCCAGGTTTACATTGTTATTTTCTGTAATCTTGAAGTGGAATTTAGCATTTCATTCAACTATGAATGTAGGCAACAGACTACCATACCAACAACACTGTCACCAATAAAAATCAAAGATGCTTTCAGCCGAAACCGGTTTGGCTCAGTGGATTAGAGCGTCAGCCTGCGGACTGAAAGGTCCCGGGTTTGATTCCGGTCAAGGGCATGTACCTGGGTTGCGGGCACATCCCCAGTAGGAGATGTGCAGGAGGCAGCTGATCGATGTTTCTCTCTCATCGATGTTTCTAGCTCTCTATCTCTCTCCCTTCCTCTCTGTAAAAAATCAATAAAATATATTTTTTAAAAAGATGCTTTCATATTAATTATAGGTATGCAGATACTCAAAATATTATTTATTCCCATTATTATTTTGAAATTACTCTGAAACTTAAAATTACATGTTAAATGACAAGATTTTTACTTAAAATCTTGTCATTTAATGTGTGATGCAGCACACATATCACAATTTTTTAATATCTCAAGAAAAACAATTTAAAATATGATAATGTTACATGCAATAAACACCAATTATTCAAGAAAAATGACATTACATATAATAATACTAGAGGCCCAGTGCATGAAATTCGTGCAAAGGGAGGGTGAGGGCGGCGGGGGGTTTCCTCAATCCAGTCCCTCAGCCGGCCTGCACCCTCTCCAATTGCTGGATCCTAACCGCCCACCTGCCTGCCTGCCTGATCACCCCTAACTGCCCTCCCCTGACAGCCTGGTTGCCCCTAACTGCCCTCTCCTGCTGGCCTGGTCACCCCTAACTGCCCTCCCCTGATGGCCTGGTCACCCCTAACTGCCCTCCCCTGATGGCCTGGTCACCCCTAACTGCCCTCCCCTGCTGACCTGATCTCCCCTAACCGCCTCTGCCACGGCCCCTGCCACTGTGGTTTTGTCCAGAAGGACATCCAGAAGATGTCTGGTCTAATTAGCATATTACCCTTTTATTAGTATAGATTACATGAATAAACATTAATATTTCAAAAATAAAAGGATTTTAAGTATAATAATATTACCAAAACTGCACTAACATAGTATGATATCACCATATCACAATTTTTTAAAAATTGGTTTTCCTTGTACTCTGTTTTATGTATTTGAAAATATGACTCTGAGAAGAGTTTCCATAGAACTAGGCCAGGCTGCCAAAGGGATCCTAGGCACACACACACACACACACACACACACACACAGTCACGTGGAAGCACTGAGTCAGGCCTGCCTTTGCATGACCATACCCACTGAGGAATGCTCTTATGCAAAGATTATCTTCTCTGATGCTGCTTCTCTAGAAACAGCTGCAGTTATAACCAAGGCTTGGGGGATGTAAGCAAGCTTATCTAGCTAGTTATCTAGATACACGTTTCTGTACATGCCTTCTGTGGGGGTATTTCTTTCCTTGCCCATGAATGAAAAATAGAGCAAGCCCCATGATTTTCCTGCTACCTTCAAGGTAATAAAAGCTACTTTAGACATGAATTAAAAGTCCAGTTGTCTGAAATATTACAAACTCCTCCCTCTCCCTGGCAGACAGGATGCCTGCCCTGGAAAGGTGGTGTCATCAGTGAAGTGACAGTGGGAGGAGTCACCCAGGGGCATGCCTCTGTTTCCCCCTGCTGCTGGAAGAATGGCCCTCAAGGTCCTCAGCCCAGGGCTCTCTGGAACTTGCCCTCAGCAAAAGGGAGCTGCCTCCAGGCCATTTTTATTGATTTTTAGAGAGAAAGGGAGAGAGAGAGAGAGAGAGAGAGAGAGAGAGAGAGAGAGAGAGAGGTTGATGTGAGAGCAAAACATCGATCTGCTGTCCCTGGGGATCGAGCTGGCAACCCGGCATGTGCTATGACCAGGAATCGAACCGACAACCCTTTGGTGTACAGGATCATGCCCAACCAACCGAGCCAACCCGGCCAGGGCAGAAGGGGACTTATAAGTGGAAGAAGCCAGCCAAACAATAACAGTAATCAGAGACCTATGTGACTAATCAGAGAGAAGAAAGACACAGACAAGTGCCATGTTGCCGGCTTTGAAGACAGAGGAATGAGGCCAGGAGCCAAAGAATGTGGGAGGCCTCTACACACTAGAAAGGACAATAGATCACATTCGCTCCTAGATCCCCCAGGAAGAACAGGAGCCTTGTTCATGCTTTCATTTAGCCCCTGGGAGACCCACTTCCTATTTCTACCTACAAAACTGTAAGATACTAAAGTTGTTCTGTGTAAGTTGCTAAATTCGAGGTAACTTGTCACAGCTGCAATAAGAAACTAACACAACTAGGTAACTCAACCTCTACAAGGGTTCTTGGAGGGTTAGTGGAGAGACACGAGACCGAAAGCTTCTTAAACCCAGCTCCATGGGTCTTGCTCTGAAAAGAACATCTGGTTGTGTCAGCATGAATTGAAAGCTATTGCCTTTGAACACCAATGTAGTGCTGGGGTCTAGACCAGCAAGGGCTCACAGAGTCTTGGAAAAGGATCCTCAACTTTCAAAGAGTCCAGTCATCATCAATACTGATGCAGGGACCAAAACAAAGATATGGATGCACTGACCAGACCCTCTTTTTCCCCATTCTCTCTCCCAAGAAATTAGAAGATGGTCCCCATATCGTATCACCCAAATTATGAGAAAAACAGCATCAGGTTACAAATGCTGAAGCAGGTTTTATCTGTCACTGCAGTCCTGGTATTGAGCGCAGTGCCATGGTCCCATCGTGCACCAATAAATGTGTTCACATAGTGTCTCGGACTTTCTCTGTGATGTGAATAAATTCAGCAGATCCACGATAAGCCGTATGACTTTATATGACAACCTAAGCCAGATCATGATGCCAAGTTCCAGGGAACTCAAGAAGAGATGAATAATGATGTTTTTCTCTGCTAAACCTTATCATAATTTCTGAGTTGGAAGTATAAGAAAAAAAAATTAGTTCCAATATTCCTAACACCTGCATTCCACTGATTAAAGCTTCATACTCAAAATTGGTATTTGCAAATGCAGTGCAGCTTGTTTCCTCATTCCTTCTCTTAGAGTTGAGGGCTGTCAGGAGTGATGAGCAATCTGGTCATGGCCATGAAGGAGCAAAATGCTGCTTGGAGAACTCTGTTTCTGGACTCTTCTTAAGCAGTTGATTCAACAACTCACTGTCGGTTCTCCCAAAAGATATTCTTATTTTCGCTAGGAATTTAACCTTTAAACAAGTCACTTCATTAATAACGTTTGCAACTGCTTACATTTTTACATTCTCTAAATAACTCCAAAATGTCCATGTATGTGGTACAGTCCTTGAAAAGCAAAGGTTGAAGAAAATTCTATAAAGTTTGATTTATAATAGCAAGCATTAAAGTACTTATGCATGTACATGTTCCATTTGTCTTTATAGAAATCATATGCATGTGTTATAAATATATCTAAAATGTGGAGTGTGTGAGATCCATCCTAAAGCTGCTAAAATTTCCACAAGGCTGAATCATCCATGAAATGATAGCTAAGAACTGTCTGAGCATTGAGAAAGGGCTTGCTAAAGCTGATTGTATCCAACTTACCTGTAAAAAACTTAAGATGTAAATTTTGAAATCATCAAAATTAAGTAAAGAAAATGGTTCTTTTAAGTGACTTGATTATTTTTAGTTCAATAAAGGTGAGCTTTTGGACTAAGTTGCTTTTTATCCTGTGACACTTTGATTTTTCTGTTTGAAACCATTTTCTTATTCTGATCTACAGATGGCCTGGCACATTGCTATTTGCTTTAATATCACCTTCTGCAGTGCTGCCAGCCCACAAACTTTTATCTGAATCACACTCATTAGATCCCTGATGGGTAACAAGAATGAACTCAGCCTGAAGACAGATCCTAGACCTGGAGATTGCTATCGAAACGCTTTTAATGTCAGCAACCTTTCCATTACTCACTGAGACAAAAATAGGAATTCACCCATAGTTTGTTTTGTGCCTTAGATTTTATTCACTACCTGTTCCAAACCTCAAATATTTGTATTTTTAAAAAATACTTTTCCTCTAGCAACTTAATAGTTCATGCTTATTGAAAACAAATATGTAAAAGAATAAAAAGCACCATTAGCTAATGACTGAGAAGTTACCATGTTGCATACATTTGGGTATCATAATGTATTGAGAGGTGTGTGTGTGTGTGTGGTTTTTTTTAACTAATATCATTAGCATATTCTCATGTCATTAAACAGTCTCTCAAAACATGACGTCAGTAACCGTAAACCATTAACTCCTGTGGACTTCTACTTTAATTCCTATAATAATGCCATGAGGAATACACTTGTTCATTAACCATTCGCTGCATCTCTACGTTTTTAAGGATGTATTTCTAGAAGTAACTTTAAAAATTCCTCATGTTCTTCTCAAGACTGAAGTAAAGAAAATCCCATTTCATACAGGATGCTTCTTAATTCTTCTTACCCACTAGCCTATCTAAGGCAATGAAATCCAGAAGAACTTCTGGTGATAACAAGAATATTCCATTTCCGTACTGTATAATATATAGCCACTAGTACCATGTGGCTATTGAACACTGGAAATGTGGCTAGGAGTATGAGGAACTGGATGTTAAATTATATTTTGTTTTAATTAATTTAAATTGAACTTAAATGGCTAGTGAGGACCACATTGGACAGCACAATAGGAAAAAATAGAACATATTGATTGGACCTGGAGTTTACCAAATAATATCTTTTAAATTTTGCTTCAAGTGCAAAATTCACATTCCCTGTAATCACTAGCATTTGAAACCCTAATTTTTAAGCTACAGCACCTCCTTTCTTCTCTTATTTAGTTTAATAACAGGCTTCAGTGGGTGGTCATAGATAAATGGCAGGTAACAACCTAGTCAACCTGTATCTTTACAGAAGTTGAGGTGAATTTAATTGCCACAAAGCACCTAAAGACGCTTAAGAAATAATGTTTGACAAAGACCAATTATGTCATTCAGATTTTCAGAAGTAGCTTGAGATGTAATAAAACATGACATGACTCAGAACACTAGAGAGATTTGAAAGGCAAATTACCCCAAGTATTGTTAAATATTCCATGTTCTGGAAAAAGACGCACAGAAATGAGCTCAATTTGAGTTGTTAGTTCACAACTAAAAAGAAATTAACTATGATTTTTGGCTCTTCTTTATGTTTGGGAGAAATTTTACCAAGATAAACATTTTCAGGAAAACGCTATCTCTGAAATATGATCTTACTGAATTCACAGTTACTTCAAGCCTGTCACCAACTCCTTCACTGTTGAGTCAGCCAGCACCAATGAGGACATCAGCATCATCTTATTTTTTCCCACGCTGAACACTCTTCCTGCCTCCTAGTACTTGTGATCTAAAGATGACTTCTACTCATCATCCAACCCCATGACGCTGGAAGTGAGTAACATTCATTGCATCCTTACTAGTCAAACCTATGGTCACCTCTACACTAGAAACTCCTTGAGGGTGCTGTCTTCTTCACCACTATATCTGCAGTGCCTCTTATATATAATGTAGGTGCTCCATAAATATCTGATGAATGCATGAATGCATTTAATCGTCACAACTATTTGATGAATGTTTGAGTTCATTTAATCTTCACAACCACCAGGTGAGAAGCGGGTTTTCATTCCTACAATGGATGCGGAAAGTGAGGTTCAGAAACAGCTAATAGGTGGAAGCAGTGAGAGTTGAAGTCAGGTCCCTGACTCCAAGTCCACCGTTCTTTTGATTCCATGAGAGCTGCCCTCTCATTTTTCTTCTCTAGGATGGCATTGAACATTCATCTCTCTTTCCTTAGCCTAAGACAGTGGTCGGCAAACTCATTAGTCAACAGAGCCAAATATCAACAGTACAACGATTGAAATTTTTTTGAGAGCCAAATTTTTTAAACTTAAACTATATAGGTAGGTACATTGTTATTAACTTAATTAGGGTACTCCTAAGGCTTAGGAAGAGCCACACTTACGGGGCCAAAGAGCCGCATGTGGCTCGCGAGCCACAGTTTGCCAACCATGGGCCTAAGAGATCCTCGAGCAATGAAATCAATTCCGGTAAGAACAGGACTGCAATGAAAACAGCTTTGGTTACAGGAGAGATAAATGCAAAAATGGAGCTATCTCTAGAACCAAATGCTCTTCTCATTCAGAGTGAATTACCACACTCTCCAATCTGAAAAAATAAGACCAGAGACTGTAGCTTCCTTTCTTTGTAATAGTTTGTAATGTAATAGCTCGATTTAACCAACATAAAAAAATGATCTATGTAGACTGCTGTGAAACTTTAGTAATTACCATTGACTTACTACTATCCCATGGATGCTGCTTTAGTTAACCCAATTATATAGCTTTTTATATAACAACACTAGGGGCCTGGTGCACGAAATTCGTGCACTGGGTGTGGGGGGGGGGGGGTGGAGAGTGTCCCTCAGCCCAGCCTGCCCCCTCTCACATACTGGGAGCCCTCAGGCGTTGACCCCCATCACCCTCCGATCGCCTGATCGGCCCCTTGCCCAGGCCTGACGCCTCCACCAGAGGTGTCAGGCTTGGACAGGGGACCCCCATCTCCCCTCGATCACTGGCTCTGGCCCCCGCCCAGGCCTGAGGCCTCTGGCCCAGGAATCATGCTTGGGCAGGGGACCCCCATCTCCCTCTGATCGCTTGCTCCACCCCCCACCCAAGCCTGACGCCTCTGACCCAGGCTCAGGCCTGGGCAAGGGGACCCTCATATCCCCCCAATCCCCAGCTCCACCCCCCACCCAGGCCTGATGCCTCGGCCAGAGGAGTTGACCCTCATCACCCTCTGATCACCAATCACCGGATCGGCCCCTTGACCAGGCCTGAGGCCTCCGGCAGAGGTGTCAGGCCTGGGCAGGGGACCCCCAGCTCCCCGCGGTTGCAGGCTCCGCCCCTGCCCAGGCCTAACACCTCTGGCCTAGGCATCCGGCCCGGGCAGCGGGGACCTGCAGGGGCAGCAGGGGGCGCCGCGATCGTGGGCTTCGCTTTAGGCCCAGGCAAGGGACCCCTAGCTCCTGGGACTGCCAGCTTCGACCGTGCCCAGCTCCCATCGCTGGCTCCACCCCTACTTCCTGCTATCACTGGCCAGGGCGGCAAAGGCACCTGATTCTCTGATCATGGCTGGGGGGCAGGGCAAAGGCGGCCCTGCCCCCCAGCTCTTAGCTCCCCCCCCTGGGTTTCAGATCACTGTCAGTGGCAGGGGGCTTCTTCCTGCTTTCCCTTTCGCCTCCCTGCATTGTGCCTACATATGCAAATTAGCCGCCATCTTGTTGGCAGTTAACTGCCAATCTTAGTTGGCAGTTAATTTGCATATAGCCCTGATTAGCCAATGAAAATGGTATCGCCGTACGCCAATTACCATTTTTCTCTTTTATTAGTGTAGATTAGTGTAGATATTTCACCCAACTAGAATGAGAATGCATTTCAGATGCACCCCCTTTTCCTGCCATATCTTTTTTCAGATGTAGGAAGTGAGATTCAGAGAAGTGAGAAGGCTTGCCTAAGCCACACAGCATTGGGGTAAAAACAAGGCGATCATACTTCTCTGCCCAGTGGCCTGTCCACTCTACCAATGACCTCCAGACACCAGGCTGCTGAGGGGTGCCATCTATGACCTGGTCCCTACCAGTCCAATGAATTGAGAATGCTGTCAGGACAGCAAGCTCCACATTATAATTATTAAAGTTTGTAATGTATTATTTGCTCACTTGTTTACTACCAGTCTCCCTCAATAACATATTAGCTTTGCACCTGGCAAACGTCTACTGAGCCTTCAAAATTTGGCTCAAGCATCAGCCCCAAAGACACCTTCACTGATCTCAGCAATCAGAGTAAGGGCTGCCTCCTTGCAGCATCTATAGTAACTTCTATCTGATGAAGGAATGAGTCTTATATGCCTTATTCTTTTTAATTCTAAGGACTTTCTCATAATATACATTTTGGGTTGCTAGGGCTGCTGCAACAAGGTACCAACAGAACTGGAGTGTCTCATGGTTCTGGAGGCCAGAAGACTGCGATGAAGGTGTTGCCGGGCCATGTTCCCTCTGAAGCCTCTAGGGGAGGGCCCTTCCTAGCCTCTTCCAGCTTCCGGGAGCCCCAGACTTTCCTTGGTCTGTGGCAGCATAACTCCAACCTCTGCTTTCGTCTTCACATGGCTGGATTCCTTGGGTGTCTGTTCCCCTTCTCCTAGGACACCAGCCCTATTGGATCAAATTCTCAGTCTACTCGAGTGTGACCTCATCTTAGCTAATTACTTCTGCAATGACTATATTTCCAAACAACGTCACATGCTGATGTAGCAGGGATGGAACATATCGTTTTGAGGAAGACAATTCAACTATAAACAATATATATCAACATATGTTTACTTCAGTTCCCAGTTCTAGCTCAAAGTGAACCGAGCTGTGGAACCAATAGCCAGATCAAGAAACAACATGATCAGCACCCCAAAGTTCTGTCACGCTCTCCTCCAGTCACGTGCCCCCACCATCACCAGTACTATTATCCTGCCTAAGAGAATGCATTCATTTCTCCTTTTAGTCCTAATTCATGTACATTAAATTTATCTTTTAAAGTTTAAATTTCAGTCGTTTTTGCTATATCCAAAAAATTGTGCAACCCTCACCATATCTAATTCCAGAACATCTTCATCACCTTGAAAAGAAACCCATACCCATTAGCAGTCATTTCCATCACCCCTGGTAACCACTAATCTACTCTCCGTCTCTCTTGGCTTGCCTCTTCTGAACATCCAGTTCATACCAATGGAATCATATGTGTCTGACTTCTTTCATGTTGTATAATGTTTTCAAGGTTCACCCATGTGGTAGCATGTCACTGTTCTTTATTTGGCTTTATGACTGTATAATATTAAACTGTATGCATATACCACTCATTGTTTATCCATTCTTCATTTGCTGTACACTTGGATTATTTCCACTTTTGAGTAATTATGAATAATGCGACTATGAAGATTTTTGTAACTTTTGTGTGGATATATGTCTTCAATTCTCTGGGGGATGTACTTATGTGTTTTTGCACCCTAATCATCCAGCACAGATATCAATTGGTAGATACCAGCTGATTGATTGAAAATTAAATGTAATGCTGGCCTCTGACAAGGCTAGCCTGTCCTCCATCTGGGAGTAATTGGGACACGTAGAGCACTGTAGCTCTCCTGTGTCTGAATCACGCTGTTTATTTACATTCATCCTCCCTAATAATCCTCCCTAATAATCCTTCCTAATCATCGGCTTTTCCCCATCAGTACCAGTGCAGGAAGTGGCACTCTACTCATGTGCTCAGACAGCGTCATCTGGAATCACAACGGAAGGCCATGTGCTTAACATAACAGAATGAAACATTTGGGAAAGTGCTTTATAAGATAAAGGTAAATTACTTTCCAAAATAATTACACCCTTTTATCACTAGTGTTTTAGGAGTTCCTTTGTTTATATTCTTCCAGTTTCTACCTTTCTTTTTGCTACTTTTCATTACTATAATCAATTAATTATTATTTTGTGGTTTTGGTGTATATTTCCTTTCAGACATCTTTTCATATTTCAAATCACTGGGATACTTCTTATGTTCTCTTCACTATTTTTAAAGTTTTGCTTGTGACATTTTGGTGTATTAACTATCAGAAATGGATTTTTGCATCTGATATGAAAGGGAGATTCAATTTTCACTTTTTTCCACATGGGAAAACACCATATCCTGGCATCATTTATGGAATGCATTCCCCTTTGACCACTGATCTGACTGGCTACAGTGGTCACATCTCACTTTTCACCTTTGTTTAACTGTACAAGGGCTTTCTATTCTGTTCTTCTGATCTCTTATCAATCCCTATGCCAGCAATACACTCTCAAAATTGTAGCTTTATAATAAGTTTTAATATCTCCTTTAGCAAGTTTCCATTCTTTGTTCTTCTTTTGAAGTATCTTGGCTATTCCTGGCAATTTGGTGGCTTTGGGTTTTGTTGTTGTTTTGGCAATTTGTTTCTTTATTCAAATTTTAGGCTCAAGTTGATAAGGTTCATGAAAAACCGATTGCAATTTGGAGTTTCCAATAGATCAAATTTGGGGAAATCTAGACATACTATGTTTTCCTTGACATTAACATGGTATATCTCTACCTTTATTTAGGCCTTATTTTATGTTTTTCAATAAATTTTTTTTTTACTATCCTTTATTAATGAATGCAAATACCTGTGATCAATTGTATGAGCAACAAAGGGCAGAGGTTTTGATAAATTCTCTGAGTGATGAACAGTTGGCAGCCTTTCAGACTATAACTTCAGCCATCGAAGATCAAACTGCACACCCCAAATGCTTTTTCTTGGATGGTCCAGGTGGTAGTGGAAAAACATATCTTGAGCTGTCCAGGCTGTAGAAGGAGAAAACGATTCCACATGTCCGGTGCCAGGACCATTGGTACAAACACGCTGGGTGACTGAGGGACAGTCCATACATGTATCCTCCGCTCCATGGCGGATGCCTGGCCACTTGTAGGGAAAGGAAGTTACAGCAGCAGGACCTCCTCCACGGTGCAGGCCTCAATAAATTTTTATAATGTCTTTGTAAAGGTGTTGTCCAACTTGGTTAGATTTATTTACCGTTATCTTGATTTTTCTTCTTTTGGTTTCCACTAGACACAGACTCTGAGACAACTGGTTTAATTAGGAGCTCATCCCAGGAAACTCTGATGGGGAAATAGGGACGTGAGACGGGAAGTCAATAAGTGATGTGTTTCCAAGCGACGTCCTACTGTGTGTTATTGGAGCTCAGTCCCACTGGAGACTCTGGGGACAATGAAGAGCATACCTGAGTCTCCTGCTGAGAGAGGGGGGAGGTGGGCTACCTGTCTGCCATCTCCCATCCGCCACTGGTTGGGGCCCTGCGTGTGTGGGAGTGGTTATGGGTGTCGGTGATGGTGATGGTTAATTCTCCAGCACCTCTGGATACTCAAGAAAGCCCTTAGGGCTTAGACAAAGAGTTGCAAGTTCTGACAGTTGAAAGCGGTAAGAAACAAGTGCTGGAAGGAAATAGGAGTGGAGCTACATATGCATCCACTACAACTAACATACTGCCTAGTTCTGACATTCATTCCAAGTTTTCCATGTTCAAAGGAACATTTCACCAGTTTGTGGTTGAAGTCTGGCCTGCATTCCCATTCCCCTTTAAACACCATGGTGCTACATCACTGGCTGACCCCTTGAGGAGTTCATTGCCATTCAGGTACCAGCTTGTTGGCCGTGGAGTGGGAACACTTGCCTCACTTGTCATGTTAGTGTGTAGAACTTCCCTCCATCTCCCTGTCGCAGCATCTTCTCTGACAAGATCTAAGGAGGATTGTTTTCCTCCAGTGAACTCTCTCTGGCAGGCCTGCACAGTTACCGTTTCGCCCACAGTCATTTTACTGTAATTGCTCTTGGAGTGGCCTCAAGAACAAAGTTACTACACCCATCCTGATTTAGGGGAGAGAGGGGGTAGCTCTGGGATTGGGTGAGATTTGGAGTTGGCTCCTCCCTCTTTTGAGAAGTGATTGATTTTCAGACCCACTTGGGCACTACAAGCGCCCATCTTCCCCTGCTATAGAACCAGAGGGTTTTCCTGCTTAGCTGCGTCAGGCTATCAGCCGCAAGTAAGCTGTGTCTAGGTTGATATTTTTAAATATCAGTGTTAACATTTAATTCTATATTGTATAGAAAAGTGGTATAACATAAGATTCTGAGAGCAGACTGGCATCCAACCCCATGGGTTAAAATTCTGGATTTCCACACCTCATTTTCCATATCTGTAGAATACAGGAAATAATCATATCTCACAGAGCTGTCATGGGACTTGAGTGGGTTAACACTGTAAGGCACTTGGAAAACTGCCTGGCACATAGCTAGCACTCAATAAATATTAGCCATTTTTCCATGTGGTTCTGATTAGAGCTTACATTTTCTTTTGATGTCAGGATTTTTTTTGATTTTTTTTTTTTTTACTGCCATTTAGCAACTAGAGAGTAAATGCAATAATTCTATTACGTTGTCATCTTAAGTAAAGCCAGAAGTTAAAAGAAAGAGACAGCTTACTTATGGCCTTAGCTGGTTTGGCTTGGTGGTGGTTAGAGCATCAGCAGGAGGACTGAAGTGTCCTGGGTTCAAGTCCGGTCAAGGGCGTGTACCTTGGTCGCAGGTTCGATCTCCCGATCCGGTTAGGACACGTGTGGGAGACTACCAATTGATGGGTCTCTCTCATATTGATGTTTCTCTCTTCCTGTCTCTCCCTCTCCCTTCCACTTTCTCTCTAAAAAAATCAATGGGAAAAAAATCCTCAGGTGAGGATTAACAACAAACAAAAAGAAGTGAGTTATTTGCTTTGTCACAGGCCATCACTAATTCAGGACTGAAATTGTTCTGACTTGGCGAAGGATGATTATCTTGTAAACCATCATCCTACTTCTCACCTCTTGCCTTTATTAATAGGAAAACTGCAGAATGAACTAGTACAGTCCTGAGTGGCCTCCTCCCTCTGCCAGTGAGTCATGTTCATGCCAGGAGAGGAACAACTGCAAAAAGCTGGCAGGCTTCCAAGTGTCTGGGAATACATTTGCCATTAGAATACAGGTGTTTATGTATGAAGACATTACTAGGAAGGCAAAGTTTCCCTAAGATGTGCTCTGGCTTGTGAATGGCTTTGTTCTCCACGCTTGCCCCTAGGCAGGGATTTTCGGCTTCTAGTCTGAGTGAAGAAGCATTATGGTCACTGCTCTTAGAGCTGACTTCTGTCCATTGGCTCATCTGATACAACAATCTGGTGAAGCACAGGAAACAGGTAGTTGCATTCTCATCTCATACCTTACATACCTGTTCACGGTTAGGCTTGAGATTATACAGCTATTTATATTCAGTCCTAAAAATAGGACCCACTGTTAGGGCCATTAGGACTAGAACCATGCAGTTCACCTAAACCAAACCAAACAACAATAATAACAGCAAAAATACAAAGCAAGGCAACAGCCCTTTGAGTTTGCACCTGCTTTCAGTCTGATGTAGCCAAGAAGCTGCCTTCTCCTTTATAACTTCTTACAAGATTATCCAGGAACTTGAGAGTGTTTGCCTTCCCAGGACAGCTTGTCCCAGAGGCATGGAAGGATAAAACAGGCTTCCAGAGGAAGCGTCAGCTCTGAGATGATCCCGGGATAACAGGCCGGATCTGAATAGGTTTAGCAGGAATAGGGGATCGCTCTGAGTGTTAGGGTGCCAAGAATACCAGGTGAGAGACAAAATCATGAACTTTGGACTCAGGCCTTAAGCAAGAGTTTAACTCCCTGTGCTTATGTTCTCTTTCGTAAAAACTGAGACCCATAACATCATGAGTACTTGCCTTATATGATAGTGAAGAGAATTAAGTATGATCATGTAACTTTAAAATAGGCAAAACTTTCTTAACTACCACACACAAAGAATTAGCATAAGAGAAAAGATTAACACATCGGACTTCATTAAAATGAAGAACTGCTTCATTAACTGCTAAGCTACCATTAGCAGGTAAAAAAAATATTAAAAAGTGTGCCAGGTTGCATTTTCCAGAAATGTCTGCGATATTTCCCATCTCCTATGCTCATTCAGAACCTTGCCGCTGTCCCATCAAGGTTTGCGCCCCAGGTATATGTCCCTCTCTCCCTTGAACCTGGGTGGACCTTTGGGACTCTTTGACTAATACAATATGGCAGAAGCCATGCTAAGGGGCTTCCTAGGCTAGGTTGTAAAAACCCATGCAGTTTCCACCACTCTTGGGACATTCACCGTTGGAACTCCACCACCATATTGTGAGGAAAGCTAAGCCATATAGAGAGCCCATATAGATGGGAACCAAGGCAAACAGTCCACATGAACTTGCCAGCCATGTGAGTGAGCCAGTTTGGGAGCAAATGCTTCTGCCCACATTTGAGCTGCCCCAGCTCAGGCCATAAGGACAGAGAAGAGCCTTCCCTCTGAACCTTGTGCAAACCATGAGAGCACGTAATTAGGATGATAACCCGACACCACAATGCTTCCATGACACCTGATTAGTGGTTGTGTTGCTGTCTGTGGATTTGCGGAGTTACTCTGGGGTAGACAGGCTCAGTAGGTCACAGTGCCTCCAGGTGCCCATCCTCTATTCCCTGACGAATGCTGTTTTAAAAGTATTCAAAATGTTACCAAGGGGACCTCTGGTGGTATAGTAGCTCCTGGTACCAGTGTCTGTAACGATATCATAAAATTGGCAGAACACGACCATCCATATACCCTACATCGATCTCACCCCTCTCGAGATTAATCATTGATGGGAGGCTCTTAGGAGAAAGTCACACTGCTAGAACACAGTCAATAATGATGAGGAAATGCTGAGCTACTGACTTTACTGTACTTGAATCAGAAAAATACACAGATTCAAAATTGCACTTGGCAAGTCTCCAAAATGCTTGATTCTGGGCACTTGTCAGTGTTATTAATAAGAATATTCTTACGTGCTCTAAAAACATGCATTATTTGAGGGTAGGAACAAAATCAGGTTCCCACTGAAATCTGTATGCACTATGATCTTACTATACATTTCATTTTCTAGAAATGCCGTGATTGAGTAAAAATATTATGGTCAAGGATTCAAACGAATAATTCCTAGTTGCCTTGTTATATCATACATGGAAATCAAGCTCATAGCTATTTTTTAAATAGTGAGATCATAGGAAGCTTTAAAAATTTCAATATAAGATATCTCTTTTAGAGTTACTGATTTAATATTATAACCTAGATACAATGGGGATCTTTGATTGCCCTATGCTGATCGCAAATAAATTGGTGGGATTTCCAACAAATAAATGCAATCATATATTAGGAGCCAGAAAAACATACTTTTGAAGAATACTTCCCACTTGTGAAAAGAGTTCCAACTATTTCCTTGTAAAAAGTCATACCTTATACTGCAAATGTATCAGTATTTGTTGACTGGCTGTCTCTGATAAATCACTTAAAAAAAAAGAATTTCCCTTTTAAAAAAATTATTGACTCATTTTATTTTTTATGTATTGGTTGATTTAGAGGGAGAGGAAGGGGGAGAGAGAAACATCTATTTGTTGTTCCACTTACTTATGCATTCATTGGTTGACTCTTGTATGTGCCCTGACCAGAGATCAAACCCGCAACCTTGGTGTATAGAGACAACACTCTAACCTACTGAGCTACCCAGCCAGAGCTGAGCAATCACTTTATACTGATGTGGACATCTGGACACCATGTCTAGACATCTGCTTATTCGACTAGAACTTGGGCTTCTTGGGATTGGTCCCAGCTCTTGTTCTCTCTGCTTAGCCCTGGATGAATCACTGCCAATCCCCAGAGCCACATTTTTCAGTCTATCAAATAGAATGAAAACCTGCCAGCCTTTCCATCTTCTGTTCCACACAGCACTCAGTGCTGGGCAAAAATCTCATTGCCAAGGACTCTTATAAGGCCTAATAGATGATGTCGAAGCTCCTCAGAAGAAAGATGCTGTGTCAATAGATGTTAGGCACTTATTATGATGTAATTGAACCTTACAGGAGTTTTACAAATAAGACAATATATGACTGTCGAAATAAAGGTTGAATGTTTAGCATAGCATTGCTTTTCTCATTGCAAAATTAATACATGTTGGATTTGGAAAAAAATATAAAGATAACAAAAACTCATGCTCATAATATCCCACATAAAGATAGCTGAAAATATAACAAAAAATTAAGATTGCCCCCACTTCCCCTATGAGAATAATACTCAAAATAACACACTGGTTGTCAAAAGAACATCTTTGTTAAATTAAATGAATTAATATAAGTATTCATAGTGTTTTTTCTTCCTTAAGTCTCCTAAGAAATGCATCATATAAAAATTATCACACCTTCCACTAAGCTCAGTCAGACTCCTCCATTAACTCTCTGATCTTACTCCAGACTCTTCCTTCTGTGTCTTCCCAACCAGGTCTCTGTTCTCTGTTTTCACTGCCTCTCAATCCTCTACTCCCACTCCAGTAGGAGCAGCTTCTAAAAATCCCCCAGCAGTTCAGTTTTTGTCCTCAGCCTGCATAGTCCACTCAGCAGAACAAACCCCCATACTCTCAGGACAGTCATCAAACCTTGCTCCTCAGTTGAGCCCTTTGGATGGATTAGCTCCCCTGCCGTGTTCCATTCAGGGAGATGTCCTGAAATGGTTTCATTCTGACTCAGAGTGTGGTTTCCAGAGAAATTCCAAAACAACTTCTAAAGTAAAAAATGAATGTGGGTGAAGCTCCTAAACCTAACCTCAAACAGAGACACCGTGTCCAAAAGCCTACAAAATTGGAGGAGATTTTATGAAGCTTGCTTATAATTGCCCTGAGTAAATTACAAAGTAAAAAAAGAAGGCTCTCAGTGCAGGTGCTTAACAAGCGCAGGGGCAAGATCAGTGGGTGCCAAGAGAACACAAAAAGGCAAAGCTAAGGGAAAAGGTTCCCATTGAATTCCAGGCACATCCCTGCTATTATCTTCTGACCATAGATGCTGGTTACGGAGGGGCTGAGTTCTCCTCAGATGTGGTGAAGGTTTGCACAGACACGCCCAATCAATTACCTGATTCTCCTGACTAAACAATAAGCAGTCACCTGAAAAAGAGCCAGGCCTCGCCAGGAGTGCCCAAGGTGACCAGGAGGCAGCAGTGTCAAATGCCTGTGACCTTGTCCACATTCCCAGGGTCCTCTCCTTACACTGAGTTCAGTAACCAGAGAGGGAAAATACCTTAGCTCTTTAAAACTATTGAATCTTTTAATAAACCACAACAGAAATGCCCTTTCACAGTTAACTAGCGAGCAGTATATGCCAGCGATGCCTGCCAGAAAGAAGGAAAATAATAGCGTGAATGGCATTCTTCTTAAAAGAACCATTATAAAGGTATGTGAGGGTATGTAGGCAAAGTGACAACACTCTACTTTTAAAATCTTCCGTGTCTTCAAGCTCTTTTTGTTTAAAGAAAAAAACACACAATCTTACTTGGCGATAACCTTATGGTAAAGGTTATAGCAATTTCTACTCACGTCATCATTCTTTGCATTTGCACACAAATCTCTAGCTCATCTGTGTTTCCTGGCCACCCATCATTGTGGCCTCAGAAGAAAACAGACGGCCTGGACTGAAGGCAGAGAGGGAATCAGAGCCGTAGCTAAGAAGGCTTTCGGATCAGGAAATACCAGTATATGATGGAAGTGGCAGGGAGAGGTTGGAACAGACGTGCCCAAGCATCACTATGAGCCAAGGATAATTAGGAAACCAGATCTAAATCTTTAAATCCCAAGTTTTTACATTGCCCAACTCAAGAAATTCTAATAATTTATTCAATTACTCCTCCTCCTACTGCATTACTCACATATTAAATGGCAGATTTTTTGGAGGTTTTATGGTATTCGTACATTCCTTTCTTCAAAGACTCATCAGAGATTTTTTTTGATAGGAGTATTTGGAATTTGTGCCATGTTTTAAAACTGTCACAGTATCTTTTGCTAACAGCTCCGAGCTGCCAGTAACGAGTTTGACTAACCTGAGGTTGCCGTGCACTAAGGAAGCCCAAAGCACATGAAGAGGTCTTATGTAAACACCAGGGAACAATCCTAGCTGGATTCAGTCTATATATTACCTAATCTTTTCTACTCCCCAAAATTTGCAAGTCACCCTCCTGCACACTGCTCACTGCAATCATAGCACAAAAAAGCGATGAAGAAGCCCAGCCAGGGTGGCTCAATGGTTGAACATCAACCTATGAACCAAGAGGTCACAGTTCGATTCCCAGTCAGGTCACATGCCCGGGTCTCAGGCTCAATTCCCAGTGTGGGGCATGCAGGAGGCAGCTGATCAATGATTCTCTCTCATCACTGATGTTTCTATCTCCCTCTCCTTTCCTCTCGGAAATGAATAAAAATATTTTTTAAAGTGATGAAGCAAAGAATAATTTCTCCTGTTAAACACCTCTATGCAAATGGACAAACATTTTGAACAAACACATATATGCATATATTTAAAGTTTTTAATGGGAAAAATTAGCTGCCTCTTTCTTGTTAATTTAGCTAATATAGGTTAGATTAGTGACAGCACTACTTACTAAGAATAAGTCTAAACTGCTTCTATATTTTGCGTTACTAACACTCACAGCGGACAAAGCCAGTGTCTGGGTATGTTGACAGAAATGGACTAGAACAGCCTTAGCATACTCAGGATATTTACTAACTCTTATCCTAAACTACAGGCCCAGTGCACGAAATTCATGCATGGGGGGCGGGGGCGGGGGGGGGGGGGAGATGTCCCTCAGCCCAGCCTGTACCCTCTCCAGTCTGGAACCCCTCGAGGGATGTCCAACTGCCCATTTAGGCCCAATTCTGGTGGGATCGGGCCTAAACGGGCAGTCAGGCATCCTTCTCACAATCCAGGACTGCTGGCTCCCAACCACTTACCTGCCTGCCTGCCTTCCTGATTGCCCCTAACCATTTCTGCCTGCCAGCCTGATCACCCCCTAACCACTCCCCTGCCAGCCTGATTGATGATGCCTAACTGCTCTCCTGCCGGCCTAGTCACCCCCAACTGCCCTCCCCTGCTGGCCTGGTTGCCCCCAACTGCCCTCTCCTACAGGCCTGATCACCCCCAACTGCCCTCCTCTTCCAGCCATCTTGTGTGTTAGAGTGATGGTCAATTTTGTATATTACCTCTTTATTATATAGGATAATTCACCTTCTATCTTCCATTAACAGCCAGTTTTAATAACTTCTTCTCAATTCCCAGTGTGGGGTATGCAGGAGGCAGCTGATCAATGATTCTCTCTCATCACTGATGTTTCTATTTCCCTCTCCTTTCCTCTCGGAAATGAATAAAAATATTTTTTAAAGTGATGAAGCAAAGAATAATTTCTCCTGTTAAACACCTCTATGCAAATGGACAAACATTTTGAACAAACACATATATGCATATATTTAAAATTTTTAATGGGAAAAATTAGCTGCCTCTTTCTTGTTAATTTAGCTAATATAGGTTAGATTAAGCTAAATTTATATTGTCAACTTTAGCTAAATTTATATTGTCTCTGGCTAAGAGAAATAGGTTCTAGATCCCAGAATTTCCTATATGTGAAAAATAAAATTCAAAAATTTCTATCGAATTCCTAAATTATCTAATGATAAGTTTCACAGATGTGAAACATTTAGCTCACCACCTACTTCACTGACAATTAGTATTAAGGGAAATGTCACAACAATTTATAAAAACTCTGTTTTTCCAAGTTTCTAACTTGGATCTATACTACGCCTTTATCTGAAGATCTAAAAATGCTTTACTTTGAGTATCTCATTCATCTTTGTAATAAAGATATGCATTTTCTGCACATTCATAATCAGCCACCAAGACAACAGAACAATTCATTTTCTTTGCAACCAACCACCGGAGTCACATTGAGTAAAAATCCTCTCGTTGACGTTGCATGCAGATAGGACCTACAAACTCTTGGGGTTAATTCGCCATTTCAGCTCAGGTCAACACAGATTCATTGTCCTCCTACTAAGTTCTAGGTGTTGCATTAGATACCGGGGACACAAAAGCAAAAGGAACAAATACAATGTCTACTGTTAAGATGGAAAATTCTGGCTGTGTTTGAGAACAGAGGCCTCGTTCAGGCAGAATGCCAAGGTTCTGACTAACATGTGAGAGTCCTCGAAATGGGAGATGTTAGAGATTTACTTGGTGGAGGGCTTTGCAGGACTGGCAGTGCTTCTATCTGGGTGTTGCCCTGGTGACGGACTACAATACACTCTTATAATTTTCAACTGTGGCTTCACAATGGAGATCATTATTAATGTGCTTCCAATGTTTAAGCCTTGAAATTATACATCTAACTTCAGAGGCAGATGTTAGAACTGGGTTTTTAAAACTTGCTTTATAGAAGCTATTCCGATAGCTGAATCCCCCAGTGCCAAAGAAAGCACACAGGAAGTCACCGACAGATGGCAATAGCAGGAGCTCTAGGGAGCACATAATAGTATTCCATATGGCCTACGGCATGGGGCTTAATGTCCAGAAATGAATTCCCCAGCAGCCGCAGAGGAATTAAATCTTCTCTTGTGACTTTTATTGCAGCGCAGGACCCCCTTTCGAAACAGCACACAATGCAGCAAGAGCAAGTGTGGCAGAGGACGAGAGAAGACACACAAAGTTAAACCAAATGAAATGCAAATCAAGCAATCAGAACCAGAAAGCTTTGGTAGGCCCGCAGCACCAGCTCACAGTGCCAATTGCTGTTCAGAGGGGTGTTGAGATTTCCCATGAGCAGAGTTGGCATCTTAACATGGGAGCAATCTTCTAACTTTGGAGTGAGCATACCACAGCCGGCAGGTGAAATAGGGCCTATTTCTGCATAGCCTGCAAATTAAAGGGGTTGGAGAAAAATCAAAGGAAGAATAATATTTTATGATACATATAGATTATATGACAAAGTTCTATTGCACCCTACAATGGACTTGCAAGACTCCCAGTAGTTTTATGGGACCACAGTCATGCTCGTTTGCTTAGGGATTGGCTATGGCTGCTCTGAGCTACAACAGAGTTGTGACAGAGACCGGCTGGCCTGAGAAGCCTGAAACGTTTACTCTCTTCCCTTTGCAGAAAAAGTCTGTGCACCCCTGTTTTAGCTCAGCACCAACAATTTAAAAATGAGAAACTGAGGGCTGCTGTGTAAGTGTTTTGCCACAAAAATAACTTCTTTAGCCCTAAAGACTGTGTACTCAGAGCAGAATTGGTTGTCTTGGTTAGGGCTCCAGAGCCCACGTGGTTACCGTAACACTTGCTTAATTGCCTTTTCTCTCTCTCTCTCTCTTTTTTTTTTAATCCTCACCCGAGAATATTTTTCCATTGATTTTTAGAGAATGAAAGAGAGAGGGAAAGATAGAGAGAAATATCCATGTGAGAAAAACACATGGATTGGTTGCCTCCTGCATGAGCCCTGACCAGGGCCCAGGCCGGGGAGGAGCCTGCAACCAAGGTACGTGCCCTTGACTGGAATTGAACCTGGGACCCTTTGGTCCTCAGGCTGGCGCGCCATCCACTGAGCAAAACCAGCTAGGGCTGTCCTCTCTTTTATTGTAAACTCTGTCCAGGTAGAGGGAGGGTCTGCCACATTATTTCAGGATACCCAGCTATCCTGAAGCTCATATATATTTGTTGAGTTAAATGATCTTCAACATCTTCTTTACTACTGCCAGTGCTATCTTCCTAATATTAATATTGGCTTTCTCAGGATGACGTATGTTTTTACATTAATAATTAATAGTTTGACATGGTGCCAACTTAGAAATGCACAAAAAGTGACTTTCCCTCTTACTCATTCCCTAACCACCGACTGGTCTTCCCAAAGACAAGTAATGCCATTGGTTCCTTGTGTCTCCTCCCAGACTCCAGAGGAACTCGATGCAGAAACAGCATACAAATTTATTTTACCCAATGTCCGCATATTGTATATGCTATTTTAGACCTAGTTTTTTTTTTTTAAATCTAGAGCACATTTTGGAGCTTCTGTTGCACCAAAATATAGGTGGCCATCAAGTCTGAAAACATAAGGAATATATTTTTTAAAATACAGCTTATTGATTAAAAAAAGATAACAAAATAACGTTTCCAGATTTGATAGCCTGACAGAATATATGTGTTGGGATAAACACCTTCATATGCTTTATTAAATTGCCTCAGCCGACTTGTCCTTTCCCTCCTGGTCAGTCCTTCTCCTGCACCTGGTTGCCCCTTCAGTCGGGGTCCCGGGTGGAACACCACCCTGCAAGCCGTCAGTCACAGCTTCCTGTGTGCAATTGAGGCCAGATGACCATAACCAGGAAGTGTGAACCTCCACCAATGGGAAAGCAGAGACAGGAGGGGCCACGCAGTTGACTTCCCCCTCCATTTTCTCCTCTGTGGACTACTCTGAGATGCAACGTGTCTGCCTAGTGAAACAATATCTCTTTGCAATTTGTTGATCTAGTCAGCATCATAACATACTGCATGGCATCGCATCACACTTCCCTTGACTCACTTCTCTTTTGCCTCATCCTCACCATCCTGGGCTTGTACCTCCCAAGTAAATTATTAGCGTTCCTTTCTAGAGAACCTGGTCTAGGACACTATAAATCTGCCTCATTCTTTTTTAATAGCCGCATAATTTTTCATTTATGTGCATACAAAATTTATGTAACCAATCGTCTACTGGTGGACATTTAGGTCATCTCCAATCTTTTGCAGGCATAAATATGTATGATGTTAATTGTTTTTGGATCTCTATGCTTTCACATCATCTCTTCTTGGCTGACATCACATTGTTACATAACTAGTATTTTTATCAGGAAGGAAGGGAGAAAGAAAGGAAGGAAGGAAAGGAAAGGAAAGGAAAGGAAAGGAAAGGAAAGGAAAGGAAAGGAAAGAAGAAAGAAAGAAAGAAAGAAAGAAAGAAAGAAAGAAAGAAAGAAAGAAAGGAAGGAAGGAAGGAAGGAAGAAAGAAAGAAAGAAAGAAAGAAAGAAAGAAAGAAAGAAAGAAAGAAAGAAAGAAAGACACTTTTAGAAATACTGGGTACTTGCATTCCCCTAGGAATTCATTTTCTGCCACTCTTATCTTTAAATGCTGTAAGCCATCAATACTGAACTACTTGCAATTCCCAGAGCTCTCTTAAACTTCCCTGTCTTTTCCCAGACTGCCCTCTGCCTGGAATGCCCTCCTGCAGGCTATCTGCCTGGCAAACTCTTATTTGCCCTTAAGCCAACGTCTTGTGCCAAAATTATATCCAATCCTTTTTCTCTAATCCCCTTCCAGGTAGGGACTTCTTTTTCCATGATCTACCTTTATTTTGAATATGACCATTGTAGCAGTCATCATGCGAATTCTAATCTTTTTTGTTCATTTCTGCTTCTCCGCGACTCTGTAAGTTCTCTGAGGACAGTAATCACATTTTTACTTTTGTAACTCCAAGGCTGTAAATAGTCAACAATAGCTACCCAGAAAAAGCAACACCGTATTTGCTTCTAGGGACATCAACAGCAATGCAGTTTAAACGGATTGGTTATCTTAACCATATACCAAATATTTTGCCCTATGAATCAATTTTAAAAAAGCATGTTTTCTTAAAGCATGACTCGGTTGAGACAGATCTGAGTTAGATTTTCTGCTCACTAATTTGTTATCTTGTACAAGTCACTCCAACTTTCTGGGATCGAATTTCCTCGCTGATCAAGTGGCTGCAACAATACTTACCGCGTGGGGTTGGTTGTAATAAATGTGAGAACACATGTATTCACATGGTCTTTCCTGCAGCTGGAACACACAGGGAGGATGATCTACAAATATTCTCTTACCCTTCGCTTTTCTGCACCGCTCTCTCTTTGGCATCCTATCTTTGTGCAAATTGTGTGATCTTCATGTCAAGAGTTTTGAGATCTCTGACAACAACAACACTTTATATAGAGCTCAGTATGTGTCAAGCAGTGTTATGTGTGCTTTGCATATGTTGACTTAGCTACTGTAGTTGATTAGAGCCTTGCTTTGATAATGTGACCCTTTGATGGTTTGAATTAACTCTCAAAGTGCCGTGATGCTAAACCATTTTTTATATTTCCTTGGGTTCAAGGGATGACATAGAAGCCTAGATAACTCCCAGGAGCAATGCTTTTTTATCCAAAATAGAGAGTAAGCATATACTTTATCCAAAATAGAGGATACCAGAAAAGTTGCAATCATACACGCACACACACAAAGAATTTTGAAAAAGTTAATATTATTATTTTAAAAAAAAAATAAAACCATTGAAGTGGGAGGTAGTCACTGGGGAAACTTTGTGTTGATCTCTAATTACTTGGGGGAGGGGGGTGAGACGAAGAAAGAAGAGCCCCAAATCTGTTCAGTGCTTAGAACTTGTGGTTTTAACTGCCATTTACCCTTGACAGGGATTTCTCAAGTGACATTTGAAGATAAAGAGCTGAGAGTGAATCCCAGGTAAGGCCTCCAACCCAGAATCTGGAAGATTCCTTCAGAATACAGGAAAAATACATTTCTGATGTGGTCCCATTAGCCTCAGCCAGAGCTGCTGTAACAGGCATAGCTTGATCTCCTGTCTTGCAAAACAAAGAGCTATGTGGTTTCCTAAGTCCTAGTTCTCTTCTTCTTCCTCCTTTCAGCCATATCATTGCTTGCTTGTTGCAGACAATTTGTTGTCAACCAGTCTCCCCACTTCTTCCCGGCTAACAAAACATCAACTAGTGGAAATCTATTTGTCTCAGGAAGGGCGGCATCTACTCCAGTCACAGCCAAACAACTGTGTTTGGTCTAACCATGTTGCCCATTCGCCTTTGGTAGAGTTGGGTTAGAAGGGATCATGCGAGCCTGTTCTGGCCAGAGAGTTGTAGAGGGAAGTTGGCATCTCAGATAAAATGACAGGACCTCAAAGGGATAAAACTTCAATGTACTGCCTCCACCTTCGTTCCACCTCGGGAAGGAGATGTGAAGCCAAACTCATTCATGCTGCAGCATCGTCTTGTGACCATGCGGTGAGGGAAACGAGAATGAGAAGCCAATAGCTGAGAATGTCCTTCTTTGGGCAGGATTGATTGATGCCATTGTGAAGGCTCGGGACTAACCCTGGAGCTACCAGACTTCTTCTTAAATGAAATTAAATGCCCTTGCCCTAACCGGTTGGCTCAGTTTATAGAGTGTTGGCCCATGAATTGAAGGGTCCCAGGTTCGATTCTGGTCAAGGGCACATACCTTGGTTGCGGGCTTCATTTCCCAGTAGGTGGCATGCAGGAGGCAGTTGATCTATGTTCCTCTCTCATCAATGTTTCTAACTCTCTATCCCTCTCCCTTCCTCTCTGTAAAATCAATAAAAATATATTTAAAAATTAAATTAAATGTCCTTTGAGTTCAGCTGCTATAAACTGTTTCTGTGGCTAATTTTTACAAAAATATTTCTAACTGATGTACTTGCCCTCACTATAGAGCTTTCTATGTTGTTATTTATAAAACATGAAAGATCAGGAACATTAGTTTTAAGATTTTAAGATTATCTTTTCTTTCCTTTCTCCATTTTCCCTGTTACACGAGTAAGAGGAAACTCTGATGACTTTATACAAATCTTTAGAACTAATTTAATTCTCTTTGTTGTCACAAGTTCTAGTCTTAATACTTCTGCAAAACATTATTTCCCAAAATACAGCCAGATCTATGGGAACAGGAATTTTCTAAAAACTGAAGCATTTCCCTTTGGGGAGCTGAAAAAATCTTGCATCTCGGTTCCTCTCTGTGCATGTGCTCAGCCTTCTGCAGACCATCTTCCTCTCGTGCGTTCTGGCTCTTCCTCCCCTCCAACGCACATGTTTTGTGACATTAAATAACTACAATGTGACATTAAATTACTACAATGCGACATTAAATTACTACAATGCCAATTCCAGTTCTCATTCTATACTCCTTTTTGGCTCCAAGTGCAGCAACAACTAATTACAATGATCTGTGCCCCTTGCCTCGATTTCTTAAGAAAAACTGTAATGAGGTGCTGATAAGGTTATGGGGCCGCACCGGGTCACATCTGCTGTGGCTGTGCACGGGGACCATGTGATACAAACTTGGGTGCCCATGCCGGGCCCTTCAACAGAGCAGCAGGGAAGGAAACTCTTTGTAGGTCAAACAGTGAACCCAGGACTGCAACAGGTATCCTTTAGTTGGCATCACGTTAACAAAACATTAACAGATTTCTCACATATTTATAGGATATAAACTGACATAAACCTACAATTGCATTTTGTATCCTGGTCAGTGGGACAGGCTATTGAGGGTGTGGTAGACAAAACAATAGCCTCCACAAGACATCCTTGTTTTAATGCCCAGAACCTGTGAATATGTTACATTACATGGAAAAGGAAAATGAAGATTCTAAGCAGCTATCTATATAATAAAAGCCTCAGTGACCCTTTCGGTGAAACAACCAGAATGACCAGTCGGTATGATGACTTTATACAAATCTTTAGTATTAATTGCAAGAGGGCAAATGCTCAACACAGGAGCTGCCCCCTAGTGGTCAGTGCGCTCCCACAGGGAGAGCGCCGCTCAGCCAGAAGCCGCGCTCACAGCTGGCGAGCGCAGCGGAGGTGGCAGGAGCCTCTCCTGCCTCTGTGACAGCACTAAGGACAGCGAGCTGAGCAGTAAGGAGCAGTGAGCAGGCAGGTGATAAGGAGCAAGGGGTCCCGGTCTGCAGGAGGGCGCAGGCCGGGCTGAGGGGCCCCCGGCCCACCCCCCGGAGCATGAATTTCATGCACTTGGCCTCTAGTTTGCAATAAGATTATCTGGGGTTATCTGGATGGGCTCAGTGTAAATCACAGGGCTATTAAATGTGGAAGAGAGAGGTAGGAGAGTCAGAGTAATGCAATGTGAGAAAAATACTGGCCGTTGCTGGCGATGAAGAAGGAAAGGGACATGAGCCATGGAATGCAGGCGCCTCTAGAAGCCAGAAAGAGCAAGAACACAGGCGCTCCTCTAGAGCCTCCAGAGAGGAATGCAGCACAACCAGCATCTTGCCTTTAGCCCAGTGAGACCCTTTGGGACTTCTGGCTACCAGAACTGTAAGGTAAGAAGCTTGTGTTGTTTTAAGCCACTAAATTTGTGGTAATTTGGTACAGTAGCCACAGAAGACGAATACAAGGGTAATGATGGGTACTTACTTTTATGTGCTAGCTCATGTATTCTCCCTCAGTCCAGACAACAAAACTGTGGGCTGGCATTATTAGCCCTGTTCTCCTAATAAGGACATTTAGACTAAGAGATTACACAGGTAGCTAGCGGCAGACCGGCTTCATTCCCGCGTCCATGTTCTTCCAAACAAACCACAGCTGCCTCTTTGGAAGAGTCAGTGGTTCCAAACCTTTGCTGTAAAATGGAATCACCTGGCATCTTTAACATCCTGGTGTCTGGTTCCCATGCCCAGACATTCCCATTTAATTGGTATTGGTTGTAACTTGGCCATTTGTTTTAAACTCTCCCCAGATGGTACTAATGTGCAACAAAGTTTGACAAACCCCATTCTGGAGGAAGGTTTTTAGAGCAGGTGCTCAACCTTCATTTCATTTAACGTTGATGAAATCCTGTAGAAACTTAACTGTTTATATCAACTGGCCTGTGGTCAAATTGCCTTCGTTATATGTCATTTTGCCATGGTTCAAAAAACCTGTCAATGACATTTAGTGAGGACTTAACTGTAGTGTCTTGGTGTTAAATGATGACATTACAATTCCTTTTCCTCTTTGAAGTGACTTTGTCAATGATTCCCACCTGGGTTGCCCAAGAGACCCACCCAGGAAGCTTCTAGAACAGTGGTTCTCAACCTTGGCTGCACATTAGAATCACCTGGGAATCTTTTTAAAATCCTGATTTCTGGGCCTCATTCTCCTGAAATTCTGTTTCTTTGTTATGGGGTGGGGCCACAACATTAGCAACAAAGAAACAGAATTTCCGGAGGATGAGGCCCAGAAATCAGGATTTTAAAAAGATTCCCAGGTAATTCTAATGTGCAGCCAAGGTTGAGAACCACTGTCCTAGAATATACTGCTTGGCCTCATCCTCATCGTGTCTGATCCAAATGGTCTGGAGGAGACTGGCCAGGTATAGTTGAAAGCTCCCCAGATAATTTGAATGTGTTATTAGGGTTGAGACCCCTGGTCTTAGGGGAACACACTGACATGCTTGCTGACCGAAAACCTGCCTATGTTGTGAATCGTTCTGCAAACTCCAGGTGCTGGTGGAAAAAAAGGAGGTTTTCAGAGCCAAGCGGGCTCCTCCACCAGCCAGTGGGATGTGCGGGGTGGATGTTTCCAGCTGTCCCTCCCAGGAAGTGTTTGCACGTGTTTGCGGAACTTCTCTACCAGCATTGAGCAAGAACTCGCTGTTTTTGAAGAACAGCCAAGAGAACACTTGTAACCTAGGATTTATAAGGAATTCAAGAAAGAAAAAAGTCTGTGAAGATACTTTAGAGATGGCGCTACGAAGCCGACACCAGTTGCTCTCAAGCAGGCAGAATAGATAAGGCTGTTGTCTTGAAGGACTAACCCATTTGGTGAAAGATTGCTGCTGACAGGCCAGTGCCGGGTGCCAAGTTAGCTCCTCATGGTTCCTGATTGTAAAGGAGAAAAAGAGCATTTCAATGGAAAGTTCTAGCAGTTAACATTCTACCCTAGTTATCACATTTAGTGAGATGCAATGTGAAGTCCACAGGGTCATCCACCCCGTATTCATGCTAAAGATGTGTCACCTGGATCTTGTCACAGCTCTGGACCTACCTTCCAGCTGCAGGAAATACCTGGGCGAAAGGAACAAGGTAAATGCCCCCAGGAGACATCAAGCAGGTGAATCCAGGCTGTGGGACATTCTATAAGGCCACTGGCTGGTTCTCTTCAAAAGGACAATTTAAAAAAAAAAATAAAGTGCTATTTTTTTGCAATATATGTAGGTACAGACATACAAATACACACTCATACAAAGCAAAATGCCAAAATGTTACCAGTTGTTGAATAAAGGTGGTGGCTACACAATTATCCTCTTCTTTAAACTTTTTGGGAACGTTTTCGGTGGCTTCCATAACATTTGGGGAAACATTTCTATTGCTAATGTCTCCGTGCTGGAAATGCCTCTTTGAGATTTGGTCTCTAGGAGTGTGGAGATGAACGTCATACCTGCCACTTTTTCTCCGTTTCTTCTGTGAGATCCCTGGGAGTGTTTACCGAGGACAGGCCACATCCATGGGCCATTTCTTTCTTGATCTTGACCTTATGTTTCTGGAGTAAGTCTCTCCCAGGCTCCTCTACAGAGCTGACTCACCTTCCAGACACCAGCTTGAGTTACCAGATTCCCTATTGCAAAGGCCCTGATGCCTTGCCTCTGTTAGCTACACACTTAAAAGGAAAAACAATAAGGTGTGAGCATAATGTGATGTGGTTGACTTTTCAAAATCAGCGTACTGTAATTTACGTACTTAAGAGCCCTCTTCAAAGCAGACCTTGCACAAAACAGGTTTGGGGGGTTGCCTTTTAGGCTCACCTTCAGAGCCCGCTTTACATTCTCATTGATCACATATCTCTGTCTCTTAAAGGTGGATTTAACTTGCGTGAATAGCTAAATATCCTTGAGAGTCACAAGTAGTAAAATAAAGTGATTAAGCAAACACAGGAATGCCCTTCTGGCCAAACGCAACGCGTGATTGTGTGCAGTGATATTTATTTTCTGCAATAAACTGGCTCTAATAATACTTCTTTTTAAATGCAGTCCCAAAATGTTTTAGGTATGTTAGCATTACAAGCTAAGCTTGAAAAGCATTACAAGCTAAGCTTTCTGGATGGTCCATTGCTCCCTTGAATCCTGACTCTGAAATCACGAGCCAAGAAACCTTTCTGGGAAACCTCAGTTAGATGAGATCTTAAGATTATCTTTTCTTCTTTCTCCATTTTCCCTGTTTCATGGGTAAGAGGAAATGCTGATGACTTTATAAAAATCTTCAGAACGAATTTAATTCTCTTTGTTGTCACAAGTTCTAGTCTTAATACTTCTGCAAAACATTGTTTCCCAAAATACAGCCAAAGCAAATGAGTCCTTTTGGAAGCGGGAGCATTGGGCCCCTTCAGAGCGTGCTCTCTGATTCCCTCTCAGACAAGCAGACGGGTGACCATTCCAGCAGTCTCCACCTGGCAGAAGCATCATCAATGTTCCAAGACAACTGTAAAATGTAGGCAGGATGTATTCAAGGGGGTGGGAACAGCCCTAGCCAGTTTGGCTCAGTGGATAGAGCGTCGGCCTGTGGACTGAAGGGTCCCGGGTTCAGTTCCATCAAGGGCACATGCCTGGGTTGCAGGCTCAATCCCCAGCCCTGGTGGGGGCACGTGTGGGAGGCAACCAATCAATGTGTCTCTCCCCTTCCCTTCCACTCTCTCTAAAAAAACAATGGAGAAAATAACCTCCGGGGAGGATAAACCAAAAAAAAAAGAGTGTGGGAACAGCTAGCTACTTGTTAATCTGAACATAGAAAACCAGACTTGGCTAAAGCCACCTGGGTGGTCACTGCTAGTTGACCACCCAACAAGGTCTCCCTTTTCCCAGCTCTCAGAGCCCTGAAGGTCTGTGATGTTGAGCACTCATATGTTACACGGGTCTCTCCCCAGCCCCAGGGGGTAGATAATTAATCTAAGATGACTATTATAATCTGGGTGCCTTCCAGAGTAAGGAACAAGGATTTGGGGAGGTGATCCCAGAAACTGCTTAGAAACACAGTTTAAGAGATTAAAGAAAATGTATGTAGAGCACAAATCCCAAAGCCCTGATTGTAGTTGGCACTGATGATACATGTTCGTCATTATTATTACCTTGATATTAACTCCTTCCTGGCTTAACACAGAGGTCTGAAAAACCAAGTAGGATCTGAGTGATATGTGTGCTAAAATTATGGTTGCCTGATGTGTAATCATTCAATACCGGACTCATTTTCAACGTGTGCTAGATTATGCCGCGCCTGCGGCCAACCAGCATGTTTGAAACCCATAGTAACGATGTTGGATTCCTGGCAACAGTGAATCAGTGTGCCAAAGAAGAAAGGAATTAATGACAGGATTGGGCTTGCTCTGTAAGCGGTGGGGCAACCTCCCCTTTTGGGTGAGTGGGAAGCATGGAGATTCTGCTCTCTGTGGGCCGTCTCACTGTGCTTAAAGGAAACTTTAAAACATAACTATATCCCTAAAAGTGGGGAAAATGAGAAAGAAGTTTGGCGTAGGACTAAAATTCCATGCCATAGTGAGTAATTGCTGCACCAAAATCTTTTCTCACGTTCTCAAATCATGTAATAAAGTTTCAGCTCCAACCTAGGGCTGCCAGTTAGACTACATTTCCCAGCATCCCTTGCAGCGTGGTATGGCCATGTGATCATGTTCTCATCAATGCAGGGTGAATACACATAATCCACCTATATTTTTTAGAAGAAGAAATTACTATCTTTACTATTTCTTTTCCCTTTCTGGAAGCTGAAACTTCTCTTGACTCAGCTTTGACCATACAGAAGTGGGCTGATTTACTCTATTAATTTAGAAAAGCATGCCCCTCCTAAGGTAAAACTCAGAAGTTCAGGATGTAGAAAAATAGTCAATATCAAAGAAAAACAATTGATCTCTCTCTCTCTCTCTCTCTCTCTCTCTCTCTCTCTCTGTGTGTGTGTGTGTGTGTGTGTGTGTGTGAGAGAGAGAGAGAGAGAGAGAGAGAGAGAATGCCACATTTACATTTATTTACTTCAACAAGGCAAGCAGGGAGCGGGTTAGTGGGAGTGGGTGACAAGCATGCACAACCTCTTCAGTCTGATCAGTCTTTCCCTGCCTCCTCCACTGCTGACCCCCCTGTGGTGTGTCAGTGACCTTGTGACCGTGGCGAGCAAGATTTCTTTCTCTTGTCTACAGGATGAAGTCAGAAGCTCTTCCAAACTGTGTGCCACAATCTTTGAAACCCAGTTCAGCATTCTCCAAAGAGATGCATGAGATGGATGCTCAGCGTTCAGTGTGGGTCAGGCAGGATGGGCTTTTCTGTGAAAACCTTCCACAAGGAGATTGGGGGTTAGAGCCTGAGGAGTATTAGCTTCAATACTCACCAGTTCCCTCATAGGCGTTCTGTCCAATGCAAACAACTAGTTTACACGGCTTGCTTTGGAGGCACAAACATGTTTTCCTTTGTTTTATAAACTCTTCCCCCCAAAAAACCACATGCAATAACAAATTTTATTTAAACACTAGAGGCCTGGTGCATGAATTCATGCATGGGTGGGGTCCCTCTGGGTGGCCTGCAGGGACCAGGCAGCAACCCACAGTCCAACGCCACCTGCAGCTCCTGCCTGCCACTCCTGCTCATCACAGCCCCAATGTGCCTGCCACAGGCTCGTGCCCAATCAGTCCTGATCAATCAGGAGAGGCTTGAGCGGCCACAGCAGCACTCGCCAGCCATGAGCCCTGCGCCTGGTGCCCTCCCAAGGGGAGTGGCCTGTGGCGTAGGGCTGAAACCAGCTCTCCGACATCCCATGAGGGGTCCTGGATTGCAAGAGGATGCAGGCCAGGCCGAGGGACCCCACCAGTGCACGATCAGGCCAGTGAGGGACTGCGAGAGGGCTCCAGGGCGTGTCTGGCCCATCTCACTCAGTCCTGATCAGCCGGACCCCAGCAGCAAGCTAACCTACGGGACAGAGGATCTGCCCCCTGGTGGTCAGTGCACGTCATAGCAAGCAGTTGAGCATCCTTAGCATATCATTAGCATATTACCCTTTGATTGGTTGTTAGGTTGTTCTGCTGTTCAGTCTATTTGCATATTACCCTTTTATTATATAGGACTAGAGGCCCAGTGCACAAAAATTTGTGCACTCGGTGGGGAGGGGGGTCCCTCAGCCCGGCCTGTGCCCTCTCACAGTCTGGGACCCCTCGGGAGATAACGACCTGCTGGCTTAGGCCTGTTCCCGGGTGGCAGAGGGCAGGCCCAATCCCTAGGTGCAGCCCCTGGTCGGGCTCAGAGCAGGGCCGATTGGGGAGTTGGGGCGCCTTCCCCTGTCATGCACAGAGCAGGGTGATCGGAAGGTTGTGATGCCACCCTCAGTCACACTCAGGGTAGGGCCGATTGGGGGGTTGGGCACCGTCCCCTGTCACACTCAAGGCAGGGTCGATGGGGAGGTTGCAGCACCACCCCCTGTCACGCACAGAGCAGGGCCCATCAGGGGGGTTGGGGCTCTGTACCCTGTCACGCACAGAGCAGAGCCAATCAGGGGGTTGGGGCACTGCCCCCTGTCACGCACAGACCAGGGCCCATCAGGGGGTTGGGGCACCACCACTCTCACACTCGGGGCAGGGCCAATGGGGAGGTTATGGCTCTACTCCGTCACACACAGAGTAGGGCCCGTGGGGTGGGGGGGTTGGGGCACCGCACCCTGTCACACACAGAGCTGTGGGGTGATCAGGGGGTTTGTGCGCTGCCCCCTGTCATGCTGATCCCGGTGCCGGGAGGCCTCGCAGCTCCGCTGATCCCGGTGCTGGGAGGCATATTACCCTTTTATTATATAAGGTAGAGGCCTGGTGCACGGGTGGGGGCCAGCTCGTTTTCCCTGAAGGGTGTCCTGGATCAGGGTGGGGGTCCCCACTGGGGTGCCTGGCCAGCCTGGGTGAGGGGATGATGGCTGTTTGCAGCTGGTCACACACCCTTCAGGGTGGGGGTCCCCACAGGGGTGCCTGGCCAGTCTGGGTGAGGGGCTGAGGGCTGTTTTCAGGCTGGGGGTGACTGAAGCTCCCAACTGCTCCTTTTTTTCTTTTTTTTTTTTTATTCTGGGCCAGCTTTAGCTTTGAGGCTTGGCTCCAGCTCTTAGGCCTCTGCTGCTGAAAGTAGATTTCTGGCCTTTGCTTACAATGTTGCGATTCTGTTGGCTGAAGCCCGGGACTAAAGCTGGTTTCTGGGGTTTTGTTTAGCTTCTATATTTGTTATATAGTTGCTTAGAGTTGCAGCTCAGAGGCCTGCAGTGGCAGGCGGGGAACGTTGGAGTCCTCCGTCACTGAAGCAAGCAAGCCTCATGTTAGTTTCAAGCTGCCTGGCTGCCGGCCGCCATCTTGGCTGGCAGTTAATTTGCATATCGCCCTGATTAGCCAATGGGAAGGGTAGCGGTCGTACGCTAATTACCATGTTTCTCTTTTATTAGATAGGATTATTATGACATCTCTTCATTTCAACATGTTTATAATTTGTCAAAGTGGGGAATAAGCAATGTCAAAACAGGTTCTCTTTTTCAGAAAGGGTGAGTGAGGCAGCCTTTTAAATATTTACATACAAAACCACACACATGGCGGGGACAGAGTCTGGGGGACCATCTGTCAACCTGGCCACCTGACTATGACCATGACGAGCAAGAGCTTCTTTCTTAAGCCATTGCATTTTCTGTCTTTGCTATAGCTGCTTACCCTTTATCCTGGTAAATACACCAAGTAAGACAGTAAGTAGACAATCAACATTTACTGAATAAATGAATGCATGCATGAGTGAAGTGCAAAAGAGTACACATAGCCCTAGCCGGTTTGGCTCAGTGGATAGAGTGTCAGTCTGCGGACTGAAGGGTCCAAGGTTTGATTCCAGCCAAGGGTACATGCCTGGGTTGTGGGCTCGATCCCCAGTGGAGGGCATGCAGGAGGCAGCCGATCAATGATTCTCTCTCATCATTGATGTTTCTATCTCTGTCTCCCTCTCCCTTCCTCTCTGAAATCAATGAAGAAATATCTAAAAAATAATAATAATAAATAAATAAATTTTTAAAAAGAATACATGTATTTCGTCATACGTCTAGAATAAGGCAGCATTCTGTATTATTCTGCTTTATTTCTTTCTGGAACAGTGTGTCTCAGACAGCTCCAGCAGAAGAAGGTCACACGAGTCACAGGGTGTCTGGACGGGAGTGTCTGTTGCAGAGCGGGAGACGGGCCCACCTCGGCATCATGCAGCTGCCGGTGAGCCGCTGAGGCACCAGGGCAGGCGCTCTGACCCCCAGGTGCTCTGGGGAAAGAACACAACAGCATCACCAACTACCCACCCCAGGGAGAAATGCTCATTGTCAGAGATTTCTGTGTGAAAAATGAAAGAAGAGATGGCACAATAAAGACTCTACAAATGTGAAGTCTATGCTTTCTCTGTGTGCACATGACGCTTTTTGTGTGCGCCATCAACATGTGTGCTACTTTTTATAGATAATGAGCTCATTTGCCAGCTCCATTTACAGCTAATAACAATCAACAATCACAATTATTGACATTCTCTTCACTGCCACCTCCTAACGCATGAGCATTTCTTGTCAACTCTAACACACAGAAAAGAAAACTGTTGCAGAGAGCTACCAAGGCAGGCCTCGGTATAAAGATAATCTTATGTGTGTGTGTGTGTGTGTGTGTGTGTGTGTGTGTGTGTGTAAGCACTTTGATTGAACCATTGCAAGAAAAATATCGAAGTGGTGGGTTTCTAGGAAGAATATGCCATTAAGATGAGGCAGGAACGTGAAGCCGCAGCCGGTGAGATATACCAATGAGAACTGTTTGCAGGTTCTAGATTCCTTAGAGCCCAGACTATGTCTAAATATCACCCATTTCCTGTGCATGAGAAAGTGCCTAACTCCTGACTACTTAACAAGAGAAGGCGCAGGCTACCGCAGCGGGAAGATAGTCTGAGAGCGGAGATTCCACTCATCTCTTCCAAAACAGTGACTGGTGGTAATTCTCAAGTGTAAACTTCTATCTTCTTCAAACCACACAGTGTTAGGTTTCTTTGTTTCAACAGCTTAGCTTTTATCTTAACAAATACACTCAGCAAAACAGATTAAGGTCTTCATCAAATATGTGTGAAGCACGCACGCAGGCAAACGTGGTGCCTAGATGGATTCTCTGGTGTCATCAGGGCATCAGTGAGGGTGGAGCGTCAGAGAAGATATTTCTAGAATGGCAGAGGGAAGGGGTGGGGGTGAAAAGAGGCCCCAGGGCCTGGGATTAGAAGGAGAGAGAGAGAACTGAGGACCCTGTTTCTTCCCAGTAACTGGGTGTGCAGCTCTAGTACTAACAACACTAACTCACACTCATACTATGTCTAGGAACCGTTCTAACTTGTATGTGTGTTAAATTATTGCATCTTCATGAGAACATTTGAAATGGGGATAGTTATTTTTTCCAATTTGTAGGTAATGAACCCAAGTTACAGAGACGGTAAGTCAGTTTCCTAAGGTCACACAGCAATAGGTGGTGGACCTATGGTCCAAACCCAGATGCTATGAGCTCACCCATCCTGCCATGGTGCCAAGGCCCAGGGGGCAGGTGGGGATTAAAATGCAAGCACTGTTCTACCCTGGCATGGACCATGACTATGCAAAGGAAGGGTACCTTTGTCTAATTGGCTCAAAGAGACTTCTGATGGCCAAGGTTGCATCTGTCCAGAGAGGACACTTTTTTTCTATTGTCCTGTAGGTGAGGGACAGCCTGGCAGCCACCTGTGCACCGCCTGTCATTGTAAAGCAGAAATGAACTACAATAGGCAGGAGCTCAGCGCTGTGGGCAGACCACCCGCCAGCCCCTCTGGGTGGGAAAAGCAGAACTTGGTGTTGCCTGACAAGCTGGATGCGGCAGGAACAGGGCAGCTCCTTGTGAATGCTTGTGGGCGCTCAGAGCAAAATCAGGGACCTCATCAAAGTTCAAAGCTCCACCGCAGAAGGATTGTGTTGTATTAGAAAGGAAGAAAGAAAGAAAGAAAGAAAGAAAGAAAGAAAGAAAGAAAGAAAGAAAGAAAGGAAGGAAGGAAGGAAGGAAGGAAAGAAAGAAAGAAAGAAGGGAGGGAGGAAGGGAGAAAATGTTCTGACTGTTTTACTTTTGAAAATAAGTAGCAAGAAATTAAAATGTTAATCTACCGACAATGAAGTGTGCTGGTTTCTACGCCACAGGCAGGTGTGGAGTCGGGAGACACAGGCTGGAGCCACAGTTCAGTCACCTCCTACCCCATGGACTCGGTAAACGGCCCCGCTCTCTGGATCCCACTGTGCCCACCTGTGACCTAATAAGAAATATGTATTTAGCCTCTGTCCCTGGTTCCTGACATGGAGTTCCTAGCACCGGAGTGGTGGGGGTACTAGAAGCATCTTTTGTTCTAATATTAGGGTTTTGACTCTATATATAATTGATTTCAGAGGGAACAAGGGAGAGGGAGAAAGAGATAGAAACATCAATGATGAGAGAGAATCATTGACCGGCTGCCTCCTCCACTCCCCCTACTGGGGATCAAACCTGCAACCCGGGCATGTGCCCGATCAGGAATTGAACTGTAACCTCCCTGGTTCATAGGTCAACGCTCAACTACTGAACCACACCGGCTGGGCTTGACCCTGGTTCTTGACACAGAGCTCCTAAATTCTTTGTGATTTTTTGAGCGATGGATGTGATGGGAATGTCTTACACAGAGCTCTTAAATCTCTTTAAATTTCCTTTCTTTTGTGTAATGAGGTGACTCTTGGTGGACTCAATAGCTTCAGGATGGTCGTCAAAAAGACCAAGCCAAGATTAAAAGCTTAGAATTTTCAGTTCCACCCACTAACCTCCAGGGAGGGGAGAGAGGCTGGAGACTGGGTTAATAAACCAACCATGCCTGTCGGATGGAACCTCCATAAAAATCTATGGGATTCGGGGAGCTTCTGAGTTGGTAACCACATCTATGTGCTGGGAGGGTGGGGCACCCCAACTCCACAGGGACAGAAGCTCTTGTGGTCAGAATCCTTCCAGACCTCACTCTATGTGCCTCCTCCCTGTTTGTTCATCTGTGTCCTTTATTTTATCTGCGTGCATTGGCCATTGGTTCCCACAAATATCCTATTGCTTGTCCATGGACCTACTGAGCCAAGATTCAACCCACATATGTCTAACCTCATAACCCACACTCTCAACTGAAACTCTCAGCTGCTTCTGTATAGTGTACATTCAATATCTCATTTTATCCTTATGGGAAGCCTTTAAGGAGGGTATTTTAGAAATTATTCTTCATTTACAGATGAGGAGGTCGAGGCTTAAAGACTTTAAGTGATTTTACCATGATCGTTCATTCAGTAAAAGCCAAAGCCAGCTCTCAAGCAGATCAACTGCCTCATTCTCCCTGACCCGTTCATGAGAAAGTATCGCTCCTTCCTTGAGCCCCATACCACTTTGTAAATACCACTGTCACCACAACGCACCCCAGTTATGTGTGGATGTAATGTGAGCCTTAAGCATGCCAAACCCTTGTGGTTCAATCTGGCTATGAGGTCATGATTACAGACGCGCAGGCAGCCAAAAACATCCAAAAAGGAAATCTTTATTCTTTAACTTATTTCTCAAAAATAAAGGAGGGGGAGGGTCCAGTTCAAAATATCCAGTTACATTTGTATATCCCCTCGTCCCTTCTCCCCAGTTCTTACCCCACAGCTCCGGAGCCTCTCACTCATCACCACCCTCCTATTCCCCCTCCTCCCCAGCCTCCAGTCATGTTTCCTTCCCTTCTTATCTCCTCTCTCGCTGAATTCCCCCTTATTAGATCTACTTAGCCTCTCCTCCGAGGCTTTCACCTCCTCCCATCAGCTGCTTTTATTCCTGCATCACCATCTTTTGCTTCACCTCAGAGAGGGTTTCACACCCGAAGCCACTGGCGAGGAGCCCAAGAAAGCAGTCTCCTCGTCGAGAGCAGGACAGGGGTGGGGTGGGGTGGGGTGGGGTGTGGAGGGACAGCCTGGCGACAATTCCACTCATAATCGTACACCCGGTCATATTAGTGATGACAGACAGCCATCCTGTGAGTCCCACTTTTGTTCCAGACGCTCTTTGGATCAGCTTATCAATGCTATTTCTAATTTTCCCAACAACCCTGAGAAGTAGGTATTTCATTTGAAGAAACCAAGTCAGAGGTTATGTGGTTTACGCAAGGTTCCACAGGACACCCCGAAGCCATCTTCCTTTCCCCACCCCACCCTACTGCTTCACAAATCTTCTAACTAAACCATAAATTCCTCAAGGTTGGTACCATATCTTTTAAAAAATATTTTTATTAATTTTTTTTTTAGAGTGAGAGGAAGGGAGAAGGGGAGAGAGACACATCGATGTGAGAGCTAAGCCTCGCTTGGCTGCCTCTTGCATGCCACCTACTGGGGATCCAACCTTGGGCATGTGGCCTGACCAGGAATTGAACCAGCAAACTTTGAGTGCATGGGACAATGTTCAACCAACTGAGCCACATTGGCCAGGGCACCATGTCTTACTTCTCATTTTATACCCACAGCCTAACACGGAGCTGGGCACAGAACCCGTATTTGAACAAATGCTTTCATCACACCTTTAGTACAACTCTAAAAGAAGCCACCCTGGCACCACCCCACCCTCACCCACAGAAGTAGTCGTTTTCCTTGTCCTCCATTACTGAAGCCACGATGCTCACACCTATCTGGGCCTGAATCCTCACACACAGGGTTGGGTGGGCTTTTGCATACATCGAGTCCAAATTTCTCATTTTATCCAAGAGGAAACTGAACTCAGGGAGGTTGCTCATCTGGTTAATGACCTTACCCAGTGGCTTCTCCTTGCTGAAGGGCAGCTGCAAATACAAGGCAGGGATTTGGCTCTGGCATCCTTCAGGTGGTTTCTAGGTACCAGCCTGGACCTGTTCCTAGTCAGTGACGGCAAACAGGTTATCTTTTTACATGATTTTCCAGGAAGTTTTATGCTCTGTTCTCAGATTAGGTTGAACAAAAATTATCCTTCAATTCTGGGAAAGCCACTGGCTCATCTAAAAAATAAAATAAAACAAAGGGAAGAGTGCTGACCTGAGAATAAAGGCAATTTGGGTTCTAGTCCTGGTTTTGACATTTGGCCAATTTCCCAAACATCTGACAGCCGACTGTGACCCAAGAGTTCCCTGCTGGCTTTTCTAGACTGCATGGCATTCTAGGGTACTTGTCCCAACCCCGCTTTTCTGCTTTTCTCTCTCCTTTACCCATGGTGTGATGACTCTCCTACCTTTCCCGGATCCCTCTCCAATTTATCTCAGGTTTTTCCCTCGATAAAATCCTTGCACATTTAATTCAGTCTTGGCATCTGCTTCTTGGAGGACTCAAATGAACATAAAGGCTCTGGCCTACCTTTCCAAACACATTTCTTCATTATGCAAATTGGTCTTATTAGAGTTCCCCAATCATGCATCTACCCCCCCTTCCAGATGCAGAATTCATTTTCATTTCACCAATATTTACAGACGGCCCACCGTGTACCAGGGACTGGGCTGGGTGCTGGTGGCAACAGTGACGGACAAGCCAGACTCGGTCTCCTGGAGCCTAATTTCTGGAGCCATGTCCCTCTGCCTTTATCTCTCTTGACTAAAATCCTACTCATTCTTCAACCTCAACCATCTCCTTCTCTCATCCTCTGGACCACTATCCACGTGGCCTAACGATCCCAAACCCAGGTACCAGACAACAACAGGCAGCCCCTACTCCCCAGAGCCCCTGAAATCCCTCAAACTAGCTCATTCCTAAGGCGGCTAACTCCTCCCCACTTATTTGTTCCTGCAGAAACCACAGTAAAGACTCTGCTCACAGTTCCGCCACCCCGTCCACCTGCTGACTGACCTTGGTGGCCCCGCCCCCTGGCATGGCATGCCCTCTCCTCTTGGGAACTGTGAGTAATGAACTCTCTTTTCAATGGCTGTAGACTCCTGATGTGTTGGCCTGATCATGACTCAAATTTCCTACTAATACATTATATTTTAAAGTATTAGGAAGGTATCAGATTGTTTTCCCCAGGGGGAAGTTATATGGAAAAAATTGAATAATGTCATTTCACATTTGGTAAAAATACCCAATTGTTCTGGAACTTCAACTAGAGTAAAACCTGACTTCATTTTCCTGGCGAGTGGAAACATCCAGAACCTGCAGTGGTTTTCCACCAGAGTTAGAGGGAATCTATGAGGGGGAGGAGAGAGACTTCCATGTTTGTCTGAATGGAGCTATATTCACTAGGGTAGGACTAGGATGTTGTAACAAAAAAAGAGCAACAATTAACCAGGGGAGTAAAGAGGATAGAAGTGGATTGTTTTCGCATGGAATAGTGTGAGGTGAGGATTCAAGGCTGTTAGAAGCTTTGTTCCATATACTCATTCCAGGTCCTGCGGCCTTGGTCTCACCCATGTGGTCAAGGCTGGGCCTCCACTGGTTCTAGCCAGAGTAGAGGCATAGAGGGGGCACACTATGGGGCAGGGTGCCGGGGAGGGGCGGGGGGGAGCTCTTAGCCCGAAGCCCAGAGTGGCCCATTTTGGTGTTCACTCATATTCTATTGGTGAGGACTTAGTCACATGACCATACTTACCTGCCTTCAGGCAGGAAAATAGAGTGACTGGGCAGTCACATATCCAGCTGGCATTTAATTACAGGAAAGGAGAAAGAACTGATTTGGGGGAAGAGTGGCTGACTCTGCCGCAGGACCATAGCCTGGAAAAGCTTGAGAAATACAGCCTTGCAGGCATCTTATGAGGTCTTGTTTGTACTTAACGGGCAGGAACACTTGAGCTCAGAGCGGTAAACTAATTAATTAGTCCAAGGTCACAGCCTGCTGAAAGTGGAACTGCAATTTGAAGTTAGGGTTACTGGATTTGAAAGTTTTTTCCTTCTTTCATTTTTTTTAATTGATTTTTGGAGAGAGAGAGAGAGAGAGAGAGAGAGAGAGAGAGAGAGAGAGAGAGGTATTTGTTGTTTTGCTTATTTGTGCATTCAATAGTTGCTTTTTGTATGTGCCTGACCCGAGATGCAAACTACAACCTTGGCCCAGCGGGACAATGCTCTAACCAACGGAGTTACCCAGCCAGGGCCTCTTTTCCCTCCCAGCTTTATTGCGGTATAATTGACAAATAGAATTGTACTATTTATTTGTCAACATATTTAAAGTGTACAACAAAATCGTTTGATATATGTATATATTGTGAAAAGATTCCATCCATTGAATTAACTAACACGTCCATCACCTCGCATATTTACCATTTTGTTTTCTTGGTGAGAACATATAAGTTCTACGCTATTAGGAAATGTTAATTATACAATAAATTGTTACCACTATACTCATCATGTTGAACATTAGATCCTCAGAACGTATTCATCTTATAACTGAAAGTTTGTATCCCTTTACCAGCCTCTCCCTATGTTCCTCCATCTCAGCCCCAGTCAACCACTTCTCACTCTCTGTTTCTATGAGTTTGATTTGACCTCCTCCCTTACCGCACCCCGCCCCTCCCAGTAAGTGAGGCCATGCAGTATTTGTCTTTCTGTGTCTGGTTTATTTCATTTAGGATAATGTTCTCCAGGTTCATCCACTTTGTCACAAGTGACAGAATTTCCTTCTTTTTCTTTTTTTTCATGTTTATTATTATTATAATTGATTTTAGAGAGAGGAAGGGAGAAAGAGAGAGGGATAGAAACATCAGTGCTGAGAGAGAATCATTGATTGGCTGCCTCCTGCAAGCCCCCTACTGGGGATTGAGCCCACAACCTGGGCATGTGCCCTGACCAGGAATTGAACTGTGACCTCCTGGTTCCTGGGTTGATGCTCAACCACTGAGCTACACCGTCCAGGCTTTTTCTTAAACATTTAGTACACTTTGTATTTCTTATTTTCTTATTAATATTCTCCAGTCAAAAGTATTTCTTCTCGCCCTAACCGGTTTGGCTCAGTGGATAGAGCGTCAGCCTGCGGACTCAAGGGTTCCAGGTTCAATTCCGGTCAAGGGCATGTACCTTGGTTGTGGGCACATCCCCAGTAGGGAGTGTGCAGGAGGCAGCTGATTGATGTTTCTCTCTCATTGATGTTTCTAACTCTCTATTCCTCTCTGTAAAAAGTCAATAAAATATATATTTTTTTAAAAAAGTATTTCTTCTCTCTTTCATTTGAGTGAACTTATTATTTTATTCTCCCTTTTCTTTCTTAAGTCTATAATTTATAAATGTGTCCATCTGTATTAATTTTTTTTCCAGGTCACGTATCCCTTGATTTCCCTCATGTTTATTTCTTGCATGCAATCACCCTTCTTTCATATCTAAATTACCATAACTCAAACATTGCTTTTCTGTTCTATTCACTGTTTATGTTCTTTTTCCTACCTCATCTTTTTTTCAACAACTCATTCCTGCAGAAGTAGAGATATTCTTTGTCTGAGTTAGCCTATCTAAATTTCAATCACTCAATAAAGTCCATGAAATAATAAAAATGGTATTTTAAGTTTCCAAAGTATGCTTGTGTATTAAATATCAAGTCATTTTATTAAATAAACTTGAATTGTTGTACTGACTTCTTTTGAGTTCCATGTACAATACAAAATGTCATACAGTAAGGTCACTGACATCACACAGTGGTTTCCTGGAAACAGATTCTAAGTACCAACACCCCTGTTCACAAGGAAGAAAGGTGAACTTGAAAGCATAGCAGCCAACTGATAAGCAGCAACTTCATCTCCTGGTTCTTACTATGTAGCCTCTCAATATACCTGGGCTTTAGTCTAGGACAGTGGTCGGCAAACTCATTAGTCAACAGAGCCAAATATCAACAGTACAACGATTGAAATTTCTTTTGAGAGCCAAATTTTTTAAACTTACACTATATAGGTAGGTACATTGTTATTAACTTAATTAGGGTACTCCTAAGCTGGCCTTTGCTAAGAACATCCTCAATCTGAGGGATCAACTTCAGCAAACGTACCCCTACTTCTTCTAACGCCACTTCTTCAAAATAGACTCGCCCAGGCTGAAAACTGACTTCTGTGCATGGGCCACGAAGTTTCAAACCCACTGTTCGTGCGCGCCCACACGTGGTATTTTGTGGAAGTGCCACACTCAAGGGGCCAAAGAGCCACATGTGGCTCTCGAGCCATGGTTTGCCAACCACTGGTCTAGGACAATCCTATATAATAAAGAGCTAATATGCTAATTAGGCCAAACAGCAGGACAACCATCTGGACAACATTCCGGATAAAGCTGGGCCTGAGCGGGCCAAGCTCCTTGCACGAATTTTGTGTATCGGGCCTCTAGCGTTTACATAAGTTAATTATATTAGATTAGTAAGGGGAAATCCCTTACTTAGATTTTGAGCTTACTAATTTCAAGGCATTTAACTAAGAGAAATTTTTTTAATAAGAGAAATTTCAAATTACTTTTCTGTTACAAGTAGATCTATGTAGACATGTCCTAAAACTTCAATGATGTATGTAGTAAAAAGAAAAAGAACACTGTTCAATACCCCCCAATATAACAAATACCTTCTTATATCTTTTGTGTTCTAGTAGTCATAGGATATGTATTATGCTTTTGGTTTAAAACAATAAAGAAAACTAACAAAAGTAGCCTGGCCAGTGTGGCTCAGTTTTTGAGCATCAACCCATGCACCTGGAGGTCAATAGTTCAATTCCCGGTCAGGACACATGCTCGGGGCTGTGCGCTCGATCCCCAGTAGGGAGCATACAGGAAGCAGCTGACCAATGATGCTCTCTCATCATTGATGTTTCTATTTCTCTCTCTTTCCCCCTTCCTCTCTGAAACAAATAAAAAATACATTTTTAAAGGTAACAAAAGTAACGATAATAAATAGATTACTGATACTCATCTAAGCATCAATTAGGAAGCACAATTAGGATGAGCTCTGTGGCCATCGACGGTGTGAACTCCACCCATACCAGTCAGGGGAGGCTAACTGCTGTAACAAGCAGCCCCAGCATGTTAGTGCATGACGCAAAAAGTTGATTTTCACTCATGAAACAATCCAATGTGGATGTTCCTGGTCAGGCAGCCCTCCTGGGTGGCTCTCTTCCAAACAATGACTCAGGACCCAGGCTCCTTCAACCTTGTGTCTCCACCAACCCCTAAGGCATTTTCAACTTCCCAGGAAAGGAGAAACCTACGAATGGGTTGTGTGGGAGGATAGTTACCATACACAGCACACAAGGGCGAGTCTGGGAATGTAGTCTGCCTCTATGCCCTGGAGGAAACGGAAATAGAGTCAGGTGAACACATAGGATACCAGCGCTATGGCTTATCAGCCTTATTCTCTTCCTCACTTTCCATAGCTGTACAATGGGGATAACAGCACCCGTCTCATCAAGTTGTGAGGATTTAATGAGCTTTCTCTGCTCCAATAGGATGTAAGAATATCAGGTGCCGAGTGTATATGTGTGTATGTATGCATTTTACTCTCCTGTTCACTTGCATGCTCCTGAGGGCAGCAGCCATGCCCTGTACCTTTGTGTAGGTCTATAATGGTTGGCACCAGGCCCAGAAAATGGTGAGCACTTATTAAATATTAATTCCTCCCCCTCCTTCCCCTGAGTATATACACACAGCATGCCAGCACCTCTTTACTCCCATAATGACAAGCACCGTGCTGGGCTCAGTGGTAAATGTGCATAGATTGGTTGGCTGGACTGTAATTGATTGCTTCCAGCAGTTGTGTCCTTCAGAAGTGCCTCAGCCCAGGACGAAGGTTCACTGACCCATTCAACAGGGTTTCAACAATCTGGGTTGCCATCCTGCCTGTAGATAGCAGTATTGATGGGCTCTGCCAAAACAGGCAAGAACAGGCTCACACTAGCAATTTTAAATCACTCTCTAGCCTGAGTGGCAAAAAGCGAGAATTATAGTGCAACACAATGCTTATAAAGAACATTATGACTGAATTACATTTAAAATGTGTCTTGTCTAGGAAGGGTTAATGGGGGGAGGGGGAGGAGGACCTATATAATACTTTCAACAATAAAGATTAAAAGAAAAAGAAAAAAAAGAGAGAACAAGAACAACAAAAATTTGTCTTACATTAAAAGATATGTAAAGGTCCATGAACCTGAATGAATACAATGATTCTGAAGAATGAACTAGCCCTAGCTGGTGTGGCTCAGTTGGTTTAGCATTGCCCCATGCACTGAAGGGTTGCTGGTTCGATTCCCAGTCTATGAACATGCCCAGGTTGTGGGCTCAATTCTTTTTTTTTTTTTTAAATATATTTTATTGATTTTTTACAGAGAGGAAGGGAGAGAGATAGTTAGAAACATCGATGGGAGAGAAACATCGATCAGCTGCCTCCTGCACATCTCCTACTGGGGATGTGCCCGCAACCCAGGTACATGCCCTTGACCGGAATCGAACCTGGGACCCTTCAGTCCGCAGGCCGACGCTCTATCCACTGAGCCAAACCGGTTCCGGCGTGGGCTCAATTCTTGATGGAGAGTGTATGGGAGGCAGCTGATCAATGTTTCTCTCTCTCATCAATGTTTCTCTCTCCCCCTCTCCCTTCCTGTCTAAAATATAAGTTTAAAAAACATAATTAAAAAAAATAAAAGAATAAACTAAACAATGACCATTGCCAGAAAAGGAAAGGCTGCCCTGAGAAGACCTTCTGTTCCACCTTTTCTTGAAGTATATTTCCTGGAAGCTTAATGAGGGATGGCAGCCTCATAGAAACCTGGTTAGGGGATTCAGGTATGGGAGGAGGGTTGTTTCACACCATGGCAGAACGTGTGGTCTTTCGTGACCTTCATTTGTAACCTCCTGAAGTATGTTATCTACATCATCTACTGGGTCTCCTTGAGCATCAACCCATGCACCTGGAGGTCAATAGTTCGATTCCCGGACAACGGCTTTGTCCTTGGTGGACTCTTTTATGAAAATGGGGCAGCAAGCTGTAGCTCAGAGTAAAGTTTTGCACTCTGCAAATGTGATTTCACTTCCGACGGGCAGATAACTCATCAGGTGGACGAAAAGAAAGCAAAAACTTGCACTGAAGCTCACATATGCAGACACTAAAACCAACTCTATGCCTTGTGGTCTCTTCAAAGTGTCTACCATCCCTTCCATACCTCAATCGTCCAGTTTGCTTCTATTTTCCTCTGGAAGAGAACAGTAGTAACCTCAATCCCTCCCCGCTTTCGCATCTAGATGGATCTTCAGGTGATGAGCTTTTGCTCCTCCCCACAAAATTGCTCCTGGGGAGAATGGGATACAAAAATAAATGACCTGCTTTTTACTCTGTCCCCTTTCTCCATGGAATCTGCAAACTTCCTGCCTAGGTCCTTTGGTGGCTGCCTCTGGATGTTCAAAGCTGCCTAAACTGAGCCACAGGTCAGGAGCAGAAAGGGGCTGGGCTGAGAACCCAGCAACTTCCTGGGGAGAGAGTGGCCCTAGGTGGCTCATTGATCTTCATTATTTCCTGCTGGACAATCAGACTTCTCAGCCTCAAGTAAAACTTAGCCCAACGAAGGTGTGTTTGGGAGGATGCCCTGAATATATTTCTTTATCCTTTTAAAAATATGACCTGCAGTTTCTGAGCCTCTGCACCAAGATGAAAGGGCTTCGCAAGCACAGGGCAAGGGCATCCCCGCTCTGCACCTGAAAGGCCCGGAAACGGGCTCTGAAAAAATCAGGGAACGCAAAACACGTTTGCATACTAGCTGAACAGCATGGAGTGGCTGAGCTGGTTGAGTTTCTACATATTTTTTAAAAGACAGCATTACTAGTTTGTCCTGTGAAATTCTCAGCATGAGAAATCTAAACCATATTCTCCTATTGTACAAAGTACTTCTCTTAAGAATCCATTACTAAACATGGGAAAATTTGGAATTCTTACCCTGAGACAGCAACCATACCACGTGGTCAGCAAATACCAGGACTGTACACAATAAAGGAATCGCAGAACAGATCATCCAAGGAACAAAGGTGGTGTGGGAGTTTATAATCTCGCACTGCTGTAATGCATGTTGGGTAGAGGGTTGATCGGTTTGTCCCTGAATATGGCTGCATTGACTTATCCCCAATCCTGTCACCCTAGTGGAATTAACCATGGGAAGTGAAAGGTGGCAGGTCTGTGGCGTCTGGAGCTGACGCAGGGCGGGGTCCGTCCAGAATTCCCCTGGCAGCTTTTGTATCAACTTCTACCTTCAGACTGCCGAGACTCTTGGGGGGAAATGTGAAATGAACGTTGTTGATGAACTTTCACCATTTGATTATTTTTAAGTAACTTTTCCTGATTAGAAAAGGACCATGGCTTCATTGTAGAAACGGTAGATGAGAATAAAGTAAAAGTTTTTTCACAATCCCATTATAAAAAAATAAATACTATCAACTTTCTCATATGCATCACATCCATTTGAACCTTTTTAAAAATGTAAATATGGGGCCACTAGGGCTGTAATAAATAAGTAAATAAATAAATAAACAAATAAAATGTAAATGTGGTGAAGTAGCAAGTGATTCAAGCTTTCATTCTCAAGTTAGCGAGTGAGGTGAAATGACTTGTAAACTCTCCCTGAGTTGAGCTCAAATCACGCCCAAGGTGCAGGCGGCGTGGCTTTCTGTCCCCAGCCCCTGACGTGCTTCTTGTGCCTCTGAGCAGTGCGAGAGCCGCTTGGCTACAGTAGAAGAAACAAAAGCAATATCTTAAAATAACCCCGGCGAGGAGGGTGGGGCTTTCTAAAGTCGTCCTGCCTGCTGGCAGAATCTACTCTGACCTTGATACATATTAATAGATTGGCTTACTGTGTAGGTTAAACATGAGAATGAAACAATTGACTGGAGGTTAAATTTTAAACTGGGTGCCTAAGGTACCCAAATGATGCAATGTGTGTGTGAGTGTGTGTGTATGTGTGTGTGTGTGTGAGTGTGTGTGTGAGTGTGTGTGTGAGTGTGTGTGTGTGAGTATGTATGTGTGAGTATGTGTGTGTGTGTGAGTGTGTGTGTGAGTATGTGTGTGTGAGTGTGTGTGAGTATGTGTGTGTGTGTGTGAGTGTGTGTGTGTGAGTGTGTGTGTGTGAGTGTGTGTGAGTATGTGTGTGTGTGTGTGAGTGTGTGTGTGTGAGTGTGTGTAAAATAAACTCAGGTCAAACATGCTCTTTTGGAGCCCATGTCTTCCGTTTAGCCAGATATTTTTAGCATTTTCCCAAGATAATCAAACATTCTGAAACACGTTTTCTATTTATGGTTATTGCTCAAAGTTTGCTTTAATAGATTTCTGTTGCTTGTTAAGGACAAAGGTAACATATCTCTTCGAATTCTACAAATAATTGTCACTACGAATTATTGGTGTGGGCCTTCTTTGTACCTGAGAATCAGAGGCCCTCTGCATTGCTATCCGGACCTGAGGCCGAAGGACTTCTGTGTTTGACGAGTGAGCTTTCTGGGGCAAAAGAGGGGACATCTCAACCCCAGGGTTAGGATGAGCACTTCCGTTGTTAATTTCCTATCAGCATCCAAGACATTCTGTTTTCTAGCCATTTATTCTTTATGCTATTTCTCCCTAAAAGCAATTTTGCAGCTTGTTAGGTAAGGAGCAACAGCTAGACACCAGCAGGCTGTAGGAGGCGGGTCTAGAAGAAAAAAGCTGAAGGCAGTGAGACAGGTGATGCCGGACATTTCAGGAAAGGCACGGAAGGTGGTAGCAGTGGAGTGAAAGACAAGGGGATGTGTAAAAGTGGCAAATTTGAAGACCACAGAGAAGAATGATTAGTAGGAATTGATGACTAGCTAAAGGTGAACATCACCCAGATATCAACCATGAGATCAAATTGTTGCGATGGCCCCGCCCCTCATATCCACAGCCTGGGGAGGCCCAAGTCTGGCCTCAATTTCTGCTCATTCTGGAGGCTGCAGTGTCCTGGCCTCCCCTGCTCTCTGACCTCTGACTTTCCCATGGACTGCTTGCACTCAGGCCAGATCAGTTCCCAACATGAAACTCATCACCCTCTTTCATTTCCCAAACTAACTCACACAGTCAGTCAACACTTACGAGTTCAGGTGATATAGCGAATCACGGATGCCAGCTGACGTGGCACCGTGCTCCCTCCCTTACCTGCCTCTATTAAAGAGGATATAAAAGCTAATTATTTCCTTCTGGAGTTCAGGGAGGCCACGTGATATAATTAGAAACTTGCTGGGAGTGTTTCTGGGAAGGATTTTACTTTGTTAAAAGAACATGGCCATCGTTGGTAGCTTTTCCCTCTTCTTACTGTCTTTTATTTTTAATGTATTTTTATTGATTTCAGAGAGGAAAGGAGAGGGAGAGAGAGATAGAAACATCAATGATGAGAGAGAATCACTGACCGGCCACCTCCTGCACACCCCCTCTGGGGACCGACCCCACAACCCCGGGTATGTGTCCTGACCAGGAATCAAACCTTGACCTCCTGGTTCATAGGTTGATGTTCAACCACTGAGAAACACCAGCCAGGCTTCCTGTCTTGAATTTGGACTTAAGTATGAGCCCACAGCACCAACCGGAGACCATAATGTGGCAGGCATGAACACGAAAGCCAACAGAATAAAGTGGAAATATAGAAAGTGTCTGGGTCCCTGATGGCATCATTGAGCAGTTAAATTCATGCCAACAGCTATGTAACTCGGATTTTAAATGAAATCCCATCTATCAAAGCCACTAGGAGTCTGGTATTCTATTGCTTGCCACCTACTGTGTCCCTAATAGATAAAGAAGACTTTGCTGTGATATTTTGGGGGGCCCAGCGAAGGTGAAAATTACATAACCTTTTGCCATCTTGCTTATCCCTCATTCTATTTCTCTTCCCTTTCTTTCCTTCACTTCGGCATCTTCCCCAAAGGAATTATCCCTTTATCTCACATTAAGCATTTGTAATCAGGATGACTTTTTTTCACATAAATGTAACAGTGACATCTCTCATTCCAAGTATTCACCAAATAGTTTTTTTTTCCAATAAAGTCAGCGCTCTCCCCAAAAGGAATTGTGGTGCCAGATATTCATATAAAAATATCCTCTTAAAAGGATAGCAGTGCTTACAGCCCTAAAGATTGAGAAGAGGATGGCATTGCCAGTATCGACCAGATAATTCTGCATGGCGATGGGCATCGATCACAGCGTGGACTCCATGTGACCACAGAGCACTGCCCGGCAAAGGCTGAGCCATTGGGCTTGCTCTCTCCAGACAGAAAAGGTCCATCCGTGGGACTCAGTCAACTGACATGCTCCCCATATCTGCACATCCACTTTGAGATGACATTGTTAGCCCTGGGGAAAGGTCATCTGTCTCAACCAGCTTCACCTGAGGTCCTGCCCGGTTGATCAGCCACTGAATGCTCACCAGGCAACAACATGAGAGTCTGCACCAGACTGACCTCAGAAAGTTCCTGCCCTCAGCCAGCGGGGGTCAGCTGCCAAGAAGATCCAAGGCTTGGCTTGGAGACCTCAGACATCTGGTGACCTTTTCAGAAATATTATTTTGTGGTTTTCTATCAAAAATGCTTGAGACTGCTAGGAATAAATGAGACTGCTAGGAGGAATAAATGAGGTACTTCCTTGCACAAATGTTTTAAAATGTCTGTGCTAACCCCACATCTACGGTTACATATGTAATCCTTTGTTACACGTACTCAGAACTTTAAAAAACCACCAAAACCTTCATTGTCTAAAGCAGTGGTTCTCAACAGGAGTGACTCCCCCTCCCCCAGGGGACCTTTGGCAATATCTGCAGACATCTTTGGCTTCACTGCTGGGGGAGGGGAAGGATGCTCTGGTAGGAGGACAGGGATGCTGCCAAGCATTCTGCAATGTACAGACAGCCCCAAACATCAAAGGATTATCCTGCCCCAAATGGCAATAGAGCTGTGGATGAGCAACCCCAATAAACCTCAAGGACCAGTAAAAATTAAGAGAGAGAGAGAGTACATGCTTTAAGTCTCCTTAGTCATGCTTAATTGATGTATTTTTCATTTATTTGCTTTATCATCTGTTGTCAGTGCCTCTGGATACATCCTTTGTATCCATCCTCTGAATATAATAAATATCTATAATAATAAAAGCATAATATGCTAATTAGGATGTCCTTCCAGACGACCTTCCTGACAAAGCTGGGGCTGCGAGGGAAGCCTGGGTCCTGGGTGCCAGAGTGAAGCCAGTGCCAGCAGCCAGGGGAAGGAAGGACTACTCTTGCACAAATTTCATGTATTGGGCCTCTAGTATATTTATAATTTAGTAACAGTAAATGGGTACTTAGAATCACTTGCCAATACTGATTTTCTTGCCTACTTTTTTTTCTATTACTTTTTGTTTGTTTAGTCTTGAAACATAACAATTCCTTAACATCCTTTCTAAAGCAGAATCATTTATGTAGTGTGGTTTGTTTGTTTTCCTTTTCCTCCATTACAATCTGAGCATTCACCTGGGAAAGATCTCACACAATTAATTAGGGCACACAATTGTTTGGCCACAATAGTTAGAGGGCCCACATGATGCTGCTGCATTAAACTATTTCCTGGGGGCTTCCATTTTACCAATTCCATGCCCCACAGAGAAATCAAGTTCAAAGGGTCAGTAACACGTCTCTGGAATCCTCACTCACCTCAGTTCCTTCACTGACCCTTGTTATTTCAAATTCTACCCAATCTCATTTCCTTTTCCTTTTTAGGAGCGTCTCTAATTGTCTTCAGTCAGCTCTCTCCACACAAATAATGTTTAATCGAAAACATTTTTGGGATGACTCTGACGTTTTGGTCTGGATCATTATCAAGCATTCGTTTCTCTCCAACTTGAGAAGCTATTTTGGGGTAAGGTTCATGCCTCACTTTTTTAAAAATATATTTGTATTGCTTTCAGAGAGGAAGGGAGAGGGAGAGAGACATAGAAACATCAATGATGAGAGAGAATCATTGATCTGCAGCCTCCTGAACACCCCCTACTGGGGATCGAGCCCGCAACCCAGGCATGTGCCCTGACTAGGAATCGAACTGTGACCTCCTGGTTCATAGGTCAATGCTCAACCACTGAGCCACAACAGCCAGGCCACATCTCATTTTCATTAAATCCCTGGAGTACCGGCATAAGGCTTGAACAAAAAGCCATCCAAAACCCAGTAAATTCATAAATAAACTATAGGTCATGAATGTATGTTTAAGACAATATGGACGTTCTATGTTATGACCTCAGACTCCTAAGTTGGCTGTCAGGAGCTGAAGAAAGAGCGTCTTGCCTCCCTGAGGAAATCTGTCCTACAGTAAGTAACGGCTAAGCTTGACCAAAGTTCACATGACTCAGTCATGACCAAAAGGAAACTTGACCGGTGACCTTCAGTGACATGTTCAATGTAGAAAATGTGAATGGGCTTAATGATTAGTGATGGTTGTTAAAATTTAATCCTTAAAAAATCTATTCATATGAAAGCTAAGGTTGCACATACCTGGAGGTAAGAGGTGATATCCTTCCGACCAAATTTCTGTTTCTAGTATTTTCCTTCTCATGGTCTTCAGAGGAAACAGAGCAACTAAGCCACCCAGAAAAATAACTGGAAACCCATTTTCCACATACCGATTGTCTACTTTTCTTTCAGATATGGTCCTCAGACAAAGGACTTGTCCAAAACACATCTATTTCAAATATATGAAAATCTCATTTGTGTGAAGTTTCATAATAACACTGTGTCTACTATTCATGCAGTGTATGTACGACTGCCTACGAAAGCTTCTCCTTTGCCAATAAATGCCTATGCTTTTCACTGCCACTCTGGAGTCGTGCAGATCCATTACACTCTTCACCTCGCAAATATTTTTCTGAACCCCAAATGAAGAAAACTTCACATGGAGCAGGACTCCACCAAGGAAAGAAGACCAGCAGACTGTCCCGAACATCCGTCCTGCACCGGTCAGAGCTACCATCCTCCCCGGAGGTGAGAGGTGCTGAAATGAGTTTTGCTTCTCTGATATACCTTCTCTTTTTGCTGTTACCACTACCAGGTTTTTTTTAATCCATTGACTGACAAAACCTGAGCAATTGCAGTCAAAGGAAGAATATCAAATGCAGCACAAGAGCAAGGGAAAGGGTCAAGGAAACCTAAGATGAGGAGGGACGGGCGATGGGGCACTGGTAGTGAAGGGCTGCCTTTGTGAAGGGCTTCGGAAACTGCTCTACAGCCGGGAAGGCTGGCCTCTGCAGGAGGACACAAGGGCCACAGGCGAGGAGCGGCCTCAGGGGAGAAGAGCAATGGCCAGTGCGTGATGAAGGGTGGATCTCAGGGACCAGAAGGCCAGGGGCTCTGAGGCACAGAATGAGCCGATGCAGTTAGAGGCCTCGTTTCCAGGAGGGGCTTCATCGTTTCCAGGGCAAATGCAGGACATGGGAACATTATACATTTTTCTTCAGATTTAAATGCAGGTATCTTTGTTCTCCATCTTCATTTGTTCAACTACATTCCATTGTGTCCTTTGCTGAGCACCGAGGATGTAAAGGCGTAAGACAGAGACTTGTAAGAAGCTCACAGTCCCAAAAGGCAGGGTACTGGATACTCGCCTTTCCTTCTCTAGTGAAGCATAGTGACCTCCATCTTGTATAAAAACTGCTGTTTGAAATTCTCTGCTATTGTTAGGTAGTATCTTGTTCTGTAAACTCTGTCACTTTTAGACAGTCTCTTATTCTGTAAAATGACTTTGTTTTTTAGTTTGAATAATAGAAAAAGTTAAACTTAACTGTCTGACCTTGCAAGCTAGCCATCTAACGTAATAGACTGATACTGATAATAATTCCCATATTCTTATGCCAAGTGTTGGTTCATTATGTATTCAAGGTTGCAAACTGTAACAATAGCTTACACAGAGCTCTTTATGAAAGCTGCAAAGAGACCAAAAAGGTATAAATAGAGAGAACTTCCTCTATGGGGGGATTCAGAATTTGACAGATTTCATAAAGAGCTCTGAACCCGCACGCAATGAACGACTCCTAATTAACTGGTTTGTTAAGGTGTCTTGTCTAGCTTGCTGATTTATGATATAACACTAGATCCACACTCCACCTTGCTCCAGCCTGCCCAGTGCCCCTTGTCCTCTGCTTCAGATTGGGCTCAGTCCATGGGAGGCACATGAGGAGATGAGGGACAGAGGAGAGAAGGTGATGTTTTCATTGCCCGGCTCCCTCCCCGCCCTGCTGAGGTTTGACAGGGGCTACATGCCCCCCACCCCCACCCCCACCCCAGCCACAACTCCCAGGGAGCAGCCCTCTCCCAGAGCCACCGGTGCACCAGCTCCCAGCCACACCCCTGCCCATCGCTTCTTCAAGCCCAGGACCGATATTGACTTCCACTGCTGTCGCCTGGGGGTGCTTCATGACCCCCTCTTGGTTCTCCTCCACCTTAAATGTCAGCCCATCGTTAAACTTTCTTTCATTTACTTCTGGTATGCGGATTCAGAGAGGCAAGCTGGGCAACAGGAAATGCCATGCAGTGTCAGAGGTGCAGTGAGGGCTCACAGGAAGGAGACACCAGTCCTCACTGGGAGGTCAGGTGAGGCTGTGGTTTACAAAGTCCTGTTCCATTTACCCTTCCAATCGCACATTAGCGTTTCCCTAGGAACCTGGAATTAGCCACGTTATTTTCCAATAACTGCGGTGGGAAAATCTAATGACAACACCAGGAAGAAAGTTCAATGACCATGTGATCGACTATATACTGAAGTTCCATTATCTAAAAGTGGTATTTAACTTACAGTGAGGTGCCCTAACACTATGTGAGAGACACACAAGAGAAGCTAATTTTAGGATCTAATCTGCTTTCTAGCTTACTAATAACAAAATGGTTACCAGTTATTGAATTCTTACTAATTATGAATAATGTAGTTCAGTATCATACAATAATTACTAAGGAATTACACATATAGATATTGTGTGCAGTAATTTTTACGCATCACTATGGGATTGTGCTATAATTATTCCCATTTTACAGCAGAGGACACTGAGGCTTAGAGAGAGTTAGCGACTCACTCAAAGTCAGACAGCTAGTGAGTGGCAGAATGGGGATTCCAAGCCCACCCACCTCCATTCATAACCACTATGGTCCCTCACAAAAAATTTCTCAGGTTACACATTAGTTAAGGTTGCATTAAATGTTATAACAAACTCCCAAATCTCATTGATTATCCATCAGAGAAGTTTATCCCTGGGTCCTCTCCCATTTATCTCAAATCCAACTGGCAGGGGGCTGTGTGCAAAGGGTCTGCTCCATGCAGAGGGTCGGGGCCCAGACCAGCGGGGGCTCTGTCCCTTTCCATCTCGGCTTACGGAGTTGCCCTGAATGTTGAGGTCCAGTCAGCAGGAAGAGGGAGAGGGAGAAGGGAGATTTTTATGGATCAGGATGGGAAATGCCAGCCACACATCCTGTCTGTATTCCATTTGCCAGCAACCCCTAGTATGGCTGGGAAGTGGCATCTAGCTGAGAGCCTGAGAGGACAGAGAAAGGATCTGATGGATGGCTAGGCACACACGGCTTCCGACTATAACCCCCCAGGTAACAGGAAGCTCTTTCTGAATCTGATGACTTCTTGTCAGGAGAACAGAAAATACTTTAGGACTTTGCGGCAATGAGAATTTGATACAAGGAATTTGTAAAAGAACTTGAGAAGCCAAATAGGGAACAGTGAGGCTACCCAGAGAGCAGAGGTATTGGAAGCCACTACCACCTCCAGGAGGAGAAGAACAATAGTATGAGATGTATTATCAAAACTCCAAAGCTGGAGTTTCCAGTGGGAGAGTGCCTGGAAGGAGAGAGGGTCTGATGGATGGAGGTGGAGGCATAGCTGCCGAGAGAGAGAGAGAGAGAGAGAGAGAGAGAGAGAGAGAGAGAGAGAGAGAGATATGCACAAAGAGAGAAATGCTCTGGCTTCTCTCCTACTCCTTGCCACAAATCTTCCTTCAGTGCCTCCCTTTAGCTGAACTATCAGAAGCCAGTTCCTTGCAATACTGAGCAGAGAGGGAGGGGATGGAGAAAGGAGCTCAGAGCAACCAGGCAAGTGGTCAGCAATCATACCTCACCCCTTCCAAAGCCACCCTTTAAACCAACAGCAAGCAGGTGCCCTAAAATCATTTAGCTTATGTCTATACAAACACAGCAATGGGCATACCTAGTCACTGAAGCAGAGAGCTAGTAACACTGGGGGTTTTGGGTCCTTGCTGTCCCTGTCATATCCTGTCTCAAAGTCATGCGGAAAATTGGAGTCATTATCAGCAGGAATATTAAGTACAAGTTTCTTTCTTTCCAGCACTCTTATTCTGAACATTTAAAAATGCATCAAACCTCCCATTTCAGTAGCCCTCCTTTACTCCCAATTTTTCAACTACCATCTTTCCCATAATCCCAGAACCAACAATGGCCCAGCACTCAACCACTCTCTGATTTAGTGAATAAGAGGGTTTCTCTGTTGTCTGTTTTCCTGTTCGGTATCTAAGCCCTCTTCCTAAATGTGGGTACTCCCCCTGGTGAGTCTGCTGGGAGGTAGAGACTCATGCCCAGCACGGGAGCTGAAGGGCCAAGTACTTCTCCCTTCTTCCCAGAAGTTGAGATTGGACACACGACCAAGGGTTACCAACCGTGAGCAAACTACGGCCCGCGGGCCGGATCCGGCCCGTTCGGCTGTTCTATCCGGCCCGCGGAGCCGAAAGAGCGGAGGGTTCTCTTGCTCTCCCCTCCGCTCCTTCACCAGCAGCAGTGTTAACATGGCAACGTCGGGAAACACGGCCGCAGCTCCTTCTTCTGAGTCCAGTTTAAGAACCCATTGTGGCCCTCGAGTCAAAAAGTTTGCCCACCCCTGGCCGATTGGATGCTCCTGCCTGAGGCCCCAACACTTGACCTGTAGGGACAAATAGATAACTTAGTGTGTAGCATTCAGGGCCGAAAAACCCAGACAAGGCGGGGTTAGGGGTGGTGGGAGGGAGTCGCGGCAGTAGTGGGGCCCCTTGGCGACAGTGGCGGCCACTCAGCAGGGTGTCCCGGTCATTCATTCCTGTGGCGGCTGCCTGATCTCCCTTGGCTCCCGTCTGTTTGTTAAGCCCGATTCTCTAACCTTTTCTTTGAGCTCCGAGCTATTCATTATTTACTTAAGTTCATGGTTCCTTTCTCTTACTTCCAACCACATGACTGATGATATATTTACTAATGCTTCAACTCCCTTGCTCCTTTGTCATTCTTTTCACCTCTCTGCAAACTCTAACTTTTGTCTATTGACTCTCTCCCCCGTTTTTGCTTCCATATTCTGACTTCGGATCAGTGCCAGGAAAAAAAATTATTCTTTAGACTGAAATAACGGTACCCTCTGTAACCTCAGCCATCGTCCTTCTAAGAACACTTGGCCTCTTACCCCAGCCCCCAAAGCAGCTACTTCAGTTCTTAGACCCGAGTTCCCCCTCCATCGTCTCTTGCCCCTCCTCTCCTAAGTACTACTTTCAGCAAACAATTCAGTCACCTGCCTCACAGAGGAAGTCGAGTCCAGGAGACATAAACGCGACTGAATAAACAACCACTGCATGAACGGTTACAGCTGCAATCAACATGTAACTGCTATTTGTGCTTCTCTTCTTCACCTTAAGGTTATTTTTGTAAACGCAATCCCAGGTGTTTACACAGACCACAGAAGCTTTTCCTGCCTAGAGACCATGTCAGTGTGTATGATGTGAATATGTGTCCCCTATTTTTTTTTCTTTCTGCTGAAATAAACTCTCTTTCCTTTTCTATTTATTTATTTATTTTGTATTATAAATGGAGCCGCTATATTTGTGCTTCTACAACTGTTGTTTTCTTTAGGTGTATTTCCTTAGGGTATGTTTCCAAAATAGAATGAGTGGGTTAAAGGGCAGGGGTAGTTTGTAAAGAGCAGCTACATGTTGGAAACGTACTCTCCAGAGAGACGGACCCCTTCTGCAGAGAGGAAGCACATTGTGTTTTCCCACGGTGACCATGTAGACCTGGCTCCATGGAACATTATGATTTTTTACTAATTTTTGCTACCTTATTTTATACTAGGGACCCAGTGCACGAATTCATACATGGGTGGGGTCTGGCTGGCCTGGCCCCAATTGGGCGGATCAGGGCTGGGCTGGTTGGGAGGAGGAGATGGCAGGAGGTAGGCCAGCTGGCCAACCCCAATTGGCCGGATCAGGGAGGGACTATGGGCAATTGGTGCGCCGGCCCTGCTCCCAAATGGGGTAGGGGGTGCCCATCGGGAGCCAGCAGCCTGGGGGAGGAGCCATGGGTGGTTGGCCTGCTGGCCCTGCCCTTGATTGGGGGGGGGGGGCGATCTGGGGTGGGGCTAGGCAAGGGGAGGGGCTGTAGGCCAATTGTGGTGGGGCAGGCCGATCGGGGGCGGGGCTGGCTGGGGGGCGGGGGGGTGTAAAGGGAGTGTGGTTGGCCAGCTGGCCCGCCTTTGATCAGGTTGGGAGAGTCCAATGAGGGGTGGGCCAGCGGCAGGGGAGGGGCTGCAGGAGGTTGGCTGGCAGCCCCACCCCCTGATCGGCTGTTTCCCTGGCCACAGCGGGCGTCATAGAGACTGGCCGTTATGGCGCTACTGTTGCTGGCTTTATATATATATACAGATTCCTTCCTTCTATTGATTCATAGACTCTTTCCATGAGACAATGCATTATGCCGTGCTCTGGGATCACCTCTCATGCCTGCCAAATGAATGCTACCTGTTGATTTTTGCGCGGGTGTGCTTGCTATATTTGAATAGTAAAGCTTTTATCACATGTTGTCACATTTGTTTCCTCTATCCTGTTAGTTTCTTTCTATATCTATTTCATTACATTGTATGTGCACAAGTTTTAGTTTGACTTCCCACATTTGATCATATGTATTGCAGTTCTGGTCATAGGCTATACTTCTCTTTTGTTTTGTTTTGTTAATCCTCACCCGAGGTTATTTCTTCCATTGATTTTTAGAGACTGGAAGAGAGGGACGGAGGGAAGGAAAGACTGAGAGAGAGAGAGTCATTTGGTTGAGAGAGAGAGACATTGATGCGAGAGAGACACATCAACTGGTTGTCTCCCAAACTTGCCCTAACCTGGGCCGGATATCAAACCTGCAACCCAGGTTCGTGACCTTGACTGGGAATTGAACCTGAGACCCTTTGGTGCACAGGCTGATGTTCTCACCACGGAGCCACACTGGCCAGGGCCTAGCCTATACTTCTCAAGCATCAAATATTTATCTCTCTCCACAGATGGATTAAATTTGGCATTCCATTTTTCTAAGGACTTTTTTCCTTTAATAAATCAGCATTAAATATTTAACTCTTTGACCCATCTGAAGTTTACTTTAATAAATAATAGGAAACAGAGATCCAAGTTAATCCAAATCAATTTTTAGCCTTAGTAGTCTGCTTGCCTGACAGTCTTTATTAAGCAGTGATTTATCCCCCACCCCCACCATCATCATTTTCTTTAACTCTTGACAATGATTTCCAATCCAATATTCTTCATGGGGCAGTCAGGGGAGTTAATTATTATAGGAGGCTGATGTAGATCTCTTGAACCTGAAGACCCTCTGAGAACTGGCGATGTGGGGCTGCCAAAAACCAGCTGGGAAGCACACGGAAAGTTAGGATGAACAGGGGGGATTTTTACATTATTGGGTTCAACCCCTCCCTCCTAACACAAATAAGAAACGGAGGCACCGATGAATTAAATATGGTTCGAGTCACCCTGCTAGGGTCTGTGGGAAAATAGATAGAATTAAAGGCACATAACTAGAAATTAGGAAGATGGGTTTCAGATTAAAAATGCATATAAGCATTAAAAATATGGCTAATAACAACTAAATAATACGTAAAATATATAGCTAATGATATAAATATACAGCTAACAAAAATGTACAGCTGGTAATAAGAACAGCTACTATTCACTGAAGATCTACTGTGTTCCCAGCTCTGCGTATCTCTTTTAAGCCCCATGACAACCCTGAAAGGTATGCGTCATTATTCCCATTGACATCCCTAGTAATTTGTTCACCATCTGCCACCAAGTGGCAGGAGCTCCCAGCGCTCTGTGCGTGAGAGCTTTTTCCCACTACACAACACCGCCTCCCAGCTACCAGTGGTAGAAGCCTGGGCAAGCCACGTGCCCACTAAAGAACCTGTTTCACTAAGATGAAACCACCCCACTACTTAAGTTCATTTGAAACTGGTTAAAGGAGTTCTCTCAATTCCTAGCATTGGGTGAGTTAGGACAAATCAAGGGACCACTTTAGGACTCAGTGTACGCAGTTGCCCTCGTAGGCAAGGCAGACAGGATGCTCTCTGCAATCGCTTTCCATTTTTAAATTCTAGGACTGGACGTTCTGCTGGCCACTTTGTTCATCCACACGTAATGAAAGCAGTACAAAACGTTCAAAGTAGTGCAACCCATATTTTTACTCGACTAACATGTTTTCCTATAAAACAATTTCAGGGCCAATAAAAACCTTTCATAGAAATTAAGTCTATGCAATCTATAAAAGAAAAACAAAAACAAATAGTTTGCAATTTTTTTTTCAACTGACATACAATTTTTAAAAAAGGGGGTTTTCGCCGAAACCGGTTTGGCTCAGTGGATAGAGCATCGGCCTGCGGACTGAGAGGTCCCAGGTTCGATTCCGGTCAAGGGCATGTACCTGGGTTGCGGGCATATCCCCAGTAGGAGATGTGCAGGAGGCAGCTGATCGATGATTCTCTCTCATCTCATGTTTCAAACTCTCTATCTCTCTCCCTTCCTCTCTGTAAAAAATCAATAAAATATTTTTTTTTTAAAAAAAAGGTGGTTTTCAAAACAGATTATTTTTAATACAGTGGTGGTATAAGATGATCTGAAAGAATGAATAAGGTGTTTGACCAACAGTTGTAATAATCATCATCATAAAGAAGTGCCAGTTGAGTGGGTTAACAATGGAATGGATTTTATTTAACTAAATTGTAATGGCTGGGTCAAAAAATAGATTTAGTAATTTCAAGCTTCTAATGCACAGCTTCAACCATCTTTTTAATAATTACTGACTAAATGGTAGTTTTTGTTTAGGTCCTTTCCATAGACTATAGCATAAATATATATAGTAAATGGAACCATGTGTTAAATATTCTGATAATCCAGAGTACGTCCCACAAGATCTAAGATTTGAATATTTTTCTTTCTCTGAATGAAAATAGAATTCTTGCAAGAACATAGAAGCTATTGACAATGACAAGAAACACAGCCTTTCCCCCCTCTTGGTACTAACACAGGCTAAGGGGGGCATCTCATGATGTGCATTTCTGTAGTTGTACCTTAAACCTTCCAGGAAGAAATTCTAAAGGATTTAGAAATAGAAATTAGGAGAAGAGGGTTTTTTTAAAACTGACCAAACTAAGTCATTTTATTAAGTAAAAATAGGGGAAAAGGGGGGCTTCCCTAGAGATTTCTAAAAATAAAATACTTTGGGCTGGTTAAAAATAGACATAAAAACCTCACAACGTGCCTCATAGTCATGTGATTCTATGCGTTTTGGGTAGTTTCAAGTTTACATTTTCTATTCAAAATCATTAACAGCATTGGACACATTGCCTGAAGAGGGCACCCTTGCCTACGGAACCAAGATCCACTGGCGAAACTAATTTGTAAACAAATCTGTGGAACAAACCGCTATGTCAACTTCAAATTGTCAGTGGTCAGGCTTTTCTTAAAATTAGATTATAGTTTAAGTAAAATATACATGTGTATATGTATAGTATATAGTATATATTATAAAGAGTGACAAGGAAGGGAACTCCTGACTGCCCAGCATGAAAATTTAGAAAATGGGAAAATCTCCAGTAACTAGGAAGCTCCTATATGCTTTTCCTAATATATCTTCATCACTCCTCACCCTTAAGGGGAACATTTTCTTGAATCATATTATTTGCAATTTCCTTGCCTTTTTTCATAGTTTTATCACCTAGGAACTGTTTAATTTTGCCTCCCCCCTCCCCTCCTTTTTTTTTGTCCTTAATGTAACTACCATACTGCATGAATTCTGCAACTTGCTTTTTCAATGTTAAGTGTTTGGGATCGATCCATACTCATGCAAGTAGCTGCAGTTCCTGCATTTTCAGTGCTATGCTGTGTTCCATCCTGTGAATCTGTCATAACCCATTGCTCATTGTGCTTCTGTGGTAGACTTTCCATGCAATTGCTATTACAAGTAACACGGCTGGAAACTTCTTGAGTGAACCTCTCACTACACATATGTACAAAATAGTTCCTGCGGGCCAGTCTGCTGACTGCTTTTGTTCACAAGCTAAGAATAATATTTACATTATAAATAGTTGAAAAAATAAAAAGAAAGTATTCTTTTGTGACCGGTGAAAATTATATGAAATTCAAATGTTGGTGGCTACAAATAAAGCTTTATTGGAACATAAACTCATCCATTTGGTTCCTTGTGATCTATGGCTGCTTTCCAACTAGAGCAGCAGAGTTGAGTAGCTATGACAGAGATCCTCTGGCCCACAAAGCCCCAAGATTTATCACCTGGCTCTTTACGGGAAAAAAATCTGTAGACCCTGCTCTAGGTTACATACCTAGGATGGAAGTGCTGGAGCATAGAATGTGTACATTTTTAGTTTTGCTTGTTTTTCAGGATGGCTCTACCAATATATAATCCCATTACCAGTGTATGAGCATTAACTTCTCATGGTGGGGAGAATACATAGGCTATAGAAATACAGAAGCTATGCTTCAGGGTATATAGGAGTTGCAGGACTAGTTTGCAACACTTTTGTTAAAACTGCAATAAGCTATCTATAATAATAAAAGCATAATATGCTAATTAGACTGGACGTCCTTCCAGGCGACCTTCCGAATGAAGCCGGGGCTGTGAGGGAAGCCCGGGTCCTGGTTGCCAGAGGGAAGCCAGTGCCCGCAGCCTGGGGAAGGAAGGCCTACTCTTGCACGAATTTCATGCATGGGGCCTCTAGTTAATAATGTTGACTGTATCTTGGCCAACCTTAATAGCCTTTCTTGTTTTAGCAGACAAAATTCTGGAATGTTAATATTTGCTGGACCACATCCTCCCATTGTATGTTGCCCAAGACCCTGCCTGGGGTTCCCAGCTCCTCCATCTGGACTAGAGGGATTTCATGGGGCTCAGACCAGTCATGGGCCTCCTGCAGAATCTGATGGTACAATGGGATTTGAGTATAATTGGCATAACTGCCATGTGCGTGTGCATTTATGCAGCAATCTTTTCTTCTGGGATCTAGAATAAGCTCTGAAGTGCTCAGGTCCAGGCAGTCCTCATCATCACCGATGTGTCTTCGTGCAGCAGGTATGTGAAGATATATATATATCTTCAAAATGGAGGAACAACCGAATGGAGGAACAACCGAACAGCCAGTTGCTATGATGTGTGCTGACCACCAGGGGCACGTGCAGAACATGACAGGCATCGCCTGTGACAGGATGGTGGAGCAGGTGAGCGGGGATGCCAGACCAAGGCGGGGTGCTGGACACTGTCACTGGGGTGAGCCTCTGGTGGTTACTGAAAATTCTTTGCTCCCGAGCACCATGGTCCCGCCCAGTGCTCACACCTGCTGCCAGCGCTGGCCCCACTCACACCCGCTGCTGGCACCTGGCGCTGGCCCCTATCACTTGGCGCCATCGGTGGGTGAAAGTGGCAGCTGCTGGCCCCAATTACCCCTTAGGGTTTCTCCACCTGCCCCTGCTCCTGAGGGGTGATCAGGGCAGCAGCCTCTTGCACCTGCTGTCAGCGCTGGCCCTTCTCACACCTGCTGCTGGTGCTGGACCCAATCTCTCCATGCTGTCAGCGGGTGAGAGCGGAGCCAGCACTCTCAGCACATGGGAGTGGCAGCGGCGGGAGCAGGGGATGCTAGCAGACAGGGGACTGGGGGCTGCGGCAGGAGGGACCGGGTGGGGGTGCAGAGGATGGGCCGAGACCCACCCCTGTGCCCACTGCAGCCTCTCGGCCCACGGTTCCTTTCAAGGTGCACGAATTTGTGCACCTTGTCCCTAGTTTAATATAATAAAAAGAATGTAAAATATTGGTTGTTTTCAGCTGCTAACCTCAGGTAATTTGTTATCCAGCAATAGAAAACTAATACAGCAGAAAAAAAAGAGGAAAATGAAATATTTCAAGACACTCTGTTATTTTATTACTAGTAGCCCTACGCACAAATCCGTGTGCCAGGACATTGCTGCCACTCTCCTGTAGCTCTCCGCCCACTGCCCCACCCTCCTGTAGTTACCCCCGCCCCCTCCCCCTCCACCCCTCTCATAGCTTGCTGCCCTGCCCCCTCCTGTAGCTCTCTGCAGCCTAATTGTACCTCGCTGCCCCACCCTCCTGTTGATCCATGATCTGGTCGTGAAGCGCTTGGTTGTTACGCCTCAGGGTATAATGGCTAATTAGCATATTCCTCTCTAATTATATAGGATAATAATATGCTCTTAATATTTGTATTCATTTTCATTAATTTGGCCAACACTTAATTTTTTTAAAGAGTATTAAGCATATGAAACAACTATCTTTAGGCATTTTAAAAAGAGTTGTTTTAGCTCTGGAGATGAATGGTGGTGACAGCAGCAAAATAATGTGAATGTACTTAATGCCATAGAACCATACACTTAAAAATGGTTAAAATGGCCAATAACATGATGTATGTTTTACCACAATAAAAGGACCTTTAAAAAATAGTTATTTTCACGTTCAGGGGATAGTGTTACTAGGTTGCATAATAAAAATAAATAACCATTAATGCAAAAAACAGTATTATTTCTTTTTACTGCTATAGGAAGTCATTATGGCTTAAAAGATGGCTGCAGAATTAATACTGAATCATAAGCTGTGTTCTTTTGTTTAAGTTGTTCTTTACAAAAAGCACTGAACAGTTTTGCCTCTTTGCCTCAACCCCTAACACTTTCATTAAAAAGAAACAGTCTAGCCCTACTCGCTTTGACTCAATGGACAGAGAGTTGGCCTGCAGGCTGAAGGGTCCAGTGGGGATTCCAGTCCAGGGCACATGCCCGGGTTGTGGGCTCGGTCCCCAGTGGGGAGCGTGCAGGAGGCAGCCAATCAATGATTCTCTCATCACTGATGTTTCTATCTCCCTCTCCTCCTCCCTTACTCTCTGAAATCAATGAAAATATATTAAATAAAAAAAAGAAACAGTCTGCAATATCTGAATGACAAGTGGACTCATGCATGAGAATAGATATCACCTGTGATGCAAAAGTTAGAAGAAAAATCTCTCACAAATAAAGCAAAATTAATATTTGAAGCAGGATGCTCAGACTCGTGCTGGGTATGAAGCCATCATGAATGCAAGCTTCAGCTATGTCCATTATTGTTGAGGGCAAAATATCTGATGTTTCTGAAGGGATCTGTAGGTGTGGCCCATGCCCCGCTACCAGCTGTTGTTCTGGATGAAGTCTAGCTGATACTACTGTCATTAACCTAGTTATTAATAACAGGAAATGAGCAAAGGGAAGGCCAAAAAATATAGGCATGTCCTTTGCACAGTTCGCCAGGAGGTGGCAGTTTAACACTCCCCAGGAAGCCACTGGTCCATTCCCCCCAGATTGCTAGGGGAAAGGACTGGACAGCGGGTGTTGGGGAAGGACGCAGGAGAGAATAGACGCATGCCCAGTCAAATCTGGGTGAGATAGGGGAGATGCTTGTCAGTCACACCTGGGAATAGGTCATTTGCCAGAAGAGGCATGGCCACTGCAAGCACAGGAAGATCTGAGACCGTAATCTGCTAAACAAAGAAGTTCACTCTCTTGGCTCTTGGCTCCTGGCTCTCTTGGTTTGCTCTTAACTTCTGGCTTGTGGGGCTCTCGCGCTCCTGCGTTCACCCATATGGCTCAGGGACACATGGACTCCACACAGTGGACTAATGAACTGCGACTAGCCTGATGCTGTACCAGATCCAGCTCCAACATGGAAAGGAAACTCTGGATGCTGGCTTTGCCTTTAGCTCTACTGAAGTGCCAGCTGCACTTACTTCTTCCAGGACTGGATTAAGGGATCACCCTCTCCCCCTTCTCCCCCTCCCTCCTCCCCCTCCTCCCCCTCCTCCCCCTCTTCCCCCTCCTCCCGCTTCTCTCCAAAAACCTTGCTTCCTCTCTCTCTCTCTCTCTCTCTCTCTCTCTCTCTCTCTCTCTCTCTCTCTCTCTCTCTCTCTCTCTCCTGCAACCCTTCAGTCCGCAGGCCAACGCTCTATGAGCCAAACCACTCAGGGCTCTTCTCCCCTCTTCTTTTTCCCAAGAAGGAAAGGAGAAAGGCAGAGGGTTTTGAATCCGTACCAAAAGGAGGGAAAAAGAACTCTACATGGACACAGAGAAGTCCAAGTAAGACCCCAGAGTCTTAAAATAGTGTACACCTTGGGGAATTATGATGTGTTCCAACCATAAAGTGAAAGAAAGGATAGAAGGAGATAAGGTTGGAGAAAGGGGTCCCAGGCTGTCCTCACGTGGAAGTCATTACAAGGCCTCTCTTTCCCACACTCCCTTTTCACTCTCTTTCTCCCTTTCACCAGGTTCACCTATTTGCTTTAAAATAGCCCCTCAATTGAAAATTGAAAACAACTCAGGCCTTAGTCAGGATTTTCACCTTTATCCTGAGAACAACAGGAAATGATTTGGCAGACTTAATTAAATGATTGGTCAGAGTAGGTTTTCTTTTTAAGTTTATTCTCGTTGCTGCATTGAGAATGGTCTGAGAAGGAATGGACAAGGAAGATTTGGACAGAGCAGTCAGGTGGTGATAGGTAAGAGAGATCATGGTGAACTGAATGGTGGTAGCAATAAGATACAAGGAGTATTGGACAGGTGTGGAAAGTATTTCTAAGGTAGAATTGATAGGTCTTGCTGATGAGTTGAATGATCTTTTACCCTCTCTGCATCCCCCCCTGGGCATTTAACGTTGAAGTGTCCTCTGCCTCTGTCTCTGGACTTAATGAAGCAGAAGTGCAAGTAAGGTGCTTCTACGTCTACAACTCCAGAGGCCTTGCTCTTTCTTGTGTTTCTGTCATCTCCATGAGGACATTCCTGAGGTAGCCTACTGGCATGGAACAGGTATGTGGCAGAGACTTGAAGTGCCCAGTCAGCCCAGTTGAGACAGGTCTAGATCAGCGGTCGGCAAACTCATTAGTCAACAGAGCCAAATATCAACAGTACAACGATTGAAATTTCTTTTGAGAGCCAAATTTTTTAAACTTAAACTATATAGGTAGGTACATTGTTATTAACTTAATTAGCGTACTCCTAAAGCTTAGGAAGAGCCACACTCAAGGGGCCAATGTTTCTCTCACTTCAGTGTTTTTATCTCTCTATCCCTCTTCTTTCTTCCCTCTAAAAAAATCAATAAAAACATATTTTTAAAAAATAAGATGAGTGATAAGAGAAAACTAGCCAATTATATGAATGTGTTTAGTGAACATAGCCGTACATAATAGCTCTCTACATTTCTTTCACTGAGAAAGAACATTAAACTGCAGCTGATCGGCAGAACTGTTTGCTGTTGGTGAACTTTGGGTTTGTGGCCAGTAATGAGCATACTGATAAAGTTTATGGGTGCATTACTAACTCCTTCTCACAGCAATCTCAAAATTGGCCCTGGAGAATATTGACAAGCAGTTCATTTTTCTTGGTCGAATTCAGAAATGCTAGCTTGTTTGGGAGAAAAGGTTTGCATAGGTGTGATACCTTCATATGTCATTGTACCAGCCGGGACTCTAGGGCCTTCCCTTTTCCTACTCGAGGAAAGAACACACAGTTTCATTTATCTCTTCCCCCATTTAGTGGGCACCTACAGTGCTAAGCTCTGTGGAGGCAAAGGTAAATGAAATGCCAGTACTGACCTCCAGGAGCTCGCGGTCTAGCGAGGGAGAGACCATGAAGAGAAAGTTATAATGAAATGAATGTAGAGGAAATACAAGAGACAGAAAAACATGTTAACGGCATCATGGAGATGCAGTCAGCAGGATCCAGACCGTGGGAAAGCTGCAGGACAAATGACTTAGTGTCTTCGACAAATAATTCAGGAGGAAATTGAGGCAGAACTGATAGATTAAAAGAAATCTAAACCATTTATCAACCAATGGCAAAAGTATTTGGTTCCTGACTCAAGAAAATTGTAGAAAAAAGAGAGACTTCCTAGATATTTGAAAATTGAACACTACAAGAACATTTAATTATATTAAGGAATTGTTAACTTCAACTTTAAAATTTTTAGGAGATTTCGTGGCTTTGTGGCTATTTTTAAAGTGTCTTTACCTTTTAGAGATACATCCTATATAATCCTATATAATACAGAGGTAACACACAAATTGACCATCACACTTTCGCACAAGATGACCACGCCCATATCATCATAAGATGGCAACCCCCATGTCATCACAAGATGGCTGCCACAAGATGGCCAGCAGGGAAGGACAGTTGGGGGCAAACAGGCCAGCAGGGGAGGGCAGTTAGGGGTGACCAGGCCGGCAGGGGAGGGCAGTTGGGAATGACCAGGCCAGCAGGGGAGGGCAGTTGGGGGCAATCAGGCCAGCAAAGGAGTGGTTAAGGGGTGATCAGGCTGGCAGGCAGGCGAGCCATTGGGAACCAGCAGTCCCGGATTGTGAGAGGGTGAGGAACACCCCTGCCTGCCCCCCCCCCCACACCCCAATGCATGAATTTTGCGCACCAGGCCTCTAGTGCTAGAATATTTATAGACAAAGTGACATAATGTCTGGAATCGTCTTCTAAGTACACAAGAGCGGGAAGTGGGTAGATGAAACAAGCATGGCCATGGGTTGATCACAGTCAACCTGGCTGCTAATAACATGGGGATCAATTTCAGTAAATATTTAAAACTTTCCAAAATAACTGCTCCTGGGCTGGATACAAGGGACCTGGTGAGATTGCTGATAAGGTGTCTGGGAAAGTTGGGAAAGCTTTCAAGGAAAATGGGATATCCATGTCTGGAAGAGTTCTTGGGCAGCAGGGGAGCAGGCACAAACACATCAAATGATTTTGAGCATCATCTATTCTTATCCAGGCCATAGGTGGTTAATATTTGTTTCTCCTCAAGAGCTGACTGCTCTCACTCGGAAACAGGTTAGCAGTGTTCATGGAACTTCCTTCTATGGACATGTGTAGAAATGTGCCGAGGGGAAGAGGAGATTGAACATTGGATTTGAAAATCTGGAGATTGGGCCTGAGATTCTTGGCTCTGTTATTGACCCTGCGCCCTGGGTTCAGTTGACAATATTTTTAATAACGCCCATTGTGCCTACCAGTGGCCCTCCACACTGGAAGCCACACAGACCCACTGGGAGAGCTCTGGCACTTGAGAGGGAAATAAGTGCAAGCTAGACCTGCCTGGTCTCTGACTCCCTGAGTCCCGCAATGTCTGTCCTAGTGAGATTGAAAGAAGGTTGGTCTGGTGCAGACAGAGGAGACAATCCTAACTGTGGCATGTTGTGGACCAACATTCACGAGAATAAGACCACCGACTCCAATTAGGTCTTAAACAGCAAGCGAGGATTTATTGAACTGGCCAGTGACTGCCACAGGCTTTCTCCTCCTGCAGCGGCCCTGAGCTTGGTGCTCGGCTAGCTTTTATTCACAGAAACTACAAACGTCCTTGATTTACAGTTACAAGGGTCTAATCAGGACCTTGACGCGCAGATGTCTGGGAGTGGGAGACTTGGAGTTATGCCTGGTTACCTATCCTTGAACCCATCCTTGTTAAAATTTTTTTACTGACATTCAATTCATCACATGGCAGACCTGCAGACCACCTGACAGATGGGGAGGTCGAGGCTGCCCATCCTTCTCTTCTTGGAAGGACCAGGCTTGTGGTTCTTTCTATCTGGAAAGCGTTTTCTCAGGCTGCCTCCCCCGATATTAACAGCATCCTTCCCTGGTGTCTCCAAACAAGTTTCAAGTGGTCAGGGCAGCTCCTGACACTGGGACTGACCCCCAACGTGCAGCCCTGTGAAATCTCCTGGCTCCCCCTTCAAACATTTTTCTCAGTTTGTAATTATGTATTAACTGATGTGATTATATGATTAATATGTCTGTCTCATTACATTTAAGCGGATATCATAGATCCCAGATATATGCTGTTTCCTTTTTCAAAATGAAATAGAATACACAGAAAATGCACAATTCTTCAGTACAGCCCAGTGAATTATTACAAAGCAAACACATCTGAGCAACCACTACCCAGGCCAAGAAGTAGAGTGGTCCCGGCCTCTCAGAAGGCATCCTCTTCCTTCCCCAAATTACTATTTTCCTGATGTCCATATATTAGTTTTGCCTCCTTTTAAAGTTTAAAAGTCATAAGATTAAAAAAAATTGAGAGCCCTAGCTGGTTTGGCTCAGTGGATAGAGTGTTGGCCTGCGGACTGAAGGGTCCCAGAAGGGTCCCTGGCAGAAGGCTGGAAGCCACACAGTCAGAGGCACATGCCTGGGTTGCGGGCTCAATCCCCAGTAGCGGGTGTGCAGGAGGCAGCCAATCAATGATTCTCTCTCATCATTGATGTTTCTATCTCTCTCTCCCTCTCCCTTCCTCTCTGAAATCAATATAAAATATGTATTAAAAATTGAGATATGATTTACACATACAGTGAAATTCATTTCTATGTGTTTTGATAAACAGCTGTTTATCACAGCCACAGTTAAGAAACAAAACAGTTCAATCACCCCCCCAAATTCCCTTGTGCCCTTTGTATTAACTCATTTCCCTATCCTAGTTCTTAAGCACTGGTCTGTTTTCTTTCCCTATATTCTTACGTATTCTAAAGTGCTGTATATATGGAATGATCCAGTATTTGGGGGAGGGAGTGGGTGGGAGGAAAGGTCTGGCTTCTTTTGTTCAAAGTAATGTTTGTGAGGTTGATCCATGGTGTTGAAGATAATAAATAGCTCATTTTATTGCTATATGAATACTCTATAATTTGTTTATATCACTGTATGCATACTCCACAATATATTTATCCATTGATGGGCATTTAAGTTGTTTCTAGTTTGGAGCTAGTACACATGACATTGCTAGAAACATGCTTGCACTTGACTTTTCATGCTCACTGCGAGCATATGAGCGTATCCTTTACGGCTTAGTGATCCCAGGTCCTGAAGATGGACTCCTAACCTAGTTTCTAGCCGTTTCACATTGCCTTTCACACTCAGATCTGCAATTAGCCTGGGATGCATAGTTGCATGTGATCTGACTTAGAGGCTCACAGTTCCTTTTTCTATATGGATATACAGCAGACCCTGTACCACTCACTCACTGAGGAAAAAAAGTCCCGTCCCCTTGCTCCGAAATCAATAAGCTGCACACGTATAGTTTTGTTTTAAAACTCTCCATTCTGTTCCAGCGTCTATTTTCACGCTCCCACTTTGTTCTTTTACAATAGTTTTCTCGGTTATTCTTGACCTTCAGAATTTCTCCTTAAATGTTAGGGTCCTGGGTTTACCCATCCTTGGATTCCACACCTGGCCCGGTGCCTGGCGCATGGTAGGAACGCAGTGAAGAGTGTCCTATGAATGGGGGTGACCTCAGGACCTTTTCAGAGATGATGGGCGGAACCCAGCACTCCCACCCCCACCCCACCCTTCTACCCCGCCCATTACCCCTAGAGGCGCGCGGATGAACTGCAAGGGGCGTGCTCACGGTCCAGCGCGTCATTGTCCTGCGGCCCCGCAGGCTCCACGGTGCCTGTCCCCGCCCCGCCTCCGCCCTCCCCGCCCCGCCTCCGCCCTCCCCGCCCCGCCTCCGCCCTCCCCGCCCCGCCTCCGCCTCTCCCTGCCCAGCGGAAGGGCGAGATCGCAGCCTCCTGAACTCGGTGGTGGCAGCGAGGGGATGGCGGCGCCCGCAGCTCCGGGCGGCAGTGGCCCCGGCACGGACAGCCTGCTGGACCAGGAGACAGCCCGGTGGCTACGGTGGGACAAGGTGAGGGGCGCCAGGGGGCTGGGAGCGCCCGGAGGGTCCTCTGCCTGCTCCCCAGGCGAGTGCCGGCGCCTGCGCTTCCTTCCTGGCCTCCCCTCCCGCGGGGAGACGGGCGGGAGACCGCAGCGGCGGCCAGGCCTCCTCTGGTCCGGCCGGCGTGTTGCACCTGCGGAGCTTGTCCGGGAAAGGCAGGCCCGGGACCAAACAGCCAGCCGCCCGGCCGGGGCTGCCAGATCGGCGGTCAGGGGGAGAGCGGGTGGGCCCGAACCCGGCCGGCCTCGGGGTCTTGTCTAACTGAGGACTGCACGCGTTCCGACACTCCGCCCGCCGCTCGTCCTCTGCAGCGGGGTGTGCATCCCCCGCCGCCCGGAATCGTTCCGTCCCGCCCGTGCCTTTGGCTCCTGGGAACTCTGCCGACCAGCCTTCCCATCCACATCTCCCAGCTGCTTAGTTGCAAGCATGGGTTGGGCCCGCCTGACGTCAGGCATCTTTCTTAGGTCTCTGATGGGAGGGAAGCCCTTGGACGCAGCACCCCGAGTTCTGTTCCCTCTCTTAGATGCTGGAGCAGAGAAGGAAGCCCGCTTCAGACTTGCCTCCCTCCCTCTCTCCTCTCTAACTGGAGTCTCCACTTCCGACTTGTTGCTTCCTGCCGCCTACTGGTGTTCTTGGGGTGCGCGCTGCTCACTTCTGCTGAACCTGTTTCTCACGCTGTCACTCATGTTCCGAATCCGAACTTAAATGTGGTGTCAGGGGAAGAAACATTCAAACCTATGAAGAATTTTTGTGAGTTCCTTTGAGCCAAACTGTTAAACGTTGCCAGGAAGCAAAATCTCAACGGATTGAGATAATGCTCGGAGAATGGCAGGCAGTTTTGCTCCTTATTTTATACATTGCAATCAAAAGAGGAGTAAGCGGGTTACATGAAATCCACTGGTGACAGACTAGGGAGGTGGGAGCTAGCAAAGCTGGGAAACCTCTGGGATTGGAGAAAAAGAGCAATAATAGACACATACTTCTTTTACACAGGTGGGTACAGGATAGTTAACTGTCAGCAGTTAATTCAGTAACAATGAGGGCATTTGTGGTCTCCGCAGAGCTGTGCCTGTGCTTTGAGGCATCCGGAAAAATGAAAATTACTTTGATATTTCAAGGATATGTTATGGTAGGTGCAAAAAGACAATAGACAGGCTTTATTAAGGTCAAGATTGACCTTTGTCAGGGAAGATACCAGCCTAGAACATGACTACCCACCATAAATTGCTTTTAGTTAAAAAGTTTTAATTTCAGACCATCCTACGTGGTTACTTTAGGTCTCTGAGTTTGTAAGGCCTCCACTCACGCAGGCCTCCCCCAAGCTGGTCTGGTGTAGTATGTGGCTCCTTTTAGGCCACAGTGGCTTATGTAGAGAGGCTTCCCTGGCTCCTGAGGGTATATTATTTCTCCCTAATACACTCCCTAAACAGACTGTTCTTTTCCTTCACAGCTCTTACTGGGATTGGTCAAACAAACAAACAAAACTTATTTGTAGGTTTATTTGTTTAATGTCTGTCTCCAGGGCTGACTTCAAAGGCATAAGGTCTGATGGGGTTTGCACAGAACCCCTTCCCCTAGAGGGCCCAGCACTTGGTTAAACACTCTGCTGTCCCATCTGGAAATTCTTAAAAATTGTTGAACGAGGGGTCCCGTTTTTCATTTGGCCCTGGACGCCAACAAGTCATACAGCAGGGCCTGACAGTGCAGATGCAGAGTAGATACAGGTTTCCCCCACTCTCCGAAAGTAGAGGTTTCCTGTGAAATCTTTGGTAAGCCCAAAGGCCGGAAAGCAAAGAAGCAATCACCATTCATTTACATGGAAAATATTTTCAGCCTTCTCAGACCCCCAAAATAACGTACTGAGTGATACCAAATAACACATAAAGCTTAAAATAACCGTACATATAGTAAAAGCAGGAATGACATTGTAAATACACACCACGCTTTGTACACTTGTCAATCCAGTCAAGCAGCAGACTGTCCGTTTTATTTATTGAGGGAAGGACCACTCTGCTAGTAGCAGAACTGATAGTAACGGCGGCAGCTTTCAGGGTTCTCTCTGCCTGCAGAGAGTATGAGTGGTGGACGCAGGCAAGGTCAGCACACACACCGTGTCTTCATTTCATTCATCAGGGTCAAGACGCTTAATTACGTTCAGTTTTACGCTAAGCCTAACACACCCTATGAGCCCTTCAGTTTTTCTGATCCCTTAGGCCACATCTTGCTGAGGGATGTGCAAAATAAACCGAGATAAAGCACAGGTGCTCGCAGACACAGCGCACAGCCCTGGCGGCCTGAGGCTGAGATGCTGAGGGTAGTTCCTGGGAGGAGCTTGGCCGGGCCACTGTCGCTGGTGGGTGCCGCTGCCTCTGTAATGGCTGCTGCCAAACAAATGCTGACCACTGCTTTCACTTTTCACCTTTTCTCATAAAGGCGAAAATCCTCTTTGGATTTCCTTTTTTTTCCAGTTAGCAAAAACAGGCACTAACAGGTCTTTTGTAACACACACTTTGGAAAAGCGGGGAGCACCTGCACCTAAAGTAGTTGCTGAGTAAATGGAGAAGATTGCACGCTTGTCTGCAGGACCAGGCCTCCCTCTCCCTCTGCCCCTGGCCCCAGACATGAAAGGCACATCCTGTTTCTGGATGCTATTGGCAGCTGGCTGGTTTTCCTTTTTCTGGAAAGATAGCCTTGCAATTCCTTAGGGCAGGAAAATGGCTCCATTTCTGATAACTCACAGTTTGTAGAAATCTCTTAGCTGGTACTGAATTGTTCCACAAAACTTTCCCTTTGAAGAAATAAACAACTAATGTCCACCAAATGTTGTCACTGTATAGAGCAAGGGTGGGGAACGTCTGACCGCTGGGCCATATCAGGCCTGAGAAGTCATTTGGTCTGGCCCTGCCTAGGCATGAGGGATGAGGTCATTAAATGTCTGACCAAATAGAGCAGGCTAATTTTTAAGTTGAGAATTTTGTATGGCCCGTGAATGAGGTTATAAATATCGAAATGGCCTTGGCAGGAAAAAAGTTCCCCACTCCTGGGAGAGAGGGTACCTCCCTGGGTAGAAGGGAGGGGATGTCCTTTTCATTTTCTAATTTCTGCCACTTCTGTTCTTTCCTCTTCCAGTTTCTTCTTTGGCTGGAGACAGGCAGCCAGAGGGGACTTCCTGCTAGCTGAAAGCATCGCAGCCCTCTGGTCTGAGCCCCCAAGGGCAGCAGGTCACCCTGCCTTCACCCCGTTCTTCTAGCTGCTGTCAGCTTTGGTCACTCCCACGCTGATTCTCAGCTCTGTTGCCCTCTTGGCTTTTCATTCTTATCTTTGGGCCACACTTGGTTTCTCTCAGGCTGTTGGTCTTTGATGGACATGCAAGGCTGATTAGGATTTTCCGCATTGGTACTGAGACTCACCAGATTGGGTGTGGCCTTGAAGTTTCTGTTTTCTCATTGGCTTGGCAAATATTGATTGAGCCTCTCTTATGTGCCACACCTGAGCCCTTCTTTGAGGCATCTGCCGATCTGATTGGTCAGATTGTGCTTTGTGATCCTTGGTTATTGCTTTGAGCCCAGTGGTTCTCAACCTTGGCTGCACATTAGAATCACCTGGGATTCTTTTTAAAATCCTGATTTCTGGGCCTCATCCTCCGGAAATTCTGTTTCTTTGTTACAAATGTTGTGGCCCCACCCCATAACAAAGAAACAGAATTTCTGGAGGATGAGGCCCAGAAATCAGGATTTTAAAAAGATTCCCAGGTGATTCTAATGTGCAGCCAAGGTTGAGAACGACTGTTTTAGCCCAAAAGGTGGGCTTTTATTGGAGTCCTTGTGAATCTGGAATAATCTGGAAATGTGGGCTTAATTCCAAAAGACCAAGGGTTTATTGCAATAGCATTTCAAAGTTTAATTATGTGGCCACACCTTGCCTGCATGTTCATCTGGTGAGATGATGACTGTAAAATAGGAATAAAGTACTTTATTGTTCTTGTGAATTCTTAATTTAAAATGTCTGGTATGGAATTAATGTGACTGTCACATAACATTTTCTACAACTATTGTACACAGAGAACAGGGCAGTGTAAGGTGAACTGAACTGCTTCATGTGAATGTCTATTTGAAGCAGTGGATGTAATAGAAAAAGCACAAAATCCGTGCTTATCATGCAGTTGAAGCAAGTCTATTAATCTCTGAGGTGTCTCCATCTGTAAAATGGAGGTTTTGTTATTTGTCTGCTTCTTGAAGTCATTACAAGATTCAAATTTGACCAGGTATGTGAAATCATTGTACAAGTTATAACACTACAAAAATAAGGTTTTGATTTAAATTGTATAATCTTTCACTCTCTGGAAAAATTTGAAGACATTAGGGAAGAAAATGAACATTTGTTTTTTGTTTTTGTTTTTGTTTTTTTTAAAAAATATATTTTATTGATTTTTCACAGAGAGGAAGGGAGAGGAATAGAGAGTTAGAAACATCGATGAGAGAGAAACATCGATCAGCTGCCTCCTGCACACCCCCCACTGGGGATGTGCCCGCAACCAAGGTACATGCCCTTGACCGGAATCGAACCTGGGACCTTTCAGTCCGCAGGCTGACGCTCTATCCACTGAGCCAAACCGGTTACGGCGAAAATGAACATTTGATTACAACTCAGTGTCAGGCACAGAAAGATGTTTTACATTAATTTAATAAATTTGATGTAAACCACCTCAATTCATTTTGTAAGGAACATTCTAGACCAGGGGTGGGCAAACTTTTTGACTCGAGGGCCACAATGGGTTCTTAAACTGGACCGGAGGGCCGGAACAAAAGCATGGATGGAGTGTTTGTGTGAACTAATATAAATTCAAAGTAAACATCATTACATAAAAGGGTATGGTCTTTTTTTTCAATAGTTTTATTCATTTCAAACGGGCCAGATCCGGCCCGTGGGCCGTAGTTTGCCCATGGCTGTTCTAGACTGTTTGCCCAAGTGAATGGACTTGGTGCGTGGTGGTGTGCCTAATATTCCATTCTGGGTGTTTGACCCCAAAACCTATAAGTTCATTCCATTTTTCCCAAATTGCTTGCTGTGGTAGGAAAGAAATAATACTTATACTATAAAGGGAAACACTAAATACTATATATTTCTATTCTAAAACTAAATATATATTTTTTGTTAATCATAATATCACTCTTAATTCAAAAAAACTGGCTTTATATTTCCACAGCATTAAAATATTAAAAAGCCTATATATGATATACTAGAGGCCCAGTGCACGAAATTTGTGCACGGGTAGGGTCCCTAGCGGCTGCTGGCTGGGGCCTTCCTTCATCCCGCGCCGCCCCCTGCTGGTCAGCGCACACCTAGCGAACGATCCAACTCCTGGTTAGTCAAACTCCCAAGGGGACACTTTGCATATGAGGCATATATATATATATATATATATATATATATATATTCCTCCCCCAGGGTAGAATTGTTGTGGGGTTTTTTTTATATTTCAGACTTTTCGTTGTTATTCCCCTGGCCATATTGGTGTATACATTTGTGTTTTGCAGAATCCTTTAACTTTGGAGTCAGTGAAACAACTAATTGCAGAAGGCAATAAAGAAGAACTACAGAAATGTTTCGGGGCTCGCATGGAGTTCGGGACAGCTGGCCTCCGAGCCGCTATGGGAGCCGGATTCGCTCGTATGAACGACTTGACCATCATCCAGACTACACAGGTACCACATTTTTATACGTTTTATAGTTATTCTTACCATACCCCCAGTGTTAAAAGGTAAACTGAGGCATAATAAAAATTTTTAAGTCTATCTGAGCAAAAATCTATTTCATTTGGGGAGTACGAAACTACTGGAAATGGTTAGAAGCCTCCACTGACAGGAGCTAGGAGACAGGCTTATTGAGAAGAGGCAGAAGCAGAGCAAGGAAATGAAAAGATTGGCTATAGCTCAAGTGATTACCTTATTTGGGAAAGCCTCAGTGGCTATTTGTGGTTGATTGTCCTTAGGTTTTGATTTCTTTTGTTTGTTTATTTGTTTTTGACAGACAACTGTTTAGTTTTTATTTCATGATCATAAACTTAACTTTGTAATCCAGCTAGATGGGGAAGGGGGAAGGAAACCCCATTCCTTCTGTAGCTCAGGTTTTGATTTGTTTACTTGAGTCATTTACAAGCTCACCTTTCAGTTTGCTTCCTTAGGCTACTAAGGCCTTACAGCCACTTCAGCCCAACAGCCTCCTTATTTGAGTAACTTAACCCCAGGCTCCCTTTGTAAACCAAGTGTAACATGTTTTAATTACACACAGGTCTTGTGGGTTTGTCTAGGCACAAGGAATCACACTTTCACTCCATAAAGCAAGGCTCGCGCAGTTGGTTGAAACAGTGCTTGTTTCAAAACTCATGCAGCTACTTATTCGCTCATTCATTTAGCAGAGATTTATTGAGTGCCTACTGTGTGCCAGACATTGGGACTATAATAATGATTAAAACAGACTCATGGATCTTCCATTCCAGTGCAAATTCACCGCCTAAGCCGACTGGCTTTCATGGCCTCCTAATTTTTGCAAGCATTGGAAAGCTTTTGGAACTGCCAGAATCACCGGGAGCCAATTCTATTTAGGTGGAATGTACAGTATGGGTGGAAATTATTGCTGAGTACCCTTGCCTTCATCTGTGAATTTTGCTGCCAGAGGAATAGACCCAACTTTTAGGAAGAGAGATGAAGCCTTTGACAAAACAGAAGAGCTATTTATGAGGGAAATGAAGGAGAACTGATTCTTCTGTCTCCTCAATTACTTAGACTTGAAGGTCACTTTAATTCTGAGGAAGAAAAGTCTGGAAAAATTGACTACGGTGACTACCTGTACCTTACATGTACCTCCCAGCATAAAAGGCAGTTGGGCACATTGTAGCAAAACCCTAAGGAGACAAGTGACTAGGGTTGTAGAACAAATTGCCCAAAACAGTGATTTTAAACAGTTTATTTTGCTCACAGATCTGCAATGTGAGTGGAGCTCAGTGGGGACAGCTGATCTCTGCTACCCAGGTGTCACCTGGGCCAGCTGGAAGCCTGGAATCACCTGAGAGCTCCCTCCCTCACAGGTCTGCTGTTCTTGCTGGCTCTTGGCTGAGATCTTAGCTGGGGCTGGACCACTACCTGTGGCCTGAGCTTCCTTACAGCATGGGGCTTAGGATAGCATCCAGACAGTGTGTGCCAGGGGGAGGCTGTACTGACTCTTATGACCTCGCCTTGAAAGTCACCCCACATCACTTCCTTCCGCCATGCTGTGTTTGTTAAAAGGGAGTCTTATAAGGCTGCTCATGCTGAAGGAGAGGGTACGTAGCCACCCGTCTCATTGGAGGAACATCAGTATCACATGAGAGAAGCATGTGGGATGTGTAGCTATCTATGGAAAATTCAATTGGTCACACCTCCAATTAGGCCTGATGGTAGGGGATTCTATGAGCTTCTCATTGAACATAGAGTCTTTTTTCCTGCATTCATCCCCATCTAGTTTCTAGGAATTATGCAGTCTAGCCTCAGAAAAGTCTTAGGACTTATCTCATACCTCCTCTTCCCTAGAAGAATTGGTCTCTCCTGTGATAGCTAAGAAGCCCACAACACTAAGATGCAAGCATAGCCCTTAAAGGTCATCCTATCTAATAATAGACAAACATGGTAATTGACCGTACCTTCGCTACGCCTCCCATTGGCTAATCAGCACAATATGCAAATTAACCACCAACAAAGATGGCAGCTAATTTGCATACTGCAGGTAGGGTGAGGCAGCGCCATCCCGCCCTGCCGCCATCCGGGCCTGCTATCTGTGACCCGGGGCGGCGGGGGTCCCGTGTGCGACCCGACCCGGGTCGGCTGGGCGGGGCAGCGAAGGCTTGAAGGCGGCTCCGGCCGGAGTGAAGGCCTGGGTCCCGGGTGCCGGAGGAAAACTGGTGCCGGCAGCCAGGGGAAGGGAAAGCCTATTGCATGAATCTTTTTGTGCAACAGGCCTCTATCTCTTACAATTAGCTACCCCTTGGGATAATATCCCCGCAGTCCCCACCGCTCCGAAGTGCTCACCCAGCCTCCACTGGAACACTTACCACAGGAGACAAGGGTGTTAAGAGTTGAGACAACATTAGGAACGGTTTCCAAATTAGAGGACAAGGATTCCCAGGACACACACCACAGGCTTCCACTCCCAGCCCTGGTGGGTGACCTGGCGGAATGCGCTGGCTTTCCCTGTGGCCTCCGCACCCTGCCTGCTGGTCTCTGGTGTGGCCTCTCCTCATGGTGCCCTCACATTCATCTGGTTGGATTTCAGAAGCATATATATGTGAGTCGGGAACACCCAATGGGAAACAGGACAGACTGGAGGGAAACTTTTGTACTGTTTGCTTTATTCATTGAGGTTGTAATTTCCTCTTAGGTTACTTAACTGAGCCGTGAGACAGGAATGATGGGGAACTCACGGTCTTCGGAAACAGCCATTCTGTCTTTGGAGAACGGTTGTCATTAAAGGATGGTTTCATTATTTTGAGTCAAAAATCTGTCTTTCTGTAGCTTTTTCATATTGGTCACAGTTGGACCTTTTGAAGCCAGGCAAAGTTTTTTTCTTGTGTCCCAGGGTAACATTTCAACTCTGAAACCGCCTTCATCCCACACCGAGTCTTTTCTTAGCCGTGCTCTCAGGTCCTCAGCCTCAGCAGGCTCCAGAGTCTCTGAGCAGTTTGGAGATGTGAGGATTTGGGGCCAAAGCTTTTTGCCCCCTTGAACTTTGGAATCACAACATAGCAGTTGACCAGGGGCGGGGAGAGGGTGCTGTCCCTGTTGTAAGCTTTCGAATGTGAGCCTGAGTTCTTTCTGGGAACCCACAAAACCAGCACACCTGTGTCCTTCTTCCTTTGTATCCCTCAACCTCAGGATATATGCCCAACACAGTGTTTTTGTCCAGGGAAAACTAAAGGCGTTCTAGATGGGCGCTGCTCTGGCAACAAAGCTGGGAATATCCTCCCTACCAAAAATGACTTCCTTCGGCCAAAGTGAAATAAGTGATACGGACCATCGTTATTACCCGATCAACCTTTGTTCTCTGATAAAACCTGATTTATCCAATATTCTAAACCTGTTGAATTCAAAGGTCACTGTTTTGTGATCTCTCGTATCTCAGATTGAAGTGATGTTATTGCACCCTCTGGGATACAGGAATTGTGTGTTTTATCATTTCTAGGCAAGTGTACGAGCCCACGTACCTGCATACTTTTTATTTGTGTAATTGGCTGTGTCATGTATTTGGACGGATAGGGCCTCCTTAAGACCTCTACCTAATTAAAAACAATATCATAAACAAACACGTTTAGATTAGTCATGTGTCAAAATCTTATCAAATGTATTGAGTTCCTTTGGCCTGCTGCTGGTACAGAGCGGGCAGAAGTATCAGAAACACTCCCCTGTCCCCAGGCACTTAGAACTAACGCAAAAGAAGGAATGTCGGCTTTAAAGGAAAATAACAATAGAAACAGTGCTTCCAACAGCTGCACCTACTGCTTTCTTGGTGTTAGATTCTCAGCACTTGGCATATTTTTTAACTCATTTAACCTTTACAACAGCCTGCTGAGATAGGTACTATTCTTATTCTTGTTTCACAGAAAAGGAAACTGAGGCACCAAGAGGCTAAGGAACTTGTCGTTTGCTTGCAGGTGGCAGAGCGGAGTCCAGACGCACAGACGCTGTGTGCTTTTAACCCCGCCCTGAACGCCTCTGACCAGGCCTGGGGAGCGAATCCAGGCTCTGCTATTCTTGTACCTGGGCAAGTCACTGAGCATCTCTGAGTCTTAGTTTCCCCATCTGAAAAAGGGGACTGCTTGGCGGAGTTGATCTAGGGTTAGTGACATTAGATATTAAGTGTCAGCATACTACCTGGCACATATGCTAGTAGATCAACAATAAATAAAGCTTTTGTTTTCCCCTTGTTCAGTTTGTTTAATTACTGAGGGAGTTCTCCCTTCTCTGCTACAATGCTCTCTTGTGGAAACAGAGAAAAATTGATTGACCAGTTTATCATACACATATGATGTGTTAAAACATATATACTCTTTTAATCCATGGGGTATTTTTTTAGGGATTTTGCAGATACCTGGAAAAACAATTCAGTGACCTTAAGCAAAGAGGTGTCGTGATCAGCTTTGATGCTCGAGCTCACCCAGCAAGTGGAAGCAGCAGCAAAAGGTATATAAAGCTGTTTATGCTGGAGGACTAAGAAGGCTGAGTCTGATGAAGCAAGACTCTGCTGATACAATCCTCCTAAAATAAAGGGTTGGAGAGAGCAGCCCTTATTGGAGAATAGCACAGGGTTGACTGTACTACCCAACATTTTACAAACAAAAAACAAATCAAACAAAAAAGATATTTGTGAAAGTATTTCTTTGGAGTGATTCTGTGGTTTTATTTTTAATCATCATTTCAATCGCTTGCCTTTAAAAAACATTTGTCAGCTATATTGCGTAACTACAAAAATGATGGGTAAATTCTGTTTGCAAACTTTTAAGAATTCTGGTTTTATGTTTGGGTTAAGAAAATGAAATTATTTTGACAATTTAGAATTTAATACCTGTCTAAATGACTGAATTTTTTTTAAGTGGCAACCTTATTTCTCCTTCTCACTTTCTTATTATTATGTAATGTTTTCTTCTACTACTCATAAGATTCATGATCTTTCATTCTTGCATGCCCATTTCAAGCTTTATTCTTATAACATTCACAGACCAATGGGAGTCTCTGTTATGTAACTATAGGAAGGTAATGATGACGATGGTGATGATGGTGATGATGGTGGTGATGGTCATGATGATGAGTGTGATGGTGGTGATGATGATGGTAGTAGTGATGACAGGACAGCAATTATTTTAGTGCTGAATGTGAGCTAGGCACTTAGGTATTACTCATTTAATCCTCACAACAATCTTTAAGGCATGTACTTTTATCTCTAAAGGGCAAATAGTAAACATCTTATACCTTGTGGGTTGTACACTCTCTTTCACATCTACCGATTCTGCCATGTAGCACAAAAACAGCCATGGGCAGCACATAACTGAATGGGCATGCCAGTGTTCCAGTAAAACCCTATTTACAAAATGAGCTGTAATTGCCAATCCCTGCTCTTAATCATGCAATGTGACCTTTTTTTTTTTTTTTTAACTTAAATACTTACTCTATTATGAATTTTTTAGTCACTTCAGAGTATAAGGATTAGTTTCTTGGATTAGAAGAACACACAAATATTTAATATTAATGAAATTCTCATGAACTCTACAGTGCTGTTTGAGGTCACAGTCCTAATCTTTGCCTTTCAGGAACTTGTAGCCTAAGAGAGAAGCATTAATGGGAACAAATGTGTGGCTGTGAGGAAGGGAACATGGTTAGGGTCAAGGACTAGATGACATCAGTCCCCAGGTTGAACTCAGGATGACTTACAGTTTTTGGTCTTCAATTGCAGGCTCAAAAAGTGATTTTTTCCCCCAACAAAGCAAGAGAGAAGTTGTAGCTCTCAGGGACAGATGTACATGGATTACATTTTCAAGAGAGTGATGTTGTGCCAACCAGAATAGCAGTTTGTCACTTTTCAGTTCATGAACTTGCCGTTAGAATTGGATCATACGCATGTTTTACTGACCCCAGGGGCAGGTCAGATCCCCCAGCCAGAGCAGGTACAGTATGTGTGGCTAGTTCTGCTTGTTTGGCTTCTCAGGTTTCTTCATTTCAGGCTGACTACCCTGTTTCTGGTTGACACATCCTTTAGATATGTTAGCATTGTCAATTAAAGTACAGGTATTTCTTGCCCTGGCCTTGGAGCCACATTATTTCCAAGAAGTAACTGATGTTATTAATTCTACTTAAGTTTATGGTTCAGGTTTCAGATTGGGATGGGATGGGATGGGATGGGATGGGATGGGATGGGATGGGATGGAGTTCAGGGCTATCACCTACATCATGCAAGCATTTAGAGATTGTAACCTCAATATTAAACATGGGAAAGCACTCATGATCAGTCCATGGAATCTTCTTAACGAGTTGGGTACTACGGTAGTCTCAGAATTTTACCCAAGGAAATGTTTATTCATTCTTTAATCTTTCAACTTTAAATATTGGGTGGGGAACATACGCTAAAACTGTTAAGCATATGCAGAGAACACATTGAATTTTTGTGTGCACATTTGTAACTTAGTATATATATATATATATATATATATATATATATATATAATCATTTATACAGGGTGGGGCAAAAGTAGGTTTACAGTGGTTCGTATGGAAAAGAATGCAATAATTAATAAATAATAATACAAGAATAAACTCTGTGTTTCACATACAACGGTAAACCTACTTTTGTTCGCTCTGTGTGTTGAGTGTCTGCTTTGCCAACTTTAAGAAGGTGCCTTTAAAATCAGTCTGAATGTTTCGTGAGATTGAAAGTGACTTCCTTGCCATTCATTCTAGGAAATACAGTTTAGATTTAACTCAGATTTTTATTAAACTTGTTTTTGATAAATTTTTCTATTTTTATGACTCTCTCCTATGAAGAGACCTTCTTTTTCTGTCAAAATCATTCTGTATTACTCTTGATCTTAGGAATTTTCACTGTTAAAAAAGTGCAGAGATCTCTTGTGCCCCGCCAGCTCCCGGGATTTGGAAAGAGAATGAATGATCGGGTTAATTCTGTAATGTATAATGTTGTTCACTGGAAGTAAAATGCTCATTTAATGTTGTAGAGTATTTTACTCCAAGCATGAATAGAGACTTGATGCCCTGTGTCCTACCATAAGCCAGTAGCTGTAGAAGTTAAGAAAAATGTCAGTGACATTTAAGTCTTTTAAGGGCTGAATGAAGCTAAGATGTGTATATGCCATATGCATATATGTCACATACATATATATGACACACACACTCATAAGCCAATACGATAACAATGTTATCAAATGCTAGTCTGCATGGTCTATACTGGATTGCCATAGCTCTCCATTAGGGTTTCTCAGTCGCTGCACTATTGACATGCGACTTCATGCTGGGCCAGATGATTCTGTTGTGGGGGACTGCCCTGCAGAGTGTTTAGTGGCGTCCCTTACCTATACACACTATATATAGGAATATACCTACTAACTTCCAGTAGAACCTTACTCCTACCCCCAGTGATGATCAAAAATGTCCTCAGACGTTTCAGAATCCCCCTGGGGACAGAACTTCTCTTGGCCAAGAACCACTGAGATAGACCAGGAGTGGAAAGACTTGGGTGTAGGCCCGGCTCAGCTGCTACGTGTCTGTTGGACATGGGACACGTTATCTGGCCTTTCTCAGCTTCCGTCCCATTTCTGTGAAACGGGTATAAAAATAAAATGAGGTGACTCCCAAGGTTCCTCCCGCTTTAGTATTCTCTGCCAATGGAAGTATATTAACGTTTTCCTTGCTCTGGCTGCTATGCTCAATCTAGAGAAGTGGCCAGGCATTCATTTCCTTCTTCACTGTCACTCACCATCCTGACCACTCCTCTCCTTTCTCCCCCATCTCGCGTTTCCAGATTTGCCCGCCTTGCTGCAACCACGTTTATCACTCAGGGGATTCCTGTGTACCTGTTTTCTGATATAACCCCAACCCCTTTTGTGGTAAGTAGCTAGTTCATTTTATAATTTCCTGTCACAGGGTTGGGGATGGGACATGGCTGAATTTTACAGGCTTCAGTGCTATCGGGAATCAGGTATTTGATGACAGGAGAACATCTGGCATTTATGGGGTGTCCTTTCTTCGCTCCAGGAATGTTTCTCCCACATCCTAGTAATATGTCTCTGTTGTTCAACTTTTGATTTTTCAGAATTGATATTTTTAAGTGCAGTTTTCCTTTTTCTTGTATTCAAAAGATATTTTCGCTTGTTAGCAAAATGTCTTTGGTGTGTGTGTGTTTGTTTTTTTCATTTAGCCTGTAGTTGTTTTTCCCAGCTATTACAGTTAGAAAACCTCTCATATCTAAATCTTCTAAATCTGAATTCACCTCCAGCCACGTCTTACCATGAATATTTTTGACAAGTTGGTGCACCAGCTTTTTATGCAAACGTACATTCTAAATATTATTCATGGCCAGTACAGAAAGCATGCTTGGCATGTTTTAATAAGATTTTTATTAAATACTTAATGTAGCAGAATCTAAAGAAAAGGACCATAGGGACTGTGGCAGCTGTTGTTTTTAAGTAGATAGAACTTTTATGAGCGGAGCCAGATGCTAAGAATATATTTTTTTAGAAATTAAACCAAAAACATGATCTGAATACATTACTTACATTAAGTAGAAATGACCGTGTATGGATATAGGAGAAGTAATGCCCGTTGGTTTGTGTTCGCTGCCTCTAGTGCACTGACAGGTAGATGCAGCACCTTCGAGATTATAATAACCCAGGGGACACTCAATGTCACATTCAAATATGGTTCAGGTTACTGTTTGATGGGAAAATTGCAATGTTTTTGAGCATCCTTGGTTTTCTGTACTATGTAAGTGTTTATAGCAATTGTTATTATTACTATTATTATTATTAGTCCTCACCCGAGGATATGTTTTTTTCCATTGATTTTTAGAGAGAATGGGAGGGAGAAAGGAAGTGGGGGGGATAGAGTGAGAAACATCGATGTGAGAGAGACACATGGATTGGTTGCCTCCCACATGCTCCCTGACCAGAGTGGAGGTAAGCTGCAACCCAGGTACATGCCCTTGACCCAGGAACCAAAACTGTGACCCTTTGGTCCTTGGGCCAATGCTCTAACCATTGAGCCCGAGCACCGACCAGGGCAATAGCAATTATTTTTATATCAGACATGGATTAAATGAGTGTCTCGTGGTCACTTCCCACTGCATGGAGTGGTTCTCCCTTTACTTTGCTCCAGGACACATGGCGGATGTGAGATAACCCCTAAGGGGACTAATAGCCACTTAATGGGAGGGTGGAGGGACACGCGGATAGATCTCGGTGGCCTGTGCTTGGTAAATCCCTTGTGCGGCCACAGAGGGGCCAGGCCCCTTTCCCCATTTTGAGAAGTAGTCTTGTAAAGATAGGGGTAGTCTTGTAAAGTAGAAATACAAGAGAGGGAGCTTTTTTTTCTGGAGTGAAGATAAATGAACAAGATATAATTTTTTCCTTAAAAGCAAGTAGGGGGAAAGAAGAGATGAGAAAGCAGTGAGAGGAAATAAACAGGATCTATACGCTTCTGTCCCAAGAAGAAGGCTTAAAAGAATGTGAAATGGAAGATTAGACCATGTTATGGTTTGGAGAGTTTTCTAGTTCTACCAGGTAGAAGACAACAAGAAGAAGGCACCTAGGAAAATATTCTCCTTATTAGGGTACATGTCCCAGAACTTTGAGCAGTGAGTTAGTTCCAAGGGTAATAAGAGTATACTGCTTGGGTGTGGCACGAAAATACTGAATGACAGGTTATGATATTTATATATTATGTTTATTAAAAGGGAACGACTTGATACAAGCAATATACCTAGAATAGACATTTTACATATACCTAATGTGTGTGTTTAAAACTGCTCTTGTTCCATCAGCATGGATGGAACTGGAGAGCATTATGCTAAGCAAAATAAGTCAGTTGGAGAAAGATAAATACCACATGATCTCACTCATATGTGGGATATAATGATCAACATAATTTGATGAACAAGAGTAGATCCAAAGACAAATGGTGAGGCGAGGGGGGGGGGGCGTTGGGAGGGGGGTTTAGAGAGCAACCAAAGGACTTGTATGCATGCATATTAGCATAACCAATGAACACAGATACTGGGGCAGTGGGGGCTTGCCTCGGGTGGGAATGGCTGGGTGGGTTGGGGGGTCAATTGGGGAAAAAGGAGACACATGTAAAACTTTAGACAATAATAAAAAAAATGATATATTATAAAAAAAAACCAAAAAACAAAACTGCTGTTGTTTCCTGCCGTGACAGCCCTACACAGTGCTGCATTTGAAACTTTGTGCTGGGATCATGATAACTGCCTCCCACAACCCGAAGCAAGACGATGGTTATAAGGTACTTTTATTTTTCTGTCCACACGTATGTCCTTCTTGGTGAACCCTAACCCTCCACAGTTTGGGAGCACGGGGAATGGATGCGTTTCCATTAACCGCATCCTGTCTGGATGTGTTCCTGCGTTCTCAGGTCTACTGGGCTAACGGAGCTCAGATCACCCACCCGCACGACAAAGGGATTTCTCAAGCTATTGAAGAGAACCTGGAGCCGTGGCCCCAAGCTTGGGATGATTCCTTACTTCACGGCAGTCCGCTCCTTCACGACCCAAGTGCTTCCATCAGTAAGGACTACTATGAAGACCTTAGAAAATACTGTTTTCACAGGTAAATGGATTGCACACTCACCTCAGGTGAGTTCAGTTAGTGTGATTCAGCCAGGCTCTCTCACCTCACCTGGTACATAAACGGTAGCTGCGTCTGATTTTAGAGGCTGTGGACTGGGGTTTGGTAACATTCCTTAAAAAGGCGGATAGTGAATATTTTTGGCTTTGTGAGCCATGTAGACTGTCACACCTGCCCAGCTCTGCTGTCGCGGGAAAGCAGCCGTAGATGATATGTAAATGATGAGCGCAAACTTAGCTGTGTTCCAAAAAAGAAGTTTGTTTACAAAAGCATCCCTAGCTGGTTTGTCTCAGTGGCAGGTAGGCCACAGTTTGCTGACCTCTGCTGTAGACTTATATATGTGTATGAGAGTGTATGTGTCTGTGTATACTAGCATATGTATAAATAAAACTTGTTAAAAGGTGTTGAGTAGGAAACACTGACTTTTTTCAACTTTCCAGAAATTTTCTGTGCATATGCAAGCATACATACGTGCAATATATTTCAAACCCATCAATAGGAATATACCATGCATGTTGTTTGTGTGATGCCTTTTCTCTCCAGTTAATGTGTCACGGATACTTTCTCTATTACCCCCTGCTAGTCCTGACACTTGTTTTTGTAATGTCTGCTGTGCCCGTTTATTTAACCCAGTGACACAGACTCAGTAATGACCATGAAATAAGAAGTAGACGAGCTGAGGCAGGGTCGTCCTTCCGTAGTTTGCTGTGGGTCCACCACTCCTCATTGTCCCCCAAGCAAGAAACCACTGGTTTTCAGGAAGTGGAATTTCTAGGTTGTCTCTAATAATGTAGTTATTGGACCACCTGGGAGAGCAGGCCCCCGCGTAGCCTGTGGAACCCCAGTCACATATGAAGGAGCAGCCGTGCCAGCTGGGCGTTACCCTGTGCAAACGTCATCCGGAGTTGCCAGGCCATCTGACTTTTTCTCCCTGAAAGAAACTAGAAACCAAGATTTGGTTTGTGAAATCTCCTAATTTTTAAATGTTGGGAACAAGTAAAACACTTCTTGAGCCTTCCTTCTGTCCCTCTGAGTCAGCTTCACAAAGACTAAGGGTTTCTGCCAGTCTGGAGCGGCTCAGTTGGTTGAGTGTCATCCTGTGCACCTAAAGGTTGCCAGTTCGATTCCCGCTCAGGGCACATCCCTAGGTTATGGGTTCAATCCCCGGTCAGGGCACATAGGGAAGGCACTGATTGATGTTCTCTCTCAATTGATCTCTCTCTCTCTCTCTCTCTCTCTCTCTCTCTCTCTCTCTCCCTCTCTCCCTCTGAGCATGTCTCTGAGGATTAAAACAGAACAAAACAAAAAGCTAAGAGTTTCCAGTTTGGCCCACTCCAAGGAGCTCTTGAGCAGTTACTGGAGTCCATGGGTCGTGTCTGTGTGTGTATCTAAGTGTACATATTTGCATGTGTATCCTTAGGTGCATTTCTGGCGTCAGAACTGTATGTGCATTTACAAAGTTGATAATGGTTTACAAATTGCTCTTCAAAAATGTTAGTTGACACTCCCACCAACGGGATATGAGCCACACATTCTTACCTCACTGAGTATTATCAAGTTTCTCATGTTTCCCAGTTCGTTAAATTAAAGTAATATCTCACTTTATTTGCATTCTAAATAAGCTGTTTTTCATATTTATTTAACCTATATTTTTCTGTGTATTTGTTCATCTTTTGTATTTGTGAAACCTCTTTGCCAATGTAGAAAACTGGACTACATTATTTTCAAATATTTTCCTTTCCAGTGTTGCCTTTGGATTTTTTCATTGAATCTTTCTGCTGAACTTCTATAAAAATTGGATGTTTACCAGTTTTTAATTTATGACTTCCAGGTTTTGTGTCATACTTAAGAAGGCTCTACGCCACAATTATAAAAAAAAAACAAACCTCCCCCTATTTTTTGGACTTGTATATTTATATTTCGTAATATTTAACTCTTTTGAGTCATTGGTGATTTTTAATATTGTTTAATTATGTGTGTTTTTTTTTTCCTAAAAGGTTTGTGGTTGTACCAACATGTTAAATTGAAGAACCTATTTTTATTTGACCAATTGGAAACTACTTTTCTCAAACAATTGCTAATACTAATTGAGTGTTTATTATATATCAGATATTTGCCATAGGTTGGAACCTGAACCCAGGGCTCTTTCTGCTCTCCCGCTCTTGGTGTGAATGCTGCACCATAAACTCTGACAGAAATCAGATTTGCTGAAAATAACTGCAGAGTAAAATTTAAAACTTGAGCCTGTTGGAAGAGGGGATTATATTAGAGAGGAGTAAGTTTTTTAATGCGATTAGAAAGACCCTCGTTGTCTTGTACATTTGTTCACACTGATGTCTTGTGGGTCTGGTTCCTGGATACTTTGCAAACCTTCCCGTTTTGAAAGTCACGTTTGTGTATTTGATCATTTTCCGTGACGTGTCTGGTTCCAGGAGTGTGAACAAGGAGACCAAGCTGAAGTTTGTGCACACCTCCGTCCACGGCGTGGGCCACAGCTTCGTGCAGTCGGCTTTCCGGGCTTTTGACTTTGTTCCTCCCGAGGCTGTTCCCGAACAGAAGGATCCCGATCCTGAATTCCCAACAGTGAAATATCCGAATCCCGAAGAGGGTGAAGGTGTCTTGGTAACCTCATATTTTTATTTATAAAGCTTACCTCTTCTGTTCAAAACTATGGCTACCAAGTACAATGCGGTTTTTTATGTGCTTTCATTGTATGGAACAAAAATAATTTCATCATTGGAAATATTTATATTTATTAATCAATCATCCATTTCTTAAAGGAACTTTCAAATTAGATATGTTAGCATCAGGATATGAGGGCTGAAATCTAAATGTTTTAAATTAAATTTAATGAATTAAGTTTAAGTTACTATGCTTCCTTAATGCCAAAAGGAAACAGTAATAGAATGGAAATTTGTCCTCCCATGAATTTTATTCCTTAATTGTCATTTTTCTGATATGAGGAAGTACTATTTAAATTATGGTTCCTTCAGCCTTTTAAAGGGTAGGGCAACAATGAGATTCAGAGAGCCAGTTTGTTTTGGTTTGTTTGTGAGGTTGATCACATGGGAAGCCTGGAGATACCATTTTAGCTGCATACACACGATCCGCTGTGGGGTGAATTCCATGGGCAGGCTTGGGTCGTGCGCTGGTTCTCTCATTATCTGACCTGGCTCAGGAACTAATACATGACCAGCCAAGACCAGCTCCAGAAATAAAATTCAGCCTGAGTTTGGGGAAAATTCTCTTTTGGTTCTTAAATAACTGAACGTTTTTAAAGACTGCAATGTCCTCGATTCTTGATGGGAAATATTCTTTCTTTCTGCTCTTTTTCAGACTTTATCTTTTGCTTTGGCTGACAAAATCAAGGCCAAAGTCATTTTAGCAAATGACCCAGATGCTGATAGACTTGCCGTAGCTGAAAAGCAAGACAGGTACGAACTCATTGTGATTGCCTACATAATAGAAATGATAAAGGGTGACATCCCGGGCAGGAAAATGCTTCTGGGGAGACTGGACCTATTTGGCAATATTTCCCATTTACTTTGCAAATGATCGTCTCACTGGGTTTCTGGAGAGTCTTCCAACACCGAGCAGGGTGCTGACACGGGGGCCACACGATTACTCTGCAAGCACAGGGCAGAGTGAACCCGCCCAGTGTGAACCTGGAATTGAAATCACTCCGTTATCTTTTTATCACTGATTTCATTATAATTAATGACTCGGTGCCTAATGAGGACAAAGTGCTTTGCTTGGTGCTGGCTTTGCAGTTCTTTATTCGCCAGCAGGTTTGGTAAGGAGCTGACCTTCAGGGAAATGTTGAACTCAGGCTGAGCAGACTAGAGAGGAGTGCTGACAGTATAAGGCAAGTTTGACTGTAGAGCAGCGGTTCTCAACCTGTGGGTCGCAACCCCTTTGGCGGTCAAACGACCCTTTCACAGGGGTCGCCTAAGACCATCCTGCATATCAGGTATTTACATTACGATTCACAACAGTAGCAACATTACAGTGATGAAGTAGCAACGAAAATAATTTTATGGTTGGGTCACAACATAAGGAGCTGTATTGAAAGGGCCAGAAGGTTGAGAACCACTGCTGTAGAGTGTGCACAGAGGGGTGATAAGTTGCAGGGTGGGAGGCGTTGAAAGGCAGGCAGGGAGCAAGCAGTTTCAGCTATCAGATGGCATATGTGACGTTTCGGGGAGTGTGGTGCTATTAAAGGGTTAGGATTTTAGATTATGATGAAACAGAATCAATTCTATATCCGTTTTTAGAAAATCAAGCTAAGATGATATATGTGCTGGAACATGCAGTGTACTTCTAGCCACGTGGACCACAGAGAGGAAGATAAATCCCACGCATGTTTTTGGCGTCCTCACCATTTTAGCATCAAGCTCAGTCTTAAGGAATGCTAAGCTGTTGCCCTCTCAGACTCAATAAAACTGACTGAAAGTTAAGACGCACACACTGGTATAGTTGGGGGATCTTGTCAGCATATTCCTGTTGTGTTGAAAAAGCCTTTGCTGAAAACAAAGAGAAAAGGAATGATGTGTCATCACTGACATACTTTTACACGCTCTTCAAAGATTGGCTGTTTGTCTAGGCCAGTGATGGCGAACCTTTGGTGCTCGGCGTGTCAGCATTTTGAAAAACCCTAACCTGATTCTGGTGCCCTGTCACATATAGAAATTTTTTGATATTTGCAACCATAGTAAAACAAATATGCATATTTTTGATATTTATTTTATATATTTAAATGCCATTTAACAAAGAAAAATCAACCAAAAAAATGAGTTCGCGTGTCACCTCTGACACTGGCTGAGACGTGATAGATGCTCACATGTTTGGGAAGCAGCAGCCACGTTTCTGGCCAGTTATTTAAACAACAATAACAGGGCGTCTTCCAGAGATGACCTTGACCCTTGTTTAGCTTCCTTGTCCTGCTGCAGGGACTCCCCGTGTCTTTGGAGACCTCAGCAGTGCATGGTTGTCTTCTCTTTCAGTGGTGAATGGAGAGTGTTTTCTGGCAACGAGTTGGGGGCCCTCTTGGGCTGGTGGCTCTTTACTTGTTGGAAAGAAAAGAATCAAGATCCCAGTGCCCTCAAGGACACGTACATGCTGTCCAGCACCGTCTCCTCCAAAATCTTGCGGGCCATTGCCTTAAAGGAGGGTTTTCACTTTGAGGTAAGGGTTTTGGGGGCACATAGTCTTTCGCCTTTCATTTGCTCCACTGAAGGTCTCAGACACGTCTTCCTCTTTTGGATTATCCCTTTAGGAAACATTAACTGGCTTTAAATGGATGGGAAACCGAGCCAAGCAGCTAATAGACCAGGGAAAAAATGTCTTATTTGCATTTGAAGAAGCTATTGGTAAGAAGCCCTGTGATGCTCATAGAATTTGTTGATACACAGAATGCAACTATGTGGGAAAAGATGTGGATTTGGATTTGGGTTCAGTAAATTAGTGTGAAACAGAGCACACAGTTTGCTTTGCTTCTGTGGCATTCAAAGAGCATTGAGCTGTCCTCTCCCTAAATTGGCATCTCAGATTGCATTCAGCTAGAAAGAATATCTGGCAAATAACTAAGCCATTAGTGTAAGAAAGTGAATCCTTTCCCCAGACGACTGAACACGGCAACACTGTGCACATGGCTGCTGGCAGCTTAAGAACCTACATTGTTGGGGAGTGTGCTGTTTCCTCCACTGTGGGGTTGATATCCAGACCTAAGTGTTCTGTCCACAGGGAAGAAGGCCGAGTCGTGGTGCCTTCATCAAAGTGCTTGTCACCTGAAAGGATGACCCCAAGCCCAGCCAGGATGACAGAAAAACACTTGTCTTAAACTATCAATAGGAATGAGCAGAAAGGAGAGTGAGCCACAGACACCTGAAGTTCAGATGTTTGTGCTGGGGATATTTTAGCTATTCATTCAGCAAAAGCTCTGACGCATCATATTTATCCTATAATATGTATTTTTCTGATTCATCTGCATATTTCCTGCAGCACCCATAAAACTGAACCAATTAAACCAAGTGGAATTGCTCAGCGTTGCTCTTTTTTGCTCACAATTGGCAGTCTTCTCTTTCTATAGCTTTTTATTTAATAATATTTTTGCATTGGTTTATCAAATATTTATTGCATGACAATTACACAGTCATTCTGAAAGAAATGGGCACTGACCTCTGCCTACAGCAGTTGCCAAGGATCTAGTTAAATTACCACACAGAAGGCAATAGGCCAGGAACCAAGATGAATAATATAACTCACAAGAACTATGGGGATTCAGAGAAGACAGCATAAGCCTTGACTAGAACAACTGGCAACAGTTCTGTGGGAGCTGGAGGAATTTGGGCTGGACCTAGGAAGCAAGCACCATTGTCTGGGAGGAAGACTCTCCTTACAGGTTATTCAACAAATACTTCTTGAAGGCCTACTATGTGCTGAGCACTGGCTAGGTTCTTAACTATAATACTGGCAAATGAGAAGCATCCATCTACTTATACTGTAAAACCACTTATGTGATAGGCAGGGTGTGTGTAGATACATGCACCACAATGTTATACAGGAAGCCACTCCCAGGTGTCTGTGTCTGACATGTGTCTCTGCAGGATATATGTGCTGCCCTTTTGTTCTGGACAAAGATGGAGTCAGTGCCGCCGTCATAAGCGCAGAGCTGGCTAGCTTTCTTGCAACCAAAAATTTGTCTCTGTCTCAGCAGCTAAAGGCCATCTATGTTGAGTAAGTTTCTATTGATAATTGAAGTAATATAATTTGATTAGTTTCATGTGTACAATGTAATGATTCAATATGTGTATATATTGGGACATGGTTGCCACAATAAATCATTAACATACATTGCCACAGGTGGCAATGTATTTTAAGTGTATTATGTTTTTGCGTATGAGATGCTAATATTCTTTCCAGTGCTCTGACTTTAGTTATGAATTCTATTTCTTAAGAAAACGAAATAAGAGATTATCTTTTCCTTTTGATACTTACCATTTGAGATAGCACTAATCTTTTTTTTATTATTTTTTTTATTTTATTTTTATTATTATTAGTTAAGGTATTACAAATGTGTCCTCATCCCCCCCATTAACCCCCAACCCCCCCCCCCACACACACACTCATGCTCCCATCCCCCTGTTGTCCATGTCCATTGGTTTGGCTTATATACACGTATACAAGTCCTTCTGTTGATCTCTTCCCCTTACCCCCGCCCTCCCCTACTTTCCTTCTGGGGATTGATAGCCTGATCGCTGTTTCTCTGTCTTTGGGTCTGTCCCTTTTCATCAGTCTATGTTGTTCTCTATAATCCACAAATGAGTGAGATCATGTGGTATTTATCTTTCTCTGACTGGCTTATTTCACTTAGCATAATGCTCTCCGGTTCCATCCATGCTGTTGCAAAAGGCAAGAGTCCCTTTTTTTTTTACCGCAGCGTAGTATTCCATTGTGTATATGTACCACAGTTTTCTAATCCACTCATCTGCTGATGGGCACTTAGGCTGTTCCCAAATCTTAGCTATGGTGAATTGTGCGATAGCACTAATCTTTACTAAATGCGAACATGACACAGAATGTGATTTTAAGTGCCTGATGCCAAAAAAGATTAAATGTGTTCATGAAACGTCTATTTAGTCTTTATAGCAATTTCTCAACTCTTGCCTTTCTGATGCAAAAGCAGGCAGACACACAGTACATAATGCAATGGGCGCGGTATGGCTCTTCCAGTATAATTTTACTTACAAATATAGCCTGAAGGCAAGGTAGCAGCTTGGTGAGCCCTCGGGTAAATTGTTGTACCTCCTTTTTAATGCTAAATGATTGCTTTGAAGCTAGTCATGGTCATTTGTCTCATTACTAATTTGAGAATGTGCTGGTTGGTGCCCGTTCTGTATGCAGAATTATTTGTTCCTCATTTTGCATGTATTTGTATTTGTTTTGATAGGTATGGCTACCATATTACCAAAGCTTCATATTTTATCTGCCATGATCAAGGAACCATTAAGAAATTATTTGAGAACCTTAGAAACTATGATGGGAAGAATAATTATCCGAAAACTTGTGGCAGATTTGAGATTTCTGGCATTAGGGACCTTACCACTGGTTATGATGATGGCCAGCCTGACAAAAAAGCGGTAAGTCACATCCACTTTCATCAAACTCTTGTCTGTTAGTGATTTCAGAGAGGAAGGGAGAGGGAGAGAGAGATAGAAACATCAAGGATGAGAGACAATCATTGATTGGCTTGCCTCCTGCACACCCCCTACTGGTGACAGAGCCCACAACCTGGGCATGTGCCCTGACTGGGAATTGAACTGTGACCTCCTGGGTCTTAGGTCGACACTCAGCCACGGAGCCACACCAGCCGGGCAATACACCATATATTACTAAGAGATAAATAGTATTAAGAGTTACAGTGAAACATGGCAGATCCAACCACTGCCATCTCATTGTCATGCATCGACAACCACATTCCCTCTCAGTTTTTTCTCCTGGACTTTACCAACAGGTTTCTAAATACCGTGCTTATGTGGTGATGTTTTGAATTATCAGTGTTAGACTCTACTAATTTTCTGTTATGGAGATAAGGATTTAGTTCTTACACTTCCAGCATTCACCATTCCCCTTCCTCCCTGTCCTCACAATACATTTATACCATAACTTAGGGTGACATGAGATTCTGTGCTTGTATTAATATGGCAGAGGGTGAGCATCCGAGAGGGTCTAACAGCCACTTTCAAATACCATCTTGCCTTTCCCCCGCCCTTTGCAGTACCTGGTGCCTCAGGTAGTGAGTTTGGCAGGTTTTGCAGAACACCTTGACTGGGTTCTCGTCTGTCGCCTGCAGTGCTCAGCTGTCACCCCATGTTCCGGGGCAGGTCTGCTCCTCCATCTGTTTTCTGACTTCCCAGATTGGCAGGCAACCCCATCTACTGCGGTTCCCTTCCTTCCTCTTTGCCCTTGTGTTTGTTTTGTTTCTCATACTCCTGTCATTTTAGTGAATACATCCAGTTATGAATACATCTGCCAGAAGCTTTATTTTCTTTTAAGTCTGTCCATAGACATTTTTGCAAAGTTAAGTAAGGTCTAGTATTGTTTTTATTTTATTTTTTTTGTAATGCATCATTAATCTATTTAAATCAATTTCTTGTGAAATTATATATTTCAATTTTAGTAAAGCTTTAATCGTTTTCATGAGTAGAACGGAAGAGGTAAAAAGCCTACAAAATTTACTTAAATTTCACACATTTCCTTTTTATTATTATCTAGTGTGTCATTTGTATGGAGTGCATTTTCAGATTTTCTCCACAATGTTCTTCTTCCTGAACCAATATAGATATTTGGCATTTATTTTCTTGCCTATCTAGAGGAAACTATTATTTAGGCCAGAAGAGTTTCTGTTACTATATACATTCAGAATGTGTATAATTCATTCCTAGGTTCTCCCTACTAGTAAAAGCAGCCAAATGATCACCTTTACCTTTGCGAATGGATGCGTGGCCACCATGCGGACCAGCGGGACAGAGCCCAAAATCAAGTACTATGCGGAACTCTGTGCCCCGCCTGGAAACAGGTAAGATGTGGATGGTTTTCAGTCCCTAAACTTCCTAGTTGGTTCTGTTTATATGCTGAGTAAAACATTTCCTCCACAGTATGTCGTTTAACTGGGAAGCTTGTTCCAGAACCTACAGCAAATGCTGTGATATTAACAGCTGCTTGGAGCATCCAGGGACACGAGTGTTCCCTTCAAGCTTAACTACATCTCTTTCTCCCCCAACTTTTCTTTGTATGAGAAAAATGTCATTCCTAATTTCAGTAATATTATTTCCTCTTTCTACTACTATTTTTTTAAATATATTTTTATTGATTTCAGAGAGGAAGGGAGAGGGAGAGGGAGATAGAAACATCAGTGATGAGAGAGAATCATTGATTGGCTGCCTCCTGCACATCCCCTACTGGGGATCGAGCCTGCAACCCAGGCATGTGCCCTTGACCAGAATCGAACCTGGGACCCTTTGGTCCTCAGGCCAACACTCTATCCACTGAGCCAAACCAGCTAGGGCTCTAGTACCTTTTATATGAGGTAAGCACCAATGAGTTTTCCTTTTTTTCTGCATGTGTCTGATACAATAAAGTAAAATCATTGCACATGCATTCAGCACATATTTTGGGCACCTGTTTGGTTGCATTGGGCTATGCTGGGTCCCAGGATAAAGAGTCAATGTCAGAAAGAGCCCTTGCCACCGAAGGACTGATGGTCTGGCAGCTTCAGGGTCGTGCCTCCGTGAGTATGGGAAAGGGCTGGAGTTGGTCACTTTTCAACTGTAACATTTTGAACTTTAACAGCTGTGGTGTATGTCATTAGCATGTGCAAATGTGCTCTTGCAAACTACTTAACCCACAGTTAACTAGCTCTTCTCTATTAGATTACAGTTAAGAATCAGGGGGAAAAATTTAAGGTGAAATCAACTCTGTCCAATAGAAATAAAATGTGAGCCACATATGCAAATTTAAATGTTCCATTAGTGAATAGAAACAGGTGAAATTAATTTTAATAATACATTTGATTTAACTTAGTCTATTTAAATAGTGTCGTTACAATATGTAATCCATGCTAAAAGTTATTGAGATATTTTACATTTTTGTCACGCAAAGTCTTCACAATCCATTTAGTATCTTACAATTTGCCATGTATCTCAATTCAAATGCCAAACTTTTTTTGGAAATACTATAACTGTATTTAGATCTCATAAAATTTACAGTAGAAAACATAGAATTTGATACCCCAGTTATTCCAAACATACTTAAGTTTTCCAACAGCCAAACCAAGTGTCAATTTTTAAATTTGAATTTCAATCAATCGGACTTAAATGAAATTTAAAAATCAGTTTCTTGGTTGTACGAGGCATATTTCAAATGCTTGACAGCCACGTGTGGCTAATGGCTACTGTAGTAGACGGCAGGAGACTTGGTGGTTGTTACAACATGTATTCCAAAGCTTTGCTTGTAGAAAGGTTTTTCTGAGTTTGTGAATCAGATTTGCCCCATGTGAAAGTGGGAGGAGAGGAACACTGCTGAGCATCTTAAATTGGCAAGCCAATAGCAGATTAAAATACAGCAAATTAGGAGTGGGTGAGGAAACAATTGTTAGGGTTAGACTTCCCTTAGACAGGCAAAGTGAGTGCTGATAGCAAAGCAAGAAATACTGAAGCAAAACAAAACTAGAAACATGGAAACAAGAACTCAGAGAGTTTAAGCGAAATAGTATTCTGCTCCCAGTGGGCCCTGTATCTTCTGAGTAAGAGCTGCCGAACAGCTATCAGAGTCGTGATTCTAGTTCTTAACCATCAAGGTACTCAATCACATGGATCTATGAAGTCATGGGACTGTAATAGATTTGCTACAGATTCTCATTAAAACCTTCTTGTGCTTAAAGGGCAAAAACTCAGCTATGAAGCAACTTAAACATAAAACTGCTCATTTTCTGAGCACTTTGCATTACCAGTGTTTTATGGAATACTAGAGGCCCAGTGCATGAAATTCATGCACGGGGTGGGGGCTCCCCTCAACCCAGCCTGCACCCTCTCCAATCTGGGACCCCTTGGGAGATGTCCGACTGCCGGTTTATGCCTGATCCCGGGGATTGGACCTAAACTGGCAATCAGACATCCCTCTCAAGTCCTGGACTGCTGGCTCCTAATCGCTCACTGCCTGCCTGCCTTGTTGCCCCTCACTGCCTCTGCGTGCCAGCCTGGTCTCTCCTAACTGCACCCCACTTCCGGCCTGGTCGCCCCTCACGGCCCCCCCGCCGGCCTTGTCGCCCCATGCAGCCTGCTGTTCAGTTGTTTGGTCGTCCCTCACTAACCCCCCTGCTGGCCTGGTTGTAGGCAGCCATCTTGTGAGGACATGAGGGTTAATTTGCATATTACCTCTTTATTATGTAGAATTGTGCAAGTATTGGTGTTTCCATGTATGTTAAATAACAAGCTGTTTGCTACTACATCAAATATGATTTTTCCATTGGCTTCTTTGTAATTCTCATTCTCACTTAGTGTTTGTATATTTCTGTATCTTATTCTTTTTTTGGGGGGGGGGGGGGAATAGACGTTAGACCAATTTAAAGATGTTTTCTATAGATATTTGTCTATATTTGTCTTTTCCTTTTCATTATCCTGTGAAAAATGTGCCTAATATTCCAGAAAACTTTGCTTTAAAATAACAGTACTATTTAATGTTTAAGGGTCTGTGGTATTTACATTTTTCACATGGCTTACTGAGTGGACTTAAATTCAAATACTGATTTATAAATTGCTGAAAACACTTAGAAAAAGTGTGCTTTTATTATATGCATTGAAATGTTGCTTGCTTTCATTAGATGGGTCATTAAGCACTAAGTCAGCTATGGCTATGCTGTCGGGGCTCAAGCCAGGCACCAGCATACCTACTGTACAACAGCAGTAAAACCATGGCTAAGGTTTCCTTATTTTCTGATAACCTAAAATATTACTAATATAGTCATATCATGAATTTCACTTATTCATAGAATTTCATGACCTACTAATTTCTTAAAATATGAAATCCTTTTCTGGTATAAGTTCTGCTTTTTAAAAAATATTTTGTTGGGGTAGATGTCTTTAGTTTTTATTTTGGAAAATTTGAAACCTATAGAAATGTTGAAATAATAATGTAGAGAATATTACATACCCTTGCTTAGACCAGGACTTGGCAAGCTTTTCCTATAAAGAGCTAGATAGTAAATATTTTAGGGTTTGCAGGTCCTATGGTTTCTGCCACAACTACTGGGTCTACTGTCGTAGCTAGAAAACAGCCATAGACATGAAGGAACGGGTGTGGCAATGTTTCAGTAAAATTTACGCAAACACACCATAAAGCCCTGGTTTGCCTACCTCAACCTAGAATTAGCAATTGCTAACATTTTATGATATTTGCTCTCTCTCACTATATACATTATATTTTTGGTTGTTGTCTATTTTTCCCCTGAGCCATTTAAAAGTAAGTCATAGACTTTAATATGCATTCCTAAGAACAAAGACTTTCCTTACTAGCTAAGGTTTAGATAATAATTATATCAGGGAGAGTTCTAACAGAAACAAGACCAGTTGGAGCTATAAAGATACATAGCTCTCTGTAGACTACAGATATATATATGTCTGTATGTCCATATGTAGTAAATTCACTGTTGAGTTTTAGGTATATTGTTGAAAAAACACACACAGTGATTAGTTATGTGCCTTCCTGAGGATTGCTTTTTTCTTCAAAGCACACTTATGGGGAAGGAAAAAAAAGACCTGCATGATTCATATGTACTTATGAAGCATAATTACTTTATGTGTTACCAACAGGGATAAAAATAATTATAATGACAGCTTGCATTTATTGAGGTTTTGGGGCCAGATTCTATGCTAATTGCTTTCTATAATTTGTCTCAATCTACACAGCAACTCTCTTGGGCAGGTACAGTCTTTATCCCAATTTTACAAATGAGGAATCTGGGCCTTCCAAAGGCTGAGCCTTCCCCGGGGCACACCCTAGTAACCAGTAGAGCCAGAATTAACGCCTGTAACAAGATGGGTTGTGTTAGTTGTACTCTTAGCTTGCACAATGTAAAAATGATCTTAAGTGACAAGGATTGCCATCTCCATTAAAATAAAGTTTGTAGCTCTGACCAGTTTGGCTCATTGGATAGAGCATCGGCCTGCAGACTGAAGGGTCCCAGGTTCGATTCCGGTCAAGGGCATGTACCTTGGTTGCGGGCACATCCCCAGTAGGGGGTGTGCAGGAAGCAGCTGATCAATGTTTCTAACTCTATCCTTCTTTCTTCCTCTCTGTAAAAAAGTCAATAAAATATATTTTAAAAAGTTTGTATACTGGTATGTGAAAGATGGTTAAGTATGAAGTAATGAAATTTTGAATTGAAGGATTTAGCTTTTTTAAGTAGCTTTCTGGGTTAAAGTTCTCATAGTAACTCATACTGTGCTAGTCGCCTGACACTTATATGAGCTGCTGGAAACTTGTCTAATTCCAAGTCTGGTTTATCTGTCATCTGCCTTCCAATCGTTTACATGTGAATGAGTGTTTTCCACCTGCTTAAAAACTGGATTTCCTTAGCGGAATCTTGCTCCCTAGATTAGAGTTTATATTTTAGTTGTGGCCCTTTGTTCTGGAGGAAAAATAATGAAGATAAACCCCAGGGTCTAAGTTCCTGGTGCATGACTAGCAGGCCCGCTAGGAGGTTCCCTGGCCTGTCTGGTCTAGGAAGGCCTTACAGCCACACCTGCCGCTTAGCTTCCAGAAGTTGTGTGGAAACAGGGTCAGGAACGTTCTTGTCCTGGGAGACCTAGGGCATAACAGCTGTGGCTTGTAACAGTTCAGCAGGACTCAGCAGAACAACTGGAGTCATGAAGTTTTCTCTGCGATGTTAGGCACAAACATTGCAGAACTTTAGGGATGTGAGGGCAAACATTGTGTTTCTTAAACATTCTTTTGAAGACTAGAAAGGGGTGGTTTTTGTTTATGGTTGAGACTTTGGGAAAGCCTTTGGGGAAAATAACTGATATTGTCTCATGGGATTTTTTGTTGTTAACAGAGGCTAGGCACCCTGGACTTCTGTTTTGTCTGATTTATTAGTAGCCCTCCTCTGAAGGTTACATGTCAGTTGTACTTGGTCACAGTGGGGAGAATTTAAATATGCTTTGGGCCCTGGCTGTTTTGGCTCAGTGGATAGAGTGTCGCCTGTGGGACTAAAGGGTCCCAGGTTTGATTCTGGTCAGGGCACGTGCCTGGGTTGTGGTCTCGATCCCCAGTAGGGGGCGTGCAGGAGGCAGTAGATCAATGATTCTCTCTCATCATTGATGTTTCTATCTCTCTCTCCCTCTCCCTTCCGCTCTGAAATCAATAAAAATGTATTTAAAAAATAAAATATGCTTTGTGAAAATCCACTGATCTAGAATTTCCCCCCTTATTTTGCAGTGATCCTGAGCAGCTGAAGAAAGAACTAAATGAACTAGTTACTGCTATTGAAGAACATTTTTTCCAGCCACAAAAGTATAACCTGCAGGCAAAAGCAGAGTGAAATATTCCTGCCTTGGCCACAATTGCATTTACCTACATTAAGCTGAACTTGATTTCTTTATTCTTTTTTTTTTAATAAATCTTTATTGTTCAGATTATTACAGTTGTTTCTCTTTTCCCCCCCATAGCTCCCCTCCACCTGGTTCCCATCCCACCCCCTGTCCTTACCCCCCCCCCCACTGTCCTCGTCCATAGGTGTACGATTTTTGTCCAGTCTCTTCCAGCACCCCCCACACCCCCTTCCACCCGAGAATTATCAGTCCACTCCCTTTCTATGCCCCTGATTCTATTCTATTCACCAGTTTATTCGGTTCATCAGATTTTTTTATTCATTTGTTTTTAGATTCATTTGTTAATAGATATGTATTTGTTGTCACTTTGTTGTTCATAATTTTTATCTTTACCTTTTTCTTCTTCCTCTTCTTAAAGAATACCCTTCAGCATTTCATGTAATACTGATTTGGCAGTGATGAAGTCCTTTAGCTTTTTCTTGTCTGTGAAGCTCTTTATCTGACCTTCAATTCTGAATGATAGCTTTGCTGGATAAAGTAATCTTGGTTGTAGGTTCTTGCTATTCATCACTTAATATATTTCTTGCCACTCCCTTCTGGCCTGCATGGTTTCTCTTGAGAAATCAGCTGACAGTCGTATGGGTACTCCCTTGTAGGTAACTATTTTTCTCTTGCTGCTTTTAATATTCTCTCTTTGTCTTTTGCCCTTGGCATTTTAATTATGATGTGTCTTGGTGTGGTCCTCTTTGGATTCCTTTTGTATGGAGTTCTCTGCGCTTCCTGGACTTGGAAGTCTATTTCTTTCACCAGGTAGGGGAAGTTTTCTATCATTATTTCTTCAAATAGGTTTTCAATATCTTGCTCTCTCTCTCTTCTTCTGGAACCCCTATAATTCTGATGTTGGTATGCTTGAAGTTGTCCCAGAGGCTCCTTGCACTATCTTCATATTTTTGTATTCTTTTTTCCTTTTGCTTTTCCGGTTGGGTGTTTTTTGCTTCTTTATATTTCAAATCTTTGACTTGATTCTTGACTCTAGTCTGCTGTTGGATCTCTGTATATTATTCTTTATTTCAGTCAGTGTATGCTTAATTTCTAATTGGTCCTTTTTCATATCCTTGAGGATCTCACTAAATTTCTCAGAGGTTTCTAGAAGATTCTTGAGTAACCTTATAACTATGGTTTTGAACTCTATATCCAGTAGTTTGCTTTCCTCCATTTCTGTCATTTGTGACCTGTTTCTTTGTCTCCGCATTTTGGCTGCTTCCCTGTGTTGATAGAGTGGCTTTGTGTGCTAGGTGTCCTATAGGGCCCAGTGGCTCAGCCTCCCTAATTACCTGAGGTGGACACTCTTGGTGCACTCCTTTGTGGGCTGTGTGCATAGTCTTGTTGTAATTAAGCCTTGATTGCTGTTGGTATCCCTGGGAGGAATTGACATCCAGGTTATTTGGCTGTGAGGACCAGTTGTGTCTACAATGGGAGAACTTCTGTGCTCAAGACACCCTTATGGGGCAGGACTTGCTTCAGTGGGGCTCTGGCGCTCACTGAGTCTTCCCCCTGAGTGTGTCTCTTATGGATGTGAAGAGTTGTAATCTGGATGGTCTCACTCTGACCACTGGGTGGACTGGCTCTTGGATCTCCAAGGAGGTGCAAAGTCAGCCACTGCCTGAGGCCACCCAGCAGGAGCTATAGAGAGATCTGCAGATTCTTCCTCTTTGGGGTTTGGAGGTTCCCAGATGAGGAACAGCTGTGAAGTAATGCAGGCTGCTGATGAGCCTTAGGCCTTCATTTGGAAGCTCTGGGGTTCTCTGACCCAGCTACAGTTTGACAGTTTTTAGGGGGAGAAAGGCCAGGCCATTCGTATGCAAAAGCCTCTGCACACAGCTTGGGTGAGGTTGTAAATTGGGTGGGGCAGGGTCTTAGGGAATAACCAGGGCGGAGCAAACCTCAGTGGCTGCCAGTCTGCTCTGCCTCAGAAAGGTCCCGGCATCTGTGTCCTGCAGCCCCGTGCAGGAACAGTGAACACTGCAAGCACCTCTGCGAGAAAGCCACCCTCACGTTCTGGCCCGATGCCAGGCAGTACAGCTTCTCTTTGTATGAGTCTGGGTCCCCAAATTGTTGCCCAGAACTGGAGTTCAGAGCAGTTGGGTGCTTGTATCTCCCTCCCAATTGAAAAAGACAACCGTGTACCCAGCTGCCAGCCCCTTTTGTGCGCCTCCGTACCTCCACACTTCCACACCTCTGCACCTCTTACCTATTCAATGTGCTTTTCTCTTCTAGTTGTAGAATTTCCACTCAGTCAGCCTTCCCGTGGTTCTGGATGATATTCATTTTGTCTTTTGGTTGTAGTTTTAATGTGGTTGTGCATGGCAGCAAGTTCAGGTGTTTACCTATGCCGCCATCTTGGTTGTCCCTGAACTTGATTTCTTAACCATCATTCATAAGGGCCAAGGGATTTAAACTGGCACTACAAGTATTCATATTTTTTTATAGGCCTACATTCCTCACTGTCTTATGTTGGATCTTTAACATAAATAAAGAAGAGATAGGTAAACCTAACACACCAACATTCCTATTAAAAGGTTAAGACTCGGCATTATCAGAATTTTAAAAAATAAAGATTTAAAAAATATAATGAATATGCTTTAATTATAGTAAACAAATATATGTTTTCTCTATAATTCTTTTTATAAATAATTGAAATAACCAGGAAGCCCTTACAATTAGGTAATTCTGGGCTGTCATGTGTAAGATGCCCACATTTTACATACGTAGGCAGACCTCGTCTTATTGTGTGTCACTTCATTGAGCTTTTTAACAAACTGAACGCAAAAGATTACGACTCGCTTTATTAAGATACTTTATTACGGGGAGTCTGGAACTGAACTCGAAATATCTCTGAGGTAGTCTGGTATATACACGGGGTGGGCAAAAGTAAGTTTACAGTTCTGTTCAAATGGAAAATAATACAATAATTAGTAAATAATAATACAAGAACAAACTGTCCGCATATTCACAACTGTATACTTATTTTTGCCCACCCCTGTGTATTTCTATCAATTGTTTATAAAGTAAAATAAATGAACAGATCAAATGTATTTATGTTTAGGCAAAATACAATTTACAGAAACCTGTGAAAAGGAGCAAAAGATACTTTTAAAAAAAGATAAGTTGTTTTGTTTTGTTTTTTAACCTAAATCCTTTTAGTTCTAATAATATGCTGTTATACATTGTACATGTGCTAGGGAAAGAACAGCTTAACCATTTTTGTTCAATGCATTACAATTCATTTTATCTCTTTAAATCTTGAATCAAACAATTGGTTATTTGAAACTTGCAAAGTACTTTATTGTACAACTTTTTACTCCAGCACAGTTTAATTCTTGTTCCTGAGGCAGCAAGGATGATAAATAACTATTTACCTGACTCTGAATTTTTTTTTTTTTTGCCTTGTTCATACATAATCAAAAATCTAAAACCAGAATTTTTGTATAATAGATTTTCTTTTCCAGGTTTATTATTTTAGTCTGTGCCTTCTACCATCCTCATAACTGCTGGCCTTATAACCTTCCGGAATGATTCCCCTTGAGTGAGTGTTCCTGAGCTAGGACCACGCTGTTTTTTCTTTACTTCAAGTATTTTAGGTGATTTTAAAAGCAAATGATCACCCATTATTATTCTTAATTGTTAACCTAAATGGTTATGAACAGTTTCAGAACAATGAGAAATACAATACCATTGACAATCAATTTTCTAAAGGAAAAAATGTTCTAATATCTTAATGATACATAGCTTGTGCCCTACCAGAACTCTTAAATCCACAATATTCAATGTAATCTATCAGATGCTTCATTGTAGAAGCTATATTTATTTTTGTGTTATAATGTTTTCAAGTCTCAGACTGTACACTGGAAAATAAGAAATGGTAGATCTGCGTCCTTGCGGTTTTTTGGACGTGTAAACTATACCTCATCACAGAGTCTATTTCTGAAAATACAGAAGCAATTGAGATCCAATTCTGCTGTAATGGAGCTCCCAGTCTAATTGAAGGGCTAATAAAGAACTGTCATTCTCACAGATTCTGTAGTAGAGTTATTTGCAAAGCACGCAGAGGTCAGAAGTGTGTGAGGGAGAGTCATTCTGCACAGACAGCCTCACAAAAAAAAGATGAATGAGCTGTTTCGCCTTTGGAGGGTGAGCAGCAGCTGAAGGTGGAGTAGAAAGTCCTAGGCACAGAGCACAGCAGTATCGAAAGTGTAGAGATGCTGGGATGTATGTGCATTTTGGGTGGATGGTTGTGGGAAAGCAGATCCCAGCTGTAAACCTCAGCACATAGCCTCACTTCTCTGCCACTCACATGAGCAGACGATCAGTTGAATCTAGAAGAGATTTCCCCAACTCTATTATTTCTCACCTGTATTTCCAAGAAATAGCACACCGTGGGTGCTCACTGAGTATTTCTTGACTTTTTGTTATGGGATGCAGGGTAGAATAGTTTGTGGTGCATAAAGCTTGCAGCATAATCTGGGTTCTCATCTTGGTCTGCTGTGAGTCAGCTCTGTGACCTTGGACTTCTCCATCTGCATTTCCAATTTTGCTATATGTTTATAAACTTTTTTTAGGGCAGTTCTAGGTTCACAGCAAAATTGAGAGGAAGGTACAGAAATATCCCATATAACTCCTGCCCCTACACTGCATAACCTCCCCCATTATCAGCATCCCCCACCAGAGTGGTGCATCCATTACTATTGATGAACTACCTACACTGACACATCGTCACCTAAACTGCAGAGACAATTAAAAGCTCATTGGTTGCCAGGGGTTAGCAGGGAGAAAGGAATGAATAAGCAGAGCAGAGAGGATTTTGGGGGCAATAAAACAAAATTCTCTATATGATAGTACAATAGTGAATGCATGTCATTACACCTTTGTCCAAACCCATGGAATGCACACCAAGAGTGAACCCTAATGTAAACTATGGACTTTGGGTGATAATTCTGTCATTTTTAAAATGTAGAGATTTTACTAAATGTTCTCTGAGGTCATTTCATGCTGCAGGTCTTTAAATTATGTGGAAATCCAGTGAGGACACTATCAGCAGCAGTAAATCACTGGCAGTTCTCGTTGACAGAAGCTTAGCTAGCCCTCTGAGATGGGGGCAAACACTTTGTACCAAACAGCAGCCCCGAGCTCATATCCTGCCTTGCCTTGCAGTCTGAAGGGGGGTGGGCGCTGCGATTGGGGACAAGCAGGGCCACGTGACGTGCAGATGCCTGGGAACATGTTTCGCAGAGGAGTCAGGCAGTGATCAGGGGCAAGTGCTGTGCTGGCAGCCCCGTGTGCATTCTCATGGCTGATCTTCCTTGGGGAAGATCTTCCAATTTGAGTGTGGAGCTGGCAACCCATTTCCTCTTGCTGCCTAGAAGGAACAAATCCCAAGTGAAGTCCCAGAGACTGACTTGGAGGAGGAAATGCAGGCCAGCTGTCTATTGTTGTGTTTTTCTTTGTGGTTTATGAAATAACAGCTGTTCCTCGTTTCTTTAAGAAACACTGGAAGTGCCTCTCATTTATCTCATTGATTTACCTCAAACATAATGCTGTTATAGGAAAGTATTGTTATTTCATGATATTTGTAACTCATGTGGTTTTAAAAAGTGTTTTATGTGACGAATCAAATGCATATGTCCTCCTTTGAAGGGGTTTTGAAAAAAAAAAGGCATCTAACTCATATTCTCTGCATCCAAGAAGACCAAGTCCTCAGAGCTATTTGTGTGTTGGTTCATATGTTCACTGACTGAATCCTGTTTGAACATTGCTGTGAGCTAGGCACTTTCCTGGATGCTGGTAATAAACGTGCAGCCTGATGTCAAACTTAGTCTGTCTAGCAAGGGAAGTTCACCTGTGCACAGATCATTGCTGCACTGAAGATGTGTATTCCAACTGTGGGCCAGCAGTTCTGTGAAGCTCCCTGAGCCTTTTTTCCAGACATCAAGTTCAAATTCCTCACATTTTTGTTTAAAACAATTTGACTCTGGGAGGCTATTTGCGTGTCATTTCCCTGCATCATCCTTTTGTTCCTTTTATCCTACATAATAAAAGCCTAATATGCCAAGTGTCTGGTTGTCCAGTCGGCCATTCGACCAATCAAAGCGTTATCTACATATATGTAATAGAGAAATATGCTAATTAACTGGGACTCCATAATGGGTCGACGGGACAGGAGGAGGTTATGCACACAGTGTTGGGGGCAGGGCGGCAGGGCCTCCATGTGTCTGCGCTGGGGGAGGGCCTGATCAGTAGCGGCCACTTGGCTGCTTCAAGGACCAGAGAGGAAGGCAGGGCCGGACCGGCGACTCGAGGGTGGGCAGCGCCGCGCAATTTCGAATTGCGCACTGGGCTCCTAGTATGCTAATGATATGCTAAGGGTGCTCAACTGCTAGCTATGATGTGCACAGACCGACCACCAGGGGGCAGACAGTCAACTGTTTAACCAGTAGGTATGACATGCACTGACCACCAGGGGACAGATGCTCCAGCCAGTAGTCTGCTAGGGTCCAGCCAATTGTGACTGAGCAAGAAGGGCGGAACGTGCCCTGGAGCCCTCCCACGGCCCCTCCCCGGCTGGCCAACCTCCTGCATCCCTCCCTATTGTGCACCAGTGGGGTCCCTCGGCCTGGCTTGCACCCTCTCGCAATCCAGGACCCCTCGGGGGATGTCAGAGAGCTGGTTTTGGCCCAATGGTGGAATGACCGGTTGCTATGACGTGTACTGACCACCAGGGGGCAGATGCTCAATGCAGGAGCTGCTCGCAGTGGTCAGTGCACTCCCACAGGGGGAGCGCTGCTCAGCCAGAAGCCAGACTCATGGCTGACAAGCACAGCAGTGGTGGCGGGAGCCTCTTCCGCTTCCGCAGCAGTGCTAAGGATGTCCAACTGCCGGCTTAGGCCCGCTCCCCACTGTCAGTCAGACATCCCCCGAGGGCGCCTTGACTGCAAGAGGATGCAGGCCAGGCTGAGGGACAATTCCCTCCCGAGTGCATAAATTTTGTGCACCAGGCCTCTAGTACATACATATCTATATATATAAAAGGCTAATATGCTTGGTGTCCATCCAACTGGTAGCTATGATGTGCACTGACCACCAGGGGGCAGATGCTCAACACAGGAGCTGCCGAGCTGCAGTGATTTGGCAGCGGCAGTTCTTGGGTGATACACCCCGAAACCAGAGAGGAGGGAGCCCAATTCCTCATGGGGCAGCACAATTCCACCTTTGGCTGTGAGTTATGTTGTTGCTGGGGCACTGTCGGCCCTGAATCTGGTTTACTGCAACCTTGCATTTGCATTTCACACCCTGTATGACAGCAACTTTGCAGAGTGCCCTCTCACACTCCAGGACCCCTCGGGGGATGTCGGAGAGCCGGTTTTGGCCCAATCCCCACAGGTCAGGCTGAGGGACCCCACCTGCCGGGGGGACCCTGCTCACTCCGCAGATGCCCTTCGAGCCACGGTGCCACCCCAGGTGCAGCCAGCTGGGGAGGGACCGTGGGAGGTTGGCCCCAGGGCATGTCCAGTCTGTCTGGCCCAGTCCTGCTCTGCCAGCAACCTTATAATTAATTTCTTTTCAATGTGCATGAATCCATGCACCAGGGCACTAGTATGCTTATAATAGGGTAATATGCAAATTGGTTGGGACGCTGTCACAGAACGACCAATCGGCAGGCTGCACGCATTTCAGGCACAGGTGGGCGGGGACTTGCAGTGTCGGGGACAGGGGCAAGGACTTGTGCTTCCCAGGACATGACACTGCCTCCCAGCCCACAGCCTGGCCGGGGATGTGAGGCTGTCTCATTGGCTCCTCATGTGAAACGTGAGCTCGGATCCTCATTCTTATTCAGTACAGTGGAGTGTGGGAATTGGTTTACAGGATCCAGTCCCACTTGGGGAAATGTTACTACAGTCTGAGAGTAGATGTAAAACGGGGATATTTATTCGCTCACAGGCTTGCTGTAGAACAGACAGAGTCACCATCCTCACAGAATTCAGGATGCCCCACTTGCAAACCTAGAATGAAAAGTCAGCAACACCCCACATGGCCAAGAACTAGAAACTGCCCTTTGAAATGAGCATATGCAACAGAACTGTGAGTCCCGGGACGGTGAAGAGGAAAGCTGTCCTTGGGTTAATTTAAGAGTTTAAGGTGTAAAACTGGCATCAGAAAGTAGTGGCATAACACCGAGGCCATGCAGTCATGTGGCAACACTGAGATCATGGGACCTTGGGACAAGTGGTTTCTGACGCTGTGGGAACCCCTGCCCCCACCCTGACCTCTGGGTGCCTGTTACAGAAGACCACGTGCACAGGGTGAGGGCTCTGGGCCTGTGGTGGCAGGGTTAGGGGACAGAGGACCTCCTCCTATAAAATCTCCCCCAGCCTGTGCAGCATCAGGCTGTGTGGCGTGCGCCCGCTGATGGCGTCACCAGGTGACGTCACCTAGAGGGACTGCTCAGGCGGTTTCCCTGAAGAGGGGTGTGCACCCAGCTCAGAGGCAAGGAGGTACTGGCTTAGGGGCCACGTGACTCCCCACAGCCCCTGCAGTGCGGCCAGAGCTGAAGCTGCAGGTCCATCTGTCTGTCACAGGGCCTGGACAGTGCGGTGGCCCCAGCGCTGGTGGCAAGTGCTGGGTGCCTGAATCCGGGGAGCTGCCCAGACCCACGGGTCTTCCCAGCTAGACCGTTCCCCTCCTGCACCTCTCACCAAACCAGGGTCTGACCCTCATCCTACACCCCAGACCCCAGGGGCCCAACCTACCAAATGGTGACCTTTGACCGCATGCCCTCACCCTAACATTTCAGTCTCAGAACCTAACACCTCCCTTAACCCCCTCACCTCTGATCTAACCTTTAACAGGAGCCATTGCCAACCACATCTGGTCCAGCACCACTCCCCCCCTTTTAGCCCCCCACCTTCCTCCATGGAAGCTGCTATTGCTTCCCGCGAACTCAAAAGAAATAGGATTAATCAAAGAAGAATATGTCCGAGCAAAGACCTTGAACTAAAGAAGAAATATAGTAACTAATATACATGAGAAAAGTTAACTTCAAAGGTAATCAAGTAATTGCAAAGGGAAGATACCTGGAACATTTAAAAAATCACAATATTCAGTACTGGAGAGGGTGTGATGAAACAGACACCTGATAGCATTGCTCCAGAGCATAGGGGACAGTATTTCTGGAGACAGTTTGACAGGATGTAGCAAATATTCAGGCTCCTGGGCTGGATGATTACATTTCCAGGAATTTATCACACATAATAATCAAAAAGTTGGGCCAGATATCATCATCATAATAATAAAAGGCTAATATGCAAATGGTCATCATGCCATGACACCGTAAGGACTGAACAGCTGGACACTGCATACAAGGCAGGCACAGGTGAGTGGGGACTTGAAGCATTAGTGGGCGGGGACTTGCGCCAGCCCGGGATGTGAGGCTGCCTCCCCGCCCAGCACCAGGCCGGGGGATGTGAATAGCAATATTAAAAAATTTACTCTAATGAACTCCCTTTTAATGTGCACGAATTTCGTACACCGGGCCACTAGTTCTATATAATAAAAGAGAAACATGCAAATTAACCATCCCTCTGCTACGCTCAAGCCACACCCACAAGTCAATCAGGAGTGAGTATGCAAATTAACCCAACTAAGATGGCAGCGGCCATGGACCTGGAGCAGCAGGAGGCTTGGGTTGCCCCCGCCGATGGAGGAAGCCAAGCTTCCCGCCTGCCCTGGCCGGATCTGGGCTCCGCTCAAGGCTACAAAGTTTCAATTATAGAAGATAAATAAATCCCAGATACCTGCTTCCAGCCCAAAAGGAGATGCTGGGAGCTTGGGTCTCTGGGGGCATGGCCAGCCTGAAAACGGCCATCAGCCCCTCACCCAGGCTGGCCAGGCACCCCAGCGGGGACCCCCCCCCCACCCTGAAGGGGCTGTGGGCAGCCTGAAAATGGCCCCCAGCCCCTCACCCAGGCTGGCCACACCCCCATGAAGTGAGGGTCCCCACTGGGGGGCTTGACCAGCCTGCAAACAGCCATCAGCCCCTCACCCAGGCTGGCCAGGCACCCCAGCAGGCCCCCCACCCTGATCCAGGATACCCTTCAGGGCAAACCAGCCAGTCCCCATGTGTGCACGAGGCCTCTATCCTATATAATAAAAGGGTAATATGCAAATTGACCCTAACAGCAGAACAACTGGGAATGACTGGTCACTATGACACACACTGACCACCAGGGGGCAGACACTCAATGCAGGAGCTGCCCCCAGTGGTCAGTGCACTCCCACAGGGAGAGCTCTGCTCAGCCACATGCCAGGCTGATGGCTACCAGCACAGCGGTGGTGGCAGGAGCCTCTCCCGCCTCCTCAGCAGTGCTAAGGATGTCCGACTGCAGCTTAGGCCTAGTCCCCGCTGGCAAGTGGACATCCCCCAAGGTCTCCCGGGCTGCCAGAGGGATGTCTGACTTCCAGCTTAGGCCTGATTCCCCGGGGAGTGGGCCTAAGCCAGCAGGTGGACATCCTCTGAGGGGTCCCAGATTGTGAGAGCGCACAGGCCGGGCTGAGGGAACTCTCCCCCCACCCCCCGAGTGTGCAGATTTTTGTGCACCGGGCCTCTAATGTATATATAATTAATTTCAGAGAATTAGAAGTCCCTGACCAGGACTCAAACTGCAACCTCCTGGTTCATAGGATAACACTCAACCACTGAACCACATTGGCCCTTTGTTCCATTCTTGTGTAAGGGTTCAGAAGAAGCTTCCCCTAAATGTGCCACTTTGGTATGTGAATGATTTTGAGCTGAATAGGCAAGAGCCTGCAGGCTCATAAGAAACTTCTGTCCCCTTTACCCCTTCACTACCTAGAAGAATATGAGTTAGGGGCCTTGCCCATGATTAGAGATCACCAGAGATGACCTTTTCGGGCCTATCCATATGGCAGGGCTAACTACTAATTACTGAACATCTGCTCTTATTGTCCTGCAATGGCCCTCTGAAGCCCCAGGTGCTATACCTCAACCTAGGCTCAGAATGTCACGTGTACCTCATTTTCCCTGTCTCTGAACCTCTCTTGTATGCAGTGTCTCTGACTCCGTCAGGTATGTGGGGTTCCCACCTGTATCTATGAAATTAAATTTTATTGGTTTCTCTTGTTAATCTGGTTTATGTAGATTTAATTATTAGATCACTTGAAAGAATGTTGAAGGATAAAGGAAAGTTTCTTTCCCACACTTGTTACAAGCCTATCTGTGTAGAATAGGTCAACCATTGAAAAGAAGATATTATAGTCCTATGCTGACGAGAGTCAAAGTTTAAAATAACATCCCTTCTTCTGCAGACTTTGCCTTATAAGCAAAGTGCTGCGACTGCTCAGATTAAGTGAAGAGAGATGAGACCTTCAGTCCTGAATGCACGGTCACCAGGGTGGAGAGTAGTGTGGGACATGGTTGCTTTTGACCTGGCTCCCTTGTCTCGATCCTTGAAAATAAAATGTGAGACAGCTGTGGGCCCCCTTTCACTTGGGACCAGTGAAAACCACTCTGGTGTTTGGCTCAAACCTGGTGCAGAATGGAGCCCAACACAGACTGAAGAGCTAGCTCTACGTCTAAAGAGCTTTTGAAAGCATTTCAAAATAGCATTGTGCAACTTCCAAAGAGAAGGTGGGGCTGCAGTTTACAGAGATGACAGTCGCCTGATTGAGTCCTTAAAATCCATTGTTCTGAACCAGTTCACCTTCACTGGAAAAACCTGAGAAAATCTCCAGGTGGCTAGAGTGCAAAGTAGCTCCATGTCTGATAAATGTTCCTGTCCTTTAACAAAACAAAAGTAAACTGTAGATGGAGGCATGGGCTAATTATCTCCTTTGCTGGTTCAGCAGTCTTCTCCTTGTTTATTGTTTTCTTTCTGAATCGGTTCATTCCCTGAGTTGTAGTCATTGATTCTCTGCCCTCTGAAAGCTCCTCTCTGCTCATGACCGTGATGGTCCTAAGTGCAGGACTGCAGACTTCTCTGCCAAGTTCCAACCTATATTGCCACCTGCCTACTTGCCCTTTCCTACTCAGAGGGCCTCAAATTGCATTCAGTGCGGCTGGCCCCAAACAGTTTTCCCCATTCAGTTCCCAGCTGCCCTCCCTCCAATCTACTCTCCACCTCCAACCTCAAAACACCAGCCCAGAACCTTTGGTGATTTTAATGTTTGACATTCACCTGGTGTTTTTTTTTTTTTAAACATATGGAGAACTTCAAAAGTATACAAAGAATAATATAATGGACCTCCAAGTACCCATCAGCAGCTATAGTAGATTCATGCCCAATCTCACTTCATCTAAATAGCCCTCACTCTCTTGCTATAGGACATTTCCGAAGCAAACCCAGACCTGTGGTTACATCTGTAAATATTGTAGTATATCATATATACTCACCACTACTCAACATCATGGTAGTTATTAGACCTACCTTGTTATTTTGTGTGTTAATAACAAAGCACATATTAACCCCTTATTAGATATATTGTGTGTGAATGTTTTCTCCCATTGCATAGGTTGCCTTTCATTTGAAGCTTTTTAGTTTAATGTAGTCGTTTTTATATTTTTAGATGATTGAAAAAACGAACAATATTTCATGCTGTGTATAAATTTATGAAACTCAAATTTCAGTGTCCACATTCACTAGAACATGGCCATACTTATTTGTTTACATATTTATGGCTACTTTGCACTACAATGATAGAATTCAAAGTTTGAGGGCCCTGAATGGCCAGCAAAGGCTAAAATGTTTACTGAATGGGCCTTTATTAAAGGTTTGTTGACCCTGCATTAGAAGAGCATAAGGGTCCTGAGGACCAGACAATGTTCCCTATTTCTTTGATCACTTCAGTGTCTAGTGCAAGTCCATAGGAAGAACCAACAAGTCTCTGCTGGTTGAAAGACTGTACTAAGCCCTTTGTTGTACATGCCTGCCAGCTTGGGAACCTTAGTAAATATTACTTCTCCCTTAAGTTTTTCTCTAAGTTTTACTCAAGGACTCACATTCCTTTCCCTTGAATAATAGGAGAACTTCAGCTTACATTTTATATTTAGCAACAGGACAATGAGAAGAGGGCTGAATGTCTCTAGCTCAGCTTTACTGTTAAAGGAAATTGCTAAGTAATGAGGCAAGCTCCCACTACAATGCTGTTGCGCAATATGAGTTATCACCCAAGGGAAAAAATGACCAACAGGAGACCAGCCTAGAACACATTCTTTCTCTACGTGCCGACCGATGGAGCCTTGATTCAGTTCAAAGGATGCTCCTCCAAGCTAAAGGGTCAGAAAGTCCCAGCCAGAGCCCGGCGCTGCCACAGAACACCTTGCAACAAGGAAGTTTATCCCCAAAGCCAAGGAAATAAACTCCTTATGTCTGCTTTAAAAACAACAATAAATACATGTACAGTATCACCCTCAAAATCAGTAGTTTTAAAAGGCATATATGTGGTACAGAGGAAAAGAGTCAGGCTTGGAAGCAGCACATCTAGGTTGAAATTCCAGTTTGTCCCCTGTAAGTTTTTCGCCTGACGAAAACTCAAATTCTCTAAGCCTCAAATTCTCCACACAGGAAAGGGGGAAATAACACCTCTGAGGGCTACCAAGAAGATTAAGTAAGATGAGACATGTCAATCATCAAGCACTATGCACGTGCAGATAGCGTTCAAGGTGGTGAGTCAGAACATTTCGTGCGCTGTGGCTGGAGGCCACACCAAGCAGGTCGCCTTGTATAAGCTTGTTTGTACATTCATTTATTCATTTACATCAGAAATGGTGATTAAATAATGTTTGTATGTTTAAATGCATATGAAGCAACAAAAAATTTTAAAAATAAGTGACTAAGAAAATAGGACTAAAGGCAGAGATGTCAGATTGAATAAAGCCAGGAGTAAAGTAATAACCAGTGCTTCCTAAAAGTTGTGGAATGTGTACCCAATGGGATATTACTCAGCCATAAAAAAGAGTGAAATCTTACCATTTGCGACAGCATGGATGGACCTAGAGGCTATTATACTAAATGAACCAAGTCATTCAGGGAAAGACAAATACCATATGATGTTACTTATACGTGGAATCTAAAGACCAAAATAAATGAACAGACAAAATAGAAACAGACTCATCGATACAGAAAACAGACTGATGGTTGCCAGAGAAGAGGTGGCTTGGGGGGGGGGGGGGCTGGGTGAAAAAGGTGAAGGGATTAAGAAGTACAAATTGGTAGTTATAAAATAGCCCTAGGGATGTAAAGTACATCATGGGGAATCCTATATAATAAAAGCAGCCTAGGTGGCATCATGCGTGATGTCATCACAAGATGGTTGCCACAAGATGGCCACCACAAGATGGCTGGCTGGCAGGGGAGGGCAGTTGTGGGTGATCAGGCCTGCAGGGGAGGGCAGTTGGGGGCAATTGGGCTGTCAGGGGAGCGGTTAGCGAGCGATCAGGCTGGCAGGCAGAGGCGGTTAGGAGCCAGGAGTCCCAGATTGTGAGAGGGATGTCCGACTGCCAGTTTAGGCCCGATCCCACAGAGATCCCAGATTGGAAAGGGTGCAGGCCAGGCTGACGGACAACCCCCCCCCTCCCGTGCATGAATTCGTGCACCGGGTCTCTAGTTAGTCAATAATATTGTATAACTATTATGGTATGGTGCCAGATAGGTACTTGAAATATCGGGGGGGGGGGGGGAGAATCACTTTGTGAAGTATATGATAGTCTAACACTGTGCTGTACACCTGAAACTAATACAAAATGATATTTAATATAAGCTATCCTTGAAAACAAAACAAAACAGTGCTTCCTAGACTTTGGATTTTCTGAATCAGTAAAATTTTCCCCAACACTAGGAACTGACAGAAGCATTCTAGCATGTTCTTTTGCCAGGTAAAGACATTAAAATACAAAAATAAAACATGCCAACAAGGGTCCTACTATTAACCTTCACCATCATTTTATTAAAAATAAACACCACAACTTTCTTTTGATAACACCTACAAAGTGGAAAAACATTATCTCAGAATACAGGGTAGTCGGTTTAGTTTTAAGAAATGTCATTACTCATGTTTCGTCTTGGAGGGATGAGAACCGGCACCAGCAGCAGTGGCTTAGGAAGGGCATTTGTGAATCAATTGTGATAAAATGACCTTGATCCTTGCCAGGCAATGGATCCCAGCTCTGCCCCTGGAGCCCATTCATCAGTGCGAGGATGGAGATACGATCAGTTCCTCACGGAAAGAACAGTTATTCCGGGAAAAGCCCCGGGAGAACTTTTTCCTGGCTCTCCTAAAAAGGACCTCATGCAAGGTGTTAAACAATACCCCAGACTGAACATGGCATTTTTATAAAACGTATTCTCCCCATAAGGGCAAATGGCACGTCAGAGTGCAACTCGATAAAAGAGAATTTTCTGGATCCAGCCCAGGCAAACTGCTCTTCGCTGGGGCTGGTGTGATACAGGCGCTGATTTTAGGGGATCCAGAGTCTAGAGGGCCAGTCGGACTGTGCATCTTGTAGGCAGTTTTCCAAAATGATAGTTTTCTCAACCAAGCTTTTGACAAACATTGAGTGTGGATGAGCTCTCAGCTCTTCCATGAGTTGACAATCCTTTTAGGGCTTATCTGGGAATCAGATCCTGTGTTGATGGTTAAACAAGGAGTCACATACTTGAACACCCAGCTCATCTGTGGGACGAACTGACTTATTTCTTAGGACAGTTGAGAAACCCGATGAGGTAACAAGGGGTAAATAGAGGGAAACCTAGAAACCTTTTCATCTAAGGGAGGTACCGTATAGACATTTCATGAACTCACAAAGGTCATGCTGCAAGTTATTTTCATTCATTCATTCCATATATATTGACTGCCCACTGTATGCTAGGCTCTAGTCTATGCATGAGATACAGCAATGAACAAAACAGAAAATGATTATCTTTTCTCATGGAGGAGGGGAGAGAAATAGATGACAAATGATATACAAGGAACTAATATAGTATATTAGAGGGCGATAAATGCTACAGAGAAATAAACCAGGAAAAAGGGATAAGAATGTGTGTGTGTGTGTGTGTGGTGGTGTGGTGTAGTGTGGTGTGTGTGTTGTATGTGTGTGTGTGCGTGTGTGTTTGTGTGTTGTGTTGTGTGTGTGTTGTGTGTGTTGTGGTGTGTGTGTGTGTGTGTGTGTGTGTGTGTGTGTGTGTAGGTGGAGCGCTATTTTCCCTTTTCAAAAGCTTGACAAGAGGCCTCAGAGGGAAGGTGATATTTAAACAAAGACCTAAAGAAAGTGAAGTAGGGGGCATTGTGGCTGTGTGAGGGACGAGCATGCCTGGCAGAGGGAGTGGGGGATGTCATGGTCCTGGGCAGGACTGTGCCCAGCAGGTTTGAGTAACAGCAAGGCCAGTGTGGTTTGAGCAGCGAGAGCCCCGAGGCAGCAGCATGGAGCACAGAGGTAGTGGTGTGAGGATGGCGAAGGGGAGATCCTACAGGGCTCTCTAAACCATTATAAGGACTTTGACTTTTAATCTGGGAAATCAGAGCCAGGGGAGGGCTTTAAGTTGAACAGTGGCTTATCCCAGCAGTATTTTAACGTATTCACTTGACAGCTGTATTCAATATGGCCTGCAGGGTTGTGGGGTAAAAGCAGGGAGACCAGTTAGGCAGCTACTGCATTTTCTAGGAGAGTTTACACATCACGTACCAGCAATGCAGCAACGGCATTTGGGATAAAAAGAAGTGGTGGGTCTTGCCATGTTGGAAACGTAGTCATCTTAGCAGTCTGGGAAAAGATCCCTGGGATCCATAACTCTGACAATTAGAAAGAAATTCTCACAGACCCTAGACAAATTCGTATTTCTTAGGACAAATTCAGATATCATAACACAGGGTGGTGTGCTAGGCTTTGCTCTTGACGCCTAAACCCACAAAACCAGCTCAGATGGGGAGGGGGAAGCCCAAGGGAGGCCGAATATTATCAGAGAGCCGCATGGAGCAGTGGCTTGTGTGGAGCAATGATTTAACAAGCAGGAGAGGGAACTGAAAAGGGAAGTGGAACCAGAGCTGAGTTTTATCTGCTTTGTCCATAAAAGGAGATTAGACGCTTCACAGACGCTCACGCTGGGCTGGAGGATGCAGTCCACTTGTTCTCACACGACATGGGCTTATGTGGTCTCATCGTTGTAAGCACGAGTTCTCTCAAGCAGTAAAAGTTCTGTTTGTTTAAACTGTTGAAATCCCCAAACTACATCGGTTATCTGCTCCTTTTACTTTTTATTACTCCATGGCATTTTCTCATTCTTATGCCTTTCAAAAAGCAATTTCAGGGCCCCAGCATCACAGGCAAGTCAATGTAATGGACTCTGTGATCGTTTTCTTCCTTCCTTCCTTTCCTTCTTTTTAAAATATTTTTATTTATTTTAGAAAGGAAAGGAGAAAGAGAGAAACATCAATGATGAGAGAGAATCATTTATGGGCTGCCTCCTGCATGCCCCTTACTGAGGTTTGAGCCTGCAACCCAGCACGTGCCCTGACTGGGAATTGAGCTGTGACCTCCTAGTTCATAGGTAGAAGTTAACCACTGAGCCATGCCGGCCAGACTGGACTCTGATCTTGACTTCAACCCATTTACTTGTTGTGAAGAATATTTCTTATAGCTCATTAAGACACATGGGCTGTTTAGATGCTAACAGTGATGCCTTGGGTTGGTATGATTGGCAAAGTACCCAGCATTGGTGCAATACTACCTCCCCCAGGCCTGAGGCAGGGGCTGCTTCTCAACCTCCCACTCTTTCCCACAGAGTTTACACTTGCCTCTGAAACCTTCTCCAGACACCCCAGGTATCATCATCAGTCCAGGTTCCAGAAAGTCACAGCCAAATAATGGGAGCAAGCACACCCACTGAGCCGCCCTAGGGTTCTAGCCCAGCCATGGGCAAACTACGGCCCGCGGGCCGGATCCGGCCCGTTTGAAATAAATAAAACTAAAAAAATAAAAAGACCGTACCCTTTTATGTAATGATGTTTACTTTGAATTTATATTAGTTCACACAAACACTCCATCCATGCTTTTGTTCCGGCCCTCCGGTCCAGTTTAAGAACCCATTGTGGCCCTCGAGTCAAAAAGTTTGCCCACCCCTGTTCTAGCCAGTGTAAACTCTGTTTATGCCAATTTTGGAAGTAGGCTCACTCATCAAGAACTCTTTTTAAAAAATATATTTTATTGATTTTTTCACAGAGAGAAAGGGAGAGGGATAGAGAGTTAGAAACATCGATGAGAGAGAAGCATCAATCAGCTGCCTCTTGCACACCCCCTACTGGGGGTGAGCCTGCAACCAAGGTACATGCCCTTGACTGGAATTGAACCTGGGACCCTTCAGTCCGCAGGCCGACGCTCTATCCACTGAGCCAAACCAGTTAGGGCTTGTCAAGAACTCTTACCTTATTATGTACATTTGGAAGTTAGGTGAAAACCTATCATAGCAATAAAGCTTGGATTTCTAATGATGATAAACATTTACTAACCAATAGACCTAATAACAATGAACAATTTCATTAAAGGTCCCTTTTTTACATTAGCCAAAGACTTTTCATTCTAGATGCACCCGTGCTTCTTTGAATTTTTAAAAAGTCAAGTGGCCTCTGCTTTCTTTCCGCCTCGGGGCTTCTCACTTGATTGAATGACATCATGGATCAGTTTTCCAGAGCCCTGTAGCCATCCTCTAGTTGATATTAATGATCCTGGCCTTTGGCAATGAACAATTCATTCTGCTGCAATGACTAAATTGGGAAAGAATCTCTAGAGCAGTGGTTCTCAACCTTCCTAAGGCCGCGACCCTTTAATACAGTTCCTCATGTTGTGGTGACCCCCAACCATAAAATTATTTTCGTTGCTACTTCATAACTGTAATTTTGCTACTGTTATGAATTTTAATGTAAATATGATATGCAGGATGTATTTTCATTGTTACAAATTGAACATAATTAAAGCATAGTGGCCCTGGCCAGTTTGGCTCAGTGGATAGAGCGTCGGCCTGCTGACTGAAAGGTCCCAGGTTCGATTCCGGTCAAGGGCATGTACCTTGGTTGTGGGCACATCCCCAGTAGGAGGTGTGCAGGAGGCGGCTGATCTATGTTTCTCTCTCATCGATGTTTCTAACTCTCTATCCCTCTCCCTTCCTCTCTGTAAAAAATCAATAAAATATATTTTTAAAAAGCATAGTGATTAATCACAAAAACAGTATGTAATTATATATGTGTTTTCCGATGGTCTTAGGCGATCCCTGTGAAAGGGTCGTTCGACCCCCAAAGGGGTCGCGACCCACAGGTTGAGAACCGCTGCTCTAGGGGAAGCCCCGGAAGAATGATCCATGCAGGGTTTCAGGAGGAGTGGGAGGTGCAGAGGTTGTTCACACAAGGAAATGGTAGCAGCCAGGATGTGGAAGCCTTCCTACCTGGGGCTCCACTCACTGAGCCCCGGGGTTAGGAACTGGTGTCAGCTGAATGCCCCGTGTGCTCCTGGGTCACAGCAGTCATTAGAACCAGGGGCCTGAAGCCGGGACATAGTAGAGTTTGGCCCCATTCCCTACTCACTCTCCTTATTGGAGACTGAAAGAACTCCCAACAGAACCCCTTTGTGGGTCCCCAGCGAGCTCCGTGTCGCCCCAGCCTCTGGCATGGCCAGTACCGGCCCTGCTGGGAGTCACCACCTGCAGGACAAGGGGAAGGAGCTACTTCCTTCCTGCCGCAAAGGCGCCTGCAGGTGAGAGCTGGGTGGTTAGATCTTACCTTTCCCCTCTGCACTGGGACAACACGATGTCCCCTCCCAGTTTGACGCCCTTCATCCTGCCATCCGCTCCCAAGTCCCCTTTACCATTTCTTCCAGAGCTGCTAGAAATGAGTGCAAATGAGGCTGATGGGACTACTTCCTACTTTAAACCACTGGCCTGAAACTTGCTGGTTTTCAGGGGTGGAGTGCGGGGCAAGAATGTCATCCCCCTCCACTGCCTAGGCCGGCCTCTGCCCCCACCCCTCCCACTTCCTTCTGTTATGACCCGATAAGGCCCCCATCTGGCTGCCTGCCTGTACCCAGGCTTTCCTGTCCTCTGGAACTGGGGACCAGGGTGGAGTGGGAGTGAGGGAGTAAGTGAGGAAAAGAAAAAGGACTGGAGTGGCAGAATGGTATGTGGTTCTAGCCAAGATGTCCTGTTAGCAGAGCCCAGCCTTGGCCTGACCCCTCCTCCCAGCAGCAGGGCTAGCAGGCAGGGTTGTTAGATAATAGTTTCAAGCATTGTCTGCCAGGTCATGTATGCAAGGCGGTTTAGGGGTGTCAATGAAATGGATGACAGTGTACCTGTCTTGACATCCTAGCACCGGAGGTAAGTGTGCTCAGCAGGCTGCTGCAGGGAGGGGATGGGAACTGTACGACAAGGCAGTCACCTTGGTGACAAAGATGTGAAATAATTATGATGTGACCCTAGTGACAATATGGCTTACCTGGTTTACCTGGTCTTGTAACCTAATGAAGAACAATGTCCATAACCCAATGAACGTTCTAATCATTAAAATGCTCGTGTCTGTAAATATTCCTCACCTCTTTTTAGGAAAGATTTGAGGCTAAGTACACAAATAATTGTGCTTAGTCACAAAGAATGAGCCAAGTGCTACAAGAGAGCTACACACTGGCCAGAGAGAAAGTGTGTGAGAAGGAGCTCTGGCCTTTGGGATCCCAGCACATACCAGCTCGCGGCCTTCAGGAGGCATTTACCTCTCAGTTTCCTCATTAGCCAAGTGGACTTAATTCATTGCTGCTCTGCAGAGTTTTTGTGAGGCTTAGAGAAAATACATGGAAAGTACCTACCACACGTCCCAAATAGATGAGCCTTCATGAATAACAGCTACCACTACTACTAGAGTTTTTATTTTACTTTTTTTTTTAAAAAAAATCTGACTTCTAAAAAATGTTTCTGTTGATTTTGAGAGAGAGGAAAGGAGACGGGTAGAGAGATAGAAACATGGATGAGAGAAGAACATCATCAACCTGCTGCCTTCTGCATGCCCCCTACTGGTGATAAAGCTGCAACCTGGGCAAGTGCCCTGACCAGGAGTGGAACCGGTGACCTCTTGGTTCCTGGGTCGATGCTCAACTGCTGAGCAACACCAGCTTGGCTACTACTAGAGTTTTAAAACAAGCCGTGATAGAACTTCTGTGTGCCATTTGAACATACCTTCCTGGATGCGAGCATCCAAAGAGGAGTGGGATCAGGGAATCCTAATCCCAAAGGCTCCAAGAGTCTGGCTCAGCTTCTGGGAACATATGCTTCAGGAGGAGCGGGTGGGCACCTTGAACCCCTATGTGCCTCCTTGGCCAGGGTAACAATCGCTGCTGCCACAGGTTGAGGCCCACTTTACATTCACGTTCCCATTTTATCCTCACGGTGGTCCTATAAAGTGTATACAGGTAAGAGAATGATGGCGGGGCAGCTTGCCTAGGCCACGCCGGTGGTGGAGTTGGGATTTGGGTTCAAGTCCAAGCTCTCTGCCACTTCCCTAGAGTGGGCTTCCAGCCACACTAAACAAAACAATGCCTGCCTCCTGGGATTCTCCACCGCTGCCCCGTCCCCTCACCTTTACCTCCCTCTTCTCAGCCCCTCACTCACCTCCAGGCTGTGCTCTGGACTCTACTCTCTTCAATCCCACACCCTTCTCCTGAAAGTGAAATTGCTGACATAGTGCCTTCCTCCTGGGAGCGCGCATTCCTAGCCCTCTTACATGTGTCCAGTCTCCTTACAAGGCCCTGGGAACTCCCCCAAACCGGATCCACGGGTAGGCACGCTGCCTCTGTGTGTGTTTGTGTGTGGGAGAGAGAGAGAGAGAGAGAGAGAGAGAGAGAGAGAGAGAGAGAGAGAGAGAGAGAGAGAGCCCCTGCACCACCCCGCAGTTGTTGGGAACCGGGCTCACTGGTGCTCCCTAGGGGAGAGCACTTCAGCCTTAGCCCCTTCGCTAAACCCCTGAGGTTCCTGCCTTGCCTGCCAGTGCCCATAGGATGTCTTGGCCTCACCCCGCTCCCTGCCATCCTCCAACCCGAGGGCAGGAAGAGGTGCTGGGAGAGCCGGGCCCCCGGTTGCCTCCCCCGTTCTGTGCAGTTTGCGCCGGGCCCGTTTCGGAGGGAGAAGGGGAGGGAGAAGGGGAGAGTGCAGATGCGGCCAGGCTCCCGCAGGGCCGAGCGCGGGCGGGCAGTGCCACCTGCCGAGAGCCCCGCGGGCCGGCCACCTGCTATAAATAGGCTGCTGAGGACGGAGTGTGCGGCCGCACCTCCCGCCACGAGGGCCTTAATCACGCGCGGGCTCCGCGCCCCGGGGCTCCAGGCGAACCGTGGGCCGGGACTCCGCGCTGGGACGGCGCCCCGACACCCTCCCCCGGGCCAGGGCCGGAGCCCGCGGGCGGCCGAGGATGCACCGCCCGGAAGAGCAGAGGCCGGGAGGGGCGGGAGGCCGCGGCGGACCCGCACTGCAGCAGCTGTCGCCCGCGTGGGGCTCGCCCGTCCCGGCCGTGCCGCTCCGGCGGTCACACGGCGCAGCGCGGAGGGGGGCGCCGCGTCCCCCTCGCAGGTCCCGGGAGACCGAGTCGGGAGATCCCGGCTCCTGCCCGCCCCTCGCCTCCCCCGCGCTCGCCCAGCCGGGGAGGAGGAAACGCGAGCCGCGCGCAGACACCTCCTCCTCCTCCTCCTCCTGCTGCTCAGCCTCCGCTGCCGCTGCCGCCGCCGCCGCCGAGCCTGTTGCTGCCGCCGCCGCGGACGCCGGACCCGCTGGGTCCCCAGCCGGGTGAAGAGGCGGGAGCCGAGCCGGGGGCCCCTCCCGGCCCTGGCGGCTGGAAGCACGCTGCCAGGGGGCACGATGGACGCCCCGCGCGCCCAGGCCGTCCCCAAGCTGCCCCCCAGCACCTGAGCGCCCGGCCCGGCCCCGCGCCCTGAGCGCGCCGCCGCACAGGTAGGCGCCTTCTCCGGCCGCGTCCGAGCCACGCGGCTGGTTCCTCCCGGGGCATCCCGGCCGCACCCCACCCCCGGCCCCGGAGCTCCCGGGCCCGCGGAGGAGCCGGATTCGGGCAGCCCCGGGGCGATTCTGCGGCGCAGGAAACCCGGGGGCTCTCGGGGGAGGAAGTTCATTGCCACCTCCTTGCCCGCTCCTTGGACCAAAGCGAAACCTTCTAGTTCTTAAGGACCCAGAAGCTCGGAAAGCCTCCCTCCTTCTGCCCTCCCCACTCCTGCTCTGAGGTCCTCGCATCTCCCTCCTTCCCCTCCCGCCAAATATCTCTATGGCTACTGCGTTCGTAAGGCGACCAGGTTGGGGGATGGTCGGTTGGAGTAATCCCATGCCACCCTTTAAAAGTTCAGGGTGCTTCGCAGTAGTAACTTTGGCAGCTGCCCCAGTGCGCTCAACATTTCTTTCTATGGGCACATCCTGTACCCGTCATTTCGAAACCCTGCTTAATTGTTTCTTGCAGTTTCCTGATTGGTCTGTGATTATGGGACCCCCTTCAAACTTCGGGACACGTTGTTGTTTTTACTTAAAAAAAAAAGAGGAGTCGTTTTCTTTGGAATCCACCTAGAGGCGGCTTTCCCCGTTGTAAGTTCATTGATAATAGCTTATTCTCTGCAAGTCGCTTAGAAAGGGAAAAAAAAATTGAAGATGATAACTGTCCCACTAAACAGTTTTTAGAGTGCCCTACATTAATGGACAGGTATTCACTTCACGTAGATCTCATTCCTCCTTTTGGATCATTTAATTGATTAATATAATCAGAAAGAGCATTTTAAAATGACCTGGTTTATACCGGTCACACCCAAGCAACTCAGCTACCTCTACAAGTCCAAACTTCTAAACTTTTTGCACTGGACTTAAGCTGAGCTGCAGCGGCCTTGATGAAAAGCCCTTTTTTTAGGAAAGCAGAAATTCATTCTCTTCCCCAGATTCCAGATGGGATGGGTTGGAGTTGGAGAATGGCCACCTGTGGGTGCTATTGTGTGTTGAGAACCTGCTCTGGGTGGGAGGGGTTGGGTGGAAGAATGAATGGGCGCTGTCTCAGGAGGCTGGGAATCCTCCTTGCTGGACTGGATGCTTCTGAACAATTCCTGTTCTCTCTCTCTCTCTCTCTCTCTCTCTCTCTCTCTCTCTCTCTCTTGGGTTAGGGAGCCCTGGGGCAGGTGGGTCCTGGAGTTGAGCTGGCTACTCTTGTGGGGGAGGAGCTTCTTTCTCCCTGGGAACCTTGAAGACATTCGGGAATAAGGACATTGTATGAAAAAGTTTGTCAACAGAAAAGGGTTGACGACTATTGTTAACAGGTGTTTTGCATCTGTTGGGAATGGAATGCCATTACAGTGTCAAATCTATTTTTTTTTCTAATCAAGTTATAGGGAAATAAGACTCAGAAGTGCTTTCTCACCAGATTTATCTATAAGTAACTGACAAAACGAGCTACTGGGTAGGGAGCATAGCTGTGAGTTAAAGGATGAAATGTTGAGGGGACATTTTCTTTTTTTTTTTAAGTTTTTTTTTATTGATTTTTTTTTTTGAGAGAGGGGGGGCAGAGAGAGAGAGAGAGAGAGAAAGGCAGGGAGAGGGAGAGAGAGAGAAGCATCCATGTGAGAGTGAAGTTATCAGTTGGCTGCCTCCTGCATGACCCCTACTGGGATTGAGCCCACAATCAGGGCATGTGCCCTGACTGGGAATTGAACTGGCAACCCTTCTGTGCACCAGATGACACCCAGCCAATCAGGTGATAATGAAAATAAATGCCTTTATGTGGATTTGTCTAGCTGTTTGCAAACCAGTAAAATAGGAGGAAAATTCATTGATTTTATAAATTATTAATTTAAAAAGTAAAGTTTTGCAAATAGGACTGTGACATAGTCGACCATTATCTTTCCCACAGAGCACTCTGGGGATTTCCCCTTTCACTATGATAACGTTTCTGGTTGGGTGCCATCATGTCAGTGCTGCCATTTATGCCATTATGACATTGTTTGTCATAGTACCAGAGGAGGATGAGAAAGAAGGGCAACTCTGAAGAAACATAGCTTGCCCCTTCTCCCTTGTTACCCAGCTATTGACAATCTCAGTCTCCTAATTCCCTAGAAAACAGCCTTTGCCTGGCCAGCGTAGCTCAGTGATTGAGCTTTGACTAATGAACCAGGAGGTCACGGTTCGATTTCGGTGAGGGTACATGCCTGGGTTGCGGGCTTGATCCCCAGTGGAGGGCGGGGGTGCAAGAGGCAGCCGATCAATGATTGTCTTTCATCATTGATGTGTCTCTCTCTCTCTCTCTCTCTCTCTCTCTCTCTCTCTCTCTCTCTCCCCCTCTCTGAAATCAATAAAAAGATGTATTAAAAACAAAACAAAAAACAGCCTTTATCAGAAGGGCTGCAGTGGCAATCAGATGTACCCCCAAGGGGAGCCAGGTACGGGGAGTCAGTTCCTTTCATGCCAGACCTTCTTGGATGTACTGCTGGGAACAGCCAGGAGTGCTGTCCTAAGCAGCATGGAGCTTCCCTAGTTCCCGTTCACACCTGCATCTCCAGTCACTATGGTGCCTGGAGTAGGGCTGCATGCTTGAGAGGGTTTTGTTTTTGAATATGTTTTAATTTTATGTCCCAAAATGACAACTCCCTCAAACAGATTTTACTCCCTTCATAGCGTTTCTCTGAAGGTCCCTCGTTTCCACTCTTCAGATTCCTCAGACCACCTAACATGTGTATCAGCCCACTTGGGAGCTTCTCTCTGCTTGTGTGTGGGTGCCTTGGCATAATTTGCTTTGCCCTTTTCCTTACCTTCTCAAGTGTAATGGCTGTGTGAGTTCCAGAATGTGATATGTTTCTCAGGCCGTCTCTTTTCTTGATCATTAAAAGCTGGAGAAGCAGAATCTGTTCATTAAAAATGACCGTGAGTGCACTGAGCAGAGTGTTGGTGATGGCAAAGGTTTACCTTACAATTGCCTTTGCTGACTTTTATCTTCATTTCTTCCTTCCCAGCTCCACACACAGATAAAAATATTTTAAAACCAGATTCTTCACAAAAGACAGGAAGGTTTCCATTTTCAAGGTTTTGACATTTTCAAGCTGAGATTTCCATTGGATGGATTCTTAGATTTAAGGGCAGTGTGTCCCTTTTCAGGTTTCAAATGTTCGGCAAAAGATCAGTCATATTTGGGCCATGCGGAGCAGTCTCGGCACTGAGGCCTCAGTGAAGCTGTGCAGAATTCAGAGAGCGTGCTCAGCACCAGCCAACAGACAGGCATTTAGGCTTGAGTGCGCCTGTTTCCTTGTGACAAGCAGCAGCTCTTTTTCTCTTAAAAAAAGAATATACATATCTGCCAATACATTATGTATAATCAGTGATCCTACACTGCCAAATAGGTAAGCATTATGGGTTCATCGTCAAACTTAATTCATCTATGTGACATTCTTAGAACAGTGCCCGGTACATAGTAATACTCAAATATTACTTACTGCTATTATTTAATTGTTTATTTTATATTTTTAGAGTATAACTTTGACATTAGATTTGGATTACTGAGGCCAAGAAAGATTTGGGTAGAAAAACAACCCAGCTAATCCACTAGAAAGAGGAATTTTAGAGTTATTCCCTTCTAGAGATATTCTTATATCTCAAAGAATAGAAATTTGGGCATAAGACAGGTCTGGATTCAAATCCTGCTTTCACCATTTACTTGTACAAGCCAGGGGACCCTTAGGTAAAATGGGGGTGATAAAACATGCTTCTCAGAGTTGTAAGACTACATATAGTATATGTAATATCCAAAAAGAGGCAATTAATCAATCTAGCAAAGTAGTTAAGCCCAAGTACAAACTCTGCCGAAGGACCTGGGTTCAAAACCTGGTTGGCCACTTGCTACTAGTATGACTGAGCAAGTGACTTCAGTTCTCTGTGCAGCAATTTCCTTCTCATTTTTCTTCTTTAAATTGGAGCTGCTAATGATAGTATTTCATAATAGTCCTTATTCCAATGTGGTAATAATCTTTATTGTCCAAGGTGGTTGTGAAAGCTAAATTGGATAATAGACACAAAAGTGCTATTATGTGTTAACAATTATTACTAACTAGGGGCCCGGTGCACGAAATTCGTGCACTGGGTGGGGGGGGGGGGGAGGAGTGTCCCTCAGCCCAGCCGGCCCCCTCTCACATACTGGGAGCCCTCAGGCGTTGACCCCCATCACCCTCCAATCGCAGGATCGGCCCCTTGCCCAGGCCTGACGCCTCTGACAGAGGTGTCAGGCCTGGGCAGGGGACCCCCATCTCCCCCCGATCACTGGCTCTGGCCCCCGCCCAGGCCTGAGGCCTCTGGCCCAGGAATCATGCCTGGGCAGGGGACCCCCATCTCCCTCTGATCACTTGCTCCACCCCCCGCCCAAGCCTGATGCCTCTGACCCAGGCTTCAGGCCTGGGCAAGGGGACCATCATATCCCCCCAATCCCCGGCTCCGCCCCCCACCCAGGCCTGATGCCTCAGCCAGAGGAGTTGACCCTCATCACTCTCTGATCACCAATCACCGGATCGGCCCCTTGACCAGGCCTGAGGCCTCCGGCAGAGGTGTCAGGCCTGGGCAGGGGACCCCCAGCTCCCCGCGGTTGCAGGCTCCGCCCCTGCCCAGGCCTAACACCTCTGGCTGAGGCGTCCGGCTCGGGCAGCGGGGACCTGCAGTGGCAGCGGGGGGCGCCGCGATCATGGGCTCCGCTTTAGGCCCAGGCAAGGGACCCCTAGCTCCCGGGACTGCCAGCTTCGACCGTGTCCAGCTCCCATCGCTGGCTCCACCCCTACTTCCTGCTATCCCTGGCCAGGGCGGCAAAGGTGCCTGATTCTCAGATCATGGCTGAGGGCCGCCTTTGCCCTGCCCCCCAGCTCTTAGCTCCCCCCTGGGTTTCAGATCACTGTCAGTGGCAGGGGGCTTCTTCCTGCTTTCCCTTTCGCCTCCCTACATTGTGCCTACATATGCAAATTAGCCGCCATCTTGTTGGCAGTTAACTGCCAATCTTAGTTGGCAGTTAATTTGCATATAGCCCTGATTAGCCAATGAAAAGGGTATCGTCGTACGCCAATTACCATTTTTCTCTTTTATTAGTGTAGATAGAGGAATGGATAAAGATGTGCTACATATATACAATGGACTATTACTCAGCCATTAAAGATGAAATCTAGCCATTTGTGACAGCATGGGTGGACCTAGAGGGTATTATGCTAAGTGAAATATAGACAAAGACAAATAGTATATGATTTCACTTATATGTGGAATCTAAAAATGAACAAACAAAACAGAAACAAACTCATAAATACAGAGAACATTTTTAAAATATATTTTTATTGATTTCAGAGAGGAAGGGAAAGGGAGAGAGAGATAGAAACATCAATGATGAGAGAGAATCACTGATCGTCTGCCTTCTGCATGCCTCCTACTGGGGATCAAGCCTGAAACCCGAGTATGTCCCCTTGACTGTGGGGAAGTATGGGACTTCGTTGGAAAGTCTGTAAGGAGGATTTTCTAAAGGCCAGAGGCCCCTGGGGGACCTTGCTGAAGGCAGCAGATTTTGCCTTGTCTTTTCCAAACAAGTCTGAGTCCTTGAGTGTTTTATTAGAATTTTAATGTTTAGATTTCAAAATGTGCTTGTTTGAAAGACATTACAGGTGCAGGTGTCTTCTCAAGGATGCTTACCCTGTTGATTGTATTTAGAGGTTAATTTTAGTTCAAGCTGTTGTTACAATAAAAGCCTAACGAGGCAGGCAATCGAGGCTTTTTTTGGCTTCTTATGCCAACCAGTCCCTTAGCCTCTTTTTCACAGAAATGTGTGTCAAAGTAATCATTCATTCGTCATTCAGGGTCTGCCAGTCAGCCCCAGCACTTGATTGGAATTGAACCTGGGACCCTTCAGTCTGCAGGGCGACGTTCTATCCACTGAGCCAAACTGGCTTGGGCTGGAGAACATTTTAACAGTTGCCTGAAGAGAAGGGGGTTGGGGAATACGTTAAAAAAGTGAAGGCATTAAAAAGTACAAATTGGTGGTTCAGAATAGTCAGGGGGATGTAAAGTAAGCATAGGGAATATAGTCAATAATGTAATAACTTATTGGGATGATCACTTTGTAAGTGTATACATGCTTGATCACTATGTTGAACACCTGAAACTAATATAATATTGCATGTCAACTGTAACTGAAAAATTAAAAATAATTAATACTAAAAAAATATACAGGGTGTCCCCCCAAATATATATATTTTGAATAATTAATTTCAATGGGTTAAATATGAAAAGAAAGAAACATCAGTTGAACTATCAGCTGTTCAAGTGTGCATACATTTTTGGGGGGACAGCCTGTAGATTAATATTCCTTTTAGGAGAATAAATAACTTAAAGCAGCTATGCCAGGAGGGAGGGTTATACATAATTCAAGCTAGGACCCCACCCACCACCCCTTTATCCTGTGCAATACAGTAGAAGAGAATACAAGAAGTGAAAGTGTAAGGACTAGCCTTAAATTGGCTCTGTTTTACATAAGAAGGAAATAAAAAAAAACATCATTTCTTATGTGTCAAATTAGGCTCACACTGGTGCGGGAACATTCTTTTTTAAAAAAATTTTTTATTGTTGGGATTATTACAGATGTCCTTCTTTTTACCCCCTATCGTCCCCTTCCACTCCAGGCCTTCACTACCCTACTGTCCATAGGTAATGCATGTATGCATATAAGATTGTTGTTTAATCTCTTCCCACCCCTTCACCCCTCTTCTGTCTGAGAATCATCAGTCTGTTCCATTTCCATTCCTCTGATTCTATTTTATTCTGTCCATTAGATTTCTTATTTGTTTATTTTGATTTTTAGATTAAATTGTGGATAGGTATGCATTTGTTGCCATTTTGGTGTTCATATTTTTTATCTTTTCCTTCTTCTTCCTTTTTTTAAAGAATACCCTTCAACATTTCATATAATACTGGCTTGGTGGTGATGAATTCCTTTAGCTTTTTCTTGTCGGTGAAGCTCTTTATTATTCTTTATTTCAGTCAGTGTATGCTTAATTTCTGACTGGGCCTTTTCCATTTTTTTTTTTGGATGTTTCTAGAAGATTCTTGAGTAACCTTATAACCTTCGTTTTGAACTCTATATCCAATAGTTTGTTTTCTTCCATTTCTTTCATTTGTGACATGTTTCTTTGTCTCTGCATTTTGGCTGCTTCCCTGTGTTTCTTTCTATGTATTGGGTAGAGCTGCTATGTCTTCTTGAGTTGGTAGAGTGGCCTTGTGTAGAAGGTGTCTTATAGGGCCCAGTGGCTCAGCCTTCCCAGTCACCTGAGCTGGGAACTCTAGGTGCATTCCTTTGTGGTGGGCTGTGAGCACAGTCTTGTTGTAGTTGAGACTTGATTGCTGTTGGTGTCACTGGGAGGAATTGACCTCCAAGCCAATTGACTGTGAGGACCAGCTTCGATTACAGTGGGAGAGCTGTTTGCTGTGTAGGAGACACCTTATGGGGCAGCACTTGCTTCAGTGGGGCTTTGGTGCTCACTGAGTCTGCCCCTTGAGTGTTGCTTATGGATGTGAAGAGTTGTAATCTGGTATGGTCTGACACTGACCACTGGGTACACTATCTCTTGGGTCTCCAGGGTGGTGCAAAGTCAGCCACTGCCTTGGGCCACCTAGCAGGAGCTACAGGGAGATCTGAAGATTCCTCCTCTTTGTACAGTGGGGCCTTGACTTACGAGTGTCCCAACTAACGAGTTTTTTGAGATACCAGCTGTCTCTCCTCCGGATTTTTTGCATTGAGTTGATAGAGTAATTTGAGTTAACGAGCTAGTTAACGAGCTCCTTAACGAGCTCGGTCTCAGAACGAATTAAACTCGTAAGTCAAGGCCCCACTGTATTGGGTTTGGAAGTGCCCAGATGAGTCCCAGCTATGAAGCAAGGCAGGCTGGTGCTGGTGCCAGGTCTTGGGCCTTTTATATATAGGTTTGGGGCTCCCTGACCCAGCTGCAGCTTGTTTGATTTTAGCCTGAGCAAGACAGGCCATTTATATGCAAAGCAGATCCAAGCATCTTGGGTGGGATTGTAAATTGGATGAGGTGGGCTCTTAGGGAATCACAAGGGCGGAGCAAACAGAAGTGGCTGTCAGTCAGCCCTGCAACCGGAGGTCCCAGCATAGGAACAATGATCTCTGCCAGCACCTCCGTCTGGGAGAAAACCATCCCAATACGAGTTCCTGCCCCAATGCCAGACAATCCAGTTCCACCTCTTATGTGTCTGTGTCCCACCCCTTGCCTCAAAATATCTCTGTGGTGCTGGAACTCAGAGCAAGCAGGACCTTGTAAGTTCAGTTCATGGTGCCGGCCTTTTAGGAGGAACAGCTGGGTCTCCAGCAGCCTCTGTGTCACTGAGCTCCAATGCACACTGGTTTTTACAGCCTGTAGTTCTTACTGCCCATAGGGACTTCTTTTCCCAGCTCTGGGACCCTGGGCTGGGGGGCTGGTGTGGGGCTGGGACGCCTTGCTCCTTCAGGTGGCCTCTGCAGAGACGATCTCCCTCCCAATTAAAAAAGCAGCACACGTGGGTGCTAGGCCTGTTCGGTGCCTCCTACCAGTCTGTGTGCTTTCTTCTTTACTTCTCTAGTTGTAGGAATTCCATTCAGCCAGCTTTCCAGTGGTTCTGCGTAATGGTTGTTCTGTATTTTAGTTGTAATTTTGATGTAGTTGTGGGAGGCGGCGATTACCTACGCTGCCATCTTTAGACCGTCATGGGATGTTGGAAAGATTGGAAGCCCTGGCTCCAGGAGCTCTGTATGATGGCGAAATAGACAACTGCTCCAAAGGGACCTGAGGGTGATTCTGGGGTGAGCAACACACTGCTCTGATTGGGTGGCGTGCTATGTAAAAATGGACAGATAGTTTAGCCAAGCCAGTGGTTTTAGAATAGACTATTCAGGTGGCAGAATAATTCTGTTCAGCCACGTGACCGCTCTGTCTGGGTTAAACAACTGAAAATTAACCACTGATTTGCCAGGAGCGGGGGCTGGGTGGGGAGAATGAGTGGCCATCTGGGGACACCCTCCCTAGCCTGGAGCTAGAAGCTTCCAACACACCTCCCTTTATTCTTTCTTCCCCTCCTCCCAGCAGTTCCGAGGAGGTGAGGGCAAAACCTGCAGAGGCAGCAGCATCCTCAGCCACTGGAAAGTCCCCATCCTACTCCCTGTGGTTTGCGGGCAAGGAGTGGATGGGGGGCTGGGAAGAGAGGGGGTTCCCAATAGCGGCTTTCTCCTAACCCCCACCATCACTTCTCTGGCTTCCTGATCAGTCAACCCCATCTTTCCTTCATGTACCTCCTCCACATTTATGTTCTTGACAGGAAGATGGGAGTAGCTTCCCATCCCACACGATGCTGAGGACATTTGGTATCATACGTTATGAAATTAGATTCACCAGATTTTAGAGATAGAAGAAAACTTGGAGATGATCCTGTTCCATTATCTTATTGTGTTGAGCCGGCATGGCCATGGGTGAGCCTGAACGCAGGCCCCTGTTCCCCATACTCAGCCCCACGTTGGGCACCATGTGCCAAGCCGGCATGGCCTTGGGTGAACCTGAGAGGGGGCAGTGAAGGATTTAGAAAAGACAGATAAGAGAAGAAAGCTGGGTCTAGGTGGGACACTGCTCTCTCTGATGGAGAGACAGCGCCATGGCCTGAAAGCTGAGTCTTTATTTTATAGCCAGATTCCACGAGGCAAAGTAAGGGCATGGTTTCAATGTTCTCATGGGTTTCAACTCTACTCAATTACATACAGCGGATCAAACTTTGTTTACTTGTTGCACCTCCCACAGCCCATATCGCTTAGCCATGTGGGACCACAGGTTTGGACCATAAGGTCAAGCTTACAACGTTAGCCTTTGGCTATAATTGTGTTGGGACTTACATGTGGCTGTACCACGAGAGGATCGTGCCCTCTCATTAGTCCCAGGCTTGAACCTGTCCAAATGCTGTAGCCGCTCTCCACACTTACAAGAATAAACTTGAACTTTGGAGAAGTTAAGTAACTTGCTTTCTTAACTGCACACTTGAAATTGTTTTCTTGAAGAAACTGAGGTTCTTTGCAGCACTTGGAAGGGAGTCAGGGACTTGGATTGTTCTAATTCTGCCGCCAAAGTTGGACAAGCCACTTATTGTCCAGAACCCAGTTTCCTCATTTCAAATATGAGGGGGATTTCTGAATGGCTTAAAAGGACCTTTCTAGCTTTAAAATGGTCTGATTCTAAGTGCAGGCTTCCTGGAATATGCTTAGCAGGATCCACTAACAAGATTATTGAAGTTGTTTTAATGAAAGCATCTCTGTGTTTCGGATAGCTACCATGTTTATGGACTGTGGTAGGTAGGAGTTGCGTGGAATACAGACGGTCTCTGTAAATGATGGGGTGTGTACACACAGGAATATAACGAGCTCACTAGGATAGCAGATCATACTGAGGGTATGAGGTACGAGAGGCCTCTTGGAATAGGTGGAACCTGAGGCTTAAAGGTCAGAGGTTGTGTGCAAGTGATGTGGATTGAGATGGTTTAAAACAATAATCTAATGGTTTGTTAGTATTTTTTGAATAGTTCATCTGTTTCATGGAACTTTTTATTGAAAAGTAATACAAACAGTTATCTAGTGTGTTACCATGAATCTTATATCAGCAAAATCTGAATTGCTTATAAATAATTATGACTGTGTGTGAGATAGAACTTATTTGATAGTTTGTAAACAGTATGAAGGCCCAGTACACTTTTTATAGACATACTAAGAATGTGCCCCAGCTTGTTAAAAAGTGAAGACTTTAGGCCAGGGTGGGGGACCTTTTTTCTGCCAAAGGTCATCTGGATATTTATAACATCATTCGAGGGCCATACAAAATTATCATCTTAAAAATTAGCCTGCTGTATTTGGTCAAACATTTAACTAACTCACCCCTAAGGTCTTGGCAGGGCCAGAGCAAATGATTTTGCACCCCTGCTTAGGCCATCAAATACTAGTAGTTTAGTCAATGAAATGGCAGAACTGATTAATGACTAATTATTTACCAAATGACTTAAATTACTAAATTCGGTCCTTTTTTTGCATTAAGTACAGAAAACTAAATAAGAAAACTAAAAGTAATTCTGAGATGCTGTTGCCATCATATTAATAACTGCTTCAGTTACATTGATTGACAGTACTAGAATTGACAAATTCTAGTACTTCTTTAATCATGTCTTGGGATTAGCAGTTGTCAGCAGTTGAACTTGAAACAGATTCAGTTACCGGAGTGGACACTGACCCAGACATTTAATGCTACTTTCACCTGTAGGTTAGAGAGAGGAAAAAGGCACGAGAGACCATTATTTACGGGGTCATGTGAACTTCAAGTCTGTCCTCATCATTAAGAGAAGCTATAATTCAAAGGAAAAGAGACAGGGAATACACTTTCATGAAATGTGCTGTTGCTCTTTGCCTCAGATATAGGAGTCTCATGTCTCCTACCAGGAGGCTAACTGTGGCAGGCTAACTGTTAAAATCTCAGAGCCTTTACAGTCTTTGGCAGGAGTTGTGTTCCCGGGAGGGAGGAAGAGTATGCACTGTGGCACAGAGGCATGAGAAATCACATCTCGTATGGGGAACCATAACGAGTTCTCTATCTCCAGAGCCAAAAGGTGCATGAAGGAGGATGATTGAGGGGAGCATATAGTTGGGCCATGTTCCAAAGAGACCTTATATACCATGTAGAAGACTTCAGATGTTATGGGGCAATTATTAAGAAATTATTAGCAGAGGGGTGACATGATCAATTTTGTGTGTTTGTTAAATTACTCTAGGAAATATGTGAAGGAGGGATTGAAGGTTGGGGCTCTTTTACCCCAGTTGAGAAAAGATAAGACATATTTAAATATGTCTTAGAAGTAGTGGTAAGATGAAGAAGGAATCTGAATGATTCATCTTAGTCTATAACAGCATACCATAGACTGGGTGGTTTATAAACAACAGAAATTTATTTCTTACAGTTCTGGAGGCTGGGAAGTTCAAGATCAAGGTGCTGGAAGATTTGGTGTCTGGTGATGGCCCACTTCCTGGTTCATGCCATTTTTTTCTGCACCCTCACTTGGTGGAAGGGACAAAAGAGCTGTCTGGGTCTCTGTTATAAGGGCACTAATTCCATTCATGGGAGTTCTGCCCTCATGATCTAATCACTCCAGAAAGGCCCAACCTCCTAAAATCAGCACATTGAAAATTAGGATTTCAACATATGAGTTTGGGGAGAGGGGATACCAGCGACTCCTTGGCTGTGGCTTAGCCAATAGCATAAACATTGATGCTGGTCACAGAGATATAACTTATAGGAAGGAAGAGAAGTTTTGGGAAGCGGAAAGGGGAGAGGTGAGACTGAGTTAGTTTTAAAATAACTAAGTTGAGACTGAGGTGCCTACAGGCTATCCAGATAGAACTATTTAATGGCTTGTACGGATTTGGAATTCTTTGAGGTTCAATGGGAGATGAACACTGGGAACCCTCAGGGTGTGTGTGGTAGATGCATTTTTGTGCAGCACTCAAGAGGAGGGGTTGAGAATGAGGTGTGGACTCTCGCGTCACCTGTGACAAACGACTCAAGCTCTCCAGGCCTCAGTTTCCTAGGCCGTAAAAAGTGGCAAGAATAGTAGTCTCTCCCTGAGACTAGGGTTGGAGGCGAAGGGTGTTATGAAGATGAAATAACACATGCAGAGTGCCGGTACTTAATAAAAGTTAGCAGCAGCAGCAGCAGGATTATTGGAATGTGGTTGTCGACACCAAGATATTAGGTGTCAACAACCAAGAGCATGCAGGTAGAATGAGGGGAACCGAGAAAGAAAGTCATCACAGAATCTGAAAAGAAGCAACCCGGAGAGGTTAAGATAGAGAACCACAAGTTTTAAGCAGGAAGGGGAGTGGTCAACATTGAGAAATTCATCAGAAAGGACAAGACAGTTAAGAACTAAAAAGTCCCCTTTGGATTTCACAACCAGAGCATGTGGGTGAACTTACCAGGAAAATTGTGCTTCTAGTCACAGGCCAGATATTGTGGATGGACAGTGGGAAGTGGAGACCTTGTAGATTTTATCTTGAAGAAATTTGTGTAGAGAAGGAAGAGTTGTGGCTGGGGGATGTTTGAGGTCAAGGGGAAATACCTTTATTTTTAGGATGGAAGAGTCTTCATTCACTACTTTAAAATATTTGTTGAACCTATTCTGAGTCAGGCGTGTGCCAGGCACCAGGGATAGAATGGTGAATCAGATAGACGTGAACCCTGTCTTTATCGAGTTCCTCCTCAGCATGTGTATACATGCTCAGGAAATACATGGGAGAATGACTATCCAGGGCAAATGAGTAGAGAATAGGGCTTGAGGTGCTGTAGACCAATCAGCTCTGAACAAAAGGGTTTCATCATCCAATGGAACAAGCAGATGTTAGGATGTATCAGATATGGTTGCTGAAAATCACCCATATGGAAGTTGAAGGTTTGAGTCTGGTAGAAGCCACATCCTCTACTGATAAGGACGGGAATGGGGTGATGGCTTACATGAATGAAACAAAACGATATTTATGACAGTGTTTGGAACATAATGGGCACCAAGTACCTGTTAAAAGAATTTGAGTTTGTGATTCAAAATCTCTGAAGTATGCCAGGGAGAGACTTTTAAACTTCAAGTGGTATTATAAGCAATAGATAAGGTGTTAAAACCGGTCTGGTTCAGCAGACTATGATAATGAATAGCTGATATTTTTTTCTTTTGTGAGGGGTGGGGGTGAGTTACTAGTACTGAATATGATTATCTTAAAAAAACTCCTTGAAGCATATGTTAAATAACATGACAGGGTTTCAGGCTGTCCTGGGAGCATTACGCTGTTTTTCATAGTGCCTGCCTTTGTGGGCTCTGTGAAGCTTAACTTTAATAGGAGTTTCCCGGTGGGATCTTTGTAACCTGCTGTCAGTGTGACATTTATGGCATATTCAGATTTTATATGAAATGCAATTTCAAGAATGCTCTTTCTCTGCAGAGCAGTGTATTTGAACGAATATCCATTTCTTCCCATGTTTGGGGTTCAGGCTTTTAAAACTGAATTTATTGGGTGACATTGGTTAATAAAATTATGTAGGTTTGAGGTGTACAATTCTATATAATACATAAACTGTATATTGTTTTGTGTGTTCACCAGCCCATGTTGGGTTTCAGACTTTTAAGTTCTTCTGAAATAATAATCCTTTGAAAGGAGCTTTTGCTGTGACGTCATTAAATTCAAATGCCTCTGTGTCTCCCCCAGGCTTCTGCACCAGGAGAGGTCAAATAGGTTGCTGGGTCTACCATCGAGGAGCGTGGGAAGGTGTTGCTGAGTTTCCAGACCTTTCCCAAAATGGAACCAATCACATTCACAGCGAGGAAGCATCCGTTCCCTAACGAGGCCTGGGTGGCCTTCGGCCTCCAGCTGGTGGGCTCCTTGCCTGTGCACTCCCTGACCACCATGCCCATGCTACCCTGGGTCGTGGCAGAGGTGCGCCGGCTCAGCGGGCAGTCCTCCAAAAAGGAACCCGGTACCAAGCAAGTCCGGCTTTGTGTCTCGCCCTCTGGACTGCGATGTGAACCGGAGCCAGAGAAGACTCAGCAGTGGGATCCGCTGATCTGTTCCAGCATCTTCGAGTGCAAGCCTCAGCACGCTCACAAACTGATCCACAACAGTCACGACCCGAGCTACTTTGCCTGTCTGATTAAGGACGATGCGGCCAGTAGGCGGAGTATCTGCTACGTGTTCAAAGCTGATGATCAAACAAAAGTAAGTGGAGGTGGGGATCAGAACGCTTAAGGTGTGGCAGGATGGCTTCTATTGTATGGGAGCCTAGACGTTTATTTTATGTATACCGGCATTCCAGATGATGCTGCAGTTATATGCGCATTATTTCACTGGAGTTTTGGTGTATGGGGATAGTTTCTTAATAGCATTGAAGAACACTTTATATCAGATGTTAGAAATGATACGTTTATGAGGTAAAAATGCAAAAGAGAAATCTGCCTAACCTTATCAATAAGAGCTGAACTTTTGGGATTGAGATCATTGAAGAAGTGTGTTCTAAAGCCGCGCTACTCAAACAAAAACGTGCCCTGTGAATTGCCTGGGATCCTGGTAAAGGGCAAACGCTGGTTCAGTAGGTCTGTGGCGGCGCCTGAGACTCTGCATTTCTCACCCATGGCCAGGTGATGCTAGGCAAACTGCTCTGCAGATTGGCTTTGAGTAGCAAAGTTCTAGATCAGTGAGCTCCCCATTTTTATGCTGTGAATAAAAATATATCCTATCTAATAAAAGGGTAATATGCAAATTAATCGTCACTCTGTCACAAAGATGGCGGTGCCCATAGCCACAAGATGGCAGCGCCCAGTCCTCTCAGCCCCGCCAGAGTACCCCAGTCCCAGGGGAGGGGGGGGGAACCACTGAGAGTGGGCAGCGTGAGTGGCCTGGTGAAATGCTTGCTTTGTTGCCACTATGACGAGGGAAGCGTTCCACTCTGGCCGCAGAGGCCCTCTGGGCAGCGGGCATGGAGTGGCCAGGGTGGCGGGGGGGAACGCTTGCATCATTGCAGGCCGGGCTGAAGGAACCCCCCACCCCTCTGTGCACAGATTCATGCACCGGACCTTTAGTCTACACTAATAAAAGAGAAAGATGCAAATTGACCGTACTTTCATGAAGCCCACCAGCCAATCAGGAGTGAGTACACAAATTAACACAACAAAGATGGTGGGTTAATTTGCATATGCAGACGCCAAGCGGCTGGGGGCGGGGCAGGACGCTCTGGGCCTCTGGGCAATGTGGGAAGGCAGAAAGGTGGCTCCGGCCAGAGCAAAGGCAATGCCGGCAGCCAGGGGAAGGAAGGCCCATTCTTGCACTAATCTTCGTGCATTGGGCCTCTAGTTTACTTATAAACTGTGTGAGAACATATTAGCCAGTTTCCCAAGGCATGATGCTCACTTAGGCAAGGACCACAAGGATAGTGGATATGAATCTTAAGTTTTGATACTTTCAGGGTGGGTGTTTTGTTGTCGTTGTTTTGTTTTGATTTTTTTTTTTTTTTTTTTTTTTTTTTTTGGCTAACTTCATGTCAGATCGGATTAGCTTGCTGTAGTTATATCTCATGGTGTGCCTGAGAAAAATGTTATATGAGAAATGGGAAAAACATTACCAGTTCTACTATTTTCCTGTTCATCTGTACTTCCATGGTTGTTGGCATGTTTTGCCGTTCTGCGTGAGATTCGTTTCAAGCCCATCCTGTGGGGGTTATTTCAGAAAAAATTGAAAATATAATCCCTACAGCCACTTTCTCAGGTGGCCCAGGTCAGCTCCAACCTGGTACAGACTCTGGATAGCAAACAGGTGAGGGCCCCGGTGAACCGAGGAAAGCCGTGCGAGGACCCTGTGTGCCGTCTGCCACAGGCAGCAGTGAGGGTGCCAGTCAATCCATGTGGTAAATGTCAGTGAGTAGAAGCAGCACTGCTCAGGGGTTCTCCCTGCACCCCATTGGGTGTTTTGCTTATCCTCCAGGACGCACAGAACTCATTGGGAAATTAACGTTTTTGGAGAGTAAGTAGATTTGTAGAAATTCACTTTTGTTTGATCGTTCCTAGGTTCTTTTACACATTCATTCAGTGATCGCTGCTCCAGGTGCCATGGGAGAGGATATTAAGTGCAGGCTAGAAGGAAGGCAGGTAAATGCCATGTGGCTGTGGTGTGATGGGGAAGACAGGGAATGGCGCCTAACACATCGGAATATAAGGAAGTGTTTCTGAAATAAAGGCTCATCTGGAGTTTGAACCCACTATTTTCCCCACGAAAGTGGATCTCTTCTTATTGTAAATCATTTCATGTTACCATCCATGCGGCATCCTGGTTCAGAGGTTCCTGGATTCCAGTTGTCCACCAAGAGTCAATGAATCAGGAGGCTTTGGCTAGAAATAAATGATGAAGATTTATTTAAGGTCTTAGGGCCTGCAAACCGGAAACACGACTAGGCAAGACCTACGGTGTTCTGCAGAAGAAAGAAAAGCAGGGGTTCTTACGGTAAAAAGTATGTTCTTGAGACGAATCAGTCCCGCATGCCTCGCCTCTGCATTGGTCTGCGATGCTAAGTCTTTATTTTATTTTTAAATATATTTTATTGATTTTTTACAGAGAGGAAGGGAGAGGGATAGAGAGTTAGAAACATCGATGAGAGAGAAACATCGATCAGCTGCCTCCTGCACACCCCAAACTGGGGATGTGCCTGCAACCAAGGCACATGCTCTTGACCGGAATTGAACCTGGGACCTTTCAGTCCACAGGCCGACGCTCTATCCACTGAGCCAAACCGGTTAGAGCTGCGATGCTAAGTCTTTAGAGGACTGATGGTCTAGATACCCATGTCAGCAGGCTGAGTCCATGGACATGCTTTCCTAAGACCTTCAGGGGGAGATCAGAGAGGGGCATCTGGAGGTTTGTGTCTTCAGGCATTGACACAGGACTGAAAAGTACAAAAGTTTTAGTTTCCAGGCTACTTAAAACAAGAGTAGCAGCTTAACTGGAGTGACTCCATTTTATTTCATCACTCCGTTCTTTAGTCCTGTCTGCCACCTATAAACTGCGTGGCCTCAGGCACTGAGCCCATTTCCTCATCTGTAAACCGGGGATAATTATAGTCTCTAGCTCATAGAGTTGCCCCGAGGATTAAATGAGTAGAACAGGACCTGAAACTTACTAAGCATGTATGGCTCTAAAACAGTTTTCATCAAAGAAAGTTTTATTGGAAGCCAATTAGAGGCTAATTTAATTTCAAGTCCCCGGTCACAGAAAAAAGAGATCAAGATGAGTGTCTTCCGCTTTCAGGGTGAGATCCCGGTCATCTTTACAAAATTAAGCAAGGTTTTATAAACTAGACACTTACAAAGCTGCATAAATAAACTTAATGGTTTCTGCTCTTTGGGCAAATTCCAGAATGAAGATTAGAGGATTGAACAGCCTGTGCTCCAGGCCAGCTCTGTGTAAAGACTGAGTTTCCTTGGGGAGAGTTTTTTTTGCACAGAATAGTTGTTCAGCACTTTACACTTTTGACTTTTTCCCAAGATATTTTAGAGCCATCTAAGAAGAGGCTTCTGGCCAGTCACTCAGACACCTGACAGGAAGAAGAGATTCATAACTCAATTTTGTAATTGAGGCTTCCAGTCTCGCCAAAAAGCAGAGAACTGAACTTACTCGACATATTCTAAAAAGCATGGTAGAAATATGAATTAGTTCTTTAGGTTATTTTTGGTTCGTATACAAAGTTTTGCAAATACACATTGTCAGTACTTGGAGTAATAAATTGCTGTCACCCTGCTCATTTTATAAAAGGGTAATCTGTCACATCGGCACTTCAATCAGTGCTTCTGTTGTTGGAAACGGAATGCTACACCAGACTGGCCATGATTCTAACTGGTGCCATATTTCTTATGATCTTGGGCTATCCCTGGCACGGTATCTCGTAACAGAGGATTATCTGGTGTAGAAGCATGTTCACCTGTGTCATCATTTCTCTGGACTATTTGTAACATTTGCTCAGTGAAATAATTCTCCAGGTTAATACCTCTTTTAAATGGGTGAGGTCAGCATCAACTGTGTTTGCCAGAGGAGATATGTGCATCAACTGCCAGGGTCATGAGCACAAAGCTACTGTTTGAGAGGAAACTCATGGATTAGACTATAAATTAATTTACTGAGGAATGTCTAGGGAGAAGAGGCACATAAAGGAATAATTTCATAAGCACAGCATGAGATTGTGTTTCCTACTGTATGTTCCATAGGACATACTCACGGTGTTCTCCAGAGAAAGGCTTCCATGATCAAAATGCATTGGGGCAGCATCTCAGACTCTTTCATCTGAGGACCTCTTTCCACTCTTAGAAATTATTGAGGATCCCAAAAAGCATTAGTTTATGTGGGTTACATCTATTAATAATACCATTTTAGACATTAGAACTGAGAAATTATACAGGTATTAATTCATTTAAAATTTACTTTATTTAATTAAATTTTTATTTTAACTATTATATATAATTAAGAATTTATTTAATCATCTGACTATTAAAATTATTTAAAAATAGCCCTAACCAGTTTGGCTCAGTGGATAGAGCATCGGCCTGCGGACTCAACGGTCCCAGGCTCAATTCCTGTCAAGGGCATGTACCTTGGTTGCAGACACATACCTAGTAGGGAGTGTGCAGGAGGCAGCTGATCGATGTTTCTCTCTCATTGATGTTTCTAACTCTCTATCCCTCTCCTTTCCTCTCTGTAAGAAATCAATAAAATATATTTTTAAAAAAAAGTTATTTAAAAATAAACTTTTTACATTCTAGCATGAATACTATTTTTGTGAAAAACAAAACCGTATTTTCCAAAACAATTTAGTGATGGGAGGCATTGTTTTGTTGGCAGTGATAATGGTACCAGGTGTTAGGCTGGTGGAGTCAGACACGACTTTGGTTCAGTACCTTGGTACCTGAGTTCTGGTTAAGAAAGAATTCAGAGTCAAGACTCAAACCATAAGAGAAAGTTTATTTAGAAAGTCACAGAGGTAGAGAAGTGAGTCATAAAAGAATTGGGCTTAGGAAACAAGTTACAGAGGCAAAGAAGGGGCCCTTGGAGCTTAGGAAAGAGAAGGGTGAAGGTAACATGCTTGGGGGGAATCGGAGGGGCGGGAAAGGCTCTGGCGTACTCCAAAGAGGAAGAGTACACAGGGTTCTCTGTCCTAGGGCTTTTAAGGGGGGGATTTTAGAGGAGGTTTCAGGGGGAGGATCTTAATAGAGTATTCATCCAGTTTCCAGGTGTGTCCTTTCAGGGTCGTGGTGTCCACTGATTGGTTGGTCCCAGGGCAGGGAGTCCTTGGTCAATGCAGCTGGTCCTGATGTCTGCCATGGCATTGCTAATCTGGTTTTGCTGCTTGTCTGGGCCTGGAGCTGAAACACAAATGAAGCCTAGATGTTATCTCCAGGGGTTAATGCTTCAGGAAGTGGTTTTCCAAGGTCCACTCTTTGGCCCCTTGTTTCTCCTCCAAGGGGGTCTATCACATGACTAGCAACATGCCAGAGGAGGGAAGGTTAGGGAGGGTCCGAACTACATGACCAGTGATAGGCTAGGGGAGGAAAGATTACCCTGGGGGCAAGGTATTTATTTTCCCAGTTGCTAGGCACCCAGGATTTTCTGTCCTGGTGACCTGTACCTGGCCTATCATCCTTGTGTTGCCGGTGGAAATAGGATTCTTCCACGGAGTTGAAAGAAGAGCATTTCGGTGACACACACATGGGAGGATATGAGCAATGTCCAATGTCTCATCCACGACCAGGTGACTCAGCTCCTTCTCACTGTAGGAGAAGACTAACCCCTGGGGCGGCAAGCCCACATCTGTCCTCACCAAGACCAGGTTGGACCAGGGCCCAGACAGGCTGTGCCCTTACCAGGCATTGGCACCCGAAGCTTTGGTAGTCTAGCGTAGTCTCTGTTTTCATTGGGGTGCTGCGCTTTGGCTGGAGCTTGGGCCTGAGTGGCTGCCATACCCAGGCCTGCACTGCTGCTGTGGAGAGAGAGCCCATGCGAATGAACTAAGGAACGAACAAATCCAGAGCCTTTGTTAAGCTTTGTTTATATCTTGGGCTTGGGAAGGAGTAAGCTATCTTTCGAGCTAGCCAATCTCTCTTTCCTGGCTCATTTCTGGCTTGTGTTGGGCCCTCCTGCTGCACCAGCTTGGCTTCTATTGCGCCTGTGCCCAGCAGAGGAATTTCCCTGTTGTTTTCTCCCTACCTCCCCACCCCCAATCCTGGCTACCCTGTCTGTTGTCCCCCAGGGAGATGAGAAAGCTGCTTCTTCCTTGCAGAGGACACAGCTGTCTCCTGGGGAGACTGAATGCTACAGACTCCTAGTTGATCAGGCTTCATGTTTGATCCCATTTGCTCCCTTTCTTTTTTAATAACTGACTAGCTATCTACGCTCACACTTGCTCTGCTCATGTCTGTCTAACTGCCTACCACAATTTTCCTTTTTGGGGGCCATCACTCTTCAATATATAGATCAATAGACATCTACTGGATTCTCAGCTACTGCTACATTCTGTGTGATAGGTTGTTTTGGCTGAGTATATGAGAAAGCTTGGCATCACACAGATACGTAGTAGGGAAATGGAGAAGTAGTTTATAGCCTTTTTAGAAAATTGTGGATATTTTTCTTTAGCACTTGTACCAAAACTCGACAAGTGGTAGTTTCTTAAAGGTTTGTTACGATATGAATTCTGCGACCATATCTAAGTGTTACCGGAGGAAATAGGTTCTCCCACGAAAGTGCTTTTTGTTATATTAAAACTCCTTGGTGTATCTTGTACTTCAATGAATCTTTTAAGCATGTGAAGGGAACTAAAGTTGTGTTACCCTGAAATGGCCTTTTGGAGATATTCGTTTTAAGCCGTTTATTAAGAAACAAGGTTCAGGAAAAACCGTTGACTCTCACTACTTTGCTGCCCAAAAGATTCAGACAGAAAAACCTGTTTCAGGAAGGAGAGTTTAGGATGCCACTTTTGCCTAATTTGAATTATGTATGATAAACAAGAGGGCTTCTGGCAGGAGCCTGTTAGCTAGATACCCCTGTGCCCCATTGTTTCTGAGTTGCTAAGCAAGGATTTTCCTGCCATGTGTGTTTTGCTCTTTGGCAACTAACTGTAAATCACCATTCTCACTTCTTGAATCTAATACACTGCCCCCTTTCTCCTTTGTCCAAAAATGTCATATATACCTAATGATGCCTCACTGTTTTTGGAATTTTCATGCTTCTGTGGATTCCCTATGTGCCTGTGTGTTATCAGTGGGGAGCTCTCTGTGTCCCCATCTATTGCTGGTGGAAATGGGGTTCTTGTGTGGTCACAGGAAAATGAATTTTCTGAGACTCTCACAGGAGAATGAGTGATATTTCTTTGTGTGGGATTAGACCCCCGAGTTTCCAAGGTTCCATTTCCTTCTGTCCTGCCAAGGAAAAAGTCCAGCTGTGCCTTCCGCAGAACTAGGATTGAAGCCGTGGCCTAAAGTTTCCATTCCATATTTGCATGGTCTAACCAAGCATCAGGCTAGGTAGTTTGTGTTCCCAGCTATAGTCCTAAAGTCCATTCATTGCATGTGGAGTCCACAGGCAGGAGCAAAGCCGGAGGAACAAGAGAGCCACGTGAGCCAAACGCGTGAGAATTCCTTTGTCTGGGGGATTATGTATTCCCAAATTTTCATGGGCTTGCAGTGGCCCCACCTCCTCTAGCCAGTTATCTTTAGGTTAGACAGACAGGCATATTCCCTATGTCACCCCAAATTTACTGTACATGCATCCATCTCCCTTTATCCAGTCCCTTCCTCAATGACCTGCAGGGAATGGACTGGTGGTTCCCTGGAGAGCGTGATATTTCAGCTTCCTGCTGCAGCTGCCCAGATGGCTATGCTTATAATGTCTGACCTCCCTGTTGCTCCTTTCCTAATAACTAGCTAATTACAACATTAACAATTGTATTAGACACTTTATTTTCTCTTGTTAATCTGTCTTTGTTAATTTGATGATTAGCCCAGCTGAAAAAATTCAGAAGGTGGGAGGAAAAATTTTAATTTTTTTAGCCCCCACACATCATGCATTGGTTATTAGAAAATATTGGTTCACTAAATTGTGCAGACCACACCCTGAGAACCACTGTGCTAGAGAAACACTTTATTTTCTATTTCTCTCTTGAGTTGTACATTAGTCCATTAAATCCACAGATTTATTGGACCAGAGATTACATTTTCTCCTAAAACCCAAGAACATCCCTCAGAACACGTGTGAACACAGGACATAAGGTTCTGGGTTGAAGTGTAGTTTGAGTTTAGGTCCATGGTAGGAAACAATAACATCTACTCTGAAAAACAGACAGTTGCATGGGAGACCCAGGCTAGGTCTTTACCCCATCACATAACAAAGAAACCAAGAGTTCCGCCCAGACTCAGCCCTAGACATAACATAAAAAGTCTAAGACATAACATAAAGTCTAAGAAAATGGTCTAGAGGTTCTTCCCTTCTCCAGTTCTTCAGCTTTGTCTAGTCTATGAAAACCTGAACTCAGAAGAATATTGGATTTGCCACCACTTTAGATCATTCCTAGGAGTATGGTCCATGGAGGGGACATGTGGGTGAGTGTGTGGTGAGGGGAGGGGACAGTGTGTGGTGTGGGTCGGAGGCTGGGTACATGAGAGTAGTTTTGCTGTAAGTGCCCACTGTTTTCTAAATGACTTTCCTTTTCATACCTGACATAGGTCGTGGCTTTTCAAACCCTACCCCTGACTTCATTCAGATTTTGATGATCTGGATTTGGCATCCAGTCTGGCATCCAGCACGGGTGTTTCATAACTGGGATGGGTTAGATGTCATTTTTGCAGGGGGGCACAGGGGCTCCCCTTCTCCATCCTGCCTAAGAGAATGTTGTACTTGCTAAAATCTTGCAGGTCTAACCCCCTCTCTTCCAAAGAGGAAGTGTGATTTCCTCCTCGGAAGAGAAGCTAGATTGATCTCCATAATAAAGTGCTAAGATGTTAGGGATGAGGAGGGGAGGGTAAAGCATGGAAAAAGATGCCGAGGTTAGGTTAGGGGAGCTGGAGGGACTCCATGGGAAGTAGAAACCTCCTTAAAGAAGAGGACTTTAGCCGAAACCGGTTTGGCTCAGTGGATAGAGCGTCGGCTTGCGGACTGAAAGGTCCCAGGTTCGATTCCGGTCAAGGGCATGTACCTGGGTTGCGGGCACATCCCCAGTGGGAAATGTGCAGGAGGCAGCTGATCGATGTTTCTCTCTCATCGATGTTTCTAACTCTCTATCTCTCTCCCTTCCTCTCTGTAAAAAAATCAATAAAATATATTAAAAAAGAAAAAAAGAAGAGGACTTTAGTAAGTGTTGCGAGGAAGATGTATTTGAGAAAATGCCAATGTCCTTTGAGTGAATAAGCTTCCTTTTCTATGATTTTTGGCAGCTAAACTGCATTTCTTGAAGGTGACATAGATTTGAGACTAAACCTGGTAGTTTCCTTACTGCTAATTTTAAGACTACTTAACTATTTGTAGACTTAAGAGCATAAATGTTTCCTTCTAATATTCCAGTGTAGAACCAGTGCATTCTTTTTTTCCCCCCTTAACTATATTTTATTGATTTCAGAGAGGAAGGGAAAGACAGAGAGAGAAACATCAATGAGAGAGAATCATTGATCGGCTGCCTCCTGCATGGCCCCCACTGGGGATAGAGCCCTCAACCCAGGCATGTGCCCTCAACTGGAGTTGAACCCAGGACCCTTCAGTCCACAGGCTGATGCTCTATCCACTGAGCCAAACTGATTAGGGCGAACCAGTATGTTCTTGCACAAGGCCCTGTAAGTATGTCATGTCGTGTTTCTCAGCAACTGCACTGGCCTCTTTGGATTTGGTTATATTGTGTGTTAAACATAAAGGTGGCCTAAGGTTATTTTTCTGTGATTAACAGAGTTAATACTTCAGTCCCCTACATAAAAAGGCAGAGTTGCTTTGACTGAGTCTTATGATTTAACTTAAAAACGTCTTGGAATTTAATTGTAGGTTGTAGCTTTGTTTCAGTTGCATTTTACCCATTACTGATTTGTCTTTAATAATTCTCCATCTGCTTGGAATTTTAAGTTAGTGACTTAAAATATGCTCCACTTATTTTAGGGTTTTCAGTAGAGTCTGGCTTCAGTTGGGCCTCTTACTCGGCTGTTACATTTGCTGGCTCATTACTTTCTTTGCTGAAGTGAAATCGAGATTATAACACTGAGCTGGGGTGTTTTGTCCTTGAGGATGATGATTCTGAAGAACACGGTATTATTTTTAAGATATTTTTATTTATTGCCCTTTCTGTATTGGGTCTTCATAATTTCTAAATATCAGACATGGTTATTATTATTATTATTCTTGGGTACTCAGGCAATGGTTTGGGGAAGGTTTGTTGTACTGGCTTTGGAAGACTCGTAAATCTGTGTTCAATTCCCACAGGGCATCTTGAACCCCATTCTGGTTTATTATGTTTTACATGGGGTCCCATTCGGCAGCTATGACTCAGTGCACAGTTGCATGGGACAGTGTATCTGTGTCTGCTAATTGACACTTGACCGTGTATCATTCTAGACAGAAGTCGGTTGCTGGTTACCAGGGTTGGCAGGCGTTCTTTTTCATCTATAAAAAGAACATCCCACGCTGCATGAACTCTCAAGTATTTACTGGACGGTTTGGGTTCATGGCACTGGATGGATTATGTAATTTATTTTTGACTTTGAAAAATGAGTCCGAGGGCTTCAGAAGCATCCACCTAACATTAGATGATCAGAAAAAAAATTAAAAGTCTTTATTTCTTCAATACCTATCATGTTAAATAGCTTTGCATTTTTTTCATCAGATGCTTTGAGTTTGATAATTATTTTTAAATATATATCTGTTCCTAAGAATAGACTTTATAAGTAGCTGGAACCTAGAGTTGATTTGTATCTTAAAATGATTGATTGGTAGCCTAGACACTTGCAATGGTGGCTGGTCTGAATTGAGATGGGCTGTATGAGTCAAAACAGTGGGTTGAAAGGATTTAGTAGAAAAATAAGTAAAATATCTCAATAGTTTTCTATATTGATTACATGTTACAATGATAAGCTTTTGGCTATATTGGGCTAAATAAAATATAACACTAAAATTAATTTCACCTGTTTCATTTTACTTTCTCTAATGTGCCAAGTAGAACATTTTAAATTTCATATACAGTGTGCATCTACTTTCTACCAATAGCCCTGGGTGAGACTAGCTACCTAAGAAGTATTTCCTGAAAAAATCTGAACATTCATCTGAGTGATTCCAGGTTTCTCCCTTTATTTTGCTGTCTTCTATTTGTTAATGATAGATTTTTTTGCTCTAAGTTCCTCTGAAAAGATCACATGCAAAAGTACAATCTGTTTTTCATTCTAGATCTGTAATGCAGTGGACAAGAGCCATGAGAGCTACTGGTTTGGGATGTATTGAAGCAGATAAATTTCTTCTTTCCAGTTTTTCTCTTTTTAAAATACTTTTCCTCCCTTTGGATGCTCAGGCATCCAATCCCAAGAACTGTGGCCTGAGTCTGAACCCACAACTACAGCAAGCCAAGCTGGGGCTGGCCTGGCTCTGAGAAGGCCTCAGAAGAGGCTGGACTGGGGGTAGGGCTAGGGGGAGGAGCCTGATGCAGGATACCCAAGAAAAGACGTGGAGTTGAGTGTGATCGCTGATGTGCTACTGTGTGTGATTTAGCACCTTAAGTGTGACTTCATGGCAGCCGGTCCTGCAGGAGCACTTTCCTGTTCACTTCAGTGCTGGTGGTGCATGGGGAGCCATCATTTCTGGTGGTTGAGTGATGTAGGTATTTGTAATGTTGCAGATTTTACATGAATTCCTCATTGGAATGCTAACAATGTGTCATGCGCATGGCTGGGCACCAGGGTACAGAATCAAATAAGGCATGATTGCCCCCTCTAGAAGTGTTCAATGTTTTATATGTCAAATATAGGTTCTGAATGCTGCACTGCAGGTGTTAGCAAACATCTGTAAGCTATGGGAGAGGAAATTTGGAGGAATGGGAGGAGGCCTAGTGTGAATGCTGCAGTTACTTAAGAAACTGCCATGTCAGATACATGCAAAAGAATGAAACTAGATCACCAACTTACACCATACGCAAAAATAAACTCAAAATAGATAAAGGACTTAAATGTAAGACAGGAAACCATAAAATCTTAGAAGAATCCATAGACAGCAAAATATTAGACATGTGTCGTAGCAATATCTTTACCGATACAGCTCCTAGGACAATGGAAACTAAGGAGAAAATAAACAAGTGGGACTACTTCAAAGTAAAAAGCTTCTGCACAGCAAAAGGAACCATCAACAAAACAACAAGAAAGCCCACTGCATGGGAGAACATATTTGCCAAAGCTGTTTCAGATAAGGGTTTAATCTCCAAAATTTATAGGGAACTCATACAACTTAACAAAAGGAAGATAAACAATCCAATCAAAAAATGGGCAAATAGACACTTTTTGAAAGAGGACATACAGAAGGCCAAGAAACATATGAAAACATGCTCAAAGTCACTAATCATCTGAGAGATGCAATCAAAACAACAATGAGGTACCATCTCACACCTGTCATAGTGGCTATCATCAACAAATCAACAAATGACAAGTGCTGGCAAGGATGTGGAGAAAAAGGAACACTCATGCACTGCTGGTGGGAATGTAGACTGGTGCAGCCACTGTGGAAAACAGTATGGAGTTTTCTCAAAAAATTAAAAGTGGAACTCCCGTTTGACTCAGTAATCCCACTTATAGGAATATATTCTAAGAAATCAGAAACACCAATCAGAAAGAACATATACACCCCTATGTTCATAGCAGCACAATTTACCAGTTGGGCTTCTGTCCTGATCATTTCACTAAAATGGCTCCAGCTTGTGAGGTCCGGGGACCCCTTCTCTGCATTTCTCCTCTCCAATTTCTCCGTCGCTTTCGGCATAGTTGGAGAGAAAGTGTTTCTTCTATCTTAAAACACGCTCTTCTCTTGGCTTTTGGAAACCCACACCCTCCTGCTTTCCCTTCTGTTTCAATAGTGGTTTCTACCCAGTCTCCTTTATCCTTCCTCTTCTCAATTCTGAGTTTTATGTCCCCCAGGAGTTGGTCTTCTACATTTCTCTTTGAGATACCATTTCCAGAGGAACTTATCAGATCATTACACACCAGCTACTCAATGGTGACTCCAAAAAGCTATCTATTACTTCAGACTCACCCAGGATTTCCAGACTTGTCTATCCAACTGCCAACCTGACTTTCTACTTGTTTGTTGAATAGGCATCTCAAAGTCAACATGGTTAAGATAGAACCCTTGGATTTACTCCCCATCCACCTGTTAGCTTTCCCAGTCTTTTGCAGCTCTTATGTGGCAATGACAGTTGCTATAGCCAAAATCTAGGATCATCTTCGATTTTTCACTTTCCTTCACACTCTCATTCAAATTATTCAAGACCCTTTCCAAATCTGCAACTTCTCTGCTTCTACTGCTAATCCTGAGTCCTCTCCTGGACTCTTCAGTACTTCCTGGCTGTTTTCCCAGTTTTCCTTCTTGCTTCTTCTCTCCACTAAGAAAGCGTCCAGAGCCTCCTTTAGACAACTTATCAATTCATGCCACTACCCTGCTCACCACCTCTCTATTGACTTCTCCCTGTACTTAGACTAAATTTCTGTGTCATTGCTGGGACTCGCCATGTGGCCCTCGTTTCCCCACACGCTTTCCCGTGCTCTGTGGACCGCAGCCACTCTGGTGTATCTATTACTAAAACATGACAACCTCGTTCTTCACACGGGTCTTTGCATTTGTTGTTGCCTCTGTCTGGAAGGCTCTGCTCCCAGCTCTTCATGTGGCTCTTTCCTTAGATCATTATGAACTCAGTTTGAACCTCATATTCTGGCCACCAGTTAAAAGTACCCTCACACCAATCACCGTCACTTCATCTGGTTTTAATGTCTTCATAACACTTACCACTATCTGAAGTTATCTTGTTTGTTCATATGCTTCCTTGTCTACCATCTCCCCTGCTGCCTGAGTAATAAGAGAGCAGGGCCCTTGCCTGTCTTGCTCACTGCCAGACCTCGGTACCCAGAACATGCCTGGTGCATAGTGGGTGCTTCCTGAATGAGTAAATGAATGAATGTTGCGTTTTTGTATGCATTCTAGGGATGTGTTTCTCCTCCTACCTTCCAGTCTCATCTAGAAACTCCCTATGCAGCCATGTTAGTTTATTTTCTTGTTTGCCTTTTCCTTCCTCATCAGGACACATTTCTCTTGCTCTGGCAGGATTTTATTCTTAGATATCTTTCTTCTTCCCTCCCTCTTGAGATTCTTTCCCTATAAGAGTTTTTGTTCATAAGATAATATTCATTGGCTCTCATCTCTTTGAAATCTGCACACTCTTCTTGGTTTTTATGAACACAAAATTTTCCTGGCAGTTATTGGTGATAGTGGTGGGAAAGGTCTCGTGAATGTTTGAGCAGCCTTTACTATTGAGAATCTCTTTCATATGTATAAATTAAATTCTTTCAGCTATGACACGAGTCCATTTTTTTTTGCATCAGTCTTTTCTTTTTCTAAAACAAATACCTTTTCTGATTATAGAAACATTTATGCTGAATGTAAAAAAAAAAATTAGAACAAAAGTGTTGATATGAAAAGTTTTACCTTAATTCCTACCTCCTAGAGAGAAACCAATATGAACAGAATGGTGTGTATCCTTACAGATTGTATTCTTTTATTATATAAACAAATGTTTCTATATATAATCAATTCATATTTCATTTCTACCATTTCTGTTTTAACTCAGTCCTTTGCTTCTCAAAATTAAATATATGTTAATATTATGTTATATAATAATAGGTTAATATTAATATAGAACATAGCAATTAAACATATTAATGCAAATAAATATAGCCCTACATATTTATGAAGTAGAAATAAATACATGCATAGATATATGTATGGATATGTTTTAGACGTTCTTTATGGTAGTCGAGGTGTATCCTTTTGAGAAATTGCAACTATATGCAGCAGGGAGAAAGGAAGGGTGAGTTTCAGGACTACCTAGAGCTGCTCTTGGATGGTAGCACCATCTTTGTTAAGCTTTGAACCATTTGGTTATGAAAAGAGAGGTTGGCCAAGATAGGCTGAAAGTGACTCAGGGATGTCCCATCCGCTTAGCATAACAAACAAGCAAGATTTGAGAGCAACAAAAGCAAAAATAAGCAAGTGGGACTACATAAAACTAAAAATCTGCAAAGCCAAGGGAACCATACACAAAATGAAAAGGCAACCTATGGAATGGGAGAAAATATTTGCAAATCATATATCAGATAAGGGGTTACTGTTTAAAATTTATAGAGAACTCATACAACTCAATAGCCCAAAATTTTTTTGATTTAAAAATTTTTTGATTTAAAAAATGTACACTTTTCCAAAGAAGTGATACAGATGGCCAACAAATACCAAAAAAAGGTGCTAAAAAAGAGAAATGAAATGCTCAATACCACTAATCACGGGGACATGCAAATCAAACGTGAGGTATCACTTCATACCTGTTAGAATGCTATTCTCAAAAAGACAAGGTATAACAAGAGTTGGTGAGGATGTAATGATTAGATATTTATAACTCTAACCCTTATCCACTGTTGGTAGGAATGTAAATTGGTGCCAACACTATGGAAAACAGTATGGAGTTTTCTCCAAAAAGTAGGAATAGAGCTACCAAATGATCCAGAATCCCACTTCTGATATATATCCAAAGGAAGTGACAACAGGATTTTGAAGAGATATCTGCACCCTCATGATCATTGCAGCCAAGACAATAAATAGCCAAGACATGGTAACAACCCAGGTATCCATCACCAGATGAGTGGCCAAAGAAGAAGTGGTCTATGTATACAATGGAATTCAGCCATGAGAAAGAAGGAAATGCTGCCATTTGTGACAGCGTGGATGGACTCTGAGGGTATTATGCTAAGTGAGATGTCAGACCCAGAAAGACAAATATCATACGATATCACTTTTATATGGACTCTTAAAAGCCAAAATCATAGAAACAGAGTAGAATGGTGGTTACCAGGGGCTGGGCATGGGAGAAATGAGGAAGTGTTGGTCAAAGAGCATAAACTTTCACTTATAAGATGAATCAGTTCTGGGGACATCGTATGCAGCACGGTGATTAGAGTTAATTAAACTGTATTATGTACTTGAAAGTCGGTAAGGAGTGGATCTTAAATGTTCTCACCACAAAAAAGCAATGTAATTACATGGTGAGTTGGAGGTGTTAACTACCACTAAGGTGGCAATCACTTCACAACATGTAAGTGTATCAAATCAACACCTTGTGCACCTTAATCTACGCAATGCTATATGTCAATTACATCTCGATAAGCTGGAGAAAAATGACTCACAGGAGCAATACAAAAATAAATAAAATACAGCAACCAAAAATATTTTTGGGAAAGCCAGACTGCAACAGTACGGGGTGTGGAGGCCAAAGGGAAATTCCTATTTTTGATGGCAAATGAGGGAATGACGAATGTCTAAGCACAGGAGGCCTGACTGTGTTTTTAGCCAGCGGCTGTATTGTATTATGTTGCAGTAGGTTGCCTCGCTCCTCCTCCCACCGTGGCCTCCCCTTCCCCACATTCCCAAAGAGCTGTTACAGCGTTCTGCACCTGAGAGGCTGTGTGAATGTTATTAGTAGACAACAAAGAAAGGGTCTGTGTGGGATGTCTGCACACAGTGAGCAGAGAAGGGACAAGTAACAAGAGCCATAGGAGGCAGGACAGGGAAGAGAGCCAGGATTCACTGGGGGCTGGACACGGAGGCAAAAGGGAACAGGAGGAGCCGTGACTCCCAAGAACCCCTGGAGACTTTGGGATGGATGCTGAGCTTCTCTTTTCCCATGAGAAGAGGGAAATTATTTTCTCATAATTTTGATCCAATTTTTTTTTTCTCTCTCAAATTACAGAAGGACCCCCGATGCTATCTGGACTATATATGGATGTACCAGAATTTAGCCAGCCCTTATTAATGGTCATTTAGATTCCCCCCACCCCCCTCTTTATTATAGTTTTCTCTGCAATGAGAATCTTGCATAGCTTTGTATCTGCTACAATGCTGCCCTCCGCGAACACAGACTACAATTATTTTGAAGCTGATCCCCTTGGCAGCGGGTGTGGCTTGGAGCCCATATTTGCCCAGTGCTACTTCCATGATGTTAAATTTCAAACCAGAGATTACACTTTAATTATGATGACATGCCTTAATGGAATTCACAGCTTAAAACAACAACTGGAGAGAAGTCGTACGTGCAAGTGAATAAATGTCATTTCCATGTGATTTCCATTCTCAAAGCTTGATTTATGACACACAGCCTTCTAAAATCTGTTCTTGCCTTTCTCCTTCCATGATATTATGGATTTTCCCAGGACTGTTCCTAACAGATGAGGCAACTGCCACTGACTTTTACAGTGAAGAATAGAAAAAGGAAGATGGTTTTTCGTTGCAAAGCTGTGATAGCATTTGTGCTTTATGAACAAAACAAAATGACACTAAATTAGATTTTAGGTTTTTCTGTCTTGGCTTTCATGTTTTAAATAGTGAACAAACCAACGTCACCATGGAGTGTTTCTAGCTTTATTTGATCAGAATCCAAAACTGGATGTACAAATGGACAATTTTATCTATCAACTAAAAATAAATTATGCTATTTTTTAAAAAAGATATACAACGTATGCTATCTAAAATTTTTTAAATTGCATTTCTGGTATATGCAACATTTAAAGAATGTAATTAGCATACTTTGACATAATTGTTGAATAACTTTTCCTTAGATGATATTTTATTTCTTACAAGAAAATGTCAACAACAGATGATTGTTGTCAGCAAGAAGATGACTCCTATCTGGAGGCTCAAAGACTTATCCCCTTCCCTTTTGTAAAAATTGGAAACATGCATCTTGGAAATGAAGGGTTCAAAGAAGAAATAACCCGAAGAATTTAAAGATGATAGATTTTAATTTGATCACACAGTTTCTATGCAGTTAACTACTGGGAAAGGAACAACTGCTTATATTTAAGACTCATAATGTGATCACATTAAAAAATGCAAGTGCAGCTCGGCCAGCGTGGCTTAGTGGTTGAGCGTTGACCTATGAACCACCAAGTCAGGGTTCAATTCCTGGTCAGGGCATATGCCTGGGTTGTGGACTTGATCCCCAATGTGGGGTGTACAGGAGGCAGCCAATCAGTGATTCTCTCTTATCACTGATGTTTCTATCTCTCTCTCCCTCTCCCTTCCTCTCTGAAATCAATTTAAAAAAAATATATATGCAAGTGCATATTTTTAAGATAAATACTCTAATGTAAATTCAGAATCTGCTGTGTCATCTTTCATAGTTGTTGTTTTTTAAGATTAAAAAATGTATTTTCAATTATAATTGACATATAATACTATATTAGTGATCAGATATTTATGAACCTATGAAGTGATCACCCTGACAAAGTTTTATAGTTTAGATGTTTGAACTTCCCCTTCTTTTGACTTTGTCAGTGCTCGGTGATTACACTATCTATCTTGACTCTTAAAAGTTAAATTTTTTTATCATAAGCAGCATGTTTTTATGTAGCTTCACTATTACTAGTGAGAATTGGTTTAGTTCAATGAATGTTAACTGAACATCTACTCTGCCAGGCACAATGCAGGGCATAAGGGATACAAAACCCAACAAACAGCCTGAGAAGCTTAGGGTCCAGGGACCCCGAGGGTTGGGTGGGAGTTTGGAGCACAGTTACAGACAGAAGCTTCAACAAGGATGTACAGTCATGCCCAGGGCACAAATTGAGCTCTACCCCACCTAGGGGTTCCAGAACGCCATCTTTGAGGAGAATGTGTGAACTGATTTTTTTTAAAGGTTCAGCCCATTTTATTTTATTATATATATTTTCATTGATTTCAGAGCAGAAGGGAGAGAGAGAGAGAGAGAGAGAGAGAGAGAGAGAGAGAGAGAGAGAGAGAGAAAGAAAGATCATTGATGAGAGAGAATCATTGATCGGCTGCCTCCTGCACGCCCCACACTGGGGATCGAGCCCACAACCCCGGGCATGTCTCCTGACCAGGAATTGAACCGTGTCCTCCTGGTTCATAGGTCAAAGCTCAATCACTGAGCCATGCCAGCCAGGCTGTGAACTGAATTTTTAAGGAGAAATGAGAATCAGGTGAAGAGGAAAGGCACAGAACTATGAAAACTGTGAGATAGGGACATGGACAATGGTAGAAAAGAGGAGGGAGAATGAATGAGTTGGTTTCTGGCCTTACTGGTTGCCTGAGTTGGGAACCAAGAGGACTGAGGGGCAGACTTGAGCGAGAGGAGCAGATGACTTCCATTTGGGGTAGTGGAGTTGTTTGGGGGACGTGCCCTGAGCTTCAGCTCAGATCGGTCAAGGCTGGAGGTGTGTAGACGGAGCATGTACTTGGTGGTCAGAACTACGAGAGTGGTTGACAGTATCCATGGAGAAAGGAACGTGAGCATTTTAGGAGCTGGGCAGGGGCAGGGGTGTTCAAAGGAATGTGAAGCTAGAAGGAGACCCACAGGACAGCAGTGTCTCGGCATCCAAGGCACTACACAGTTTCAAGAATGAGGACAAAGATAGCAGTGTCAGGAGCAGTAATGACGTTTGTAAAAATCTAGCTGACAAGTGCCCCCGACGTTTGGCCCTGTGGGTGGTACTCACATGGGGACCTTTGTTTCCGGGGAGTAGCTGGGGGTGGATGCCGGATGTCAGTGAGGAGTGAATGAACAGCAAAGTATAGAGATGCCATTGTGACTTCTAACCGCCCCCATTATATATGCATATATAGGCAGATAACGTCTTCATGATGCCTGACTTAGCGTTTTCCTCTTTTTCTTTTCAAGCCCACCCATTTTCCGTTTTCTACCTCCACTACTTTTTGACCTTAAAAACAATAACTGCAGCTCATTTGCATGATTCTGTAATTTACAGAATGCTTTCTCATATGTCACTGTACTTAGTATGCTTATCCACCCACCCTTTGGTATTATAACTAATTGACAGTTGTTTAGAATAGCGGTTCAGACACATAGAGTCTTAGGTGCATTGTAATGTAATTCCCCTTTTGATATTGAAGAAACCAAGGCTCAGAGAGTCGTAGTGTCTTATGTCAAATGTCACTGCTGTTTGGTGGACTGTGTGGCGCCTGGCCCGCCTTTCACACGTGGTGTCCCAGTTCTGTCAGCCTCTCTCAGAGCTTGGATGTATGGCGGCTTTCTTGCATGAATCCAGTCCCATCTGTTGGTGGAGGGGAAAAGAAACACTATTTAAAAATGTATATATTTCTTCTGATTATAAAAATGACATAATAATTGCAGGCAGTTTGGAAATATGTAGAAACAAATAGTAAAGAAGACAGAAACATCCTTTAATTATCCACTTGGAGGTAATTATTTTTTATGAAAGTTTAAAATAAATTAACAAACCGCTATATTATCCTCTATTAGACAAGATCAAAGTAGTCTGGTGTCAATCTAGTCTGTAAAACAAAAGGGAGAAATTGGCCCTAAAAGTCTCCCCATCTAATATGTTTAAATTGCTCAATTCAATTACTGCAGATTTATGTCTTTCTATCTGGAGGACATTTATCCTACAGAATTTGCCAGATGGTGCCCTGCAATGGCTCCTCTGATTATCCATCATCATTAGAAGGAAATGCTCCATAAATCTGTCAGCATTAACTTTAAATTACTTGGAAGGAATGTCTGTGCTTTGGAAGCAAGGTACCATGTGAGGAAACATACAGGAGACCTCTCTAGGGAAGATGGTGAAGTCTAGCAGTAAACACTATTATCTCAACTCTACTGCCAGAGGCAGAGGTGATGTAAGTGACACGTGGGGGGTTGGAGGAGCGGGGGTGGGGAGAAGGGTCTATTCCAGGACATCGATTCTCTCCCTTTGTGCCTCCAAAAGGTACTCTCTTCCCCCCATCTCTGTAGGTCAGGTTGGTGTCTAAATGCTTTAGCACTGCTTTCCAGGGCTGCTAAAGTCATACAGCACTTGCGTCCAAATTAGAAAAAGGTACCCCTTTCTTCCTCTGGGAGGAGCAGCCATGGTCTACAACAAGCATGTCAAACTCATGGCCCGCGGTACGCATGTGGCCCATACGAATGTTTTTGCAGCCCAGCCAATATAACGGTATGTAAGAAACGTTTTAATAAAAATTTTGTGACTTAATTTTTACAGTATCCTGTTATACATAATTATTAATAACAGACTACAATGTTCGCTAATGACTGCTTACCATAATTGTGTTGCATTCATTTCCTTTACGCACCTTATACGCGGGTGCACTATTTCTCTCCACTAATACTAGCAGCCGATTACCACGCCATTAGTCTTGGACTGACTTGTTTCATTTGCGCAACAGGAGAACAAGAAAAGTAGGTTTATTTGCGTTACGCTTATTAATTTGTGCAGTTATTCAGTGTCTGATAAGTTAATGTTCAAGAAAAAATATTAGTTTTTATTAAAATGTTGTATTATTTTATGTTAACGATTACTCATTTATTTCAGCCCTTTGTATTCAGCATGTCTCTATCGAAATAAACCTACATTTCTATGGAAATTGAAGCTGTTTTTTTTTGTTTGTTTTTTTGCAGCCCACATAAACTTAAACCTTGTTTATTTGGCCTGTGTTAGCCTTTGAGTTTGACATGCTTGGTCTCCAACTTGGCCAGCAGTTAGTTCATTCTTCACTTGCTTCCTTGGCCAAGCACGCTTGTTCAGTGAACAACACATAAAACTATGTAATGGTCCTGGCTCTGCTTTTTTGAGGCTCACTCTTCTCTGGGGATGTAGAGTTGTAGCTATCCTAGATCTAGGTGATATAGCCCCAATTCTAGGTTGACATGAACCTTGATTAATGCGGTCCTCAATTCAACACATATTTATTGAGCTATTTCTATCCAAGCCTAGTCCTAATGGAAAGCTACCTGGACCTAGACCCTAGTCCTAGCTTCTCCTTGGCCACAGCCACTACCAGAGGCTAGTACTTTCAACAAAGTCTTCTAAGACTCAATTGAATCTATTGGCAGTGGTTTTGTCTACAGGTCCTTGAAATATCACTATGTAATTATTAGCACTTATTCAAATTAATACTCTCCTAATATAGTAGGGTCACGTACAGTCAGAGACATATCAGCTAGATCTTGCAAAGCTATATGGCCCCATCTAAAACTCTCCTTATTTCTAGTTGTGTGTTGTTATTTTTTTCATTTGAAGTTTAGCTCTACTCTTCTGCTGATAAAACACAGTCTATTTTGTCTTTGAGTCTTGGTTTATAAGCTTACCAGGGCTACTTCGTCGCAAGCTTTTCTTTCTCTTAAGCTATTCCTGAAGAGTCTCTCTCTTATTACTATTAATATTTAACTCATATTTGCTTTGTTCTGAGAGCGAAGATTGATGGTGCCAGCTGTACTAGGCATCCCTGGTCTTTGCTTTACAATGATGATGTTTTACAAGCAAAACCAGCAATTACATTGTTTTAGATGTGGTGGACGAATTTTTTCATGTTAGAAACATGAAACATTTTTTCATGTCGTGCAGTAGAAATGTAATTTTGTGGAAATAATGTGATGCAGCGTGAAGCTGAGCTGCTTAAATACAAGTTCTTATGTTTTTGTTCCGTTAATGCATCCTCAGCCATATTGGTAGACTGAAATTCAGGTCATTATTGTGCCATCACCAAAACAAAAATGATTGATAGATGGCAAATGAGATTCAAAGCTGTACTTATAGAGTGACTTATTAGTTTAAGATCTTGGGAAAGGTGCTGAATTTCTCTGTGCCTTAGTTTCCTCATCTGGAAAATGGGGGTATTAATAGTGTTACTATCCTGGGTTATTGCAAGGATTAAATACATTAATATGCAATAGTAAAGTGCTTGCAATAGGGCCTGGCATATAGTAGTATATGAATGTTAGCTATCACAGTAAATTACTATGTGATTATCTTTGGGAAGTCAGACAAAATTTAGGTATGCATTTTTATCAAGTAGTATTACTCTTTTTTAATGCTTTGGCCAGGCTCATTGTGATGAAATCCAACGGTGATACATACCAAATGTTTAAATGTTTTAAAACACAGTGGTGTTTTTGTTTTGTTTTTCAAACTTTTGATAACAAAGTACCCTAGGAGTTTTCCCTCTCAGATGGGATATATCTGTTATCAGTAAAGACACACTTACTGAGTAGAACCTTAATTTTTCTTCCTTTTAGATCTGGTTGTTGGGTCTCTGAGTCTGTTACTCTTCTCCAGGCCCAGTGGTGAGCTCCTCTGCTCCTCTGCTTTTCACAGTTTGTTTGGAGTCTCTCCTCTGTCTCTACTCACTGTAGGAAGGCGGCCAGCCCTCATGGGGGGATACTTTGGAAAACGTAGATCTTGATTTTGCTGCTTGTCTGTGTACAATGAGCAGCCAACCTGTTCCAGGTTTCTTCTAGGCTCTTCTTGGCTGAGGAATGACAGCTGGCTGCTCTGGTCTGCTGTGCATGTCTCAGTGGGTGGCCAGAATCTGAGCTAAAATTCAGGAGATCCAGCCTTAAGCTACCCCAGTCTTTCCTATTGCAGAAATAGATGCCGTTGTAGCTGAGAGACTTATAGTGGCAAGTTAATTTTCCTTTTCACACCACAGTAGTCTTTTCACAGATTTCTTGAAATTCAAGACTATACGAATTGTAGGCAGAATTATCTGAAGCACAGCAAGCTCTTCCTGAAAGGCTTCTAGGCTTGGTTTTGGGAAGTGTGGGGAGGAAACAAATTTACTTCTGGGCCACTAATCTGAGGCCATCCTTGCCTCTCTTTATCCATCAGTGCTTTAAACTTGTCATGACGGAATTATAAGATGGCTCAATGTAAAACCGCATTCAGTAATTCGCATCTACTTCATCTCTTAAAAATGTTTGTATTAAAGCATAATTGGCATAACATACACTAGTATGTTAGTTTCAGGTATACAACATAGTGATTCCACATTTATATACCTTATGATGTGATCATGACACAAAGTCTACTAACTATCTGTCACTGTGCAGTTATGACAATATTATTGACTACTAGAGGCCCGATGCAGGAAATTTGTGCAAGGGGCTCAGCCCTTACAACCCCTTGCAGCCTCGGCCAGCCCTCACAGCCCCAGCTTCGTCCGGAAGGTTGTCCAGATGGTACTTCTGCTGTTTGGTCTAATTAGCATATTAGCTCTTTATTATATAGGACTAGAGGCCCGGTGCACGAAATTCATGCGGGGGGGGGGGGGGGGCGGTGCAGGGGTAGTCTCTCAGCCCAGCCTGCAACGATGCCAACATCCCTTGCTCTGGCCTCCGGCCCGAGGCCCCTCCCCTCCCTCCACGTGGACGGGGCGGGGACGCTGGGCTCGCAGTGCCACAAGCCCAGCATCCCTTTCCCCGGCCTCCAGCCCGAGGCCCCTCTCCTCCCTCTGTGTGGCCGGGGCGTGGATGCTGGGCTTGCGTTGCTGGGGCGATGCAGCCAGCGTCCCACCCCAACCACTATGGGCACCACCATCTTTGTCTCAGAGTGACAGTTAATTTGCATATTACTCTTTTATTAGTTTGGATATTCCCTGGCTGTATGCTATACCCTTGTGACTTATCTGTTTTTTAACAGGCAGTTTGTACCTCTTATCCTTAATCTTTTTTAAAAAATATATATTTTATTGATTTTTTACAGAGAGGAAGGGAGAGGGACAGAGAGCTAGAAACATCGATGAGAGAGAAACATTGATCAGCTGCCTCCCGCACACCCCCCACCGGGGATGCACCCACAAGCAAGGTACATGCCCCTGACCGGAATCGAAGCTGGGACCCTTGAGTCCGCAAACCGATGCTCTATCCACTGAGCCAAACCGGTCAGGGCTTAATCTTTTTTTGATACTTGAGCAATGAATGGTACCTATAGTTACAGGATGCCAGAGCAAACTTTTCTTTCTGTAGATCTAGTCTAGCATTCATCTGTTTATTTATCTACCAGTCCAGTTCTTGAACCAGAAACAAACATAGGTAATTTACAAGTAGACACAAAATGCAACTACAATCTATGGATTAAAAATTGGGTGACAAAGGAAAGAAACACAATAATCAGGGCATAATGATTCAGAAAGGAAAGTGAAAATGCAATACCGTGTAGTGGTTTTGAAATTTAGCCTGCATTGGCCTCACGGGCGTATCTGTTAAAATTTCAGGTTCCTGGGCCTCCCGGGAACTCTGGCACCTACCCTGTTAACACGTGCCCCCAGGTGCTTCCCAGCCGTGGTGTAGGACTGCACACTACTCGCACTGACCTCTTTACTTGCTGCATGTGGGGAACTTTGGCTCCAAGCTTTCTGGCAGTCAGCATGAAAAGGGAAGACTGTCTCTTCTTACTGTGCAGAGATAACATCTTTGACATAAGGTGTAAATGAAGGTTTAATGATGCTTATATCAACTTTCATATCTGAATAAGATCTTGCATAGGAATTCAGGAAAAGAAATGTCTTCTCTTGTCCTCCCTAACAGGAAATATGTCATCCAGTCTGTTATACTCAATTAAATGGCATTAACTGATCTTTTTGGGGTATGTGCCAAAGTTCCGTAGGGAGAAAGGAAAGGAAGGAAAAGAAGAAAAAAAGCGGAGGGGGAGGGGAGTGTGTGTGTATTGGGAAATTACAAAAAAGGAAGAGGAGTGAGAGAATGAAAAATGACGTTGGCCATCGTTTTGGACAACAGTTTGCTATTATCTACAAAAGGTGAATATATTGCAAAACCCATGACCCAGCAGTTCCATTCCTAAGAGTGTCCCCTATGGAATTTGTGACATTAATACCAAGAAACATGAACAGAACATTTAGAGCAGCATGGTTTGTGTCAGAATATTGGAAACAGTCCAAATTCCCATTAACAATAGAAGGGAGAAATTGTGGAATACGATGGCATACTAATCAGCCACAAAAGTGAATCAGCTACAGTTGTGAGTAATAACATGGATGAATTTTTAAACATACTCTTGATCAGCGGAAGCCAGATAGGTGAAAATCTTTACAGCATGAGTCCATTCCTGACAACTTCAAAGTGGATAAAAAGAGAACTGATACATTTTTAGGGATGCACACTCAAAAGTCGGGAGTCCCTATCTTTCTAAGGAAGAAAGGGGCTGGGAGGAAACATGGGAATCTTTGGGATGTTGACAGTCATTCATTTCTTTACTTGGGTGATAGTTATGTATGTGTCTGTTTTAATATAATGTGGTTGTATGTACTTTTCTCTATGTGTGTTATTTTTCACAATAAAAACATTTTTTAACTGTTGAGGGAATGTTACTGCCAGGTTCATGGATAAACAAATAAAAGTATATCCATACAATGGAATATTACTTTGCAATAAAAAGTAATAGACTATTGATTCATGCAACAGGTGGATGACCCCAACATCATTCTGTTGAGTAAACCACTCAACAAAGGATATACTGTAGGATTCAATGTTTATAAAATTTTGGAGAGTGGGAACTATTGTAGAGCGACAGAAAGTAGCCCAGTGACTGCCTGGGATTGGGCAGGCTAGAAGTGGGAGGAAGGGTTTACAAAGGGCACCAGGCAACTTTGGGGAGTGATGGAGATCTTTATTATTGTAATTGTGGTGATATTGTTGCAGGTGTATCTAAATGTCAAAATTTAACAAATTGTGTTCTTTAACTATATGCAGATTATTGCATGTTAATTATACCTCGATAAAGCTGTTAAATAAAAGTGTGTGTGTGTGTGTGTGTGTGTGTGTGGTGTGTGGCGGGGGATAGGAGGGTAGGGAATAAGGTATCAGAAATGCCAAAGAAATGGAACAATCCGAGCATTCTCATGATTAAGGGTGGAAACTATGCCAAAAGTGAGGGAGAGGCACTATGAACTTGGATATGCCCAGTAGGCCCAGCACCTCGTTATGTATTGGGGATAATCATCCATTGACTCGCCGTGCCTTCATTTGAAAATGGGACATAAATACCTTTCTTCTCTGAGTGATGGGGAAAAGAGAAGAAATCTCACAGGGACCAATTTAACTGCTCACTCACAGCTGGCTCAGACAAGTCAGCCTTGATGGGGAATCGAGTCAGGTCTCTGTGTTTACCTGTCTTCCACGTTCCCCTTCCATTAATGTACATCATTCTGAGGTGGCTAACAGTGTCTGGTTGTAAAGTCTGATCCACTGAGGTGTTAGACAAAAGGCATATTCTAATGTATACATTTTTCAAAATATGAAGAGTTCAAGGCCGTGTATTATATTCTGTGTTCAATTTTAGAAATGCACTAAAATAACCTGTTTTGGAAGGCAGATTTATCTGTGACATAGCACGAACTAACAGCAAAGATCATAGCTGTTCATGGGCTCCACAAATTCAACTGCATTGTGTACTGATTCCCTATTTGTTCTTAGCTATACTTGTTACTCAGATAAATATAAGTTACATCATTTTTTGAAATCATATCTAACTCAGAGTGAAATACCAAATGGCAGCTATTTAAACAGTTAAGTAGACAGAGATTTGGAATAATTAAATATTTTAAAGGTAGGATAAACTATTAAGTCATTCTACTTTTCTTTAAAATGCTGAGTTCTGTGGTTACGGGTTTCTAGAAAGACAAGTAATACTTCTTAACAAATCTGCTTTAGTCATCTGAAAATTTTATATTGAATGAAATAAGCACTACACATATTTTTGTTTTGTGAGACACTAAAATAAGGAATAATTACTTAAAACTGTAAGAAATGAAAAGATGAAGAATTAGGCACATTCATAAGATAAAAACTCTAACAAAACTAGAGAAAATCATTATAATTTGCGTACTCTTCCTTTCATATAGAGAAAGATGGATTAGGTTATTTTTAAAAAATTATATGTATTTTTATTGAGTTCAGAGAGGAAGGGAGAAGGAGAGAAAGATAGAAACATTAATGATGAGAGAGAATCTTTGATTGGCTGCCTCCTGCACATCCCCTACTGGGGACCGAGCCCACAACAGCCTGGGCATGTGCCTTGATTGGGAATTGAACTGTGACCTCCTCGTTCTTGGGTTGATGCTCAATCACTGAGCCACACAGCTGGGAGCACGAGGGGACTTTTTGATACTGGATTTTCATAAGAATAATGAAATATACCGTATCTTACATGCCTACATGGCATAAACCATTTGCCACAAAAGGTACTTACATATTTTAATTACAATCATCACAGAATGAAGTACTGTTGTCCTAATATCCCCTAACCTTTTCCCACACTCTCTCATTCCTTTCAATTCAAAAACATTCACACCCACACCAAACATTTTGCAAATTCATCCTGCAATAGAAAATAACTTATTTTTTAAAATATGTATTTTTGTTGATTTTACAGAGAGGAAGGTAGGACAGAGAGTTAGAAACATCAGTGAGAGAGAAACATCGATCAGCTGCCTCCGGCACACCCCCTGCTGGGGATTGAATCCCCAGCCAAGGTACATGCCCTTGACCAGAATCGAACCTGGGACCCTTCAGTCCCTGGCTGACGCTCTATCCACTGAGCCAAACCGGTTAGGGCGGAAAATAACTTTTACCCTTCCTTGTGCCTCACATCTAATTTACTTTGCCCTCATGTTGGTAACTCAGCAGAACTGAGAAATACATTTTGAAATCAAGAATTACATCTCAAAACCCTGGATCTGTTCCAGTTTTTCCGCATCAGCTTCAGTTGGTGGGATTTTGACTAATAAATTTGGAGTCATCTGAGAACATCTTAAACTCAACTGTCACTGTTTTTCCCCTAGTGGCAGCTAAACACCGCGTTCGAGGGCTTTTGCCAGAATAAACAGTCTGAATCATTCGGGAGCTCTCTGAAACCCAACTCCCCGTCATTGCTAAAGGATGTGTCAAGACCGGGCTGTTCAGTTTGCCCTTTACTGAAATAGCGTTTGCCAGTTTCTGTGACCAATGCCTTTCACGGTGCCATTGTCCAGCCCACTAAATGTAGCGGAAACATACAGTCTTTTTCACTTCTGAGCTTTTAATTGAGGTAGGAAACAAAATTACCCACTAATGTTTTATAATTGTTCTGTTTTAATGCATTCGTTAGACTGGAAGTCATATGAAATCATGTTTTGTGTTTCTCACTGATACTTGGGAAAGTAATTTTACAAGGCTTTTCAGAATAGAAACAGTCAGTAGAAAACCCAAAGTGTCAATACTAGCAACCATTAGGAGCAAGCATTAATCTACTTTAAATATAAGCTATTATTTTAAGAGGGATTTGGTTTTGACATGTTAGGGCCTCTGAATTGTGGCATTTCAGAGCAGGAAAGGCCCTGGTGAGGCTTCAAGTCAAACTTGTACACACACGTATTAATATCCATATATACTCACAAACATATGCATACACACATATACACACCTACATATATGCATATGCACACACATATATACCTGCACTCATATTTATATATACATACACATGTCACCACATCCACTTGCATATATATATGTGTGTACATATATACACATATACTCATATGTGCACACACATATATGTACCCACACATATATGTATCTACACACATTTACGTATCTATAGCAGGATAATACAAAATAAGGGCTGTGGAACGGGCACACTTATAACCCTATTGGTTCTGGCTTTATTTCCTCAGGTAACTATGTAAACTTCTAAAATCTAAGTTTAAAAAAATATATATATTTATTGATTTCAGAGAGGAAGGGAGAGGGAGAGAGAGAGATAGAAACATCAATGATAAGAGAGAATCATTGATCGGCTGCCTCCAGCATGCCCCCTACTGGGGATTGAGCCCACAACCTGGGCATGGGCCCTTGACTGGAATTGAACCCAGGACCCTTCAGTCCGCAGGCTGACGCTCTATCCACTGAGCCAAACCGGCTAGGGCTAAAATCTAAGTTTCACCACTTGTGAAATGAGGAAAATACCACTAGTCTTAGACTGACTATGAGAAACAAAATGGATGGATTGTGTCTAGCACTTTAACTTCCATCTAATCAGCCTACAATAAATATTAGTAGCTAACACTGTGAACAATATGTACAAAATGTGGACAATGAGTAAACTTAAGAAAAGATAGTTGTGTTCATTGCCTTGACCTCCATGCTGCTCATAATCATGGTAGGCTGGGAACCTCTGGTTTGGGAACTGGGCCTAAACCAAGGGAAGCGGCATATTTGGAAAAGGGCTTTTAAGCAGAGGGTGACAATCCAGTCCTGGTCGAGGGCGGAAGGAGAAATGCATTCAGGGGCCCGGAAAGTGGGGGAGCCAGACAGCCTGTTGAATAGCCTTGTCTCGCCTGAAGGTGAGCAGCAGCTGCCTTTGCTGCGTGTGTTCTGTGTAATTCACACATGTCAGTCTCCGCTGGGTGAGCAGTGACCGCCTGGATCAGCTGGGAGAAAGCTGGTGGATGGGAAGCTTCGGCCACAGGCACCCAGTGTGGCACAGTCTGAATTCTGAGGCTGGGGTGGGGGGTGGGAGGGGGTGGGCAGGGGCTGGCATGAGTTTGAAGGGAAGAGGAACCAGACGGACTGGCATCTGGAAAGGTCAACTGTGCACACAGCTGTTGTCTGGGGCAGAGCCAGGAGCCAAGGCCAGAAGCTTAGGGTGAGTCAGAATGGGCATGGGCACCACAGGTGCAGGGTGACCCAGAGGCTGTGCCAGGACCAAATGTTCATCAGGCTGCCCAGACAGCCCAGGCACCAGGTGGTTTCAAGACCAAGAACAAGGTTAGCCAGAAATGAATCCAGGGAACTGGCTGAAAGCTGGAGGGAGTGAAGAGTAAGTCACCGGCTGGACCAGGGCAGGGACAGACTAGAGGGAGGGGGTGAAGTTTGTGTGGCCTCTACTGTCATCTATCCCACTGGTTCTCTGTGCAGAGTTTGTGTCTCCAGGCCTGAAAGTTGATGCAATGGCTTCTGATGAAAGGAAAGGGAACAGAGTGAGCATAAGAAGAAAAATCGTTTGCTTTTGTGAGGGTAGAAATCTGAGGTGGCCTGCAGAGAGGAGTCCCACAGAGGCAAACCTGTAGAAGTTTCTGAGAATCAGGCTGGGGTCGGAGTGGGCTTTCTTTGTAGGCTCCACTTCATCTGCTGACCCTTAAATGTTATTTTACCGTGGGGTTCTGTCATAGGCTTGTGTCAGAATAGGCTTGGTTTTGCTGCGGTAACAAATGACTCCCAAATCTCAGTGGCTCATAACATTTTTTTTTCTTGCTCTAGCTGTGTGTTCATTGTGAACTGGCTACCACTCAGTTGCTTGCAGTCTTTATTCAGAGACCCAGGCTGACTGAGCAATCTCTGGAATACTGCCGCTTGTCATAGAAGACGGCAAAGGGACTGTGGAGATCCTTGAGCTGACCTTAGAGCTTCTGCACAGAAAGGAGGGGACACATGTCATTTCTCCTCACATTTCATTGGTCAAAACATGTCATGTGGCCAAGCCTGACAGCAACAAGGTGGCAAATGGAATCCTTCCCCAAGGAAGGGCAGGGAATCTTTGTAGCAGTAACACAGTCCACCCCATGACTATACCGACCCCAGGGTCATCTCACTATTCCTATGTCTCAGTAGCTGCCCATCTACTTCTAGATCCCATCCCCTCGCTCAGATCTCTGCACTGAAATCCTGGGCTACTGCTCACCAGGTTACTCAAATCAGACACCTAGGTGTCCTATTTGACTTCTCTTTCTCCTTATTCAATCCCTGTACCCAACCGTCAGAAAGTTCTTTTGATTGTCCTCAGTAAATATCTCTTGAATATCTCTGCTTCTTTTAATCTCTCTTACCCCTGAGGGTTCAGGATGTAATCTTTTGGTGAGCTCTTAATTCTGGGTGATGTTCTCTAATTTTGTTTCTTTTCCAGTCTGGCTCCGGGAGGAGGTGCATGACACATCCGCCTATTTGGCCGCCATTTTCTAACCCCCACAGTGAGCTCTTAAATAATCTCGATGCCACTATATTTCCCCTTTCAACTCGTTGCACCTGGCATCCAGAGTGTTCTTTCTGATTTGCAGATCTGATGATACATCCTTCTGTCGCCACCTCTGCTTAAGCTCTTGCATGGTCCTGATTGTTCTGAAAATCAGGCTGTGGAACGCTAGTAAGAGTCTCTGTCTGCCTCTCCAATCTCACCTTAACCATTGCCCCGCCCCTCACAATGGTTGACATTTCATGCCCCCACCATACCGAAGCCCATTTATTCTTTCTAACATGCTTGTTCTCTCTTATTCCTAGACTATTGTGTGTGTTGTTTCTTCTGCTACGCTCTATATCCTCTTCAGCTGGCTAACATTTTTTAAAATTAAATTTATTGGGGTGACATTGGTTAATAAGATTATATAGTTTTCAAATATACAACTCTATAATACATCACCTGTATATTGCATCGTCTATATACCCAAAGTCTAGTCTCCCTTCATCAAAATATATATGACACCTTTTAGCCTCTTCAACTTACCCCCAGCCCTCTTCCCCTCTGGTAAATCACCCTTCTGTTGTTTGTGTCTTTGAGTTTGTCTGTTTGTTCATCTGTTGCTTTCTGTTTTATACCCACATCTGAGTGAAATCTTGTCCTTTTCCATCTGACTTATCTTGCTTAGCACAATGCTCTAAAGAGCAATGCTCTAAAGAATTGCTGTCACCGATGGCAGCAATTCATCCCTTCCTCTGGCTGAGTAGTATTCCATTGTATAGATGTAACACATCTTCTTCATCCAGTCATCCATCGAAGGGCACTTGGGTTGTTTCCTCGTCTTATCTATCATAAATAATTCAGCTGACGAACTTCAACTCATCCCTCAGATCTCAGCATGAACATCGCCTCCCCCAAGAAGGCCTCCCTGGCTCCTTCCTAAGCTAAGTGTACTTCCGTGGCCCCGTACTTCCTTTCCTATGGCACAGATTGCCCAGAGCTCACTTAAATGTCTGTTTTCTGTTTCCCGGCTACACTGTAATGCCTTTCAGGGCAGTGACTGGTTTTACATTATGTCTCTAACTCCTTCCTAGCAGAGTGCCTTGCATGGTCTAGGGTGCTAGTAAGTATTTATGGAATGATGATGAATGTCCATTTATGGTGTCAAACAGGGTTTGGCCTGAGCCAAGAGCAAGGCCAGAAGGACATGAAAATGTCCTTACTTCCTTAAAGTGAAGGGAAGTTGAGAAAGACTAGCTTGGCTTAGGGCTAAAGAGATAGTATCAAAATAAAACAGATTTCTGGACAAACGTTAGGAGAGACAGGGTCAGGAAGAAGTGAGTTCCACTGTAAGTTTTAAGAGAGAATGATTTTTGTTGTTGTTGTTGTTCTTTGCAGAATCCTCATTCCTAGAACAGCCAGCATTCAATGCATAGTAGGCAGTTTATAAATACTTCATTGAGTGAATGAATGAACAAATTGTGGGTCAAAGTTCTTGGCTCCAAGAACCAACCCTGGCTGACACAAGCAGAACAAGGATTTATTAGAAGGATATGGGGTAGTTCACAGAATCAACATAAAGACCAGGGAATCAAACTTTGCAAATGAACAGCAACCAAGGGCAGCCAGGCAGGTGGAACCATGGCCAAGGCTGCGTCACAGGAATACCCTGCTAAGGACACCTCCGCGGGCACCACCGCTGCCAGGGGCTGATGTCCCTGGCATGGCCACCACTGGCCATTAGCTGCAGTGCCACTGTTCTCTAGTGCCACTGCCCTCCTTGACCATGTGACCTGACTTTACTCCTTCAAGATTCAAAGTCCCAGACAGGAGTGCCCGGCTGGCTGACCCAGGGTCGATTGCCTGCCCAGTAGTTGCCAGAAAGCAGGAGAGAGTAGATATTTGTCCCCATCAGCAGAGGGCCATGCTGCCACCTGTTTTCAGATGAATCTTCTTAAATAAGATGGTCATTCAATGCTGGGCAGCCTAACATGCTCTGAAGTGTCCACTCTGGGAGGACGAGACAAAAAAATTCAGAGCCAAGGAAAGTATTTTCTCATTTAAAATATCTTATCGTAAATGCTCACTATTGAAAATACAATTCGTTCAGAAAATTGTAAGATATAAAGTGTAAGTCCACCCCTTACTTCCCAATCCCTCTTCTACCCCAAGACATAGTCACTGTTCTCAGTAGTTCTTATACTTGCTTCAAAAAACTTTTTGAGTAAGAATTGTTGTTTCTTAAACTGCACAGGGCTGGATTTCATAGCTATTACTGAGTGCTTATAATTTACATATAAAGTTTGTTGTCTCATACCTTTCCCTTGGAAATGAAGTGGCTGCTTGGAGGCCTAAGAAGATGACATGGCACATGCCATTTTGATGGGTGAGCGCAATGTGGCTTCTGTTGGAGGAGGGACTCACTCTGCCTTTGCCCTGATAGATCTGAGTGCGGAGGGGACAGCCTCCTGCTCGAGAGTTCTGCTCTCAAACACACACACACACACACACCCCACAACACAAAAATTATCTGAAATAATATTTTGCTGGAATTTTAAAGAAATAAAGTTCTAGTAGGAACCCATCCGCAACTGACGTCCAGCGAAGCTATTCTGGGTGTGTAGCTATTAATTTTCCTGTGTTGACCGCTGGTCTGGAGTACCTGGGAAGCAGCGCTCAGGTGCCCCCCAGTGGCTGGGCAGTGCAAACACAAGACTTCTTGATCTGAGAAGTTCTTGCTCAAATAGGCAATTTGGATTTTAACAGCGTAGAACTAGTTGTTAAACATCTTATTTGTAAGAAATAGATGACAAACCATATGTTAAAGTTGTAAACTGCAGAATATAGTTGAGTGAGGTCGGATAAATGCATCTGAGGCTGTGACGTGGCTGTCCCACACCCGTCACTGAGATTGGCCCTGACACAGGCCTTGGACTGGAATCCAGTGTCTAAAAGCGAAAGCCGGCACTTGGTGCCAGCCTGCGTGGCTCTGTATTGTCACACGCCCATGTGCAAGTCAGTGAAAGATGCTGCCACATGCTTCTTCTTTACCAGATGATCAGCCCACAGCACTTCTACACAGAAGGGAACAGCTTCAGTAGGATTAAGAAGTGACAGCCAGGGTTCCCATAAAACAATCTTTACACCTGAAATCAAAATCCTGTTTGTACCTACACCGGTAGCAGTTCTGTTTCATACTCACGAAATGGGAATCACTTTAGGTGTTTATCATGGCAGCTAAGGAACAGACATGGGTTGAAATTTTAAAATGTGACTTAACTGAGACAATTCTAGTTTGCAATCACAGCCAAAAGAAAAGGTAGCTGTTGGAAGTGCCCGGCTAGCTCAGTCGGTAGAACATGAGACTCTTAAGAAAAGGTAGCTGTGATTCATTTGAAAATACATGGACCTTGTTGGGTGTGGATAACAGAGAAGGGTCTTCATTAAAAATATGATTTTACAATGTGTGATTATTGCAAAATTATAATGAATATGACAGGAAGCCAGAGATTTGGCTTTTAAAAGGAGGTACCAGTTAAAAAGAGATGAAAGCTGCCGAAACCGGTTTGGCTCAGTGGATAGAGCGTCGGCCTGCGGACTGAAAGGTCCCAGGTTCGATTCCGGTCATGGCCATGTGCCTGGGTTGTGGGCATATCCCCAGTAGGAGATGTGCAGGAGGCAACTGATCAATGTTTCTCTCTCATCGATGTTTCTGGCTCTCTGTCTCTCTCCCTTCCTCTCTGTAAAAAATCAATAAAATATATTTTTTTTTTTAAAAAAAGAGAGAGATGAAAGCAATAAGCCTGGATGCCTTCATTTGAACTGAATTTGCTCTTGCCTTGGTGTCTTGACTGTTTCCCGCACAGTCCTCAGTGGGCCAGGAATATTGGGAAACCCAGTACCGTCTGAATCTGTTCAAATAATACCCTTGTTCTGTCTGAGCAGGAAGTGAACAGCTCCGTCCTGTCTCCGAGGAGAGGCTAGACCGTGACAGGGCATTGCAGGGTCAGCAGGTTTAGCGGTGTCAGCGGCAGAAGGAGGAAGCTGAGTCGTGGCGGCCTCATGACGAGAAGTGGGAGCAGCAGGGACCGTGGTGTCTGGAGAGGGCCTGTCGCAGTGGAAGCTGTGGCCATGCTGAGCCCACAGGCCAGGAGCCAGGTGCTCTACTGGGCTTTACAGCCCCAGGTTTCTACACGGAAATGAAAATACATGTCCACACACGTCTTGTATACCAATGCGCCCGGCAGCTTTATAGTAATAGCCCTAAATGGAAATAGCCCAGAACCGGAAACCAACCCAGATGACCACCTGTAGGGGGCAAGCAGAATGCTATTCACCAATAAAAGGAATGCACATAGTTGAGTGAGGTTGGATAAATGCATCTCAGGCTGTGATGTGGCTGTCCCACACCGGGGACAGCTGTTTGGAAAATCTCAAAATTATTATGTTGATTGACACATCCCCTTGCCCCAACAAAAAATTATGTTACGTAATTAGTTTACATAAAACTCTAGAACATGCAAACTAATCTATAATGAAGTGAACAGATCAGCGGTTGCCTGGGGATGGGTAGAAAGAAAGATAGTTTGCAAAGTGGGACAAGAATTTTTTGGGGTGATGGAAATTTGGGGTAAGTTGTATTTCGTTTTGCAGATATGGTCGTATGTCAAAACACATCGCATTGTATACTTTAAATATGTGCAGTGTACTGTAAAAAAATGCTAAACAAAAAACTCCCCAAAAGAGAACAGGGCCTGTGAGACACTAAATACTCAATAAATGTTAGTTCATAACAATGACAATAATATGAGGTAGGCACTTTTATTATCTGTTTCCCAGATGAGGAAACAAGCCCAGATAGGTTATGTAACTTGCCAAAGTCACACAGCCAGCTGGTGGTCTGGGTAGAATGCAGTCTAACACTAGGACCTGAACCCCACAGTGGGAAAGAGTGTCAAGGCAGAGCTCAAAGAGTGAGTTGGCCCAGAAAGAGGATCATAAGGGACAATGTGCCAGGGAGGCAGCAAGTCCAGAACAGAAGAGCGGGCATGGGAAGAGATTCCACTGAGAACATTTTGTGGTCATTCTTTAAGTACAAGAACTTGCCTTTTCTCTTTCAGTTTTAACGCACGTATTATAAAATTCACCCATTTAAAGTATACAATTCAGTGGTTTTTAGTATGTTCATAGGGTTGTGCAACCATCATCGCATTCTAATTCTATAACCTTTTGGGCACCCCAAAAGGGCACCCCAAAAAGAAACACTGTACCTATCAGCTTTAACTCTTCATCTTCCCCTCCCACCCTCCCAGTTTCCCTGCTCAACCCCCAAGCCCCAGAAAACCAGGAATCAATTTTTTGTCTCTATAGATTTGCCTCTTTTGGACATTTCATATAAATGGGTCATACATGTGGCCTTTGTGTCTGGTGTCTTTCACTTAGTATAATGTTTTCAAGGTTCATCCATCTTATCACATATATTAGTACTTCATTCCTTTTTATGGCTGAATGATATCCCATTGCATGGATATACCACATTTGTTTATCCAGTCATCACTTGATGGATAGTTGGGTTGTTTCTACCTTTTGACTATTATGAATAGTGCTGCTCTTCTCAATCAGTTTTATTTAAACAACTGATGGTTATTTTACCTGGTAAAGAGATAGGCAGGTGTCAATCACAGGCACAAATACCATACCAGAAGAAGGCTCTTTTTATATTTGTAGGCCTTTTGGTTTATTTTGAATTTAATGAGAGATGTGGGGACTCTTGAAATACTTTCCTCTGAGGTAAAGAAGTTGGGCTTAGGCTACGGGCATCAATAATTCTGTTTCTTAGTACTAGTGTTTAGGACAATTACTTGCAAAATAACTGGTAACACTCACTGAGCACTTCCTATCTGCTTGGCACTTTCTGTGCGGTTGGCATGTAGTCCTCAATATAATCTTTACACTAAATGTGGTTGTTATCTTTATTAGAGAAGAGGCTTCTCAGGCCCAGAGGGGTCTTTTGCAGCACACTGGCGGTGCGTGGCTGTATCTCTGACCCACCCCTGAGTTCACCCACAGCTGTGGGCAGACAGCTTCTCGTTTTAACCATCAGGCCTCCGTGCTTCTCAGCCTGAGGTTTCCCAGGAGCCACTGGGCTCTCGCTCAGACTGCTGGAAGGGCCCCTTGGCAGGGATCTAATGACCCCAGGGCAACCCTGAACTAATGAGAGAGATAAGTACTCAGCTTCCCCCTTTCCTCCCAGATGTTCTACATCAAGAGTCAGCAACTTCTCCTCTTAAGATTCAGATAGTAAAACATTTTCAACTTTGCAGGTCATACGGTCGTCTCTGTTGCAACTGTTTCAGTGAGCCTGGCTGTGTGCCGATAAAACTTTATTTACAAAAAAGGCCAGTGGGTTGGATTTGACCCCAACAGCTGTGGTTTGCTGACCCCTATTCTCCATGATTCCTCAGAAGGTTCCCCAGGGGAGTTGAACCCCAGTTGCCCTCAGAGGTAGTCCTTTTATTGCCACACCCTTCTTGGTTTTTCTTTCTTTCCTGTGTCGTTGTCCTCACTTGAGCTTCCTGGGATCTCTAACCTGACAAACTCCCTGCTCCCAATTCCTTTTCTCAGGACCTGTTTTTGGGAGAACCAAATCGAGAAGCCAGGACAATGCTATTTAGCACTGGATTATGTCTGGCTGATGACGTGATGGGGTCATGGGCTTGGTGTATTCTGCTGTCTGCTCCTCCATGGAACATGACTTCGCCTCTGTGTGCCTCATTTTCTTCATCTATAAAACGGGTATCAATGATCACCGAACCTACCACAAAGTGTTGTCATGAGCAGTTTATGTTAATCTTTGTAAAAGAGTAGTGTGCCTGATACAGAGCATGTTGATATTTGCATAGCTGATCTTTTTTCCTCCATTCATGGAAAAGTGCCTTAATGCCTTCTTTGCAGGAAAACTTGATAATGAATTGATGATTTTTGTTATTTATTATAAGTGAGAAATATAAATGGCTGACCAATACTGTGCATTTCCCCCCAGTTTGAACCTTGATTTGAAATTCTGTTGTCTTTAATAGTTAAACAGCATGAAGTACAAAGAGTTCAGATCTTTTAAAGCTATTTATAAATGAGATAATATGTTGAGGATTGTCTTTAAAATAATCTGGAACAGAGGTGGTTGTGGATATAAATGAAACAAAATTGGTCCTGAGTTAACACTTTTGACGTTGGGTGATGGAACCTGGGAGTTGATTGTAATATTTTCTCTACTTGTCTATTTGTTTGAAAATTTCCATAATTAAAAGTTTTATTTTTATTTATTTTTAATACATTTTTATTGATTTCAGAGAGGAAGGGAGTAGGGAAGGAAATATCAATGATGAGAGAATCATTGATTGGCTGCCTCCTGCATGCCCCACACCAGGGATTGAGCTTGTAACCTGGGCATGTGCCCTGACCAGGAATTGAACCATGACTTCCTGGTTCATAGGTTGACGCTCAACCACTGAGCCACAGCGGCTGGACCATAATTAAAACTGTAAAAAAAAGTTTGAAAAATTTGTAAGCAAAACTTTGCTGCTATATAGGACTGCATTATAGAGTGTGGGCACCACTACAACCTAATTCCTTAATGTATCAAGAATAACAGCTCTTTTTTATTCTTGAATATACCTAAGGCACCCTGCAAGATTTATTTTATATGGTCAGCTTGGGGGAATGACACTCAGCTGGGGAAGACAAGATACGGTGACACTCAGCAAAATGGGAAAGTGAATCTTATGGTCATAAATTAGCAAACTTCAAAGAGTACTTGGGAAGGATGTTCAGAACAAACATTTGAAAGCCATCAGAGTATCCGTTCAGTAAAACACTTGGGATCTATAAAGTAGTTAGAGTGTTTGTCCAGGAGAAGAAAACTCTGAAGATCTAGAAAGAGGTCATCGTGCTTGCTCAGAGGAGTGGGTCATTCAGCTAAGAGTTTTAGCGTGTAGAATGTCACGGCAAAGTTCAGTTGACAATAGACATGTACTTCACAATGGCCCCTACCCTCTGAGTATATAAATCTATACTTTAGTAGCTGAGAGTCCTCAGGCTATGAGTAAAGTCTCTCCCTGGATTGCTCATCATTTCCCTGGATTGCTCATCATTACTGTAGGAGATGATGGAAAACAGCAGTAAGGCCGAAACTGTCACAGAGCCTCTGGCCTGGCTCACACCAGTTGACACCAGTGGCCCTGAGATTACCGTTTACTCTGCATTTCATACTGTTCCTTGAGTTTTCTGTTGAGTTCTTCACTGAATCAGTTGTGCATGGCACAGGGCAGTTTTAGAGTTTTACAGTATGTGACTCAGAGTTCTGTTGAGTTTGTGGGAAGGCTGATATTCTTGTGCGAAGTCATTGGTAAGATTTGAATTAAAACCCCCATCTCTGGAGCCCTGGTTTTCCCGTTGTCCCTTATGTCCTTGTCCTTTGCACAGATCATGTGATGGTTTTGAGTTGAGTGGGGCTGCAGGTAAGTTGTGCTGATTTACAGTGGAAATCAAAGCAAATCAGCACATGTGATTGATGATTTGCAATCATCATCATGAGCTGATCGATGTTCAAGGTCTGTACAGCTCCAGATGACCCACACAATTCTCCTCCATTCCTCTTCCACTCTGGCACACAGACATATCTCGCCTTCACATCAAGTATCTGAGGCCCTTTCTGGCAAGTCGGGATTGAAAACTATAAATGTTAAAATTTGAAATGATATTAAAAAGATCCATGGAAATACAGTGTGTTATGAAAAGCATGTTGTTAATTAATAACATAGAATCAGGTAGGAATTTCTTGGTTGGATAAGAGAGGGATGGTATTTATAATCTGGAAGTGATTGTGAGTAATTCTTCTGAACTCAATTTTAAGTTGATGCATATTAATAGCAGACTGTATAAAAAAAGTGTCAAAGTGTCATTGCAATTCAGGCTTAATCAAGGAGGGGCACACACATGTCATTACTGCCAATAGAACACTGTTTATGTAGTTTTTAATTCCCCCGTCACTGAAACGGAACCCAGCCAATTATATAACGTATTATATGAAACCTACTAAGGAATCCAATCATTTTGCCAACTAGGTGATTTTGAGGTGTTTCAAAATCACTTTGCCTATTAAACATGTCACTCTAATTGCATAGTAATTATTTGAATAAGAAGCTGTAGAGAAACATTTGGAAATAAGTACAAATAAGGTTGATACGTGAGAAAAGTGAGCGAAGCTGGTGTGCAGAATAGTGGTAAAATCTACAGGAACTCCTTCAAGGGAGCCAGGGCACGAGCCAAGCCAGGGAGGTTGTTTGCATATGCTGAGAAGGTGGGAAGGTTAGTGTGGTTAGCTTGGCATGTGGGAGGGACGGTAGCCAGGAAAGGACAAGTTCAGTTAAAGGACTAGAATGCCCAACTTATAGTGGCGTATATCCCCATTCCTCAACATGTGGTCCTCAGATGGCAACATTACCTGGGTGCCTCTTATTAATGTAGAGTCTTGAGCTCCACCTTGGACTTACTTAGTCAGAATTTCCTTTCTAATGAGATTTCCAAGTGACTTGTAGGCACATTAAACTCCAGTTTAGGCAATAAAGGTATTTTGACATCTCACTTAATAAGGATTTAGTAGGAAGCAGTTTCAGAATGACTGTATCTAAATCATTAATATCACAGGCTTTTATCTCAGGATTTAGAGGTAAGCCGTTCCAGAGTAGCTGGATCTATATAATCAATAATACAAGCTTTCCTCTCCTTACACGCTGCCCTCTTTAGCATATTGATGTTGGCCTTTTGGTTTGTGACCTCATGGCTCCAAGAGGCTACTTTAGTTCCTTGTACAAGTGAGTTCCACTCGTCTACTATCTTATTGCCCAGGACTGAGACATGTGTTAACTTGTAGACAAATCACTTGGGAAGAGGAATGTTATAAACATGAGTAATTTATACCATTCATTAGTTTTAAAAAGTGGATTGCCTACTATGTGTCATTTCCTGAGTATCCCTGGGATAAGGATAAAGCCTGAGATCACATGCCTTTGTTCATTAATTGAACAGAATGAGGGTTCTGGTCATAAAGAGGAAGGGGGAATAGTGATTAGGTAGGAATCATTGTCCACCACAGGTCGGTGAGTCCAGATTTGGACGATTCTTGGAAGCGATGCCAAGACTGGGCTTGATCCAGTTGTCATGGAGAATCAAGACAGTGACATAATCAGACCTGTGTTTTAAGCAGTAAATCTAGCCTGTGGAGGATGGAGTGAAACCACAAAGGAGACTTAGGCAGTCGCCCAAGTGAGAGTTGATGAGGGCTGGCCGAGGACAGTGGCAAGTGGAATGGGAAGGAGGGGCTACATTGGGAAGGGCATTCTGATACACAAGCCGTCACTTAGGGATGCCCTGCGTGGTGAGGAAGGGAGAGGACCCAGATGCTGCGCTGCGACTTTGGTGGGGTAATCTCTCAGCTCTAACACTAGTTGGCATTTTAAAAAGTCAGTGTAATTAGAAGCATTGAACAGACCATCAAACCTCAGAGGGAAGGCAGGGGAGGGTGGGAGGGGGTGTAAGAGATCAACCAAAGGACTTGTATGCATATCTATAAGCATAACCAATGGACACAGACAATAGGGAGGTGAGGGCCTGTGATGGGGGCAGGAGCAAGCAGGGAGAGGACAGTGGGGGGAAAAAGGAGACGTATGTAATACTTTCAACAATAAAGAATTTTAAAAAATAAATAAAAAGTCTATGTATTTTCCACATATAGGATCGCAGGATGCAAACCTCTGTAACCTAGATTTTGTTTTTTATTTATCAAAAACTGATTTCTATGTCAATACATATAGAACCACCTCACCTATCTTTAATTCTTTTTATTTTTATCTGAAAAATATGGTAAAGCATAAGCAAGTTAAAAGCCATTTATATTCTGATAAATGTAAGAAATCTTGAAAAATGAAAAAGGAATTGTCCTTTCCATCTGGATTCTGGAACATGTGCCTCCCCCATTTGTTTCCTAAATAATATAGACGTATGGAGAGATGCAGGCACATGTACAGACCTCTCGCCTTTTTTTCTCTCATAACCACACTATTCACATTAGTCTGCAATGTGCAGTTTCCATTGCTACTCTTAACTCACAAAATCTTTGCCCTTCATTTGTCATGATCAGCTCACGTTCCAGGAATAACCGGGTTCACGATCAGAGGGCTTTACCTAAAGAGTGACACCTTCCATTTTTTTAATTTATGTATTTAGATTATAATCTATGCAGTCGCTTCTATGGCATTAAGAATTTTTTATGGTTGTCTGCCTCTCTCTTCACTAGGATGTATGTTTTGTGAGGACAGGGATTTTTGTATGTTTTGTTAACAGATGCATCCCCACAGCCTATACAGTATCTGACCCCCAATAGGTGTTCAGTAAATATTTGTGGATAAATGAATGAATTTCCAGCTTATTAGCCTCATCGTATTTTGCTTTAGCACATTTAAAATCTCCAAATGGCTTTTCCCTGTAATTCCATTCTGTGTCTTTCCCCCTTGACCTCATATGGTGTCAACTAATTTTAATATTAATCTAAAGAAAGGGAGTATAGGAATGCATTCCCCCAGAGAAGTCACTTGATGTATGCCACAGTGAAACATACAGGATTACTGTTATCTGGTCTTCGGCGTTATCTGCACCCCTGCCTCCCTCCCCTTTCATGAAGCCCCAAACTGACTACATACATCCACATGGATTCCCTTCATGGGTTAGGGGAATGGAAGCAGCTGAGGCGATGGTATAATGCCCATGGCCACACCAGCACAATGTGGCAGGCATGTCCCTTCCTTTCCAAAGGAAGGAAAGAACCGAATGTACACGAGACATAATTTTATGCAATGCTTTTATTCCTCACAGCCTTTAAAGGAGCAAATATTATCACCCTTTTTGAGATAAGCCAATTTATCATCACAAAAATCTATAATAATAAAAGCATAATATGCTAATTAGACTAGACAGCAGAACGACCTTCTGGACGTCATTCTGGACATCCTTCCTGATGAAGCCGTGGTGGCGGGGGCTGAGGTAGAGGCGGTTAGGGGCAATCAGGCAGGCAGGCAGAGGGGTTGGGGGTGATCAGGCAGGCAGGCAGAGCAGTTAGGGGTGATTAGGCAGGCCAGTGGTTAGGGGCGATCAGGCAGGCAGGCAGGTGAGCAGTTAAGAGCCAGTGGTCCTGGATTGTTAGAGGGATATCCGACCGCCGGATATCCCACAGTGGGATCGGGCCTAAACCGGCGGTCGGACATCCCCTGAGGGGTCCTGGATTGTGAGAAGGTGCAGGCCGGGCTGAGGCCCCCAACCATGCATGAATTTCGTGCACCGGGCCTCTAGTCTATATATTTAAAAGAGTAATATGCAAATAGACTGAACAGCAGAATGACCAGAACGACTGCTCAACCAGTTGCTATGAGGCGCACTGACCACCTCTTGGTCCCTCCCCTTGGCCGGCAGGCTCCAATAGCCCGATGGCAAAAGGGGAACTGGGGGTGGGTGGCAGCAGGGGGAGGGGCCGGCTGCTGGCAGTCGGGGAAGATTGCCCTGATCACAGGCTAGGGGCTGTACCTATGACAAATTTTGTGCAGCGGGCCTCTAGTACATAATAAAGGGAGAGAGTTGATATTGTAATATAGCCCTTTTTTTTACTCCAAATTCTAATGTTTTTTAACCTCCACCACTTGTTCATAAAAGTTCAAAAGAGATTGATGTTTTTCTTTTTTCTTCATCGTTACTTTTGAAAAGGTCAGTTCTGACATTTGATTTACATTTCCTGACAAGTGGCGTAGCCTTTCCTCCCTCCTGCCTTCCTCTGTTTCTTCCTCTTTTATTCATACTATTTATAATCCAACAGATGATAGCTGTTCGTGATGGCCTGTAGATGGTGTATTTTATTGAAAATGCCAGACAAGTAAAATGATAAGTAGTCACTGGTGGAAAATTACCCTGGAAAATATGATTTTTAGCTATAGCCTCTATGTTTTTGGAAACGCTTCTTCTTTTTTTTTTTCTTTCTAATCTCTACTCAGAGCCACAGCAACAGATGGCCACATGTGGTGGATTTGCTACTAATCTTAGTGCCCCTTTTTCTACATTTATGGTGACTAAGTTTACTTTTACAAACATATGCTAAGAATAATGGCATGATTTTTCAAATTGAAATTCTCTATGGAAAAAAGTATGCTTAAGAAAAAGTCTGTGAGATCAACATAGGAGATTTATCACCTGGAAAACCCATTCTCTGATTAGGCCATTTCATTTCCAAAGCTTTCTGGCCTGCCCACCTTCCAACCCCAACCAATGCATGCCAAACGCCTTAGCTTGGCAGTCCAGGGCCTTGACCATCTGGTCTCAGATGATTTTTCATACTTTTTCCTCTAAGTCCAAAATTTTGTATCCTGTTCTTCAAGAAAATGGGACTGTTTACTAGTACTTTTCCAAAGTTTTCTAAGCTCTCTTCTTTTTGCCCATTTCCATTTCTTTTATCTGGAGAGGTTTTTTTCTTTTTTGCTTAACTGGATGGAGCATTTCATCTCTCCCAGCTCACTGCCACCTCCTCCAGAAAGCTCTCCTGGATTGGATTTGTTGTCACACCTCTAGACCTCACAAGTCCTTGTCTATTCCTCCGTTAGGAAGCTTTTCCGGTATCTTTTACTTTTCCAAATCAGAGAACCATTTTCAGGCCATTCATTTAGAAAATGAATGTGTCAAAAACACTTAAAAGATGCTGATGGTATATTGGAGCAAAGTAGCAGACAGGTGGCCTATACTAGTAGATATAGTTTTATTTATCTTCCATAGTGTTTAAAGAAAAGCCATTCAATTTGAATGCCTGCAGATTGGCATGAGCGGTTTATCGCACTAGTCTCCCCAGCCCTATTGCCTTCCACCTGCCATTCACATATTTACACTTGTTGCCTGAGCCCTTTTGGCACTTGAAGTTCTCAAGCTCCATGTAGCAGTTAAATGAATCACTTGATAAACCAGATGCAGTTAAGGCTCTGTCACAGACTAGCTTGCTGTCTCAGCTTCAGAGTAAGAGTTCTTAGGGTGCCTTGGAATGGCCTTTTGTTTTTGAGGTGGGCGTTATGCAAATAAACAGGTGGGCTTTTTTTGCATATGAACTCAAATATAGGCACAAGATGGCCTATTTCAGAGATTCCTGGAATGAATTAGAGAACAAGCATATCTATCTTTGAACTGAAAGAACCCCCTGCAAAACTGCCTTCAGCTTATCTCGAGGACTTAGAAACAGAAGTGACACTTAGCGGCTGTCCATCAAGGGACTAGGCTGATCTCCTAAACTAAGATCAAGCTGCAGGTCAAGAGAAGCCAAGAAGGCAGAGTAAAAAAAAAAGAGAGAGAGAGAGAGAGAGACTAGGCTGGAGCAGGGTTGGCAGCTGTATACAGTCCTCACAACACCCTTGTACCCATTTTATTCACATTACCTAGGACATCACCACTGAGCCCAGACAGGTCTTGTGACGCTACTCATCACTGCGGCTCTACCAATGAGGGAAGTCATGGTGAGACATAGTTGACATCTTGTAATAAGAAGAATGCTGGGGCGCTGCGTTAGTCAACAAGGGAAGACTTGTATTTACTGAAGGTTAGTAGGAAGTGAAACCATGTAGGCAAAGGTACACTCTAACTTAGGAAATGCTATAAAGGCAGCTGCTATTTCTTTATGGGTGCTCTTTACCTAAATGTTTTTGATCATTTCAGAATGCCTGGAAGACGGGTGCTTGGAAGTTTTGTGAACTTGCCCAAATCTCCCAGCTCTCAAGTGGTACCTTGAGATCCCCACCAGCTCTGTCTGACCTTAGGCCTCTGCTCTTGCATGAGGTCCTGTTGGCTCCCAGATCACAGTCTAGGCATGTAAGTTAGCTATTCCAACAATGGTTTCTACTGTAATTAACATCCTATTTCAATATAAAATGGATCGTGTTCTTTCTTATTCTCCCAGGTTTCATACGCCTTCTAACCCAAGGCTCCTACTTTTGGGGATGTGTGAATAAGGTTTGCTATTGCAAAGAAAACAGGAGACAGGAAATAGCAAAGGATAAAGGAGAAAGGCCAGGGTCAGGTCAAGAGCTTCCCACGTCTTCTCGTCCTAGTCTGGCATCAACCAGATAGAGGCCTAAGTGAGGTCCCAGAAGCCAGGGGCCATAATCAAAAGATCGAAAGATAAGTGGAATGCTGAAAAAATAGGCAGCATGCTTGCGGCTCAGACTAACATTGATGATCTTAAACTGTCTGCACAGTTAAATAATATACATGACTTTTCATTTTGCTTCTGACGTCTTATAACTTCAAGCAGCTTTATGCTCATGCCTTGGATTCTGTACAAAGCTTAGATAGAGTCAGATTTCTGATGTTGATGTCTGTCTACATCATCTGTGAGGCTTGAGGAGTTCCTCTGTGGTTGCTGAATTCCAGGATTTAGTGAGTATGTATCAGATATGTTCGTTTTGCTCCTGCTACTGAAAGTGGGTGGTAGTTATGTCTGAGCATCTTATTCCACAGGAAGCCAACTGGATGTGACTGGTTGAGAACCATCGAGGCAGCTAGATACCAAGGGTTCCAGATTCCTTCCCAACCAAAGGATGCTGAGGACTGACCCCCAGAAAAGATACAAAGTCTCAGTTCTGCACTGACATCCTGTTCCTTGAAGAAGAGCCACGATTTTGTGGCCTTCTCTTCCCCTCACACTACTCACTGGAGAGGGTTTCAGTTAAAAATTTCAAGGAAAATCGTAAAATGTTTGAGAAGTGATTGTAGATGGTTTCTTATTCATATGTTTTTACCTCATGGTCATTCTTGACTTCTCTCTCTCACTATACCCTACCTTCCATCCAATTGCATGTCCTGTTGGTTCTATTTCCAAAATATATCTAGAATCCATCAGCTTCTATTTAATCTTCACTGCCAGCCACCAGCCTAATCCAAGCCATCACCATTATAGCCTTCTAACTGGGGAACTGGCTTCTTGTTTGCATATGGCCCCCCAATATCCCATTCTCCATATAGTGGTCAGAGTGACTGAGTAAAGAATTGAACCATGTGCTAATAATTCCTCTCCTCCAACCCATCAAGAATTCCCCCATTACGTTTAGGATAAAGTCAAACTCCTTACCACAGCCTTCCAGACCTTGGGTAATCTTTTCCTTGCTTTTATCTCCAGCTCTAACTTTTTTTTTTTTTAAATATATTTTATTGATTTTTTACAGAGAGGAAGGGAGAGAGAGAGAGAGTTAGAAACATCGATGAGAGAGAAACATCGATCAGCTGCCTCCTGCACATCCCCCACTGGGGATATGCCCGCAACCCAGGTACATGCCCTTGACCGGAATCGAACCTGTGACCCTTCAGTCCGCAGGCCGACGCTCTATCCACTGAGCCAAACCGGTTTTGGCAGCCAGCTCTAACTTTAAAAAAAAATTTTAAAATTGATTTCAGAGAGGCAGGAAGATGAGAGAGAGAGAGAGAGAGAGAGAGAGAGAGAGAGAGAGAGAGAGAAACATCAATGATGACAGAGAATTATTGATTCTGTGCCTCTTACATCCCCCACTCCCCCCTCCACTGGGGATGGAGCTGGAAACCTGGGCATGATTGGGAATCGATGCTCAACCAACTGGGCTATGCCAGCCAGGCTCCAGCTCTTGGTACCTCACTTTCTGGTACCCACAAAGATATTTTCCTCCTTCCACTCACAGAGCCTTTGCATCTGATTTTCTCCTAACTTGTGACATGGCTAACTCATTCAGGCCTCAGTTTTAGTATTCATAGAGGCCTGTTGACTGTCATTCTAACATCGGTCCCTTGCCCACAGCCTTTCTTTCTCACATTACCTTGTTCTCTTCCTTCAGAGCACTTACTGTCCTTTGTGGCTGTATATTTCACTAGTTTTCTTACTTGCCTGTTTCCTCCACCAGATTGTAAGCCCCCTGAGGGCAGGGACCGAGTCTGTTTTGTTCACCATGATGTCCCAAGTATGGGCATACCTCAGAGGGATTGTGGGTTTGGTTCCAGACTACCGCAACAAAGTGAATATCAAAATAAAGTGAGTTACATGAAGTTTTCAGCTTCCTAGTCCATATAAAAGTAATTTGTACAATATAACGTAGTCTACTAAGTGTGCAATAGCATTATGTCTAAAAAAAATTGAACCATTGTTGGTAACTTAATTAAAAAATACTCTATTGCTAAAAAATGCTAACCATTACCTGAGCCTTCAGCCAGTTTTAATCTTTTTGCTGGTGGAGGGTCCTACCTTCAGTTTATAAGGTAATTTGTAAGGTTCATATATAAAAACTAGCACAGTGGTAGTTACCTCTGGGGATGGAAGGAGAACGCTCTAAGTAACAATTTACTTTTAAAAAAGTACATATGTGCAAATATTTAAAACTGTTAAAAATGGGTGGTAGCTACCTAGGTATCTGTCCTATTATATTTATTTTTTCAAATATTCTTATTCTTATTCTTTAGCATATTTAGCATCACCAAAGGATTTGTTTATGAGAGAGAGAGAGAGAGAGAGAGAGAGAGAGAGAGAGAGAGAGAGAGAGAGAAAGAAACAATGATGTGAAACAGAAACATCAATTGGCTGCCTCCCACAGGCGCCCCGACCGGGGATCAAACCTACAGTCTAGGTATGTGCCCTGACTGGGAATTGAACCCCCAACCTTTTGGTATATGGGATGATGCTCCAAGCAACTCAGCCATCCAGCCAGGGTGAAATATTTTATTATTAAAAAACATTTAAGAAACAAGAATGCTGTATGTAGTGAAAAGCTCAGTGTCAGATTCTCCTTCTTTGTAGATGAGGAATAATCTGGCTCCTCTTTTAACCTCTCGTGGGGCACTTCTACTTGGCCTTTGAGTGCTTCCTTAAGCCTCACTTCCTCCCGGTGTCTAATAGGCCCCCGGTGTTGGGCTAAAGGCCTTCTCTGCATCCTTTCATAGCATCTTCTCTTTTCCTTCTCAAAGCACTTCTCACCCAGCCACATAGTTTCCTGTTTGCTTGCTGTATGTGCCCACTGGACCCTAAGATGTTCCTGTGGGGCAGGTGCCTTGTTTACCGTAGCATCCCCAGAGACTGGTGTGCAGTCATGCGCCATAGACAGTTATTAAGTGACTGAATGAGTTAACGGATACTTCAGTGGCTCAAGGTCACGGCTGTGCTCACAGTGGACCAGAGTTGGATACTTGAAATGGCCAACTATATAAGCTACATGTCAACTATGATATGGAGTGCAAAGCAACATTTCTTGGCCCAGAGAGATGTGTGTCCCTTTCTTGGACTTGGCCAGCCTGTGTGGGGCCCTTGTGCCACAACATCAATGTGATCTGCTTCTTGTAAAGAAACATTGTCCTAGACCCATGATGGCGAACCTATGAACTCATTTTTTTGGTTGATTTTTCTTTGTTAAATGGCATTTAAATATATAAAATAAATATCAAAAATATAAATCTTTGTTTTACTATGCTTGCAAATATCAAAAAATTTCTATATGTGACACGGCACCAGAGTTAAGTTAGGGTTTTTCAAAATGCTGACACGCCGAGCTCAAAAGGTTCGCCATCACTGCCCTAGACACACCGGCTCATCTAACCCAGGAATCAGGCTCCCATTCAACCAGATTTCCTGGGCACTGGGAGGTCAGGGTCCTTCAATCCATCAGCCAGGCCAGCGTTTCACCAGGAAGACCACTGTGTCCACCTCTCCTGCACCCTGCAGCCCAGCCCTGCTTGGTCCCAGGTTCAGGTTGGGTTTGTCAGCCCCTCATGGGGCCTCAGTGGGGAGTCTGTAATAGGCCTCCTTAGCCCTGAGGAGGCCCTGCTGCCTTAGACCCAAAGAGAACTTGCTTCTTTTCCCTTTCCTTCCTCACTCACTCATTTGACTGTTCGTTAGAATCTTCTGCCATTTCAGACGGCATGGAGTCTAGCTGGCCTTGACTTAGCCCCTGGCATTGGCTTAGCCCCTGGCCCTACGAATGAGGCAGAACTTCTTCCCTGACAAAGCCTGCAGTTGCCTGGGAGCTGGTGGTTGTCTCGAGAACCTCTCTTGACCAGACTAGATCCTTGAAATCTCAGAGCACAAAATCCTGTGTTGATAGCAGTTTGGACCATTTGTTTTCCTGACATTGCAGAGAACACCTCAGCTTACCCAGGTGTAACCTTGGCTGAGTTATGGTATTTAAAAAAAATTTTTTTTTATTGATTTTTTTACAGAGAGGAAGGGAGAGGGAGAGTTAGAAAAATCGATGAGAGAGAAACATGGATCAGCTGCCTCATGCACACCCCCTACTGGGGATGTGCCCCCAACCAAGGTACATGCCCTTGACCGGAATCGAACCTGGGACCCTTCAGTCCACAGGCTGATGCTCTATCCACTGAGCCAAACCGGTTAGGGCGAGTTATGGTATTTTACCTTTCTGAACCTCAGCTTCTTTGTCTGTAAAACAGAATAAATAATACTTTGCAGTAGAGTTTTGAGATAACTAGGGGCCATGTAGTAAAACAGTTTAAGTTGACAGAGCGCTTAGGCCCAAGTCCTGGTTTTGACCCTCCAGTTTCCCATCAGAAATAAGGTAATCCTGGTCCCTACCTCACACATTGTAGAAGCTTTAGAACAATGCCTGGCTCACATTGAGCACTGTCCAGGTTTGCTGGTATTAGCAGTATCTTGAAGGTAGTAAGCACTCAATACACATTATATTCTGTTACTATTATTATTAGTTGTTTGGGTCCATTCGGGTTGCTATGACAAAAACACCATAGACCAGGTGGCTTATAAACAACAGACATTTATTGCTCACAGCTGTGGAGGCTGGGAAGTCCAAGATCAAGGTGCTGCCTGATTCGGTGCCTAGTGAAAACCCGCGGCCCCGTTCACAGATGGTCATCTTCTCGCGTGTCTTCACGTGGGGGAGGGACAGAATATCTCTCTGGGGCCATTCCCCTATGAAATGCCATCTTGGATGCCTCCAAGTTTTGGTAATTATAATAAAGCTGCTAAAGACATCCATGTGTGGGACTTTGTGTGGACATACGTTTTCAATTTATTTGGGTAAATATGGAGTGAGATTGCTGGATTGAAACTTGATAATCTTAAAACGTTTTTAAAAAATATATTTTATTGATTTTTTACAGAGAGGAAGGGAGAGGGATAGAGTTAGAAACATCGATGAGAGAGAAACATTGATCAGCTGCTTCCTGCACACTCCCTACTGGGGATGTGCCCGCAACCAAGGTACATGCCCTTGACCGGAATCCACCTGGGACCCTTGAGTCTGCAGGCTGATGCTCTATCCAATGAGCCAAACCAGTTAGGGCAAAACTTGATCATTTTAAAGAACTAAATGAAGATGAGCAAATAGAAATGGTTTTAGAAGTGGGAAATAATTCTAATCAAAAGTAAACTGTCTTCTTTAAAGAAAAGAAAATGATGATTTATTATAGGAAGAAAGGAAAGTTAGATCTGATTTTTAAAACATGTTTTAAAAAATATTTTTATTGATTTCAGGGAGGAAGGGAGAGGGAGAGAGAGATAGAAACATCAATGATGAGAGAGAATCAATGATGGGCTGCCTCCTCCATGCCCCCCCCCCCCCCATTGGGGATGGAGCCCGCAATGTGGGCATGTGCCCTGACCAGGAATCAAGCAGTGACCTCCTCGTTCATGGGTTGAGCCACACTGGCTGGGCTGATTTTTATTCACCGGTATGTTTGATCAGGAGATAGGAATTATATTTTTTCCGTCTAATTTTTAAGGAGAAACCTGAACTTTAGTTTAGAGAAAAAGTTATTTTTTAGTGAAATTAGTGCTATGTAAGTGGTGTTTTTAATGTTTCCATTATAAATTATAATGAAAATGTCTGAGTTTAAAGTCGAGCATCTATATTTAGTTATAACACAGGGTGAGGATGTCAGAATCTTTGACTAAATTTTCAGTGTTTTTCTTTTATGAGCTCATTGCCGCTGGGTTTTTCCATGAATTTGAAACATGTGTGTTCAGTACTTTGGAGAGAAGATTATTTGCTTAAACTTTATAGGCTGAGCTAAAAATAGAAAAACGCTGTTTCTATTTTTGGAATGTCTTGCCAACTGAAAAGTGAACATGATAACTACATATATTGAACAAAAATAGTGAGAGGGAAAGAGATGTTTAGTATATTAATTTAGCTGGTTTAGAAATGTCACAAGCATTTTCATGAAGCGATAAATTTGCGTCAAAAAGTAAAATCCTGTTTTAGCAAGACTGGCGAGTGCAGAGACAAAAACAGCCTCCGAAACGGCTGTGAACTTTTTTCTTTAGGTGGTTGCTTACTGCCTGGTTCCCGCTGGAGCTACGCGTTCAGTGGCTCTCCTTACACTGCAGTCTCGGTGTTCTAGTGGGGCTGCAGCCAGCGTTTAATTTTGCAAGGCTTCTGGATAAATACAGTGAAGTGAAGGTGGCTGGAACCACTGAACATGTTTTTATTAAATCTGCTTGCTAGTATTCTGGCTTGCAAGAAACTACGTCTGGACACACAATTGTGGGGCCTAAAAAAAAAATAATACTTTTCCTCCCTCCTTCTAAGTTCTTCAAGGCTGGGTTAATAATCCTGTTAACAGAAAGATGAACAGGAGAGAATCAGTTTTAATATATGTGCGTGGGGAATTCACATAGGCGTGGAAATTCCAAAAGCAGTGGGGCAGCGTTGGGTATATAAGACATTTTGGGTGAAGGAGAAAAGGGGGGATGGGGTATTAGATTTTAGAATTGAGAATGGATGATGGATAGGTAGTTGAGGAAGAGAGAGGGACACAGAGGTATCTCGCTAACGGGCACAGCCTGCAGCCCTCTTGTTCACCACACTTAATTCTAGGCTCAGGAGAACATCCTAAGATCTCCTTCCTGAAGCAGGTTTCTCTGTCTTGAATCTCTTGGGCAGGCAGGTGGGGTGGGTTGTTCAAAGATTCTTTCTGAGTCTTTTGTTTCTTAATCAACAGCTTAAAAATCACTATCCCAAAAAGGCAACTTCAGGGTGGCAAATGTTGGTTCCCTTTCCAAACGAAACATACAATTAGAGACCTTAATTTAAACGTTGACATAGTTCTATCAAAGTGCAATGTTCTTTAGCTGTCACCTGAACTTGTCTACCTCCAAATAAGCCTTCAAATTTGTCCTTTTACTCCCCCCTCACTTTCCCCCTTCACTTTTTTTTCACTCATTCACCGATTTATTGAGTACCTTGGCTCAGAAGCCAGTCTTCGGAGTACTCTGTCCTGTTACTCAGAGACTCTGCTTTTTAAGTTAGCATGATTTAAAACGTGAGTGCACGTGTGTGCTTGAGAGAAAGGATTGTGGGCAGGAGTGGTAGGGGAGTGTGAGTGAACAGAATCTGTTGCTGAGGGAGGAATTTCTGAGCTGTGGGGAGGTGAGCAGGGCTAGTCATGCTTGTGCACTCCAAGTCTGCCCAGCTAGAATGATAGGAATTTGCCAGAGAAACTTGGAGGATTCACTGTGTGGCTTACAAAGTAACAAATGGAGCACAGTCATGCTGCTAGACATAGCAACTCATAAAAAGGGAGAGGAAATATTGAGAGACATCCGGGGCCCACCCAGCCCAGAATTAGTTTTGGCTAACACACAATCTCCTGTTTGATCTCAACTGTTTGTCCTGTGTATAAAGCCAACCAAGATCTTGAGACCTCTAGCCCATCACTTCTGTATTATTTCTACATTAATAACATACTGTATTAGTCAAGGTTCTCCAGAGAAACAGAAACAATTCTCTCTCTCTCTCTCTCTCTCTCGGACATTTATTATAGGAATTGGTTCATGTGGTTATAGAGGCCGAGAAGTCCCGGGGTTTGCCATCTAAAGGACGGAGACTTAGGAAAGCTGATGGTGTAACTCAGCACAAGTCCAAGGCCTGAGAACTGGGGGTTCGATGGTGGAAGTCCTGGTCTGAGTCCGAAGGCTGGAGAACCAGGAGTGCTGATGTTCAAGGGCAGGAGAAGATGGATGTCTCCGCTCAAGCACAGAGCACATTTGTCCTTCTGCCTTTCTGTTCTATTCAGGCCAAAGACTGGGGGATGTCCACCCAACACTGATGGGCAGTCTTTACTGACTCAAACGCTAATCTCTATCCAGAGGCACCCTCACAGATACACCTGAAGTAATGGTTACCAGCTATCTGAGTGTGCCTTAGTCCAGACCAATTGACAGTAAAATGAACCACCGCACATACCCATTATTAACCAACAGCAATCACTGCTACGACTACTGTTACTACTACAGCTATCATTTGCTGAGCACTTACTATATGCAAGGACTCAAACTGAGTGCTTTATATGCATCTTATTTCACCCTGAAACCAGCCCTTTGAAGTGTGGGTTCTATTATTATAAAGCCTCAGGAAATTAATTCACCTAAAGTCATTCAACTATCATCACATAGAGGGATTTTAAAAATTAAGATATAATTCACATACCATGGAATTTGGATACTTAGTATATTCACATCACCACTAATTCCAAAATAATTTCATCACCCCAAAAAGAAACTCATTTGCAGTCACTCCTCATTTTTCCCTCCCCACCAGTCTCTGGAAACTATGAATCTACTGCCTGTCTCTATGGATTGCTTATTTTAGATATTTCTTATAAATGGAACCATCCTATATAATAAAAGCCTAATGTGAAAATTGTCCCCTCAGGCGGTCATTCAACTGGGTGTTTGACCGCTCACTATGATGTGTGCTGACCACCAGGGGGCAGCGCGGAACATGGTGGGCATCGGCGATGCACTGTGACCTCTCACCAGCTACCTGGGGGTGGGGGTGACAGGGATGGAGGTGCGGTGAGAATGTGGGTGTCTGCCAAGCTTGCTCTCACTCCCCCTGCTACCCTCCCCCGGGATGCCAGGGCTCACACACCGGCGCTCTGGTGCCGGGTGAGCGCCCACAGGAAGCCCGTCCTGAACCCATGTGGCCTCTTCTGGGTGAGCCTGGTTGCAGCTGCAGGGAATGCAGGGACCAGTCAGGTTCCCCATGGGTTCTGCAAGGCTCCCCATGGGTTCGTGCAGGAGCCGGTCTGCAAGGCTGGCCGGGAGAGAGTGTGCTGCCCGCTCGGCTTCCAAGCAGTGCTGCTGGGTGGCCCAGAGGTCCATGCTGCACCCTGGCCTGCGGTGTCCAGCTGTGCTCACTGCATCTCCGTGTGGGCACTTGGGTGCCATGACTCAGGCGGAGGGGGGTGCACGAAGGCCCAGGTGTGCCTAGGGTCCAGAGGTCAGCTGGGACCTGCCCTTCCACGCCAGATGCTTGCGCTTCGATCGCTGACCAGGCCTAGGGACCTCACCCATGCATGAATTTTGTGCACTGGGCCTCTAGTACAATATATAGTCTCTTGAGCCTGGTTTCTTTCACTCATTGTAATGTTTTTAACGTCCATTTATGCCTTAGCATGTATCAGTACTTTATTCCTTTTTATGACCAAACTAGAGGCCCAGTACACGAAATTCGTGCACAGGTAGAGTCCCTAGGTCTGGCTGGTGATCAGGGCCTATTGGGGCCTTCCTTCCCCGGCTGCCAGCTACCAGCCTGAGCCTTCCTTTGTTCCGCACCGCCCCCTGGTGGTCAGTGCAGATCATAGTGAGCGGTCAAACTCCCGAGGGGACAATTTGCCTATTAGCCTTTTATCACATAGGATAATATTCCATTGTATGGGTATACTACATTTTGTTTATTCATTCTTTAATTGGTGATGGACATTTAGGTGGTTTTCACTTTTTAGCCATTTTGAATAATGCTATCGTGAACAGTCAAGTACACATTGTTTCATGGACATATGTTTTTAATTCATTCATATATATATATATATATATATATACACACACACACACACACACACACACACACATACATATACATACATACTGAGTGGCCAAATTATTATGAGCGGCCAGATTATTATGACCACCCCATCAGTACAATGAAGTGAATTAGTTATGCAAATAATAATAATAATAAAACCTTGAGAGTATTTGCTTAGGAAGTTTTCAATATTCAGTATTTTTGGAAGTGTCAATGAAGTACTGATGGGGTGGTTATAATAATCTGGCCAGTCATAATAATCTGGCCACTCAGTGTATATATATATAATGACTTTTCTGGACTTGATAGTATCCTCAGCAAATATTTTTCCTGAAACAGACTTTTACACTGTTGAGGTATGATTGCACGCTGTCAAACTACAATTTACTAATATTCTCTCTCCGATTTCTGCCCTATCTGTCCTATTAGGGCTTGATTGCAGGAGGTGAACGCCAGTCCTCTATCCCTGGGTGCAGCTGGGGTCCTCCTTCCTGGAAAGCCCCTCCCTCATCACCAGCTCTAGAAAGAAATCCTGAAGTCTTCCAGCCAGGCAGCTACCTTTTGTTCCTCTGGCCTCTCTTCCCTGCCTGATCTTCCTGCTCCCCTCTCTGCCCCTTGAGGGGTTCAGGTGTGATCACTTTTGCTGTTTCTTGTAAGGACACGTGTTGCTTTATACAACAGGTGCTGATGAATATTCTGGAACTGAATAAACTGCTGATCAGCTGCTGTGATACTGTGATTTCTAATAAGAAACATATAGGGTGTCCCCCCCAAATGTATACACACACTTTGAATAATTATAAAGGCAGCGTTTATTAAAATACATTTCATATTCAAAATTGAGCTATCAGCTGTTAATGTGTGTATACATTTTTTTGGGGGGGACACCCTTTATATTTGGTCTTTGTCCCCCTTCCTGGCACAGAGCTCATCAAACCCTTGGAATTTCCTGGGAAGAGAATGAAAGGTGTCTTTTGTTATGTTAATGAGGCGACTAAATCAGCAAAGGTTGGAGGTTGGTTGCCAGGGGAACCAACCACAGGATTAAGGGGTTGAAGTTTTCAGTCTCACTCCCTAACCTCCAGGGAGGGGAGAGGGGCTGGAGATTGACTTCAATCACCAAGTGCTAGTGATCTAATCAATAATGCTTATGTAATGGAACCTCCTTAAAAACCCACATGATGGGGTTCAGGGAACTTCCAGGTCAGTGAGCACCTGCGGAAGCAGGAAGAGTGCTGCTCCCGGAGGGCACGGCAGGTCTGTGCGCTTTCTCCATACCTCGCCCTCTTCATCTCTTCCATCCAGCTGTTCCCGAGTTACAGCCTTTTGTAATAAACCATTAAACTCATAAGTGAAAGGTTTCTCTGAGTTCTGTTAGCCGTGCTATAAATTAATTGAACCCAAGAAAGGGGTTGTGAGAGCCTGTGACGTATAGCCAGTTGGTCAGAAGCACAGGTGACAGCCTGGATTTGTGACTGGCATCTGAAGTGGGGAAGTGGGGACAGTGTGGTAGGATCAAGCCTGTAATCTGTGGGACCTGACGGGATCTCCCGGTAGACAGAGTCAGAACTGAGTTGAGCCCTAGGGCTCCCAGGCTGGTGTCAGAGCAGTGTTTGGTGGTGTGGAAAAACACACACATATTGTCGATTGTAGTTGCCAAGTGTCAAGTGGTTCTGATTCATTTGAAGTTGAGTTTCCTTGTTGTTGGTATTGCAATGGTTTTTAACCAGGTCCTGTAGGGAACTGGGGGGAACAGGCTGGTAGGGTGAGGTCATGCTTTTGCATCTTCCTGCCTCCCCACATCTGAGTTGGACAGCAGCCTCTCTGTGAACCTCCCAACTCTCAGAAGGTTGCGCTGTCCTTGCCTCTTGCTCCTCCCGAAAGGAGGAAAATGGCAGAAGAGTGGGGCAGGAGTGTAAGGGTTTGTTTGGGGGGGGGGGGGGTTGTGGGGGAGGCTTATAGGGGAGTAATTCTTCCAGTTCTTGCCCTTCTCCCTTTTTTCAACTCCTTCCTTAATGTCTCAGGAAAACTGAGATGGTGAGAGATTAAATAATCCTTTTAAAGTATTGTATTTTCTGTAGATCCTATTTGTTTAGATCTCTATAGTCCTATCTGGATAGTCTATTCCTCTCCACAGAGCAACCACATCTTTTTAAAAAAATTTATTTTTAAATAAGTGATCTAGAACTATGGAAGTGCTTGTCAATTCTACTTGACAATCAGAATCACTTTAGGAGAAAAAATACACACACACACACACACACACACACTTCTCCAAGCTTAAGTAGACCTAGAGGTCACCACCAATATTAATCTCTCAGGCTGAATTCATTTGGCTGACACATTTTGCTTGGCGGGTGGAGTTTTAATAATTGAGCACACCTTCTCCAAGATGCCCCAGTTCATTCATTCCTTATTGTCTCACACATGGCCTTCTTCACACATTTATATGACCTGCCTACCCTCTGAGGTCTCTGAGAATTAGACCCTGCCCTAGAGCAGCCACATTATCAGCCTTCCTTCCCCACCTACATTCCCCCCCCTCCCCGCCCCCGCGCAGCACAGATAACTCTGATAGACAATCAGGTCTCAGAACCATCAGCATCTTTGAGCACTGACTGTCCTGTCTGCAGCGATTCTCAATTCTGGCTGAATGAGAATCACAGGAAGCTGTTAAAAGTTACTGATTCCTGGTCTACATACAGTTCTTTCCTGGGGGACTATCCAGTTTCTTGGGAAAAGGATACATTTTTTCAGATGGGAGGGAGTGTGATGTTTTAAGAAAAATTTATCAATTTGGGTGTGGGATCAGTTAGATTGTCTGATGTCAACAGTTTCCCTGTAATGAAATTTCAGATTATAACAGAATCTCTTTGTGTGGTGGGACTGGTAAGCCACATGTTGGTAGTGAATTAAAATAAGATCTTTCATGTGTATTTCTTAAAATATTTGGTGTTAGAGCTCCACACCTTACAAATCTACCCTGTGGAAAGGCACTTAGGTTCTCATGAAATGAGTGATTTTGCCCGGTCCTGGACCAGGGAGACCTGGAGCAGAGGGAGACCTCTGTGTGTCTAAAAGATATGTAAGCTTTAGGTAAGTTCAGACCAAGCTCTGCAAGAGCCCCCACTCACTGTATGTGGAGATGTGGATTCAGGTTTAAACAAATGAAGCTGTTGTTGAAAAGCTTCCCTATTTCACCTACACACTATCCCGTTGTACTGTATTACATTCAGGATTTGGTCTGAGTTCAAATTTTTTTGGTAAGAAGTGCAATTTTTATTCTCCTAAATTTAATGAAAAAAATGTTTGTGTGTGTGTGTGTGTGTGTGTGTGTGTGTGTGTGTGTGTGTGTGTTTGGCGTCCCCACCTCCTACCCAAGTAGCAGAAAATGGATCTGAATCAGTTAGAGGTAATTCCGGTTTCCTTAGTCAACTTTGGGCTCCCCTATTCTCTCCCCAGTGTTGCTTCTAAGTTCCTGCAAAGCTGGGGGATGGAGTGGTGGAGTGATGGCACATGACGATGTTTGTCATCGGTCCAGCTCGCTCTACCGGGTCCTCAGCTGCCCATGCACTCCCATCAAAACTATGTTGTTGCCTAGGAACTCTCGAGATTTCTCTCTAGCTCAGCTAGTTCACACCATTCCAAGGTCACAGGACAATTTTAGCTGCCTTCTTGGGGGGTTGTTTGCTAGTAATTTATGACTATTATTATTAGACCAGTGTCAATAAATCTCACATACAAGTGCATTCTCAAACTTAATGTGCTACCTGGACTCATGGTGAAATGAAGGCTCTGACTCAGTAGATGTGGATTAGGGCAGGGCCTGCATTTCTAACACATTGTCAGGTGATATCCAGGCTGCTGGTCTTTGACTTTAATGGAGCTCTCAGCCTCCATCTCTTCCACTTGCTGGGGAAGTGATGTGATAACAGGGAAAGATGTGGTTAAATGACGACAAATGCACTCTCCTTTTCTCCCTTTTAATTTCTTTAGGGAACCTCTCTGCTTAAAAGAATAAAAGAAAGCCACTTCCCTAGGATGCTTCTAAGGCTATTTTCAATTATCCAGATACCTCTGTTAGAATGCTATCACTTTTGACTCCCCCCATGCCTTTATCCTGTATCTTACTCCCATGCACCCTACTGGGAAGGAGAAAAAAAAAGAGATGACATTCCCTGCCCACCCCCACCAACCCCCCTCCCTCTGTCCCATGATGCTCCGCTTGGTACTCATGCCTGGAATGCGGACTAGACTTAATTTCCTTACTTTCAGTAAATAGAGTACAGCAGAAGTCTTGGAATAGAACTTCTGATGTTAGTTTATACCAGTGATTTTCAACTGATGGGCCGCAATAATTTTTAAAACGTGCAATATGTAACTATGTAGCCAGGGCCAATGACCTCTTTTCCTTTAGTTTGCCAAATAAAAAAATAACAACAGCCAACACCAAAATAGCCGTCCAGTGTGAATGAATCAAAATTATACCTATTTTTTTTTTGTGTGTGTGTCAAATCGACAAAAGATATTTTTTGGTGTGCCACAGAATTTTAGTTATTCGTTTATGTGTGCTCCCGGAAGAAAAAGGTTGAAAATCGCTGGTTTATACAACTGACTTCCTTCTTGGACCTGAGCGTTTTCTTGGATGACTTGTGAGAGGACCACCATGATGCAGCAAGAAACAGAGGCAGAGACCCAGGGCCTGCAAGGAACTGAACCCTGAAAACAGCTAATGAGTGACAGAGAAAGGGGTCTCTTCAGTCCCAGCCCAGTCTTGAGGTGCCTGCAAGCCCCAGCTAACAGCAATCTCAAGAGAGACCTTGAGCCAGAAACTGTTGTTTTCAGCGTCTCAGATTTGGGTTATTTTGTAACTCAGCAATAGACAGGTAATATACCCACCTAACTCAGATGCATTTGGGGAGTATCATTAAAAGCGCTTACTGACCTAGCATGAAGATAACGCACAATTGATATGACAAAAGGAAAGAGAAGCGAACTTCGTGGGCCGGGGTGGCTAACTGGAACTCAGTGAGTGGCTCAGCATGCATGACACATGCATCTGCTACGAGACCTTTGGCCTTTTTAATGTTATTTATTTTTTCAGCGTGGAACTCTCAGGTGCCTGAGTTTGAAACTCAGTCTAACCTTTGCAGCTATAAACTGACTGACTACGCTTGTCTTATCGTCTCGCCCTGGAAGAGAACCGGCGAAAGCAACGTTTCTCAGTCGCTACGACCCTGGGCTGGCAGGCGCTGGAGGTTCTTTCCTCCGCCCCTTTCTAGGCTCAATAGCCGAGTTGTCTGCCTCGGAGAAAACCACCTTCGATTACATAAAGGTTATTAGGGGCCGGGAAACACTAGTCCTTTTGTTACCAGCCATCTCCCGACTTTAGGGGTGGGGGTAACCCCTGGAAAGTTGGGCGGGCTTTGTGTCCTCTCCAACTCTGGGCTTTTCTCAAACCGCAGAGCCCGGGCTTTCTAGTCGAGAAGCCGCGGCCCTGGCCTTCAGGGTTTGGCCTCCTCCTCCCGAGCTGCGCGCGGGGCAGCCCGGAGCAGGGGGACCCCCGCGCCTCCCAACTTCCCGCCGCGCGCCCCAGCCAGCGGGTGGTGCGGGAGGGGGGGGGGCGGTGAAGGCGGGGCCGGCGCTCCCCTCCCCCTCCCTCCCCGTTGTCCCCACCCACTTCCCTTTCTGGGTCCGGCAGTCCCGCGGGCGCCCCTCCAGCAGTGACGCGTGGGGAGGAGCCGCCGCCGCCGCCGCCGCCTGCGCGGGGGAGCCATGCCCGCGCCCCGCCGCGCCCCGAGCCCGCCCCCGGCTGCCCGCCGCTCCACGAGCCGGCGGCGGGAGTGAGCGGGAGCGGCGGGCGAGGAGCCTCCGCCGGCCCGCAATGTCACCATTGTTCAGCTGGGTGGCCAAGGTAGGCGGCGTCCGTTACCGGAGCGGACGGCCCTGGGAGCTGGCGTCCCGGCGGGCGCGGTCCGGGGAACAGTTGTAACTGTCGGGCCGTCGGGGGGTCCGGAGCGCGGGGAGCGCTAGCGGCCGGGGGTCCGACTGAGCCCGGGCCGCCCGCGGCGGGGGCGCCCCGCAGCCCCGGGTCCGCGGGGAGAGCGGCCAGTGCATCCCGGTGGTTGTCCTGGTGGTTCTCATTCATTCGTGTCCGTCCGGTGGAGCAAAGAGGCAAGTGGTGTCACGCCCATTTCACAGATGGGGAGACTGAGGCTGACCACGGGACCCAGGGGTTCGCACCTGGCGATCAGCCGTTCAGGCTCGGCAGCTCCCGCCCCCCCATCCCCCCTGGCGCCGTGGACTCCCCGCTGGGTGCGTTCCCTCCGGCCTGGGGGCTGTGCAGCATCCTCCTCGGTCTCGGTGTGTGATGGTTGTCTGGGATGGCACACTGAGGATGTCCACAGGGCTGATGAACTCCGTGCACCCAGAGGGTGGTGCCTGTGCTTTGTTTTTAACTCCCCGGTTTCAATAGCAAGGTTTTGAAGTCTGAGTTTTAGACGTCAGTTCTTTGCTCTCTGTTTCCTGAAAGTTTTATGTTCAGATCGCTGGCGCCGGCAGAATCACCGAGCGTTACCAATCCAGACCAGTCTCACTGCTGCTAAAAGGAAGCCGTTGGAGTAGATTTCCAGAGTTCCCACCAGCCCGAGAACATAGTAATAGAATAATGCCACCCGGGGTACCAGGTGCTGTGTGTTTTGAAAGTTGCATCCCTCGCAGCCTCTAGGGCCAGCAGGGCCATGGGGCATCTTTCTGGCTCCCCAGGGCTGCTCCCGGGATATGGCAGGTTGAGTAATAAGCTCACCTTGAGAAAACCCCTTAGCCATTCTGTGACCCTTTATGGATACTAATTAGGTGGTCGTTATAGCTGTAGTTATGATGCAACGCTTTTAGAGTGTCATTTTAAAGTGCATTTCTATGAATACCTGTTAGTGAGGCAGGTAAGGCTCTGCCTGTCGTTTAGGTTTAATAAAGTGGAGACACAGAAACTGAATAAGATTAGTTATTAGACAAGTGCTATGCCCTATTCCATCACGGAAGCCTCAGAGAATCTTCACTTCCTGAAACACAGCTGGTGGGAAAATGAAATGACAAAAAAGTTTTGAATCAATCACTTTTTGCTAAAGAAAAATTGATAATGCCCAGATTTTCTGGTTTGAACTGACAGCTAATATAATGGCTTTTATAAATAATGCTAATTTTAAAAAATGATATTACGTAGTTTAAAATGTAATTCACGCTGTGCGGTCTGGTTATATTTTACTTACCGATTCTCGGTTGAGGATTTGAATCTATTTTTATATATTTGTGCTGTAAGGCCAAAAGGAGAAAAAAAATAGAAACTCATGTTTTTTAATTTTAAAATCAATAAGAAGTAAATCTAAAAAAACAAAAAACAAAGCAAAACCCAACATATTGCCAGTACTGTTTGATAGTTTTATTTTTCTTTTCCAAAATGTATTTAATAAAATACTTTTCTCTATGGGAGTGAGATGGATTTTGTAGTTTACATTGGCCTGCGGAGGTAACAGTGAGAACACCAGACCAAAGTCTTATTTAAAATAATAATGATAATAATGACTTTTATAAGGATTGTCAGCCAACTAGCAACACTTTTGAAAAGCTTATGTAAATGAACTCTATGTTAATAATGGGATCTAAATTTTGAATCATGTTATTCCAAAGCTATTTAAACTGCAGAACAAAAACAACAACAAACTGAATTGTTTTTGGAGCAGATTTTTCACTTGTCAGCGTAATTTTAAAAAATCTTGTTACTTTATATTTTATTTCTTCTAGGTGGTGTGCTATTATGAGTTGCATCCTGGAATTGATTTTTATAGACAATATGTTATTTTGTAAGAGCTTTTAGAATATGAAAGTTCATTTATTGGGGCTATAGATTATAAGAGTGACTTTCTATGGAACTTACTTGGTTTTCAGTTTAGAGAAGTCATTAACACACCTTGCATTATAGATTAGGGAATGTTTTTAAAAGCAGAAAAGCAAGAGGCACAGATAATGCACACAATGGGCATAATCCCCAAGTGCATTTATATTTGGTTTTAGAATGACCCTTCAAAAACACACAAATGCATATAGCACACACCTCACATCTAAGTTTATTTTCAGTTTTGACCTTTGCAAACTGCACCTCAACAGCTGGTAGGAAAGGGGAGTGGATGTAACTAGGAGCAGATGGATACCTGAACATGAATTTGTTTTTCTTGGGTGATGCATTAATATTGCATGACTGTTTACAGTGAGCCATTTTATGGTGTAAGAATAAAGCCAAAACAGGGAAGAATTTTATTTCAAAGAGATTATCTGTTAAAAAAAAGAAAGCAATAATATGCTTTTTGTTTGTTTGTTTGTTTTGTATTGGGCATGACCTGGAACGTTAAAGCAGGCTTGCATTGTGTCACAAACGGACCCAGATTATATAGCGGTGTGCTTTCTTGAGTTTTTTACGTAGATTATAAGTAAAAACAAACCTCCCAAACTTTGTGATGTTCATACTAAACCCACACTCCAGCCACCTGGCAGTTTAGAGTATTTCTATGCCACAGCAGAACTGCCCGGCGACTTTCTGAATTGCACCTGCCTGTAAAGATTATAGTTAAGATTATTGCGAGTACCTCAGATTAGTGGATTATAAATATATAAGTCCATTTATTCGGTAAAATGGAAAATGGGACCTAAATACAGTCAAATTTCCTGTGTTCTCAAATCCAAATGCAGTTTCATATAGTTTAGGCCTTATATGAAGTTATTTTTCCAGTGCTCATGTATTTATTCAGCAGGTGTTTATTGGGTGCCTTCTGTGTACTAGGTCCTGCTCATGCCCTGGAGGAGTTAGTTCACTTTGCCCAATGGGTTTAGCCTTTAAAAAATCCACACTGAAGTTTCGTAAGCCAAATACTTAAAAATGCATTAGGGAAGGAATGAATCCTTCTGTAAAACAAACAACCGATTACTAACAGATATGTTATGTAATACCAGGTTTCTCATATTTTGGCCTTGCTTAAAACATAGGTTTGCAGCCATTATTCATTTAATAAATCATTTAACAAAATGTTTTTGATGCAGATATTTATGGAGCACCAACTATGTGTCAGGTACTGTTTGAAGAACTGGAGATTAAGTAGTGGGCAAGGCAGACCTAGTCCATGTTTTTATGGAGCTCGAATGCTAGACAGGAGGGACAGCCGGTAGGAGAAGTAGGCTAACAGATGACCGAGGTAGTTTCAGATGGTGGTGAGTGCTAGGCAGTAAACAAGGCAGTTTGATGGAGTGACTGGGGTCTGGGGTGGCGAGGAGGTGACATTTCATCAGAGTGGGTAAGAGGGCACTAAACATGGTCCCGGCAGAGGGAGCAGCAGGGACCTTGCAAGGCCTGGAGGTGGCACCAGGTGGGCCTGTGGAAGCAGCAGGAAGCAGGCAGGTAGACCCTGAGCCCAGAGGGGTAATCTGGGCCAGACCATTTAAGGCTCTGTAGGCACCATACAGGTTTGGATTCTCTTTACAGTGCAATGGATGCCATTAGAGGGTGTGAAAGAACGGGAGTGACATCAGGCCCTGGAAGCAGAGAGACTGCGCAGACTGTTGTGGTTTGGGCAGGAGGTGAGAGTGGTGGCTGGGACTTGGGGAGTAAGGAAGGAGCACCAGTGGATACATCATCGTTCTTTATCTTCGGAGATGATGTGACCCAGTGGCTTCGCTGTCTTGTTTGTCGGAGGTTGCTGCAAATGGCCAGGTAACTAGTTGCTTCTGTGTTGAGTACAAGCGCAGCATGTCCGTTGTTCAGCTGCTCCTAACCACGGCTTTCAGACGCAGCTGTGCCCAGCCACTGGGCTTATTTATTTACCTCTGAGGTTTTCTGTACACTGGAGCGGCCCACCTCGGGTGCCTGAGATCAGTTGGACTCGCCTTTCTGTTTGCACAGCACACAGCAGCCTCCTGTAAGGTGTGATCTGACTAGCCAGCGTTCAGGCAGCAATTCTTCTGTCTTGCTTAAAGTCAGTCCCATGTCGGTGTGTCCTAGCTTTATGTGATGGGTTAATTAAAAATCATTTATTAAAAGTTTTTTTCTCCTCCTGTAGACTTATATGACTTTTAATTAGTGGATGTTTGAGTTTAGTAAAGAGGGAAAACTTGTCGTCATAGTTAAACCATCCCTAGAATTTGAAAAATTTGCTGACTCTGCTCAGCAAAGCTAGTGTGGCCCTGAGTGAGATTTCAGCTGAGAACCTGTGGGGCATTTTTGTCTGGCGGTGGTAGTAGTTCCTCTTGGCTTTGGGGGCCCAGGGAGGTTTTGCTAAGAGAGAATGGAGAAAAGCAGGGATAGAAACTCCACCTAACCCACGAGCCCAGAGCAGATCTCCTAAAGGGAAAAAAAGCAAACGTTAGTGTGCTTTCCACACTCCCTACACTGAGCTTAGCCTATATGTGCCTCCGCCCCACCTTTCACCCCTTCCCTGAAACATCTCCGATTACTCACTCATTCATTCATTCATTCATTCATTCCATGAATTGTGCTACACAGGGTAGAAGATAAGCCCTAGGGCATGTCCTCTGACCTGCGGGAGCTCCTCTGCAAGGGGAGGTTAGACCACCGGCCAGCTGGGCTGCGGCATGGGAGAGAAGGGAGGCTCTGGCCCCGCGTGAAGGTGGCCAAAGAGGAGTCACCCAAGGGTGGCAGGCAGTTGGAGTAGCACGTGCAGAGTGCGGGAAAGGCCTGCAAGCACGTGGGAGGAGCCTCAGGTACAGGCTGCTGGTCAGGCTGGAAGGAGAGTCCGCTGTAGGGAGTAACAGAGGGTGAGCCTGGCCAGGTGAGCAGGGGCCAGGATGCACGTGGCACGCAGACGCCTTCAGAGGAGCTGGCATTTTATCCTGGGGCAGTGGGGATCCCTGTAGGGACTAAAGCAGATCTTTGACCAAACTCTCGTAGCCACATCGTCCATTCTGTGTGAGGCCTTGAGTTATAGTTATTTGAATATTTTATCTCCTCTCCTAGCCCGTAAGCCCCATGAACACAGGGGTGGTATTGTGTTTTATGCCAGTGCATACAGATCACTAGGGCATCTTGTTCAAATGTACTTCTGCTTTAGAAGGTCTGGGATGGAACCCAAGGTCCTGCATTTGCAACAAGTACTCTGGCGATGTTGCTGCTGCTGGTCTGGGGACCACACTTTGAGTAGCAGAGTTCTCACTGTCTGTGTTTTCTGTTACAGCTACCTTTAGACACAGGAGCTGCTTTTTTTTTTTTAAACAAATGCCATGATTTCAGGTTTGTTCCTTGTATCTTCTGGGAGGAGAACAGTAGAAATTAATGAAGTAAAACTTAAAAACTTAAAATCAACAGTAACCTTGAAGTTGAATGTCTGGGGAACAAGAGTGGAAGGAAGATTTTACACTGTGTACTCTTTTTCCCCCCCTTTATTGATTAAGGTATTACGTATGTGTCCTTATCTCCCCCTACCCCCCCTCCATGCCCTCATCCCCCTGGTGTCTGTGTCCATTGGTTAGGCTTATATGCATGCATATAAGTCCTTTGGTTGAGCTCTTCCCTTTACCCCCACCCTCCCCTACCTTCCCTCTGAGGTTTGATGATCTGATTGTGTATGCTTGCATCTTTTAAAAAATTTGAACTTTTTACATATTAACTCTTTAGTTTATTGAATTTTAAAAATACATTGTTGGCCTTTCCTCTTTTTCAGTATATTTAACTTTACCCCAAATAACATTAGGATACTAAAATAGAGTAGGAATCAGATTATTATTAAATAAATAGACTCATTGCCCCCCCCCCCTCATTTTAAAATAGACTTTAAAAAAGAGCAATTATAGGTTTCACAGCAAAATTAAGCAGAAGGTTCAGAGATTTCCCATAGATCCTTTGTTCCCACACTTGCATAGCCTCCCCCGTTAACAATATCCCCAGCCATGTGGGTATGCTTGTTACAGTTGATAAACCTGCACTGACATATTATTATTATTACCCAAGTCTATAGTTCATTCTTGATGTTGTATATTCTGTGTGTTTGGACAAATGTATAATGATATGTATCTATAATATATACTAAAAAGCTCCACAGTCCTAAAAATCCTCTGTGCTCTGCCTGCTCATCTCTTCCTCCCCTCACCCCCTGGCAACCACTGACCTTTATAATTTTGCCTTTTCCAGAATTTCATATAGTTGGAATCGTAAAGCACATATCTTTTACAGATTGGCTTTCACTTAGTAATGTTCATTTAAGTTTCTTTTGCGTCTTTTCATGGCTTGATTGCTCACTTTTTAGTGCTGAATAGTATTCCATTGCCTGGACGGACCAAGTTTATCTATTCATCTACAGAAGGACATCTTAGTTGCTTCCAAGTTTTGACAATTATGCATAAAGCGGCTGTAAACATCTGCGAGCAGTTTTTTGTGTGGACACAGGTTTTCACCTCCTTTGGGTAAATACCAGGGAGCACAGTTGCTGGATCATACAGTAAGAATACATGCAGTTTTAAATAGACTTTTTAAAAGAGCAGTTATAGGTTTCACAGCAGCTGTGGGAGATGGGGTGGGAGTGTATAATGTATCTCTTCTCTTCTAATATGGGAGCCTGAGTTTTCTCAGAAGAACATCAGCTGTCAAGCTGCCTACCAAAGTGGCTATAACATTTGCTTCCCACCAGCAGTGAGAGAGAGTTCTGGTTGCTCCATACCCTCACCTGCATTTGGCCTTGTCAGGGTTCCAGATTGTGGCCATTCTAATAGTCGTGTAGTGGCGTCTCATTGTTGCTTTAATGTGCATTTCCCTGATGACATATGATGTGGAGTACCCCCCCCCCTTTCTTTTGATTGTTAACTTATAATGAGTAAAAATAATAAATTAGTCCTTTAAAATTTTGTTTTATAATACACAGTGACATTCAGGAACATCTATAAAACAGAAAAGCAACACTTTATATTGGGTATACTTGTGAATCTAAACAAGTATCCCTAATTTCCCATTATTTCTCTTATCTTGTATTTTACTCTCGGAAGAGTGATGAACCAGCAGTCTACTGCACTGTTTGTTAGGTTTATAAGAAAGACATAATGGAAAAATTTTCTTTTAGTGTTCATGTACTCTGGTCCCTTTTCTGCAAATTATTTTTACATCTGTCAGGTGTTATAATGGGATTAAACTCACAGGCGTTGTTCACTTACTTTGGTTAAGTTTGCTGAGCCTGTTTTCTCATTTAGTATATTCTGTATTTATCTTAAAAAGATAGATCCTGTTTTAAAATTGAATAATGTCAAAATGTGCTTAGGAAATGGTGAAGAACATTAGTGAATGTAGATTGTTTAAAACATGGTTGAATTTGTGATTTAAGTCAATGGCTTAGTGCATGTGTGATTCTGAGCACCGTGGCCCCAGAGATGAGCAGGACCTGGGCCCAGCCCCACAGTTTGTTGTCTAGCAGGGAGAAGGCACCGGGAAGAGAACTGAATGTGACAGTACAGCTGCATGCAGAGGGAGGCACTCAGCTGGGGCTTCCGGGGAGACCTTTGAAGGAGGTGAGGTCTGAGCTAGGTCTTTAAGAGAAAGATGATTGAGTTGATGGGTGGAGTATGTAGATGGCGGAAAGGAATGAGAAATACTAGTGGTAGTTTTCCAGCGTGTTTTGGAATTATTCAGTGTTGCTTTCCAACTCTGTTTGCCTTGTTTTTGAGTCCAGTGATTTTTAACCTTAGGGAAGGCACATCAGGCTAAAGGAATTACCCAGATATAGGGAGATTTGGCGTTAAGAAAGGCCCTTTCTTTCATCCCAGCGCGCGGGTGCGCGCGTGCGCGCGCACACACACACACACACACACACACACACACACACCAATAGTTGTGGTTAGCCTGGTGGTGGTCATTTTGCTGTAACCAGAATGTAATCTTGAGTGTAATTCCACTGTCTGTTTTCTACATGAGGAAACGGAGATCTAGAGCAATGAAGTAATTACATTTGAACAATCACACAGCTGGTTTGTGGCAGAACTGAAACCCAAGTTCTTGGACCCCTGGTTTTTGCATATCTTGTTAATGTTGCCCTGCTCACTTGTTTGTGCTTTGTCTCTAAAGTATGTCATGAAAGTCAAAAGTGTGTGTGTGTCTATCAAGCAATATATTGTATTTTGGAATACTTGATGTGGTCACCTGCCTCTGTACATGGCACTGCAGAGTGGGTTGACGTGCCTGCCAGGAAGAGGCAAAGAAAGGAAGCCTGACGCTGGGCATCTGTTGGGGGGATGGGTGGAGATCCTCGGACATGGGAAGGTGTCATCAGTGCCAAGAGCCGGGGAGGCCTAGCTGGCTGTGTGATCTGCGGGCAGGAAGAAGCCAGGACCCGAGTATGGAAGAGAATGGGAGTTGCCGGAGTCCAGCGTGGCTCCTAGTGTTGGGCTGCAGTGGCCTTCCGGTCTTCGCGTAGTGTTCTCATTTCCAGGAGGGTGGCCTGTGGGAGGTGGGGTAGGAGTGTCTCATGTATCTCTCCTCTTCTGATTTGGGAGATTGGGTTTGTGCAGAAAACATCAGCTGCTGCAAAGAGGATTTAACAGGAGGAAAAATTACATTAGCGTAAATATAACGATGAGAAGAAAGAGATAATTACGTTTTGGCGCACTTAATATGTACCAGTCGTTATGTTGGGAGTAGTCAACTTCCAAATAATTGTGTAAGCAATCGTATTATTCCTGCCTCCTGTATTTTTTGGAAAAGGAGTGTGAGGAAACAGAGCTGTTAAGATTCAAGCTTGAACTGTCTGGCTCTATATTTACATTTTATCTGTTGAACCTATGCCATCTTTGTAATAAAGGGATTACAATACAGGTTCAGGATATGGGACAGGGCGGTCAAAACTTTGAAAAATATCCTTCCCACAAAGGAACTTTTCTCCCTTAGGCGAGGGTCATAAAATGAATAACTAACTTGCTTTTAAAAATAGGTGTACAATATTAAGAGAGAGAGTTAAACATCCATCAGCTCCCTCCTGCACACCCCCTACTGGGGACCCTAGCAGAAGAGCTATGCACTGACCTGGAATTGAACCAGAACATTTCAGTGCACGGGATGACACCCACCCAACTAAGGGACACGGTGAAAGCAGAGTTTATTCCTGTATTTTTATTTATTAATTATTATTTTGCATACCAACAACTCTGAAACCACATTTCCGACACTCTACATTTTCCTCTGCCCTTTTATAATCTCTCTTTATGACTTTCCCAGTCTTCCATGCAATCATTCATTTTCCATTCTTTACAGTAGATTAGTTCATATTTTTTTCATAATTTTATAGGCACTATAAGGTGTGTACTCTTTAACAAATACCGGTTTAAAAAAGTAAGTAAAAATAGGTGTGCAACATTGATGCGATACGGGAAGTAGAACTAATCATATTGGAATCCCTGAATTTCATAATGTTCTTAATTAGGGGGAAATGAAAACAGGAAATCAGTGGAAAAGTCACTGGTAGGAAAATCGAAGACAGGTCAAGACTGTGGGGAGGTTAGGGCCACTTGGGATAGACCGAAAGAGTTCAGTTTTGAGAGGACCATAGACCTGAGTTTTCTCTTTTCTTATTTACTTGAGTTGGGAGCTTCCGGGTGTGTTCACGTATTAGCTGGTATTCTTTTCACAGCACCATGAAGCCATGTTGCATAGTTATTCAGCTTCTCTGGAAAATGTTCCCAGTGTGAAGAGTCTATTCTGAGTAGGCTCTCCGGAGAATGCGACCACAGTGGGCGTTTTCTCCGGCCCGTGGCAGTCCGCCAGACAGGAAGTGAAAGGCGTGGGCAGGAGCCCAGGTTCGCCCCAAGTGTGCTGTTGAGCCTTGGCCAGATGCCATGGGAATGATGACCGTTGCCCTGCTGCCTATGAGGTAGCGCTGTGTGGGGGTCACATGAGTGATGGGAGTGAGTGTAAGCTGTCAGGTGCTCTTTAGGAAGAGCTTGTCCACGTGGTAGGAGTAGAGACATATGATTCCAGTATATTTCTTGACTTCTCCTCAAGTTATGCCTCCCTGGGCCCCAGGCCTTGCTCTGTGAAATGAGGACCCTGTGTTGAATGATTGCTATGATTCTTTTCAGCTTGGAATCTAGGTCAATATCACTGCAAGTCAGGCCCATCATCTTAGATTGTCCACCTCTGATAAGGGGCAGAGGGCCCCTGGAGCCATTGGTCTGGGGCACATCTTCTTTCCACCTGTTACCAGTGGAGAAATGACCTCCAACAAGTCACTTCTCTCTAGGCATGAATGTGTTCACCCACAAAGTGGGGACCACAGCCATCCTCCAGGCTGTGGAACATACTTGGAACAAGGCCTGGCTCAGAGAAGCACTAACAACATTGCGGCCACCACCATCGTCATTGTGGAATTTAGGGGTAGAGAAGACCTTTACAGTTTCTTAGTTCTGTCATTTATTTATTATTTGTTTCAAGATAAGAAAAGGGAGCCCTCCAGAGGTGAGGTCTCTTTCCCAAAGCCCAGCTTAGGTGTTCTGACACTTAGTCCACAGGTCTTTGCATCACCTGATACTCACTATGATATTTAGAGTCTTCTGTTGTTTTATCACATTCTGCATGCATTAAGCACAAGCCCTGGTTCAGCATTACAGAACAAGAGCGAAATGTTTTGTCAGGCCACAAGCACTGTAGATCAGATGAAGGGGAAAGTGGGGCAGAGAGAATCCACAGGCCTCTGCCACCAGCAGGCTCTGTGACCTTGCCCAAGGTTACACTCTGCCTCAAATTCCCCTTCCCTAAAAGGGAGCGGCTGCCCCACTGTTTCTGAAGTCTTCTTCATCTCTTCGCTTCTACGGCTATTAAAGTCCAGGAAATACTGTGCCACCAAAGAGGAAGATTCTCCAATTTTGGAAAACTTTAAAAATAGGAAGGAAGTTTATTTGTTTAGCAGAGTCCATAATTGTAGGCCCCTGAAGGCAGAGAATTGACCAAATGGTATTTTGCGGAAGTCTTGTTCACAGGGCGGACCCACAGGAAATGGTCCTTAGGTGAACACACACTGCGAGGTCTTTGAGATCATATTTGCTTAGAGACATTCGCACAGGCCCATTGTGATGGTCTCTGTTGTGTCAGGCCTTTTGTTTTTTCATATGTGTAAGTTTCCAAAGTTAAAATATTAGGGATTTGTAAAATTTGACTTTAGAAATTCAAACCAAAAGCTCCTTGTACATTGATTATTAAGAAATTAATTGTATAATGGGCATGAAATAGTGCTAATACGTTTACTATGGTCACAACCCTCTTATGGTTCCAGAAATAGCTGTATTTCTTTTTTAAAAAAAATATTTTTATTGATTTTAGAGAGGAAGGGAGAATGAGAGAGAGATAGAAGCATCAAAGATGAGAGAGAATCGTTGATTGACTGCCTACTGCACACCCCACACTGGGATCAAGCCTGGAACCGGGCATGTGCCCTGACCGGGAATCAAACCGTGACCTCCTGGTTCATAAGTCAATGCTCAACCACTGAGCCATGCTGGTTGGGCAAAAATAGCTGTTTTTCTGAGTTTCTAGGTGACGGGAAGGGGTTCTCTTCCTATATTTGAAGGTAATAATACATAGGAATTTGTGTTATGCTGGAGTTTCAGTAAAGGCAGCCCTTCAGTTCTACCACCCAATGTTAATGTAGCAGAAAGAACATCATGCCAGAGTCTGATTTCGCCAGTTCTCTGTCCTCTAAGCGAGCTGAGATGGTGATGGCTAGAACTTTTCCCCAGGGGAAATTCCTCAGTGTGCTAGACCACCAGAGCATGCAATTCTGTGTAGTTTTGCAATTGCCACACCATTTAGAGTAGCCTCATGACAGTTCCCACATTCTTGGCCAAGAATGCCAGCTTCTCCTTCAAGTTCAGTGTTGATCATGATATTGTGCATCTCCTCTGAGCCGGGCACTTGGGGCATACGTGCCAGGATGAGAAAGACACGGTTGCTGCCTCATGGAGGGGCAGGCAGGGGTGTGCTGAGGTACTTACACGGTAGTCCTGCAGTGGAGGGGGCTGAGGGAGATGCAAAACCTCCGAGGAGCCATTTGGGACATAGAAGTAATAATCTTCCAAATGCAGAAAATCCCTCTTGACAGCCTCACTGTTGGCTTGAATCAGCGGGATAGTCAGGACTGTTGGTACACCGTGAACTGAACGTCGTCCTTCTCAAAACCATTGTTTTCCTGTTGGGAGCTAGCCATGTGGTTTGGATATGGGTGTTAAGAAAGGCCTACTGTGTCCTGGAGCCCCTCTCTCTGCAGATTTGGGGTCTATTTAGGTCTCTGGCAATTTTTTCCTTTAATCCTGATTGAATAAACAGGCAGTGGAACTCCCTGGCCCCTCTCTGTGGGGGACGGGCTCTCGAGCCCTTTGTGCAGAGCCCAGGATGGGCACCAAAGCCCGCACCCCCACATCCTGTCTGCTGTTAAACTTGACAGTGCAAGCCCAGCAAGACCTGGGCGTCTACAAGGAAACTCCAAGTCACTGGAAATGTGGGTACCTGCTGCTGCTTTGTTTTATTTTTTTAATTTAGTGGGTTTAAACATTTTAGCCCTAATAAGTACATTTCAAACCAAAGACTATATTTCATCCCAGTTAAAAGCAATCATGGGCATCTGGTGTGATCTAGAAAAAGAGCCCTGAATGGGTGGGTTTTCTGATAAAATGAATAGGTTGAAGGAGAGGTTCCAGGGTCTCATCCAGGGGCTGAGAAAGAGCATTTGGATGGAAGCAGCTACATGAGCAAAGGCATGGAGGTGGAAATTCAAAGAAGCAGGAGCCCAGAGTATGTTTGAGTGGAGTGGAGTGACCCGGCCCCCATGCCCAGTTGGTGAATAGGAAACTCACAGGGAAGAGATGATGGGGATTCTGAAGGTCGGGCTGGGGTGTTGGCGTTTTGGAAGAGATGAGAGAGAAGCCCTATGTTTGTGAGTGGCAGGCTGAGGCCCTCAGAGCTGTGTTTCAGAAGATGAGGCTGTCAGTGGAGCGTGGGCTGGGTGGGTAGATACACTGGGAGAGGCCAGGGGCAGGGCGCTTGGTCAGGGGTCTTGCTGTGGCTGAATTAAGTACAGACCTAGACCAGTGCTTGAGGTTTGGGGCTCATCGTGAGAGAGCTGATGGAAAGATGGGGTAAGGAGAGAGAAGAGTAGAAGCCACTTTCCAGGTTTCAAAACGAGTTCCCTAGAAGGCATTTGGGAGACGAGGAGGGAGAGAAGCCTGTTTTAGGGCAAAGAGCATGAGCTGGATTTGGGTATTTTAAGGTCAAGGTGCCTGAAGTCTGTGATTCTTAAAGAGGTGGTTGGAAATTTGAGTCAAATTGAGGAAAGAATTCAGAGCTAAAGATGTAGATTAAGAAAGCATTGGAAGGAGAGTAGACTTTGTATTGTGCAGATAACGTCGTGTAGAATTGTACACTTGAAACCGAGATAATTATTGACCAATGTAACCCCAATAAATTCAGTTGTAAAGAAGGAAAAAAAGAGTGAAAAAATTAAAAAATTGGTATTTGTTGGCCTTGGGGGAGTGGATGCGACCCCTGGAGAGAGACAGAAAAAGCAGAATCCTCTCCGAGATGTCTGGGGGGCGAGTGCCTTTCACTAAACACCTTCTGAGAGAGAACCACAGTATTAAGACGGCCTCGCTCCTCCCCTCCCCTTAGGGCTTATCTTTATTTTACTTTTCCTCTTATCCTCGTACATCAAGAGGAAGTCTTACTTTTGAAAACGGCAGGATTCGGAGAGTACAGTTCCCACTTGGTGGGTGGAATTCCTGTTCCTTGACTAGAATTAATTGAGGGTAGATCAGAGCTGAAGTTCAGGGAGTCCCTGAGGCCTCTCCACACACGTTGGCCGTGCCTTTGGTCATGCCCTTGGCCGGGGAAAAACAGCAAAGCTTTGAGAACACGCCCAGCGGCCGACCTTGGCTGGCAGAGCCCGTCTTTATCTCTTGTTGGCCTTGGTTTCGTGTTGGTTCTCTAGGAATGTTCCTGGTTTAAAATACCTGGTCTTGTGAAGATGAAGTCACCCTCTGTCCTCTCCCCACATTCTCCCTCCGCCCCCCAGTAGGGGGCACAGAGCAGGGAGAGTCGGTCCCGTGGCTCAACTACTGCAGTTTCTTCCTGTGTCTGTCTGCACACAAAGCCCTGGACTCGGGGAATAAAAGTCTGACTTTGAGCAGCGAGGACATGCTCCGTCCATCCTGTTCTCGAACCTTCTGCTCAAGGGACGCTCAGCATTCCTTAAGAAGTCCACACCATTGTACTGACAGTAGTTCTAGTGGAAAGATTTCTATACTCCGAGCAGAAATCCTTCTCACTTCCTGTCTCACCTTCTTTCCTCCCAGTTATGAGCGCGTGCTCACGCCTCTTCCCTGTGACAGGTGTGCGCAGGCAATGACCTGTGTCCTGCCTTCCTTCCCAGGCCGAACCCCTGAGCTCCTCTCCCCAGTCTCCACCCAGGGACTCTCACTGCTGCAGCCTTTAAAGTCTCCTGAAAGCAAGAACGGAACTTCCTCTGAGGCCTGATTTACCAGGCAGGACTGTGAGGCCGTGCCCCATTGCTTAGCTTAAGGCTGGCATTTCTCCTCATGCCAGAGGCTTTGCATTCCTTTTCATTCTTTTGAGTATCCAGGTCACTTTGCTGGATGATCCTGGGCTTATCGTCAACAAAATCCTTAAATCTTTTTCACATGAACTTCTGGCAAGCTGGGTCTGTCCCATGGATGCTTACTGGCTGAGGGTGTTGTTGTTTGTGGGTGTTTTTTTTTTGTTTTTTTTGGGTTTTTTTTTTGCAATTAATAATACTTTACATATATCACCATGTTCATGATGTTTGGATTTTTGTGGTTTGTCTTCTTATTCTATTAGCTAATTTTTTAAATGGCAGTGACATGAAGAGTGACATTTATTAAATGTAGTTTAGTCAATGATATTGTAGGTACTGGTCATATCAGGGAGATCACTTTGTAAAGTATATGGTTGTCTAACCACTAGGCTGTACACCTGAAACTAATACAAAATAATATTGAATGTAAACTGTAACTGAAAAATAAAACAAAATAAAAAGGGCACCGTAGTTCATTCCCTTTAACGTGACAGAGTGCATAGCCAGGGAGAAGGTGGCTGGGGGGGATGATTGGGTGCTGGTATAAGATCCCGCTTTCTTTCTTACACACTAGAAGCGGAGGCACGTCAGGGAGCCAGAGAAATGCTAGCTGAGGGCTAGGCACGGGTGATGAATTCAGACTTGGACAACTTCATTCTGTGCAGTTTTATGCTGTTCCATTTTTGCCTCGTGTACTGCTTTCAATTCCTTCCTGCTCTAAAAGCAGGGAGAAGGTATTTGCCACTTAATCCTGCTTGTGAGGTGTCATGTGCTAGGATACAATTGCATGTTATAAACATTTATCAAAGTTATCTCACACGTATAACGTCTGAGGAGCAGCGAATAATGGTGTTGTTGTTACACTTGGTGTTACATAAAGTATGAAATATGTTAAGTGGGAAATAGATCTGACCAGTTCTAACTAATACCCTGCACTGGCCCAAGTCCTGACTTGCCTGTTGATCAAGAAAAGGAACAGCTACTTGGCAAGGGTAGTTTATTTCAAGAAAAGCACTGAAATGGTATGAGAGAAAAGGCCTGTTTCTGCTCCCGATCTGATTGAAGTTCAGGATTCTTGAACATGTGTGACAGGTTTTATTCACAAACGTAGGTAATGCTGTAAAAGCAGGTATGGTGTACTTAAAACCTGTAAGTGACTGATGTACAGTTCACCCTTGAACATGTGGGTTAGGGTCACTAACCCCCTGCATAGTTGAAAATCTGCATCTAGTTTTTTAATATGTTTTTATTGATTTCAGAGAGCAAGGGAGAGGGAGAGAAAGATAGAAACATCAATGATGAAAGAGAATCATTGATCAGCTGCCTCCTGCACACCCCTTACTGGGGATCGAGCCTGCAACCTGACTGGGAATTATACTGTGGCCTCCTGGCTCATAGGTTGATGCTCAACCACCGAGCCACACCGGCTGGGTTGCGTATAATTTTTGACTCCCCCAAAACTTAAGTTGCCCCTCAATCTCCATTGGGGATTGGTGCCTGGATCCCTTGCAGAAAACAAAATCTGGGGGATGCTCAGGTCCCCTATATAGGGACAGCCCTCTCCTACTGTGGACTTCCAATTCCTGATTAAAAGCAGTGCAAGTATTTAATGGAAATAAAAGTCTGTGTATAAGTGAACCTGCGCAGTTCAAACCCATGTTGTTCAAGGGTCAACTGTGTTGCTAAGGCCTACCAGAACTCATTCTGGCAGTCACGCATTAATAAGTTTACGTTTTTAACACTCACTGGGAAATGATCATGGACCTCACAGATGAGAGGGGTCTGGGACTGGGCTGCTCTGAACTGTGTTGGTGCCGGTTGCACAGGTCACCCACCCAGCCAATGGCAAAGTAGGGGCTGAGAGCCAGCCCACACTCGGCTCAGTGGAGTCCACCTCCTGGTTTTCTGTCTGCGAGGTGGAGGCAGACAGAGGTTTGGCTTTTAGTAATTTGAAAAATGGCACTGCGTGTGTGGGTGGTAGCCCTATGCCAGAAATGATTTTGTGTTTAAAAAAAATTAATGTTGTCAACATGGTTCTGTACTGTGTTCACAAATGTAGTAATTTGAATCACATTCGTTTTTCTGCATTTCCAGGGAAGCAACAAGAGTATTTGTCTGATTCACAAGGCTAATGGTTTATCTAAACTCAAGTTTGAACTGTTCATAAAGTAGACTAGTTCTTACTATTATCACAATTTTAACTTTTTAAAAGATTTTGTTATTGGTTTTTAGAGAGAGAGGGAAACAAGCAAGGGGAGAGAGAGAGAGAACCATCAATCCGCTGCCTTTGGCACGCCCCACACCAGGGATGGAGCCCGCAACCTGCAGGTGCATGGGACGCTGCTGAGCCAAGTGAACCACACTGCCCAGGGCCACAAGTTTGATTCTTTAAGCTGCACATTTTTGTCTTAAGCAAGTGCCAATGCAAAGGACGGTCTTTTGAATATCACTTTTAGACCGTCATCTAAAGTTTTTGGTTTCCATAGGTAATGTTTATTTTTCAGATTGTTTTTCATGATTTAAAGGCTTTTGTATGTTATGTAGTGAAGCATCCATTTCTAGACGGTGCCACATTCACCTACACCTCAGTACCCAGCACCCCAGTGGTCCAGAGGGGTCTGTGTTTGTGTAAAATGGAAAGAATGGTTTTTCCTCAGTGGCTTGGTGTGCGGATTCAGTGAGACAATCCGTGGAAAGCACGTGTCGGCACAGAGTTGGCTTTGATAAGTGGCGATTGGGGCCTGGGATGCCGTATTAACGTCACTAGATTCAAGTGCCAATGTCAGAAGCTTAGCTTCCCCCCCAACAGTGTGTATGTGAAATATTGGTGTCACACCTCCTCTACCTAATATTAGGTAAGGTTAGAAAATACAAAAAATAAAAAAATAAAAAAAAAATAAAAAAAGAAAATACAGCCATTTTGTTTGTTTCTTTCATTGTAATCTACAGAATTTACCTGCAGTGCTTTGGTGTATTTTCAAGTGAATATGTTTAAATTGAGATGCATTAGCATTACCTTACTCACTTTACACTTTAAGGTGGAGAAACACAAAATTGCGATTTATTTGCCTCTCCCACTGGAGTGCGTGTTCAGTAAACCCTGACGCAGGCCCGCGGGGCCCACAGAAATGAATCCAACAGTCTCCCGCCCCAGCCCAAGGGTGGTGTGGGAATCACACTCCCTGCTGGGACCTGGATGACCCAGAGGCATGGGGCCTGGGGAGCTGGGATGGAGCAGAGATGTTTGAACTGGATCTGGAAGAATCAGATGCTAGTGGAGAGTCAGTGGAAGAACATTCTAGAGTCAAGGCTCCCCTGCTCGCTTGCTGTTGTCAAATGTGAGCTGCAACCCAAATAACACTTTCTTGAAATGAGGATGCAAAAGTATTTATTTATTCTGTTTTTCCTGTTCTCCCACTGGCAGGGATCATAGAGAGTTGATTGAAAGTAATTTTCATCTGTATATTCGACTAAATTATCACATTCAAGGACTAGCTAGGAAAAAAAAAACACCCCACACATCAAAATTAAATTGATTATTTATAACATTTGAAAAGAGTTGTAATTATATAGTGATGAAGCATTTGTGTTATGTAGAAATTAATTCCATAACTCTAACTAATGGACTCCTGAGTTTTACCCAGTTGGAATTTTCTTTCTTATTGACTGCATCATGCCATTTTAATTTCTCTTTGGAGAGTTTGATGGCTGTGGCTCCTGGGGCAGCTTTCCCATTTCAGTTGGCTTTATGTTTGCCTTGGAATGGAGGGCTGGCGCCGTGGCCTTATTCATATATACAGTATGTACATACTGTGGTCCCAAGAGAGATGACGGCTGGCAGGGGTGATCTTATCCTCGAGTGAGTGATGCTGGTTCTCCCAGCTCCCTGGCTTCCTTTGGTCCTGGGGTCTGAGGATGGGAGTCAGGGGGAGGGTCCATAAATTGGATGGGGGAAAAAAATCGCATCTTCATTTTTACTAACTTCCTACTGAAATTTAACATCGTCTTCAATTATGAATGTAGTTTTCAAACCCAGGAGCATTAGCAGCTCCTGTGACGGTAACATCAATAAATTCAGTTATTTTTTTTATTGCATTATGGTTGTTAGACATTTCTTAAAAATGCTGCCAACGCTCACCATTACTTTGAATCACAGCAGTTATTTCACTTGCTTCTAGGTCTTGTTAAATATGGTGATAAACACATAGTACTGTGTCATAATCATTTGGATAATTTTCTTTTAGTATAATTAAGTTCTGTTGTATTCCCCCGTGTTCTAGTTTTTGCATTTAAAAACCTTATTCTGAGAAGGGTCCGTGGGGGTCCATCAGAGGGGTATGTGAACAGAAAGCGTGGGAGCCTCTGTGTTGGTCCTGGGGTGTGTTTGAGAGAGGGCATGCCAACATGTGCTTAGGGAGGACTGGAAGGAATGTGGGGCATATAATTAAAAGCTGAAATACTGTCTCTCAACCTAAGATCCCATACAGTCTTGCCTGTTGCCCCAAACTCACAGCAGCACACAATTTGACCCAACCTCAATAGCTCTTGTGATCATGGTGTGAAGTATGCTCACCACACGCAACAAAGGGTTAAACTACATTCTCTATAGCCTTTAGAGAACCCATTCCCACCCAAAACTGGTTAAAATAAAAATAGCTTAGGCACTTAGAGGGGTCCATCTTCAGCTGTCTCAAAAATCTTATAATCCAAAAGGACCTAGTCCCAGTGTTCCCGGTTTACTATTTTTACAGCACTCATTCCTTCTACAAATACTCGTCGCACGCATACTTCGCACGCGCGTTGCGTTGGGGATATTGCAGATTCATCCTGGTTCCCTTCCCAAATCTACTTGAGATGTGTCTTCCTCATCACCGAAAACCTTGAAATCGCTGAAGTCTTCTTTTCAGCCGCACCCATTCACACATCGAGCAGATTTATCTTGCTGTGTGCCAGGCACTGTCCTAGGCACTTTGGACTATGTTCGTGAGCAAAACAGACAGTGATTCTCCTCTCTTGGAGCTGGCACGCAAGCATGTGGTGTGCGCTTTGAAGTTTGCGGACTGTCCTGAACGTGCACAGAAGCTTCTTGCCGTGCGTGGACCTGCGTGGTGGGGTCACGTTCTGCTCCCGTGGCTCCTTGTGTTCTGCTGCCTCAGCTCCGGTGTAGTCACAGCGCTTCTACGCTTAGCTGGGTAGTGTTGCTGGAAAGTGGGGGGTGGGGTGAGGTGGGGGAGAGCTCTGTTGTCTACAGGGTATTTGGAAATGTGGTCAAATCTTTCAGTGGTTGGCCTTATCTGCTGCTGGCCGGTATAGATGACATTTTTGTCATTGATTAGCAGTTCTGTGCTGAAAGACATTTGGCATAATTACTAGTTCATTGCCTTTAGGTACTGTTACTTTATTTTTTTAGTGGTTTAGAGCCATTTATTTTGCATGTGGCTTTGTGGGTAAGGAATTTGGGAAGGCCTCCACCGGGCAGTGTGTCCGCCTGGCTTCACGGGGGGCAGCGAGGTCTAGGTGATTCACTTCCCAGGTGGCATCTTTGCTCACATGTCCCTGTCTCAGCGCTCCTGGGGCTCAGACCCCAGGGCTGCTCCCTGTGGCTTGGGCTTCGCAGTTACTGTTCCTTTCACAGAGGCTGGCCTTTTCTTACTCTGCAAACGTGAAGGTAACAGCTAGGCTTTATGGGGGGTTTATTTCAGCGTTGCAGCTGCAGAATTCCCCCAATAGGGTCCGTCAGCTCAGTGGAAAGATTCGTGGCGTCAGCTGGGGCAGGGCTGAGGGCTGACTTTCTCCTAATAGTTGCAACCAGGGGCAGCGAGAGTTCATCTCCATCTTTTTCAAGGTTATTCTGTTTCAGTTTCTGCTCCAGGATGTCCCTCTTAATGGACTATTTCTCTCCGGTCTAGTGAGCAACTATGGGTTCATGGTCATGATTTCTCCTTCTTACCTCCCGCCCCACAACACGCACACAAGCACCTTCCATATTCTAATGTCACTGGGGGTGCAGGCAGTTGATGCGAAGGTTGGGATGCTCATCACACATTTGCCAAAAGGGCTTATCAGTGAGCAGAGTTTGTGACAACTAGCGTACGGTTAAGTGGAATTAGATCCTGAATAGGTTAAAAAGGTTGTTTTTCTTTAAGGTATTCCCATTGTGTGCAGTGTTTGCAGTGAATGAAATGGCTGCTGTGTTTATCAGAAAGGAGTGAGGTGGTTCTATGTGGGTTGACGTGTTAATGCTGTGGCCCATCCATGGCGATAAGAGTAAGTTCCAGGGCACTGTGACCCCCTCCTCCAGTTTTTTTGTAAAGGAAATGACCTTTTAATGTACAAAAGAACCACATGTAAGAACTAGCAAACTGTTGACTGTGGATATTTCTGGGCTGGGACTATGGGTGACTTTATATGTTTCTATATTTTTTTCTTTCTTCTACATGGTCGTGTATTAAGCTTAGTGTTAGAAATAAGAGATGACTAACAGGGACATTCTGCTGCTGGGGTTTGAGTGGGAGCTGGAGCATAGAGAAGTGGTAAAGCAATCAGTACTTGGTCTCCTTGGTTCGTGAGGTTGGCCCTTGCATGCCAAGTGATGCCATGGCCGCCTCCTGACCTTGACTCCTGGAAGGGAGTCGGAGGCAGGGCTCAAGGCGTTCCTCTGTTCTGTCCCTTCTGCTCAGTAGCAACCTGCCCACAAAAGGTCTTGGTCATAGAACAATGGACCTTCCAGTTCAGCTCAGAGCAGTCAGCCCCTTTGGCCTAGAGCAGTGATGGCGAACCTTTTGAGCTTGGCGTGTCAGCATTTTGAAAAACCCTAACTTAACTCTGGTGCCGTGTCACATATAGAAATTTTTTGATATTTGCAACCATAGTAAAACAAAGATTGATATTTTTGATATTTATTTTATATATTTAAATGCCATTTAACAAAGAAAAATCAACCAAAAAAATGAGTTTGCGTGTCACCTCTGACACGCGTGTCATAGGTTCGCCATCACTGTTTTAGGGCATGAATGAGAACAGGTGAAAAAGACTCCGGTGTGTGCCGCCTCATAGAAGGTCCACATTCTCCTCCTCTAAAGTTTGTGCCTAAGATTACTGATGTGGGTGTGAACACACAACACATGGGTAACTCATTAGTTTGAAAATAAATTTTAATAAGTTTAATATGTTTGGTCCTGGTTGATTTTATGTAGAAGCAAAACAATATTGGTGTGCAATGTTCTAGCTGATCTTACTGTTTTGTTTATAAATACACATGGTATGTATGACCAGCTATTCTTTCACTGATGGTCTCTCCCTCGGTGACCAAATTTGAGACTGACGATGGCGTATATCCTGGAGAAGGAACCAAACGTGTTTTTATTCCCTGACTTGTAGGAAAGGGACTCCAGGGTCCCCTTTCATAGATTTTGTAACATACATAACTAATATTGGGCTATTATTAATTGCTATTTCATTGTATTTGTGTTTCTTAATCAGTGAGAGATTATTTTGAAGTAAATTTTGATCAAAATGATAGAGTAGCCTTTTTTATAAGGCATTCACTCTTAGGTATTTCATTAGCGGAGGCCTCTGAAATGCAGGGAATGTATTTGCAAATCAGATGTGCCCGTATCATCAGATATCTGGGTGGCGATGCCGTGTTTTTGTCTTTGATAGTTTGTTCACCTCTGCTGAGAGCATGGTCTGCAGCTGGTCTGCGTCTGTGCTGCCACAGCCTATAATCAATCCATCATTTTGGGGTGTGATGGTGTGGGGGATGGTGAGGAGGTGGCATTCCTTACCTCGGGGCATGACAGAGGACAGGTGATACATCCGGGGTTCTGCCCATTGGAACTGTGGGAGCTTCTGAAAACTGCAGGGACCGGGGCCCGCCACCAGGCCAGCTGCTTTGTCTACACTGGGGTGGGCTAGACATTCACTTTTAAAAATATTGGCAATTGTGAAGTATGAATCAATCAATACATTTGAGTTGTGAGTCAATACACTAATGCAGGGGTCCTCAAACTTTTTAAACAGGGGGCCAGTTCACTGTCCCTCAGACCGTTGGAGGGCCGGACTATAGTTTAAAAAAAGACGATGAACAAATTCCTATGCACACTGCACATATCTTATTTTGAAGTAAAAAAACAAAACGGGAACAAATACAATATTTGTATTTGCATGTGGCCCACGGGCCGTAGTTTGAGGACCCCTGCACTAATGAAAGGCTTGGACTTCGAGGACTATGTTCCCAGGTTGAACATTTCAATGGTTTATTCCATGATTTCTGTTAATATTTATGCAACCAATCAAAGTGTTTTGACTTTTCAGACTTGTTTTAGAAAACGTAAAATAATTTCGCAATCTTACAGTGATATCTTTTTTCACTCTTTCATTTCCTTTCTTACCTGTTCCCACTCTCTCTCATTTACTCTTGTAGCTATTAAATAACTTCTTTTGTTAGATTTTAGTCTCAATGTTTTAAATGTTTGAAGAAATGTGTTGGTTTGATCAAAAGGTTGTTTCAAACGATTATTTTGGAGTGTGATACTGGGTTTTGTGTTTGCATAGGCTCTTTCCATGTGGTCTGAAAGCTGCGTTTATCTAGTTTCCATTTCAGAACTAGCGAGGCAGAATACTACTGCTGTTTAACACATGCTGAGAGATACGGTGAATGAGTGTGTGTGGCCCTGTGTTAGCGGCTCGCAGTCAATAGCATTTCCTCTGTGCCTGACGCTTCCTCAGCCAGCTCATGAGCACATCTGATCTCTCTTTTGGGAAGATGTGACATAGTAGTCCGACCCTGTGGCTAACTGTTAGGGCCAAGCAGGAGTTGAGGCATTAGTAGTAGCCAGGGCTGGTAGACAAGACAGACCTCTCTACTCAGGACCCCGTCTCCAGCTCATTCTCTGCCTGGCTCGTGTTTGTGTTCCAGCATCTGTCGTTATATTGACAATCGCATATTTAGACGTGTCTCTCACCTCGCGCACGGCAAGCCTCATAAGGACGGGAGGAATCACGTCCTCTTCATCGTATGAGCTTTACATCTTTGTGATGAATCTTATCTCAACAAGCCGCACTGTTGGGTATAAATGCTCACACGTGTCCTGTCTAGATACTGTCAGAGAGGCGAGTCATTCTCGTTAAATAACGTGAGTCCCGAGCACTAGTAAGAAGAAACTTTCTTTAGCATTTTGTATGGAATTCAAGGCATGTAAGACAGAGTGAGGAAATACTTGGTTTAGTTTAGCCACCCTCCCCCCCCCCCCATTTACTTTGTTTATCACCGACAAATAAAAAATTATCGCCCATTACCAACATCAAAACACAAGGCCGTTCCTTCGAAGTGCTTGTTTTAACTCCTGGCAGGGAGAGAACTTGTCATCCAAGGGACAGAGTACATACAGTGTGGCCTGCCATATTTTTGCAGTTTTGGAATATGTAATGTTAAATAACAGGGAAAAATGCTAGCATTGTAAGGACAAAATATGGGCTTCTTTAGATTAATTTACTATTTGTTACCATTTATTTGTAATGGAATGCAATTACAGCTCACAGTGTGTTTATAATCCTTTCAAATCCCTATGTTCTTAAAAAGAAAGTTGACTCAAATGTTCAGATAAGGACTTTATTTACAGAAATGAACATTTCTGACTCTCTTAGAGTATCATTTTCTGGCTACTTAATAAAGAACAATATTCACTTGAGCCCGCTGCTGAAAGTTTGTACTATACTGTGCATTTGTTGGTATGTGGATTAGAAAGAAACTTGCTTGGGTTGTGAAGTAAGTGCAGATTTGCCTTACAATGGAGCTTTAGTATAAAACTCAAAGAAATCAGCAGAGAGCAGTTCAGTAAACTCTTATGTCTAAACTGGGCCGCTTTATTATTGATGATTCCTTTTTGTTGCACGTTGCAATGTAGAAGGAAATAAAACCAAATTTCAAACCCTTGTTGAATTTATTCCAGTGAAATGTTTTTCAGATGCTTGTCTTTGCTTTGGTTAATTTTGATTTACGTTATCTGCTTATCTGCAGTCAGAAATGACGTAGACATTATTGCTGTGACTAAACTAAAAAAAGATTTTTGTTAAAAGTACCCAGATCGTATCAGTGGGAATATATTCCACTGGCCTCAGCGTATTTGCCTACAAGGGTCTGTTTGTAAATATTGTAACTTTGAAGTGTATGTCCTTGTAGAGACTGAAGTTTGACCTTGAGGCATTTTTCAGGTAAGTTTGCTTCTTTTGGGGGGTTAGTGTCGGCACCCCACCCCCCACCCCCTTATTTGTACGTATCTCTATCAGCTGCCAGCTCCAGGAGACCTGGCTTGGCCCTTGCTGTAGTCTGTCGCCTCCTCTCCCTTCCTGGAAGTGGGAGTGCTGGCCTTCCTGGCACCTCTGACATCATCCTTGCCTGCCTGCCCTCCCCCTTCTCTGCCTGAAATGTGGGTCTATCCCAAGGTCCCATCTTTGCTCCCTTCCTTTACTTTCCCTTTTTCTCTTTCCAAGGTGTGAGCTACCTCCTGTGTATGAGCTGTTGGCTTCCGAGTCTAGGTCTCCTGCCTGAGGGGCCAGGCCCATTTGTGTATCTGCCCACCACAGGCCTTTACTTCAGGGCCCCTGGTCTCACTCAACATGGACAGAAGCAGAACTCATTGTGATGTCCCCCCAGGCCCACCTCTCCTCTCTTTTCCTGACTTGGGCCAGTGGCACAACCGTCTGCCAAGAAGGCTAAGCCCGAGCTCTGCAGGTTACGTGCAGTCTTCGGTACGCTCACCTCCTGCTCCCAGGTGATCGCCAAGCCCTTTGGGTTCAGTCTTCCGGGATCTCTTTTTCATCCTTTCTCTCCATCTTCAGTGCTTCGTTCTGAATTCTGCTCCCAGCAGACCCCATGTCAAGTACTCGGTACTCCCTTCCCTCCCATTCATTCATCTCACACCCTGAATCCCTGCCTCCTGGCATCGCATCATACCCGGAAACATGTTTGAAAATAAATGACGTGAACGACCCAGTTGTCACATGTAACAAGTAACAGTGCAGTTGAGTCGAGGACAGAGTTATAAAGAATGGAGAGTTTAGGATTTCCTCACACGTGGGCATTATGCGTTCATTTTTCAGAAAGCAGCGCCCAGGTCTGTTCTGGTGAAGGGAACGACACAATGGATAGAGGTTTACACAATTACACACATTTGGAGCCATTTTTTAAAAAATTTAAATAGTCTCCTAGTATACGCGAATGATTTATAGTAATCTTTAACATTAGATTTTTAACTGTTTATGATTCATTGTTCAAATGATGTTGGGCAGTATACCTTCAAATATCCTGAGATTGTTATATTTTTCTGGCCAGGATCCCAGGGATTTTTCTAACCCCAGTTATCTCCTTTACCCACATTACACATGACTCACCAGAGCAGGGAGAGGTGGGCCCTGGTCTTCCACTGCCACATGTCATTTTAGGAACCTGATGGCATTGTAGAAGAAATTGGGGTTGGAAAAGCTTCCACAGCTCAACCCAGCCAAGGCACAATGATCTCTTTACAGCCCCTCTGCCCCTGCGAAGTGCGGGAACAACCAAGTTCTCTGCTTTGTGTCTTACTGTGTCTGTGCCACTTATTACCGAGTCACCATAAACGCATGTGGCTTCACACATTTTATCTCCCTTTTGATACATAATGGAAGACACATTACTCACTCCAGATGCACCGGGTGACCCAGCATATACTACTAGTAGACATGTCAATTATATATATATATATTTTTTTAAAAAATATATTTTTATTGACTTCAGAGAGAAAGGGAGAGGGACAGAGAGACAGAAACATCAATGATGAGAGAGAATCATTGTTTGGCTGCCTCCTGAATGCCCTCCAGTGGGGGTCGAGCCCGCAACCTAGGCATGTACCCTTGACCGGAATCGAACCCAGGACCCTTCAGGCTGACATTCTATCCACTGAGCCAAATCAGCTAGGGCCAGAAATGTCAGTAATTTTAACAAACCTCAAAAGACTGAGTAAGCTTTGAATGTTCTGTTCAGAGAGAAGGGTTAGTAATTGGGAAGACTCATGTGACTCCTGATAAAATAATTCCACACACTTGCTCAGAAAAGTGACAAGGTTCCTGACTTGCATAAGTTGGTTATTTTTCTTCGAAAAACATCATTATTATTTACTTCACAGATACAACTTTTAACTGAAAAATCTTAATAAGCATTTTTTTTTTCAAAGAGAGAAACTGAGGCTGATGTTGCTGAGGTCTTGTGGTGACTTGTTGGCAAAGGTGTGAATGAAACCTCGACTCCCTACCTCTTTCTTCTCTTTGTCCTGCCTTTTTTATATTGATGAACAATTTTGAGGCCTCCATGCGATGTATAATTACTTAGTGTTAGAAGAGTGAGCTACAGCACAAGCAAATAGTGCAGACAGATGCTTGATGTCTGTTGACATTTCACCTTATTTAGTATCATTTAGGTTTTATACTTCATAATCAATTTTTAAAATATCCTTAAAGGTATTTTGACTTTTTGTTGTTGTTATTGTTGTTGTTAATCCTCACCCAAGGATATTTTCCCATTGATTTTAAGAAAGAGTGGAAGGGAAGGGGAGAGATAGACAGAGACACATCGATATGAGAGAGACACATCGATTGGTTGCCTCCTGCACGGACCCCCACCAGGGCTGGGGATCGAGCCTGCAAACGAGGTACATGTCCTTGACCGGAATTGAACCTGGGGCCCTTCACTCTGCGGGCTGACGCTCTAGCCACTGAGCCAAACTGGCTAGGGCTATTTTGACTCTTTATATGATAAAATACCTTGAAATGACATATCATAATCATTTATGGTAGAGAGATTGTCTTTAAGATGTGCTTGATATGAAATATAGAGGGAAAAAAAATCTTTTGAGCCTTAAGGGATTATGTCATGAACCCAGAATATAAGCATACTTTTAAAATCTATTAAAACCACCTCCATTTTCTGTATTATATTGATCTTTGACCTAAATTGAAAAGGTGTTGTTGTTGTTTTTCCTTCCCTATAATGTTTTTAAAAAGACATTGGGCCAATGGGTATTGGACTTTAAATCGAATTATCTAACAGAAAAAAAAGGGGAAAAAATTGCTTTGGGTGTTAGGTCATGACAATAAGTAGGCGCTTCCTTATGGGAGGTTGAATCATGCCCGTCTTGTTTAGTGTGTGGCTGATCGCACAGACCTACCCACCGCGGCCGCAGACTCCGCCTCCGTCTGCTGCTGCTCTGAACCCTGAGGGATCTCGTCCCAAGCTCCTGAGGAGAGGGTGTAGCAGTCGGGACCGCAGTAGCACACGAGAGCACTTGGTTCATTCTCTGATCGTGCCTTTACCTTGAACCTAAAGGCTTGGGCATCTCCGTGAGCGGGAGCCCCAGTGTGTTGCTGTGATAGTGATGCCGCCATGGTTGCTTCCTCCTTGATTAAAACCTCCACGCTCTGCACTTAATACTATTCAATTATTAGGGAGTACAGGACTCGGCAATAAATTGTCAGTTGTTGTTGAAGAAAATGATTTGAAGAAATGTTTTGTAAGATTATTTCAGTCTTGCCATCCTCACCCCAGCCATTTATTGTGGACAGCTTTCCCAGGTACATTGCCACGAGATCTAGAGTCTCTGCATAGTGTTTTGGTGAGCTGCATTGGAGACAAAACTCTCCGGGGGTGATGGCTTCTCCAGAGAGGACCTTTGGCTTTGCACTGGCACCAACCTGGGTTTGAATCCAAGGCTAGCCACGTTGGCTGTGCATCCGTGGGCCAGTTAACTTAACCTTGTGGGGTGTGGGCATGTGAATCTTCTAGAGTAGCCCCTCAGATTTAAGAGGTGCTTTATAAATACTACTAGAGGCCCGGTGCACGGAGTCCTGCACTGGTGGCCTGGCCTGTGGGGTTTGGGCCAAAACTGTCTCTCTGACATCCCCCAGGGGTCCCAGATTGTGAGAGGGTGCAGGCCAGGCTGAGGGACCCCACTGGTGCACAACTAGGCCAGGGAGGAGCCGTGGAGGGCTCCAGGGCATGTCCTGCCTGTCTCACCCAGTCCGATCCGCCGGACCCCAGCAGCAAGCTAACATACCAATTGGAGCGCCTGCCCCCTAGTGGTCAGTGTGTGTCATAGCGACTGGTCGACCGGTTGAACGAACGCCTGGACACTTAGAATATTAGGCTTTTATTATATAGGATTCCTCATCTCATCCCTGTGAAAGTTGTGTATTTTGCACCCACGGGAGGGCAGACTTCTTTTTCTAGAACAGGGGTGGGCAAACTTTTTGACTTGAGGGCCACAATGGGTTCTTAAACTGGACCGGAGGGCCGGAACAAAAGCATGGATGGAGTGTTTGTGTGAACTAATATAAATTCAAAGTAAACATCATTACATAAAAGGGTACGGTCTTTTATTTCAATAGTTTTATTCATTTCAAACGGGCCGGATCCAGCCTGCGGGCCGTAGTTTGCCCATGGCTGTTCTAGATGGTCGGTACACTGACAGTGAGACAAGTGCCAAGAAAGGAGTGGACAGATTCCTGTGGGATCCTCCTTTGGTGCCCTGTGATGGAATGTGCAGCGAAGCCGGGGGAGAGCACGGTGTTGGCTCCTTGTGCCCGGGAGTGCCCACTACTCTGTGTTCCAAATAACACTCCTTCCTCTCTCGGCAGGTGCCCGAGATCATCAGCTCCATCCGCCACGCCGGGAGGATCGCCCGCCAGGAGGAGCTGCATTGCCCCTCGGAGTTCGACGACACGTTCTCCAAGAAGTTCGAGGTGCTCTTCTGCGGCCGGGTGACCGTGGCGCACAAGAAGGCGCCGCCGGCCCTGATCGACGAGTGCATTGAGAAGTTCAACCACATCAGCTGCAGCAGGAAAGCCGAACTTGACCTGGTCTCCCAGAACTCCGAGACCAGCAGCCCTGCTGCGGCGCTGTCCTTCACGGATAAGTTCCGATCGGTGCTGCAGCCCGCGGGGCCCACGGAGCAGGGCCGCTGGCCCATGCGCAAGTCCTACTCGCAGCCCGGCCTGCGCTCGCTGGCCTACAGGAAGGAGTTTCAGGATGGGAGCCTGCGGAGTCACAGTTTCTTCACCTCTTTTGATGAAAACGACATTGAGAACCACCTCATCAGTGGACACAATATTGTGCAGCCAACGGATATTGAGGAAAATCGAACTATGCTTTTTACGGTAAAACATCACCAAGCCTCGTGGTCATCCCGTCTTGAGATAAGAAAATCTGCTTTATTGAGTGAAGAAGCTTAGTACATTGCTTTTGGATTTATGTGGAATCCATGTATTTTTATCCTTAATAATTCTTTTCTCAGGATAAAGTCCTTGCTTGAGTCCTAAGCCTTTAAAGTCATCAAGGGGAAGGATAAAGAGAATCCATTTTCTTATATAATTTTTATCTCCCCCAACCATGCTTATAAAGATAACTTTTCAATGTGGAAGGAACACAGTTAATATGTGTAAAAGAGGCCCAGAAAGGGATTTTAAAAAATGTATAGTAATTTCAAGTCATCTGTTTCAACAAAATCTTTTTGGAAAATACTCCCTCCTTGGTATTTTTATTAATGTATAAAGCATTTATGCTTTGTTAAGCAGGGCAATTGGATTTGGAGATGACGGGATATTTGAAATTTATACCCAAACTGAAATGTTAGTTCAGCCAACGGCCTGGTCACTTTTTTCTAGAAGTTTGGTAAACTGATAATGGGCCAAACGGCAGAAAAGGAATTGGCAGGGAGGCTGTCCCTGGCAGGTGGGGTTGCTGCGTGCGCTGCCCTTTCTGGGAGTCCGCTGGGTCTGAGCTGATGCGGGTGGAGCTGTCCCAGCAGGGAGCTGGCCTCTGAAGATGGAGAGAACTGATCATTTGTTGACACCCCCCCCTCCCCTCTGTTGTTCCTTTGACTTAAGGTTGAGCAGAATGACCTTATCTGTCCTGTCCTGTTCTTGTGCCTGACCCAGGGTAGTAAGGAGCTGGCTACTTAGTTTAGTGCTGATGGCTGTATGCAGGTTTGCGATCAAGAGAGTGAGTCAGGGAGCACAGGGCTGACTTCTTCCCGTTTTCGTCATAGACCTAGTGTACTGAAGGGTGCTGCTAGCAGTCACTCTTGTGCTTTCATCTGTATTTTTGAAAAATTTCTCTTGGAGTCTTTGGGAAAGCTGCTCGGTGCATTTATTTTCAAGTACTTATTGTGTGTCCACTGCATACAGGGTCCCTTGCAATACACTGGAAATACAGCAGTGAACAAGACACATGGTCTCCACCCACATGGAGTTTAGATTCTGGAAAGAGAGACCAACAACTGGTTGCAAGTAATGATCTCATTACAGTTGGGATAAATACTGCAAAGGATAAGCAGAGGGTGCTGCCAGAGCCTCGGGGGGCCTGGGGAGGCTTCTTTGAGGAGGTGACTCTCACCGAGCAGAGGTTTCGGTGTGGACAACCAGCAGAGCGTCCTGGGTTCAGGGAGGTGCAGGAGAGGAGGCCCCGGGGGAGGGACGGAGCACAGACAGCAGGTGGCCATGGCGGCTCAGTCCTGGAGCGGAGTCGGCTGTGCTGACTCAGGTCAGTAAGACAGTGTTAAGTTGTGCTAATGCTCTAACTTTACAAAGTCTGGTACGCAGTACAGGAATGCCTAACACAGAGTATGGACTCCACAAAGGGTAGATTATTTTAACAATAATTTTAAAAGACGTAGAAAAAAAGTCATTAGTAAACTGTTTGGGACGTTTTAAAAGACAGTTTCTGTTTTCTGGGAGATTCGCTTACGTAGGAGCTGAGGCGTTGCTTCTGACTTTGGCTATGTGGTTCTCCCATCGCACGGAGGACCGCCGTCTAACGTAGGCGAACGCGCTCAGTGTCCTGCACTACCCGGAACCCGTAGGTTAAATGACAGCCCTGGAAGCGATTTTACACGGCGAGATAGTCAGAATGTTATAGACGCTTGCCCCTTTTATCCTTTATTTCCATGGGTCATGAAATGAGAAAGTTTGTGAGATAAATTTGAATTCAGCTTTCATGAGAAGCTGGTTGCTTTTCTTGTTTGTCTTTTAAGATTGGTCAATCTGAAGTTTACCTCATCAGTCCTGACACCAAAAAAATAGCATTGGAGAAAAATTTTAAGGAGATATCCTTCTGCTCTCAGGTAAGCTCAGATGGGTTGTTGGCTCAATTGCAGGAATTTTTACTGAATTATTTCCATATCTGTCCATCAACGGAAGTGCTAAACGTCACAAGATGTCTGTGTTCTAAGTACTTGATTTGTGTTCTTGCATTTCTTCCTCCTTGGATACGTTAAGGCAAAATGTGAATGTAATTTCGAAATTAAGGATTTTGTTTTTAGAAAGAATAACCTACTGGAGAAAATAGGTCTACTTTTCTTTTTTTCAATTATTGGTGGTAATATTCTCAAGAGATGATTCTTATGTGTATATGTGTATGTCTGTGGGCATGTTATATATATGTGTGTGTGTGTGTGTGTGTGTGTGTGTGTATTCATACATATTTTTAAATAGATACTTATTTCTTCTTTACAAACTTAATAACTTTATTGGGTGCCAATAACATGATTTCTTCTTTCTCAAAATAGAATAGACAGCGATTATTTTTGAGGATGTTTTGCTCAGGATACTGTCTACTTGAGTTCTTTCTTGATAATCTCCCAGCGAGTTCCGTAGATTTTGGAGAATCGATCAGTTATAAATCAGCTGTGCCAGTTTTATTCAGGATCTTCCTCACAACTACGAGGTCACTCAAGATACTGTTTGACGACTTTTTAAACTCTGACTTCTCATTTCCTCACTTCCATTTTCTCTTAATAAGATGATGAAGATCTCATTGTTTATTGATTTATAACATGATCTCCTTAAGGCTTCAAAGGGATTTTTCTCCTCAAAATATGAAACTAAAGACTGTTCCTCAATAGATCAAATAGGGGACCATTTACAAAGGAACGGGTTTTCCAAACCCTGTTCCCCGAGAAGGAACCTCTAGCACGTGCTGCACTTGCTGCTGGAGAACACTGACCAGCCAGCCAGTCCCTGATTGCCACGGACCAGAAAATATCTGATCGAACGTGAGATTCCCCGCAGAACTTTTATCTTGATTTGCTGCTATTTCTATGGAAATGGTAATGCTTAATGTTGGCTTTTTCACGTGATAGTTTTATGATTTCCTCAAGTTTACGTAATCGCCTGACCTTCCCGCGGTCAGCACTCAGACCTCCGCCGGCGGGTGCTCTCAGGAGACCCCACACATGAATGTCTATGGACCATGTCTTCTCTGTAGTAAGGTGCCTCGTAGCTGATACGTTCAAAAAAGTTTAGATATTAATATTTATTAGAAAGGGCTCTTAAAAACGACGATGGAGCCCTAGCCTTAACATCTTATGTTTAAAAGCTTCTCTTTCCTTTGTGATTATAATTTCTGGCTCCTTCTTCATACCAGTTTACTTCAGTATTTGCCCATTTATTGTATAAGTACACGCATGTTTTTTAATCTTTTAACCTTTGTGTCTGTGTGTGTTTGCATGTGTATATGTACGCGTGTGTGTGCATGTGTGTGTATGGTTGTGTTTCTTCATTAATCTGTGGTCTGCTTTTCATTTTCCATGTAGCTTTTTATTCTTTAATACCTCCGAAAAATTCTCATTTTTCTGTGTCAACTTTTCTTTCCTTCCTTTCAGTGCCAAAATGAGCATTAAAAACTCCAGTTGTGAGATCTTATTGTGGGAATAATCAGAGTAGCATTTGAGAAGAACAGTGTTCATCATCATATTTGAGAGGGGTTTTTAGATGTTTACCTGAAATAATAACGTGATGGTGCCCTTTCACGTGGCGTGGTGTAAATTGGCAGTTGCCTTCCTGGCAGCGATGCCTCTTTCCGATTCAGCTCAACGTTCCTTCCTCTCTCCCACCTCCGACAGGGTATTAGACACGTGGACCACTTCGGGTTCATCTGCCGGGAGTCGTCGGGAGGCGGCGGCTTCCATTTCGTCTGTTACGTGTTTCAGTGCACAAACGAGGCTCTGGTAAGCCAGGCGGGCGGCGCTCACATGAACCCTTAGCGACGAGGACTTTCAACCTCATGGAATTTTCTTTCCTTAGCAAAACCGCAGTCTCATTGACATATTGTTATTTGGCTTTACTATTCTTTCATGACTATTTAATTTGCACATATCTGAGATTCACTTGGGTGTGCATTTTCCGTTTTCATTATTTTTTAAGAACTGGCTCACCTGCACCCCCTGGTTTAGCAATTTTAAAATGTCATTTTGGACTTTTGATCAGAGGAATTGGCTTTTTCACTCCGTAACTAATTGGTGCTTTTAGTTTTTCTCATATCCCCTGTAAGAGCCCTGAGCATCTAGGCCAGTGGTTCTCAACCTTCCTAATGCCGCGACCCTTTAATACAGTTCCTCATGTTGTGGTGACCTCCAATTTCATTGTTACAAATTGAACATAATTAAAGCATAGTGATCAATCACAAAAATAATATGTAATTATATATGTGTTTTCCGATGGTCTTAGGCAACCCCTGTGAAAGGGTCGTTCGACCCCCAAAGGGGTCGCGACCCACAGGTTGAGAACCGCTGATCTAGGCAGTGTTTCTCACTTGGTCGGTCATCCTAGCAGTTATGACTGTTACCTGCCAACCTGTGACTCATGATCCAGAAAACTCATAAAATACTAAGTCTTCCCGCAGAGTCCCGAATGCGGAGCCCGCTCACGCTAAGTGGACCTTGCGCTGGCTACCGTCTCTCTCCTCTCTGACCAGGTGGATGAGATCATGATGACGCTGAAACAGGCCTTCACGGTGGCTGCTGTGCAGCAGACGAGAGCGCCCGCCCAGCTGTGCGAGGGCTGCCCCCTGCAGGGCCTGCACAGGCTCTGCGAGCGCATCGAGGGTGAGTGGGGCCCCTTCCGCAGGAGGTGAAGGCCCGGGAGCTAGAGGACCTGCACTCGCTGACAGGTTCCTCCCGATGGAGCCGTAGATTAGTCACTGGGCTGTCCGGCGCAGGGAATGTGTTTCGTGTGTCAGGGACTGTGCCAGGTGCGTGCGATTCGAGCATAGTGGCCGTACCCTGCCTTCTAAGACCTGACATCTTGCCAGGGGAGCACCTGAATTTGCTCTGACAAAACCCATCTGTCCTTGCTGCGCTCTTGCCCACCTGTGAATTGACTCCCTTGGTATCGACACCCTCATGTGTCAGACCACCTGGCTCTCCGGGCAGAAGGGAGGCAGCGAGGGTTTCAGAGTGATCCCCGGAGGCAAACAGACATGGCTCAGATTCTAACTCTGTCCCTTACTTAGCTGACGACCTTGGACAGAATACTTGACTTCACCGCAGCTCAGTTTCTCCATCTACACCTTTGATTACTAGAAATAGTGCCCACTCCAAGGATTATTCTGCGGATCAAATGAGATTTTGTGTGTGGTATTGAGTGAAGTGGCACAGTAATCACTGAAGAAATATTGGCAAAAGAAGGTGGGAGGGACTTCCTGGAAGCTGAGATGGCTGCAGCAGTGTGAGTAGGGGCCGCAGGAGGGAGGGGTCTTGGGGCAGGCTTGGCTACTGTTGGCTCCTGACCTTGGACAAGTCACCTGTCTTCTCTAGACCCCAGCAAGCTCACCTGTGAAGCGGGCCTGATTTCCAAGTTCCTGGTCCAGATTTGCGAGGTGTCCCCTCTTAGCTGTATCTGTGCATCATGGCTCTGAGGCTCTGGAGGACAGGCCAGACGCCTGCCGGGGGCTCACTCTTGGGAGGAGAGGAGAGTGGCAGGTGGATAAGGAGAGGGTCATCCTTGGAATAAAAGCACAGGCATCCCTCAGAGATGTTATGGGTTCAGGCCGGACCACCACAATACAGCAAATATCACAGTAAAAACACGAGTCACATGAATTTTTTGGTTTCCCATGCATATAAAAGTTATGTTTACACTATATTCTGTACTAGCATTATGTCTGAAAAAAAAACAACGTACATACCTCAATTAAAAATACTTTATTGCTAAAAAATGCTAACCATTATCTGAGCCTTCAGCAAGTTGTAATCTTCTTGCTGGAGGTTGCCACAAACCTCCAGCTTGTAAAAATGCAACATCGTCAGAGGGCAGTGAAGTACAGTGAAACGAGGTATGTCTATATGCACAGTGGTTGTTTTCATTTCTTCCTAAATCTCATCGTGTGGAACATTTATCTCTGGCACCAAGAAAAGGCAAGACAGGGTCTGAGCCATGTCTGTGTGGACAAAGAATGTTCCGAAGTATTAGATACTAATGGGCACTAAAACTATGGCTTTATTTTTATAACTTTTTCTCAGAATCCTCTGTAATGGTTATTAAATTGTCGTAAGAATACTAATAAGCAAGTGGTAGTAAGAGGAAAGTAGTTAGTCACATGACTCAATTTTATGTGCGGGAGTATAACATGCAAGAGAAATATGTTGGTCAGTTTTCAAATGGAGCAGTAGTTATTTCTCCTTAAGAAAAGATGTTGAGAGCAAATACTCATGAGAATTTATCATTTTCTTTTTTTTTTAATTTTTAAAATTGAGAGAGAGAAACATCGATTTATTGTTCCACTTATTTATGCATTCATTGGTTAATTCTTGTATGGGCCCTGATTGGGGATCAAACCCACTACCTTGGCATATTGGAATGGTGCTCTAACCATTGAGATACCAGGCCAGGTTGAGAATTTATCGTTTTCTGAGGACAACATTCTGATTGTGTGAAGGATTTTAACATGGAGCAGTGGCCAAAAAGTAATATGGAACCACATAGATCTGAGGTAGAGTCCAAGGTTGTGGTTTCTGGAAATTATATAAACTCTCTGGGTCTCAGTTTCCTTACCTGTAAAATGGGGATAACAAAACCCTCTTCATCAGAGCATGGAATGATATGATGGAGGCCTGATGTTTAAGACAGTACCTGGTCCATTGAGGGCTCAACTAAAAACTGTTAGTTGTTGTCATTGCCATTATCAACTTTATTGGTTAGGGTTTCCATAAAATTTTGAAGGCCTGCAGTGGGTAGGTAGAATGTCAAGAGAATGAGTATAGAAGTGTTCACTCTACCTCATAACTTTTACATGTTTTCATCACTCTTTTTTTTTTTCCTCTTAATAGGAATGAATTCTTCTAAAACCAAACTAGAACTCCAGAAGCACCTGACAACGTTAACCAATCAGGAGCAAGCAATGGTTTTTGAGGAGGTGCAGGTACAGTGGGAGCGGGCCTTTCCATACGGGAAGAAGAGTCAGCAGCCCCTTGTGAAATGTCATTTTTGAGCAATAGGAGACCAGAGCTGTCACGGCCCCCGGAAGTGGCCCCAACTCCGCTTGGTTTAAGCTGGAACGGCCCCGTGGAAGGGCCAGGTTGGAATTGCAGATTCACATCACGTCTTGGTTTTTGAGTGAAAACAACAAAACCAGCGGGGGGTTGGGGGGGGAGTGCTCTCATAAAAATACCATTTCAGAGTGAGAGAAATTACAAAGTGGAAGAACCTCAGCCGGGGACAGGGACCTGGACTTCGTCCCTGAGCGCTCCTCTGCTCCGTGGGAAACCTCTGCCACCCTTCTCCACGGAGTTTGGCTGCGAGTAGGGAGTTGCAGGAGATGCCGTTTTCTACATGATGTTGAACATTAATTGTTCCTCCTGTCTTATTATTTGTTTAGTTTTTTAAATAAATGTAGATGACGCTGTCTCCTTAGAACAGTAGACTATGTCAAACCTAAACAAAATACAGAAAAAAACCAAGCTCGCTGTGTGTGCCTGCACGCCTGGGACCTGTTCATTCTGACTCTTTAATGAGCTCATCAGAAATGTCATGTCTGCTGTGGCCCAGGGCATTTTCTATGGCTTTCTGGCATTTTTTCTAGGGAGTTAAGCACATCAAAACAAAGAATAAATATCTCCTTTTGAGGGGGAGGAGAGCGGCAGAGGTCCTGCGAATAGAGGGGTCGTTAAACCGTAGGAGAAGGCTCCAGCCTCCCTCCTCGCTGGGGGAAAGGCTCAACAGTTAGGGCCCATGGTCTGTTTCCTGTGAGTGTGAAAAAGTAACCACATGTTAAAGCTCTCTTTATCCCCGTGCTCCTCCCGCTGTAAGGCTGGCATATGTAGTAGAAGGAAAACAGAAAGTTTTCTAACTTTTGTAGATAGCTTAGGATGTCATCTTCATGACTTCTAATTGGCTTTACATTTTTCTTCCGAATCCACTTGAGACACACCAATTTGCTTTCCCTTGAAGGATCTTTAGAGTTCCAAGTACACAGTATGTTAGACAGATTGAATGTGATTTGCATGTGGAGTTCATCAATGGGTAAATGGATGAATGGGTGGTAATTTGCTTCTGATAATTAATGCACTTACAAAGTGCTATCAAGTCACTTTGGGGAGCACCCTGCCAGCCAGCGTAGAAGAGGCATATTCCTCCCCAGTGTGAGTTTTCTTTATGTAGACATCACTGTGTAAGTAGCTTTCCCCCAAACAGTGCGATGCATCAGGATAGGAAACTCACATGTTTCTTTCTGCAGCAATGAGAAGTGTCTAATGGATATAATTTGAGATTCTCTTTGACCTGCACAAGTTTTGAGACACTGAGTACATATGGCAAAGAGGCTATAGAGAAAAATGGTGACACAGTTTTACTTTTAAAAGTAAAACTGCACTCAGCCTGGCTGGTGTGACTCAGTGGGTTGAGCGACGTCCCATGCACCAAGAGGTTGCTGCTTCCATTCCTGGTCAGGGCACATGCCTAGGTTTCGTGGCGGGGTGGAGCGTGGGGTGGGGGGTGGGGGGGAGTGTGCAGGAGGCAGCCGATCAATGTTCCTCATCGATGTTTCTGTCTGTCTCTCTCTCCTTCTCCCTTCCTCTCTTTCTAAAAATCAATAAAAACATTTAAAAAATCGTGTACTCAGTTAATCTCCTAAGGCCCCTAGAAGACTAGTTTTTTTTGATTGGTTTAAATACCAAAGGGAAGTCATGGGTTACAAAAGCCAGGTCAGACTTTGTCCTCCGTCAGTATATGTGTGGCTCTTTCTTGAATGATACGAATTTGACATGATCTCTTCTTTAGTCTAATGGCTTATTGATCGTCTTGTTGAATTATTTCCTCAATGCCCATTTGTAGTTTTTGTAAAACATTTTATGAACCACGTCATTGGTTTCTTTTTAGGCAGCAGTGCCTGTTAATGTGTTTGAAAAATCATACGTTTCAAAAACTTCATAAAGAAGAAGGTGGCTTTGTGGGGTCACGAGTCCTCTTATAAGGAGAGTGGCTCATCTCTTCCTCCACACCGTCCTTCCTGGAGGTGGTTTGTTTCTGCAGAACTCTCCCACGGCACACTTCCATAAGACAAATGCCATTACTAGTATTATTGAAATGTGTGTAACGTGATCACCTAAATAGTTATTGAATCATGTTTTTGTAAATAAATGCTCAATGTAAAATAAAATGCAACCCAAACAGAACCATGAAGAAAGAGAGATGAGTGGTTATCGTGCAGATGGTGCCGGAGATGATCACTGCTGCAGACATGCCGACCTGGGGCCAGTGGGTGCTGGGGCCCGTTAGCCTTCCTCTCTCTAGGAGGACTCCTGACGACACTGCACAGCCAGCCACATGTCTGTCTGTCTGGTCTGTTTGAAATGTGTAGTATTGAGTGAAGTCGCACAGTCATCACTGAAGAAATACATCGAACATTTCCAACTGGGCAGGCGTGACAGTGACTCCCAGAGTCTTGCTGGTGTCCCAAGCAGCCGCCTGCTGGCGGAGGTGCCGCGTCCAGGCTGGCCCTCTGAGTCTGAGAAACTGCGTTGAGGCCCAGGGAGGGCGAGGGAAGGAAATGTCTCCAGATCCAACTCTCTTCATCTGAGTGCCTGTGTTTCAGGGGATGACTGCACTCGTCTTGAGTAGATAAATCAAGTGGATGTACATTCATTCAGTAGGTGTCTATGATGGGCTAAACAACACGGCTTTTCACCAGTTAAAGACCAACGGGTAGAAGAGCTATGTTTCATTTTGTAAAGAAAATGGATCACCTCCTTTGGATTTCCTACGGTCTTAAAATGATTTCTTATAGGATTCGATTGCCATGTTTAAAAAAGGTGTCAGAGTGTCCTGTCCCGGTGGGCGCGGCCGTTTTTAGTCATTGGCTCCAAAGACCGCAGGCGCCCGGAGCGCTCAGCGTTCTCAGTCAGCGCTGAGAATTTATCTTTAATTGCATTTACCACCAGTTTGTAGGCTCCTCATAGAAATAAGGTTAAGACACAGGTAACAAAGTTGACTTTGTTACTTAACAGGCAGTTCATTGTTTTCTTATTGTTGTTGTAAACATTGCAGTATAACATAACTGGAGGAAAGTGCACACGTCAGTGGTGTGTAGTTCAGGGGATTTCTTACAAGTTGACCCACCTGTGCACTGGCACCGAGATTTTAACAAAGCAGGAGCATTGCCAACTCCTCAGAACCCTGCCCCGGCTCCTGACACCGTAGATTAAGTTTGAACAAGCAAGTTAATTTTTGACTGAAAAGCGATGTGACCCAGCTTGGTTCCGCACTGTTCTCCTCCTCTGACTTGTCTCTCTGGCCCATGAATGTCTATACAGTGAAACCACCTTTCGGAAACCACGGTTTGCCACGAGGGAGGATGGTGACGTCACGTGGGAGGTAGGGGGAGAAGACACCTCGCTGATCATTTAACTCAATGGAATGGTAGCCCCTACCCGTGTTGTTTTAAGGAAGGGTGTATTCTTGACCTTGTACGCCACCATGAAAACGTGCTTCCTGCTCTAGTGACTTTCCTGTGATGTTTAACGAGCCCGTGACGCGGCCTCTGGCTCTCGGCTTCAGTTTTTAACGTGCAGCAACTGTGCTCACCTGAGCTCTCGTTTCTGGCCTTCTGAATAGTTCCTTGCATATAGCCTTTGAGGAAAAGAAAATGCATCCATAATGCTCTTTATTCCTGCATTCTTAGCCTTTTTTATATATATATTTTGAAATAATGATTATGAAGAATTTCCCCAAGAAAAATACATATTTTCTTGTGAGAGTAGCCGGAAGTTTGCATTAAAAGATGCAAGAGAAGAAAGAGTGGGTCAGCCCTCGCTGCCTGCTTCTGCTGAGGGGCCTCGTGTAATTCCTTTCTGCTCCTCTTTTCTGAACTTTAAAAAAATAAAATGGACTTTATTCTTTAGAGTGGTTTTAGTTTTTCAGTAAATTGGGTGCAAAGTACAGAGTGTTCCCATGTAAGCTCCCACCTCTGTGCCTCCCACCCCAGCCAGTTTCCCCTGTTAATAACATGTGGCCTAAGTGAGGTACATTTGTTACCATTGATGATGCATTATTATTCACTAAAGTCCACAGTTTACCGGGGCTCACTCTCGGTGTGGTACATCTGTAGGTTTGACAGATATATAAAGATGTGTGTACACCGTTATGGTATCATCCAGAACTGTTTCACTGTCCTAAAATTCCTCTGCATTTTGCCTGTCCCTCCCCCCGCCCCCCCCCCCCCCGCCCCATCTCCAGTCCTCCAAACCCCAGGCAACCACTGATCTTTTTACTGTCTCTGGTTTCGTCTTTTCCACATTGTCATATAGTTGGAATCATACAGACTATAGTCTTTTCAGATTGGCTTCTTTCACTTAACAATATGCATTTAAGGTTTCCATAGGTCTTTTCATGGCTTGATAGCTCTTTTTTTTTTTTAGCGCCGAATAATATTCCATTGTCTCGAATGGAACAGTTTATCCATTCATCCACTGAAGGAGGACATCTGTGTTGCTTATAACTTTTGGCTATTATAAATCTGCTGTAAACATTTACATGCAGGTTTTTGTGTGGACATAAATTTTCAAATCATTGGGGAAAATTCTAAGCAGTGCAATCGCTCGATTGTATGATGAGAGTGTGTTTAGTTTTGTAAAAAGCTGCCAGCTGTCTCTAAAAGTGGGTGTGCCATTTCCACTCCCACTGAAAGCGAATGAGTTGCGATAGCTTCCTGGGCTTTTAAACTCACAGATCCGCATTACCTCCCTGGGTCGGCAGGGCTAAGCTGGGATTGTGGTCCTCACCACCACTTTCCTTTACTGAAGATCTGATGGGACCTTCCCCTGGAGAAATCCACTTGTTGAATAAAGCGTGTATAGTTTTATAACATCAAGGTTCATGGCTTGGAATCCAGGTGGGGAGCATCTGTTCTAGCTTCTAAAATTTTTAATCCTTAAATCTGAAATTTGAAAGAACAGAAGGTCCTCAATAATAATAATAAAAAAAAACCCCTTCTACTTATTCACTGTATTTTCCTTGAGTAACAGGAACAACTTATTTTTTAAAGTGGACTTTTTCTTTAAGAGATCGACTGTCAGAAGGTCTAGGTTAGTGTTGCCTTTCCTTCTAAAACCCATGGCATGAAGGGTGAAATCATTGTTCCTTCGTTAGCTGGGGGAGGAGGTTGCTAAGAGTAGCATTGACCCAGACTCGGATGCTTGTAGAGTGGGTCCATTTATCGCACCCCGACTTTGCTTCAAAGGGCAGGCTACAAGTTTGGAGTAGGGGGAGAGGTCCAGGAGCCGGACAATGGATAATTGTCCATCTAAAAAAGATGCATTTCCGAAGTTTACGGACTAGACGTTTTGTGTATCTCCAGAGCAATTCAGCTTTGTTTTCTTCATATTCAGTGAAAAGAAGCCATTAAGTTGGATGGTCTTTTAAAAATGAACTCTGACTGGTAATTTCAAATCCAAGGACTGGGAGCTGGAGGAGACCGTTAGTGTGTCTCGTCCACCAGCTTCATTTGAACGAACGAGGAAGCTAAGATTAAACTACGCCTTTGGTCACACGTCCAGGCAGCACCCTGGGCCTCCAGGTCCTCATTCCGGCTCCCCTGTGCTTTGTCACCACCCTGCCTGAAAAGTAAAGGATGTGGAGAGAATTTTTTAAATAGAAAAAAAAAAAATGGCGTCAGGCCCATGACATTTTGTGTGCGAGTTCATGCCTTGTGGCAGAAAGTGCTTGCTGACGAACACATGTGACATATAGAACCATGACCCTGGGCCCAGCCGCCCTTTTCCTTTCCATTTCACTAACCATCAGAGTTTATAAATGTGTAGCCATGATGGCTCTTTGACCTCTGGGTGTTTACACAGATTTTGTTCTTTTCTTCTGTTTTCAAGACTATTTGTTTATTAAATATTTTGACTATGCCTCGATCTGATGTGAAATATTTATTTTAGGCATAAGGACATCAGAGGGCAAAAGCTAAATCTGGCCCACCAGCTAGTTCCACTGTTTCTTTTAAAAAATTATCTCCCTTTTTGGGATCATTGGTGCCCCCTAGTGAGATGATTGGGTAAAAACAGTAATTAGTGAATGGAAGGACACAGTTGGTTAGCATTTCCAAAGGAATGATTTAAGCAGTTTTGTTGACAATAAAAAAATAAATGTAATATCTTCTTCTTTTTCTTTTTTTTTTTTTTTAAGAAATTAAGACCAAGAAATGAGCAGCGAGAGAATGAATTGGTTATTTCTTTCCTGAGATGTTTATATGAAGAGAAGCAAAAAGTTCACATCCATATTGGGGAGGTAAAGCAGGTATGGCATTTTTTTCTCTTCTCGCAATTTTACCAGGACACGGTGTAAAAAAGTCCTGAGGATGTGCCGAAGCTCTGGAAGCTGTTTTTGCCCCTGTGTTTTATTTGTATTTGTTATACACGTAGGGAAAATTTGGGAATATTCAGACTGTGCTGGAGACGGTGAGACATTTCTGCGCCATAGAGGGGGTGGAGTGACGTTTCAGAGAACCTACTGCCACCAGCTCCCCAATCGCAGGGAGCCAGCCTCTGCCACCTCCCCTCTCTCCCTGTCAGAGTGGGAGCGACATCATAAAGCACTTTCGGAGCTGCATGAAGTGCGTGGAGGGCCTTCGTGCATGCAGGCTGTGTGCATGTCAGCTAGCACCACTGCAAAGCCAGACAGAACCCTAGAGAGCCTGGTCCTGTGCTAGTCAGATGGGAAACGTCCATTGATCCCCTTTCACACGATGGAGGCGCCCAGTCTGCCGCCCTCTGCTCCTGTCCACAGCTTTGTTTGGCTTTCCTGTTTGAGGGGTGCTGTGTCGTGCTGGCGCTGCCCGCGGGTCTCTGTCTTTGAGGAGCTGCTAGTTTGGGGTTCAGTACACACAGTGCCGTGGACCACTTTTGTGTGTCTTTTGTATTCTGTGGAAGTGAGCTCATAATAACCAGCATTGCTTCAAAACATGCATTTCATATTTTTTTAAAAATATATTTTATTGATTTTTTTTTTTACAGAGAGGAAGGGAGAGGGATAGAGAGTTAGAAACATTAATGAGAGAGAAACATTGATCAGCTGCCTCCTGCACACTCCCCACTGGAGATGTGCCCGCAACCAGGGTACATGCCCTTGACCGGAATTGAACCTGGGACCCTTCAGTCCGCAGGCCGATGCTCTATCCACTGAGCCAAACCAGTTACGGCTGCATTTCATATTTGTTTAAATTACGTGTAGGCAGTAAATCTAGAGAAAAATCAGTGAAGGATGTTTAAAAAAATACTCAATTTTCCAAATTACGTAATAGCCTTTTAAAAAGAACACCAATGCTCGTTCTAAAGGCGCTGCCCCATAAACAGCCCCTGCTTTTCTGGTAACCTCACCATGACGCAGTTTAACTGGGATGCACGCGTAGCAGCTCTCCCCATTGGGTTTCTACCTTCCTGAACTCTCAGAGCTCACGTACAGTGTCTGGCAATGTTTTTAATCTCATTGGCCAGCTATCGGCTCCCTCAGCAGTGGTGCGAATGCCAGTACACTGTCTGTGTCCTTGGCCTTTGACCTTTGTGGTTGACATTCCTCCCTTCCACACACCCTTCAGATGGTGTGTGCGCCTCCTGTCCACTTTGGGATGGATCACTCCATCTAAGTTTTCAGTTAATTCTCTAGTTCCATTTTCAACCTATTTGTTCTTATTTCCATTGCTTCGCCCCCCCCCCCCCCGCTTTTGTAGCATTAATAGTTTTTCCTTGTTCTGATTTCCCCCCCCTAACTTGTTCCAACAGGAAATTGGTCATTTGAGATGATTTGTAACTGCTAGAGGGAAATAAAGCACTTAGGGTGGATGGAAAGTTTTGACCTACGTGCCAGTTCACTTTCAAGGAATAGGTAGTATCTTTATGATTTGGGCATAGATTAGTCCAGTGGAGAAATATATTTAATAGTTTTTTTCCATGTGAAAATGTCAGATAATTGAATGTGAAAGAGACCAAGCCTCAGCACGTGGAACTGGCGCCTGGGCAGTACTTTCTCTGGAGGCTCCTAAACATTCTGGCATCTAGGAGGCTCACGTCTGCCTGCAAAGAAGACACCCTGGTCCCAGATGTGTTTGGGTGTCCCCAGCATCATCTTCAAGGGAGAGGGATAGAGAGTTAGAAACATTGATGAGAAAGAAACATCGATCAGCTGCCTCCTGCACACCTGCTACTGGGTATGTGTCTACAACCAAGGTGCATGCCCTTGACTGGAATCGAACCTGGGACCCTTGAGTCCTCAGGCTGACGCTCTATGCACTGAGCCAAATTGGTTAGGGCAAGGCTTTTAGCCAATGTTTTCTTCATGTATCAAAACAATACACTCTAGCCCTAGCTGGTTTGAGTGGATAGAGTGTTGGCCTGCAGACTGAAGGGTCCCAGGTTCGATTCTGGTCAAGGGCACATGCCCCGGTTGCAGGCTTGATCCCCAGTGAAGGGCATATAGGAGGCAGCCGATCAATGATTCTCTCTCATCATTGATGTTTCTATCTCTCTCACTCCATTTCACTCTGAAATCAATAAAAAAATATTTAAAAAAAAATCACCGTGACTGGTTTGGCTCAGTGGATTGAGCGTTGGTCTGCGGACTGAAAGGTCCCAGGTTCGATTCCAGTCAAGGGCATGTAACTTGGTTGCAGGCACATCCCCAGTGGGAGGTGTGCAGGAGGCAGCTGATAGATGTTTCTCTCTCATCGTTGTTTCTAACTATCCCTCTCCCTTCCTCTCTGTAAAAAATCAATAAAATATATTAAACAACAACAACAACAACAATCCACTCTAAATGCTTCCATTTTATGAAAACGTGTGTTATGGGTTTGAAAGCACATCCACGGTCTCTTAACTTTGTGAGTGAACAGGTGTCGGTCAAAGGCAGTCCCAGGAGGCCCGGTGGATAATCCCCTTTGCTCTGGAGGCTGCTGAGAGTCAGGTCAGGCGCTTGTTCTTGGTAAATGATTGCACAGGACCAGTTGCAACAAGTAAGGCACCTGCCCACGGTGTGTGATGCTTAGCAGGCACTGGGAATTTGTTGAGTGCACCTGTAAGTTCAGGTGTGTGTTTCCCATGGGCCCTTCTGCTGATCACTGCTCACGCATTCATTCCTCAGCAAGCAGGTATGGGTTGTGCAGAGCATGCTCAGTGTACTCAGTGAAAACACGAAAATAAGTAATAATCCTCCTTCTTGAAGTTCTGAGCTAAGCCGTTCTTTTAATGCATGTGCTAATTCTCATAGAAGTAAAACTCTGATGACTGGACAAAGCCGAATGGAGCTCTGATCCGAATCGTTTCTCTTTTATGCTTTGAAAAATGTATAACATTCATTGGCGAATTAGGATTTCATTATGTCAAAGAAGATGTAAGGTCTTTGACCAGCGAATAACTGAATAAAATAAAAAATACTTAATCACAGTTGGAATCAGAGGAAGACAAGTTGAGATATTCATACCCAGGCCGCTGGCAGAAATTTAAAAATCTGACACTATCACGTAAAGGTGAACTCTCATTTGCTGATGCTTGGAATATGAATTGGTGCCATTTTAAGGGAGAGAAATTTGACAGGATCTAGTGTAGCTGAAGATGCATAGACCCAGTGACCTAGCAAGGACATCCCTAGTTCCTTGTAAAAACTTCTCATGTGTGGTAAGGAGCTATGTACAAGACAGGTTACTGCAGTCTCTTTTGTAAAAGCAAAAAAGGGAGTCAATGTTTAACAACAGGAATATGAATAAACTTCTATGATTATACATTTTGATTGAAGTGAGTAAATCAAAGAACCTTTGTTGATATGGAAATCTAAAAGAAAACATTGAAAGAAAAATGGTAATTATAGAAGGGTATGCACAGGATGATATATTCATTTAAGCTTCAACTACATGTAAACCAACATGTATGTTTTATGGCTACATACATTTATGAAAGTACAAAAATGTGAGTTGATGTGATAAACACCCAATTCAGAAGAGGGGTTATTTCTGCAGATAAAGGAGAGTGATTCAAATATGTTTGTCATTTTCTTCTATTAAAAGTGGAAAGCAAATGGAGAGACTAGCTAGTAAGACACTTACTGAGATTCAGGTGTGTTTAAAGTGCTTTAATGTGTATTAACGTATTTAAATCTTGTAACTGCTCTGTGAGGAAAGTCCATTGGGCATCCTCAGTCTGCAGGTAGAGGAACCGAGAGAGGCAGCAGGTAATAGTAACCTGCCCGAGGCCACATAGCGACGGAGAGCAAGGAGGCATCTCCCTGGGCATTGAGTGCCAGAGCCCAAACCCCTCACTGTTCTTGGCCAAAGGGGCACCAGGGTTATGTAAAACCATCAGGTAACACTTCAGAGAATTAGGAAGCAATGTATCTATGGATTTTGTAGGTTTTAAAGAAATATGCCTCTCTCTTAATAAATGACATTAAACTTCTCTTAGTGGTTGGCAAACACACTCCATTTTGTTGTCAGTTTCCTGTTATGGTCAGTTAAGGGAGAGAAGCCTGGTGGCAGAGGAGAATGAAAGAGGTGATGGAAACAGTAGGTGGGGGGAAGACAGCTCTCAAGAAAGCAATGAACGATTGGCATCGGCAGACAGAGGTATTCTTCAGTTGGTAAACTTATTTTATCCTACCCTCCGAAATGCCCCAAAAGGTAAATTGTTACTTCACTTTGAAAAGCTAACCATGGCTACCTTTGTACCAGAAGCTGTGCCCCATGCTTTACTGGCTCTACCTGTTTTAGTCTCACAACACAGCCTTATGATTAGATCTTGAGGTTGGGCTCAATTTACAGGGGAGGAAATTGCAACCCAGAGAAAGCAAGTAACTTGCACAAGGCCGGGTAGTGAATGACGTTTCTCTGCTCCAACTACAGAGCACAAGCTCTAAACGGCTTTGCTGCGTGGCTTCCAAGCAAAGTTCTCGGTTTCGTTTGGATCAGGTAAAGCAACTCTTTGAGGCAAAACTATTTCCTGGACTTGTAGCCCTGTCACTGAGGAGCAGGTGAGATGAGGGTAGGCTTAATGGCCTGGGGTCAAAAAGATGCACCCAAGAGATTTTTTTCATTCCTTTAAAAAGGAAAAAAGAAAGGAAGTTGTGGCTCAACTTTCCATTGTTTCATTTTTTAGACAACACAGATTGCAGCAGAGAATATTGGAAGCGAATTACCATCCAGTGCCACTCGATTTAAGCTCGACATGCTGAAAAACAAAGCGAAGAGATCTTTAGCGGAGTCTTTGGAAAGTATTTTGTCCCGGGTAAGTAGCATAATTTCTCCTGATTTAAGTCACTTTTTAAAGGAGTGTCTGATTTAATTTGTTACTTTTATTCACTTTGTGCTCATCATAAAGTATAGAAGGTGAAATCTTTTTTAATGTCTTCTCAATCTTACAACATTGTTATCTACACTTTAATTTCAGTTTTTAACCTGGCATGGGTGAAACAAATTTTTTGTATTATGTTATATGTAACCCCATGGAAATTTTTGTCTCTCCCCGAAATGCTGTTCATTGGCTAGTTCCTATAAAGGCCACAGGTAAGATGCACCCAGTGTGGGTTCCGTTCTTCCTGGTGTCACTTGGAACAACGTAAGAATCCAGCTTCTGTCCGCAGGTCTTGTTTTGTACCTGGAACTCTGAGGCAGGGTCAGCAAACTACAGCCATCAGAGCAAACACCACCCACCTCCCATTTCTGTACGTGGAGGGTAATTGAGGCACAGCCACGTCCGTTCACTCACCGGTCGTCTGAGGCTGCTTTTGTGCAGAGTGGAGTAGTTGCCATGGACACCACATGGCCCATAAAGTGTAAGAGATTTGTTTTCTGGGCCTTTACAGAAAGGTGTGTGGACTGCAGCTCTACAGGCATAGAAATAGGAAGTATACATAGGCACTGATATGGGAGTTCTTTAAGAAATCCCACTCTCCCACCCCCAGTGATTATAAATGGCATTTCTCAGAAATCAAAGTGTGATAACCTTTCTGGAGCTTGCAACATCATCTTACAGTTCTTTTTTTATTTTCGGACCCACTTTAAAAAAAACAAGCTGTATTTTTTTAAAGTTAATTTTTATTTTGTTTGAAAATGCTTCTGAGAATTTTGCAGCATCCTTAGACATAATTAAAAACAGTCCATTTACAAAGCCGGGGGTGGGTGGCTGTCTTTGAGAGTCCCACATGCACAGAATGTTGTGAGTGTCATACAGCCAGCGGGTTACAATGACAATTCATAAATGAATAGTCTCTTCTTCCTTCCTATTAAAACTGCCAATCGACTGATCCACAAGGTGTTCTGGAGCATTTAGGTTGGTGTGCTATTTAAAAAAAACAAAAGACAGAAATGTTGGCTGTCTTAATGTATATGTGTGCTTAGCAGCATTTCTCAGGAGATGCATTTTTCCTGACTTTCCTTACAGAAACCACGATGCAGCTAGCTGATGCTTTTGCAGAAGCCTCAGGGGTCATAACTCAACTGCCTTTTCTTTACATAGGGCAATAAAGCCAGAGGCCTTCCGGAACATTTTGCCAGCCTGGATCTGGATGGCTCCGTGTCTAGCACGTTAAATAACACCACCAAAGTAAGCACCTTTTTCTTTCTATGATGCCCTTAAGAAGCCAGCAAATAGGCCATGTTCCTCTTGTCTCTACAGGGCCTAGCTAAAGGGACAAAGAGGCCTCCTATCTCCACTCAAGGAAAGTTTGGTGGTTTCAGTCCTCGTGGTGCCGTGGAGGCTGGCCACGCAGTTAGACATGACACAGACGTCTCATGTGGCTCAGCAGATGCCAGTCCCTAAGCAGAGAAGCGAGATCACACACTCAGACCACTGAGATCAGATTTGCTGCAAGCCACAGCGGATTTCTTTCCCAAGTAGCTTTTCCAGGATTAAAAATAACTGAAATTGGGCAAACCTCAGAAGTGGGTTTGTGAATTCTGAGAAGTATGCAGCTCAAATTCCTGGACCTCACTTTACCCTCCAGCTGGCTCTGCGATTGTGATTAGACATTTCTCTTCGATTGATTGATTGATTTTTTCATTTCTGTTCTACTTAAATAAGCCGCCACGCTCTAGTCTGTGCCTCTGCCACAAGTACGGCTTGGTGACAGTGACCCAGCAGTGGTTCTCTTTGGTGACAAACCTGTGTCCTTGTTTTAGTTTCTTGCTTTCTAGACATTTAAGCCTTTGGTTAGTTCAACTTGTTAACCACCAACACGTGGGTTTCGGGTTTTGTGCTAAGGAGGCCAGCATTCCTTCTGCTACCCAAGGGCTGCAGATTTAAGAAAGAGGGAACTTTTGTGGCGGCCAGCGCCTTCGCACAGCGACTCCAAGATCTTCTGAGATCCCTACTGGGCTCATGGCTTTTGAAGTTTTTAGATCATAACCAACAGTAAGAAACACATGCAACACTGCGAAATGGTTCACAAACACATACATACACACTCACACAAAAGTTTCACAAAATTAAAATTTCACAAAACAGTGTTCACTGTAAACAGTGTGTGACACATGCTGGTATTCTCTCTTCTGTTTGAAAAGTGTTCACGGCACAGCTCTCAATTGGCATCACTGTCTGCTGACGTGCTCCCATCTGCAGAGTGAGGAACTCTACCTTCCATGAGTGCTTCTCAGATCCTGGGGGCGTCTTGAATGGGTTCTGGTTAAAATGCAGACTCTGATGCCACAGGAGGCCAGAGACTCTGAACTCTGACAAGTGCCAAGGCTTTGTCCATGTGTGGTCGGGGAACCGACTTTGGGGAGTGAGACCCTAGACACCAGTCTTCCGAGTATGATTTCTGAGTTAAAATCTAGCAGAAGTGTCAAGGTCAACTGCCCTTCATTCACTCTGTACTGATTGTACCTCATGATTCATTTCAAGTTTGGAAACATTATAGTTTCTCTGCTGTATACAGATGGCTGGACAGGGCCTTGCCCTGTAGGAACTTGTCTGGTAGGAGAGGTGACAGGCCCACAAGTAACACCAGCATCTGGTAGGAGCCCTGGGAGTTTGGATGAGAGACGGTGGTGGCCTCGTGGTCACAGTGAGGGGAGAGGGACTTATTTTTGGTCAGTGGAACCAGGGGAAGTTTGGAGAGGAGAACAGTGAGGCTTTTGAATGGAATCTTGAAGAAAGGGTAGGAAGTGTCCCTGTGGGAGTGGACGGGGAAGAAGGTGTTTCAGACAGACCACTGCGCATAAAGATAACTGTGACGACATGCATGTCACTCAAGGGACTTTTCCAGAAAGTCTTGCTTGTTTTTTATTCTTCTCCAAAACACACATCTGGGAATATACACATAGCTTGAGTTTCTAGGGTAGTTTTAGGAGAAGTGCAGCTTTTCAGAAGCCGCCGGTGTGTATTGTGTGTGTATATGTGCACTTCTTTAGACCTTTTTTTCACCCTGAGGTAGAGAAACTGTTATAAAGTTGCACATTTAATGCAATTGGATCTCTCCCAATACATTAATCACCTAGGAGTTGCAAAGGAGCTGGATATCCGAGTGGCCCTTTCAGGTGTAAGTTTAAGCTAAGGGTTAGTTAGCCCTTTCATAGACTGTGGAGGATGTTAATGAGAATTGAGGTGAACAGGTCTGCATGGTGGAGATTGTTTGCTGTGATGTAGTGTCTTAGACAAATTTTTAAATCCTTGCCTGAAAAGGATCCTTGGAACTATAGAAGAATAACATATTTTAGTTATGTTTAAAATATTATTCCATAGTTTGCTGGGAATTAAACTTTTCCCATCTAATTCCTACAAAATTAAGTGTATATAATCTCTCCCCTCAATCCACATAAATTAAAATCCTTAGTACCTGTCATCTGAAAGGTACTCAAGTAGGGAGGGATGGGTGCGGGATGGAGGGGATCAATGGGGGAAAAAAAAACCAACAAACAAAGGGGACCTCTGTGATACTTTCAACAATAAAGATAAATTTTAAAAATAAGTAAATAAAAGGCACTCAACTAGATAGCAAATGAACAGAGAGAATGTAGATTCTCCAGTCCACTGTTAGATGCATTCATTCCTTTTTACTCTTTTCATGTTGATTAATTTAACCCTTCTGGCAATTTCAGAAGGGACGAGTTGGCACACTTCCTCTTATTTTATATTTTTTGATTTGAGAAAAATATGTTGGCCACATACCAAGTTCTGGGAGTGCAGTGCTAAGCATCAGTTTGAGGGGTAGTAGTTCATGCCTTGGAAAAAGTATGTGTTTTGAAAATCTATAGTATTGCACTATTGTCATGATTCTCAACAAATGTTTGAGGGCCTACTCAGTAAGTTCATGGAGTACCTAACAAAACAATACCTTACATTTGTGTCACATTTTACAGTGAGCAGAGTACTTCCGGTTATAGTATCCTGCTTCATTCTGGAAGCCATTGAGATAAATTTTCACTCTATAAAGACGAGGAAATTGAGGTGCAGAAAGAAGATAAGTGATTGGCCCTGAATCGTGGCAATAAGTGCCGAGGGAGAGATTTTCCATATACTAAGAATAATTGGGGATATAATTTTTAATCCTCAAGATTACCAAGTTAAATCTTAGCATTAAATCAAATCCAGAGAGAGAACTTTAAAGTGTGGGTGCAACGTGTATGGACACACTTGGCAGAGATAAAGAACTCGATTTGTTTAAGCAGTGCAGACAAGTTAGCCAACCCTCATTACGCATCTTACGAGCGATAGTTCAGTTGTGTTTTCCAGAGAGAGGAAACTGGGTTTGGCCTGGGACCGTTCTGTGTCATGGTTTGCGTCCTTCACGCTTGCATTTGGGCAGTTTCCCATTTGTCCCACAAGTTAGCATTTTGTCTCTGACAAGCAGGCATGTAAAGGGCTTTTATTTCCTTATGGGCTGTGGTGGCTTCCACCTGGCATTATAATCAGATGTGCTTACATATTGAACTGTTTTCCTGCGGCTGGGGTTTAGAGCTTTGTAAGTCCCACAGGTTTCCTGGGATCCGTCTGATCTGCTGTCTGTCTGCCTCCAGGAGCCCTCTGTGTGTGACAAGGAGGCCTCGCCCGCGTCTGAGAGCAGAACCAGGCTCCTGGGCTCCTCAGACGACCTGCTGTCCGGTGACACGGAGAGCCCTCCTGCGGAAGAGCCTGCCCCGCTCTCCCCCCAGCAGGGCTACCTAAGGCGGGCGAACACCCTGAGTCACTTCCCCGTGGAGTGCCAGGAGCCTCCGGAACCCGCCCAGGGCTCCCCGGGGGGCTCGCAGAGGAAACTTATGAGGTACCACTCAGTGAGCACAGAGACGCCTCATGAACGAAAGTAAGATTTGTTTGAAATGTGAATCTGTTGTGTAGCATAGCTGGGCCATACCTGTTCCTAAGCAGGTATGTGCATCCCTGGTATGTTCATTGGGTCAGAGAGAACCCCGAGTCAGGTTTACTCTTGGCTTAAAGAGATAAACTTGACGCGGTGGCATGCTCCCCCTGCCCCCCCCCACCCCCACCCCGGGCCCCTCATGGGAAATGTAGATGAAGTGATACTTGTTACCAGTGTTGGGGAGAAGCAGGAGAAACGGAGCAGAAACGGCCCTTATGGTGTATAAGGGTCACTCCTCCAGGAGGGCCAGGCGGTTTGACCTTGGCACTTAGCTCGTGGCTTGGCGGAGAAGTGGGGAGCGGGCCAGCAGGGCGGGGTGCTCACCTGAACACCGGGAGCATGTCCTCGGTGGGACCGAGATGGGTGGAGCCTGAGGGGCCACGTGGCCGCCTGTGCTGGCTGCAGAGGCGTGGGGCCCGGCCCAGCTCTGTCCTGAACTGGCTGTGACCTGCCTAAATCTCTCCGTGACAAAATTGGAACAGATGTTCTCTAAAATCTCCGTGGGTGGGAGAATCCTAGAGTCTTGTAACAAGACTTGCTAATTCTAAAAACTGGGCTCTAACGGGAGTTTCCTGGTCACAGACATGGGTAAGTACCAGAGTAACAGAAGTCCTCCTGTTCCACCTGGGGTCCCTTGGCCATGCATTTGACCCTAAGTGTCAGAGACCAGAAGCGGACAGTTATCTTTAAAATTAACTGTAAAACCCCTTTTACAACCCCTGGCCTCATAAAGGCGAAGTAGGGCCACACCTGCCTACAACGGAAGCCACAGGACGTGTGTCAGTGTCGGTCATGCGCGGATCGTGCACAGTCCACCGGGGGGGCGTGGGGGGGGGCGTTGGGGGTTGGGGGGTGAAATGTTCCCAGTGAAGAGGTGACGGCATTGACAGTCCTGAAACAATGTAGCAGGGCCTCTCGGCTGTGTCTTCAGGCAGCCACTGAAAGCAGCTGGGGCAGTTCTTTGGAATTTGCTGGATAACCAGGATCCCCAAGCAGGACACACTGCAGAAGCTAATATTTGATAATACGACATTTTAGAGACAACACGGTTGGAGGCCTTATGAGGGTCTTGTCATGTGTCCTAAAGCTCTGCACTCACACTGGGGCCTTTTCTTCTGCCTCTCCACTGGGTTGCCACACGCAGTCCTGGCATTTTCAGCGCGAATGCAAACGTTCCTGTCTAGAGAGGCCTCCGTCTCTGGCTAATAAGCCTGGTGTTTCACACAAGGCAGAGGTGGGGGGATCAGTGTCCCTGGCAGCGCATTCCCCTTCTCCCCTGGGAATGCAGCTTCCTAATGGGTCATGCCGGACATAGTGGCTGAGAGGCATGGGGGGAGGGGGAAATGTCCTCCCCCCCACCTCCTCCTCCCTCCCCTCCTCTCCCCCTCTCTCCCCTACCTATTGCACGTTCCGAACCCTGTACGAACTCTTCTTATTTATGTCCAGGAAATGAGACATTGATATTCAAGGCAGGTTATTGTTCATTTTTAAGAGAGATGTATTTTTAAAACTCTGGAATTTGGTTTGCTTTTCTTCGCTTTTGTTTCAATTGAAATTTTTTTTCCTGTCCGTTCCTAAAATGGGGATAGAGGAAACGGTACTATTGGTTGTGGAGATATGTGGGAAATGATCAAGAATGACCTTTCACAATGCTCTTTGTTTTACTAAAAACTACCTCTGCCACCGAGAGGCGGGATGCAGAAGCGACGTGAGACACCGCCCTCTCGCCCCCTCTCGCCCCTCTGTCGCGCCCTCCTGGCCCCCCTCTGCCTCTAAACCTCAGTGCTTTCTCTCTACTTGCTATTTAGCGGGAATCATCCACCTGTTGGCGAGTCTAAAAGTTGCTCAGGTCCTTCAGTTCCTGCTCCTCCACCTCGTCTTAACCCCTCCGACTCCTCACCAAATTTTTTTAAGTCCTTAAAACATAACACGAGTGGAGAACAAAGTGGGAATGCCGTGCCTAAGAGGTGAGCGCACTCGCATGGCAAGTTCAGTGTCGTTTGTCTTCCGGGGAGGTTCGCACCCAGAGGATGTGCTGCATGGAGGGGACCTGGGCCACGAGTGTGTGTGTGTGTGTGTGTGGTTTTATTATTTTCATTATTTTCAGTCTATCATTCGAACTGACTTAATTTTACTATTGATTATTTTTCTCAAAATTAAATTTTTTCCTAAATTTTAATTTCCTCAAAAGGTCTTGATGGCAAGCCATTTGTATATACTTACTGTCACATTCCCCTGTCCCAATACACACACACACACACACACACACACACGTTAAAACACGTGTTTGACCGTAGACAATGCAGTTTGTGCCACATCAGAAACGCCCTCATTAATTTTTCCAGTTTGAAAGAAAGAGTCATTTTGGAAGATGGACTGATTTTTTTGGTTGTTTTGATTTTCCTTTATTCTGGTAAGAGCGCTTATCAGGATATCGGCACTCTTAACAAGTGTTTAAAGGGTCGCACACTGTATTGTTAACCCCAGGCACCGTGTTGCATGGCAGCTCTCGGAATTCATTCATCTCGCATAACGAAATGGACTGATGCTTTTAAATTAACTCATTGGTTCCATTCATTTAAAATGGAATTTTATTAACTGAAAAATTCAAGTTCAATCTCACTTGTAAGCTATTTTTAATTTCCCACCTGGTTTACTTTCTCTTAGCATTAGAACTAAAATGTTGCTTTAATTTTGAAGCTGATGTTTTATACTTTGTATGTTTGTATTTCTTTATCCTAAACTCTTTTTCCAACCGAACTCTCAGCATCTCCTACCGCAATGCCCTGCGGAGAAAACTCCACTCTTCCTCCTCTGTGCCAAATTTCCTAAAATTTCTGGCTCCTGTAGATGAAAATAACACCTCTGACTTTATGAGCACAAAAAGGTAGGGCTTCCTCTAGCTGTTTCAGGCCTGGGTGGAGTGTTGAACTGTTAGACACACAGGGATTTTCAGCTGTTCTTTTGCCATTTGAAAAGTCATTTTAGCTAAATCTTATTGTATCTTCTTTCTTATACTTTTTTTTCTTACTGAATGTCATTTTAAAAAAATGTACTGTCAGCCTCTTCTAATTTTGACGAGGATTCGTTTATTAATATGCTGCTGTTTTCAGAAGATTAAAGAAGGTCTTACTCAGTTCTCTCAGGGACTTTGGGGCTGTGGGTAGTGAGCGTGTGGCTGGGTGTCCGATCTGTGGGTGCTGGTGATTGCACAGTTGTGGGTATGTACACGGGTGGCAAAAGTAGGTTTACAGTGGAGGGTGCACGAAACAGTTTATTTTGTATGATTATTTATTAATGAATGTATTATTTTCCATACGAGCAAATGTAAGCCTACTTTTGCCCACCTCTGTATATGTACACACACTCAGGTGTAGATTATAAGGGCTTCCTTCCCCAAGTTGCCCTGCGAATAGGAAGCACGTTAATGACTCGATGTTAGTTATGTGTATTGATAAATGTACTGTGTTTTGTAGTTTTAAAACTATAAAAGTTAAGTCAGTAGTCATCAGCAAGTGACCGAGTAATTACTGCCTTGGCGGTGCTATGTAATTTAACTTTTGTATGTTGTGTGATGACCTGTGGAGAGGAAGGCCTGTGCTGTGAAAATACTCCCACAGACAGACCAGGGGGGAGTGTGGCCCTGGTGACAGCGCCCCCTGTAGGCAGTTCCTCTGCATAATGAAGTGGCGCCCAGAGAGGCCCAGCTGGAAGCTAAGGATTCCTGGAGGGTATTTCTAAATCTCTTTACAGTGGAAATGAATGAGGGGCATGTCCTCTCGCTCTTTATGCAGAGCCTCCTGTAAGAAAGCAGCGCGCAGGAGTGATGGCCCGCTCTGCGCTGGACTGAACTTCCGCAAGGATCTAATTATATTTCCTTATGCAAAGATAGTTGATATTACAATGCGTTGTTTAAAAGACAAAAACGAAAGCTAAAATACCTGTTTCTACCTCCTCACCAGTCATAAATCAATTCTCTTGTAATTTTAGGGACTTGGACGCCAAAGCCCACCATCTCGACGACGCCAGCGGGACGCCTGTGAAGACGCGGAGACACTCGTGGAGGCAGCAGATATTCCTCCGCGTGGCGACCCCGCAGAAAGCGAGCGACTCGCCCAGCAGATACGAAGGTGAGGCCCGCCCGAAACAAAGCTGCTGGATTCCGGCGCGGGTTCTGCCTGCAGCACAAGTGCACCGGTGCTGAGAAGAGCTGACACGGGTCTCCAGGCAGAACCTCCCCTGGTTCTAAAGCTCCCCGGGTCAGAAGCTCAAATACAAAGCTTTTCGCTATGTTCAGAGGTCCTCGCAGCAGCTGCCAACACCTCGGTGGCGCCTCTGTCCTGGCCGGTTTGGCTCAGTGGATAGAGCGTGGGCCCCTGGACTAAAGGCTCGCAGGTTGATTCCGTCAAGGGCAGTACCCCCCGGGGTACTGGGGGGCGGGGGGGGGGCGAGGGGGTTTTGCTGGAGGGGATCAGCAAAGCGAATGTTTTCAGCTCTTACCTCAGCCCTCCACACGGGGGCGCCGTGGAGCCCCCCTCTGCAGCCCCTTCCTGCGGTGGTGGGGGGTGGAGGGGCGTCCTGGATGTGGAGGGGTGTGGACAGAGTTGGGAGTGTGTGGGGAGGGACCGAGGGAAGCCCTGGAGGGGGAACCGAACTGTGATTTGTGGCTGAAACAGCAGAACAGCAGCAGCACCTGGAGTTTCCATGTTTGAAAGTGGCGCCCAGCACAGCATCGCTGGGGGTTGAGGTGTGATGGTGTATGAATGCATCTGGATGTGTACCTGTCATGGCAGTGCGCTGACGATGCTTGGCTCGGCGGCCGGGAATGTGCCAGCGCCAGGACGACTGAGCCAGGCAGCCGCCCCATTCCGGAACAGACCTGAGTTTTCAAACGCACTTTCTCAGACGGAGCCAGGTCCTGCCCCAGGTCCCCCGCCCTCCTGCCCTGGTCTCTGCAGCCACACGGAGTGCAAATGCTGCCTTCTACTTCCCGGACTTCAGATGGCGAGGGTCCTGGAGTAGCTGCTCCCTTTGGAGCTGCTCTAGGGACTCCTCTTGTCAAAGGCCTGTCCCCTGGGCACACTATCCCCGCTGTCCCCGTGGGACCTGCCCCAGTGCACTCCGCGGTCTCCAGCCTCACGGGGAGCCGCCCCCCTACACCGATGGCCACTGTTCTCTCAAGGCAGGGCCCTCCATACCCTCTCTCGCTCTAAGAAATTATCCCCCATTCTTTAAAAAATTATATATTTTTATTTATGTATTTATGTATTTTCCTCAGCTGAGGATGTTTTTTCCATTGCTTTTCAGAGAGAGTGGAAGGGAGGTAGGGGGAGAGAGAGAGAAACATCCATGTGAGAGAGACATAGATTGGTTGCCTCTTACATCTGCCCTGACAAGGGGTGGGGAGTGGACCCGCAACCCAGGTTCATGCCCTTGCCCGGGAATTGAACCTGAGACCCTTCAGTGCCCAATCTGACACTCTAATCACTGGTCCGCACCGGCCAGGCCTGTCTCCCATTCTTGACTCCTACAGTATGTTGTCCCTTTGGCCATGAACTCATTGATAAAGTGGACTGATTTCTAGTTGCACTTGAGAAAGGGTTTTTAAAAAGCTTTTCCCCAGACAGTTGGTACCGGTGAAGTGCTGCAGCATTGGTTTGGCCAGTTCGGTTGGGAGGGTTTTGAAGCGTGATTCTGGTGACCGGTGTGTGTAAAAGCCGGGTAACCTTGACGAGCCGTGCCTTCTGTGTCCTTCAGTGCTCGGTGGAAGGGCTGAACACGACAGGGCCACGTGCAGGTACCGCTGCCGCCGTTCCTAGTCTGTAATCATCACTGATGCTTCATGCCCAGCCTCCTCAGCGGCTGCCAGGAAGGGGTCCTGAGCCGGCCCGGGTGCATGAGGCCAGTCCTGATACATCGCCCACCTCTCTGACCAGGTCTCCTGCCGGGCCCCTCACTCTCACCACACGCGCTGCTACTGCAGCTTCTCCCCGTGTGCCCGTGACTACCTGCCTCACTCGCTTCAGATCGTTGCTTAAAATCACCTTTTCAAAAGCCTGCCTGGTTTTCCCCCCTCCCACCACCAGACATTCCCGTCTCCTTATCCTGAGTTTTCTCCCAGCACCGACCCCCTTGTAACAGACTCCAGCAGTTCCTTACTCATTACCTTCGCCATCAGGCTCCTCCTGTCAGCACAGGTTTTATGACTTTTCAAGGAGGCGAGTAATTGCTCAGATTCTTACACACTTAATATTGTTCATGGTGATTTCCTAACTCCCTCCTCATTCTCCTGTTTCTCTCTGGGCACTTGTCCCTTCTGCTCTCTTATTGAAATTAAAATATGCTGTCTGAATGTTTTTATTATATTGAAGGTACTCTGTGTCTGAGAGGGAGAGAGAGGAGAGAGGAGAGAGAATAAATGCATTTAAGGCTAAGTGGGCATGATTATAATAACCACTTATTATGACCTCATTTGTGGAAGTGCTTTATATGAATTATTTCCTTTAATTCCCAGCCAGCTTTATGGCGGTTGGCATTTTTATTACACCGTTTGCAGATGAAGGACCTGAGTGGTGGAGTGGCCTCCATCACTGTCCCCAAACCGCAGGACGAGCGGGTGACAGAGGCAGGACTGGAGCTCGTGGGTCCGCATCCCAGAGCTCGCGCTCTGAACCGCACTCAGGCCGGGGCTGCGGCCAGAGGTGACCGAGTCACCCCCCGAGGGTGGCCCTGCGTGTGTGTCCTGCGGTGGCTTCCTTCCCACCGGAGGTCCCCTGCGGGCATCTGTGTCGGGCGTGCATGCTCAGTGTACCCACCGTCTCCCATTGGCCTGGCGCCGATACGTTTCTGAGCATTTCAGTGTGTGGACTTGGCTTCAGTCATGTTAGCATTGGGATTGGAGGATGAGTTCCTAATATCTATCTGTGAGTTTTCTTCTCCCAAAGCAGGCACCTTCGCCCTCTGTCGCTGTCTGCTCCCCATGTTTAAGGCGCAGGAACTTCCACTGTGGTCGGGATAGGCATGGACCCACACCGGGCATGTTGCCTTAGCGGCTAGACCAGTGGTCGGCAAACAGCGGCTCGCGAGCCACATGCGGCTCTTTGGCCCCTTGAGTGTGGCTCTTCCACAAAATATCATGTGCGGGCACGCACGTACAGTGCAAAATTGACTTAAAACTTTAAGTAAAGTTTATTAAGTTAATTTTAGGGAACGTTGTGGAGTGAAAGAAGATGTAGTGTCGAGGATTGAGAAAGGCATGTTGAGATGGTTTGGACATATAGAGAGGATGAACGAAAGGAGATAGATGAAACAAGTCTACAAGACGAGTGTGGATGGGAGAGTTGGAAGGGGTCGACCTCAACGAACGTACCTCAGTCAGATTGAGGACGTTTTTAGCAAAGGCCAGCCTAGGAGTACCCTAATTAAGTTAATAACAATGTACCTACCTATATAGTTTAAGTTTAAAAAATTTGGCTCTCAAAAGAAATTTCAATCATTGTACCGTTGATATTTGGCTCTGTTGACTATGAGTTTGCCGACCACTGGGCTAGACCCACGGGCAGCCCGGGACGCCGTGGGTCCGGGTGGTCAGGGGGTCGCCACTTCTAACAGGCTCCCCGTGACGCTGTGCATGCTGAGCAGCCAGGGCTGAGGACAAGTGGCCACGGAACTCCAGCCCAGACCTTCTCGTCCTGGCGCGACTCCTCTGTGCACCTCTCTGCCCCTGGGCTCACTCTGGATGAGCCAGGGAGCCACCACGTGTCACAGACGAGGGACTCAAATAAATCTGGGTCATAGTGACATTTTCGAGAAGATTTGTGCTGCCTGGAGAAGCAGTTAGTCTGGTTGGGAAAATACAATAAAAACAACAAAACATCTGGTGACAGGGACACAGAAGAATCTGAGAATGTGCCCAGCGAAACCAAGCACTGGGGCTGCCTCTTCCCTGTCTGTTTATTTCCCGGGGATGCTCTGTCCCTGGGGTGGCACCAAGGGCTCGGGTGTGCGGCGTTTGTTTTCCAAGCTGCGGGTTCTGACTGAATTGTCAGGCCTGCAAAAAAAATGCTGCAAATCAACTTCTGACTAGATATTTGCTAGTAGAAACACTGCACAGTTGTTCCTCCTAGTGTATCATACAAAAGATAATTCTTTTTTGTTAAGAAATAAATGGGATGGAGGGAGGTCCTTTTATTTACCTCTGTGTGCCAAGGAGCAATGTTAGTCCTAGTCCAGGACCTTTCATTTCAGCATTGGCTGTTACATTGTGCATTTACAGATTTCACCAGCGATAGAAGTGTTTAGGCTTTACGGGTCTTGTTAAAAGAAAAAAAGAAAAACCCATCTGATATAAGTGAGATTGATGGATTTGAAACCCATTGCATAAGCAAACAGTCGAGTGAAACTGAAGTTCTCAGGGTGTTTGTGTTGTGAGTAGAGCTGTGTCAATATGCCTAATTTATGATAAGGCCAGGTCTGTTGGGTTAGATAGTAGATGTAAGTGGTACTGGCAGAACTAGGGACTACAGCCTGAACCTGTAGGATGACTTTTATATTATCGTGGAAATGCAGACACGGCTCTTTGACAGTGACTTGTGTCATGCATAGCCAAACTTCCATGAGTTTATATGCCACTGGGAAATTTTAGTGGATGATATAAGCAGAATAGCACGGAGTACAACTTTACTGGGAAATTGAAACCCCATAGTGACACCTTTTGTGTTGATCCAGGGTTCTCAACTTCCACTGTGCACCGAAGTCAGGTGGTGGGTTTTTAAAATGCGGCTGCACCTGCCCTCTGGTTCTCTGCCTCGCTGAGTTATTTGGTTAGGGACAAGGCCTGGGCATGAGTTCTTTCTTTTCTGTTTTTATATATATTGATTTTAGAGAGGAAGGGAGAGGAAAAGAGAGAAACATCAATGATGAGAGAATCATTGATCAGCTGCCCCCTGCACGTCCCCTACTGGGGATTGAGCCCGCAACCCGGGCATGTGCCCTGACCTGGAATTGAACTCTGACCTCCTGGTTCATAGGTTGACGCTCAACCACTGAGCCACACCGGCCGGGCATTTTTCTTTTCTTTTTAAACTCTCCGGAATGATTCTGATTGTTGCCTGACTGAGACCACAAGTTTAGACATCAGAGGGTGACTTGCGACACTGTCACCACTTGATGGCAGTGTTGCTCCCTGTATCTTGATGGCCCTGCTTCCTTTAAAATCCCAGAAAAGTGTCCTTCCCCCCCCCCCCCCCCCCCCCCGTGTTTTTTTTTGGTCTTATTTTTGTTGCAGTACATCTCTTCCTCGCTCACTTGCAACTTAATCGAATGGAAAGCTACCTTCTAAATCGAGATTTTTTTTATTTTGTCTAGTGTTTTAGGGAATGGGCAAAATAAGGGAGAAAAAAACATGGTCTGCTGTTGCCAGAAGCACATGACTTTTTAAGATTGTTCTTAATTTATTTACCAAGTAACTGTTCTTTTCTGTGGTGGGTAAAGACCAGGTTCGAGATGAAATATTGCACGACAGGAATCGGGTTGTTTGTGGACTTCTGCAGTTGGAAGCTACCAGATTTCCCCCCTTTATTGTGCTTCTTAACACATCATTACAGATGTTGGGGAAGCCACAGTAAATGGCAGGATTTCGCTTCGGTTTTCTATCTTTGTGCCTGGTAAAATTGTAAGTTAGCATTGATTGAGCTTTCCTCGCTAACCATCAGTGTTTACAGTCAGTCCTTACCCTTGGCGCACTGGGTGGAGGTGAGGGTTGCCGGTGATCCAACATCTCAGCCTCCAGTGCTTGGTGGGAAGAGCTGAGGGCTGAGGGCTTGGGCCCGGGAGGCCCTGGAGTCAGAAGGGGTGTGAATCCTTGCTTCCAGCAGCCTAGCTGGCAGGGGGCTCCTCCTCAGGACTGAGCTGACCCCAGAGCCTGTGCCTGTGCCCTGGCAGGGTTAAAGTTCAAAGTCAAAACCTAGAGGTTTCATCGTAGGCACGAGGAGCTGTTGATGTATGTAGTTTGAATAGCCTCGGGGGATAAAATCTGTAGACATTGGACATGAAGCACCCTCAAAACCAGGGCAGGACTTGGATGAGGCAAGCAGGCACCCTGAGTACAGAATTTAAGGAGGTACTCACTTCCAGGGTCCTGTAAGCCCTGAGCCTGCACTTACAGGGCCCTGAGAATGGTGCCTCCTCGAATATTGCATCCTTGTTGCCTGCTTGCCTCTGCCTGGCCTCTTCACAGCTGTTCACTGCTGCCCTCCAGCCGACTTATGTGCCCCCAAAGCTCCACCAGGGACGCCAGGGGCCAGGGACGTTAGATTGGTTTTGAGGAGGGAATCCTTGGAAGGAAGAGTTTGTTTTGTCTAGTTTAAAACACAGCTTTGTTTAGATAAAATTCGCATCCTATACAATTTGCCCATTTAAATGTACATTTTTCTATATTCATAGGGTTGTGCAACCATCACCACAATCTAATTTTAAAACATTTTTGTCCCCCCAGAAACTCAAAGATGTCACTTTCCACCACCCCCTCCCCCGCCCCCCTGCCCCAAGCCCTAGGCAACCACTAATCTTTCTGCCTCTACAGAGTTGCCTATTCTGGACATGTTATATAAAGCAGCGGTTCTCAACCTGTGGGTCGAATGACCCTTTCACAGGGGTCGCCTAAGACCATCGGAAAACACATATATATAATTACATATTGTTTTTGTGATTCATCACTATGCTTTAATTATGTTCTATTTGTAACAATGAAAATACATCCTGCATATCATATTTACATGATGATTCACAACAGTAGCAAAATTGCAGTTATGAAGTAGCAACGAAAATAATTTTATGGTTGGGGGTCCTCACAACATGAGGAGCTGTATTAAAGGCCGCGGCATCAGGAAGGTTGCGAACCACTGGTATAAAGGGATTCATGCAGCATGTGGTCCCCCCTGCATGTGCTCCCCTCACTCAGCGCCGTGTTCTCGAGGCCGGTCCCGTGGCAGGTGTCAGTGCTTTGTTCCTTTTTGGGGTCGTGTGATACTCCATTGTCTCTGTAGACCGTAAACACATCTCGCTGTTCTTTGACCTGCTGATGGACCTTTGAGTGTTTCTCCCTGTCGGGGGTTATGAAGAGCGCCGCTGCAAACGTCCCCGCACACATATTATTTAATAACACACTGCGGGCTGATCACAGCATTCTCGTGTTTTCATATCACACAGTGTTTTGCATAAATGTTAAAGGCACGCCTTAAAATTAAATAGCCATTGCATTTTGAAGTTATTTATTACATGTTCTTACAAACTAATATCTTTTTTTAAAATATATTTTTATTGATTTCAGAGAGGAAGGGAGGGAGAGATAGAAACATCAATGATGAGAGAGAATCATTGATCGGCTGCCTCCTGCACAACCCCGACTGGGGATCAAGCCTGCAACCCAGCCATGTGCCCCGACCGGGAATCGAACCGTGATCTCCGGGTTCATAGTCCGACACTCAACCACTGAGCCATGCCAGCCGGGCAACTAATACCTTTTTAAAGTATGATACTTTGTAAAACGTTTTTTGTACTCATTCAGTAGAAACTTATCCAGCCACTGGGTAAAGCTAGCAATAAAACTACTGGTGCACAATGTGTTAAGAAAGGGTTTTGAGGGTGAGCTGGCATGGAACCTTCTTCTCTGGGGGGCTTTGAGCTGTTACTTGGTTCTGACGGGAAGGATTGTTGGATTGGTGGGTGGGGTTTGGCCCCCTGGCACCAGGCTCCCTGCTGGCCGGCCTTGTTGATACTTCTGCTCCAGGCTGAGGAGGGAGGATGCAGGGGACTCCATGTTGCTCTCGGGAGCGCCTGGGAGGCGAGGGGCTCCCACAGCTCTCCCCACCCCAAGGGGGCAGCCACAGGGCCACAGGTCAGCGGCACTGGCTCAGGGCTACATTTCTTTCAACTGTTCTCAAACTGAGAGTGCCCACAGTCCCTTGGAGAACTTGGGGAAACATGGGTTGCTGGGCCTCACCCCCAAGGTTTCCGAATGGGGAGTGGGATTCTCCCGGCGGAGCCTGAGAACCTGCATGTCTTACAGGTTCCCAGGGGATGCTCATGCTGCAGTGTTGAAGACCACACTTTGCGGTCCTTGGTCATTTCAGTTTCTCAAACTGCAGCTGCTGGTAGGCCAGGGTGCAGGCTATTCTGATGTAAATTCCGGCCAAAAATCCCCCTGAGTAGTTGTTAGTAAAATAAACAGATTGGAAATGAGAAATGTGTCCTATGGCAGATTGTGAAAGAGCCAACACATTCTGTTTTCATGTCAGTAAAACTAGTCTAATGTCAACAATAGCCACTGTAATTAGCCTTATGCATTAAGCATTCAGTGCTTGCACTTTCACACAGTTAGATGATAACCCTCACACCGACTCCTCACGGTAGGCGCTGCCGCCCATTATTTTAGAGATGAGGCTAGAAATATTGACCAGTGTGCCCATAGTTGGTTCCCACTGTGCTTAGTTCACATGGCTACGACTGGTATAGTAACGAACTGTTGACAGCTTTAGGAATAAGTTATCAAGAGTTTTGACTGGTCTACTTGCTTAAATTTAGGTTGGTGTGGAGACAGACTGTGTTAGAGTGAAATAACAGTGCTTATGTTGGGAGTATTCTAGAATTAAATGTTCACTCTTGCTGATAGAGCATACATTTGGGGCATTATTTATTGGTCATGTGGTTTAAAAAACATACAACAGAATTAGAATTTTCCTAGTTGAATGGTTTCTGTTCAATTTATTTACTTAAATGAAAGCACGTATACCTCCCAGAGGTATCGGCATGCATTCTCACAGACCTGCGCTAGCGGCCCCGGGGTTACAGCTGCCAGCACCGTGGGCGAGCTCTTGATTTTGTAAAATTCTGAGATAAAGCCAAGGGATGCATTAAACTGCATGGATTTTTTTTTTTAAATGGATTCCCCACCCCCCCTCCAGTAATTTTGTTTTATCACTTTCAAATAAATGAACATATCTGCAGAATGAGTACTAACAAGATTTTAAACATCATTTACCAAAGTAGGAACACTGTAATTATGGTCTGATATAATTCTGAAAATAACTGTAGTACCAAACTATACGTTTTATACTTTAGAGAATGTGGAATGGGTTTTCCACAGAAAGCTGAAGTATTGCTCATTTCCTGTCCGGGTACGTGAGCTTGAGAGCATTCAGTTCAGGACAGCTCTGGTGATGGCGAGGTTATAGTCGTCCCCTGAGGGTTTCTAGAAGTTTCCTTTCGTCATCCCTAACGCTATAGTCTCAGTCATGCTAGTGTCAGTCCCAGCGCACAGTAGGCTACATAGTTAGGCCAGGTGTTTTATCAACATTCAACAAAGTCGCCAGCTGTCCATTCATCTGTTGGAGGTTTCTCCTCATTTTCATTGCCTAATTTTCTCTGTCCTGCCAATTGCACATTTTTCAGCCCCTCACCTTCAGGTACTAAATTTGGCATTAGAGACTGTGTTGCTGAAAGTATCAGAAATCTCACTACATTGGCATAAACAAAAGAGGGATTACTTTTTCTCACATTAACAAGAAGTCTGGACGATGGTAGAGCAAGGCTGGTTCCGTGATGTCACCAGGCCCCTTCTGATTTTCTGTTTCATCATCTTAGATGACTCGTGGGCACAAGATGGTTGCTTCACCTTTAGCTTCCCCTCTGGTTCCACTCAGAACAAAGAAAAAGCAAAAGAGGGGAAGGGTGACCCCGCTGAGTCAAGAGAGTAAAACTGTTGCAGAAATCCCTGGTAGAGCTCCACTTGGCTTACTACCTGGAACTCATCACCTGGCCACGCGTAGCTGCAAGGGAGGCTGGAGACTCTCATTTTTTGGCCGAGCACATGGCCACCTTGTATGCACCCTCAGCTGTCAGAGTGAAGGAGAGCGTGGAGTGGGTGGCGAGCCGAGGGGCTGCAGCACTGCCGGGCAGGTTGGGTGGCTTCTCCCTGGGTGCTGTTCTCATGCAGCCATGACCTTGCATGGAAGGTTTTCTTCACCCAGAAACCTGCTTGTCTTCCGTCCTCTACACCACACCCACGGGCTCTGTGACACTGACAGACCCTCCTTCTCCCTTCTGGCCACGTCAGATGTCACCATTTCTTCTTTCTCTCAGGCATAATTAGCCTCTCCCTTCCTGATGTTCCTTAAGGGTTTGTGTTTGCCCCTGGTGGAGAGCTGCTTACTTTGCCTTGAGGTTACTTATCTCGGCTTCCAGATCCGTGTTGTCTAATATAGTAGCCACTAGCCACATGTAGGTATAAAAAAAACACATGGAGACATATACATGGAGAAGAAATGCAAAGAGAACATTGTGCTTTTCTGTAGAAGTTGTGAGAAGGCATGGTGATAGCTGTTATTTCCCCCTTTTCTCTTTTTCCATTTTATAATGTGACATTTTGTTAGCAGGAAAAATTAATTTTAAATTAAGAATTGTTTAAAATATATTAGTCATATAGAAGGTTAGAATGGAAATGCTTTTCTGTCTCAAATCTTGATGGTAGCCAGAATTCAGACTTATTGGAAATGGACCCGACTGTAAAATCACTCCTCTCTGTTGGGCTTAACCTACAGATGATCATTTGGTGAAAAATGTCCCCTCTTTTCTATGGAATTGTTAGACTTGGCATGGCCAGCCATTTGAGTTGAGAAGGTGATGACCTTAATTTGCAGAAATGAAACTCAAACGTTTGAGGTCTTCACTTGAAGGGTTTCCTTATTCCTGGACCTCCCGCCACTGTGTCCTCCCTGCAGACAGCTGTGCTCCGGGGCCCCTCACCGCCCGCTCACCCGCTCACCGCCCTGGAAAGTGTCGCAGAGACTTCACTGTCTCATGCTCATCGAGAGTCCAAATTTCTCTGGTTCCAGTAGAAACAAGATTTCAGTATATTATTTTTCTAGTTTCAGAGACTAGTTGGGGAATCTGTTTTTTTTTAAAGTTATGTTGAGAAATAGAATATCCTATGGAACCTTTTTCTCTATGTCTGGTAGCTTGTAAGACACCACATCCCATCTTCTCTGATTGCTCTTCTACAACTGAAAACATTTTTTTGAAATTGTAATCAATAGGTTAGTCTAAATCAATATCTTCTGTTTCTAAATTCACATGGTGTGTTAAAGCTTAAGCTCCATGGTGGAAGTCATTTTAAGGTTCCCGAAAGTAAACTGTTCTATGGCTTCTGAAGAGGGAACATCAATGATAGGAAAAGGGGAACAGATGGCGTCCGTTTCTAGGGGTAAAATGATGTGGGTGGTCACCCCCTGGTGCCCTCAGTGGAGGGCCTCTGCCTTTTGCCTTCTTGGGCACCGTGTTAATGTGAACTGCGGCCCATTCCCTGTGGACCGGCTGCCGTCCTCTGGCTACTCACTCGCTCTGGAATGGTACAGCTCCGTCTCCATAGTCTGTATGGCCTGTATGTCTGTGTTGGTTTTTGTCTGAGACAAAAAGGCTCTCTTGTTTGCTTAAATACTTCTATTGAATATTTCTAATATGATACCCTGAGTCTGTGGAGCTCACTAAATCCTCCTTGATGTTGTTGATAACTTAGATTATTTGCCTGTTTTCATGTGAGGAAGAAAAGGGTTTCTGAATCCCACGCCTCCCTTCGCAGATGATAAGACTGAGGGCCACGTGAGCCGTTGCCTGCACTGTGCATAGTGTCCAGGGCCAGCTCCCGGCGATGGTGGGTGCAGGGCACCCGATTAGGAGCCCGGGGGGGGGGGCGGTGGGGAGGGTGGCCGTGGGCTGTGGGGTGCCCCTGCTGCTGCCCACCCCCAGGACTCTGTAACACGGGGCTGGCAGTAACAGGCCCCGTCCACGGGGGGCAGTATTGCATAACGAATGGGAGCATGGGCCTAAGTGAGGCAGGGTGCGTGCCCTGGGAAGCCCTCAGAGGCCAAGGGAGGGACAGTGTCCAGATGGCAGGGAGACAGGGCTTGGGAATGTTTTGATTTCGTTTTTGAATTGGTGTGACCTCTGGGAGGATATCCTGGAATCTCAGATCTTTATTTACATCAAGACTCTTTCCTCGCACACCTTTCCCGAGTTGCCAGGGTTTTAAAGGGGCCTTGCCTGAGTTTTTTCTGCTGCCTCCTTCCAGCCTGCGGCCCTTTGTTCTCCTGGAGTGTTTTGAGGGGAAATAAAGTGAACCCGCGCTAGTCATAACCCCCATTGCAGGACTGTTCCTGCAAATGGCTTCTGGACCCTCGAGGGAAAGGGGCTGTACCTAATTTCAGAAAGGCATGATTGGCTCGAGAGTCAGTGTAGCATCCTGGTTAAGAGTACAGATTTTTGATTATGGTAAAAAACACACAACATAAAATTTACCATCTTAACCATTTTTTAAAAATATTTTTATTGATTTCAGAGAGGAAGGAAGAGAAACATCAGTGATAGAGAATCATTGATCATTTGTCTCCTGCATGCCCCCAACTGGGAATTAAGCCCACCCACAGCCCGAGCATGTGTCCTAACCTGGAATCGAACTGTGACCTCCTGCTTCATAGGTCAGCGCTCAACCACTGAGCCACACCAGCCAGGCCATCGTAATCATTTTTAAATGACTAGTTCAGTATAGTTACGTATATTCACATTGTGGTACAGTTGGTCTACAGAACTTTTTAATCCTGCAAAACTGAGACGCTGTCCCCGTTAAACAGTCTGATGCATTCTCTCTTTCCCCCTCACCCTGGCACCCACCATTGTACTTTGTTTCTGTGAATTTGGCTACGTTAGGGTCCTCGTATAAGTCAAATCATACAGTATTGGTCTTTTTGTGACTGGCTTATTTCACTTGCATATTGTCCTCAGAGTTCATCGTTGTTGTAGCATGTGATGGGGTTTCCCTCCTTTCCTAGGTGAATAATATTCCACTGTAAGTATAAGCTACGTTTTGCTTACCCACTCATCTGTCAGGAACCAGGCTGCTTCCACCTCCTGGCTGTTGTGAGTGATGATGCAATGGACATGGGTGTGCAGAGGTCTGTCCGAGATCCTTTTTTCAGTTCTTTCGGATTTGCACCTCTTGGAAGTGGAATTGCTGGATAATATGGTGATCCTAGTTGTAATTTTTTGAGGAACATCCATACTGTTTTCCATTTCTCATTCCCACCAATGGCGCCCAACAGTTTGTTTCTCTACATCCTCACTGACAGGTGTTGCTTTCTGTGTGTGTGTGTGTGTGTGTGTAGTGGCCTCCTAAACGGTGTGAAGTGTATCTCGTTATAGTTTTGATTTGCATTTCCCTAATGATTGGTGATGTCGGGCATCTTTTCACATGCTTGTTGGCCATTTGGATATCATCTTTGGAGAAACGTCTGTTCCAGTCCTTTGCCCATGTTTTAATTGTATTATTTGGGTTTTTTATTATTGAGTCGAAAAGTATGGACTCTTAAGTCAGACTGGTCCGGGCTTCAGTCCTGCTCCTGCATTTAGGAGCTGTTTGACCAGGGACAGGGGCTGCAGAACCCGAAGCTGTCACACGGGCGTAGCCATCACACCCACCCCGTAGAGTCGAGTGTTGGGGCAACAGTGAGGAAGCATCCACGAGATGGGAGCTAGCGCTTCGAGAAAGAGACAGGCAGCCTCTTGCTAAGGGTTGGAAGGAAATAAAACACCAGCTCAGTTCCCTCTACAAATGGCAGCCAGTCTTTAATTCCACCTCCCCCACCTTGTCTCTTAGCATCACTGGGCTCTTAGGACCAGCGCAAGGAGGTTCTTGGACCACCCGAGACTCTGTGGCTGATGGGGGCCCCTCGTGTTCCCCAAAGGAGCCGTTTGGGCCTCCTGGCAGCGTGCGGTGGCTCGCACAGTGGCCTCAGCTGTTGGCAAAGCGCATGTCATGCCTGAAGTCACAGCCTAAGACAGGGGTGGTCAAACTTTTTGACTTGAGGGCCACAATGGGTTCTTAAACTGGATGGGAGGGCCGGAACAAAAGCATGGATGGAGTGTTTGTGTGAACTAATATAAATTCAAAGTAAACATCATTACATAAAAGGGTATGGTCTTTTTTTTCAATAGTTTTATTCATTTCAAACGAGCCGGATCCGGCCCGCGGGCCGTAGTTTGCCCACGACAGGCCTAAGAGCACGTGGGTCCTGGGCCGCCTGATGCTCCTGCCCCGCCCAGGTGCATACCTGCGGCCGGCCGGCCTCCTGGCTGAGCAGCCTGCGTTCAGGGGTGGAAACTGTGGGCCAGGCGAGCCCCCTGGCGCAGACACCGGGGACGGTGTCTTTTCAGACTCCTGATGGGCAGAGACAAAAGACCGAGCATCATTGTGAAGAAATTAGTCATAGATGTTTCACTCTTTAAAAGCATCCCGCGAAGGTCAGACCGTGTGCCGCTCTCCAAATGTCAGAGACGCTGGCGAGCGCAGCGAGGGGAGGCCCGGCGGCCGGCGCACACTCGGGCTCCGGAGGGCCCTTCCCAGCGCTGACCTTCCTGGGAATCCCCAGCGCCACCTTTAGCCCCGCGGGCAGGACTTGCTTTTCTCTGTCGCGCCACCTCCTTGGAGGGGCAGATATGTGCGTCTTTACCAAATCACTTCGTTTTTCTACCAAAGCAGCCAGTTTCTCTGCTCTTCCTTTCTCCCGTGCACTCGTGACAGTCCTCCCTCTCGCCGACCCGCGTGGGAGCCGGTGTGCCGGCCACGCCACCCCCAGTCGTGGTCGGTGGAGGCTCCGAGGGAGCATCACTGTACCCACCAGAGTAAGTGTGAGAAGTTGTGGGGCGCGGCTACGGTGTTTTGTCCAGGTTCAAGCCTCGGACTAAGGAAAGGACAGGGTCCTCTCATTGCCACGTGCAAGTCCCAGCTGGAGGGCAGGGCCCTCCCAGCACAATCATAGCCAACGGCGGTGGTTGCAAGCTTGAACCTATGGTCCGAACACGTGGCCCCATGTGCCTTGTGATGGAGTTCAGGTGCATGTAGTTGAGTGAGGTTGAAACTCACGAGAATGCTGTAAACAACGTGATCACGCCCCTACTTTGCCTCATGGCATCTGCTATAAAATAGACGTGGCTTGTGGGCGCTAGCGCTGTCTCCTCATCAGGGAGCAGTGTCCCACTGAGACCCAGCTTTCATTCTCTTGTCTGTCTTTTCTCAATTCTTTCACACCCCCCCCCCCCCTACTCAGGATCACCCTTGGCTGAGCTGGCATGGCACATAAGGCGCCCTGGGCTGAGTATGCCATGGCCGTGCCAGCTTCCCACAAGAAGTCTGTCGAGGCTTCCCTGAATATCATGACTCAGAGGGCAGGAAGCCATTCGCTGATCATAGAGCCCATTTCCATTTTCTGATGGAAAACGTCACAGCCCCAAACGTAGCACAGCCGGCACGCACAGCTGGCACGCACGTCTCCCCAGCGCTGGGCGGTGGCGAATGCTCCTTTCCCGGTGGTTTCCTCCAGGATGCGGGTGTGTGAGGGCAGCGGTGGGGCCGGGGTTTTCCAGGTGGAGGTCCATTTCCACACGTGTCTGGTTAGCATTGTGCGGGCCGGGGGGAGGGACGGGGTTCACTATTTTAAACTTGGTGTTTCATAGTGCGGACTTCCCCATGCCCGCGCCCCAGTGGTGCAGGAAAGTCCTCCCTAACTCGTAAGGCCAGGGCTTCCTTTGGTGGACGTGGGCCTGCGATCATCTGGGATAAGCATTGTGCAATGGGATGGGTGGGGTGAGCGTGTAGTCACAGATGCGGGAGCAGCTGGAGCGAGGGCGGAGGGAGGGAGGGCAGCAAAGTTTGTCAGGAGCCCGGCCCTTAGCAGCTCGTCCCTTGTCAGCAACTGAGCCCGAGTTCTCACCCCAGGACCCTGTGCCAGCAGAACCCCCACCGACCTCTGCTCCCGCCTTTGCGAGTCACCTGTGCGCCTCCGGGACCTTTCCTCCCTCTCTCCTCTGCTTTTTGTCCTTGGCCACTCACTTCTTTCTCACGTTCCCCACATTCCCTCTCTCTGAGCCCCTGGGGGACATCGGCTTCCCGTTTCTACCCCCACCCTCTTCCAGCAGTTCCCACCAAAGGCCGCCCCAGCTCCCCCTGGAATTACAGGCCTGTGAGGTGGCCCTTTTGTTTTTATTTATTCCTAGTTGAGGGGCTTCAGGTGCTCCTCTCTGGAGACGAGCCCTACATGTGCCTACCCCGCCTGGCCCCGTTCTCTGGGACCAGCGTGGTGACCCAGTGCCGACTGCTCTTGGGTGCTTCAGACTCTGCACCCCATTATGATGTTGTAAAAGGGTGATTATGGGCCGAGGAGACGGCACAATGCAAACCCAGAGTAGGGGGTGGAAGGTCCATTTATGTGTGTTCAGTGAAAATCCAAGAGAAGGCCAGAGGGAAATAGATGAAAATATTGAGAGCACTTATCTTTGGGAGGTAAGGGTACAGGTAACTTTTTCTCCTCCCCCCCCCCCCCACATTTTTTAGTGTTTCCTGTTTTTCTACAATTAGTTAAAATAATCCCTTTCTTTTTAGGGAGGAAAAAGCCAGTCGGGATATCTAAAAACACTCTCCTGGGCCAAAGGCAAAAAAATAGGTCTTCATGCCTTAAGAATGGTCAGAATGTGCTGTGGCTTAGTCATTCCCCCTCTCCCTCGAGACTGGACACCACTGGACCCCGTGGAGGAGGCTCTGACCCCTGCTGAGCCGTCTCCTCCCACAGCGCCTCGCCCCTGCCTCCCTCCCCCTGGCGCCTCGATTCACCTCGCAGGCCTCCAGGGCCGCAGCAGCTGCTCTCTGTCCCGCACGGTGGTTCTTTCTCGAACTTGGTCTTTGCTGCCGTCACACCATCAAGATACTAATACGGTTTCTAGTGAAAGTCCAAAACCTGCGTACAGGACACAGCCCCTGCCTGTGACAGGGAGAGGGAGGTGTATCGTGTGCTACTTAACACACAGAGATCTCGCGTGCACAGCACTGTGCGAGGGGCCGGGCTGACGGGGATTCAGTGCTGGATAAAGGAGCAGGCGAGTGTCACCAAGGGGACAAGCACACACCGAGGGAGAAGGAAGGAGGGAGATGCAGGGCCTGGCAGAGGCCAAGGTTCTGCTTGGAAAGCTGCGGCCGCAGACGGGGGCGGAGAGCCGCTCAGGTCCCCGGAGAGTTTTCGTTACTGTCTTCTGTCGATGCAATGCTGTCCTGTGGCATGAACCCTAAGGATATGGGGTTACAACTTTATGAAGATAAAATGATCCTTTTCCACCCCGAGCTTCGTACGTATCATTTAAGTACAAATTAAATACGCGGTGTCTACCCATCTGTGTGATAAATGCCTGGTGTAAACTATTTCTTGACTCTTGGATCTTTCACAAACCTTAATTGCGTTCTTGCCTTGAATGTATCTTCCCAGATTTTACATGGGAAGCCTGTGTTTGCCTTACGTCTGGAGGCTGCTGAGTTGTCCTTTTTTTTTTTTTTTCTTCCATCGTCTTATGGGGGTGTGAGCGATTTCAGTTGGAAGTCAGGCTTATACGTGAGGCACTGGCATGGCACTCTGCGGATACCTGGGGACCTGGCGGCGCATGTGTGTGGCGTGTCTGCCCGCTGGTGGGCTGGTGGGCTGGTGGGCTGGAACGGGTTGGGCTGGCAGTGCCATTCTGAATGTGCTTCCTGCCGCAGAGTAAAGTGTCCTGTTTTGACCAGGAAGCAGGCTGGTAGACCGGATGACAGTCCACTTCTCAGTCCTACCCCAGGACCTAGTACGTCAGAGATGCCACCTGGCAGCACAGGTGAGTGGCCACATTAATGGCACAGGTGCTGTGAGGTCAGCAGGAAGGGAGGCTCTGAGCTGAGGGCCTTGGTACCTTTGCTCAAGCACATCCCTCTCTCTGGCCTCCTGGTCTCCCCTCCCCCTGGAAAAAATCTGAATTTTGCCAGTCCCTCGAGACTCAACACGCCATCCTATTCCTTTCGGTCATAATAAAAGCTTGTTACCTGTGCTTTCAAAACTTCTCGTTTTCCTCGGCTCAGACTGACTTGTTTAAGGAAACTTTGCAGAGGCCCCATAAAACGTTCAGTCAGACCTGCTGCGATAAGATGGAGTCCGGGCCTGGTTTAGAACCACGTCTGCTCCTGCTGTGGATGGAGTGTTGTCCCCACCAAACTCACACGTCGAAGCCCCGAAGCCCGATGTGTTGGTATTGGGAGGTGGGGCCTCCGGGAGGCCATTGGCCTTGGATGAAATCCCGGGTGGAGCCCCCAGGATGGGCCAGTGCATTACAGTGAGAAGAGGAGACCAGAGTTCTCCCTCTCTCCGCGGTGGGAGGGTACAGCCAGAGGAGGCAGGGGGAAGAGGGCCTTTCCCAGGCACCTTGCCCGCAGGCACCCTGCCTTTGGGCTTCCGGCCTGCAGCCCTGCGAGAAAGAAACGCTGGCTGTGTAAGCCACTGGCCTGTGACGTGTTGTTACAGCAGCTGAGCTAAGACAGCTCCATTCCCCACCACGCCGCCCTGGCATGGGCTTTGCCAGCAGAGCCCCTTGGGGTATAGCTCAGAAGCTCTCTTTCATGGCGCAGCCAGTCTGCTCTTCCCAGGTCTCTGACCTCAGGACCCTGCGCTGTGCTCGGGAGAATTGAGGGTGAGGACACTGACTTCCTCTCTGGCTTCTTCACCTGCCTCGGCAGGAAGTGAGCCCGAGCACCCCCCTCCCGGGCTCGGTGGCAGGGCTGCTGTGGCAGGAGGTCCCACGGAGGGGGTGCTGGGAGCCGCGCTGTAATGAATGCGCTGCTTTTCTGCGGGTGGTTAAATAGAAATCTTGGTCTAGCTTGTAGGAGTATGTTTTTCTGTTTGTGTTGGGTGGCTTATCAGTCTATGTTTCTGACTCTTTATGTTCATATTGGGAAGTTTTCTGGAAGGAAATTTATTATCAGTGTAATACTGGGGGTAGCTGATGTGGGTCCGTAGGGAGGGACCACTTTCTGAAAGCCTTTCTTAAGAAAATGGTGTTAATTTTAAGTTTAAATAGTTGTCTTTGACAAAGATAAAAACTAGGTGTGGCTGGTATTTTAAAGGCAAGAGGTGCATTTTAAAATTTTATTTAATGGTGAGGTCATCCATGATGGATGGAATCATCACTTAATTAATTTGAAATCGTTTATTTAGAAGGCAGGTTCCCTGGTGTCATATAATATGAAACCACCAATTAAGACAAACCTACCACCTAAAATAAAGTGGCTGAAAAAATGCCAAAGGCCAGGGGTTCTGACACCTTAGCGTGCACTGGAATTCCAGTTGCTGGGCCCACCCCAGAGTTTGTGGTGCAGAAGGTCTAAGGTGGGGCCAAGAATCTGTGGTTCTGACAAGCAGCCAGTTGATGCAGAGGGCGCTGGTCTGAGGCCACACTCAGGGAGCTGCTCCCGGAGCCTGAACTCGCAGCCTGGGTTCTGTTCATGGCGACCCGGGTGCCGTCGTGGGAGGGTGTCAGGGGGACAGCTTGTCCTCTGCTCCCTCAGTGAGGTCCAGGCAGGGTGGGCTCGCTGTCGTCATGGAGAGTCAATAGTGTAAATGACGACCGTTGGATGGCCTGACACCTTTTAAAAAATCCATGTGGATGAGATCAGAGGCCTGGGTGTGGGTAGGTCCTTGCACGGTTAGGCTCCCTGGCTCCCAGAAGCAGGACTGAATGGCTAGTCATCCTGTCTCCTCATCTCTGGAGCTGTGTCAGGGCGGCGGCCTCGGTGGGCGCAGGGGCCCCTTCATGGTTGGACCTGACTCATTTCTCACCATCTGTGCCCCTTCCTCCCCTCCCCCCTCCCAGCACACACGCTTTCCAAGGGTCCTAGGAACGTCTTGGAATTTCTGAATCCATCGTGATGTTCTCTTTTCATTCCTGCACTTCACCAGGAGGGACCCTCTCTCTCTCTCTGGCAGTCTACGTCCTGGTCACCCTTCGGGACTTGGTGCTTGGCCATTTCCTCCCCGCTGCCCCTCCCCCAACCCACAAGAGGGTCAGGTCGGGCTTAGCACTTCCAGAGGTAGGTCCTCCACGCAGCCTCCTGTACTCCTCCTCCCCCACAGGCGGCTCTACCATTTCTCACACTGGCCTGTCAGTGGCCTACTCAGCTGTCTCCTTGGAGGCAAAGTTGGTTTCATTTCGTCACTGTTCTTGGGATAAATTAAATGAATGATGGATCAGAGGGGTGCTATATTGTGTTTTTTATCAAGCTTTATATGTATATGTATGTGTATGTATGTGTATGTATATATATCAGATATTTACATAGAGATATATGTAAAATTGTAAGTTCTGCATAATTAAGACTAAATCTGTCGACAAGAGCTGCGCCCCAGTCCCTTGTGCCTGGAATCACACGAGGGCCTTGTTTGCTTCTTTCTGCTTCTGTGCATGTGTTTCCTTGTCCTCTGTCTACTCCAGACCCAGCCTCTTCCTTCTCTCCCTTCTACTTTGTCTTTTCCAAGAGGCTCCAGGCTGCTTCTCTGGGCGCCTCTTGTGTATATTATCTGTGCTCAGGGGAGTGATTGTCAGCCCTCGGATGCCATTCTCAGAACCATGGAGCTCGGCTGAGGTTGCCTGGGGCCGGGGAGCATCGGGGAGCATAAAGGAGAGGCTGCAGGACCTGGCTGAGCAGGGAGGCTGGTGGAGCCTTCCCAGAGGGCGTGACCTTGGGGCTAAGCTTTGAAGGAGGAGGAAGGGAGTCAGCCAGACAAAGAAAGGCCAAAAGGGCATTCCAGCCATTGTGGGAGCGGCCAGCCCGCTCCGGTGCCTCCACGCCCCTAGTGACCGCAGGTCCCGGACTCACTAAGGCGGTGACCAGGGGCCTCCTATTGTTGGAGGGAACCCCTGGGACAGCTTGTGATTTTCTTCATAGAATACGTGTCTGTCTCCCCCAGTTTTCTTTTTTATCCCAGCCTGAGTCCACTTGTTAGATGCCTGCCCAACGGAAAGCTTTGGCAGGGTTAGCATACGTTAATGGTGGTAATAGACTCAGCACCATCTCAGTGCTCTCGAGGGTTTTTCATTTAATCCCTGCAGCCAGGCCGTGGGCGGTGGGCGCTGTTACTGATGAGGCCAGGCGCTTGCTTATTTCCTGGTTAGAAAGTGGCAGTGCTGGTGCGATTAGGTGCCTCCTCCTTTCCCTCTGGTTCCTTCCCATCACCCGGAGGCCCTGGCAGGAGCCAGCCTGGCCCCTGAGTTCCAGTCCTGGCTCCACCAACTAATTAGCTCTGGTCTCAGGCCTGACCATTGAGGGATCAAAACAGTCCTCGCTCATCGGGCGGCTGTGAGGACGAAATCCATGGGTGCTTGTATAGCATGCCTGGCGCGTAGTAAGTGTCAAAAAACAGGACTTTGTTCCTCTTTGAGTCTCAGGGTTTCCATCTGGGAAGGGAGGAGGGGTGGAGCTCAGCCATCGTCCAGTGCCCCTTTCAGCCCTAAGTTTCTGTGTTCCTTCAAATGCTGACCATTCCCCCCCACCCCCCACCCCCACCCCGCCACAGTCCAGAAGGCAGGAGGAGAGCAAGGGGGTGCTGGAGGGGAGTCCCGGACACACCCGCTCACACGTCCTGCTGGCACGGAGCCAGGGCCTCTGTGTGGTGCTTCCCCTCCCTGCCCCCTAAGGTTTCCCATAAAGCTGCAAGGACCAGTGTGAAATTCGGTGTTATATAAGCGGTGTGCCCGGAGCGAGCACACTATGGCAAAGATCAGCGTTTTATACTCCAACTGAGGCTGAATATTTGCTCCTCTTTATAGTTTTGTTGTTTCTAAACAAGAAACAAGAGCTCTGACATTCTGCCTTCTCAGAAAGTTCAGTATCATTCCCCTTGCAGATGCAAACACAACTGCCATTTATTGCAAAGGCTAATTTTACCCGTGCATTGAATAAACATGCATTAGTCTACGGCATTTTCTTGGTTCTTTTCAAGATTATGTAGGCGCGACTCTCAGAGCCACCATCTCCCCTCCACTGGGGACAGCAAAGCTCTTGGTGCCTGGCCTGTGCTCTCACAGCCCCGTTCTGGCCGGCCGACCAGAGCTCCCGGAGCACCTGCTGCCCCTGTTCTCCAGTCCTGTTCTCTTCCCTGGACTCCCCACCACCTTGCTGCCTTTCCATTGCCCCTTTGAGCTGAGTCCGGCCTTCCTGACTCCAAGTCGTCTTCATGGAGCCTGGGAAACTCTCCCGAATGACTGATTGAGGAGGGCGCAGGGATAAAGATCTGCAGGGCTCTTGCTTCTCTTTCCAGTTTCTGCATATCCTGGCTGCTCCTGTTTTTTAAAATGTGTGTGTTGGCCTCCCCATCACAGAACCTCACCTCCCATTCATCCCATCTCGGGCAGGGTTAGGCGTGCTCTTCTGCAATCGAGGCTCAGCCATTCTCGCCTGCTGTTTCCACATGCACACTGTCTGGTCTTCTGGTCATTAGCCAAAATGGGTTACGGAGTGGTTCATTGGGAGTCACCTGTACCCTTGTTTATGCTGCTCCATGTACCCACAATGGCCCCGTCATTTCCCCCATCTGAACTTGATTCTCGTTCTTCAGGGACCACCTCCGCTTCTAAAACCCTGATGCTGATGCTGGTAATGAGAAGGAGGGTAGTTGACATCCTCTGGAATGCATCTAGGTGTCAGGCTTGGTTTTTTCCATGTAGTTACCTAAACATTAAGTTTGTGCCCATAGTGATCCTGAGAGGTAGGCACTGTTACCTAAATTTTGCAGATGAGAAAACAGGTGGAAAGTGATGAGACCACCTGTCTGAGGCTAAGTACCTACCTAGATCAGTGGTGGAGCTGGGATTTGATCCCAGACGTCTGACTCCAGGGCCTATGCTCTCGACCTGATAAAAAAGCAATGCATTTTCTCTGCCGAACTTCTAGAACACTCGCAGTCATGTGCTTCTCTCAATCACCCTGTTGAAAATTTTAAATTATTATTAAACTAGAGGCCAGATGCATGAAATTCATGTAAGGGTAGACCTTTGCAGCCCCAACTGCTGGGGCCTTTGCAGCCCCAGCTGCCTCATGGCCCCGCCCCCCACACCCCCCGCCCGCACCGCCTTGGCCTGGCACTGCCCACATCTGTCGCCCCACACCCCTGATTCCCCAGTTCCACGGAGTCCCCCTATCGATCACCCTACAGAGGGTGGCCTGGGCCTCCCTCTTTGGGGTGATAACGGAGCTCCCCTGATTGATCGCCCCACTGGCCGGTGGCCTGGGCCTCCCTCTGGGGGGGGATCGTGGGGCAATGGCAGGCCCCTGACCAATCACATCACACCTGCCTTGGCTGGCCTGGCACCAGTGCGTGTCTTAGCGTGGTCATCTGGATGGTCATTCTGCTATTCAGCTGTTCGGTCGATTTGCATATTACGCTTTTATTATCATAGATGTATTGGGGTAACATTGGTTAGTAATAGCATATAAATTTCAGATGTACAAGATTATAATTTGACATCTGTGTACTCTATTGTGTGCTTACCAGCCGAAGTCTCATTTTCTTCTGTTCCCATATATTTGATCCCCTTTACCCACTTCACCCCCCATGCCTTTCCACTCTAATGACCACCATACTATTGCCTGTGTCTCTGATTTTGTTTGTGGTGTTTGTTCATTTGTTGCTTTCTGTTCTATATCCCACATATGAGTAAAATCATATGATTTTCCATCTGACTTATTTCACTTAAATAATACTCTCAGGATCATCCACATTGTCATAAATGGCAGCATCTCACCTTTGTTATGGCTGAGTAGCATTCCGTTGTATGTATGTGTGGCATCTTTACCCAGTTACCCATCAATGGGCAGTTAGGCTGTTTCCTTATCTTGGCTATTATAAACAATGCTGCAATGAATATCACCCTGTTGACATTTCAGGGACTGTGTCATATTCATATTTGCACTTCTAGCAGCAGGTGGCAAAAACTTTAAAATATTTCTTTTTTACCAAATGAATATTTTTTAAAAATGCTGTTTTCCTATAGCTGGGCCATCATACAGGACAATATAACTGTAGGAAAATAATGAAGTTCTTTGATGATTTTCCATAAACCATTTAAAGAAGTCCTGGTCGGGTTGTGCCATGACCTCAGAGCCACCTTGGGTTAATGGATCCCTTTGTTGGTGACTCTTCCCTGTGCACCTGCTGACTCCCAGGCACGGGACACGGCGGAGAACAGCCGTCTCCGCTCCCGGGTCTCGGCTCTGCTGGAGTGGAGGCACAGTGAGTTACTCGTGCTTTGTAAACAGTGTGGCGGCATCCAGAGAGGCCTGCCTGTTCCTTTCTTAAATCTAACGTTCGCATTACTTTGTTTTTTTTAAGAAATTTCCTCCAGCTGTGGGGAACAGCAGATGCTGCAGATGTTAGTCCCGTCGCCGTTAGCTTTCCTCCAGAGATTCAATGCTCAGTTTCAACTCGCGTTTCCAAAAACCCATTCATGTTGTTAAAACAGAGTTATGGAATAGCGAATTTTAAACATTTTCTCTTCTTCTGGCACGGGAGATCAGGGTTTTCAGGAGGGACCCGGAGAGAGTTATAAAATGCTCTATCGTGGGGCAGCAGAAAAAGCCAGAGTATTGGAGAGTGAGGGTCTGTCTCTTCATTGTCTTCCAGGGCACTCAGCCTGTGATTCACTCTCATGTCTGTGAGAGCAACTTCATGTCATGTCTGTAACTGCGGGTAAAAACTCGGTATTGCACTAGCCGGTTTGGCTCAGTGGGTAGAGCATCGGCCTAGGGACTGAGGGGTCCTGGGTTCGATTCCAGTCAAGGGCACATGCCTGGGTGGTGGGCTTGAGGCAGCCGATCGATGTTTCTCTCTCATCAGTGATATTTCTATCTTTATCTCCCTCTCTCCCTCCCTCTCCCTCCATCTCTGAAACCAATAAAAAAATATTAAAAACAAACAAACAAACAAAATAAAACAACAAAAAAAACCTGAGTATCGCTGTCTCATGAAAATATAGGGAAGGCGCCCACATGCATGTTCCAGTCTCTCTTGCTGGTCACAGCACTGATCACTATCTTAACAGCTACCCAGCGTAGATAAACATTTTATTAAATGTGGAAATAATATAAATAATTTTAGCAGATCCTATAATAGGTACCTCAAAAAATGTATTATGCCATTCCACAAATTTAAAATTGTGCCACCAGCACCACCAAATTGAAGGCAACAATTATTTTCTTAAGTTTCCTATATAATACCTTGAATTTTAATTATTGCCATTTAGATGTTGTACATGTGGCACATCCATACCGACAACGCAAGGTCACACTCCTCCCCTCGCGTTTGTGTTCAGGGCGAGAGTGGATGCAGCACAGGGTTGGAGAACGACTTGGCATCTGAAACATTGACACACCTGCACGGATCGTTTTTATGACTCTGAGGAGAATGTCCCAGCAGGGATTTCAGCGGAGGCAGTGGTCTCTCAGGCCCCTGAAGAATGGCTGGTTTTAAAGCTCTGAGAACCCATCGGGGGCTGCTCTTTCTGAAAGCCTACGGAGTTTAAGCGTTCTGCGTCTTGTCATTGCAGGAGGTGACAGAATAGTAAAACCTAACCCCAGGCTAATGTTAGTGTAGCCCTTGGTTTTGTGGCTTTGCAGACTTTATAAATATGTCTGTCCGCACCTGTGGTCTCCACGGTTGGGGCAGCTGGAGGTGAATGTCATTCCTCACATGTTGCACTGAGGGATCGGAGCCCAGACGGTGTACCTGTTTGCAGAGAGGGACCGGCCCAGTGGGCCAGCGCCGCCTCTGCAGCACTCAGCGTGCCCTTCCCAGCAGCCTCCCTCTGGGCGCCAGGCTCCCAGCGAGAATGGCAGCCGAGGAAAGAAGCCCGGCCCCCCAGTGTTGTTCTGGAGAATGGTGGGAACATCGGAGCAGCCTCTCCAGACCACCTAGCACCTCCCATCCGGGTGCATGAAAGGAGTCTGTGAATGCTGGTGGCAGTGGCCGAGGTTGTCCACGTCGGTAATGCTGTTTCCTAGCAGAACAAGGTGCTCAGATGACAGCTAACCAGCAGTTGCGCCTGGGTGCGTGAGTACACACCTCACAAAGCTGCACCCCAAACGCATGCACACGGGTGCAGACACGTGAGAGAGGTCTGGTAGCAGAGCTGTCGCCTGTCCCAGACCTGATCTTTCTGCACTGATAAGGAAACAGTGAATTAGCCAGGTCAGATTTAGAACAAACAGATATGTAACTGTCCTCTCGGATTGAATTAGCCAGGTCAGATTTAGAACAAACAGATATGTAACTGTCCCCCTCTTGTAAGTCACTGAGCTATTCTGTAACTAGGCTACTCTTAATATGAACAAAAGAGAACATACTTTTAAAAATTCTTGTTCATTATAAACTGTAACTTCAGTAATTGTTACCACATAAAGTAAACGTGGACGAAGCAGGTACGTTCGTACCTCTCCCCAGGGTTTAGGCGACAATAAGTGGCAGATTTTTAAAGTTCAGAATCGGATTCCCGTTGGGGGTGATCTTGCCCCTCTTCCTCCCCAGAGGGCATTTAGCAGTATCTGGGCATTTTTATTGTTACTACTGGGGTGGGCGGGTACTACTGGCACCTAGTGGGCAGTGCCCAGGATGCTGCTAACCATCCTACAGTGCCCGGAACATCACCCCATGGGATTACCCCTCCCTAATACGAGGAGTGCCGTGGCTGAGAAACCCTGCTGTCAACGGTGAGGTTTACTTGCCGATCTTTTCTGTGGGCTCACTGTGATTGAGTAATTCAGAGGTGAAGTTAGCATGAGCACTTGTAATCCTTTGCATCCTGCCCTTGGCCTTGGTACCCTGATCAAGGTTAGGACAAGCTCTGGCCATGTGTGAAGGCTTCCGTTCACACATGGCCAGGCAGCTGACAGTAGCAGCTTTTGGTCTGTGTCCTAGTGGAAACAGTGAGAGTAAATGAAGAGCTGACAGGCTAGTAAGTACACAGGGTCACAGGAGAGCATGGACCGTGAAAAGGTAGTGTGAGCCCCACCGTTCAGAGTGTTTGGAGAATCGCAGTGCGGCCGCCCCTGGGAGCTTGATGGCAATCCAGATGCCCAGGTTCCCCTCAGACCCGCTGAATCAGAGTCAGGGTTTTAGCAGGATGCCCCCAGGATGCTGTGCACCCAGAAGGCAGGGAGGCACTGGACACGCATTGTTTACTGTGGACGAAATGACACCGTGACTGCGACTCTGACTCTGACTAGTGGTATGACCTTGGTCAGTCGTCGGCAAACTGCGGCTCGTGAGCCACATGTGGCTCTTTGGCCCCCATTGAGTGTGGCTCTTCCACAAAATACCACGTGCAGGTACGCACGTACAGTGCGATTGAAACCTCGTGGCCCATACACAGAAGTCGGTATTTTGTGGAAGAGCCACACTCAAGGGGCCAAAGAGCCGCATGTGGCTCGCAAGCCGCAGTTTGTCAACCACTGATCTTGGCAAAGTTAACATAAACCCATGGCCCCTGGGTGGTTTGGCTGTAAATTGGGGCTATCATCGCCTTTCTCATGAGGTGGTGTGAGAATCAGACAAACTTATTTGTGTCAAGGACTCATCACGTGGTAAAAGCTCAGCAAACTGAGTTGTGACTGACAATAAGTAAAAGAAGGCAAGAGCAGAGAGCATTAGGGAGGTAGTTTATGCCTCAAACCCCACAATCGTCATCACCAAACAATGCTTGTACCCTCGGCAGATGGGATTTCTCTGAATAAGAAAACAGCAAAAGCTGGAGCTTCATAAGCTTCTATAGCCTGTGGTCCTTGTCAGCGACCCAGTTGGCAGAAATACATGGACCAAACAGCCTAAACACCTAGACGTCGAGCTCCATGAGCCGGCCTGAGTTACACCTGCTCTGTCCATTGCACTCCATTTGAGAGGAATGTAGCCGGAATTTTCAAGACACCCAGGAGAAAGGCTGCGGTAGACAGAGAAGATAAGTGTCGAGGAAGGAGACCGGGTGAGATGAGCCCTTGTCTTATTAGTAGGGTTTAAGAATGGGATAGAATGCCATATGATTTCACTTATTTGTGAATAAAATAAACAAACAAAATTGAAACAGACTCATAGATACAGAGAACAGACTGATGGTTGCCGGAGGAGCGGAGGTGAAGGACTGAGTGAAAAAGGTGAAGGGATTAAAAAGCACAAGCTAGTCATTACAAACTAGTCATGGGGAAGTAAAGTAAGCATAGGAAATACGTTGTAATGACTATGCATGGTGCCAGGCGGGAACTGGAAATATCGGGGGGAGCACTTTGTAAAGTATGTGATTGTCTAACCACTAGGCTGTACACCTGAAATCAATACAAAATAATATTGAATGTTAACTGTAACTGGAAAATAAAATTAAGAAAAAAATGTCTAACAAAAAAACAAAAAGAATGGCAAAGAATTGTCAGGTTAACTTCACCTACTATTTTGTTGACTGTCGGATGCGTGTGACACACACACAAACACACACACACACATGAAAGTGTGCTGACCCGCTACTCTAACCGCTGCCCCGTGCCTGTCATACACACACACACACACACATGCACACACATGTATGTGAAAGTGTGCTGACCTGCTACTCTAACTGCTGCCCCGTGCCTGTCATACACACACACCCACACACATACACACACACACACGTGAAAGTGCGCTGACCTGCTACTCTAATCGCTGCCCCGGTGCCTGTGTCATCAGCCGGGAGTCACACTGTTTTGGAAACGAGACTCTTTTGTGAACCAGTGGGAGTGTAAATACTTCCAACATGAGGTAAAGCAGAACTGGAATCATTATTGAGTGTCCAGCAGAGTTTCAGCAGCAAGATGGTAAAAGGAGGAAAAAAGGAAAGGGTTCAAATGGAAGACTTAGGCTGCAGAGTGGGATGAAACAAGAACACGACTCAGATTCCTTCTGAAAAAGGGATTAGAGTTGATCATATTCCACAGTGACCTGTGCATCCTGGTGTTTGTGGATTGATTTGTCTTCCAGGGGTTTTGTATTTTTCAATCTTTGACTTAAATCAGAACAGTTTAGCATTATTTTTCTTTAATTTTCTGATTATAAAAATTGTTTATTGTCATGCATTCAGAAAATACAGGAAATACAAAGAAGAATGACAAGCATGCCCAAACCCAGCACCTGCTTGTCCCTTCCTTTATTCATCAGTTATTTATAAAGTACCTGCTGGGTGCCAGGCCCCGTGCTTGGTGCGGGACAAATCCTCCCTGACAAGGTGGCTTTGTGGAGTCTTCTTAGAGCTTCCAGTTGTCTGGCTAGACAGCTAATAGGTTTACTATATTCTTACTGTGTGTCGTATCCTGTTTTAGGTAGTTTATAATATGTGTAGTAACTTGGTCCCTCTAGCACCGCCAATGAGGGAGGTGCTGTTATTCCCACTTGACAGATTGGGAAACTGAGGCACAAAGAAGTTAAGCAATTTGCTAAAGGTCACAGAATCAGTAAAGGCAGATTCTTGATTAAAACCCAGGCAGCCTGGCTCCAGAACCTGACCTATTAGTCACTGAACTGTACTGCCTTATCACATGTTATAATATACAGACAATTCTGATTCCTGCATTTATGTTGGCCATTAACATTTGAGCATCCTCCTGTACTGTACATGAACTGTGTGTATAACTTCTTACCTCTAAATGAAGTAGAATTTTAATTTACTCACTTGTTTAATAGGATCATAATGAAATAAGCATATATAGAAATGTGATGAAAAGCATTTAAATGCTACAGAGATCATTAAGATTTCTTAAGGCTTTTCATAATTTTTTATTTGATTTTTCTTTGTTTAATTTTATTTTCCAGTTATAGTTTACACTCAATATTATTTTGCATTAGTGTCAGATGTACAGCATAGTGGTTAGACAGTCCTATACCACATACAGTATCCCCTCCCCATCATAATTTTTTTAATCCAGTCATTTTAAGAGGAGTTAACATGGACAAGTTATTGTAGGAAATTAAACATTTTGTAGTTGTGTTTGATTTCATAGCAGGAAAATAAACGCAAATTCAGATAAAGGTAACGAGCGGCCGATGCCGACGACTGTTCTGGAAATGAGTCGCTCATGTGGAATTGCCTCGGAGCTTGCACTGGAGAGATTGTACATTGCGTTACGGGTGGTGTGAGGCTCAGGGCTTTCATGGCATGTGTTCACACCATGATGTTGTTTAGGTTCAGTTTAGACAGAAGTTCCCAAGGATGATTTGTGTCAGATGGGGCCACTCGGAGAGGAACTTGTGCTGCGGTTCAGAGCTAGTTACAAAGCTGGCAGGGGATGCTCTCCGTGCGTGTTGTTGGTATTTGTGAGTGGTAACATTGTGCACCAGCAACATAGAGTCTGCAGTTGAGAAAGGTACAGATTCATGAACTGTAAAGAGATTTCAGCTAATAAGTGGAAATTTAAAAATTGACTCCATAGGATACATTGGAACGGTGGGTACCCAGCGGAAAGCATGGGCTTCTGCGTTGGGCAGACATAGGTTGGTGCCCCAATGCCCCTGCGTATTCACTGAATGGCCCCAGGCAAGTCCCCTGGCTTCTCTGAGCCTTGGTTTCCTCTTCGTGCTAATGCCTGCCTTCTGGAATTGAGGGATTGAATGAGTACATAACACACCTGATACTGTGCCCAGCACTTGATAGAGGATTCGTTAATGGTCACTGTCATTATTTGCTGTTAAATATGTTTTAATCTTCTTTCCAAATACCTTTCTAAATACCTATAACAGAGTGGTTGAGCATGCATATGAAAGCAAGACTGGGTTCCAGTCCTGGCTCTACTACTTCCTACCTGTGTGACATTGGGAAAGTGACTTAAATTCCCTGTGTATCAGGTTGCTTTCTTTAAGACGGAATAGTTCTAGTACCCATGTCTTGGGGTGGTTGGGTGTTAAGTAAATGAATATACATCATCGTGAGCACCAGGTGAATGTTTGCTCTCACTACTAATGTACTCATTAACTCAGCAGGAGGTGTATTGCACCTTAAATAAGTAGGTGTCTTTGAACATTTCCTCAGCTTCTACAACGTTTGCTTGCTATTTACATGTTGTTAGATGTCTGTAGTTCAAACATAGTTTATTACAGTGCATATTAAGACATGAATCATCAGTTTGGGTAATACCACGTGGTGAGGAGAATTTTCCGATTTGGCAACATGTTTGAATATAAATTGTTATTGAAAAATGACCGTTCTGAAATGTCCTTTTCCCTCCAGATTATTCTGAGCTGGGAGAGCTTCCGCCGCGGTCTCCGTTAGAGCCCGTCTGTGAGGATGGGCCCTTCGGCCCTGTCCCGGAGGAGAAGAGAAGGACATCGCGCGAGCTTCGCGAACTGTGGCGCAAGGCGATTCTACAGCAGATCCTCCTCCTCAGGATGGAGAAGGAAAACCAGAAGCTCCAAGGTTGGTTTGCCATTCTTTAGACCTGGCAGGCCTGGTGATCAGAACTTATCTCGGCTTGAAAGTGACATCGCAGTAGACGTAAGCATGCTGCCTTTCAAAGGAAGCAAGACACGCCCACGTGCAGCACTTCACATACGACTGTACAATTACATAGACGTAAATATCTGTGAATCAGTAAAATGAGCACCACTTTTTGGAGATCTAATGATCTCACTCACTGTATTAGTTATCCCTATATGGCCATTTTTAGCATAGTGCTAGAACTTCTGAGAGACCACCTGCAAATGTAAGCTTTAACCTCCTAAAAGTGGGTTTTGTTTTGTTCTCTCTTTCCCTGTGTTGCCCTCAGCCAGAGTCTGTGCCTCGATGTTGTATGTGAACTAATTCCACATAATCACTAACTTCATAACCTCACTCTGTGTGCGTGTTTAGTGAGCTGCAGGTGTAACCTGAAACGTCAACATTAGCCGAGCTCTACCTGTGTGATATCAGGGTGTTTATGTAGCCAGGCTCACTCGGTCCTGAGGACGGCTCCAGGGTATTACTCGGAAGAAGAAAGGAAAGTAAAGCCCAGAGAAGCTGAGCAACCTGCCCAGGGGCATGTCAGGATCCAAATAAGCCGTGAAGTTTGAAAGCTTAGGTTTTGTTCATTTCCTGTTTCTATGCTGTCACTTGAAGCAATAAGTATTATTTTCGAAGTAGCTAAGAGCTGAGTTTATGTTCCCTGGATGGTATAATGGAAAGAACATGGGACTTGGAGTGTAGAGAGCGGCCTGGCCATAAACTAATGAGGAATTTGATGAGGGATTCTGGACATACCCTCAGAGGGAGCCGGGGCAGGAGTCGGCCGGGCCGTCACTCCCAAGGAGGTTTTGGAATTAGAGTCCAGCGGTCTCCCTTTAGCTGTGGTTTTCAGTTACCTGTGGTCTGGAAATATTAAATGGAAAATTCCAGAAATAAACAGTTCATAAGTTTTAAATTGTGTGCTGTTCTGAGTAGTGTGATGAAACCTTGAGCTTTGTCCCACTCCATCCTGCCCGGACATCCATCATCCCTTTGTCCAAAGTTTCCTCGCTGTCTACACTACTTGCCATAAGCCATTCAGTCGCGGTTTTAGTCATCAGAGCCACCGTCACGGTGTCGCAGTGCTTGTGTTCAGGTCGCCCTTATTTCACCTGATGATGGCCCCAAAGCACCAAGTGGTGATCCTGGCAGTTCGGATGTGCCAAAGAGAAGCCCAAAAGTGCTTCCTTGCAGTGAGAAGGAGAGTTTGTACAGGAAAAACATAGTGTCTGTGGTGTCCAGTACTCTCTGTGGTTTCAGGCATCCCCTGGAGGTCTTGGCACCACCCCCTGTGGATAAGGGGGGACTGCTCTACATTTCATTGAACTTCCTCCCTGGTTGTCCATCTTCATCTTTTAATAACGATCTTGCTGTTTGTAAGAAGCTGAAAGTCATTAAGACACTGGATTTGATTAATATGGTTCATAGTCCAGATAAGTCTATTATCTTTGACCAAATACAAGAAATGAAATAGGAAGTAATAAGACCTTTTGATATGAAAGTGGCCCAACCGTTGTAAGAGGCTGCTTGTGGACGTAGACTCAGTATCGAAGCTGAGTGAGATGGGCCGTTCCGTGAGGGTGCTGTCAGTGCTAGGACTTCTCCCAGCTCCATGAAGGCGATTCATTCTAAAAGCAGTGATCTAAAGGAGCTTTGATGGGGATGGCATCACTGAGTGTGTCATCAGTTGAGTGACAGCACCCATGTTCCTGAGCATGTTGGTTGAGATTTTTGTTGAAAGTGAAAGACAGTCGTGTTTATCAGATAGATCATAAACCTTAGTGCCTATCCTGGTTGACTGTGCAAATGACAGCCACGGAACATCAGGGCTCCCCTGTGAAACAGGAATGGTGCTGGCTGGCCTGGGAATGATGGGAAGAATCATGACTATCATTGACGAGATCAGGGTACCAGAGATGCAGAGCTCCTGTGAAACTGTGTAAATGGCGACTTGCCTGACCAGAATGAGCTGGGACATTTCCTGAGGTCACCTGGAACACCTTGCTGCCAGCTGTATATGTGCACTGGCCCCACCCACCACCTTTCCACTGCTTCCTCATTTCACCTGCAGCATTCAGTCCCGTGTGGCCTTTCGTTTTTACTGCTGGGATTCATTTCTCTTTTCAGTTCTGTGAAGTTCAACACGTGTTTACCTTTGAGGTGAAAGCACAGTAAGCTTGCTAAATATAATTTAGAAAGCATTGCATCAGTATGTACAGTACCTATATTGCTGCGAAATCATCATCAGTAAAAGCCTGATTGTGAATTGCTCAAAAAATATTTAATAAGCTGTGTTGGGGTGGGATAGGGGGCAGGGTTTTGTCATTAAATACAGAAGCAAGACTTGATAAGAACTTATCAGGGAATGTACTGTGTGCTAGAGAGACAGCCATTCTATTGCTCCCCCTCACACCCCCCAATTGCTTTTACAAAGGAAAGTTAAATTGCAGCTGGGAGTGGCTCTTAAAATTGATCACGGGTTCAGGCCAACTGGCAAGCTCTTTGGAAAAGATACTAAAGAAACACGTATGAGGTCCTGCCTACCGCTAAGCCTAGTTCCTGGCTTTTGCATATATGGTCCAAATATTATTACGGTTCTGGAAACATTGCATCTGAGAAAGAACCAAACAACGTCATTGAAACCTGCCTCACTCGCTGTAGAGTGTAGACAGGGGGAAGCTGAATTGTAATTCCCCCCGTTAAACAGCTTATTTTTTCAGTGGTGTTGGGACTAAAATGCATCCCCAGCAGTCCCCCGCATGCCCCTCTGCAAGGCCATTCTCCCTCTTATAAATGAAGATGCAGGCAGCCTCCTGCCAGGCAGCAGGGCGTGGTTCAGTGCAAGCCCAGCTCTTGGTCAGCACGTTACTGCTTGTCGGACCAACTCTCATAGTTCGGCATTTCTTGTTTGAGATTAAAATGGTATTACATCTGCATAGTGACCCATCGAATTTGGAATTTTAATTGAGTTGTAATTGAAGATATTTTTAAAAGGTTTTCCCCTGGTTAAACAAATGTTACATGTTGGTTGTAAAAATATTAAACAATGGGTGCAGTTTTTCCAAAATCTCCACAAGCTCGGGGGTCATTTAATTACTGAGGCTCCCAGCCCCCTAGCCTTCCCTTTCTAAGCTTTCCGGAGGCGGTGGCAGTCGGAAGAGTGTTTTATCTGTGGAAGCGGTTGCTAACGGCGCAGAACTGGGAATGGGCAGCCACAGCCCACCCTACGCAGGGGACATAAATCCGATCTGAACGTTAGTCCAAAGTCCAAGTGAGCTCACACGTCCATGTTAAATGATAGCAAGTGGTTTCGATGACTCTCGTGCAGTCCTGGTTTCCCCAGCCCCAGAAACTCACCGACATGGGACTGTAGACCCTTATTCACTATTTCAAACAGTTTGGTCTCATATCTAAAAGTCTTGTGTTGGCACCTTGACTTTTGTCACAGGCCGGCACCATCTGCCTCGGTTGACAGGGATTTTGGAGGCCACTGAATTTAGGCAGCAGTGGTGTCAGGGCCAACAGCTGGGTGTTGCCTGGCCAACAGCAGAATGAATGGATTAAGCCTTTCCAGCTGAATCTTCTGGCCAGACGCTCCCAACCTGTTGACCTCAGAGCCTGTCTCTTGTGTTGCTTGCCGGGCTCTTCAGTGTAGCCAGACGCTCCCAGGCAGAGTTCACGGCCAGGGAAGTAAATGTGTGTTGGCTCCGGCAGCACTATGCTGCTTGCATTAGGCAAGGTTAGGCCTGACCCGATTTGCCACGGGGGTTAGTTCAGTGCTAATGATACCTTCTGTGTTTCCTCACAGCCACAAAAAAATCTGGGGTTGACATTTAAAAAAAAAAATTTGAACTCCACAGACCTAGGGAATTGTTTAGCAGGACCTTGCAAATTCCTCAGAGTAAGAAGGAAAAGAATAGAGATACTAGCTGAAAAATAGTAAAAAAATAGGAGAGCGCTAGGCCTGAGCCACTTGCTACCCACCAGCCAGTCAGTAACCTTGTCAAGCCCTTAATCGCTCTGAGCTCCAGTGACTGTGTCCATGAATGAGGGGCTGAACCAGGGGTCTCTGTGGGCCTCTGCAGCGCCCTCTTTTGTCGTATTTGTACGGGGTGGCGGTAATTGGGCCGGTTAGGTACCAAATCCATGCGTCAGAGGAATAAGGTCCGCCACCAGGGTCCCGTTAGTTAGCCAGATTTACTGCGTTAGCATTTGCTTAATTTCTAACTCGGGAAAAGAAAATATTTTGTTTTATATCATCAGCACTTAGTTTGTAAAGCAACATTCTGTGCCTTTCACTGTCTATAGTTTTGATAATATAATTTGTGGCGCACGTGCGAGTGAGCAGGCATTTTGTGCATGCTTGGTCTATTTCATCTCATGAGCTACTCAGTGAAGTAGCTGTAATTCCCATTTTATTTATTTATTTTTATTTAATATATTTTTATTGATTTCAGAGAAGAAGAGAGAGGGAGAGAGAGAGAGAAACATCAATGGTGAGAGAGAATCATTGATTGGCTGCCTCCTGCACGGCCCACACTGGGGATCGAGCCCGCAACCCGGGCATGTGCCCTGACTGGGAATCAAACTGTGACCTCCTGGTTCGTAGTTCGATGTTCAACCCCTGAGCCAAGCAGTCCAGGCTGTAATTCTCATTTTAAAAGTAATAGGACCTGGTGTTCAGAACCAAAGCAGTTTAAAGCCAGAGGGCTTTGGATCCTGCCACCAGCACTTCTCACAGGGCACAGGAAGGACCCTGCTCAGTCTGGTTCTCCTCCAGAATGAAACGGGGTTGGGGTGGAGAGTGTGTATATATGCAGGGAGTCGGGGAACACACTCGTGAGGTGTGTGCACTGACTTACCAGTGTCTGTAGGGCGAAGAGCAACTTTATGCCAATAAACTTGACTACTTAGATGCAACAGACAAACCTCTAGAAAGATACACTTGACCAAAAACTGGTAAGTGCCGATCACGGGAGCAAAAAGATCTGAGTGGCCCCGTATCTATTAAAGAGATCACATTTGTACTGGAAATCTTTCAGTGAAGAATACTCTAGGCTCAGATAGCTGCCCCAGATTCTAGAAAACATGTACGGCCCCTAATTGACCCAGGCCTAATCCCAGAGAAAATGTGTAATCCCTGGCTGCAAGCTTCGTAACCCCATGAGGCCGGGTCCCAGGGCCACTCTGCCTCCTGCTCCGGGGCTTTGGGGAAGCTACTCAGCCTCAGAGGGACATTCAGATCAAACGTTACTAAAGATAAAGTCCATAAGACATGTAGTATTTGTCGTCATGAAGAAACTGAGTTCACCAGCTCTGCCAAAGTCTGTGTGTTGATGTATACTTAGCCCTATATCCTACCTGCTCTCCTGATAAACACACAGTCTGGATCCCCAATGTGATGTGGAGTGGACTCGGTATCTAAATAGGATTTAGTGCTTTTAGGTAGAAATTAGGCCGTTAGTTTCGATCTTTCTTAGAACTGTCCATTTAAAATCTTCCTGTATTGACCCCCCCCTGCCCCACTTTGGTGGTTTAGGTATGATTCTTCTTCGTAAAGCTTTAAACGGAAGAGGGTTGGTGGGAAATGCTAGCTACCCTCACGTGTGAGGAGACGCGTCTGAAGAGTTTGCATCTATTCTGTGTTGTTCCAGGAAGCAGAAACAGGATGCTCGGTAGAAGCCTGTAGTCTTCTAGAAGGTTTGGCTGGACATGAGAAGGAAGGGTCCTTGGAGAGCCTCTCTCAGCTTAGATAACGTTTTCTGTTCGGCAGCCACAGGTGGCAATAAAAGACACGTAGCCGTGGTGTTCGCTAACGTGCTCTTAAATGATCTGTTGTAGCTTCCAAAAACGACCTGCTGAACAAGCGCCTGAAGCTTGATTATGAAGAGATCACGCCCTGCCTTAAAGAAGTGACGACGGTGTGGGAAAAGATGCTTAGCACGCCAGGAAGATCCAAAATTAAGTTTGACATGGAAAAAATGCACTCGGCTGTTGGGCAAGGTGAGCCTGCCTGGGAATCAGTCCAGCAAACCTCACCCCTCACTGATGGTTGGGGAGAAGTATGAAATTTAAAAAAAGAAATGTTTACGTCCAATCTCACCCTTTGTTCTCATTCTTTAATTAATCTGTTTCCAGATATCTTAGTTAATTGAGGCGACTTTCATTACCACTCGCGATTCCTCTTAAGTTAATCAATTAAAATGCCCAGGAAACAGTGAGTAGACGGAGGAAAACCCAAGGACTTAGTTGGCTACAAACTCGGTAACACTCTGAGATGTACCCTGAGGTCAGTAGTAAGCTGAGAACTAGCTGTGTGGCTTCCCTCCTCTCGGGAGACAAATAGAGCGTTGGACACAGACTTCAGACAGGTCATCCCAGGTTCAGATCCCAGCCCTCCTAATTTACAGTGTGATCTTAGGCAGATGACTGAACCTCTCTGAGCCCCACTTCCACATGGTACCAACAGAGGTTGCGGCGAGGAGTAAGCGAGCTGATACCAGGGACTCACAGCAGTGTCTGCTCCGCCCAGAGGCCCTGGAGAGCGGGCAGCTCTGCTATTTTTTTTATTTTTATTTTTTTTAGTGTGGTCTGCTGACCGTGTACCAGTCCGAACTGTTACTGGTCCAAGATGAGTACAGAACTTAGACTAAGTCTTTAGAAACTTTTCTGGCAATTTGACAGATCCTAATGAAAAATAGTGGACTTTCATTGTCCAGCCTTTCTCCCCCGCCTCATTTTATTTTTCTACTAATTCATTTTGTGCTGTTTTATAAAAGTATCAGTGTGCTGTGGATTGGAGAATCTGAAAAGAAAAAGCTGGTCCTCCGTCACAGATAAATGGGGAAGCACCATGTTAGAGCTTAACTTCAATGATTATCAATGATTATCAGTGTTCAAGTGAAGAAGCGGCCATTCCTTTTAAAATGCATATGAGTGTCTGCTGGCGAGGGTGGGGCTTTGTGAGTCTAATCTGATTCCAGGGCTCCTGGGATCTGGCCAGTCTAGTCACGATAACCAAGTGTTTAGAAAAAGGGTTGCAGATACATATAAACCTTACGGTTTTCTGCTGACTTCATTAGCTGATCAATGGGAGAAGATACACAGGCATCTTTCATCTCTAAGGGAGTAAGGGGGCAAGTGGTTTTGCGCAGTAGTCAGTTAGGCATTACCTAACCTTTATCTGGGTTTCAACAGCATCCATTTTAGTAACACACAGTCATTACTAGTTATGACTTTCCCTTCCTGTGGGTAAGGAGGCTTGGACTTCGAGCAGTTGAGTAATGGCCAGAGCTGGTCTCCCACCACTCCCCCTCCCCACCCTCCCCGGTCTGGGCAGCGTAGGCCCTGCCCGTGGTTGAGCCGCCCGTCTGTGCTGTTCTCTGAGATCAGAAATGCGGCAGGTGGGGACGCAGGTTGCAGATGGGCCAGGCTCCCTGTGTGAGCTCTGGCAGGTGTCCTCACCCTTCTGGGCTCTGGCCTCCTGGCTGCTAGAAGGGAGGCATGGACCAACAGAGGAGCTCAGAGCTCTCTTCCAGTTCTCACATAGAGGTTGCTGGAGGCTCGCCATTGCACCCCATGGCCCTAGATCGCTGTTTTGAAAAAGGAGGAAGAAGAGAAAAGAATGAGTTCGTTCTTTCCCTTTTCACTGTTGACTACATGATGGTCTTCAGGTGGCTTTGCTTCTGCAAAAGGTAAACCACCGGGGCCTCTGACAGCTGTTCCAGATGTGTGACTTTCTTAGAAGCCTTACGCCTGGATATACTGGTTTTCATCATGCATTTTTACGGGGGTGGAGGCTACTAGAAATACTGTCAGTACCTGGACCCTGTGCAGTGGAGTTAGGGATAAGTGGTTGAACAATGTGGGTGTACCGAGGTGAGCTGAGGCTAACCTGGAATTCCCTCATGTGTTCCCGACATTGCCACATTGCTTTCCGTGGCAGGAACTGTATCTCTAACTGTAAAAGGGGCTTTGTCAATTATTCAGCCGGTTTCTACACATAGGATTTAATTACTCCAAACAAATGGCCACAGTCTGTCTTGCAGTTCAGAATAAAAGGATGAGGTTAAGTCAGAACCACACCTTCGGCCTTCCAGGTAGAGGCCAAGTCACCTCCAAGCCCTTAAAAGAAAAGACAGTCCCCGTATGGGTGAGAGCCCCTAAGTGATGGAGATGAAGGGATTTATGAACTTTCCAAGTTAAAATGGGATCAGAGCCGCAGGATTAGGGTGTCAGCTTGGGAGAAGGAAGAATAGTTCTGGGGAATTTTAAATATTCCAAAGTTTAGCTTGGGTTTAAACGGTTCCTTTAATGATTTATTTAAATGATCTCATTTAATGAATACAAGATGTTAAGTAGAACTTTATGAACTGGAGTGTGCTTTTCTAGGAGTGGGATTGCAAAGCGGCTGGCTACCTGAGCAGTGGGCAGTGTGGGCCGGATGCGGACTGCTCACCTCTGACCCAGCAACGCCATATATAGAAACCTCGATGCTAATCAGTCAGCAGGGTTCTGCGGTGGGAAAGAATGCTCATTGTGGCATTGTTTAAAGGCCAAAAACTAGAACCGAGCCAGAATCCCCAACCATGTGACCACACCCATGTCTTACTCCCTGAAAATGACGGTGGATTTGTACTGATGCAACAGAAGGAGTCGCTAAATGAAAGAAAAAGGCACAGCGTGCTCTCGCGCCCCGTTGGGCGTGTGTCTGTAGGAAAACATCCCGAGGTGTTCGCAGCCGTCTGAGTAATGAGCAGGATGGCCGTGCCTCTGGTTCCCGGGCACAGCCCTGCTTCACAGCTTGTCCAGCGAGAGAATCAGTACCCTGCCTCCCCGTTGCTTGCAGAGCGTCGTCCTTTGGGTGGTGATTTATGTAGTCACTCCAGCGACGGGTAGTTTTAATTTTCTTCTTTATGCCTTTCCAGAAGTGTTTGGTTTAAGTAGTGAGCATGTATTACTTTTCAAGTCGCAAAGGCGTTCACATTTGGGTGGGAGGTGGCCGCCTGTCCTCCCAGAACCCTGCCTGCAGGTCCTGGCTGGACGCCCCCAGGGTTCTCCTTGGGTTAGGAGAGGAGGCACAACCGAGTGTGGGAAGGTTACTCCAGGGCGTTCTTAGCAAACACGTTGGCTCCACTGTGCATGACCCTTTGTTTTTAAAGAACAGACCTAAGCTTTCTCTTAAATACCAGAATGCGTGGTACTGTCCAGCGACACACAGCCTGTGTTTTTTTCCTTCAAAAAATAAAGGTCTGATAAGTTTACTGGGAACGATTTAGTAATAAGAGGAAATTGTTCATCTCATAATTGGGAAAACTTCCCAGTTGGAAAAAAGCTATTTGGTGAAAAGCCCCACTATAAATCACTTAACATGTTTTTCAGGATGCATTTCTGCATTTCGTTCTTTTTCTTTTTTAAAAATGCGTTTTTATTGATTTCAGAGAGGAAGGGAGAGGGAGAGAAACATCAATGACGGAGAGAATCATTGATCAGCTGCCTCCTGCACGGCCCCCTTGCACAAGCGAAAGATTCTGTGAAATCTGATTTCCTTCATGTCAACGCACTGGGGTCACGTCGCTTTTATGAGATGACGTTCTGTTACATGCTTGGCCTTCTTTCTCAGGGCACGATGGATCAGCACCAGATAGGGGCTCCTACCACCCACCGTTTATTCCTGGGAGATTCTAGCATAATCCAAAAGCATGTATATATGGAAGGTGAAAGGAAAGTGGGAGGGGGTGAGGGGGAAGATGGGGGGTGTAGAGGAAGGAAGGAAGGGAGAAAATAGGACAAAATTCTAGTTGCTTCCTATGCTGCTAGTTGTCATGGAACAAGAATTCAGATCGATGGACTAAAACACAGCTCGTTTTTATTATTAAGTGGGATTCTGTGCATAAAGTCCCTCTGTACTCTCTACCCTCCCCACCCCCGAAGGTGTGCCACGTCATCACCGGGGTGAGATCTGGAAGTTCCTCGCCGAGCAGTACCACCTGAAACACCAGCTTCCCCGGAAACAGCAGCCCAAGGACACGCCGTACAAAGAGCTCTTAAAGCAGCTCACCTCGCAGCAGCACGCCATTCTCATCGACCTTGGTGAGTCTGCAGATCGATGCGACGCGGAGGTGCATGTGGCACCCGCCGGAGAAACCCGGGAAGGCTGCCCGAGATGTTTAGTGACCTGCCTTCAGGTGTAGCAGGCCAGCCTTGCTACCAAGCCTTTCAATTAAAACAGCCCTGGCCGAAACCGGTTTGGCTCAGTGGGTAGAGCGTCGGCCTGCGGACTGAAAGGTCCCAGGTTCGATTCCGGTCAAGGGCATGTACCTGGGTTGCGGGCACATCCCCAGTGGGAGATGTGCAGGAGGCAGCTGATCGATGTTTCTCTCTCATCGATGTTTCTAACTCTCTATCTCTCTCCCTTCCTCTCTGTGAAAAATCAATAAAATATATTTAAAAAAAAAAAACAAAAAAACAGCCCTGGAGTAATCAGGGTGCCCTGGCCACGCACACATGGAAACCTCTGTCCCTCCCCGGGCAGCTGCTAAGCCTGCGCAGCATGCTGGGGGTGGGCACGAGGGCTCCAGGCATGACCGTGGTTCAAGCCAGTCATTCACGTATCAACAGGCGGCTTTATAGCCGAACGAAGGAGCGTCTGGGGAGACGCGAGTGCCAGGGCCGAGGCCTGGTGTAATTACAGGAGATGTTCCCTAGCCTTTCCTGCTTCCCAACAGGGTTATTAGAAAGGCTGCAGAAAGCAGATTGTGTGCGCCTGGGGCAGCTTTATTTTGGAAAAGGGTAGGTATCACGTCTCTTGAGTAGCTTGGGAACGACTCCGATGGGAACGAGGGATTGGACACGCGCCGCTGCCACAGGGAAGAGCGCCTGTGATGAGGATGTAATTACGAGGCACAGAAGAGCCCCTGGCTTGTCCGAGGCGCATGGCGGTGGCGGGTGCGTCCTCTCTCAGGGCCTCTGTCTCCCCCAGCGGCAGGGCTCCCGGGAGGCCTGTGGGAACCCAGCCCTGCCGCTTTCAGAGCGTGTGGCCCTGCTTCTCGAATGTTCATTCTGGCTGCTGCCGCCACCTGGGACTTGCCGGAGCGGCCGCCGGAGCTTCAGGCCTGGCTCTCCGGGTCCCGCAGCAGCCAGTGGGAGGAGGCTGTTCCCAGGAATCGGGAGCTGGGTCAGCAGCGTCGGGTCTTTCCTGTCCAGCCACACAGCAACCCTCAGGGTCATTTTCCTAAATGTCGCTCCTGGTCTAAGCTCAGATGTCATCTCTGAGAAACTGGCCCTGGCGTAGCCTCTTCGCCCACCTTCTGGCTGGATGAGATGCCTCTGCTAAGCCATCTGTCCCACCCATACCTGCCCCCCCACCCCCCCGGGACACTTACCACATCCACTAGTGCTACAGTTGTCAGTAGCATTCACAGCTAATACTTAACTACCTTACACCAAGTGTGTGAGACGTTTGCTTCAACCACTTTCTGTCACCCTCATAGCGCGGTCAGGTAGCTGTTACTCTGTCCCTGTTGAGAGCTGAGAAAATTGAAGTGCAGAGAGAGGGGGGAGCACCTCGCTCCCAGGGACACAGCCCGAGCTGCTGAGCACCCTGCACTCCCCACAACTGCCCTCGGTGCTATGGCAGCGGCAGCAGCTTTTTTCTTTTTTAAATATGTTTTTATTGATTTGAGAGAGAGAGGGAGAAGGAAAGATAGAAACAGCCATGAGAGAGGAACATGGTCAGCTGCCTCCTGCATGCCCCCCACTGGGATCCAGCCTGCACCCGGGCATGTGCCCTGACCGGGAATCGAACCGTGACCTCTTGGTGCCTGGGTCAGGTTGACGCTCAACCGCTGAGCCACACCGGCCAGGTGCAGCAGCAGCTTTTTCATTGCCGTTCTCCCCATGGGATGCCAGCCCCTGTGGGCCGGACTGGGGCTGTTTCCCCTTGGCTGCCCCAGCTCCGAGGACAGAGCCTGCCACATGCTCCATGTGTCTTTTGAGATGCTGAAGAGGAGGCACTGCACTAGCACCTCAATCTCACATGACCCCCACAACAGCCCTGAGATAAGAAATGAGGAAACCGAGGCACAGACAGGTCAAATGGTGACCATGGTCACACCGTTTCACTGGCAGCCTGAACCCACTGTGGCTCTGTGTTATCAGGGCCCCCCTGAGCCCAGGATCCCGCGTGTTCCCGTGGAGATGCATGGCTGGGTGAAGGGGATGCTGACAGGCCGTGGTTACACCTTGGGGACAAAGTGGCGCTGGTGCCCGTGTGGCCCACTGACCCCGAGCAGAGCAGTCCTGTGAATTGGCAATAGCCCTGTTTGCTAATGTGATGAGTAACAGGAAACATGACATCATGTTCCTATCATGTGAAATGAAGTGAAAAATGAATTCAGAGTAGGAGGTTGAAAGGGAGGGAGCACAGTTTCTCTGTGCCCTCCCCCCCCCCCCGCCCCCCCAGCTTCCCAGGATCAGGGGAGGACTGGGGCGCATGCTTCCCCTCCTTTATTTGAACGTCCTCTTCTCTTAGCTTTCCTCTCCTTCTTCCATGGCCGCTCAGATGTAATCACTTTCTGCAGGGGAAGGAAGATGCCAGCTCAGCATGGGGCCTGGGGCCCTCTCTCTGGGGAGCTGTCTGCCATGGCCACACCCAGGGTGGCCTCCCCCGCCCTGAGGCCTGCTGTAGCCTTTCCCTCAGCCAGCGAGAGGCCTGTGGGAGCTGAGGGTGGGCCTTTCTCATTCACAGGCAGGGCCAGGCTGCATGCACGTCAGCTCCGTGCTGCTCGGCTCCCACCCCCGGGCCAGCTGCAGCCACCTCCCTGAGAGCCCTGCCCCTCTGTCCACTTCCCTCCCTGTCCTCCAGACTCCTTCCCAGGCGGAAAGAAGCTCCGTTCCCAGCAGTGCAGTTCCCAGTAACCTCAACATCTCTCCAGGCTCTATCCAGGGACCTGCAGGGCCGGCCTTCTCTCTGCACTGGAGCTGGCAAAGACTGTGTCCGTCCGGTGGCTCCAGGGAGCCGCTGCCAGCTCTGCTCGGCCGGTGCAGGGAGGCCTCACTTCGAAGTGCCTCCACGCGGCCCGCTGCTCCCCCCACCGCTCACCAAGAGGAGGCATTCGCCAAGGCAGCTGTTTAGTCTACGCTTCCTGTTTAGTCTGCACCAAGGCGAACGGAGGGCCCAGGAAAGGTGGATAGTGCAGAGCGAGACAAATCCCATTTCAGTGTTTCTTCAAAAGCGACATCCGTATTCTGGCCAGAAGAACAGAATGCTTGTTGGTTGGACATCTTCTGAGTTTTCATGGATCTTTCTTTTCCTGCTTCTTTATTTACTTTGTAAAATTAGATGTTAGTCTCATCAACTTTTTTGCAAGGTTTTTTTCTTATGAAGAGTAAGACTAATAGACTGTAGTTGGGCAGTGTTTTATCGTTTGGGAACGTTCTCTAGCTCTGTCGGATCTGAACTCTATACAGCCCTGTGTGAGCGTGGGCACCTGTTACTCCACTTTTGGGTGACGAAGGGGGCCCAGAGAGATCAAGTCCTTTGCCCAAGTTATAAGCTACTGAGTGGCAGAAAGTGCTAGAATGTAGGTCTTCTTAGTCTCCGGTCATGTCCTTCCAGGATACCGTATTGTTCTGTCTAGTGCATACCCCACAGCTTTCCCTCCCAGACTGAGGTGGTGTAAGGCTCCCTCAGAGCTGACCACACCCAGCCGGGTCTGCTGGTGATTCTAAGGACCAGCCCATCCCTACTCTGTGTACATGGTGCTTGCTCTCCTGGGTCTGCTTGGAGGCTGGGGGTGGGGGGTAGGGGGTCGGGGTGGGGTAATGGAGTGAGGAGCTTCCTGTGTATTTCCAGTCCCTCTGAGAAGCTGCAGAAAGCAGTATACTTGTGCGGTCAGCGTGGTAGCGTGTGTGTCTGTCGAGCACTTGGATATGGCTGGTGAGCACTCACATGTGCCATCAGTACAGAATACACTGGGTTTCAAAGGCTTAGTATGAAAAAAGAATGCAAAATGTCTCCATCATTTGTATATTGATTACGTGTTGAAAATGATAATATTTTGTCTATGTTGGGCTAAACAAGATGTCTTAGTAAAATTAATTTCACCTGTACTTTCCCACATGGCCGCTGGCAATTTCACATGATGTCTGTGGCTGGCAGCCAGGGCCGCTGGCATGCCACCCTAGACTAGGAACATGGGCAGGCATCCCATGCTTGGCGCACGCTCCGTTCTGCCACAGCAGGGAGGGGTTCAGAGACCCGGGGGCCCCCTCGAAGTTCCTAGGCCGGCCCTGGAGTAGAGGATGGAGCTGGGGGCAGGCGAGGAGGTGAGTGTGCAGAGCTCCACCGGGAGCCGTTGATGCTTCTCCCAGTGGGAGGACATGTGTGCGGTGTGTTTGGGGAACATTTGTTGGGGGAAGAGGTAGAGCGGGCAAACCATGAATACAGGACAAGAAATCAGGAAGGTAGTAGGGGACTGTTCCAGCCACTTCAATCCAGTGCAGATAAACTGCCTGGAGGATGAGTGCTTTCTCACGAGGCTGAGCAAGAACACAGGAGTGTCCTCTGCCTTTCGCCGACCAAGTAAGGAAGCCAAACAGTCAACCTGTGGCCCAGATTCCCCTTCTGCCTCTGCTGATCCAAGGAGGCCAAGATCCCCCACCTGGGTCCCTGCTGGGTCCCCGCTGGGCCCTGGCCGAGCATTTTTTCCTCTGCTCCCTGGAAACACATTTCCCCATCGGTCACATTCCAGGAGAGGGTGAGGTGGATTTGACAAGTATCAGCCACAAAAGCCACCTGGACAAAAGAAGTCTTTAAACCTTTGCTGAATACCAGCTTTTTGTGTAGATAATCAGGATGTTGAGAACATATTTTTTTAACCTCTTTCTGGAAGGAAGGTAACTGTTTTGTGTGTGTGTTTTTAAAAATATATTTTATTGATTTTTCACAGAGAGGAAGGGAGAGGGATAGAGAGTTAGAAACATCGATGAGAGAGAAACATCGATCAGCTGCCTCCTGCACACTCCCCTACTGGGGATGTGCCTGCAACCAAGGTACGTGCCCTTGACCGGAATCAAACCTGGGACCCTTTAGTCCGCAGGCCAATGCTCTATCCACTGAGCCAAACCGGTTAGGGCTGTTTTGTGTTTTTTTTATGTGTGGAAAAGAAAACACCTCTTGTTCCTCAGTCCATTTCAAAGTATTGCCTGTGGTTTAAGAGCACAGAAATAATGCGTGTGGCCCGAAGCCCTTGCCGGCACAGGGAACGCGTCTAGGACAGCCTGGCAAAGCGACGGGATGGTCTGCAGCCGGCCAGGGCCTGGCTGCCTTCAGATGGTGCTGGGATGGGTGCTCCTCTCTGATTAGAGGGCAGGCCATTTTCTTCTGTTTCAGATTGAAATCCAGGTATCTGTAGGGCCTGTGGCAGTTCTCATTTGTCCCGCCACAAAACACCATGAAAACACCATGAATGCTTGCTGAGGGGTTGGTTGCAAACATTCTTCCTAGAACAACCAGGTGACCTTGTATACGGAGCTCACGTAGATACCCGGCTTCTGAGGAGCTGTTGCTGTAACCTGCAGGCCATCGGGTTTCTGATTCACAGGCTTTCTTTTTTAAAACGACGACTGATGGTTCTCGTTTTCACAGGTCGAACCTTCCCAACACACCCGTACTTCTCGGCCCAGCTGGGCGCGGGGCAGCTGTCCCTTTACAACATCCTGAAGGCCTACTCGCTGCTGGACCAAGAGGTGGGATACTGCCAAGGCCTCAGCTTCGTGGCCGGCATCCTGCTGCTGCACATGGGCGAGGAAGAGGCGTTTCACATGCTCAAGTTTCTGATGTTTGACCGGGGGCTGCGGAAACAGTACCGGCCGGACATGATCATTTTACAGGTAGAACCTTCCGTATGTCTTTGAGGGAGACAAAAGGCCAAAACGTTTATGATTCCTTTCCAGATCTAGTTAAAGAGCTTTTTCTTTAAAAACAAACAAACAAAAAAGACATGGTTTTATTTTTTTAGTTACAGCTTACATTCAGTATTATTTTTTGTTAGTTTCAAGTGTACAGCATTGTGGTTAGACAATTCTATATATACTTTGCAGTGTTCGCCCCGATATTTCCAGTACCCACCTGGCACCATGCCTAGTTACGACAGTGTTATTACTAAGGGGCTTTTCCACCATCAGTTAGCGTTATAATAGCGATCTTTGCTGAGAACGTGCTCTCTGCGAGGCATGACCCCGGCTGTTTTGTAGGCACTGATCTCCTCACTGACCCTCAGGAACACACCATTCATCGGCTCAATTTATAGGTGGGAAACTAAGGCTCGGGCGGGGGGCGGGGGGCGGGGGTTGGGGGGCGGGGCGGGGGGGGGGGGGTTACAGAATTTGACCAGGTCACACAGCTAGCCCCTCTGTGTCTAGGGCCCTGCCTTTTGTTCTTCATCAGAGCACCTTCAGACGGTCTAACTCCTGTTTCCCACGGTGTTTGCTACTTCCTGTGCCAGGGATCCCTTGTCACCCAGGGGTCGGCTCAAATGCCACATCCGAGGAGAAGCTCCTGCTGACCACCACGTCCCCCGCGTCCACCCCGGGCGTGTACACTGTATCAGGACACCTTGTCTCATTTCTTTTGCATCACACTCTCGCTGTCTGAAATTACCTGTTTATTTCTGGATCCATCTTGGAGCTGCATCCGTAGTTCTTAGAACAACAGTGCCTGGGATGAAGTAGACACCCAGGCAGTGTTGGTTGGATGCGTGAGTGATGGGAGGGAGGTCCTATCAAGAGAAAAGCCAACAGCAGTGTGTTTAAGTGCCAAGTGCTGATTCTGCACCTTCAGAAGTGGGAAAACCGGGTCCTACTTGGGGAATATTCCTGAATGTTGGATCATGTGTTTATGTGACCATTTACCAGAAAGATGCTGTGATTTCAAAGCCTCAGAAAAGTATTCTTAGAAAGGTTACGTTAGCACCAAATTGTGTGGGTAAACGTCCAATTCACCTCCCCCTGACTATGAGCCACATGGACAGAAATCTCATAAAAGGAGGCCATTCCACTCACTAAAAGCTTTAGACACATCACACTTTCCACGCATCCTGTCAGGTCCAGGTCCCTCCTGCATTCTTCCCTGTAGCTTTAATCCAGACATCCCTGCCATATCAGAGCAGAACGTTCAAGTTTTATATCATTCAATATGGTAACACACAGCTCTCTTTTGGGGTCTTGTGACCTTGGTGATTCGGTTCTTTTACATTAAAAACAACAACAAGAGGCCACAGCTGGTACTTCACAGGCCTGTGTTGTCTGTCCCTGGAAGCAGTTCTGTTCAGTTTGGACGGTGCACATCCAACCCCCAGCACCTCAGCAGGGAGCTGACCCACTCTGGCTATCGTTTCTCTGGGTTGGGGCGGCGGAGCTGCTGGGCTCTGGGCTGAGCCCCGGGCTCCCACGGGCTCCCTGCTAGACCTGCCGCCCTCCACACAGGGAACCCTCTGCTTCAGCGTTGGGGGACCCAGAGGGAACGTACTAACCAAGCGGGATCAGCAGAACCTTCCACAGAAGCACCACCTGTGTTCGCTTCACTCTCGGCACGCTATTTCCGATTCCCTGGGTTTAAGTTTTGCTAGGAATTGTATTTGTAAGAGAATTTATGAAGTGTTTCCACAGACGGAAGTTCAGGTTCTCTCAGCCAAGGACACGAGGGGACGGTAAAAAGAAAGGAAGCGGTAGGAGACCCCGTGTTAGTGTTCTGGGCCTGCACCCGTCAGAGCCTCGCATGCAGTGAGCACCCTGGAAGCCCTGGGTGGATAAACGAGAAGCTGAGATCAGTGACCCAAAGAACGGATTATGCATCTGTGCATGACCCATGGTCACAGGCAGTAGTGCAGTGAAGGCTTGGGGGTGTGGGGGTAGAGGGGGTCAATGGGAGGGGGCACATCTGTAATGCTTTCAACAATAAAGATACATTTAAAAAAAAAAAAAAAAGGACATCCTGAGCCAAATAGAATGCTTCAGGTGCTAGGAAGTCTTCTCTGCCCTGTGAGGACGGAAGTCACTGTGCACGCGTAGCAGCCAGTGAGCGCTGACCCTGTGTCCCTGCAGATCCAGATGTACCAGCTCTCGCGGCTCCTCCACGACTACCACAGAGACCTCTACAACCACCTGGAGGAACACGAGATCGGCCCCAGCCTCTACGCCGCGCCCTGGTTTCTCACCGTGTTCGCCTCCCAGTTCCCCCTGGGATTTGTGGCCAGAGTCTTCGGTAAGTGGGTGCACACGTTGCCAGAACCAGCATTCCCGTGTTCCGTGTCACTCCACGGAGAGGCTTCTTGTTTTCCTGCCTGTGTCTTCTGTGAGAACGGGGTGTTGTTTGACACTAAGTTTCAGGGTTGGGTTTTGTGAATTGCAAGACCGTCGCTTCTGACAATCATCGGGCTCCCCTACATGCCTTCATGTGGGATGAGATTCCCTCACCACTGGGCTGACACCTTACAGGCTCAGCCAGGGAGCCCCTGCCAATGTGCCAGGAGGCGTTTTCCAGCCTCCCTGGCCTGGGATGCTCGATGTTCACCGATTGCCCCTTAGAACTTTTTGACCAGTGCCTTTTGGGCTGCTGTTCTTACTAGATTCTCTTTGCATCTCCCCCTCTCCTTTCTCCTCTTTCCCTGCCCTGAGCTCTTGGTTTTCTCTGCCATCAGGCTCCTGGCGACACCTCCGTGTCATGTCGATGACTCACCGTTCCATCCTCACATGTCCCCTGTCTGATCTTCCCAAATGTCTCACCCCTCTGTAGCCCCTCTGTAGCCCTAGGCTGTTCCCACCTCAAACCATCTCCCATTTTCTTGATTTATTTTTCAAGAAGATTGTCCCTATCAAAGTAAAATAGGTATTCACATGCAAAGTCTCAAAACCGCCTTGTCTGTTATGCATCAATTAAAAAATAAAAAACAAAAACAATTTTAAAACGGCCTTGGGTGGCAGGGAAGGCGCATCCTCTTGGATGCCAGGAGCCAGTGGGACACTGAGCGCCACCCGTGCTTGTACCAGGTGCTCTCCCTACTGCAGAATGAAATCGTAACTGACAATTCAGGTTCTTTGTATTTTATTTTCTGTGGAGGGGGAGGTTATTAAAAAATTGATGGTCCTGCCCTGACCGGTTTGGCTCAGTGGATAGAGCGTCGGCCTGAGGAATGAAAGGTCCCAGGTTCGATTCCGGTCAAGGGCATGTACCTTGGTTGTGGGCACATCCGCAGTAGGAGGTGTGCAGGAGGCAGCTCATCGATGTTTCTCTCTCATCGATGTTTCTAACTTTCTATCCCTCTCCCTTCCTCTCTGTAAAAAAATCAATAAAATATATTTTAAAAAAATGTTTAAAAAATTGATGGTCCCTCCCAACATCAGGTGGTTTTAAAGTGCCATTTATGTTCAGTAACTTGATAGCTTAAAGATCTGTAATCTTATCAGCTTTTTTTTACGTTTGTTTTTAGAAGTAGGGAACATTTAAAGGGGAAGTAGGGGATGTTCACAAACATTGGGAGAGTACATACTATATTAGGCAGCTTTGGGTAAATAGCTTGTATATCCAAATTCTAGAAATCCTAAAATTTGCTTTTTAATACAAGTGAGTATTGAGTTATCGTCTTGCCTCTCCCCCCACCCCACCAAAGTGTTAGATTTTCAGTATTCACTTCTATCCAGAAGAACTTTTTTTAAAAAAAAAATATTGATTTTTTACAGAGAGGAAGGGAGAGGGATAGAGAGTTAGAAACATCAATGAGAGAGAAACATCGATCAGCTGCCTCCTGCACACTCCCTACTGGGGATGTGCCTGCAACCAAGGTACATGCCCTTGACCGGAATCAAACCCAGCACCCTTGAGTCCACAAGCCGACGCTCTATCCACTGAGCCAAACCGGTTAGGTCTCCAGAAGAACTTTTAAAGAAGTTCGCATTTGACTTTACTAGAAGATTCTTTGTTTTTAAAATGTTTACTAACCCCCTCTTTTGTATAGCTACTTCCCAAGTGCATTTTTATTTTCTGTTCCTAAAAAAATAAGCATTGAAGAAAAGAGATACTCAAAACACTCTTCCTGGTGAAACAAATTGTTAGTGAGAGTTCATGAAGGGTTTATACTATTGCTTAAAAGGAACTAAAAGCCTCAAAAGTGTCGGCTTAGTTTACTAACAAGAGTCACACGAACTATAAGCTCTCCAACCGGAAGCTTCAGTCTTTCTTGCCTAAAATTTTGTGTATTTTACTTTTCTTACTCTGGAAATTCAAAGAGAGTCTTAACAAGATAATGGAGAGAGGTGGAGATTGAGAGGGCAGGAGGCGGGTGTTGTGAATGGTTTGAAAACAGCTCAGACATCAAATTACAGGGTGGGAAGGGGACTGGGCAGGAGGGCCAGTGCTGAGTTATCTCTGCTGCTGGCCACAGGCACCAAAGCTGCTGCCTGCAGACGGTCCTGGGCTCCAGGGCCACAAATCTCTAGGAAAACATCTCCCCTTAGGCTGCATCCGTGGGTAGGAGGCACTGACAGCAAACAAGCAAACTCCGCTTTGGAAATGAGTATTTGGAACTCTGTGAAGCTCATCCTAATGACTTCAAAGATAAAAGCTGGAAAAAAAAAACCCCCACCTATTTCTTGCTATGTTCTGTATAGTCAGTGGTGGGATTGGAGTTTCTTATACATTTACATAAAGATGATTCCTGGACCTCACAGGCCCTGCTGTCCTGAGTTCACGTCCTGCTGGCTAGGGGCTCAGGGCGCCTGGAGTTGTAGGCAGGAAGTGAGAGCTCAAGGCACACTGTGTCATGATGCCATTTTGAAAAAAAACAACACTACATTTTTTTTAATTTTTTTTGCACAATCCATCCCATGTATCAGTCCTTAAAAACAAAGTGTTTTATTGGAAAAGATAGGTTTTTAAAAACCATTCCTGTACCTAGCATTGGCGACCTGAACCGTGTTTGTTTAAACCCCTGTCATGGTGGATTGCTCAGTTTTAAATCCCAGAGCGTGCCATTCATACACTGGAGTCTTTTTTGGTCTGAAGCCCATTTCATTGTAAGTCTCTAGGCCTGGATAAGCCCTGAAAACAAATGGACCTTTGTTAGCTCTTCACAATTGTATACGTAAGTAAAGGATTCTCAGCGTGCAGTCAGCGTGGCTCCTATAGTCATTAATAGGTCACCTCAAATTTAAGTGTATGCTGCTTGCAGGGGCAGCTGCCAGTGATGTATGTTCCTTGACCTTCATCATCAAGGCACCTGGTAATGACGCTTTTCTGAAAGTCAGTCCTTCCGTGTGGGCGTCACATGGTGTAAAGTAGCCTCCTCCCGTGTTTTCCTGTTCGGGTGCAGAGGGGTCTGCCTTTGGGGGTAAAGGACCAGGCTTGATCCTAATGGAAGAGGAGGCTCCTGAAGGTTTCGATAGGATGTAATTCCAGGTGGATGAGCGAGGAGATGGGATGTAAAAACCAGGGGCTTGGCAAAAAAACAGAAGCCACCTGTAATGTGAGGAAGGCTTCAGAGAGGCTCAAGGACTAAGAGGCACAGGTGAGCAAGATTGTTTGTACAGCCAGGAAAAATGGCTCTTCGGCAGCATGGCACAGTGCTGATGAAGGGAGTGTTTGCAGGATCTGTTAGGGCTGTCACCACGCTTCCTTCCCCTCCCACCTGTTCCCGGTCGCAGTGGAGGACCTCGGCCTGCCCCCGGAAGTTAGGCAGAGTGATTGCCCTTGACAAAGACAAAGCTGGCTGGAGAAGATGCAGGATGCGTTCGCTCCCTGGCCATGTGCTTGGCGTTTATCATTTCCCCCCAACAGGAAAATTGCCCTTTTATGTCTCGGGGAGTTTCAAATAGAGTGTCCGTCCCCATTAGCACAATAACAGGGCTGCCGGAGCATCTTCAAAGGGAAGTAGCTATTCGGTTGTTCTCAGCAAATAACTTGCCAAGTGCAGGAGTCAGCTGAATTTAAGGCTCCCTTTACTTCCTGCCTGGGAGAGCCCTGAGCCTGTTTCTGGGCGGAGGCATGAGAAAGGAGAGAAGAAAGGAGGCAGCCCGTGCTGTGAGCTGGGCAGTGCAGGGCTGTGGGGTGATTCCTTGCACAGTGATTTTCAAATGCGGGAAATTAAATCACTTTCCCAAGGAGATTATTGTGTGTGTTTAAAAATTTTTTTTTTTCACTTTTATTGATTTCAAAGAGGAAGGAAAAGGGAGAAAGATAGAAACATAAATGATGAGAGAGAATCATTGATCAGCTGCCTACTGCATGCCCCACACTGGGGATGGAGCAGCAACCCAGGCATGTGCCCTGATTGGGAATCGAACCGCCACCTCCTGGTTCATAGGTTTGCACTCAACCACTGAGCCACTCCAGTCAGACAGGAATATATATATTTTTTATTACATTAAATACAGACCATTAGGCCCAATGAAATAAATAAATCCAGTTATATTTTATTGTGTGTTTTTTAACACACTAATGAAGAGAGTTAAAAAAAACAACAACTCAACTCTCTAAAATTCTTTTTGTTTTTTTCATACAGTCCAGTAAAGTCTGAGTTTAGAGTACACTCTACTAAGTAGACTTGCTATAAGCACCAAGTTCATAAAGGAATAAAACGTGGAGGACTCATTGCTAACCTTAAGAGACTGCTGATATGGATTACGTATTTGTTTATGCTCAAAAGCTCCCCAATAATTATTTAATTGGCGTGGGTACTGTACTTTATCTAATTTTTAAATTGAATTTATTGGGATGACATTGGTTAATAAAGTTATGTAGGTTTCAGGTGTACAGCTCTATAACACATCGACTGTATATTGTGTGTTCACCACCCCAAATGGTACTGTGTCTAGTTTTAAGGTACTTGTCCCTCAGAGACCGACGACAGTGCACTTTCACTATAGGATGTACTTCCAGGTAGTGCAGTCCATTCCCTGGACCCCTGACTAAACTGTCCTAAATATTCTGACAAATGCCATCAGGTTTTGTTCAGCTATAAATGTTCATGTACTGAAAGGAAGGCTTCGTGTCTAAACCACGGAAACTTCAAATTTACTCTTTTTCTTTTGAAATGTCTTGTCTGTTTACAAATGCATGGTGGTTATGGTGGTATTTTAAGTCTGTTTTCCGCAGTGGTGCTTTACACGGGTAAACACTGTATTTTGTAAAGCAGACATTCCACGGGGAGATTCTTCCATGGCACTGCCTTAGAACACGGATACTTCCCCTAAGACTCGCCATTCAGAGATCGGCCCCTGCAGCCAAACCAAAGAGGGAGGCAGCCGTGGAAACTTCTGGTCCCTGGGGGCTGCCCTGAGCCACAAGCAGTTGTGAAGTTTGTGGACTCTGTGGCCCTGAGCCCTGAGAGAGACGGGCTGACCTCCGCACAGCATCGCTTAGGGTCCTGCCCACCGGCACCAGGTGTGCTCAGGTGGTTAAGGCCTCATGCAGGTCACAGCGCACCTCCGAGGCTGACCGGCCAGTCGGCGCCTCGGTCTGCCCTGTGTGTGATCCACACACCACCCTGACCCCTTTCCCATACGCAACGGCGGCATCCAGCCACTTCTGTTTCTTCACGGCTTTTACATGTCATCCCACGGAACCACCCAGAGAGGCGCGGTGCTGGGGCTCTTCCCCATCTGCTCTGTCTTCCTCCACCTGATGGGATTTCCTGCTTCTTGGTCTCTTCCATTGCCCTGCAGCCAGAGGGAGAGACAGATTGGCAGTTGCCTCTAATTAGATTCATGCTCTCATCTTTAAACTATACCTTTTCTTATATGTACATTAGAGGCCCGGTGCACCACATTCATGCATGGGGGGGGGGGGGCCCTCAGCCCAGCCTGCACCCTCTCACAGTCCAGGAGCCCTTGGGGGATGTCTGACCGCTAGCTTCATTCTTAGCACAGCCGTGGAGGCAGGAGAGGCTCCTGCCACTGCTGCTGCGCTCGCCAGCCGTCTTCTGACTGAGCAGTGCTCCCCCTGTGGGAGCAAACTGACCACCAGGGGACAGCTTCTGTATTGGCCATCTGCCCCATGGTGGTCAGTGCACATCATAGTGACTGGTCATTCACTGTTTGGTCGATTTGCATATTACCCTTTTATTATATAGGACAAGTGACCCAGCATAAAATCGCACAAGACCCGGGACCCCACCTGCGCCTTGGGACTCCCCCTAGTCCTGCCCCTTGGGGCTGGCACGCTGCGCGACAGCCCCGAGTCCCACCCTGCGGCCTGCACTGTGGGATTCCCCCGATGCACCTCCTGGTCAAGTCCCTGCTGGTGCCCGCATGTGCCTGCTGCGCACGCAGCCTCCTGCTGATTGGTTGTTACCGCGTGAGGGTGTGACGACCACAGGCTTTTTATATATATAGATTATTCCAGTTGTCAGGTAACTTGCCTGAATTTAGTCACCCAAAATCAGTTGCTAGGGCTGAGCTTTACTCCATTATTGAGCTAAAATTCAGTATAATTATATTTAATAATGCATTTTTCGAATTGAGCAGACATTCAGAGTTTTTAGAGATCTTTTCATTCAACTCCTTATTTCAAATTAGAGGAAACAGAGGCATTTTTCACTTACTCTCTCTTAGGCTATATAGTTAGATATCTATATTTGAATGCTATATATCTAATGCTCTATGTCTAAAAACTTTTGTTTTACCCATAAAAACATGTTTTAGTAACTCCTCTGAAATCTAGAACATTCCTGGAAAAATAGACTGATAAAAAATTTTCCATTTTTCAATTTAACTTTCAAAGTATGTTTGAATTTAATATATTTTTGGAGCAAATAAAAATGTTTATCAAAATCTTAGTAGTATGTTTACCTGTATTTCTTTTATTGTTTGCAATATTGCCTTGACAACCCTATCTGAAATGTCAGGCTCTTAAAAAGGAAATAAAACTGCAGTTTGGGTCATGTTTCCCTCTGCCCTGCTCTGCGGTGTGTGGAAAAGGAAACTGAATGGCATTTCATCAGAAACAGGTCTGGTTTAACCTTCTGCATTTCTGTGTTTTCCTAGATATGATCTTTCTTCAGGGATCAGAGGTCATATTTAAAGTGGCTTTAAGTCTGTTGGGGAGCCATAAGCCCTTGATTCTGCAGCATGAAAACCTAGAGACCATAGTCGACTTTATAAAAAACACACTACCCAACCTGGGCTTGGTGCAAATGGAAAAGACCATCAATCAGGTACGATTCAGTCCTAACCTTTCCAAAGGGTCAATCCTGGGTATGTAGAAGCTTTAGTAGTAATAGTAGTAGTAGTAGTAGTAGTATTGAGCAGGACCTATTTCCTACCACTTTGTACTCTGGGCAGCATATTGTGTGATGCCTGGTGTGTAGGAGTCACATCGCAAATATGTGTCCAGTGATTAAATGTGAGTGTGCGTGTGCATGTGTTGTGAGTCCAATGCTGACATGCCATGTGGCAACACCATGGCAATGGTAAGGTGTGGTGACCAGCACAAATTATCAATAGTTTCTTAAAATTAAGAGACTTCACCCCTAGTCATGTGTTCTTCTAAAATTCATACATCTAATCAATGTAGGCTGTTGTAAAATAAGTGTTTTCATTTTTCTGCTGAAATATTATTTCATAAAAATAACTTTTCATAGCAAAGTTGTGATAGAGCATATACATTTTATATAAGTTTATTCCACAATATTTGTGTGTGTGTGTGTGCGTGCTCGCACTTTAATAGAATTCTCCTCCACACCTGTGGTCACAGCACCTCTGGCTTCTGGGTGCAGTAGAACCATTACTGTCTGGAATGTTAAGGGTGAGGGGTGAATGGAGCCAGGAATTACAACTGGACCAGTTATCCCATGGTCTGGATTAGGGGTGGGAGCAGATTTGGACTCTGCTTAAGGAAGAATCTTCCAATAGTGATTGCTGACTGCGAAGGGCTGAGCTGCTTAGCAGAGGGCAGGGTCACCTGGGAGGTGCCCAAGGCGGGCTGGCTGAGAAGCTCTGAGGAGAGGTCTGTGTGGAGCACTGCGGAGTCAGCCTCAGGCCTCTTGTAAGCCTAGAACTTACCTCACCTGCTCCAAATACAATGAAAACATAGAGCAATTCCGAAAAAACAAATAGTGAAATAAAGCTTTTAAAGAATCCTTATTCTGAGGACTTCCGTTAATCCAAGAGGAGCAGCATTTCCAGTCTGGTGCCCCCAGACGCGGAGTTGTGATGTCCTTGGCTGCCCCTCCTTAGGTGTTGGGCACAGAGAAAGGAGCAAGAAGGCCTGGAGGGGGAGGGTGTCATGCTAGGCATCACTTTGCATCTCCACGTTTCACAGGCCTGTGTGAGGCAGCAGCTCTCCACTCACTGATAGGCTCCGCCTCTAACTCTGGCTTGTGGAGGCCCTACTTTTACCAGGTTCCGTGTGAGTCTATAAATACCCATGATTTCATTTCATCATGACTGCACTCCCGAGAGGAGAGGTGGCTGTAACCCATGAGGAGCCTGGGGCTCAAAGTGGATAATGGACTGGCCCTCAGTCACCCGGGCGGGTCTCACACTCAGATCCTCTGGCCCCACAGGCTCTAGCAGCCACCCAACACCCCCCAGGGCCTCTGGGTGTCATTTCACTACAGAGTTTCTCTGTATTTTACCTGTATATTAATACCAAAATCTCCACCGTTAGATACTGTAATTCCTGGCAGTTGTGTGCATTTATTCCTTCTCAGAGTTTTTGTTGCATATATTTTCGTTCCCCTGGTATTTTATGCTGCTGGGGAAATGCAGAGAGCATTGGTCACTGAACCCAAAGTCTGGCCCAGTGAGTGTCTTGACTGTGCTCCTGACTCTAAGGCCAGCAGCCTCAGCTGACATTGTTTACCTCCTGGATATGGAGCTCCAGGAAAAATCCCATTTTCCTCCCCTTTTCTGTAAAAGGCACCTATTGAGATTGTTGGGTGCCCCTTAAGTGTTCGGAGGACGGATGTGGACACAACACAGGGAGAGAACAGTTTTATGTGTGTCGCTGGTTTTCTTCAGGCGGCTGCTTTGAACTTGGCATTTGTTAGACCACTGACTCCTTGACAGCTTTGGAATGGGGACTATAACCCCTGTTTTAAAGCTGGGGAGACCAGATGTGGAGAGAGTAACACGCCTCCACCCGTTTAACGTGGCAGAGCCGGAAATATAACGTGTCTCTTGGACACCAAAGCCCAGCCGGTGCAGAAAATAAGCACGTAACCCAGTAATTACAAGTGTGGTGCGAGCTACCGCGGTGCTTGTGCAAGGCTCATGGGAGCCTGTCTGGTGGAGGGTGTGAGCGCTCATGGTTGAGACTTGAAGGCATACAGTTCGGCTGAGCCTCAAAGAATTCGCCGAAGTCGTGGCCAGGTAGCTCAGTTGGTCAGGGCATCACCCTGCTTCACCAAGGTTGTGGGTGCTATCCCCAGCCGGGGCACACAGAGGAATCAACCAAGGCATGCATAATTATGTGGAACAACAAATCTCTCGCCTCCAACCCTCTCAAATCAATAAATAAGTTAAAAAAAGAAAAAGAAAAAAGAATGAGCCAAGAGGGGGAGCACACGTCTTCTGTAGCGGGCCAGATAGTGAGGCTGTGGGCTTTGTAGGCCATAAGGTCTCTGCTGCATCCACTCAGCTCTGCCTTTGCAGAGCAAAAGCAGCCATGGACGGTGTGTATAGGAATGAGGTAACCGTGCTGCAGTGAAACTTTATTTACAGAAACATGCGATGGGACAGATTCAGTCTGCAGGCTGTCGTTGATGGTCCCTGGTCACAGCATATGCAAAGGCATGGGAGTGAGAGACTAGAGAGAGATTCCAGATGCCTGGCAGTTTAGCGTGTGTGTGTGTGTGTGTGCACATGTGCGTGTGTGAGACAGAGGGGAGGGGGGGAGAGAGAGAGAGATGGTTAGGGCCTGAGGAGTCCTGGCCTCCAGAGGGGGCTGTCGTCTCGAGTCCTGCTCAGAAATGTGGCTGAGGTGCAGCATGCTTCCTCTGCAGACTCACAGAACCCCAGGTTTGACCTTGGAGGAATCAGGGTGGAAGTGGTAAGTGCATTAATTGCACACAGTTGTCCTGTATGCATGGGCCGGTCTGGCGTCTCTGTGATCGCCATTGGCTCCGTTTCACTAAATGCCCTCTCCGTGGGTGGTCTTGGCTCCAGAGGCCGGGACACAGCCTGCGTACAGGATGAGAGAGAGCAGCGAGGACGCTGGCCCAGTCCATGCAGACGGGCCGGGAGCAGCCACAGAGGGGCCAGTCCAGAGCTGAGAGCCCCGGGCAGGAGGACAGGGCCTCTGCGGGCTCTGTGGAGTCCTTGGTGTGACTTAAATTCCCGACCCAAGAAGAGGGGAAACCCTGGGGGTAAACAGAAACGAAGAGGAGGTCCAGTTTGCATTCCTGTCACAGCGAGTGCGTCGGCCTCTGCAACCCCAGTTCAGTGCAAGGAAGGAAAACACAGTCGGGTGGGGGTGGGGAGACGGGGAAAGAGCCTATTTTCAGCTTCCTCAGGGCTCCATTTAAAGCTGGCCCCAGCCTGTCCGTGTATCAGGTAGGAACTGTCAGTGTATCGGGGGAGAAATGCAGCATCTGGGGCCTCACCAGAGACCTGCTGAGTCCAAATCTGCATTCTAGCGAGATCCCAGGGGATTCGCACCCTGGGAACCAATGGAGAAGCTCTGCTCCTGGCAACTTCACCGTAAACAGCTGGCAGTTCTCTGTGCGAGCTGAGCATGTGGGGCCGGAACCAGAATCTTAACAAGGCTCCTTTGTTCAGAAGGGCTCCTCGGAGTCCGTGGCCAGGCCCCCTTTCCTGCCTTTGGGAGGAGCCCTCTGCCTGGGCAGTTCGCACTGTTGGAAGTGAGTACTTTTTAAAAAGCCCATCAGTGCCACACCTAGAGGGCGTGGTAGAATGGGAGGGATACTTTATTTTACCACTGGCATTGTTTAGGATTGTGTGCATGTGGTGGTAATAAAAAGCAGACCAACTATTAGTGGGGTTTATTACTGTTTTTAAATGCACGACAGACGCTGCCGCCCCCTTACTGCTGATACCTGGGCCGACCGCTCCTCTCTCAGCCTTGAGTGCGCCACTGAGGCCGGCAGAGGCGGGGCCGGTGTGGGGCGGGGACGTGGAAAGCAGGGGGCTAGTTGTGCAGACACCAGGTTCACAGCTTCACTATGCAGTGTCCACAGACGGCAGAGAGAAACTCCGTCTCCACTAGCACATGAGCCAAGAACTTAGTTCACTAAGGAGGAGGTCCGTGTAATAAACAGCATCTGGGAAAATATTTAGCTTCGTGCATGATTCAAATGTAAATAACATATAATGCTTTACTGACTAGATTAACCAAACGAAATGTTTAATGCCAATACACAGTGCCAAGGGTGTGTGCACTGAGTCTGGCACATTCGTGTGCTGCTAATGGTGTTGTACACTGATCGTTCCCATGTGGGTAGCAGTTTGGCAATATGTCTCGAGAACCAGTAAAATATTCTTCCCCTTTGACTTAGTAATCCTATTTCCTGGAATGTATCCTTAGAACATAATCCGAAATATGGGGAAAGCCATATGGACAAGGACGCTTAGAGCTGTCATTTAGAGCAACAGAAACTCTCAAGTAACTGGGCAGCCAACACTGGATGCATGGATTGGCATGGTTGTGATAGGTCGAGGTGGTAGAGTACCATGAAGCCATTTATAAGAATGATGGCTATGAAGAATATATAGCAACTTGAACAAGCATTGTCTGAGGAGACCAGGGCTCTTTTTACCACCAACCACAGGCTGCCATGGTTTGGGATAAATTCTGGGGCATCACTGCAAAATCTGAGGGCCCTAAATGTTTGGAGACCCAGGAGATAATGGTGCCATTAAGCAGAGATAATTATGACCCGGCAGGTTCCTAGGTATTAATGGAGGCCTGAGAGTTTATAGCTTCAGGCACCGTTGAGAGCCATTAACCTCAGCTGATCATCAATTTGTGTAAATGGCCAGACATTTTGTTCCCAAGTTTTCCAGGTTAGGAGCTCCTTTAAAAATAAATCTTGGTGGAAGAAGAAAGGTAGCTGTGTGTGTGTGACATTTGTTCTGTACCCCATTTATAGTCACACCCCCACTGCCACGCAGTCTCGGTTTTACTGTTGGCGGTTTGAGCTGTTCAGAAGGTCCACGCTGTGGCATCCTTTGTCATTTTGCTGAAGCGCGAGCTTGAATGTGAGGGTTTCACCACAAGTGTGTGGAAGCAGATCCCGTAGCTGAGTGAGCACCTGCCTCTTGGCTTGCCAGCCAGGTGCTGGGAACGCTGTGTCCTGTAACTCCCCCAGAGATGCTGGAGGCCACGAACTGATCCTGGGAGAGGTCAAGAGACCTGCTCAAGGTCACTCGGGGAGTCGCCCGTGGGGCCGGGATCTGAGACTGACTCAAAGCCTCTGAGTCAGTTTCCTTGACTGAAAATAGAGATGATAATCTCTGCTGACCTCACGGTCACTCTGAGCGATGACTGAGAATCGGGTCAATACAGTGAACAGCGCGCACACGCCACCGTACAATGTCAGTTAGTTTTTAGCATAGAAAGACTTTGTGCCTCATTAGTATCCATCGAATTAAATTGAAAACCAGGAAGCTGAGGAATTAGCCTTAAGGGAGACAAAATGAGATTGTTGTGAACAGTGAGATAGTGAACATGGTTTTTTAAAATTGATTTCAGGGAAGATAGGACTCAGCCCTGTGGGTGCTGATAGCAGGCCATCAGGGGAAACGAGCTCTTCATTGATTTTAACTCTGTTGGCCTTTCCTTTTCAGGAAATGTGCTGAAAAGTCCGTTTCTGCTCCTGTAAAGCCCAATCTCATTCTCTAACCGTGTATTCTGATCACGTGGCTTCTTTATGTGGTGACTGAATTCTCAGATTCCCCAGGGTCTGTGTTGGGTGCCCAGAGGCTCAGCCCCATGGTGTTTTCAATGCAGCCAGGAAAGAGAGGAGGTGCCTGAGGTGGCAACCTCTGCCCTCTGCCCCCGTTTCAGCCCTGGCCCTGCCCCCCTCAAGCTCAGTCCCCAAGAGAAAGTACAGACAGACCACTCACTCACTCTAGCACTCGGGGTTGTTTTTCACACGGGTGGTTTTTTCATCACTGTTACTATTATGGGAAGGAAGGCAGCGCAGGCATTGTTTCATATTCACTCATCTATGTGGGTGACATTTGGGTTTTGGCTCATTGCTGCATGTCTTGTGTGCAAGGCATGGTTTTCAGTAAACAGCTCCATTACTTAGCTGTTCTTGTAACTCTGAAAACCCAGCTGAACTATAATTAAACTTTGACTCGGTGACGGGGCAGATAGGGCTGCGATGCTTTTGTTTTGTTTCCTCCCTTTGACCCATAGTTGATGCATCTAGCCTAATAAAGTTTTCAGAGAAGAAGAAAATAAGTATTGGAATCAGAGCTCAAAACAAATGTTGTGTGCCTTTGTAAAAACAAGGTGTCGGCTTTTGGAAAATGAGTATCAGAGACCCTACTTACTGTTGCCTTAGGCTTAGTTCCAAATGCTTCTTATATCCTTTCCTCCCAAGTAAAATGATTCCTTCTCAGGGCAGAGAGTTTTCTTAAATTATCATTAATATACCAGGCACAGAGTAGGCGTTTTAGTGGGGCTCGTTGACATGGTCACGTGTGTGTGTGTGTGTGTGTGTGTGTGCTTGTGTGGTTTTTCTCACTTTCGGTGCCTGATGACTTCTCTGCATTTAATAGGTGTTTGAGATGGACATTTCTAAGCAGTTACAAGCGTATGAAGTGGAGTACCATGTGCTTCAAGAAGAACTTATCGATTCCTCTCCTCTCAGTGACAACCAAAGAATGGACAAATTGGAGAAAACCAACAGCAGCTTACGCAAACAGAACCTCGACCTCCTGGAACAACTGCAGGTAGAGCATACTCAGGAGGCAGCTTCCTGAACCCCGGTAGTTCATTAACTCAGCAGGCTGGGCTTTCCCACGACTGCAGGACCTTTCTGCCCAGGTCCGTTTAGAGTTGGGATCAAAGGTATCCCAGGAGTCCTGGGCCTTCCTCTGAGGCAGCAGACAGGTGATCCTTTGCTGAGGTCAGACAGCCTTCTGAGGGGCTGTTTCTGCCGTTAGCAGGAACTTGCGATCCGGACTCTGCAGAGCTCTTAGCTGAGTGCCAGCAGTTGTGCTTTGAATAATGACAAGAGAAGCAAAGGCTTGAGCTTCTATGAGCAAAATCAGCCAGGTCCACAGAGGGATGTTAAAGGAGGAAGGCGACACTGACATCATCTACCTTGCAAAATAAACCAGGCTCAGTGGTTGAGCATCGCCCATGCACCAAAAGGTCACTGGTTCGATTCCCGGTCTGGGCACATGCCCGGGTTGCAGGCTCGATCCCCAGTAGGGGGCGTACATCAATGTTTCTTTCTCGTTTCTATCTCTCCCTTCTCCTTCTCCCGCTCTCTCTACAAATCAATAAAAACATATTAAAAAAATAAAATTAAAAAAGTAAACCAGGGCATAGGGTCGTGATACATGTGTCCTTGGTACAAATACCAAGCCTTGATTGATGAAGGACATAGTTCTCCACTCTGGAAGCTTCCATTTTCCCATGGATGCGTGTGGATGAGAACACTAGAAAGGCAAACACTGGTTGTGTGCACAGAGGGTGACAGGAAGCAAGGGCAGAGGGCAGCCCAGAGCCCTGGTCTCCCCACGTCCCCCACCCACGCTTCCCTGGGGCAGACCGCTGGCCGGCTCCGTCCTGACGCCCTTGTTTGTGTGACAAGGACAGGAAGAATACCTAAGGGCTCAGCACACACACAGCCCCTTTTCCAATCTGATGGAATAAAGGAACCACATGGTCTACTTTTTTAACATCAGAAATGGGTGGTAATGCTGTCAGCGTTAAGGAATTGTTTGTGGAGTATTTACAAAAATTTTTTTTAGTTTCCGCAAGAAAAAATACATTTTCCTCCCCACCCCACCCCCAAGTGTGTTTTATGTGCTCTTGGCCTGACCTGAGAATTAGCTTTCCCTCCCGACCTGAGCCTCTATTTCTCTCCTTAGGAAGTTGCCGCTTTGCAGACACAGGCTTGGCGGTGATATGAGAAAGGCCAGCATCTGAGAGCCTAATAAATCAGCCGGGTCTGAAGTGCATTTCCCTCTGCAGGGATCTGTCCCCGTACCCAAGGAGATACTTACTCTAGAGCAGTGGTTCTCATCCTTCCTAATGCTGTGACCCTCTAATACAGTTCCTCATGTTGTGGTGACCCCCAACCATAAAATTATTTTCGTTGCTACTTCATAACTGCAATTTTGCTACTGTTATGAATCGTAATGTAAATATCTGATATGCAGGATGTATTTTCATGGTTACAATTTGAACATAATTAAAGCATAGTGATTCATCACAGAAACAATATGTAATTATATATGTGTTTTCTGACGGTCTTAGGCGATCCCTGTGAAAGGGTCGTTCGACCCCCAAAGGGGTCACGACCCACAGGTTGAGAACCGTTGCTCTAGAGGAACAAAGGAAAATGCGTTCCCCGCCCAGTCCTAACTGCCCATCACATTCGAAAACGTGGCTGCTTTTCTCCCCGTGACTGAGATGTCCTAACTCAAAGTGTGTCTGTGTGCAGTCTCTCCAGTTCAAGGGGATACAGAGCCTTATCTGGCCTGTAAGGGTCTGCAGTGTAGGCGGTCATTTCAAACGCCTTCCGACCAAACACTGGGCCCTTGACATACACCAGGCGGAAGCATTTCTCGCAGAGCTCAGACTCGCGTCTGCAGCACGGGGCTTGTTAAGAGAGGCAGGAGGCTCATTTTACTGGGCCAACGTCCGGGTGGGTTTTGTGCGTGTGTGAGATGGAGGGTGGAGAGTGAGTTTGTGTTGCTTCTGTGATACTGTCCCTTTTCGTGAGGAGAGGGTGTTGTGAAAAGCTGCTCCAAAATCCGCATTCCTCAGGAAAGGCGCCGGGCGGTCATGGTGACAACAGGCCTTCTCCTCGCAATGCTCTTTCTCTTGACCAAGCGGCTCTGTGTTTCTGGAGGGGTCACTCAGGACCGCAGCTTATGCCCCCACCACACTGACTGAGCCCTGCTGTGGGGGCGCCGTAAGACACTGTTGCTCTCAAAGAGTTGGGGTACGGACTGTGTTGTTGGTTGGTAGGTGCTTGTATGTCCTGTTTCCATGACCCTCGAGGAGTCACAGGGGGTTACTGTCCTTCAGCTGGACTGTAAGTTCTGTGAGACGCTCACCTCTGTCTTTTTCTTTTTTTTAAGCAGTTTTCAGAGTCCAAGGCTAGGCGTTCAATACAGTGGTTAATTTTTCAACATAAATCTTTTTTCTTATTTTTTAATTTTGCCAAAGTATCAAAATGGACCCCTTTTCTAGCTTTGTTCTGCCTATATAGTTATCAGACATCCCAAAGCCCCACTTATTCTCTCGGTAGCACTTAAAAATGTTGTCTCGCAGTGGGAGACCAAACCGTTACCCTGTTTTGTCCAACAGCATCCATGAGGCAATCTCATAGACATGTCAGGTGGTGCCAAATAATAATGGATGGACGTTTTTCCTGCAGAAAGCTCCCCGCTGAGCTGTGGGTGCCCCTGGTGTGCCGTGGGGCTTCTCCACAAGCCATCCTTCCTGGACACGCGGTGGGGCCTGACCCAGGCCTGGGCCGAGGGTAGGACTGGGCAGATCAGAGTCCTGCTGGGAGGAACGCACCAGGCATGAGCAGCCCAGCCTGGTGGGCCCGCAGACTTAGGGTCCCAGTCCTGTTCCTTCTATTTTGAGTGTCGTCCCAGTAGCACAGCCAACGCTAGACTTGGAGTCATGAGTTGTCTGTCCAGCACAAGTGTTACCGTGTTCAAAACACAGTTTCTCCTGTTTGAAAATGAGAAAAAAAAATAGTCCCATCCCCCCACCCCCCGAAATAGATGGGAACCTGTGGCTCCTGGACTGGATTAACCACCCGGTGACCAAAGCACAGCTGGGAGCCGAGGCCCAGGCCAGAGAGGCCGCGGGACAGCAGGGGGGTCGGTGGTTTTCTCAGGAAACCCTCAGCTTCGCTAGAGCCAGCTCACTGGCTGCCTGGAAGCCTGCCCAAGTGCATGCAAGAGAGAAGCACCTGGAAGTGCAAACTGACATTAATGTTGTGCCGGCCACTGAGGACGTGGGCCAAGGGGACATGAGGAGACCGCTTAGCTCGCGGAGGTGGTGACCGGCCCGAGAGACCCTGCACGGGAGCCTCTTAGCAGAATGCGTGGCTGTTCACAGCGCCCCACACATGTTCCAGGGTGAATGCCCATGTTCCTTGTCACTCTACGGAAAATAGAAAGAATTTCAGATTAGTGAGCTATTGCTGCTTGGGCCTTTACGTGGAATCCCTTTTGACGGTCAGTTTGAAATCAGTTTGTACGTGTAAATAGATGGTGTCGTCTAAATAGGCCAGGATGTGCTGCAGTAATAAGTAAAGCTCCAAATCTCAGTGGCGGAGCACAGAGGTCTTTGTCCCCGAAGCACCACCTCTTCTCCAGGAAGATGCTGTGGCCATGTCTGAGCTTCCATCCCTGTGGTGCAGTGATGGCGAACCTCTGACACTTGTGTCAGAGGTGACACGCGAACTCATTTTTTTGGTTGATTTTTCTTTGTTAAATGGCATTTAAATATATAAAATAAATATCAAAAATATAAGTCTTTGTTTTACTATGGTTGCAAAGATCAAAAAATTTCTATATGTGACACAGCACCAGAGTTAAGTTAGGGTTTTTCAAAATGCTGGCACGCCGAGCTCAAAAGGGTCGCCATCACTGCTGTAGCGTGTGGCTTGGAGCTCCGCTCCCTCTGCATTGTGAAGCCACCGCCTCCATGTACAGCTCCCAGAGCAGCCACCGCAGGGGAGGAGCTCTGGTGGCCCAGACTACCTGCAAGGGAGCCTGGGAGATGTAGTCTTCCTGTGTACAGGCCAGAAGCACTGGTAGTGCCCAGTGGACTCCTCTCTGCCAAAATGTGGCTCCACAGCTCCCCAAAGGCCGGACAGGGGAGTGCACTGTGGATCCCCCTGTGTTGTCACTGGGCAACGACAGTCTCATGTTTCCTTTTACTCTCCAGGTGGCAAACGGTAGGATCCAGAGCCTGGAAGCCACCGTGGAGAAGCTCCTGACCAACGAAAGCAAGCTGAAGCAGGCTGCCCTGGCCTTGGAGCTGGAGAGGTCAGCGCTGCTGCGGACGGTGGAGGAGCTCCAGCAGCGGACCGCAGAGCTGAGGGCACCCCAGCCTGACCTCGTGCAGCCCTCGCCCACGGGCGACTGACAGCATCTCGCCAGGGCACGGCCCGAGGAGACGTGGGGCACCATCCGACGCTGTCCAGGCCTTAACCGAGAGAGACAGAAGATGCTGGAGGGAGAGAGCGAGGCGCGGAGCATGCTTCTCAGGGAGGAAACTGGCTCGCCAGCACGCGGAGTCTTCTGAACGGAAACTTGCGGATCAGGGGGATGCGTGTCCCCGTGTTTTTATTGTTTTGTTTAGGTTCCAGTGGGTCCTGATGACTGTAATCAGTAGATTTAGACGGCATGGACATGAATAAATGCACTTTTATGTTCTTTTTTTCAGTATTACTGTGTTTGTAAAGAGCATTCTTCATGCTGTGGAATCAGAAAAGCCCGAGGGCTCGAGATGATTCCTCTGTCAAGGATGGGGGTCCATGGCTCTCCCACGGAGGGTCGGCAGGTCACCCTGGTCCATGCTCGGTATGGAAGGCCAAGATGACATTAGGAAAGATCAAAAGCAATTCATTTAAATGTGACATCTTGAATTTGATCACTATTCTTGGTATTTAATGAAGTTTCTTTTTTTAAAAAAAATCGTATTTTCATACATTTTTGCTTAGTCCTTACATATTGATCAAAGTTATTGTAGGTGAATGTTTTATGGGAAAATCACCATTTTCAAGACTCTACGAGGGATTGCTTGAATGCCATCTGTAGTTGTAGAGTCTGAGATATTTATTTCTTTGTGGTGTTTCATATTCATTAAAAGTTGAGTTGCGTATTTATTTTTGCAGCTGTGTGTCCCTTTGAGCCTCCACTCCTTGGGAATCTGATTCTTTGCAGAGGTAGCAGGGCACAGCAGCATTTTTTAGGGATGCCAGAGACTTGGGGACTTTCAAAAGGAGATCAAAATTGTAAGCAAATGTATGGCAGCTGAGAGCAGTTTCCTGGAGGAGGATGTGTGTTTTGAATATAATTCCCAACACGGTGACCCTCCCCCTACCTCAGGACGATGAGGTCCTGGTGCCTTCAACACGCAGAAAGATGCTTACGGATGCCCTGGCTTCACCTCGTCACTGTGCGGGGCCTGCCGTGCGCGCTCTCAGAATCCACGTGTCCTTTTACAAGGGGTGGTCAGAGAGGAACTGGGTAGGCACATGTCACTTCCTTGACAGCAGAATCATTGCTGGTCTTGATCATCCTAGCCCAGAGATTGTCAGCTCTTGTCATCTCATGGCACACACAAGCTACTTACTAAAGTTCTGCAGCACACCAAAAGACGTATTTTTTGCTGATCTGACAAAAAATATATATAATTTTTATTCATTCACACCAGATGGCTGTTGTTGTGTTGGCTGTTGTCATTTTTCTATTTGACAATCTAAGGCAAAAGAGGTCAGTGCCCCTGACTAAATAGTCAGGTATTGCATATTTTAGAAATGCCTGCGGCACACTGCGTGACAATCGCTGTCCTAACCACATCTTCTGTTCCACAGGAGTTTCTTCTGACTCTTTTAGTTAAGCCTGAGGTGAAAGGAAGGATTCTCATATTTGGAGTCATTGTCAGTCTCCCCAGACATTTCAGAGGAAGACAAGCGTGCTGCCTAAACACGTGGGCGATATCTGAGACCTTTCCTATTTCCCGTGTCAGTTCTCTGCATAAACCAAGACGACAAGCCCAGTGGCCTTTATCCCAGGTTGTTCCACCAGATATACTGGGAGTTAACATTGGAGGGCTTCTTTCCACATATTTTACTGTTTGATGTTTAATAATGTTGAAATCTGGACATCTTCTGACCATTACTCAAAAGCATTGACTCCACATTAAATAAGAAAGAAGAAAGCAATAAAGTAATTTATGTGCACACTTTTATGGTGTTTGGGTTGTCTGGTTTTTGTTGTTTTTTTTTTTAGAAACTTTGGATTTTTGCTTTTTAGCCCAGGAGTGAAGGAATGCCTCATGAACACCTGTGGGTCAAAGTGTGAATGTTACCTCACCATCAGTGAAATCATTTGAAGTCTTAGGTTTTTAGTATTCTACCCAAATGCTTGTTAGGTTGTAACACCTCCATGCAGGGTGTGATAGTAGCACTAATTAGACCAGCTCCATCGCTTGTACGTGCCAGCAAGTGCTGCTATGACATCGCTGGGCAGAGAGGACTGTGGACATGAGCCTGTGGAAGCAGGTTGGACAGAGTCTTGCCTGTGACATAGCCGGGGAAAGAGAAATGCATAGAACCAACTCACATCCCTGCATGAGGATGAGCAAAGGCAAACTTTTAAACCAAGTAAGCTTCATATTCTCCCCAAACGCACTCGTGTGTGCACTTCACAGTTGTCTTCCTTTGGTACCATTTGTGCCCTCTTCAACCTAGAACATGATGAGCCCTCAGGAAGCCCAGTATTAGAAAACATGCATGGAAATTTCTTCTATGTGGAATACTCATTTTGGGGGTTTGTGTTTGGTTTGGTTGGTGAATCAGGGGAGAACTGTTGCTCTGAGTGCTATGGAAATCAGAATTTGTAACAGGAATTAGACCCAACACAATCGTGGGAGGAAATGAGAAGTGAATTGGCAGAAGAAGGTGTGCGAATTGAGGTGTGCCAACCAGCTCCTCACCTGAGAAGCAAAACACACGTTCCATGTTGAAGTGGGCCTGGGCAGGTGGCGTCCTTGGAGCTCTGTGGGAAGCTGGTGCTGCCACGTGGTGACCACCAGGCGGCATTTACAGCCAGATGCCTAGTGGTGAGCCTGGGGCCACCCTAGGTCAATGCTCAAGGTCAACACTTGGGAAGAAGAGGTGAAAGTGGACAAGAGGAGAATGAGGACAGCCACCTCTGGGTCTGTTAGTTGCCATATTTGACTATGATGACCTTCAGAGAAAAACGGCCATTGCTTCACTTTTGTCTTCCAAATCTCACACAAGTAACTCTGTGAGCCAATTCCAATGTACAACCACCCAGGGAAGGGAACTCTGGGAAAGGGAGTTCTGACCTAACTCAGATTATGGTACAAATCACAACAGTTAATTTTGAAACCTAATTTGAATGATCGCATGCATGTGTGAGTCTTTACAGAGGCCCTCCATCTAGCTATATAGAAGGCTAATATGCTAAGTGTCCTTCCCTCTGTCCGGATAATGATGTCACATAGCAATGCCTGGCTTCCTCTCCCTAGCGACTAGCCTTCTCTGCAGCCAGGAACACGACTTGCTTTATAGTCAGGTGGAAACACTTTACACTGTAACCAGATGTCTGTGAAGCATTTTCCCATGCCTCATCTCATTTGGTCCTCACAAAAGTCCTGGAGTAGGTAGATAGGAGACTCGGTGGAATCCTATTTTCTTCTCGTTAGCTGGAAAATGGAGATTTAGAAAGCTTAGAAACTTGACCCGACTGAAAAGAAGTAAGAAATGGTGGACCTTGAAAATGACTTCAGGTTTTCTCGCTGTGCAGAATATAGTGAAACACTGCTTCAGTTAAATATTTTATCTTTTGTTCTCCCTGTGTTATCTGCAATAATGTGCTTTGTGTTGATATTAACTGCTGTGTTGCTATCAATTACCTGACAGAGAGGTTGGGGTGCTTCACTGGGCTGGAAAAAAGTTTAGTTTAATCAGAAAGCAGGTCTAATTAAGCAAGTTTATTCTATATCGATAAAAGGCACATGCATGATACATATAAAGCTCTCACTAATGCCAATTGCACATGTGTGTTTCTATATGTCATTGTTGATCATGAATTTGGTTGACACAGAGAAAGGGCGAATAGCGATATTAAAATATTTCTTCTAATTAATTTCCTTTCAATGTGCACAAATTCATGCACCAGGCCACTAGTCTAAATATATATGGCTAGGGATCCATAGAGTTCAGATCCACAGATTAATTTTGGCTTTGAGAGTCACTGATGATGCTACATTGGCGACTAAAAGCTTCACCAGACCACTGCTGCCATCCAGGACGCCCCCTGTCCTTCATCTGCTCCCCTCTGTAAAGTGTTACAACAGCTCTACAAATTAAAATCCAGTGGGAAAACAGTGTACAGGCCACATTGTCTTAAATGGAAACTATGCTTTAAGGGTTTAGAATAACTTAGAATAGTCTTGGACTGGGAGAGCTGCGAGCAACTTCCTACTTCATACTAGACATCCATATCCCTTCTCATTTGATAGAAGAAAAAGTAAGTGAGGTGAAAAGAGGCTAAGGTCGCCTAATGGTTGGCTACAGGATCTGAGTAGATCCCCAGCCTCCTGCCAGCTTCATCGTTGACACCATCCAGTTTGAACTGCAGAGTTTTAAGAATCATTTCTGATGCCATCAAGATTCAAAGCAAAGAAAAGTCTGTGTAATTTCTACGGGGTGACCTATATAGTAAGGAGCCAAAGTCAAGTTTTCTCCTGAAATGTGGAATCTTCAGGGGCCTTACTTTATCATGAGTGAAACCCAGGGGTTCTTCAGCCCAGCCCTACGTGTGCGCTCAGAGGCAGGGAATCCTCCGGCAACATGGTCTGAATTAATGGGTCCAGCATTTGTTCCTGACAATGTTTGTTCTTTTGTTTTTTACCTTTAGACTTTTGAAAACCCTTGAATTGTAAAAAATACAAAAACCCAGAATTGCCTTAGTTTATATAAAAGGGAAAGCTTCCATTATGTAAAGTTTGTTTTTGCTGCAATCTTTAGAAATGATCAGAATGATTAGGGAAATGTAAGAGTTAGGATATGGAGCAGCCACAAACAGTCATCATCTGAACCATTTGAAATGAAAAGATTAATGTTTTAGGCTTCATAGATATCTGTCTTCATTTGGGTTGTACCCTTATAAGCACAGTGTCTGAGGGTACACCACTGTGTGTGTTTATTTTAAAATTTTGTACATGACTGCATTTTATTATAAAATAGAAGTTTTAAAATGATGTCAAGTCTTGGCCAGTGTAGCTCTGTTGGTTGGGTGGTGTCCTGTGCACCAAAAGGTTGCCAGTTCAAGCCCCAGTCAGGGCACATGCCCCGGTTGTGGGATCAATCCTTCTTAGGGAGCTTGTCGGAGGCAGCTGATCCATGTTTCGCTCTTACATCGATGTTTCTCTCTCCCTCTCCCTTCCTCTCTCTCTCAAAATCAATAAAAATATGTTTCAAATAAATAAAAAATAAAATGAGGTCAATATAGTTTTAAAATATCAATGATTAAAAAAGTTACAATCCCATGGTTTTAAGAACAATAAACATTTTATTTTAAATATTGTTTTAAGATACAGTAACTTACACATCAGTTTCCAAGTTGAGCCTAGGTTGATGGTTGGTTTTAAGGCACTCCTGTGGCTTCCAAAATCTAGTAACTCGATATGGAGGAAGAGCACTGCTGGTCACATTAAGTCATGAAGCTCATCAATTCACTTTGATTCACCAATGATACAAAGGTTTTTCTTGAAATCTGGCTAGAAAATTTCCATCTCTGTTGGCAGACTATTTATTGTAAACTAATCAAACCATGTTAGAGTTTTAGATTTTTAAACCAAGGATTTTAAAGCACTCAAACTTCATTTGGAAAGTTTTGAACAAGTTAGGAAAGCATTTCCAAGATTAACACTCTCACATGGTGTTTTGGCCAGAAGGTGACCTAAACAATGGAAACCCTTCCAAACATCCTCTTCTGAAAAGCCCCTTACTTAGCACTTTCTCAGTGGTCCTGTCTGCGGGCCCCCTCCCCTGGAACCCTCTGCTCTCGGTCATCAGGGCAGGTTGTGGTCTGTGAGTCTTCTGTCATGTGGTCGCCGCTCACCTGCCTGTGTGCCTGGTGTGAGCCTGGAGGTCCTGGGCTGGGCAAAGTGCTGGGCTGAGCAGAGCAGAGAGGAGCCAAACAGTGTGTGTGCGTGTGCGTGTGCGTGTGCGTGTGCGTGTGTATGCGTGTGTGTGTTAAAAATAGCAGCTGTGACTCACTGCAGTTTATGACTGCCGTGCCCTTGCCTCAGGACCAGGGGGGATAGTGGGAGCTGACAGGGTGAGGGGGAAGCAGCCTTGTCACATTCTTTCTCTTGGGTCCATCTGCTTTTCCTCACTCTGGCTCCATCTTCCTGCCCACCCCCACCCCCTCCTTTTTTTTTTTCCTAATTCCATGTTTGGATCTATGTTGACCAGTGCTGGGTGTCTCCTTCCTGCTCTTCTAGACATTTCTTTCTAAGTCTCTGTGTTTCTCATTTCTTCCAACTGTAGGGAAAGCTGACTCTTTGATTACAGTTAAACTCTGCCTTGGTTCTCAGCACCTGCAGGGTGACATCCTGAGCTACCGTCCTGGGGAGTCTGTACATATGTAACCCATTAGGGAAGCAGAGGCAAGTTTGCTCAGGGACAGAGGGGGGTACTGAATGATATCAAAGTTCTGCCTATCTTTGTTCTTCCTGTATTTTCTACCCAGGATGGCATGATCCATTTTCCGTCCTTTGAGGTACACGGCCATCAACTTCTAAAGTTCAAAGCTCAGACCTAGCCGGTTTGGCTCAGTGGATAGAGCGTCAGCCTGTGGACTGAAGGGTCCTAGGTTTGATTCCGGTCAAGGGCACATGCCCAGGTTTCGGGCTTGATCCCCAGTAGGGGGCATGCAGGAGGCAGCCAATCAATGATTCTCTCACATCATTGATGTTTCTATCTCTGTCTCCCTCTCCCTTCCTCTCTGAAAGCAATAAAAATATATATATTTTTAAAAAGTTTATAAGCTCAAATCATCTAAATGGCTTGGTTATTAGAAAGGATAAAATGAGCTCTTTCCCTTGGGATTCCTCTCTCCCACATGCTTCTGTGATTGATCACTCTTAATATCACTATAACCCCACCGTCTATCTACCCTTTGTGTAGAAATGGACCGCCTATGGCTCAGGCCCTAACTCTGCAGTCCTTGATATATCACCTGCTTACCTGTTTTCACTCTTTCCAGCAAATGGTTATGGTGCTTCCTACTATAAACCAGGTCCTGATCTAGATCCCGGGACTCTGAGATAAGCATCTGCCCTCATCCAGCTCTTATCTAGCAGGGGAGATAGGTAAATGAAGCCAGTAAACAAAAATCCCATGGGGGCTGCCTTCCAAGAGCAGTAGGAGAAGGCTCAGTTGAGGAGCTGGCATTAAAGGCGAGGTCCAAACGGTAGGAAAGGAACCAGCTCAGGAAGGGTTGAGTGCGAGTGGACTGGGCAGCTCAAAGTTAGAAGATGGAAGAACACTCTGCAAATGACGCACAATTCTCTCCTAACCTTCAATTGTGTCCAGCAGGTACATTTTTCAAAAACCCCTGCCCACTTTAACATCACCTCTTTCTCAGATGGCAAGAAAATAACCACCATTTTTCAAGACCAAACGCCCGTTACTGTATAGTCCCATAAATAAAAATGATAAATGATTGGCTTTGTCCACTGATTGTTTCAATTGACACTATTCTCGACTTTGCATCAAGCTACAAAGAGGAATGAGTGGGTGACATGGGCACTGGGACAGACACTGACAGGGAGTGACTTTGGGATTTCAGTGTATGCGTGCCTCGCCTGCAGACCTGACAGACAGCCCCTGGACACAGCCAGGTTGGCCTCATGCTGTGGAGATGGGGACACTGGGCTGGGAAGACATTCTTCAAAGTTGGGTGTGGTTTCATGGCATGAGAGTTCAAAAGGGAAGGTGAGTCAGGAGACTGAGTGAAACTCTCCAAAAGTAACTCCTGACGGCTGGAATCATATTCCAGGACATGGAGGAAATCTGAGCCAAGGATAGCTCGATCGCTGTTAATATTCTACTGCAGAGAGTTGATAATGGTGGAGGAGGTACTGGAAATGGGAGTGCGGACATCTTTGAAAAATTATAAAGCTAGCCCAAATTCCCGGGTTTTGTTTTCAATAAGTGATGGTGTAAATTATGGTTCATTGAGCCTTGTGAACTCTTCTCTGCATCCATCCTGAAGATGTTCTTGCAGACGCTCCTTTAATCCTCCGCGCCTTCTTCAGGGAGCCCCAGGGCGTCTCAGGTAGTCCTCCTGAGTAGTTCGTGTTGGATCCTGTGTCCACTGTGCGTGCGATCCTATTTGGACCTGACATTTCCAGAACACTCAAAGCCAAATGGGTAACCCTTCAGTTAGCAAGTGTGCAAGCATTTTGTTCTGACCCATGATTCATGTTGACCCTTTCCGGCCTTACTTTATTCCAGATGCTTTCTCTTATCTGTACTATTCTTGTAAATCACGGTAAATCATTTGATGAATAAGAGGGAGCCTGGGAAATATAAACAGAAGCAACATCTAGGGGTTAAAGCATAGCCCTGGAGTTCATCCCTGAGTCCTTGTACGTAAAAGAGAAAGAGAAATAATAACAGCTATTTCGTAGGATGGTTATGCGCATATTTACAAAGAACAGTCTGGCTAAGGCAAGGTTAGCAAGCAGTAAATGTTAGCTATCATTTCATTATAACTATACAAAGTAAATAAATCTGATTCTGTGAACTTTGACTCGACCCCAGGTAAAATTTCTCAATAGATTGTAAAAGGTGATCTTTAAAATTAGTATGATTACTTAAGACCGTGTCTTGTTGGGCCAATATAATTTTATGATTTTTGAGGCCAAATATAAGATGGAAAGCTGTAGGAAAACATACCTTGATGTCAGCCTATATAAATATAAAAAAGCCTAAGTGACCGCTCAACCGTTCAACCGTTCGACCAGTAGCTATGATGTGCACTAACCACCGGGGGCAGACACTCAACACACAGGCATGGAAATATGGAACAGACTGATGAATCTCAGAGGGAAGGGGGAGGGGGGAGGGTGGGAAGAGATTAACCAAAGATCTTATATGCATACTAGAGGGCCCTCGGCTTGGCCTGTGGGGATTGGGCTGAAACAGACTCTCTGACATCCTCTGAGGGGTCCTGGATTGCGAGGGTACAGGCCAGTCCAAGGGACCCCACTGGTGCACGAATCCATGCACCGGGCCTCTAGTACAAAATAAAAGCAAAATCCTCCAAATGCTACCCAAAGGTAATCACTTTTATTAGTTTCTTATCTCTTCTTCCCCAAATTGACGTGTATTACAGGAACCACGTATGTGTGTGTTTGTGGAAGCATTTTGGGTTGTAAGAATGGGGGTGGGGGAACGTGTGCTACTTGTCTTCTAGCGGGCAGAGACCAGACATGCTGCTAAATATCCGACTGTATACAGGACAGTCCCCCCCCCTTCCCCCCAATGCATTACCAACCCCGAGTGTCAATATTGATGATGTTGACAAACCCTGCTCCAGAGCAGTGGTTTTGAAACCTGAGTGCCTCAGAAGCCCCTGGAGGGTTTGTTGAAACTTAGATCGCTGGGCCCCACCCCCACAGTTTCCAATTCAGTAGGTCTGGAGGGGAGCCCCCAAATTTGCATTTCTACAAGTTTCCAGGCAGGTCCAGGGGCCATGCTTGCTGAACCTCTGCCTGGGGTCTTACCCTCGTTCACAGGGACAAGGTGGGCTCACCGTGCCAAGTCTCGGTCCCGCCGGTCAAAAGGGTTACAAGAGAAGGAGGCACCCTGCCCTGGCTATGAGGGAACCAAACCAAGAGCAGCAGAAGTAGCAGCAATCACTTCCATTCAGCGCCCATTGGCAGGAGCTTAATGATGTAACTGAGCACCCCCAGTTACACAAGGAAGATGTGGTCTTGAGCGGCCACCAGCCCTTCACCGATGGTGGGGATTTTCTTACTAAAAGGAAGATGAAAGGGTGGATATTGTGGACATGTTTGCAGTCTCTGCTGAAAGGCGTTACCCGACCTGCTCCCCACCCTACCTGGGTTCCTACCTCTCCTTCTCACTTGCTGTCCTCCAGGCATCCTGTTGTCTCTGCTCTTCTGACCCAGCACCCTCAGCTCAGGGCCTTGTGGTTGCTGCTCCTTCTGTTTTGGAAGCTCCTCCCCCAGACAATCACTTGGTTTCCCACCCCCACCCCCCACCTTTATTCAGGTCTCAACTCAAATGTTATTCCTCAGAGAGGCCGGCCCTGATGACTTGTCTACCAGATAACCCTGGCCCCCTCTGCCCCTGCCCCAGCTTTCTCTGTCCATGTCACTCGGTGCTCCTGACAGCATATTGCATAGTGACTTGCTTCTCTATTTGTCCCTGTCACCGGAAAGCAAGATCTAGGAGGACACGAACTGCCTTCTTCTCTGTTATAATCCGGGACAGCACCTGGCACAGAAGAGGCACCCAGATTCTTGCTGAACACGTGGAAGCGCATGTTCCATTTTTGACAGACGCTGCCAGAGCGCCCTTCAAATAGGTTTGCCCTTAGGCTGGAAATCCAGTTCATCCCTCACTGGTTTGGAATATTTTCTTTGGGCAAATAGAGCTTCTGGGGTTGGAACGTTTATCACTAGTCCCTCTCCCTTGGGGGGACCTCATCTCCCCAGGTGAGTGGAGCTACCCTTCCTAGCTGGAGTGTGAGCCAGAGGAAACAAAGTGGGCCGGCAGCGAACCTTCCAAACTAGGCCACTCCGTTTCTCAAAGGAGCATGTGATGATCAGCCCGTTTAGCGTAATAGCCCAATCAAGGGAGAGGTACTGATTCATCCGATTTGGCCCCCATCATCCCCGATCTAAATTAGCTTGACTTACAAGATGCTTAACGGCTGAAAAACTGCCTTACCAGCTCAAGCTGATCTAAGAAAATAAACATTTCAGAACTGTGATAATATAAGCAACTCCAGACAAAGAACAGCTCAGCCCTGAAAGGATGGTTCTTATAAATAAACCAGGCCATCGCACACTACAGAAATAACTAGAATTTCTGTGACCTCACAGGGAGCCAAATGGAAGTGCCCTTGCCGAGTGAATGCTAAAGTCATCCCATCGTCCCAGTGTGGTCGGGTGCTAGATGTGAGCTAAACACGTTCTGTTCCAACTAGAACCACTTCTCTGGTAGAACCCAGTTAACTTGAGCCCTCACATTGAATTTTCATGCTTAGATTTCAGGGAAAGGGGACATATTACAACAAAATGAGCTCATCTAAAGGGTTTGGTTAAAACCGAACAGAAACAAAATGCCAGCAGCCTGTGGTATGTCTGGAATCATCTCTGACTCAGTGGCTCATGTGTTCTACATCGAAAACCCATGTCATTTGTACTCACAATGCACTGCAGTCTGGTGGATCCTGTATGATTAAAAACAGGCCAAGCCCAGCTAGTGTGGCTCAGTGGTTGAGCATCAACCTATGAACCAGGAGGTCACAGTTCCATTCTTGGTCAGGGCACATGCCCAGGTTGCGGGGTTCAGCACCTGTGTATGTGTGTGTGTGTGTGTGTGTGTGTGTGTGTGTGTGTGTGTGTGTGTGACAGTTCCATTCCTGGTCAGGGCACATGCCCCAGGGGAGTGGAGGATGTAGGAGGCAGCCGATCAATGATTTTCTCTCATCATTGATGCTTCTATCTCTCTCTCCCTCTTTCTTCCTCTCTGAAAGCAATAGAAATATATTTTAAAAAATAAACACACACACAAACAAAAAACAAACAAACAAAACTAGGCCAAGGGCTGATCCACGAGACAGAGTTTAAGCATCACTGGTTAAAATAAAAAGTTTCCTGTAACCAGAAAAGGCCAGTTATCAAAAGAACCTCATTTCCTCAGCATTTTAATTTTTGATATTTTTATAGTGATAAGAGGAGAGCAAATTATTTTTCAAGGGACTGTGCTGTAGCAGTTTCTCTGGGAAAGCTATCCATGTGGTCTCTTTTGGATGGACATAAGAGTAGCCCAGACAAGCCAGGGGAGGCCCCTCTTTGCCCACTGACTCCATTCAGGGGCAACTGGTACTTCTGCCAGGGCAGGGGCCGCACTTCAGCCAGGTTGGCCAAAAGAGGCCCTTTGGTTCAGACTGAGCTCATAAATTCCCCTAGCGCGTAGTTGGTGATTTTTCCTACTCCCCAGATCCAAGTCCTCTCAGCCACTAGCTTGGCAGCCTGCATTGCAGGCAGGCAACAGAGAGGAGTGGATGCCTGGGAAAGCTGGGCCAGCTCAGGCTTGGGAAGGCTCCCGGCTGTGCCAGCCCCAGCAGAGCGGGGACCTGTGAGACAACATGGGTCATGGCTTCACGACGGGTAGGCACCAGCTACACAGTCCAATCTTGGCCCCTTCCTGGGTTTTCCAGAAGATTCTAGCATTTTCTGCAGAAGGCAGCATCGCAATCCCGTGGTTCACTGGAGGTGAGTGTGGCTCATCCATCAGGGAGTGCCTTCCTGCGTGTTCAGGGTAGGATCAGACCTCACTGAGCTCAGGTCCTCAGAGCACCAAAAGAAAATATTTTTCATGTGATGTGTTTGGAAACTATTTCTCATAGGCAGAGGCCCACCGAGCCTTCAAAGGCCACAAACCTACAAAATGTTTCGGACGCTGTGGAAGCCAAAGAAACTTTTCCAGTTTCCTGAGGCTGTGTGAAAAGCTGCAAATGTTCCTACAGCTTGTGGTCCAGAGATTCTCCTTTCATTCTTTTTCCTTTCTATTTCTCCCCCCAATGAGAGCCCTTCCCTGGAAAGTTCCATGTATCCCTCAATCGTGACACCTGGTCATGCCCGAAAGCTTCAGGCCAGCTGTGGAATGTGGAGGGAGGTGAAGAAACCACCTCTGCTGATGGGGGTCTCAAAGGGGTGCAGTCAGGGTCGCAGTGTCCTCCAGATCTTTGGGGGGGGGGGGCAAATGGCATTTTTTAAAAAGATGTTTTTATTTATTTAATTATTTAATTTTGTTTTTGAGGGAGGAAGGGAAAGGGAGAGAGAGAAAAACACCGATGAAAGAGAAAATTCAATCAGCTGCCTCCTGCACGTCCCCTACTGGGGATTAAGCCCCCAACCTGGGCATGTGCCCTGACCAGGAATCGAACCAGCTACCCAGCGGTGCATGGGACAACACTCAACCAACTGAGACACACCGGCCAGGGGGTAAAGGGCTTTTAATATTTTATTTATGTATTATTTATACAGTGCCCATGACCTATGCCCACCCTACAATTAATACCAGACAGGCTAGTAAGCCAGGGCAAGCAGGATAGGGAAACTGAGACACATATCAAACAAGCACTTTGCAGCTATTTAGCAAATCTAGATGCCAAGCAGTTTACCACCATCTAGTAAATCACAAAACCCCAGCTTCTGTAACCAAGGACACTTAAGAGTAAATGATTTACACTTCTCCCCAACCAGAGGGTAAACAGTTTAAATCACCCTACTCAGGGAAATAGCAGAAATCCAATTAGTGCCACTTGCCAACCACACCCAAGGACAGATGAAGTTAAGGGAATAAATCTCATTTTTGGCATAAAACTGATGAATATTCTATTGAGATCCTCCCCAAAGGCCTCCCCTAAACTCCCAGCCTTTGAAAACCTCCCAAAACGAAAGTTCCAGCCCATTCTCTCCCTCCCAGGAGCATGCCCACGCCTTCCCTCGCCTTCCCCTCCTCCTCTTCTTCCCCACAGGCATGCATCTCCTAAACTCTAAGGGACCCCACAAGGCTTGCAACCAGGGCAGAATGGGCAGCGGCAGCTGGACCCGGGCTAACCCCCGATCCTGTCGCCCAAGGCCCCCTCTTCTCTGACTTCTTCGTAAGTCATAGCAGCCCAGCCTAGGCTCATTTCCCCGCCTAGACCCTCTCCTGTTGCTTCTTCTACCCCGGGCCCTTTCTTGTTTCACTGTCCCCAGCTTTATAAATGTCCTCTAAAATTTACCTGGACTCCATTGTGAAGTCAGTCATGCACGAAGTCAAGAACCCACACAGGGCCGGCTGGCTGGAGACAGACCTTCTGGGTGTCAGGTACCCGTTCCCATAACAGTACCTACACTGTCCTAAACCGTTGCGGAGGGACCTGCTAGAGCAGTGGTTCTCAACCTTGGCTGCACATTAGAATCACCTGGGAATCTTTTTAAAATCCTGATTTCTGGGCCTCATCCTCCGGAAATTCTGTTTCTTTGTTATGGGGTGGGGCCACATTAGTAACAAAGAAACAGAATTTCTGGAGGATGAGGCCCAGAAATCAGGATTTTAAAAAGATTCCCAGGTGATTCTAATGTGCAGCCAAGGTTGAGAACCACTGTGCTAGGAGAAGACCAAGGAGGAATACAGGGTGATGCTTGGAGGCTGGCCGTCCTGTCTCTACCTCCATCTGAGATGGCAGTCTCTCCCTCAGGGCCCTCTTGCTGGCCTGCAAAACACTCCAGCTCCTCTCCTGACATCTCTCCATGTGAACCTCAGAGCAGGCAGCATAGAGAATTAAGCTGTGGACTCCCCACCACCCACAACAACTCAAAGGCAAACCAAGCAAATGCTCTAGGACCAATCCAGTTGCCGCTGGCCACCTATGGAACCTGAGCACTTGAATCATAGCTAGTGTGAGTGGAGATGTATGGAAGTAGAAAATACACTCCAGATTTTTAATACCTGGTATAAAAAGAGAATCTAAAGTCTCCTCAATAATGTTTGTATGGCCCTGCCAGCTTGGCTCAGTGGTTGAGCATTGACCTATGAACCAGGATGTCAAGATCCAATTCTAGTCAGGGCACATCCCCGGGTTGTGGGTTCAATCCCCGGTAGGGGGCGTGCAGGAGGCAGCCAGTCAATGATTCTCTCTCATCATTGATGTTTCTATATCTCTCTCCCTCTCCCTTCCTCTCTGAAATCAATAAAAATATATTTTTTAAAAATAATGTTTGTATTGATCACATTTTGAAATGATACTATTTTTGATGTAGTGTGTTCAATAAAACATTTAATTTTATCCGTTTCTTTTTACTTTTACTCATGTGGCTTCTAGAAAATGTAAAATGACCTGGTGGGTCCACTCTGCACGACATTTCCCTAGGACAGCGCTACTCTGGAAACTCGGAAAGAATCTCCAGCGTGGTCTGGGGTCCGGCAAGTTCCTGACGGGGAGAGTGGAGCTGGGATGAGATGGGGGGAGGGTTTCCTCCGAGAGGGAGAGGAGGGAAGAAACCATTTAACTCTCCAGCAGCCCAGCTGGGTTGGGGCAGCAAGGCAGCAGGGTGCTAACCGGCCTGTCTCAGGTGCCTCTGTCAGATGGGCGGCAGCTCCAGCCAGCCTTTCCGCCTGCCCTGGCACATCAGGGCCGGGAACTGGACACTGCCATGCGGACTGTCTCCAAGCCCTTGGCCCTCCAGGAGAGGGACCTGCCTTCATCCTGCAAGTCATTGGTATTGGTTCAGTCAGTGGCCAACAAAGAGGCATCTTTGTGTCCGGGCAAACAGTCCACTAGCGACAGCTGCGGTTTCAATGCTGTGGAGCTACCCGGAGCTTACCCTGTGTTCACAAAAACTCCCGGTGAGTTGGTTTAGTTCCCAGCCTGCACAACCACTCCCCACAGAAAGTCGCCCCGGGTGAGAGAGGAAATCAGGATTTGCCCCAGGTCTCTGCCTCTGCACCTGGACCAACTCTGCTCCCTCTAGTTCCAACCTCCGCTGGGCCCTGGGGCCTCACCCAGCTGCTGGCGGGTCCCCTCCCCAGCTGGTGGCTGGCCCTGGCAAGCTCTCCCGGAGTGTGCTGGCTGCTCTTAAGCTAAGAGGTAAGATCCCTGCCCAGCACCCCGCCCTGCTGTGCCTTGGGCTGGGAGTGTAGGAGGAGCACCCAGCAGCTGCCCTCTGAAGCTCTCCGTGGAGGTGCCCTGTCCCCTGCGCTCTGTTCCCTGCAATTAGTCTCAGGGTTGGCGTCTGAGCCTGGGGTCTACTCGGCTAGGGAGGCCTTTGCCTTTAGTCCAGGTCTCTGTGTTTGCTGGCATCTGGTATTTAAATCTTAAAAATAGCCGCAGCTAGGGTGTGGCTTGGGTGGAGACCTGGAGCCTGTACTCCACCCTGGAGGGGGAGAAAAGCTCATTTAATTCATTTCTGTGCTCTGGAAACCTCTAGCTGTTTGGAATGCCAATTAGGCGGCAGCTGCTGGGGTTTTTCCTCTCCAGATCCCAGGATGGTCCGTCTGATTTTCTGCGCCTGTTGACTTAAGCCCTTGCAGGAGGCTGGGTGGGGCGGGCGTGGCAGGACCACAGCGGCTCCAAACTGGCTGGCCGAGCTTCGCTCCTGCTCTGCGGGAGCCTGAGGGTGGGAGTGGGCGGGTTCCACAGAGGGGCCCAACCCTGCCCTGTTTCTTCCCAGACACTGGAGTTTGGGGTAAGAGGAACGATGTTGCCCTGAGAGAGGGGAGTTTGGCTGGCCAGTGCCTGAGGAAGCCCCCAAACTAGTGCCCAAACAGGTACCCCGGAAAGGGGCTCAGCCTCTTGGCTCCTGCAGAACGTGGGTCTCGGCACCATGCACCTGGCACCTACCATGTGCTGCCCTGGAGGTTGATCCGCTCTAAGGCACTGTGTCCTCGTTCTGGGGATGGTGGCACTGGGCACACACAGCACCTGGCACACAGGGAGGACTCACAGATGCCACCATTCTTGAGCTTCCCTTTTAGGTTGAGACACAAAGCCAGAGAACATGCAGAGAACAGTTCCCAAAAGGTTGAAAGCAGCTTGTAGGGAGACCCAAATAAATTAGAGAGCTGCCAGTTATCAGAAAATGGTAAGATCTAAAGCGAGTCTTTAAACCAGCGGTTCTCAACCTGTGGGTCGCGACCCCTTTGGGGGTCGAACGACCCTTTCACAGGGGTCGCCTAAAACCATCGGAAAAACACATATATGATTACATATTGTTTTTGTGATTAATCACTATGCTTTAATTATGTTCAATTTGTAACAATGAAATTGGGGGTCACCACAACATGAGGAACTGTATTAAAGGGTCGTGGCATTAAGAAGGTTGAGAACCACTGCAAATGAAAGCATTTTGCAATAACATGTGAAATGCATATTAATACATGTGTTTAAAAAGCATTACAAGATAAAATGACAACAGAAAAGCAAAGTGAGTGGGTATGTCAGCAGACAAAAATGAGAAACACCCAAACACTCACCCTCCATTATTAGAACTCCTAGATGTGTGGCCTTTGGCTCCTTTTCCGTGTGTGTGTGTGTGTGTGTGTGTGTGTGTGTGTGTGTGTGTGTCTGGACCAGGGGTGGGCAAACTTTTTGACTTGAGGGCCACAATGGGTTCTTAAACTGGACCGGAGGGCCGCAACAAAAGCATGGATGGAGTGTTTGTGTGAACTAATATAAATTCAAAGTAAACATCATTACATGAAAGGGTACGGTCTTTTTCTTTTTTAGTTTTATTCATTTCAAAGGGCCGGATCCGGCCCGCGGGCCGTAGTTTGCCCACGGCTGGTCTGGACTGTGAGGCTTTAATGCAATTAGTGGAGGAGGAAAGGATATTTGGGTTTCTGTGGACATGCCTGGGGTTTGTGCAGCTGAAAAGGGAGAGATGGAAGTGGGGTGTGCAGGGGACCCTGCATCAACAAAGGGGACAGAAGAAAGGGATGTCATGGCCTTTGTCCTCCACCTGCCTTGAGTTTTCTCCAAGGACAGGGGTGAGAACCATATTTCAAAGAAACGTTTGTATAAAAGACTCTGTGAGCCTGGACCCAGGCAATCCTGCCTTTGCAGCTACATGACAAACTGTGGCACAAAGTTTGGGGACAGTGTCAGCACCGTCAGCAGTGGTGACAGGAGGTTTCTTTAAGGGTATGTTTGGTGGAGTCTAACCATGATGACTTATTGCAGAAAAAGCCAGTGGAGAATGCTGTGTGGTTCCTGTGGCCAGGACATGGACACCTCCGGGTTTGCTCAGAAATGACAGGAAGAGTTTAAAAGGGGGCTTGAGCACTGCCCTTTGGCAAGGGAGCCCAGGATCATTGGAATTTGGGCATATATGCGAACATGATGTCATTATTAAACAAATAGTGAGTCATCTGCCTGTCACTTCATAAGTAGGTTCTGTTGCATGGTTAATTAGGATGGAAACATATTGATTTTAAATTAAATCTGCAGAGTGCATTCCAGCATTTTTGAACCATAGTCGGGAGGTAAGTGGTCTTCAGAGTCTCTTAGCTGAGCATCTTACATCTAATTAGGTACCCAACTAAGCCAACAATTTGAACTCAACACATCCCAAGTTGCAAAAGTGGGCCAAATCTCTCAGCACCCAGAACCACAGCTCTGCCTCCTTTGGGAGCTGGGATCTGAGCTGCTCCAGAGAACTTCAGGTGTGTGTCAGGCCCCGGGGAAGAAGCACACCTTCTCATGGAATGCAAGGCCACAGTCTGGGCTCCGGGCTCCATCCTTACTCACGTGTCCACAGTCTAAGTGCAACAGAGGAGGAAAATCGAACTATAGAAGCATCCACACTCTCCAGGTGGTGACACGGTTTTGCAGAGTGGCTTGGGAGAGCTCAGCTGTACGTTATGCCCCTTCTGAACGCAGTGCCTGTGTGTGATGCTCCTTAGAAAATATCAGATGAAAGGAGGTTCTTGGCTGGCTGGTGCTATTGGGACTCCTTTCTTTAGATAGTTCTTGCCTTAGGCCTTCCTTGGCCTTGAACGTCATCAAGGATCCAACCTCTTGTTCTCTCTCAATGAGCCTTCCTCCCACGTCTGGAGAGAGTCTCACCATCTCCCCAGAACAACATTTGACTTCCTCTTCTTTATACACAAGCTTCACTATCAGATGTCAAGATGTTTTGTACGGAGGCATTAATGCCACTTTTCAGAGAGACAGCATTTAAAAACCTGAAGACAGAGAAGAGCACAGAATAGCTGCAGATATGGACGGTCGATTTCATTCATTCAATAATTTTCCCCTTCACTGAGTGCCTAGAGAAATACTTCCAGAATTTATCATCTCCTTGCTACCACCTTGTTCAAGCCACTGTGGACTGGACCAGTGCGATAGTTTCTTAATGGTTCAATTTGTTTCCATTCTTGGCTTTCTTTAATCATTCTCATCAAGGTGATCTAAAAAAAAAGAAAGAAAGAAAGAAAAGAAAACACCAACAAAACCCCACAGAGCCCAGCTGGCATGGTTTAGTGGTTGAGCACCGACCTATGAACCAGGAGGTTATGGTTCTATTCCCAGTCAGGGCACATGCCCAGGTTGCAGGCTTGGTTCACAGTGTGGGGTGTGCAGGAGGCAGCCGATCAATGATTCTCTTTCACCTTTGATGTTTCTCTCTCTCTTCCTCTCTAGAATCAATAAAAACATGTTTTAAGAAATAAAAAATAAATAAGTAAACATTTAAAAAAACCACAGAAAGCAAATGTGATCTTTTTTCTCCCCACTCCTGGTGCGAGTCATTGACTGGCTTTCCCTTTCCTTCCTTGCTCATGGGATGAACACTAACCCTTCGAGGTCCTGCAAGCCGCGGCTGCTGCCTGCTCCCAGCCAGCTCCTCCTCCCTTTCTGTACTGCAGTGGCACTGGCTGTCTTTCAGATCCTCCAATGTGCACATGCCCTCGCCTCCTTCCTTCAGACCCTTTGCCTGGACTGTCTCCATTCTTTCCTTCATCACTTAAAATTAACATCTTTACCCCAGATCTCAGCTCAGACAGCTTCTTTAACAAGCCTTTCACAGCCTCCAGGCTTGACCGATTTCCTTGCAACATGTTCTCTTAACTTGGTAATTTCTTTTCATATCATTAATCAGAGTGAGTGCTTACATATTTCTCTGACTGATTACTTGATCAATGTCATCCTCCCCAGTAAATTACACATTGCCTGAGAATGGGGACGTGCCTGTTTTGCTTGCCATTATATTCTCCGTGCCTAGCATAGAGCCCAACACAAAAGTGCTCAATAAATATTTGTCAAATACTTGAATAGATATGTAGACTTGGCTGCCAGAAGTTTATCATCACCTAAGAGAGAAAAAGATTTCTACTTATTCCCTAAAGCCCTCTCCAAATGTCATCCTCATTGTGAAGTTTCCCTGTCTAATTACCCTTTCTCCTCTCCACCCTGGGATGAATAAATCTCTGCCAGTAGGTGCCCCCAGCATGCTCTGTGTTCCTTAGTAAACCCCCTATTGGGCTTTTGAAAGAAGACCAGTCTGACCTCATCCGGCTGACCTTGGACCTGGACAGCTCCATGTTCATGCCTATGCCCACTTCTTATGGCCGCCATAACAAAGTACCATAAATTGGCTTAAAACAACAAAAATATATTCTCTCAGAATTCTGAAGAAAGTCTGAAATCAAGGTGTTGGCAGGGCCATACTCCCTCTAAAACATGTAGAGAACCCTTCCTTGCCTCTTCCAGCTTCTAGTGTTTTCTGGCAATCCTGGTATTACTTGGCTTCTAGATGCATGACTCCAACCTCTGTCTCCATTGTCATATAGCCATCTTTTTAAACTGATAAGAACAGATACTACACTTGATCTTAGCCAAAAGGCCGAGAAGCGATATATAGCCATCTTTTTAAAAAGATATATTTTAATTGATTTTTAGAGAGAGAGAGATAGAGACATCGATGAAGCATCATCGACTGGCTGCCTCCTGCACGTCCCCCACTGGGGATTGAGCCCACAACCCAGGCATGTGCCCTGACCAGGGATTGAACCAGCAACCTCTTGGTTCATGGGTCAACACTCAATCACTGAGCCACACCAGCTGGACATAGACATCTTCTTATAAGGTCACCAGTCATATTGGATTAAGGGTCCTCTCTATTCTGGATGACCTCATCTTAGCTAATAACTGCAACTACCCTATTTCCAAATAAGGTCACATTCTGAGCTAATGGGGCTTATGACTTGAATAAATCTTGGGGCCACAATTCAATCCATAACAAGCATAATAAGTAACTCAAACTCAGGTCCCAAATTGTCCTCATTGTCTTTTCCCCAAAGCCACTCATCCTCCTGTGCTCTTTATCTTAACTGGTGGCACCAAGTCCCATCTAAAGCAGAATAGAAAGTCATCCCATTCTCTTCCCTCTTCCATTTCTAAATAGCCATGAGGTTCTATTGACTAGCTCTTCAACATTTCTCATATGCATCCCAGTGACCTGATTTTAGTTCCCTCATCATCTTTAACCTGGACAATTGTGGGAATTAAACTGGTCTTTCCATCTCCTGTCTGAATCTCTTTCAGTTCATCCTCCATGTTGCTTCATTGCCGGGGATGACCAGCAGACCCTGAGCGATGGATGAATGCTTACTCTGACACAAAGTTTGCTGTGAAAGAGAGGGCTAAGGGACTGCCTGGCTAAAGGAACCAGAGAGCCTCGATCGCCTGCCTTGTTAGGCTATTATTGTAGCAGCAGTTTGAGATAAAGTTTATCTTTTAGATACAATCAGTAGGATAAGTAATCTTGGCACATGTGTTTGCAGTGTCCTTTAACCAAGGACACCCAAAGATTAAGTATAAGGATTCCAGTAAACACCTGGGGGTCTGCTCAAGCACAGACTTGTTTGAAAAGGTCAAGGAATAATTAGGGGTGCTCCCTTCTGCACTCCCCTAAGTCGGAATCCCGATGAACAGGGCAGGCTGCCTTCAACACATTTCCCTTTTCTCAGAATGTTCTCCTTACAAACTTTCCAACCAAGTCTTGTGTGATCCCCAACACTTCATGACAGATGTATTTAAAACACAAATATGCCCATCACATGTTTAAAACTCTTCAAAAGCTGTGCTCTGCACATATGGTGGCCCAAACTCCTATGCATGGCACACAAAATTTCGTCATCTTCTTACTTTCCTAACTCAACTTTTGATGCTGCCTCTCTGCACTCTCTTCTCCAACCATTTTGAACTATTTCACATCCTAAACCTGTGAAATGATTTCATGCCTTTGAGCTTGTAGCAGAGACATTTACTACTCCTGGAAGAGCCATGTGTTCCTGTACATTTCACAGCCCAGTGAGGCATGTGATTAGTTCTAGCGAATGCGCTGTGAACTAATTTTATGTATCATTTCTGTGCTGAAGTATTTAACAGCCAGTGTGTTGCCTTCCAGCTTTTTGTTTTCTGCCATGCCAACTTGGAAGCCAGAGGTTCTGGATGGTACAGCTATAAGCCTGTACAGTCTCCACTAGCCTGCTTCCCCAAGTGACTGTGTAGAGCAGTGCGCTGTCCCCGATCTTCCCCATCCCTAACCAGCTGACCTGCATTGGACATGTGGTTTGAGTGAAAAAATAAACCTTAGTTTTATTAAGTTACTAAGGCTTCAGGGTCCTTTTGTTACCACAGCATAACTTGGTCTGTCCTGACTCATGCAGTGCTTCTGTACAAGCTGTTCCCTCTGTCCTCCCCACTCCCGCTTAGCTGCCTGGGAGAGTCCAACTTACCCTTCCAGTCCCATAGTCTTCATTCTGTGAAATTGATTTGACCCATTACCAGGTAGAGTTAATTACTCCCACTGTACTTTGTATGTAATGCCAAATTGGTCCTTATCACTTGTTACCACAATAATTTAATATCCATTGATTTATGGAGAGTAGATGGTAGGTGCCTTGTGTGTCATTCAGCTCTGAGGTTTGTATGTTCAGCACCCCAGAGGGGCATTGGCATGAAGAGGGTCCCCAATCCAATAAATGACAGATGAATGAGTATAGGCTACCAGTGGAGGGTGATGGAAAAGACCTTAATAGATATGAAAACATTGTGTGGGACTCTATGGCTCAGAGATATCAGGAGTCAATGATAGCTATTTTGAGCTCATGTACAGTTTAGAGTAATATCGGCCTATGTAATGTATATTACTGAGGCTCGAGTAGCTGAGAGGATTCTAGAAAAATAAAACTCTAAGGTGTGCAATCAGGAAGAGAGGTTTAAAAAGAAATAAAAAAAAGTACTTTTAACTCATGAGGGAATGTACAACTGTGGAATGAAAGCGTGTCCTGTTAGCAGAAAGTGATGATTTAGGAAATAGCATAGGACATGTATAACACAGACAGAATGATTATCAAATTAAAATCATGTGCAACTGACACACTGGAAAGCATGAAACAGAGATTGTAAACAAAATGCAACTTTTTCTCTCTGTCCGTCTTTCTCTCCCTATCTATAATCTATCTGCCATGAGAGCAGCAGGGGCAGATCCAAGTTTTGTAGCATTCCCCCCGCCCCACTGTCCATTAAAATTTAATTTTATAGCAGCAGAATACTCTCCCCCAGTGTAGTCTTGAAGAGGCCAATGACTTACTGTCACATTCAGGCAATAAAAACAAAAATTCTTTGAGTTGCAAAAAATAACCTCCCTTCAGATCTGAGCATCCTACGTCCCACGTAATAGTTAAAATTCTGAAACTGAGTTAGCCTTAACTCTTCTCTCCTCCCTTGGCTCAGACCTGCCTCATCCTGGAAGCCGGCCCTGGGAAAGGGGCATGGTCCTTTTCCTCTCCTCTCCCTCTGCTCACCTCCTCCCCTTTGCTAGCTGCTGTTTTCCTCCATGCCTGGAACGAAGCCCAGAAAGAGAGGTAAGGGAATAATATAGTTCTCACATGACTGGGTGGCCTAAGCCCTTTTGGGCCGGCAGCTGGCCTCCGTGGGGTGGCCTGGCAGATGATGAAAGCTGACCCTGTTATGGGCTCTGCAGAGGCGTCCAGCTGGGCCCCTGTCTCCTGTGGTTCCCTTGACCCAGGCTGAAGGTCTCTGTCCCTCTGGGTGGTCTCGTGTGACTCCTTCCCCTGGTCCTAGGATTCCAGAGGTAGAATGGCCAGCTCTTTCTGTGAAGATCTTCTGTCCATGCCTATAGGCCCCAAGACCACTCCACCCTACCCTACACCTGCTCCCTTTCCCACGGGGCCCACATCTGGTCTTGGAACACTCCCCTTGCTTTGCCACCAAAGTAGTATCCATTGCTAACATTTTTTATTAATCAATCAATTAATTAATTAATTAATTTAATTGATTTCAGAGAGGTAGGGAGAGGAGAGAGAGATAGAATCATCAATGATGAGAGAGAATCATTGATCAGCTGCCTCCTGCACGCCCCACACTGGGGATCGAGCCCCAAAACCTGGGCATGTGCCCTGTCCCGGAATCGAACTGTGACCTCCTGGTTCATAGGTTCATGCTCAACCACTGAGCGATGCTGGCTGGGCTATTGCTAACATTAAAATGTCACTTACAATGTTCCAGCCCTGTCCTATGTACTTCATGTTTATTATCTCAATTAATGCTCATACCACCTATGATGTAGATAAATCTGCAGGCCTTCTCCATGGATGTTTATTTTAAAACTTCTGTCTGAAGTTCTATTGTCACAAAACACTGTAAACACATTTCAGTTGTCACTGATTTTTATTACAGACACAGGAAGTGAGAGAGTGAGGCTTTATCTTAGCTCGTCACTATAAGGCTTAGGGCAAGCCAACACTGTCTCTGCAATGAACTCATCAACACAAAGATTCCTTCTCCCACTACAATTCTGTGACTTAAGAAATAATTCTAGGATAAGAACTTGCATGTAGGTGTCTACAGTGGAAGGTGAAAAAGGCCAGCTAGGACTTAGGGCAGGGAGAAGCCCAGACAGGCTGTCCTGATATAAATAACCCTTAAAATCCTTGAGCACCTTTAACCTTGGAAAAAAATGATATTTAAAATGCCTCAAAATCTAGATCTTTATCATTGCTTCATATATAACCCTCATCTCAAACAAAAGAGAGGTTTTAGCTCCTGGTTCTCAAGAACCTTAAAAACATTTCTCCCTCTGACTCAGTAACTCTACTACCAGAAATAACTTCTAAAAAATAATCGGAAGCATACCCGAAGATTTGTGCATAAGAGGATAAACCACAGTGGTTTTTAGAGCAGTAAAAAGCAGGAACAGCGCACTTGGTTCCATTTCTGCTCACATGACAGGGTCTCAAACTGTGCTAAATAAGTAGTGCTCTGCCCTGGCCGGTTTGGCTCAGTGGATAGAGCGTCGGCCTGCAGACTGAAGGGTCCCGGGTTTGATTCCGGTCAGGGCCATGTACCGTGGTTGCAGTCACGTCCCCGGTTGGGGGTGTGCAGGAGGCGGCTGATCGATGTTTCTCTCTCATTGATGTTTCTAACTCTCTATCCCTCTCCCTTCCGCTCTGTGAAAAATCAATAAAATATATTTTTAAAAAAGTAAGTAGTGCTCGCTCCCCTTACCCTGCTTTACTCCTTCCCTCTGTAAACAAAACCAAAAGGCATTGGAGCAGAAAAAGGAGAGACTTTATTCAGGTAAACAGTTTGCAAAATGGGGAAACACAGCCTCAGGGGGAAAACCCAGTGTGCTTCTCCAAGACAAAGCAGAGGCTGTTTTTTGTTTTTTAAATATATTTTTATTGATTTCCCAGAGGAAGGAAGAGATAGAAACATCAATGATGAGAGAGAACCATTGACTCCCTGCATACCCCCCACTGGGGATTAAGCCTGCAACCTGGGTATGTGCCCTGACAGGGGATCGAACTGTGACCTCCTGGTTCATAGGTAGATGCTCAACCACTGAGCCACACCAACCAGGCTGTTTTTGTGTGTTTTTTTTTTTAATTTTATTGATTTTTTACAGAAAGGAGGGAGAGGGATAGAGAGTTAGAAACATCAATGAGAGAGAAACATCCATCGGCTGCCTCCTGCACACCCCCCACTGGGGATGTGCCCGCAGCCAAGGTACATGCCCTTGACCGGAATCGAACCTGGGACCCTTCAGTCTGCAGGCCGACGCTCTATCCACTGAGCCAAACTGGTTAGGGCCTGTTTTGTTTTTTAATACACAAAGTTCCTGCCCAGGTTCCTTCATTAGGTCCATCTTATGTAAATGAAATATCCAAATTGGTACAGTTCTGATTGGTCTGAATTACGAAATTCTGATTGGTTGGTATTATGGGTCCTGATTAGTTGTGATGGAGCAGTTCTGATTGGATGGGGCAGGTCTCAGTCCATTGATTGAAAGATAAAACCAGGAACTCCTTTATAAAAGTGTAAAAGGGCAGGGCATAGTGCCAGGAAGCAAGAGTTCAGTAGAGGACTCTTCCTGGTTTTCAGAGTTACTTCCTGCTTTTCAGAGTTCTGAGTTACTTAAATGAGAAGCCCATGCCAGCAGATGGCTGCTAGACTCTTATTTTTAAAATTTGGGCCCTCGGTTGATTTTGGGGAATCCATCTCACAAGGTAAATAAGTTATTTCTTGGGGTTCACATGAAATGAATCTTTTCTGGGTCTACATGTCATAGCACTTATCACCATCTTTGTTATGTTTATTCGTGTACTTGCTTACCTTCTTTCTCCCAACTAGAATGTTAGCTTCATGAGAGCAGTAGGAGCAGATCCAAGTTTTCTGGGGACTAACATGCATATAAATTTGAAGTAATTTCTAAGAAAAACAATTAAAAAAAGAATATATGAATGTTGATTTAGAATGAAAATAAAAGGTCCTTGGAAGACTCCATATTAGCTTCACAGTGAATCTACCTCAGAGAGGAAGGGGCTTAGTCTCTTTTGTTCAAAGATGCATCTCTAGGACTTAGTGCCAGGCACGTAGTAGGTATTCAGGAAATACTTGTGCAATAAAAGAATGCCCAAGAATAGAGAATTGGCTTATGCATGAACTAAAAAAGGTGGGAACAGTTACTTAACTTGCCTTCAAACACAGTAAATAATGGAAAGAACTGAACTTGGACATAGTTTTGTTCTCCTCTCCTCTGTGGGCTCATGGCTGCCCAGCTAGACTCCATTCCCAGCCTACCTTGCAGCCAGCTGTGACCACCTGATGCAATTCATGCAAGTAAATGTGAGCAGAAATCATGGTGCCACGTCTGAGCCTGAGCTGTAAGATCATGAGAGTGCTTCTTCCACCTGCTGGCTAAAATCCAGATGTGGTGGTGGCTTAGTTGGACAAGATCCTGAAGAGGATGGCACAACAACAGCTTAGAAAGAACCAGGGATCCTGAATGACTATAAATAACAGAGCTGCTATACTGACTGGCACAGTCCATATCTGGATTATTAAGTGACAGAGAAATAATCTTCTTAGTTTTGTTACTCTTGGTATTTTTGGACCTCTTTGTTACAGCAGCTTAAACTTATACTAACTGATCCAGTTGTCAATACCAGGCTCTTTTCATTGTGCTATAATGCCTCCTAGCAACACTACTATAAATAGGAAGGGTGACTTACTTACAGTCAGGCCTGAGAGATGTCTATGGCTTCCTTCTGGCTGCTCCTCATGCTTCCTTTCCCTAATAATAATAGCAATGACTACCTAAGTGTCAGGGACTGTCCTAAGTGCTTTCCATGAAAGGACTCATTTACTTCACACCTTTTGAGTAGATAATATTATTATCTCCCCTTTAAAGATGACTACACCAAGGCATAGAAAGTTTAAGCAACACAGCTAGTAAGTGTGAGAGCTAGGATTAGACTCATAAGGGTTGGTTCCATAGCTTCGTTTCCCAGTCTCCAATGCTATGTTCTTCTGACTCTCTCATGTTCTTTCTTCTGCTCCCTTCCATCCTTCACATCCATTCAACATTCCCCCATTGTGAATAGGCCAATAGAGGTACCAGGTGATCATAAATAAAAAGAAGTTCCTGCCCCTTCCTCTCTGTCAATTGTTCCACATTTGTGTCTCTTTGGTATCTTCACACGATGTTGTGAACACTAGCATTTGGGGAATGTCATTCGGTACATATCAGGCCAGCATTTCATCAGGCACACTGAGCATAACTGAGAGAGCCCTGAGCTGTGAGCCAGAGGATCGGGCTGTGGGCCTGGCTCTGCCACAGGTTGCTGTGTGACCTTGACCATGGCACTCTCCTCGGTAAAGTGACAAGCCCGGATGGTTTCTGAGGGTCTTCATAACTCTGAAATCCATGATCTGTGATTCTTTCCTTTCTCAGCGCACTATCTGTCTGTCTGCTGCCTATAAGAGGAGGGGTCGGCTTTATACTTGGGGTCTGGGAAGGGTATTGTGTGGCTTGGCTGGATTCAGAAATGCAAAAGGAGAAGGTGGTGATAAGTCAGACTCTGCTGGTTTCCTGGTTGGTCTTGCTATCCCAGGCTCAAATGTCTCTCAGACATGCAGATGTAAATGAACCAGGATTCAAGGGTAATTAATAGTGGGGGCCAGGAAGTTTCCAAGCTTAAAGGGGGGACTTGAACCTAACTGACTGACTAGTGATATAATCATTGAGGTAGATTGTCCTCCAAGAGACTAACAGATGAATTTAGCTCCAGTGTCCATGAACTTCTGTCGATTGTGGCAAAAGAAGTATCCCCTAAAAGAGTGAGATTGGGCAAGAAGAATTTGAGGATGTGTGAATGAATAAATGAGGGATATGACAATCCTTTTCCTGCCGATGTCTTGAGCAATCAAACAGAGAAGACATGAGGCTCTCCAGGATGGCTGAGATGGATCCCCCCATCACCACTCCATGTCGAATTGATCAAAGTCTTTGATTCTGGCTGTCTGTTAAAATCAAACTTTCCCTCCTTCCCGATTTTACCATAGTTCCCCCTCTGGAAATTACTTGTACATGATTGATGCAGTTATCAGTTCTGGGTTAAGACAAGGAACCATCTGGTCAGACCTTGAGCAATGGCAGAAAAAAATATGGAAGAGGTAAAACCTCAAGCTGTGTGCAGGGTGTGCCCTTGCTGAATGGAGGATGTCATGTGCTCTTTTGCTTTCTCAACAATATTAGGAGAATGCCTTGACTTACATAGCTAAGCAGATGTTCTCTTGGCGGCAAATCTATTAGATCCTTGCCTACCTTGTTGAGTGGGTGGAGCAAAAATGAAAGCGGTAAGGAAGGAGCCAGCAGAGACAGGAAAGGACCTGAGGGGCCTCTGAGAGGTCAGGAGACGAGAGGCAATGACCCAGGATTCAGAGGTCAGCAGCATCTGAGGGAGCAACTCTGCTTTGTGTTCGGCTAACTTTTCTCTGACAAGGGAGAAAATCTGGGCAGCCACAGATCATTTGCAATTCAAAGAGCAAGAGCCCAGTGGGGTTGAAAACATACTTTGTGTGGAAGCGTTCACAGTACCCATGTTCCAAAGACTTCCCGCCCAAGGGACGTTGTCCCATACATTTAAGGACTTTTCATTGACATGGGTCGCTTGGTGCCACCACTTTTCCTCTTTTCTCTTCTTTCCCTTTCTTATTTCCCCTTCTGTACTGTCTGTGTGTCTGTCACTTTAACTCAGACTAGCCATCTGGAAACTTCCCTGCTAGGTAATAGTTCCTCATCAAATTAAAAACAGTCCCTTCTCTACCTCTCCAGAGCTCTGGTGTCAAGATGGTTGAGGAAGGTTGTCAAAATGGTACTCTGGGCCCCGGCCAGGTAGCATAGCTGGTTAGAGCACTGTCCCGACGGGCAAAGGTCGCAGATTTGATCCCCAGATTTGATCCCCAGTCAGGGCACATATAAGAAGCAACCAGTGAATGCATAAATAAGTGAAACAGCAAATCAATGCTTCTCTCTCTCTCTCTCTCTCTCTCTCTCTCTCTCTCTCCCCCCAACTTAATCAATAATATATATATTTTAAATGGTAGTATGATGTGGATATTTCCTGAGGATTTCAATTACCTTGCTCCCCCTACCCTTCATGATAAAGGTTAATCATGAGAGGGAAGAAAAGAACACACAATCTTATGAGAAATGAAGGTTGGCTTAGATGGGACCCACAGAGGCTGACTGAGATTTCAATTTTCTTACTGTAGTGAAAACTGCATTGCCATTAACTGCTGCACCAAAAATCACTTCCAGCGGTCTCCTGTGATCCCATCATGCAGTGGGCCACGAGGTGTGGACTGAATCTGCTAGGATGGTTGCTGAAGCATTTACTCATTATCACCCTCCACCTAGTCCTGGGGATCCTGCAGATGCGCAAAGATGGTGCTTTTGTGCAAACGAACAAGGAGGTGCCAATCCCTGATATCATGGCATAAGTTTAAGAAATGTTTTCTTCTCCTACCCTTTCTCTGTGCCCTTTCCTGGCCTGATTTGAATTTATGATTTTCTGCATGTGTTCCACAGCGTGCCAGATTTGGGTCAATAATAATAAATAAAAACAGGGTTACTTTCCAAGTATCTGCTATGTGTCAGGCAGTGAAGTGAGCGCTTCATATACATTATCCCTCCAAGTTTCAATAGCCCTGTCTGTCAGAGATTGTCCCCCAGTGTCTGTCCTTCCCTTCTTCCTAATAACATAATCCCATGTGTTGTAGCCAAGCACACGACTCTCTGCAATATGATTACATATCCCAGCTTCCCTTGTAGCTATGTGTGCCCACATGGTCAATGGGACATAAGCAGAAGAGCTGTGCGTAATTTTCAGGAAATGTCCTTCACTGGGGAGAACTTGCCCTTTTTGTGCTTTTCTTTTCATGCTGACTGGGATGTGGACACGATGGCTGTGCGTGAACAGCCATCTCAGCCCATGAGGTAGAAGCCACTGTGGACAAGGGTAAAGCAACAAGAAGGAGCTGCAGTCCTTGGTAATGGTGAGGGATAACTTTGAGATTTTAGGTCACTTGCATCTGAACCTGTCCTACCAGAAACATCCTGCCTGAAGGTAGTAGAATGAGGTATTAGAGGGTATGGGCCTTGGGTTAACACCTGAGTTAACATCCTATCTCTTCCACACTCACCAGCTTTGTGACCTCAGGCAAGTTATGTAACTGCTCTGTGTCTGATTCTTCATTTGTAAAACCAATATAAAGAAAACCTTCATGGATTGGGGGACAAAGTAAATTATATAATACTAGAAGCCGAGTGCATGAATTCATGCACAGATGGTGTCTGGCCAGCCCACCCTGATTGCAGCCAGGCTGGTTGGGGGAGGGGACTCGGGAGGTTGGCCAGCCAGCCGTGCACCCTGGTTGAACTCCCGGTCAAACTCCCGGTAGAGGGGACAATTTTCATATTAACCTTTTATTATACAGGATATTTAAACTTTTCAGCATTGTGTCTGGCACATTGTAAGTGCATGACAAATGGGAGATATTATTATGCTAATATTATAGATGAGGAGAATCTCATTGGACTTTGAGAACAAACCTAAGAGAAGTAATGTCCTTGAGGCCTCACAGAATATTCAGAGGGTTAGACCCAGGAGCCCCCCAAGACTTATAACGTTTCCATGATCTTTTTAAAAAAATATAATTTATTGATTTTAGAAAGGAAGGGAGAGGGAGAGAGAGATAGAAACATCAATGATGAGAGAGAATCATTGATTGGCTGCCTCCTGCACGCCCGACACTGGGGATTGAGCCCAGAACCCAGGCATGTGCCCTTGGCCGGAATCAAACCCGGGACCCTTCAGTCCACAGGCCGATGCTCTATCCATTGAGCCAAACCAGCGAGGGTCGTTTCCATGATCTTGACCATCATGAATGCCCAGATGTCTCCTTTAAAAACAAGAAAAAAGTGGTTAACTCTTTCTCATACTTTCTGGTTAACATACCTGAACATGGGCACGTGCACACACACACACACACACACACACACACACACACCCTGTGGAATCAGACCTGGATTTGAACAAGCACTGCACACGTCTGCTCTGAGCTTTGCAGTGTCTCCTTCAGCTCTCTCAGTCCCTGTCCACATTTCCACGCTAGACTTCTAACCTCTCATGGGTTCCTAAGTGCCATACAGTCTTTGAATAGTCTCAGCCCCTTTGTTTCTTTAGATAGCTTGCAAGCAAAATTGCAAGAGCAAGTTTGCTGATAATTTTTGTCTTCACCGATAGGCCTAAAGATTATTTGATAAATTTCCAAATAGCAACTTAGGAGCAGTAGAGAGAGGTTATATGGTTAAGGCCAATATTTTTCAGTTTGCAATAGGAAGACTAAAGTTATTGGAGAAGAGGATAGTGACTATTGCTCAAGTGGCTATTAGGATCAACTATTTGGCACTGCAAACGTGGGAGAGAAGTGAGTGAAAGACTCACTCCATGGCTAAATATGGTGCCAACCCTAATTTTCCAATTTCTGATGCATTTTTCTCATCCACAAAGAATGTATGTTGGCAGGTTTCTCTCCCGCCTTCACAGAGTGGTTACTGCTCTGCGGCCTCTTCGCAAGTTTTAATTGTGCTCGTGGCAATGGCTATTTCCAGACAGAAAACTGTAGAATCCTGAGAAGAGTTGAAGAAATTATCAAATGTGAATCCACACTGTGATCCAGCTGGATCACGGAAGCAATCCTTTGGGTTTTACACATCGGTGAAAAGATTCGGGCTCTTGTGTGCTACACCATGAGTGCTCTTCTTCTCTGAAAAGATGCACTTTCATTATTTAAATTGTATCAGAAAATATTCATATTGTGTTCGATGAGTTTTTATCTTTATATCTTAAAAAGAATCCTTTTGAAAATCAAGTTTCGTATATCCCATTTTTAATAGTATATTTCCCACTGGAGTAACTAGCTTCCTTCTCCCTAATCTTTTTCTAAAAAAAACAGGCAAAGGATAAAGCAGGTGGAGACCAAAATATTACCTTTCCTACTGATAAAGCTGACATTGAAGGGAGTGGAGTATATCTGTGGGCAAATGGACTTCCTGATGCGGAGACCTACTATTGGTAGGACTGCCCACCTGTCCAATAGGCAGAGTCAGATCAGCAGGAGCCTCCACACAGCTCGGTATGGACTGTGAAGCTTTACTGCTGTGCCTACCATGGGTTCGAGAGCCATCTAGAGCAGACTCACCACTCAGTTAAGTCCCTCCATTGCCTGGGGAGGGGTCTGAGGGCTGCAGAGAGACCATTTTGCTCATGGGGCTTATACCATAGGATAGGGAGCAATTGAGTGGGAAGAAGTATCTTCTCTCCCACAATCTTAAATGATGAAGTGCATCATAGTAGGCATGATTCCTATCCTTCTTACTTCCTCACTGCCCCTTGAACATTCTAATTACAGCAAGAGAACAATACTACGTGGTAAAAAGAGCACTGGGCTGGGTGTCAGGAGACGTGGGTCCTGGTTGGAGCTGGCGGGTGAGCCTGCGGGCTTTCTGGATCTTGTCATGGTGTAGTCTTTGTGTGTGTGTGCGGTCTGACGGTGTAGGAGGGGTTGCTCCTCCTTGCTAACAACATCGGTCCTGTGGTCCGGGTCCCATCCCTCTTTCTCTGGGAAACTTTGCCCTCTCCTGTCTACACAACTTCTTTTTTTTTTCTCAACTGGATTCCTTCCTTAGGTTTTTGGACACTTTCAGGTCTTTCCCACTTAGAAACAATGTCCGCACTTGTCCCCCATTCTTTCTGGCGATTCCTATGTCTGTACCTTTTTATAAAATAGAAAGACTTCTCTAAATTGTTGTCAAAGTGTACTGCCTCTGCCCATCCACCCCTCAAAGCAGCCTGGCTTCTGGCTTCCAGCCTTCTGATGGCCCCAAATGACTCTCATGGGGTGGCAGTGATCTTCTGCAACGCAATCCAATGGGCACATTTGTTCTTGTTGTACTTGGTTTCTCAGCATTAACTGACACTGCTGACCAGTTCCTGGTCTTCAGGAAGCTCAGTTTTCTTAGTTTTCCTGACACAACACTTCCTTGGTGACCTGCCTTTGAAGGCTCATTGTCTTAGTCAGCTGTGTCTTGGAGTTCTGCAATACCTGGGTCCTCTCTAATTTTCACTTTGTTCTCTGTTAGTGAAATGATGACTAGACAGTGAGTTTATCATTCAATAAATTTTTATGAGCACCTATTCCATGGTAGGCACTAGCTAGGCATGGAGAATTCGACATTGGGGGAAATCCCAGCTCTGATGGAGCTTACACTCTAGTGCGAGACAAGGGCCAATAATGGAATAAGTAAACAAGTATATAATATATTAGGTGGTGATAAGTGTATGAAGAAAACAAGCCAGGGAGAGTGTGTGTGTGTGTGTGTGTGTGTGTGTGTGTGATGCTATAGTTACATAGAAGGTTCAGAGATGGCAAAGTCTGGGAAAAAAATGAGTGATGAATTTTTATATCAGAGTAATGCTGGCTGCATACAAGTGAGGAACTGTTCCCTCCTCTTTTAGTTTAGTTTTTTTTTTTTGAAAGAGCTTTAAAATAATTGGTGTTAATTTTTCTTTAAATCTTTAGTAGAATTCACCTGTGAAGCCATATGGCCCTGGACTTTTCTTCACTGGGAAGTTTTGGATTCCTGATGTAGTCTACTTGTTATAGGTTGGTTGTGATTCTCTATTTTCTCTTGAGTCAGTTTAGGTCATTTGTGCATTTCTAAGAATTTGCTCTTTCACTGAGGTTACCTAATGTATTAGTGCACAACTATTCATAGCATTCTCTTCTATCCCTTTTTATTTCTTTAAAGTTGGTTGTAATGTCCCCACATTCATTTAGCTTTTTCTTTGTCAGTCTAGCTAACGGTTTCCCAGTGTGTGAAGTGAGTGACTGAGCATGGCGGTATCTGTTGGCGAGGATGACAGAGAAGAGCAGCTCGCATTTACCGAGAACTTCCTGAGTGCCAGGGGTGTCTTCCACGCGCTTTACCCAGATGGTAAGCGGGGCGATTCTTACGATCATCATTCTCACTTTCCAGGTGAAGAAACTAGGGATGGAGAGGCACATGCATTTGCCTGGAGCCGGCGGCTGAGGTGGGCAGAGCCATCGTTCGAGCCAACATTCTGACTCATCTGCACCTCTGCACCTCTGCACTTTGACCTTCCTGTGATTTCAGGAAAAAAGAACTATCATCATAGTAATATCAAAACAGAGACAACGGAACACAACTTCATGTCGTAGGCGTCAGCATAGAGAGCATTTTTCCCTTTTCGAATTATGCATGAAAGCTGTCATTTCCAGCTTCGGTAACAAATGGTACAATCTTTTTACCACCTAATTTTACTCCCCAGCTGGTTCCAGGATATTAATAACTGGAGTAGGACCATCCCTAATACATTTTGTCTTTCTTAAAAATCAGCTTTTCCAATATATGCCATTTTAGAAAATATATTTTTCCCAAGTATTTTTTCCTTCCTGGGGAAACAAAAGCATGCTTTAACAGTGCACAGTCCATAAGCTTCTGATTTGTTTGTACTCACATCTCCAAAATGTTGCTGTGTAAGAGCGATTTTATCCTCCAAACTCTCTTGAATCAGAATTTCTTAACATTTCCTTCCTCTCAAGCACTGAGTGGTATTTTGCTGAGGGAATAGCTATCCTGAGATCACCATAAGGGGATGGTTCAAGACCAAAAGCCATGGTTCTAGAAGGGCCTTGGAAAAGCGTGCCACCTCGCGCACAGCTGGATCATGGGGTGACTCAGAGCCCCCAGGCAGCTAATGGCATAGGTTAAGGATGCTGGTGGCTCCAAAGACACAGAAGAGGTGTTAGTCATTGGCCATTGCCACACAGCCCACAGTGGAGCATTTTCTATATACTATATATATATGTAAAGAAAGGTAAATGGGAGAAAAAATCTCTCCTGTCAGCTTGGGCTTTAAAAAGAAGAAGGAAGTAGGGGTGAGTGAATGTTTTTAAGCTCAGGCACATGTTAGAGGGGGAGGAAATGAGACTGAGTGAGAAGCAAAGTGCTGACACTGAGGATCCTCCATGACCTCCAAATGACCCAGAAATCTCACCAGTTCCTGTAAGAAATGCCACAAAATATGCCTCATGCTATGAGCAAGTTTTGTCAAGGAAGCATTGGCATTGGGTGAAGTCAGCAAAATCAGGAGTGGTGCCAGCCAAGCTCCTGTGTAAGGGGAGATCTCAATTTCCCTTCATCATCCATCCATCCATCCATCCGTCCATCCATCCATCCATCCATCTATCCCACTATCCATCCCAGAAACACTGGGGAAGACAGGCAGGGAGGATAGAAGGACATGGAAATTAAATTCTACCGATCGCTTGCTCTGTGAGTAATGACACAGGCTTAATCGCAGGACAATGCTGATTGCTTGGTAGTCACTGGCCGGGAATGCTGTGTTGGGAAGGGTTCTGAGGTCCAGTCTGTCTTCTATAGCAAAGAAAGTTGGAATCAGTTCAGGGATATCAGGTACCAGCATGATAATAGTGTCAGCAGTCGCACACATCTCAGATGTGTTTCAGCACCTCCCTGCCCCCCCCCCCACCCCCCAGAGCTGGTTAGATGGAGGAGACACCTGCCCAAGGCGGTCAGGAGGGAGAAGGGCTGGGCACGGTTAGGAGGCAACGGCAGGCTCTGAGGAGTGAGAGCGTGGCCTGGGCAGTACGTGCAGTTCTGCCAGGAAGAGCACTATAGGCTCCGGTATACTGGGGGCCTCTCCCTGCTCCGGGCCCGGCCCTGTTCTCCACGGCCTCCTGGCCCCGAGGTCCCTGTGACTGTGCTCAGGAGGCGAAAGCCTCCCTGGCTCATTTGCTGAGACGCTGGGACCGCAGCGATGGAGAGAGCACAATAGTGCAGTCAGACAGTCCTGGGGCCCTGGCTCCGCCCTGAGAAGCTGTTTGCTCCCGGCATCCTTCTGAGTGAAAACATCGTCCTGACAAGACGGCAGGGAGGATTAAATGTGGCCTTTACGGCCCGGCCTTTAGGAAGCAATACTTCCTAAAGCATTTATGTTTTTATAAAAATGCCCTTGGCTTTCAATCGGCTCTTGGTTTTCTAGGCATTTATCAATATTTCTTACACTTAGTAGGTACGAAAGGGAGTGGAAAGAGACCGAGATGATAGGTGAGGCCTGGGCAGGCCGGAAAGCTGTGGGTCAGGGCCCAGCGGTCCATCTGGAAGATGTGGGGGATTTCAGTGGAGTGAATGCTGAGGACAAACAGGAAAGGGACTTCCCTTCCCAGCCATGAACGGAGACATTCCTCTCTTGTCCTTCAGAGGAGGGGCCTGTGGCTCCGAGGAGCGGACAAGGGAAAGTCCAAATGCTGTTCACACATCAACGACTCCAAGCCCTGAGTCCTTTCCGGATTTACCTGTTGACAAACCCACTGGACCCTGGGCCCATCGAGGGGGCTCCTGAGGAGCTGTGAGGGGCTGCGGGGCTGGCTGTGGGGGGGCAAAGGGGGACCTCCTGTGACTTCCGATAAAGGCCAACTGAGTATGAGGAAACCCAGCAGGCGAGGCCACCAGAAGGAACCAAAACCCCACGAGAAACCCCACTCAGCAGGCCACGGGGGAGTCCTCCTTGCCGCCTGAAATGTGTCGCTCGTTGTGGGAAGTCTAATGATTTAGTAACGACCACAGCTGCGTTCAGGCCTCCGGGTTCCCCCCGAAGCTTTACCCCCGCTTTAGAGCAGGAACAAGACCCGCTGGGCAGGCCTCCCTCTCCCCGGCTCTCGGTCCAGGTCCTGCACTGTGTTTGGGGCAGGCAGAGCTCGGCGTCCGGAGATTTTATCAGACTCTGATGAATCGGATTCCGGTGGGAGGAAGCAGAGTGAGACTGGCTGTTTACCTTCCTGGACAATGCATTTCTGGGCATGAGGTTCAGCCCTTTATCCTGCTGTTGGAGGGAGTTCGGAACAGATGTTTTCTCATTTTCCTCTTCACTGTGGTAATGACACCGGAGGATGGAGAAGATGCAGGGCTCCCAGACGCTGCCAGGGGGACTGCTGGCATCTGTCAGCGACCACTTTCTCACCTCTGAATTCCCCTGGTCAGTGTCTCCCTACTGTGTGCTCTGAGCATGGGAGGAGGGGACCCTGAGCCAGGGAGCAGCAGAGGGAAGGGAGAGCCAGGCGAGGTGGCATGCTCTAGCCCTCGCTGCAAAGTGGCCGGGTGGGGTCCCTGCATGATCTCAGCTCGCAGCTGCAGAGTGGCCTGCAGCTGGCCTGGGTGTGGCTCCGGGGGCCTCCCTGCTGGGTTCAGTCTCACTGGCCTGCTAGTGTCCACCAGAGCCTCCCTTTCTTCCTCTAGAGAAGGAAGGCATGGTGGGGGCCGGGGGTGGGTTTGTTCATTCATGGATGCATGTGTTTATCTATTCATCCACCTAAACTTTTTATTTTATTTTACGCACTGGCTCTATGCTTGGTGCTGGGGATTTGGAAACCATAAGATTAGGTTCCTGCCCTCCTGAGCTCACAGTCTTGCAGACAGGATAGATCAATATGCAGGAACATCTAGAAAAGTCATCTGCAGGGTAGCGGGAGTGTGCCAGGTGCCCAGCCCCGCCTGGGAAGGTGCAGAGAGCTGACCTGGAAGGGTGAGTGAAGGATGCCGAAGTGGGCAGAGGATTCCAGAGGAGAGTCTGACGCTTGTGGAAGAGCATCACCGAGGACAATGGCAAGGCCAGAAAAGATCTTGAGGAGGGAGCGGAAGGCAAAGAAGGCAGCGTAAATTATCCAGTTCCCAACAACCTGCTGAGATTCCGGTTTACCGAGAGAGAGAGAGGATTATTCCCTTCCCCTGAACTCTGAGAAATGCTGGGGTCATTGTATCGGGGTCGCCCAACACCATTTACAAACCACAGACCAGGCCAGCGAGACTCCGTTTACCAGGCCAGGCACAGGGACTGATTTCTTGTTGCTATTCCCTGACCCTGGGAAAAGCCTGAAGACTTGGTAGACTATTGACAATCTTGCCCTTCACGAGGTCAGGGCTGCTTGGAGAATGGAAGGAAAGCCTTGCACAATCTCCCCAGAAAATGCACTTCTTTTTGCATAAAATTTCAGGGGTTTCCAGAACCATCCCCCTTCCGATGCTCATTCAAACACTCTAGGCCCTAGAGGCTGTGGATGGGAGGATTGGAACGATTGGTGGAGACACCTCAGAGCTGCATGGTGACCTGGCCTACTGTGGGCATTCGGCTGGGAGGCTCTAGAGAAGAATTGTCAGCGTGCCCTGGCCAGGGTTATGGGAGGGAGGCGTGTTGACAAGAGCTCTTGCCCCGATTCCTGGTGGCCCGGGGCCTTGGACCTAGCAGAGGTGGAAGCAGCTTTTCAGCCTGGCAATGGGGCTGCCCGCTAGAGCAGGATCTGGGATGAGGTCAGTGCCTGGCGAACACTTTTTGTCAGGCCATTCACTAGTTACACTGAAATGGGTTCCTGCACTTTCTTTTGGCCTAAGTTGGTGAATGAAGTAGGAGGGACCATGGTGATACCAAGACCATTCCCCAACGGGAAAGAGGGAAGGCAGATGTCTGGAGAAGCCGCAGAAACGGTGTGTAGCTTATCTATAGACCGCGCTTTGGAAGAAAACGGACTCCTTTGTCAGAGGGCTTCCTCAGGGCCAGTACTAGGGCGACGCAGGTGAGGCATTTGCTGCAGATGTGAATTGTAAGGGGGACGGGGAGGTGCCCAAGAACTCAGCAATCAAGATACAGGATACTTTCATGCAAATTTAAAGAGTCAAAATAAATGTGAAAAATCCACGATGGATAAAATTTTAAAGTTTTAAATCAAGGTGTACATTCATGGCCCTGCCTCCCTCACCACACCCTAACCCCAGCCCTAGGTGTTGGAGCCAAGAAGCCTATGTCCTTCAAGTCCCAAACTTGTATTTGAGCAAGACTTTGAATCCCAGTGAGTGAGTACCTGGACACAGCTATTGCTTGTAGCCTCTAGGAGAGGTCCCGGGCAGCGCGGACACCACTCCTCCATCTCTGTTAACTTCAGTCCAGCCTGCCCACCTTTGCCTAGCAGCCCTGGGCAAACTACGGCCCGCGGGCCGTTGGAAATGAATAAAACTAAAAAAAAAAAAGACCGTACCCTTTTATGTAATGATGTTTACTTTGAATTTATATTAGTTCACACAAACACTCCATCCATGCTTTTGTTCCGGCCCTCCGGTCCAGTTTAAGAACCCACTGTGGCCCTGGAGTCAAAAAGTTTGCCCACCCCTGGCCTAAGGCATATGTATTGGCAGTGACCCAAATGTTCCACCAGGTGGCACTCTTGATCCAACCAGGTAGCCCTGAAAAGGAGCATCTTAGGCAAACTAAAGAGATGTAAACGAGTTGCTAAATTGTTGCCAGTTTTGTGTGTGTTTTTTCGAAAGGCCAGAAAGAGTCCTGAGCAGGGATTGGGGTAATCAGAGATGAGATATAAAGAGGATCCGAGGAATAGTCTGAACAGCCTGGAGCAAGGTAGAGCCTTGCTCTTCAGCAGGTGAGAAAAGTGAGAAATTTAAACCTCCTCTTGTTCTCAGATGCCATATAAGCTCACAGGGCTTGGGAGAGAAAGCGAGATTAGTGGTTTTCTGCGGAAGCATAGCCTGCTGGGAAGAAGCTGGGCCATCCACCTGCAGTGCTGGCTCCAGCCAGGTACTAGCTGTGATTTTGGACAAATGACTGGACTTTGCCAGCCTGAGACTCTTCATCTTTCAATGAGGATTATTGCAGCTGCCCTCCTGGAGGGCTGTTAGAAGGTTAAATAAACCGATGTGCGTAAGGCTGTTTGCACGGTGTCTGGCTCCAGGTAAGTGTTCAACGACGGAAAGGTCCTCTGATGGACTTTTAGGCCGAGCAGCTAGATTGTGTAGCCTCCCTGGGTTGTGACATTAATTAAGGAGGTGACCTCAAAGTGACCCAGAGAAATAACTTGATAATGAACCATGGCTTCAGCGGAGTCGACCAAAAGAATTTCCCACCTGGCTCGGGTTTCACAGGTGTGATTTTTGAACCAGGAAATGACTCTGGGCTCTCCCAACTGTCTCACCCTCCGTGACTCGGGAAACGCCTGGCCACCAGGTGCCTGACCCTATCTAAACTGTGCACCGTTGTGGAAAGTATCCCTTCACAGGTATGCATATCAGGACCGTGCCCTTCAGTCCACGCTGTCTCCTGAAATCCTGACCTCACCAAGGTGCTCCGAATGAGCCCTTCTTCGGTGAGAACGCTGTTGGTAGTGGTCCCCGCTTACTGAGGCTTACTTTATGCCAGCTACATTACATACACTGTTTCATTTACGCCATGAAACCATCTGGAGAGGTAATCTAACCCATTTTACAGACAAGTCAGTTTAGGTTTAGGGACATGTAATACCCTATAAAGCAGTGGTTCTCAACCTTGGCTGCACATTAGAATCACCTGGGAATCTTTTTAAAATCCTAATTTCTGGGCCTCATCCTCTGGAAATTCTGTTTCTTTGTTATGGGGTGAGGCCACAACATTAGTAACAAAGAAACAGAATTTCCGGAGGATGAGGCCCAGAAATTAGGATTTTAAAAAGATTCCCGGGTGATTCTAATGTGCAGCCCAGGTTGAGAACCACTGCAAAAGGCTCCTTCAGCCAGTAATTGGTATAAACTTAGGTCTCCCTGACTTCTAAATTTTATCTATCTATCTATCTATCTATCTATCTATCTACCATCTATCTATTTGATTTGTTGAATACAAACTATTCTAATCTATTAATTAAAGCAAGTTTCTTACAGACCTCTAGGGTATACAGACATTTTTTGTAGCACTTATTGGGCTTCTTTCTTGAAAATACAGAGATGCATTCATGGCTACATCCCCACAGATACATACATAACACATACATGTGATTTTGTTAAGGAGCATGTTCTTGCTCAGTGGCTCCATAACCCAGAGTAAGATCCACTCGGCGTCAGCCGCACTTCCGGGAGTCCCTGGAGAGAGTTTTGCTCTGTGCCCACTCACCTGGGAGGCAATCAGACAATGCCATTCTCCACTCGGCACCAAGCTCCCTTTGCTGGCCCGGGAAGAGCTGGCTGACCAGAATGGTCTCACTTTTCAAGGGGAAGCTGTTGGACAAGAGAGGAAGTGTCAGAACATGACCAGTGTGGCCTGCCTGCAGGGAGGAGCAGGGGGGCACATGCTGTCGTCCCCAAGGAAGGATATCACCAGCTCTCAGTGGAAGGGAGTGTCCGCTGGAGGAGTCAGCTACCTGTCAAACGGTGAGGCGTCAACTGTGGAGCCCGTGTGGGCAAGTGAGAGTTCCCACTTAGAACACGTTTGTCCCCTCGATTCAGTTTATTTCCTATTCACCTCGGATTAATACCATTGGTTCTACTCTAGGAGGTTCATGGAGAATCTATTTTATTAGAATAAGTGGCTTTTAATTAGTTCGCTAGAGAATTTCTTCTCCAGGACTTAAAAAACTGTTTGTTTTTTGTCAAATTATTTCAGTGAAAATCTGGCTGGTTATATTTATTTAGTAACAAAAAAGTCACTTCCTGTTGACATGATTAGAAATGGATTTGATCGTAAATGTCAATGAGGTTATGGATTAAGAGAGGAGAAAAATAATGTTTTTCTTTGTACAGTGTGAATGGCCCATAAATCTTTTTGTTAAAACAAAAAGAAGCCAACGGAGTATAATAAAACGTGGAATGGCTACGATGTCTTCCGGAGATAGACGTATTGAAAGGTGTTTTGCATTCTTCACCTGCTGCACGTGGAGATGAAGAGCGGCTTGGAGGGAGGCACCAGGTCTTACTCATTTCTTCACCCTGAGCCCCTGGCACAGGGTTGACCTGCGGTCTGTGCTCAGCACGTGTTTGCTGACTGTAAGGAAAGCCCAGCACATGGCTCTCCTCTACCCGATTCCCTGAGATGAACAGGGCCAGTCCTCTGCCCCTTTAGTCTCTGTCAGCACGAGGTCCCTCCTCAGAGGGCACAGCGCAGGACCCTGGACGCAAGCCACCTCCAAAGGGGTCAGGGCCCGGGGAGGAGAGAACTCTGGTCCCATCCCCTCCTTTTTCGTATGGATGAGTCAGAAGGACCAGATCTTGGCTGAGCTGCAGGTCCGACAAAGTGGAGGGGAGGCCCTTTGATCGAGCACCTATGACTGTGTATCAGGTCAGGAGCTTTGTTTATTATCTATTAGGAGCATCTAGGGGCCTTATTTATTCACTATTCTCCCAATACAGTATACATACATACAAACATATCTATTATTTTATATAATAAATTTTATTATATACATCTTCATTTAATTTTGTATATTTATATACTTAGGTATTCTTCTTCGAATATAGAATATCAGGAGCTTTATTTATTTACTAGAGGCCTGTTGCACAAAGAGATTCGTGCAATAAGCCTTCCCTTCCCTTGGCTGCTGGCACTGGTTTGCCTCTGGCACCCGGGACCCAGGCCTTCGCTCTGCCTGGACTCTGGCCGGATCCGGCCCCGGAGCTGTCAGGCTTCGCTGCTCCAGCCCCGGGGCTGTTGGGCTTTGCTCCGCCGCTTGGAGCCTACGTATGCAAATTAACCGCCATCTTTGTTGGGTTAATTTGCATACTCTCCTGATTGGCTGGTTAGCGTAGCGAAGGTAGGTCAATTTACATGCTTGTCTATTATTGGGTAAGATTCTTCTTCCATTGGATCCTCAGGAGGAGGCTGTGGAGCCACTCACGTCCCTCACTGCATCTCCATTCGTGGAGGAGACCAAGTCCTGCAGAGCCCATTGGAGAAGGACCTGGGGTTCAGATCTGAGCTTTGGATGGGAAGCTCTTTCCAGGAGGCCGACTTCCCTCTCAGCAGGAGGGACATGCAGCCAGCCCAGGACAAGGGCGCAACCTGAGTGGTAGCTGGTGTTTGTGACCTTGGGAACAAAGGCACTTGGAGGGAACGGGTGGATTTGGCAGGTAATCCACCAGGGACGAGAAAATGAAACTGACTTGTGACTGAACGATTAATTTCATGTTTGAAAAATGTTTTTCCCCTCCAGAAGCTTCCTTTTACACCTGGAAGCTTTCCTGCTGAACCCAGCACCTGGCCAACTCCTAATGCTAAGGCTTTTGTACTTGCCAGGAGTCCTCAGGTTTTTAATTGGTCAAAGAAAAAGGCTCCTTTGATGCTTAAAGGGAGAGGGCACTTAAGTTTCCAGGTGATTTAATGCAATTATCTCTCCTGGGTCTGAGGGTGAAATGAGCAAGAGCGTGAGCAGGAGCCAGCTACACAACACCAGCCAGTGGTTCTCTCGCCAGCTCTCTGCAGGCTGGGAGAGCTCATGGAGCAAGTTTACACTGCTTCCTGCACAGTGTGAAGGGCATTAAAAAAACACCTGCTCTTCTGAGTTTCCTGCTCTTTCACTATCTGGAGAGTCTGTTTTCATTTTTAATCCATTCTGAACCTTTGTGTATTAAACTTGCACTTGGTTCCTTTGAGGAACCTCCCCATATTAGTTGCCGAGGGCCATAACAAGGCACCACAAACTGGGTGCACCATCAACAGAAACGCTTGTCTCCCAGTTCTGGAGGCTGGGAGTCCGAGCTCCAGGTGTGGGCAAGATGGCTCCCCATGGGTGGCGAGGGAAGGATCTCTCCCAGCTTCTGGTGGTTTGCTGGCAACCATTGGCATTCCTGGCTTGTCGGTGCAGACCCTGATCTTTGCCTTTATGCTCGCATGGTGCTCTCCCTGTGTGTGTGTGACTGTGTCTGAATCCCCCTTCCATTCATACTGCATTAGGTGCCCACCCTACTCCAATCTGACCTCATTTTAACCAACTCCATCCGCAATGATCCTATTTGCCAATGAGGCCATGTTCTGGAGCACTGGCGGTGGGGGGGTAGGACTTCAACAACCGAGTAATGGGGGCGGGCACGCTTCAACCTCTACCTCCACCTGAGGCACTTCTCCACGGCTGGCTTAAACCAGAGGCCTGGACACCCGCCTGCTTGCTTCTGGTGCAGGGACCTGGCTACAGCTCTGAAATCCCCTGTAGAGCTTTGGGGGAAAAAACAAAACAAAACAAAGCAGGGTGCCCACCAGGATTGCCTCCGGCAGGGGCAGAGCCTGGCAGATGATGTCTAGCAGGCCTGCTCTCTATGAAACCAGTTGATTATAAAATGTGTTTAAAAATTCATGGGCCCATAATAAGTTACAGTGATTTGTTGAAGAAAAATTAGAATAATGGATAGAGAAGAGCTACTTACATATTTATTTATTGTTCAGTATAAAACAAGTTGATTACAAAATGTATTATAAAATTTATGGGCCCACATGAGGTACAGTGATTTATTGAAGAGAAATTAGAATAATGGGCAGAGAAGTGCTACTTTCTGTATTAATTTACTGTCCAGTCAGTGCAAGGAAGGTTCTTCATAGGAGCCAGACACCCCTCTTCCTTTTCTTTATTGTCCAGCGCACCATGTCTGGTTAACTCACATCTCCTACTCTAAGAAAGAAGCCATGTCATTATTATGACGATGCCAGTTTTAAAAAAAATATTTTATGGATTTCAGAGAGGAATGGAGAGGGAAAGAGAGATAGAAATATCAATGATGAGAGGTAATAATTGATCAGCTGCTTCCTGCATGCCCTCACTGGGGATTGAGCCACAACCTGGGCATGTGCCCTGACTGGGAATCAAACCGTCACCTCCTGGTTCATAGGTCCACGCTCAACCACTGAACCACACTGGCCAGGCTACAATGCCAGTTTTTATTGAAACAGAATACAGTAGTGCTCCTTCTTCAGTAATACACCCAGTGGACACCTGAATCCTCAGATAGTACTAAACCCTATGTATACATGTTTATTCCCATATATACGTACTTATGCTAAAGTTTAATTTACAAGTTAGACATAGTAAGGGATTAGCAACAATAACTTATAGTAAAATAAAATAATTATAACAGTGCACTGTACTAAAAGTTATGTGAATGTGGTCTTCGTCTCTCAGAACACTAGCATGACTTTCCCCCTTTCCTCACAATGCTGGAACTGCATAGAAGCCCCATTTCTTTAACATGACCCTTCGTCCTTTCTTTCCTTCCATTCCCTTCCTTAATCACTAAGCCCTTAGGACATCAGATTCTGGTTGGTGTCAAGCTGTCTTCAGAACAAAGCCTCCGTTCAGTTGACCACAGAGACAGTTTTGGTCCAGCTAAAGGTAACATCTTGACTTTAGTTGCATTTCAGCCCCAGGCCTCTGGAAGTGGAAGACCCTATAGACCACACCCTCAAGAAACCAGACAGAACAACACCATGGCTGACGTCAGGACCTGATACAATGAGCCACTACTCCCTGCCCTGGCCCCTACCGATCAGTACAGCCCACAGCCCCAACTCCATTAGCCACCATGATTAATGATATTTTTCTGTATATAACCCATGCCTTGGAAGGTTACATTAGCTCACCCGTGACTCGGGGCTTGGCACCATTTTCTCAATTAATAAATCTCTAGTTCTTTGCTGCAAACTCCCGTTCACCTTTTGATGCAGACAGGTGAACAGACCCCTTCAGTCCAGTAACAATGTCACGGGTAGAAAAATTTGTTCTTACTGTAGATCTTAGCCACATCAGCATACAATTTTTTTCTTTACTTACGTCAAGAACTTTCACCTTTTCACTGGAAGGAAGCACTTCATGGCTACCCCTTGGCATGTCCCAATTGCCGGCATCACTCCCTCGGTAGCATGTACAGCGTGGACACACCGCCAAAGGAGAATTCCCATCCCCAGCAAGATGGAGCAGGACAGCACACAATTTAAAACTTATAAATTGTTTATTTAATATTTCTGTGGGTAACTGAAACTGAGAAAGCTAAACAGCAGATAAGGGGGCTACTGCAAATGTGCTTGTGTCAGCTTTTCTTTTCTTTATTATTTTAAAGAGAGAGGGATGGGGAGACAGAGAGAAACATTGATATGAGAGAGAAACATTGATTGGTTGCCTACCGTCCACATCCTGTAGGTACAGGCCCCAACAGGGGATCCAGTCCACAACCCGGGCATGTGCCTTGACTGGGAATCGAACTGTGATCTCCTGGTTCATAGGTCGATGCTCAACCACTGAGCCATGCCGGCCGGGCTCATGCCCGCTTTCCCCTCACACCATGAATTTAGAGTTTGCCACATTGTTGCTGGTGAGCAGATCCTCTGTGCTCCAGGTGAAGGTCGGCCCCAGGACCTTCCGAAGCTTGTACTGTGCCTTCCCCTGGATGCTGAGCACTAAATGCCAGTGTTTGCTGGTCCACAGGAAAGCGTGAGGGATTCTTTTTGGTGATCTTAGATGTGTTGTTTGAAATGCTCCACCACCAATGTAGACTTATCTCCCACGGTGTTTTGAACTCTTTAGGCGGTAATCACTGCCTTCCCAGAATGTGACCTCTGGGGACCACACCCCTGCCTCCCAGGGCCCCCGCCCCCGAGGATGGCCTGTGACAAGACAGAGAAGAGCAGTCCTATTCCCGAAAAAGCGTCCACCCGCATCGGGCACGGCCGGAGATGACCGGGACAGCATGAGGTCCCTGCCAGTGGGAGACAAGAGAGGACGTTGGCCAGCAGGGTCCTTTGGCATCGAGAAGGAATGGCCTGGAAAGTCACCTGGAAAGACTTGGGAGCCCGCTGCAGGGCTGGAGAGCCGTTCTGGGTGTCTGCCAGGGCCGCACAGGGCCAAGTACCCCCTCGGTGCTGTGGACGTGGATGGTCTGGGAGCCGAGGGGCAAGAACCACGCAGGACCAACATGTGACTCCAGCAGGGGACCCTGTGTACACCCGAGCCCCACACAGGCCTGGTGTTTGGTGTGACTGGTTGCCCGCAATCAGGTGTCAGCACCCCTGGCGCCCGATCTGTCCTGCACGAGTCAGTGTTCCAGGCAGCAGGAGCCACCCAGCCGCCCTCCGGGAACTGATCGGGCCACAGGTGTCTTGGTGACTTCAAAGGTGTGAGTCACTGACGGCTGAGGTCACCTGCCTCCTGGTCCCACTCAGGACGCCCCAGGGGATGACTCTGACAGCTCCTTTGGGTCCAGGCACCCACTCAGGACTTTGAACATTTCCAGGAAGCACCTCAAAGTGCAGAGCTGGGGAGTGCCAGCTCCCTTCCCAGGTCCAAGGGCCACATGGATGCCCGCACCCCAGCTGCGGAGATTCTGACCTACTGGGCTGAGGGCCCAGCTCCCCCACCTTCCGTATAAAAGCGGCCCCAGGCGATCCTAACGTGCAGCCAAGGTTGAGAAGAGGCGATGGGCCCACTGATTCACAAACTGGCCACACACTGGAATCACCTGAGAGGTTTCATACATTCCGGCCAATGCCTGGGCGCCCCACCCAGAGTTTAATTGGTCTGGAGTGTCACCTGGCGTGAGCTCCACCTGGGGTGCTTTGTTAAACCTCAGAGGTGCCCTGCATCTGCTTGGCTAGCAACTGCACACTCAGCTTGGAATGCTCTAAACGCTGGTTTTGATGGGGAGAGTCCATTCTCGTTTGGCTCCCACTGGCCCCCCAGTATCTTCCTCATATCACTCAACACGGCCAACAGCGAGGATGAATGGGAACCAGGACAAACTTACTTCCAGAAGAGTTTGGAAAAGGCTGCAGCTGTGGCCACACCTGGCCAACTCACCTAAGCATGAATCTGAAAAGTCACTGTGTATTCAGAGACCAAGCCCTGGCCTCCAGCCTCTCCGACAGGCTTTCTAGTCTCAAGCTGGGTGCAAGCTGCCTTTCTCCTACCCACGGGGTCGGCCTGCAGCTTCTTCCGCCTCAGGGAGTCACTGTTATTTGACAGTGTGTGTTTAGAAAGTCATATAAACTTACTGACTAGAAATTAAAAACATGATTTTAATATCAACACGTATGTTACAAACCGTAATGCATCATTTGTCCTTTAAAAGATGAAAATAAATATTGAAGACACTCCATGCTACCTAAACTAACATAATGTTATATGTCAGTTACATCTCACTTAAAAAATCATTTCATGCTTGTACTGGTTGCTTTAGACTAGCCCGTCCATCCGTTCACTCTAATCTGCTGTAATGTTTTGTTAGGAAGGTTGGAGACCTATTGAAACTAATGGGTTCAACCTGTGTCTCCATGACTTGAATGACTTTGAATATGCTTTCCCCCTGCTAGTGATGTTCTTTGCCATATTAGTTTGCCTGATGCACTCCTATGTGGGCCTCAAAACCCACTTCGAATCACCCACCTTTGTGTCCCTGCCAGTTAGAGGTTATCACCACCTTCTCTGTACTGTGCAGAGCATATTACTCTCCCTGTACACTTATTCCAGGTTAGGGTGATTTGTTTATGCGCCTCTTTCATCTATAAGACTGGGTACTCTTTGAGGGCAGGAATTACTTTTATTCACTTCTCTTCCCAGTGCTTAGCAGGGGGCCTGGCATAGAACAGATTTCAGTAAGACTTTGTTGACTAAAAGTAATATTGTTTTTTCACCTCTTAAAAAATAACTGAAAAAATCTCCAAGTGCTGCTACTTGAAATCCAAAAGGAGATTGTTCATGTTTTTTTTCTGAGTCAGCTGTGTGATTCTGAGTGTGTCCAGAAAATACAAGAGCTGCCCTGGCAGGGGCTCAGGGAGGGGTTGTCACTAGACCCTGGCCCCTTGGGGAGAGGGAGAGAGGAGCGCCTTGAGGCAGGGACCATCCAGCAGCTGGCCCAGCTGCAGGGCTGTGGTCTCCGCCCTGCTCCGCCCCCTCCCTGCCTCTTTGAACAGCTCTGTACTTACAGGCACTTGGACAAGCCCTGGCATTGTTTGCCTCCACTGTAGGGTCAGAGGCCTTATAGGAATGGCATGATTCGACTTCCTTAAATAGCGACTAGGGAATGAAATGAGTAACCGTGTCTTTAATTAGCCATACCCCAGAGGCCTGGAGGGGCCTGGTAAATGGTGGGCTCCCAGCCAAGATCAGCAATGCACGGCTGGTACTCAGTCCAGAGAGACTTGGTGGGATGTTTTATTTGCCTCTCTCTCTCCCCCGAGCTGTCCTGTCGGCCCTGCTCCCTTCTGCCACCGTTGCAGCCTGCTGGGCTGCAAGGAATGGAGGGAGGCAAAAAGCTGACCACCTCTGAGCACCTCTCGTGCACCAGGCTCTGTGCCTCAGAGGCTGGGAACAGCGCTGGGAAGGATCCGAGGAGCCCAAGGATGGAATGCAACGAAAGAATAACCCCTCGAGTCCAGTCCCAGAGCAGCAGCAAAGAAAGAGGGTCCCAGGGACCCCAAGACCTTTCAGAATAATTTGTCCTTCACTTGTGTTTTCAAACTCGGTAAATAGGATCTTCAAGGACAGCCCCTCCCTGCCCTTCATACAACCTCTTCCCTTTTCCACCTACTTTCTATAGCCTGAGCGTCCCGGCTCTCTTTCAACCCCCCTGGAAAACTGCCCTGAGCCATGCAATTTTCCCTCTTCTGTCCCAGAGAAAGTATCTTCTGGCCCCGGTCCACATGCCTCTGGTCTCTCCGAAACATCCTTCTTTCCTTCTGTCCCCAGCCTTCGGTTCGACGTCACAGGAGAGGAGAGGAGACTTCTGGCAGGGAGACCTCTATCCTCAGAGATAACAGGGTGGGAACCAAGCACTGAGAGCTTTTCTAGCTGTCCGTGAGAGAGGAGACAGGCGGGGAACGGTGAGAGGCGAGCCATCCCTCTCCTGTTCCTCAGAATCTTACAGACTGTGGACCAGGCACGCCGTGTGGTGAAAGCAGCGAGGAGCCATGACAGCCCTGCCTGTGGTGCTGAGGGGTCACCCCCTGGAGACAAAATGCCCAGAAGAGTTTTGAAGGAAGAGGAGGAATTCACGGAGAGGCCCAGGAGAAAGGGATTTCCGTTCAGAGGGAAGGGCACGGGGAAGTCACCCTGGGTAAGACCCGAGGTTGACGCTCTCAGCGGACTGTGCCAGGCCCTTCCTCTAGTCCAGTGATGGCGAACCTTCTTAGCTCAGCGTGTCAGCATTTTGAAAAACCCTAACTTACCTCTGGTGCTGTGTCACATATAGAAATTTTTTGATATTTGCAACCATAGTAAAACAAAGACTTATATTTTTTATATTTATTTTAGATATTTAAATGCCATTTAACAAAGAAAAATCAACCAAAAAAATGAGTTCGCGTGTCACCTCTGACACGCGTGTCATAGGTTCGCCATCACTGCTCTAGCTCCTGACCTTGAGGCTTTCTAGAAGGGGACAGGATTGCAGAGGAGAGCCAGCATCCTTCGTTTCAGCTGTTCCAATGGATGAAGAATATGCTAGTGAGCTGGTGGGCGAGGCAGGCCGCTGACCTTTCCCAGGGGAGAGGATGTCAGTGTCATGGCTGTGCTGTGGCTGGGCGGTACAGCGACTCCCTCCTGAGGGCTTCGGGCAGGTCCGGGCTGGGTAGGGCAGGGCATGGCCTGCTTGGCCGGGACCAATGTCGGTGCTCTCAGGAATGAGGTGGGAAGTCTGACTGAGGACAAGGCTTTCCCTGCAAGTCCTTCAGCTTCCTCTCTCTCCAATCCCCTCCTCTTGTTCTTTAGGGTTTATTCTTAAATTGCCATTCAGCCTGGGCCCCCCTGTCCTCATTTCTCCGCTCCCTCCACCTCTGACCTCACCCATCTTTGTGCTTCGGGGATTGTGTTTGGAGCTGTGGTTTAGAGTAATGGTGTTGCCAGTGCTGACACAGCTCCAAGGTTTGTACAGAAAGAATCTCTGAAGGCAGAAAGTAGGGTCCCCAGACCTGCGGCAGCATCGCCTGGGAACTGTTGAAAATGCACGTTCCCGGGCCCCGCTACAGCACACAGTGTGCCGTGTTGGCACAAGCTCTTGGGGCACCAGGCTCTGTGTGTCAGATGCGGTTCTGGGCACGCTCAGTGGTGCCAAGGGAAGCTTCATGTCATGGTGTTGGCCTGTGATGGGGAGAAATGAGGCCCCGGCGTTGGGGGAGGTTCCAGGGCACGCTCCACCCTGTTTACCTAAGGGCCTCTTCCCGGAATGGACACAAAGCACTATCTGCCCTTTTCCACAAGCACCGCGCTGGGCAGATGCCAGCTGTTGCATCAGAGGCGGGATGGGGAGTTCTCGGCAGGCCGGCGAGGGAACCTTTGCTCTCCAAGGGCGGTGGCGGGAGGGGTGCGGGGCTGGGAGCAGGATGTGGCCAGGCTCCCAGGGGCTGCAGGTGACCTCTGCTGGAAGTGTTTCAGTTCCGGGTACAGTGAGCACACGTCCCCTCACCGCCTGCTCCCACAGAGTCCCCACCCCTTCCCGTCCCCTGTCCCCTGTCCCCTGTCCCCTGTCCCCTGTCCCCTGTTCCCTTCTCAGAAGCTGCCACACCTAGTTCTCCAGCTCGCCTTGGAGCTGGGCGAGGGGAAATGGACTGTGACGGAAGTAGGAGAAATTCAAATTCCCTACAAGGGACATTCTGAAGGCAACGTCTGGAACGGATTTGGGGGGCAGGTTGCACAATCTTCCTTGGACAGCTCTCCGGGGGCGAAAGCTGGAGCCGGAACTGGGCTCCATCCAGGCTTTTCCGTGTGCTTCAGCTCTGTGGTGCTGGGAAAATGACCTAACTTCTCAGTGCCTTTATTTTCTCGATCATACGTTGGAAGTTTAATGGCTAGATGTGTGGGGTGATTGCATTAGATGTTCTATCCCACATTAGCGCTGGCCCGGTCCCTGGCCTGTAGGTGTCCACTAGGCATCAGCTCTTGGCTGTTGTGATGCCGGGCGTGGGACAGGCGCTCACGGCACGCTCGCCCAGTGAGTGACGGGCCCGCTCTCCCACTGCGGTTTCAGATCCCCTTGCATTCTGAACAGTCACATCTCCGGGTGCGGCCCTGCCCCCCAAGGCTGAGTGACACCCTCCACAGGTACTTCCCACTGGGTTTCCACTTCCGGAATGCCTTCTCTTTTCTGCTCTGTCGTCCTTCAGTGCTGCTAGTGGGGGATTCGAGTGCCTCAGGTTGCTCCCTTGGACGGAGGGAGGAAGCAATGAAAAGGAAAGGGGAAGTGAGGCTTCTTGGGTAGAATGACCAGGCTTAGCACCAGGCAGCGCTTCCTGACAAGACTAGGCCTGGAAGCCTCTAGGTGAGTCAGAGGGGCGACCCCTCCCCCTCTGCATTCCCAGCAACAGCTGCTCCCTCCACCCCCTCCTCCAGGGGGTCAACCTTGATCAGGGCTGATGTCTGGCAGGGGGCTCTGTTCCTTGGCTAAGCTTCGTAGGGGAACAGAGACTTTTTTTTTTTTTTCTCACAGAGAAAGGCGCCCTCGACAGCATGTCAGACCTGCGACCACAGAAATGCCTGGAGGTTTTGCATCCGCCTTTGACGCACCTCATGCAGGTGGTTCTCCCCACCGCAATCCTGGGTACTTTGTAGTCAGGCTGTTAGGAACTCGGGGCAGGGGCATAGGGTGGGAGCACAAAGCTTGGCAGAGGGCTCTGGGGTCCCCCAGCCTGCCAGGAACAGGGCAGCCATCTGAAGGGCGAGCTTCTGACGTGGCCCAAGTGGCCTGACTTCCCCGGTGGATGAATCACCCAGGTCTTGCAATGCACCCCCCCTCCCCCCCCCCCACACACACTTCTCTCCCCCTGCAGGGACCTCCAGGTCACCTTGGTGGCTGAACATGCCTCTGTGGCTGTCACTAGAACTTCTGCGTGTGAGGTGAGCTTTTAAGAAAACCCAACATTGAACAACAGGAACTCTGGGGAAAACAGATGCGCTGGGGAAGTGGCTGGCTGTTTGTATTTGCTATATATAGGAGTCAGTGTAGAACAGAATTATTTTTACATGCTACTTTTCCCAGAGCTCGGAACAGCCTTCCGATCTAATTATGCCTATAAGCGCTTATTTTTATAGCATCTCCTCTCTCCCTCCCGGGGTCCGATGTGAGCTCTTCCAGACTCTCTCTTCTAGAACTTCGGTGACTTTGCCCAGGGCCTGGCCCTGAGCTCCGCCTTCAGAAGTTCCAGAAGGTGGTCTTGTCTGCTGGGTATACTTGGTCTGAGCTGCTGCCCACGTCCGGTCTTCCAGGAACGTGCTGCCTGAATAAGCAAGCCTTCTTCCTCTCAGGGTGTCCTGGCAGCCACAGAGCAAGGCAGGTGTGCTCGCCACCCCTGGCCTCCTCCCACCTTGGCGAGAAGAATTGTGCAACGTCGGAAACAGCCTGAGTGTTCTGTATGTGTCTGCGTGTGAGCCCGCTCTGTGACTCGAAAACAGGCAGCGCGTGAAGAATAAAAAATACCTGCGCTCTGAGGAAGAGGAGTCCGTGCATTCCCACGGTCTGACTTTCCACCTTTCGGATTCCGTCTGACGTATTGGCTCTGATGGAGTCTTGTGTCTGTGTCTAAGGGAGTTCCTTGAAAACAAAGCTTGTATCCGTGAGGATTGTGAGGGTCCAGCTGTCAGCGGGGGCTGCTCAGTGTCCAGGTGCCTCTCAAGCCTCATTCCCAGGAGGTCCCCATCACACCCCGCTCCGCACCTCCTCTCCCACATGCCCCAGGCTGCTGCCCCCCGGAGGCTTTGCCCACACTGTTCATCCGAACAGGACGTCTCTGTCCAAGTGGCCAGCACTGGAGGGATGGAAGTGTCTTCTCTTCACAGTTCCAGGGCCTCGGACAACGCTTGGCCCTGGAGAAGAGACTCCATCGATGCTTACCCAGTAAGTGGATGAATGGCTGTCGCTCACCACACCCGTCCTTCCTACCTGGCATTTAGGGAGACTGAAGTGCCTACCATGTGCCACATTCTATTCCAGGAACTTGAGATACAGCAACATAGACAAAAAGTCTCTGGCCTTATGGAGGGACAGTACATTCTAGTGCAGTGGTTCTCAACCTTGGCTGCACATTAGAATCACCTGGGAATCTTTTTAAAATCCTGATTTCTGGGCCTCATCCTCCGGAAATTCTGTTTTTTTGTTATGGGGTGGAGCCACAACATTAGTAACAAAGAAACAGAATTTCCGGAGGATGAGGCCCAGAAATCAGGATTTTAAAAAGATTCCCAGGTGATTCTAATGTGCAGCCAAGGTTGAGAACCACTGTTCTAGTGGGAATGGGAGGTACTAAACAGGGTAAAATCCTAATAAATTATACGCTATACAACAAGGTGATAGGTGCCCTGGGAAAGCAGGAAAAGGGAGACTGTAGTGTGAGGTTGGGGCAGGTGGTGATGTTATACAGGATGACCAGGGAGGCCTCAGCTGGAGCAAACAGGTCCCTCATCGGAACTGCCACAGTAGCTTAGCTGAACCTTTCTGCTGGCTTTATTGCCTATTCCCTGTGTGTGTAGATACATAGGTACAGGTTGTACCTATGTTGACTCTCCTTCTAGGCCGTCAGATCCTAGGCCTTTTTAATCTGTGTACACTTCTCAGCATCCAACACGCAGCAGATGTTTAATAAAAAGTGGTCAGATGAATGAATTCTTAAATGATTTGCTGAAGAAAATTACACGGACTCATTTTTCCTTCCCTGCAGAAATAACTGTCAGATTGTGTATTTTATGCACATACACAACTTACTCTTTACCTTACGTATCAAATACCTTTGGGCACTTTATGAAGCACAGTTGTTTTTCAATTTGCCTTAAGGGATGATGTGCATCCGGTGCCTTTAGGAAGAGAATATCAATAAGCCGGGAACATCTGGGGGTGGGGGTGGGGGTTGGGGCAGGGGTGGGGGCATGTGCTTTCTGTCTGTAAAGGAGCTGCATCAATTCCTTTAACCTGGCCAGGTAAGCTTCGGTAAATACCTTTTCTTCAGGGGATTGATTAACGCTTTGGCAGCCCCAAAGCATTAATGAGGTTTTGCAAAGGTGGTGATATATGGGCCCAGAATGAAAGCAATGGAATTAGGGCAGGTAAATCCTTGTTTGGGAGAAAAACCAGGTGCGGAGAGAGGGGGTGGGGAGCAGACCTGTGTGGTGTGCGTGCCTGGGTACTGTTTAGGCTGGATTTGGGGTGAAGACTCCCCCTCCCCCCACCAAGCCCTGAAGAGGAAGATCAGTCTTGTCAGTTGCTGAGAAACTTTGAAGAAACTTACATCTCGGACTGCCTCTGTGCTGTGCTAGATCCTGTTTGAAATTTCCAAAAGAGCAATAAAAATGATGCTACTAATAAAATAGCTTTCAACGTATGGAAAGCTGCTCACCCTCACAGCAATCTGGGAGATGCAAATTAAAACCATGATCGCGCCAGTAGAAAAATAGCTTCCACTTATCAAGCTCTTGCCATGTGCAGTCTCCACGTTTAGTTTATCTTCAATACCTCGGTTCTCATAGCAACTCTGGGAGGTAAGGGTCCCTGTCTTCGGACGGACAAGGACTCTGACACTCTGAGAAGTCCGTTCAAACACAGTTGCCCAGGTAGCAAATGTCAAAGCCAGGGTTTGAATCCAGGCCTGACCCCAAAATTTGGCTTTGTGATCTACTGTTGGTTTCCACACTCAGAGAACAAGTAGGCACTCTGCATGTATTTGTTTTTGTGTTTTTTTTCATCCTCACCCAAGGATATTTTTCCATTGATTTTTAGAGAGAGTGGAAGAGAGAGGGAAAGACAGAGAGAAATATTGATGTGAGAGAAACACATCTATTGGTTGCCTCCTGCACAAGCCCTGACCAGGGCCCCGGCCAGGGAGGAGCCTGCAACTGAGGTACATGCCCTTGGCTGGAATCGAACCCAGGACCCTTTGGTCTGCAGGCCGATGCTCTATCCACTGAGTCAAACTATCCAGGGCTGCATGCATTTATTTAAATAAGTCCCACCTCACCAAATTATATTTCTATCCTCTTGGGTTAAGATTTCAAGTTCATTTTGTTCAATAGCCACAGTGGGTGCATTGATGTACCAACGTCCCAGACAATAAGCCACCTTTACCACTTCCTCTCCTGCCACTCTCTCCACCACTGTGCTCGGCTCCAGCCAGACAGTCTCATTTCAGTCCCTCAGACCCACTAGATGCTTTCCCACCTCAGGGCCTCCGCAGGTACTGTTCCTTCTCCCTGAAGTGACCTCTCTTTCCTCCACCTCCACCTGACTCCTCACAGGTCTTACTGCCTCTCATCTTTGGGCTCTCAGCCTGAACACCATCTCCTCAGAGGGGCTTCTCACCAGTAGGTCCCTGCCCCTTCTTCCTTTATCGCTGTATCTTGTTTCCTTCACAGTCAATCCTATTTGCAATTATGTGTCACTTGTCTGCTTCCTTGTTCAGTGTCTGTCTCGCTCCCCAGGATGTCAGCTCCATGAGGAAAGGGAAGGATTCTGTTCTCAACACACATACCCAGCACCCAAAGAGCCCGACATAGAACAGATGCTCAAAAGTATTAGTTGAATTGAATGGATGGATGAATGAATGGATGAATAATGGAATGAGTGCTTTTCTAATACCCTTTCCCCCTCTTTCTTTTAATTTTTGAAAATTACTGGGTAATTTCTCACTGTTATTCTTCTGGTTAGAGAAATAGATGATTTTCCCTGGGACGTGGTTTTGGGGTTCTCTCTGTGCGTTTTTCTCCTTTAAGGTGCAGCTGTCACTTCGTGTTCTCTGAATCCTGGCGGCAGATCTGGCCTGGTCTTCGCTGCCCTAGTCAGATGCATCCTTTTCTTGTCAAAGGTCACTGCGGGATTCAAGACAAGGCTTGGTGTTCGGTCTCATGGATTCATGTACTGCAATAAAATGACGCCAGGGAAACTGACCTAATGACAGATGCTAATGTACAGAAGGGAGGAGATTGGGGACCGAGGCTCTGACAGTGAGGCAGAATATTAAAGAGAAGAAATACTGCTGTGGGCATGGGCTCCAGACTACCTTCTAGGTAGAGATACTGAGAGGTAGAGAGATGATGTTTTCTTCGCCCCGAGGACAAATCCAGCCTCGAGGTCTGTGGTGGTCACGATGCAGTGTCGATGTGACGATTCTAAATGGGCTCTGCTGGTACCTGGGAGCTTGTTTGACATGCAGAGTCTTGGGCCTGGCATTGGACCCACTGATTCAGAATCGCATTTTTGACAAGCCTCTCAGGTCATTTATATGAGAGTTTTAAAGCAAATTTTGTTTTGAATTTTGGGACTCACCAGTCTGCTCTAGATGACTGCTGAAATTCATGTTGCTAATGGCAGACGAAGCAGCTAGTGAATGATTGGCATGTGCTCCTGAAGACTCCATCGATCAGGACGGAGGGACACTGCTTGTATGAGCTCGCCTCTGGCCACAAGGGTGGCTGAAGTCGCCATGGGCTGGGATGATGTTAATGGGATCTTCTCATTTAACTTGAAGTTCTTAAGAGCCGAGATGGAGATGCGGGGGATAGTCATATCATATAAGGCACAGAGGAACAGATGTCAAACTGCAAAGATGAAATTGATGCAAGGTTCTTCAAAGGCAGATAGGCAGATGGCATGACGAGGTGAGAACCCTCAAAAACGGAACCTCTCCAACGTATGAAACTAAAAATGGTGCCAGTGAGGGAGAAAAAGTGGGGGTGACTGAAAAGGTAGGTGTGGCCCCCAAGGTAACTTACAAAACCCAGACATGCACAGAAGGAGGGAGGAAGAACAGAAGATAAAGTATGAATTTGGAAGAGTTGCTTGGATCGCTACCAGGAGCAACAGGTGGTTATAAAAAAAGAGAGAGAGAGAGAGAAAAGACAGAACTTGTTAAAGCATTGAAGACAAGAAGCGCTTCTCTGGGTAAGTGTGGATCAAGAATCACTAGAGAGAAACACTTCTGCTATGTGCTACTGTCTCACCAAGGCCTGCCCTGACCACTGCCTCCCACTGTCACTTCCTCTCACATCACCCTTTTGTGTTTATTTTATGGTAATTATCCCTGCTTGGAATTATCTAGTTTATTAATTATTCTATTCATTATCAACTTCAGCCTATTCTAGAATGTCAGCTCCATCAGAGGACTGACTTTGCCTTATTGGCCACCCGATTCTGGGGGCCTAGGACAGCGCCTTGCATGTGACAGGTGCCACATAAATGTGAGTGAGTGAAACTGAAGTCTGAGACAAAGCCAAATGCCTCTGTCCCTATGTTCGAGGGAGGCATCCAAACTCTATTCACGCCTGTCCACTCTGTCCAGATCTGGACGTGAGGCTAGCTGAAGGACAGGAAGCTTATAAAGGAAAGTGGGGAGTGGCCCACCTCTCTGAGAACCCAAGCTATGTCTGCATGTGTGGCATGAATCATACCTTCTAACCCTCATGCTAATAGGGGCTGATGTTCTCCCTCCCATTTTACAACTAAACCAAGACTCAGAGAAGTTAAGTGATTTGCCCTAAGGCACTCAGCCAGTAAGATGGGGAAGCTAGATATGAATGAGGAATGGAAAGCCATGTACTTTCCATTACATGGAGGCTTGGTGGGAACTGGAGTAAAAGAGAAATGAGCCCATTTAACTGCTTTCAATAAGCTTACATCTCCATGTCTGGACAAGATAAGCATAAAGTATTGTCCCAATAATGCTGTTTAACAAGACCATTTTAAAACTCTGTGGTGGACAACAATGAGTCCTTATTTCTTGTCCACGTGTCTGAGGGCTGGCCTGAGTTTGTCTGATCGAGGCTGAGTTCTGCTGGGCATGGCTCCAAGCTGTGGGTTGGGTCCAGGTCTTCTCCGAGAGAATCTCATTATGCTGGGACCAGCAGGCCTACCAGGGCATGTCCTTCCCTTGGCAACGGCCGATGCACAAATGGGATGAGTGGAAATACATAGCACATAAGGCCTAGGCTGAGAAGGGACACATTGTTCCTCCTGCCCACATTCCAGTGGCCGAAGCAAGTCACATGCCCGCCAAGCTCAACACCAATGAAAGAGGAGGCGCAGGCTGTCTCTAGTGGGGAGGACGACTGAGTCCCATGGCCAAGGATCTGGATCCCAGGAGGAGTGGACAATGGGGGGATGGTGGTGTGACTGACCACAGGGACAGGTGGGCATGCCGTGGCTACAGGGGCTGTGCCATGTGCTCGATGGACACGATTGCATGAAAGCCTCACAGAGATCCTATCTGGGAGGATTGCCGTGATCCCTATTTTTCAATGAGAGAATTTAGGCTCAAAGAGGTTGACTACCGAAGCTGTCACTGAAGTGCACGTCCTGGCAGGGACACGCACTCCGGTGTGTTTGCACAGGCGCGCATGTTCTCAGCCCTGACTCAACTGTCTTGAAAGAAATGGCTTCTGTGATACAAGAGGGGTGATAGTTTTGAAAAACCAGGGCTGACAGGGAAGGGGCCAGAAGACTAGACACACACACATACACATGTGTAAATTTTCTAGAAGTGGGAGAAAGCGACCGACGGAAACTAAGCTCGGGGTCTGGTAAGGATGGCTGCTTTGTGACAGCCAGCATTCCCGTGGCTGGGCTACTAGTGAGACTGGGTGCTCGCAGGAGGCCCATGGAATTCATCGGAACGGCCTCCTGCCAACCCCTCAGCTCAGGTGGGTGATATTCCAGGTTTGGTTTTAGACTCCTGCCGTGTATGCTGCTCCTTAATGCCTGACTACGTTAAATCTCAACTTGCCTGTACCCCAGACCTTTGATTTGGGTCCTCGCAGGGGTGGCTGGAGGGCTGTTTGCATAAATGCCCGCACGGGCTCCTGCTGCTCACCCATGTGGCTCTCAGACAAAGCCTGGCACCTGGCCCTTGACCCCTGCTCTCCTTCCCAACCTGGCATGCTGGCAGGATTCTCTCAAGTCCTATCACCCTGAGAAGGGGTAGCTCCCCCTGAACATTCTAGAACAAATTTAGAACAAATGGATGGTGGGTCACTCTAAAGGTGATCCCGTGGGGGGAGCATGGGCTCAGTAAGGGTGAACGTGGTCTAGCAGCCCATCTAATTTCCTTCGTTAAAAACTGGACTGGCCGCTCAAGGCAGGGTCATGAGGATAGTGTCCCGGATTTCAAGGGGTTTGATGGATTCATTCATGAAGTCTTTTAGAAGGTTGGGAAACACAGGCTGATTTAGGGCAAACAGATTAGTTCTTTGCTTGTTAAAAAATTACGCTGGTGTTGAACAATAGAAGTCTGTCCTAGCCCAGGCCCTGTCAGGGTGTTCCTGCCCTCCCCCCACTTTGATGGCCCCTCCTGAGTCCCTCCCATGTCTCTCTTTGAATAACTTGGATAAAGACCCAGGAGGCTGGCTTATGAAACTGATGGCTGGCATAAACAAAGGGGGTGTAGCTAATACAAAAAAAAATGAGAGATTTTTAAAATAATAATTAGCATGCATAGCACCTTATGGAGTCTTCTCTAGGGAATTATTTTATTTAAATTATGTCTTTAAAGAACTCACTGTGGTAGATATGACTAGGTAGCCTCATTTTATTTATTTTTAAAAATATATTTTTATTGATTTTTATTTTTTTAAAATATATTTTATTGATTTTTTTTACAGAGAGGAAGGGAGAGGGATAGAGAGTTAGAAACATCGATCAGCTGCCTCCTGCACACCCCCTACTGGGGATGTGCCCGCAACCAAGGTACATGCCCTTGACCGGAATCGAACCTGGGACCCTTGAGTCCACAGGCTGATGCTCTATCCACTGAGCCAAACCGGTTAGGGCTATTTTTATTGATTTTTAGAGAGAGGAAGAGAGAGGGAAAGAAAGAAACATCAAAGTGAGAGAAAAACTGATTGGCTGCCTCCTGCACACCCCCTACCATGGATGGAGCCTGCTACCTGGGCATGTGCCCTGACTGGGAATCAAACTGGCAAACTTTCTGTGCATGGGATGATGCTCAGCCAACTCAGCCACACTGGCCAGGACCCAATATCCTCATTTTAGATAAGGCTCAGGACTTACCTAAATCCCCAAGATCATCTGACATCATCCTGCCGAGCTCTCAGGTTTAAATCCTGGTTTTTCCCATTCTAAATTCTATACTCTTTAACATGGGCCAAACAAACAAGAGAAACTTATTTTCTAAAACATGCAAGCACAGGTTGAGAGGGAGACCTGATGTCCCAACTGCCATGGGAAGGTCTGTCAGCATCACCCCCCTGGCCCCCAGATTTGGGAGGGCAGCCCACTGCCTTGTTCTGTGACAGAGTTAAGTTCCTCCCCATCCTGGCCTCCAGGCGATCAGTAAGCACATGCCCGGGTTGTGTAGGAGGCAGCCGGTCAGTGATTCTCTCTCATCATTGGTGTTTCTCTCTCTCTCTCTCTCTCTCTCTTTCTCTCTCTCTCTCTCTCTCTCTCCCCCTTCCTCTCTGAAATTAATAAAAATATAGTTTAAAAATAAAGGCATTGACTGCCATGTTTATTAAAAAAAAATACTACTGCGTCCATAATACTGTTTTTATCCATTTTAACACCCCTAATATTTTAACATTGCTGAAATAAGAATGCTTTTCAATGAATGATATTTTAGACTCACCATTGGCCAATTTTTCCCATTTTAATAATGTCTCTGAAATCTTAGAATCAGGGAGATCTGAGATGACGGGCTGTTGACTTCACCTACAGCTGGTGGTGTATAGCGAATGCCACAGTGAAGGTGCAAGTCGGTAACAATGATGGGGAGAAGGGTTTCCGGGTTACTGTGCGGAAGAGGCAGCGTGGGCAGCTTGCCAGTGGGAGGCGGAAGGAGTTGGGTGGGGCCGGGCTGTGCCACGTGCTCTTGGGGTTTGGATAATGTACCCAACTTGACTTATGAGACCCAGGCCAAAGGGCAGCTCAGGATTCCACACACCTCACAGTGTGGTGCCCATCCCACCTCCTGGTTCCTTGCTGGCCATGTAGGATTCCTCACACACCGGTTTCAACGTGGGGCCGCCCCTCCGGAAACACAGGCCACGTGGAAAGTCGGGCCTTGTGTTCCTGGGACAGTCCCTCCTGACTTGCTGAATAGCTACTGCGGGCCCCTCAGAGGGACTGATGAGAAGTCAGACAAAACCATTCTGCCGAGGCCAGATGCTGCCACACCACCCTGCCTGTCGAACAACATGGGATAATATTATGACAAGGAAGTTGGGGAGTGCAGGGAATGAAAACAGCCCTGGGGGCAGGGGGTGGGGGGAGAGATGCAGGGTGGATGGGCTCAGAGCGGTGGGCTCTGTTTGTAAAAGCAGAGGTTGTCCAAGCGAAAAACAATCCGGGCAGAGACTTAGAGCTGCCACTCCCCATGGGCAGCCTGCCAGGAGCAGGGCAGAACGTTTTGATACGCCTGCTCCCAAGCAGGGCCCATGGCGGGGAAAGAGGGCTGCTGAGTGCTAGGAGGCTGTGTTTGGTCTGGCTGGACCCCCACGGGGCCAGCTTTCCCCAGGCTAAGTAAACAAAGGGAAGCTAGTATGTACAAGGGCTAACTTTTCAGAAAATGTATTTCTGTCTTCCTTGCTTCCTCCATGTTCTGTGGAGTTAGCACACACTGTGGCAGTTTTTGCTTCTGACCTGATGCTGCCTGGTCAGGGCGCCTATGGGGAGAGGTGAGGAATGGGACCTCTTGTTTAGCTTTCCATTTCTCTCAGTTGGTCTAGCTCCTGGTGGCCTTGGAGGAGGCTGAGCTGGGCTATCCCAGGTTTAGAAGGGAACAATGGTGGCCACCATAGCCCCCAAACCTGCAGGTGCCGCCGAGTGACACTTGACCATGGCTCTGAAATAGTTGACTTTGCTCCCGGAATACTATGGAGAGGGTGGCAAGGCATTCCATCCTCCCCCCACCTAGACCTGAGCCCCACAATACCCTGCAGCCCAGGAGATAGCAGCCTGGGGATGAGACAGAGCCAGCCAGGGTCTAGGGCTGCTGGCCAATCTGAGAGTAGAGAGGAGAAGGGAAGAAATGAAGCCAGCTAGACTCATTGCCCTTTTTCTCATTTTTTGGGAGATTTGTTCATATCAGGCGCTATGTGATTGGTCTTTCACAAACCTTATCTCATGTAATCTTTACAACCCAATGAGGTTCTCCAGAGAAACAGGCTGATAGAATCTGTGTGTGTGTGTATGTATATATGTATGTATCTAGACATCTAATATATATATGACACATATAGCATAACTATGTTATATATGGAGAGAGAGATAAAGAGACATTGAGATTTTAAGGAATTGGCTCATGTGATGATGGAGACTGGCAAGTCCCAAATCTGTAGGGTGGGCCTGTTGGCTGGAGACGCAGTGAGAGTTGATACTGCAGTTGAAGTCTGAGGGCAATCTACTGGCAAGAACTCTTGCTGGGGGATGCAGTCTTTTTGTTCTGTTCAGGCCTTTATCTGACTGGAGGAGGCCCCCCACATTATGGAGGGCAGCCTGCTTTACTCCAAGTCTACCAATTTAAATGTTAATCTCATACAAAAAAAAAATAACCCAAACTCTCAGAAACATCCAGAATAATATTTGACCACATATCTGGACACCATGGCCCAATGAACCATCACAGGTATGTATTTTTATGTCCATTTTACAGATGAGGCAATTGAGGCTTAGACACTTTAAGTAACTGGATTGAGATCACAGAGCCAGTAAGTGGCAGCTATAAGATTTTTTGCCCTTATTTGTGCAAACCTAGGTATATCTGTATTTGAAAGGTGATGGTTTAGAATAGTTTGGGCAGAATTAGAGACAAGTAAGAAAATAGAATAGGGGAAGACCAAGAATGCCAACACCTAAGAAGGTGAACGGAATGGTGAGGAAGCTCATACTCCAGAAATCTTTCCAGTTCAGACAAGGGAACAAGAGGCACCTCAAAGATGGAGGTACCCCAATACAAAGCTCCAACAACAGGGCTGTGGGTGGGTCTCTGAAAGTCCCAGGATGGCAAAACCACCAGGCATATCCTTAGAATCATACAACATTAAACATAAAAAAGACTCACACTTTTGAGTCTCAACATGATAATGTTGATAATCAACAGGGTTCCCATAAACGTCTATATTTCAGAGCGCTCTGAAAAAAATCAGAAGACTGGCAACACAGAGCTCAGGTTAACTGTGGTAGTTGAGTTGCTGTAATTGAGTAGATGTTCCTCACTTCAGGAGGTACCTGTGCTCCCGGGAGCTCTGTAGTCCCCTCCACTCCCTATTGCATCCTGCACACTAGGACTTTTCTTAAATCCAGTCAGCTTCCTTCATTCATGTTTGCTGCCTAGTTCTAGAATCCCTGATGTAAACCAACATTTCCTTTACCTATGAGGAAAAGGAGACCTACAGAAGGGGTATGTTTTGCCCAAGATGAGATAAATTGGTAAATTTCAGAGCTAGGACTTTAGCCCAGACCCTTTCATATCCAACCCAACCTCTTTCCTCTATAAGCAGAAGAAAGGCTGTTGTGAAACCATGGCCTTCTGGCTCCAGTCTATATATATTGATTGATTGATTTCAGAGAGGAAGGGAGGGAGAGAGAGAGATAGAAACATCAATGATGAGAGAGAATCATTGATTGGCTGCCTCCTGCACGCTCCACACTGGGGATTGAACCCACAACCTGGATGTGTGCCCTGACTGGGAATCAAACTGTGATCTCCTGGTTCATAGATTGAGGCTCAACCACTGAACCACGCCAGCTGGGCTAGCATCACATTACCTTGGGATGCTACAAAGACTCAGGGATGTAGGAACCAAAAGGGAATGCGAAGGTGATGGTGGTTGTGAGAAGGGTGAGATTTATTTATTTATTTATTTTAACAGTGAGAGACTGTGACTTAAAACTCAGGGAGAAGAAAAAATTTCCCCAAACACAAAGATCAAGAAAGAAGAATGTGGAAGAGAAAGAGGAAGGAAATTCAAGCTGCCCCAGAATTTCAGCTGTCAGAAGCGCCCAAATCCCCCTGAATTGGGAACCTAATTATTATAGAAAGCCTTGCTTAGTCCAGAGTTTGGAGATTGTCAAAATTGAGAAACTTTAGAAATTGCAAATATTATTTTAGATGATAGATAAAAACTAATACTAGAGGTCTGGTGCATGAAATTCATGCATGGGGGGGGGGGGGTGTCCCTCAGCCTGGCCTGCACCCTCTCCAATCCTGGACCCCTCGCAAGATTCCGACTGCCAGTTAAACATCCCTCTCACAATCTGGGGCCACTGGCTCTTAATCATTCACCTGCCTGCCTGCCTGCCTGATGCCCCTAACTGTTCCCCTGCTGGCCTGATTGCCCCTAAGTGCCTCTGCCTCAGCCCCTGCCACCATGGCTTTGGCCAGAAGGACATCTGGAAGGACGTTCAGAAGATGTCCGGTCTATCCAGTCTAATTAGCATATTACCCTTTTATTAGTATAGACTAGAAGCCCGGTGCACGAAATTTGTACATGGGGTGGTCCCTCAGCCCAGCCTGCACCCTCTCCATTCCAGGACCCCTTGGGGATGTCCAACTGTGGGATCGGGCCTCAACCAGCAGTTGGACATCCCTTTCATAATCCGGGACTGTTGGCTTCTAACTGCTCACCTGCCTGCCTGCCTGATCACCCCTAACCACTCTGCATGCTGGCCTGATTGCCCCCTAACTGCTCCCCTGCTAGCCTGGTCACCTCTTAACTGCCCTCCCCTCTGGTCTGATCTCCCCTAACTGCTCTCCCCTGCCAGCCTGATTGCCCCTAACTACCTCTGCCTCAGCCCCTGCCACCATGGCTTTGTCCGGAAGGACATCTGAAAGACGTCGGTCTAATTAGCATATTACCCTTTTATTAGTATAGACTAGAGGCCCGGTGCACAAAAATTTGTGCACTCGGGGGGAAGGGGGGGTCCCTCAGCCTGGCCTGTGCCCTCTCGCAGTCTGGGACCCCTTGGGAGATAACGCCCTGCTGGCTTAGGCCTGCTCCTGGGTGGCAGAGGGCAGGCCCAATCCCTAGGTACAGCCCCTTGTCGGGCTCAGAGCAGGGCCCATTGGGGAGTTGGGGCGCCGCCCCCTGTCATGCACAGAGCAGGGCCGACCAGGGGGATTGAGGCTCCGTACCCTGTCACGCACAGAGCAGGGCCAATCAGGGGGTTGGGGAGCTCCCCCCTGTCACTCACAGAGTAGGGCCGATAGGGGAGTTGGGGCACCACCCCCTGTCACCCACAGAGCAGGGCGGATCAGGGGGTTGGGGTGCCGCACCCTGTCACACTCAGGGCAGGGCCGATGGGGAGGTTATGGCTCTACCCCGTCAAACACAGAGCAGGGCCCATGGCGGGGGGAGGGGGGGTGTTGGGGTGCCGCACCCTGTCACACACAGAGCCGCAGGGCGATCAGGGGGTTTGGGCGCTGACCCCTGTCATGCTGATCCCGGTGCCGGGAGGCATATTACCCTTTTACTATATAGGATAGAGGCCTGGTGCATGGGTGGGGGCCGGCTGGTTTGCCCTGAAGGGTGTCCTGGATCAGGGTGGGGGTCCCCACTGGGGTGCCTGGCCAGCCTGGGTGAGGGGATGATGGCTGTTTGCAGCTGGTCACACACCCTTCAGGATGGGGGTCCCTACTGGGGTGCCTGGCCAGTCTGGGTGAGGGGGTGAGGGCTGTTTTTAGGCTGGCGGGTGACGGAAGCTCCCAACCACTCCTTTTTTTTTTTATTCTGGGCCAGCTTTAGCTCTGAGGCTCCAGCTCTTAGGCCTCCACTGCTGAAAGCAGGTATCTGGTTTGTTTGCGTTCTATAATCGAAACAATGTATAACTCCAGCTCTGAGATCCCAGCTCACTGAAAGCAGGTTTCTGGAGTTTTGTTTAGCTTCTATATTTGTTACAATGTCTCAAAATGCAGGCTCAGAGGCCGGCAAGGCAGGCGGGGAACGTTGGAGCAAGCAAGCCTCATGTTAGTTTCAAGCTGCCTGGCTGCTGGCCGCCATCTTGGCTGGCAGTTAATTTGCATATCTCGCTGATTAGCCAATGGGAAGGGTAGCGGTCATACGCCAATTGCCATGTTTCTCTTTTATTAGATAGGATGTTTGCTGTTTTCAGTAGAAGGTTAGCTCTCTGGGTCTGACCCATGATCCTGTGAGGATAGAAGTTATTCCAGTTTATTCTCTCCCTCTTTCTCTCCCCATCTCTCCTATGTCTTTTGTTCCCAGATTTCTGGTTTCAGATTCCAGGTTCTGATCTTTGGGTCTTATGTATCTTCTAAGATACATAAAGGTGGCTTCATATACTTCAGAATGTACCTCTATGTATCCCAGAATGCCCATGGAGCTCATGTTTCTGGGTTTAGGAGCTGTCACAAATTTCCTCTGAGGAGGAAATTAAAGCTCAGTGAGGCAATAGGACTGGACTGAGATCACCTAAGATACATAAAGGTGGCTTCTAAGGTGGCTTCATATACTTCAGATTGTACCTCTAAACTACCAATAACCCTTTACATCACCAATATTGATGGTCTGCCTCACTTACAGATATTATTATGCTCACATTATGTCTGTTTCTTTACTCTGGAAGAGCGGGTGAGTGGGATTTGGGAAGAGGAAAGGGATACAAGGAATGGTAAGTGTAAAACAAGATCCTGTCTCCCTACGAGTGAGTTTCTGGACTCTGAGAGGTTATGGATGCTAATTCACACACAGGAAGGACCATCCTAGACCAGGCTTCTTCCTGATGATGAGATAACACTGATCAAAGGTTGTCCTTCCTCACTCTCCCTGCCCCCCATTTAACTTGTAAATAATTTTAAAAGTTAGTTTTCTCATACACATATGCACATGAAATTTGTCATAAATGTGAATGGATCCCATAGACTCTCCTCTTTTTATTTTGTGCTTGATTCTCCTCTTCTGAGCTCCTCCTTCTCCTTCCTTATTTATCACTCAGCCTCCACTAAGTAACACATGTTACAGCTCAGGAGGCCTACGTCCAGATTTTTCTTCATGCACGTGTGATCATACAAATGAAGATGGACTATTATTAATTCAATAAGAATGGGCTTTTATTATACACACTATTGTTCTTCATTCAATAATGCCTCATGGAAATCCCTCTAACCAGCGGTTCTCAACCTGTGGGTCATGACCCCTTTGGCGGTCGAATGACCCTTTCACAGGGGTCGCCTAAGACCATCCTGCATATCAGATATTTACATTACAATTCATAACAGTAACAACATTACAGTTATGAAGTAGCAATGAAAATAATTTTATGGTTGGGTCACAACATGAGGAACTGTATTTAAAGGGCCAGAAGGTTGAGAACCACTGCGTCTAAGCCAACTGATAAAGCTCTAATTCATTCCTTTCATGGTTAGAAAATCTCCTTTTGTGTGGATATACATAATTTATTGAGCCTTTCCTCTACTGGTGGTTTACCAGGTTTACCACTACAAACAAGGCTACAGTAAATATCCTTGTAAACATGTTCTTTGTACTGGTGGTTTTATGTTTATGGGATAGATTCCCAGGAGTGGAATAGAAGGGTAGAAGGGTATGTGATAGTTATTAAATTTTAATAGACATTGTCAGATTGCTTTCCAAAAAGGCTGTGACAATCGACACTTCTACCAGCAGTGTACGAGAGTTACTACTTCCTGCATCTTATAATTCTTACTCCAGCCCGTAGTTCCTTGATGTGTTCAATTTAAAAACCTCTAGGCATATAATCCAAGTACACTGATATCTCATTGTTGCATAAATTTTCATTTTCCTGATCACAGTTAATTTAAATAATTTTGCTATTTGGATCAGCTCGTCTCTGAATTGTCTACTTACTATTTCTGCATATTTTTCTGAATTGTCTTATTTTTTTGGCCAACTTGTAAATGCTCTTTTTATATTATAGATGTTAATTTTGGTCTGTAAGTGTGTTATAAATTTTATCCTAAATTTGTTATTTTTCTACTAATTTTATTTAGGCACTTATTTTCTCGCCTACAAATGTATAAAAATGTTTATACCATTTCATAAGCTTATTTGTTTATTTTCAAACTCTCTCTGGTTTCCAATCTCAGTTTGAAAGGTATGTATCAACCTTAGAATTGTGTGTATTCTCCTAAATGAACTTGTAAGATTTTTTATTATTTTATTTTCGTATTAGGGTCTATTCGATTTGGAATTTTGGTATACATATGGCTTAAGATAGTATAATAATATTTTTCAGGAGATAATCAGTTTTGTCAGTATTATGTATTGAGTAATCTATTCTGCTTACACATAATACAACTCTGAGTTTGGCATACTAAATTATCATATATGCTGGATCTATTTCTGAATTCTTATTTCTTGCCCTGGTCTATTTGTCTATGTCTATGCCAATATTTGATTGATTTGAATATAATGAATCAATATTATCTGCTATTATCAGATAAGGCATGTCCCCTCTATTATTTCTCACTTTCATACTTCTTGGTTTTCCTGCCATGTCTCTTCTTCCATGTATATGTTGAGATGGTTTTAAACAATATCAACAAAAATTATTGTGAGATTTTATTCAAACTGCATTAAACTTATATGCATATTAATTTTTGCAGAATTGATAATTTTATACTAACATTTTCATGCCAAAATTTAGGGAGTGGATAAGAGCATGGGCACCAGAGCGCAGCCACCTCGGTTGAATCCTGGCTCTGCCATCAGGTGGGGTGTGACCTGAGCAAGCTGGCTTCCCTGAACCTAACTGGCTAATTCCTCGGCCTACTGCATAATCATCTGCCTGGGCCTTCTTTCTGTTAGACTGCTAGTTCAGTTTCCTCCTTTTTAATAGTTTTTACTCTCGTTTTACTGGAGTACAGTCTTAACTAATTTTCTCAGAAACGATACATTGAAGGTAAAATGTTTGAGTCTTTGTTGGAAAATGACTACACTTTGCCTTCACACTTGAATAGTAGCTAGGTGGAGCATAAAATTTTAGATGGAAAACATTCTTCCTCAGGCATTTTGAATGCGCTGGCATACACAGACTGTGAGATCCAAGTTATTTGGATAATTTTGATGCCAGAGAGCATTTCTCTTTTCCTGCTGGTTACACTTTTTAAATAATTAGTTTTACTGTGTTCAGACATTAAACATATTTGTGCATGATAGTGTCAAGCTGAGTTCTGAAAGGATTTAGGGGTTCCTTGAGAGGGCTGTCACTTGAGACAATTGGGGGAGATATTTGGTGCTGGAAACTTGAACTTGAAAAGGCTCATGATTTGCCAAGTTCTGGAAGGAGCTCCTCAACTCAGAAACATGAGCTCCATGGGCATTCTGGGAGCATTTGAAGTTTGAAACTATGAGGGCTAAGAATCCTGCTTCTAGCTGTAAGAGAGGCAGGTGTTTAGTAGCCAGGTTTTTAGACTTAAGTCATACCTAAGGGGTCCTAGAGACATTGGTGAGAGGTGCATACACTAAGGTCCCCAACCTGGATCCTGAATAAGGAAATAAAGGAGCTATGCTTTATGTTGGGGTAGACTCAGTTCTGACAATGGCTAGTGAATCTGCTTCTGGTGAATGGACCCATCCAGTGAGAACTGACCAAAGAGTTATGCTATTATACGTGGGCCCTGTCCCATACCAAGGGAGGACAACTGATGCCACTGCAGAACGATCTGGAGATCAGATGGAGAGCTGAGGAGGGGAGGGAGACTGACAAGCAAGTGCCTTTCTCTCCCCCAGAAGCAGGGTAGGACTTGAGAGGACCAAGTCCAAGTACTGAGGAGGAAATTAAAGCTCAGTGAGGCCATAGGACTGGCCCGAGATCACACAGCTTGTTCAGTGGAAGAGCTGGAATTAAAATCTGGTGTTCTAACTCAAAGACCTGTGGTTTTCTGAGATTCCATAGCCCCAACTCTTGTTAGAATTTTGATTGTAGTCATAGCAGCCTCATTGAAAGCTTACTATGTGCCCCACACTGCCCCAAGCACTTAGCATGTAATAGCATATTTCACGCTCACTGCAGTATATGAGGTTGGAGCTAGGATTCCCCCTGTGTTCTAGAGGAAGAAACTGAGGCATAAAGAAATGATTAAACACATCATCCAAGCTTCCATGGTTAAAAAAAAGGTAGGATGTGAATTCAAATTCATTCTAGCTTCAAAAACCCTTACACTACACATTCTAGCTTCAAAAACCCTTACACTACACGACACAAATGTATTGATACACATTCGCTGCCTCAGTTCCTCTGTTGTGTTGTCTATACTGTGTAAGGTATATTTACTGGTATATACGGTTATTATATTTGTTTACTTTCCCCGCAGTGTGTCGTTTTTAAGGTTGTTTTTCTGCCACTGCAGTGAGTTTGGTTGAATAACCTTTGTGGGGTGGGGAATTGCCACTTTGGACAGGCCTTAGTTATTGATGAAATTAGTGGCCTTATGCAATGTATTTGCGGATGCTCTGGATTACAAAAACAAACCAAGCCAGAAGGAAAAGCTGGGCATGAGCGACAGAGCGAAGGCACGAGACTTTCTGGAATTGGCAATCCATCTCCGAACGGGGTTGCTGGGCTCCTGGAAGTTCTTCCAGACCCTTCTGATTTATTTATCCCAGATTAAGCAGCGTTGGCCAGAGGGCCGGTCATTAGCTGCAGTGGCTCCCACTCAAGAGCAGAGCAGAGAGAAAAATCTAAAACAATGCAGAGTGTTGACTGAGATTTTCCCATTCTCTGTTGGCATGCTCACATTGTTGAGGAGGTTCAGGAATTCTTTCCTTCCAGGAAAGTCGACAATTATTTTTAAGCGTTTACTGTGTGGAAAGCATCATGGCGGGCTCTGCTGGAGACTCATAAATTCGTTAGCGTTCACCTATGCTCAGTGTCCTTAGGGAGCCACATACATAATAACTTGGACGTGAAACTGATTTTGTTAAGTGTCTTACTAGAGGTTAGATAAAAATACAACAGGAATCAGGTGAATTTTCAATGGGAAAACCACCCTAGCATAATGGATTTTAAATATATATATATATATATATATATTTATGGCCCAGCATGGCTCAGCAGTTGAGCATTGACCTATGAACTGGAAGCTTATGATTTAATTCCCAGTCAGAGCACGTGCCTGGGTTGCAGGAGGGGGGCATACAGAAGGCAGCTGATCGATGATTCTCTCGCATCATTGATGTTTCTATCTCTCCTTCTCCCTTCCTCTCTGAAATCAATAAATAATATATTAAAAAATGAAATTAAAAAATATAAATATTTGATCAGGAAGATTTGTGGGAGTTGTGGGGAGGGAATAGAGGGTAAGGGTTTCACTTAGCCCCAGGTCTATGAGCCTACCAGCTGTGTGACCTTAGGCAAGTCAATCTCTCTGAGACTGTTTCTTCACCTATAATGTGGGGACATAAAAACGTACCTACCCATAAAGGTACACACTTCCAGTTATACGATAAATAAGTTCTGGGGGTACAATGTAGACCATGATGACTAACAGTAATGTATCATATATTTGAAAGATGCTAAGAGAATAGATCTTAAAAGTTCTCATCACAAGAAAAAATACTATAACTACATGAGGTGATGGATGCTAACTAAAATTATTGTGGTGATCATTTCCCAATATATACATATATCAAATCACTAGGTTGTAACTACAATGTTATATGTCCATTATATCTCAGTAACAGCGGAGGGAAAGCACCTGCCTTATGGGTTTACTGGGAGGATTTTAGCTCAGTATCTGGCACATTGGAGGCTCTGGGTAAATGCTCGAAATAAAGTGTGAGTGTGTGTGTGTGTGTTTGTACACATGCATGTATTTGTTAGGAGTGTTTGCTGGTGAGCAGGAAGGCGGGGAGCGAGCGGTGGGGGTGGTGGGTGACTGTGGCAATGGGTGAGTAGTGTTGAAAAATTGGGGGGAGATGTAGTGAGAGATAAGACAAGAAAGCTAAAGAAGAATGAAAGAGTGGGAAATGTCTGATTTTACTCTGCTGGAAACCAGGAGCCCGAAATGTCTTTGATCCGATGATTAGAAAGTGCCCTCAGGTCCTGGAAGAAATGACCAGCCCCTGTGCTGTAGACTCAAATATTTACTCAGTGTCTATTCAGCTCAGCGGATTGCTCCACTCCCTGAACTTGGGCTCCAACCCCACCCTTTCTCTGCGCCCCTCCCCCCTTTTTTAAAAGGCCGTCCTTCCCATGTGTTTTGAGTGAGGCCTGGAGGACAAAGGTGATTTGAAATTTCGAAAAACAAAACAAAATCCCAAATGATGTCTCACCCAGTTACATCCTCCAAACCAGCTCTTCCCAAGTTTCCTCACTCAAGCTCCAAAAAAATCATGGGATTAGTGGGGGAGGTTTACATGGAAACCACATGAGACTTGAGTGATTTCCACGGAACTGTCTTTGCTCCCCTGGTACAATACCCTATAAACTTGTACATAAGGTAGAGCAGCTAGTAAATCAATCACAGGGGCCTCCCCTCTGCCAACCCATCCTGGAGAGAATGGGATCCCGAGGGCAGGTTGGGGAACTGCCGTCGGAATCTGCGGAGCTGCCAAAGTGCCCTGTCCAGGCCTGCCAAGTTCAATGTGAACTTTGGTGAACTTCCTTCACAGCAGTTCAAATCAGCAACCTCTGTGCAATGCAATTCCAGCTTACGGCGTTACAGAGCACAGGGTTTTAGGGAACTAGACCAGGCCAGTGCATTGATTTAGCCCATGAAGCTTAATTGCTCACATTAAATCTATGGCTCCGGCCATGGTTTCTGATTAAAAAGCTGCTGGGAGCGCAGGCTGGCCCTCTCTCCTTTATGACTGTTCTGAAATGCAAGGACGAAGCCTGCCATTGGAGTTATCATTCCCAGGCAATGATGAATGGCGTGATTGCATGTTTTATTTCCGAATTAACCCACGGGACCCACGGCTTTGCACCTCGGGTTGACCGTCAGACACGTAAATGGTCCCTGAACTTATGTGGGTGCTGGCGTTCGAATGCCCATTGTTTCCCTTGGAGTGCAGGAGCTCGGTGATCGCAGGCCTTTCCCAGCAGAGTGGGGCTGGGCCTGCCTTCCGGGAGCCCTTGAGGAACCAGTTCTGTTAGCCTCTGTTTGCTCTGGGGCCCAGGCTTGTCCCAGCGGGGCCTTGCAGGGTGTCATATAAAGTCCCTTTGATCATGCGCTGCCCGCTGCCCGAGCAACGCTGATCCGGATCCAGCCCAGGCCTTTCATTCTTGCAAAGACATCAGGCCTCCCCCTTTAAAGATGTCTGCTTTTCTTACAGCAAAGCATAGAATTTTCACTCTTCAAGCTCTTTCCATATTTAAGGGGGGAAAGAAGCTATCTGTAGGGGTGCTCTTGCCAAGTTATTAGTTGTATGTCTGTGTGTGTGTGTGACTTCTTGTAATGTCATGGGGATGTGGGGAGGAAGGATGGGGGATGTTTAGGTCACAGTCCTCTGGCTTTGGAAAGAACCATCTTCGTATTACTTGTTCCCTTACTAAGAATTGGGTGGGAATATAGGGTAAGGGGGAACAGCAATCTGGGGGGGGGGGGAGGGCTAAGATTTAATTTAATGACTTGGTTTCATTTAATTGCTTCAAGGGTTTAATTTGTTTTAAGTGTTGCTATTTAATTTATTTTGAGATTTCACATAACATTAAATGAGGATGTGGCTTTTTATGTTTATTGAAAGACAGCATGAATTTATATCTTTATTATTGAGATATAGTTGATGTATAACATTGCATAAATTTAAGGTGTACAACATGTTGATGTGATACATTTATATATTTTCACGTGATTGCCGTCGTAGGGATAGTTAGCACTACTCTCACATCACATAATTACCATGTTTTTTTGTGGTAGGAATAATTAAGATCTAGTCTTTTAGACAGTGTGATGATTATAACACAATATTGTTGGCTATATTCACTATACAGTGCATTAGATCTCCAGGACTAATTTATCTGCTCATTTCCAGTTTGTACCCTGAACAGCATTTCTCCTATTCCCTCTCCCTCGAGCCCAAAACACATGAGTTTGAAGAGGCTGGTGACGGTTAGGATGCAGTCTCCTAATATATAATATTCCCTCACCTGGACAGCTCTCCTCTCAGTTCTGTAAGCCCAGCTCACATGGCCCTCCTTTGAGAAGTCTGCTCTGCCATCCCAGCCAACCCTTTCTCCTCTAAAAACCCCACTCGCCCAGCTGTCATGGCCCACTGGTTGAGCATCAACCTAAGAACCAGAAGGTCATAGTTGGATTCCTGGTCAGGGCATGCTCCCTGGAGGTTTGGGCTTGATCCCCAGTAGGGGGCGTGCAGGAGGCAGCTGATCAATGATTCTCTCCCATCATTGATGTTTCTCTCTCTCTCTCCCTTCCTCTCTGAAATCAATAAAAATATTTAAAACAACAACATCCACTGCACTTTGTTTGAAGCTTCTTTTAAGCAATGTGTTTCTACTGCTGTTATTTATACAGACCTCTGAAGTTGAGATGTCTTTGTATTTCTGAAGCGTCTGTCACAGATTTGCACAAAGGCAAGTATGTACCTGAAGGAATGTACTCAAAAGTATTTATGGTGTAAACAAAAGGATGATTCAAAAATTCTGAGAAAAAAAAAAGGTAGTGTACTTAGGTGCATACACAGGAAAAGGACATAAAAACGACATAAAGAGGACATAAATCTTAGAAGACATCTCAGGCACCTGCCTGCCACCGAGCCACACCCTATGGCTGCAGAGAAAACAGGCCAAGGTTAGGGCAAACCCAGCTGCGAGCTATGTTCTCTTCTCTCTCCTATGGTGCTTTCTTGTTTCATTTTTTTAAGAGAATGGAATCACCTCAGTGGTTAGTCAAGTTAGTATTTTCATGTAGTCGGTCAATACGTGTGCCAATGACACATGTGTGTCTTGTGTCCTAATGACCTTTTCCAGCTTCCGACTATGACAGCATGAGTAACTGTGCCACATTGGAGTTGGTCAGGCACACCAACACACCTCACTGCTGGCCGCAGTCATACTGTGACCCACACGCCCCACTCAAGGGGCTGGTCATCTATTCTGGACACCACCAAGAAGGTCTGATGGTCTTACCAAGTTCCAAACGCAGTTCTTGCCAATTGTTTAAGAACTCTGATTTGTGATTCTGGTGTTCTTTAAAACAACAGTAACAACCACAGCAAACATTACTTTTCAAACCCCTAATGATTATTTCAGAGAACCAATCTATATCTATAAAAGGCTAATATGCAAAGTGTCCCCTCGGGAGTTCGACCGGGAGAACAAGAGTTTGATTGCTCGCTATGACATGTGCTGACCACCAGGGGACAGTGCGAAACATGGTGGGTGACCAGTGGCGGCTGTGGGGAGCTGAGGGAACAAAGGGAAGGAGGAGATAGGGAAGTGAGGAGGCGGTGGGGGGAGGGAGGGACTGCATGGTGGCAGTGCACAGGCAGTGAGGGAAGGAGGAGGTGGGGAGGCGGGGAACCTGATTGGCCCTGACCGCTGGCCAGGCCTAGGGACCCTACTCATGCATGAATTTCGTGCATTGGGCTTCTAGTTATTAAATATCTGATCAGGAAATCTTGGATGTATGTATTCTAGCATCATGTTCAGAAGGGGGGTTTGACATACTTTCCTAAGGTATCTTTCTCCCCAAAACCAACTAAAATTACAGCAAAGACTTTTTAAAGCCTAAACCCATCAGGACAGGGAGAACAGGAGAGGGGAGAGCAGCAACATAACTTGGGAAGCTGGACAATGGATGGACACATAGAAACTGACTTAGCAGATTGGAAAAAGCCATAGCTCAAAGTGGCAGTAAGGGAAGATGCTAACTCACTTGCACAAGAGGATAGATACTTCTGGAATTGTGCTTGGAGGGGGAGCTAATACAGGAAGTAGGGTGAAACCTAAAGAAATCATTGGATCTCTAGATCACAATCCCCCATTCCATGCCTCTGGGGGTCTCTTTCTTGTATACTTGAAAGATATTTGGTGGTTTACTCCCTAGAAAGAGAGAAGGTCATAATTGTTAATGAAATAAGCACAAAAAACAGTTCCTGCTGGGAGAAGAAAGATAAATATTCCACGCCTGTCTCCAAATCAGTGTAGTTGAAAAGTGATGTTAATTGGAAACAGTTTAACTCAACAAAAGTTCTTCAAGATGTGTTTGCTAAATTAATTGGTCATTTTAACACTTACCCTGCGTTCTTAAAACAAGATCAATTGCAAATGAGTGACCTGACTTGCAGCTTCCCACTGCTCTCTGGGAAAGAGGAGCTGGAGGAAGGAGGTGGACCTGGGATGCTGCTATAAGCATCCAGTCCCTCCCCTCCTGGCTACCATGGCACTTACTCCGAACTGCTCATCTGATGCTAATGAGCTCAGGCTCCTCTGAGGACATGCCAGCCTTCAATGGAATAGGGCTGAGCTCTGTGGTTAAAGCCTGAATTCAGGCAAAGTTTTTAAAAAGTTGGAATTTTGAACCCACTGCGCAATATATCTTTTAAGGCTTCTGGAATCTTGCAGTTCAACTGAGTTTCCTTGATTTATTGTGGATGAGTAATCCAGAAAGTTAACGTGCTCCTTTTTATAAAGAGTCTCGCTGTAAATCATTCACTAGTTCCCTAACTGGTCTTCATGCCGGGAGAGAAAGAAATGCTTTTAGGCCCCATGGCCCCTCCCTTCTGCCCAGGCTTCCCTGTGGCCCCCTAGCATTTCCATAGAAGGTTTGCTCTCTGGGGTCTGGCTTCAGACCTGCACTCTGAGTGTACGCCTTTGGCAGGCAGGGTTCAAGTGCAGCTACCTGTTGTTTCTTGAGGTGGAGCAGTGGGTGTGGCAGCAAACAAAAATAATTTCATCCTGATGGACCAGCCAGTGGGGACTGGTGTCAGCAGGGTGGATCCCTGCTGCTCTTACCCAAGCCCCAGGTCAGAGCCGGGAGTCATACTCTTTATCTCTGCCTCCTGACCCTGGGTCAGCGTGCCCTTAAACCAGCCCATTTCAGTCACACCTCGTGATATGTCTGGACACTGGACTGTGGAACGTGTTCTGAAAAAAGCAGATGGCCCTGGCTTGTTTGGTGCAGTGGATAGAGCATCAACCTGCGGACCGAGGGTCTCAGGTTCGATTGCAGTCAAGGGCACATGCCAAGGTTACAGGCTCGACCCCCAGTGGGAGGCATGCAGGAAGCAGCCAATCAATGATTCTCTCTCATCATTGATGTTTCTCTCTCTCTCTCCCTCTCTCCCTTCCTCTCTGAAATCAATAAAAATATATTTTAAAAAACACACACACAATAAAACAGATGTTGGTCATTATTCAGCAATGACAGAGGCCCAATTTTCTTTCTTGGAAAAATCTGGAAGGGTCGTGGATTCATTCTCTAGTAAATTAAAAATAAGACTTCCCTGGCAGGCCGGTGTGGCTCAGGGGTTGAGCGTTGACCCATGCGTCAAGAGGTTACTGACTCGATTTCCTGTCAGGGCACATGCTCAGGTTCTGGGCTTAATCCCCAGTAGGGGGCATGCAGGAGGTAGCTAATGGGTGTTTCTATCTCTCCCTTCTCCCTCTCCCTTCCTCTTTCTCTAAAAATCAATAAAAATATTTTTAAAACAAACAAACAACACACACACACAATAGAAAAGACCTGTCGAATGCTGGGTGAGCTTTAGAAGGCCAATCTTCTTAATGTGAGTTCCCATTGCCCCCCGCCGGCATTCTTAGTTTCCTTCCATTCATCCCAGCCTCTGCCCTTCTCCCAGCTGCTCTCCTCCGAATCTGGGTACGTGGCAGAGGCCACTGCTGGGTGTCCAGCCGGCGTTCCAGGCCTGCCTGCTGGCCTGCAGGTCCCTGTCCCCCGCTCTTGGCTTTCCTGGGGAAGCCCTTTCCTGGCCTGGCATGTATAACCTTGGTGAAGTGAGTACAGAGTAACTCCTGTAAATTCCTTACAGCCCAGGCCCAGAGAGTCAAAGTCAGTTTCAAACAGAGTTATCAGACAGTAAACAAAGGCCCTATGTGTCTCTGCCAAACACCAGCCTGGGGTGAGTTTCCCAAGTATCGAGCCTCGAAGGAACCTTCTCCCAAAAGGTGGATCTAGGGAGCACATTCAAAGTCTGATGAGTCTGAAAACCTGGTGGTCAGTTCCATTCACTGCATACACACCTGCTTCTATGAGGAAGGGCTTACGCACAGGTAGATCTTAGCTCCTCCACTTCCTGGCTGCCTAATCTTGGGGGAATTACCTAACCCTTCTGATTTTCTAGTTCCTTATTAGTAAAAGGGGGATAGCAATACCTACCCCGTAGGGTTGGGTTGTTGCAAGGATTCAAAAAGATAATATGCCAAGTGCAGGTGAAGAGAAAGCATTTAATATCTGGAGACCCTGTTGCTGTAATGTAACGTGTGCCATCTATGGACCGGACAGTGGACACAGAGATGAAAAGACATGGCCCCATCCATGCAGTGTGTGACCCACAGGGAAGTTGGGCTCCTGCACAGACCATTTCGATCAGGTGTGGGAGCAGAAGGCTACAGGCATGCAGATGGCGCTGGAGGAGCTCCGCTGAGTCCACCTGGAACCTGGCGCTCCTTCAACTTCGTTGTGTTGTGTAATTGCCTGATAGTGAGTCGTTCGCTGGCCAGGTGGAGTCATGGGTGTAACTAGGTGGGGCAGGTGAGGCCAGAAGCCAGGTGCAGCCTGGGGAAGAGGTATGGGGGAGGGCGGGGGAGGGCGTGGTGTGCAGGGCCCTGCCTTCCATAAGCCTTCAGAGGTGCTGGCTCCTGAGAGAGGCAAGACCCAGTCATCATTGCCATTATTATCATCATTGTCAGTGTCAGCAGGGACATTCTAGACAGCCCATTGCACTCCTTACAACCCTTATCCCCGCCAGCACTGGTGATGGGCTATGTGAAAAGGCCTCCAATGGCACGTGCTGCTGAGACGTCCTCTAGCCTCTTTCCCTAGTACGCACGCAGCCTGCTGGTAGTGCGCCTTCTTGGCTGGAGTCTGGAACTGTCTGGCTGTCATAGTCACTTTACATCGGCATCTTTTGCCTCTGGTTGTTTTCGTGGAGGTTCAAGCTGTTAGTGACTTGAAGTTCTAAGAACAATTCAGACTCTGGGCCCAGTGAAAGATGTGGTCAAAATGGATGTGATGGATTTAATTAGGTGTTCGGTCATTCTTGGGTTTGACCATAAACTCACCAGTCTGGCCTTGGAAGCTGTTTCCAGTGTGGCCTCTACTAATCTTTTATTTTACCTTTTCACATCTCCCATCCTAGTCCATTCTGTTTGAAGTGCTCTCTTTTCTCGACCCCCTCTGATTGGATACAATCCTCTTTTTTGAAACCACCCCTAGCAAATTTTTGGCACTTCCCTCAAACGATTTCCCGTGTTGTCTTTAATTATAGTTATGTAAGGACTCATCTTACCCTTCCCATAAGATGGCATGTCAGTGAGTCGACAGTAGGAGCCATGCCTTCTTCCTTCTGTATCCCAGTGCCTTATATATAGGATGTGCTTGGTAAATATTTGTTGAGCTAAGGAAAAGGAAAAGAACATGATTAAACACCTACAGTGCACCAGATGGTGACTGGAGAGACCTTGAAAGCCATAGTCCCAGTGCTCATGTCTTCCTGAATTGCTGTGGTCTTGGGTTATAAACATTAAACTCATTAGAGCCTTCAGAGTATTTAAACAAGTGCTATTGTTTATATAACACTGATGTGGCTAATGCTAGCTCTAAAAGCTGATAATGAACTATAGAAAATAAAGTGTCTGTGGGTAGCAATGATTAACAATATTTTCTGTAGAAGGGCTGGTGTTGGGTATCTGGGGTTTCTGCAGGTAGATCAGTAACTTTTGTTCAGACAGCGCCGCCCTTCCCTTCCCCTCGCCCCCCAAACTAGTAGCTGTGAAAATACCTTGGATGGATCAGTGAAACTCATCACCTATAGGATAATGTAGATTTCAATTCAAGAGCAAGAAAAACAGCAGAGGGTCCGTTTGGAATATAGCTCTATATGGGACTGGCTGGATTAGTCAGTTTTATTGTGATAGTGCTGTGTAACAAACAACTTCAAAGTCTTAATGGCCTTCAATACAGTAAAAAAAAATATTGTTTGTTCATGTAGTTTTTGAGTGGCCATGACTTGGTGCTGTGGTGTAGGGCCACCCCCACATATCTTACTACTCTGGAATCCAGGTTGAAGGAACACCCCCTCATTGGCCAGCAATGTGCCCCTGTTGGAAGGCAAAAGTTCAAGATATTCGCAATGGCTCTTAATGGCTTCATTCAAAAATGGCACGTTATCTCCTGACCAGTGTGGCTCAGCTGGTTGGGTTTCACCCTGAAAGGTTGCTGGTTTGATGCCTGGATTTCAGGCTCAAGCCCCAAAAGAGGATCAATGTTTCACTCCCACATCTATGTTTCTATCTCTCCTTCTCCATTCCTCCCTCTCTAAAAATCTTTAAAAAGAAACGGCATGTTATCACTTCTGCCCACATTCCATTGGCCAAAGTATTTGACTTAACTGAGTTGCAAATTAATGGGGCAGAGAATGGGGGAGAGAGAGGATAGAGTGAAAATTGCTAAATTATAATCCAGTCTACCACAGGGACACTTAGAATATTTTATCCCTCGCACTGATGGAATTCTGAACTTCTGGAAGAGAGAGCCCAATAGTGTGCCTAGCACATTATTGACCCTCAGTGCGTTTGTTGAATAAACGATTGAACTATCATAGCTCAATTTAACAGGTGCCTGACCTTTTCTCTAGTTACATGTGTTTTCATGAGGTAAGGTCATTCCTTTTAGAAACACATATAGAGTTTATACGTCGCTGGATGTTCTCATCCTAGTCCAAGTCGAGTGTTTGCTGCTGGCCTCTGTGGTAGGGCTGTCAGGAGGGAAGAACCTGTAGCCAGACTCATCCTTGGGAGGACCTGTGGGTGAGCAGATGTAAAAAGATGGTTTGGGCGGCTCCCCACCCACAGCCACACCCATGGAGGGACGAGCAGTGGATGGAGAGCAAATAGCAGGTTTCACCTGGCCAGCCTTTCCCCACCCAAAAAGGGTGTGCCTCGCTGAGGGAAGCTCATTACATGAAGTTTAACCTCACAAAGTGGGTAGCTGGGGAGGGGCTATTTCTGTTGCAGAAACTTGTTCCTTTCAAGAGAAATGAGAACAGGATCCTTTAACTAGTGCTGTGGTGACAGCAAGACAGTTGGAACTGGGACTTTGGCATCGAGCTGGACTGTGTTGGAGTCCCAGCTCTACCACTTGCTATATGACCTTGAACAATTCACTGTGCCTCTCTCAGACTCAGTTTCCTCAACTGTAAATGGGGCAAAATGATAGTACTTACTTCAAGGGCTCCTGTAAGGATTAAATTTGCTGATGCGTATAAAGTTCTCAGTTCTCATGTCAGTGCCTAGTAAGTAGAAAACATAGTAATTGGAAGCTATTATTATTATTACTATTATTATTATCATCATCACCACCATTATTTTAACATCTTGAGTGAATTTCAAATGTTATAGACTTTAATTACATTCAAATCCTCAGAAAAAACGTATCTATTTTTCAAAGCAAGGAACTCTTGTAGCTCTTAGGAAGGGTGAGAGGCAAAAATGTAGAGAAGGGGAAGGAGAGAAGGCACAAAGGAAGAAGGGAGAAGAGAGAAGAAATTAAGAAGGAGGCCTGGGTTTGTTGAGGCATCTGAAGAAGAGAAATTAACACAAGATTGACTGGAAAAAGAACTCTTGGGTTGGTAGTCCACAGGGAGAGAGAGGGGTCCACAGCTCATGTTGGGAGTTGAGCTTCAAGGGACCAGAACTGAAAAAGGGCTGCTCCTTAAAGCAGCATGAGATATGGAAAGCAAGAGGGAGGAGCTAAATCAGACTCACCAGAAGTAAACAAGAGTCCAAGTCCTGGAGGGCTGAGGGGAGCACCAGTTTCACAGGCGCATGGGTGGTGGTGGTAAAGGCAGGCAGGCCCTCCTGGCAACCCCACCCCAGAGGACAGATGGGATGTAGAAGAGATGGGCTGGGAGTGAGACCATGTCAGGAGAAAGAAGGGGGTCTGGGTGATTGCTGTGAGCATCTTGGGACAGGCACACCTTGCCTAACAGGCTGGGGCGGGGCAGCTGTGAGAGTGTGACAGGTATGGAAGAAAGAGCAGAGGCAGGGCCTAGGGCATGGAGGTGACACAACACCGATGAGGCCAAGAGTGACCAGCCTCATGGGGGCTCAAGATGAATCTCTGAATGCAGGGAAATGGAGGCTCTCCTCCCTTCCAAAACTTTCCTTTTGTTAGGCCGTATTACCCTCCCATCTGCTTGTACTTCCAGGACTGACGTTCTTTTAGGATGTCATGAAGCATTGGACAGAAACCCTGAGAAGGAAGAGGCGTGGCCCTGCAAGTGGCTGGAAAACAGCTAATGAAAGTCACCTCTTTCTGCTGAGACACCTCAGAACCTTCATGGTTTCTGGTGTCACGGCTCCGGTTTATTCTCACAGCCCTGAGCGTGTCTGCTTTGTTTGCAGTGTGTGCTTGGTTGATGTCTAGCTCAGTGTCTGGCGCATGGGAAGTGTTCAATAAATATCTGGCAAATGAAATAAGTGGAAAATGCTGGAACCTTCAGAATAGTTCTTGTTAAGAGGATTTCAATGTTCTTTTATGTTGAAAAATGTGAGCACTTCAAAAGAGCTAAACATTTGTGGATCGGAGAGGAGGGTGAAGGCTCAACCCTGGATGGGATTTGGTGTCATTGCGGTCTGTTTGAAAGCGGAGGGGACCGAACTAGGCCATGTCCAGCCCAGCCCCATAGTAGCATTGTCCTAGGGTTGGCCATATTATATGGTACCTCAGTCAGGCAGGGCCCCAGTAAAGAACAAATGGCACTCTCCTATGCGGTCACTGATGGGAGTTTTATAAAGAGACTATTTATAAAGGATGGACAAGGTGTAGGGAAATCATAGGGGTGGGTTGGAAGCCTGAGAATGGTACAATAGGTCTGTTACCACCCCTGGGACTGAAAGGGCAAGGAGAAGGTGTAGATGGGGACCCCTGGAGAGAGAGCTGTGTGAAGAGGGCTCCCTGACAAGGCAACGGCCTTCGGTGGACGGACTTGGCCACAACACTCAGAGAGGAAGCTGAGTGAATAGATACCCTATCTCATGCTGCTTCCTCCCTTCCGCCTCCTGCGGTGCTCCCTATTGGCTGAACTGACTGGATACCAGAGGGCTGTGGAATCTATTGAGGCCACCCCACAGGGTACAGCCCAAGCTGGAGAAGGGTGGAGTGTGGAGATGGAAAGGTACGCGGAAGATTTCCAGTGCAAGGGGTGGGTCATTTGAGAGCCTGGGGAAAATAAAATGTGAGGCGGAGCCTTCAAGTTCCTAGATGTGGTCCCTGCTTAAGGCAATATGTGGTCTGACCATGGAGTCCAGCTTCTCTAGTCAACATGTGGGGTGAAAACTAGAAAGCACAGAAGTGTGATAAAATACAGGGATGAAACTGACACAGGGTGGAGACTGGGTGGGGCCAGGGAGGTCAGCTTAGGTGTTGCCCATTTAATCTTATTAATGATCTATAAGATATAAACACCTGGATGAAATTGGCCAAGCTGACCAAATCACAAGGTGTTGTGAACTTGGGCAGAGAGAAACTAATGGCTTACCAGTGGAATATGCCAATGGACTTAGAAGACAGGATTTTGCCAAATGAGATGTAGGGATCTAGGGGCAGCGTGAGTCAAATTACGCACATCCACCAGGAGGCAGAAAACTGGAAGGGCAAGACATGAGCAACCAAGACTAAGTTAGAGTGAAACAGGCTGCAGGAAATGCCAACCTGGGGACTTTGGGTAGAAGGAAAAGTCTGTGTTGGGTGATTCATTGGCTATATATATATATATATATGCTTGGCAACCATGATTCAATAAACAAAATCATTTAATTAACCAGGTACTGGAACAGAGCTAAGTCCAAGAAGAGTCGTATGTGCTAATGGAGGCCTCTCACAAAACTAAATTAAAAGATTGGCTTTGGTGGAATAAGAAGTAAAAAGAGTTGTTTCACATTTTTTGTATACCCTTTGACCCAGAATTCTACTGCAAGGAATTTATCCTAGAGAAATAATCAATAAAGTGATTCTTAGAGCTGCGTGTACAAGGATGTTCACTGTAGAATTTGTTGCAATAGCTCCAAATTAGAAATAAGCTATATGCTCAATGGTAGGAGATTATTGAAAGAAATTTTGCTAAAAATGGATGGATGTTATAGAAGACTTTTAATGACATTGGGATTTGTTTAATATGTAGTTTAGAGAGGAAAGAACTGACTCTACAACACTTTGATTTCATTGTGGTTACACACATATGACACACAGAAAGAAGGCTGGAAAGATCTCTGTGAAATGATTAGAAGTGATGAACTCTTTTAAAGATGGTATTAAGAATATTTTTTTTCTTATCCAAATTTCCTCAATTTCTACAATAGACATGCATTACTTTATGATATGAAAGCATTTTTAAAAATCTGGTGAAATGTGTTTTTTCCTCCTAAGAATGCATTAAAATATCTATAATTTAAAAAATTTCGCCAAAACCGGTTTGGCTCAGTGGATAGAGCGTCGGCCTGAGGACTGAAGGGTCCCAGGTTCAATTCCAGTCAAGGGCATGTACTGGGTTGCGGGCACATCCCCAGTAGGAGATGTGCAGGAGGCAGCTGATCAATGTTTCTCTCTCATCGATGTTTCTGACTCTCTTTCTCTCTCCCTTCCTCTCTGTAAAAAATCAATAAAATATATTTTTTAAAAAAATTTCACCGCCTTCTGCCCTTTATGTAGTTCATTTGCAGTGAGTGATGAAATCCATTTGGTAATACATCTCACCCAATTGAGCTACCTGGCCAGGCCTAAAAGTAATGTTTAATCAACCCCAACAATGGAATGCAACTTTGCTTCCTTTAAAATGAGGTTACAGAAGAATATCCCTCAACCCTTGCATTTGGCTCTTGAGGATCCCCCTCAGGTTTGCAGGGCACGACTTGTAAATACCTGTGATCCCTTGAGCTCTAACATGCTATGATTTCATATATTTAGGATTCCTATGCCCCCAGAGAGCCCAATCTAAGAGAAATGATAAGAGCCAGATGTTATTTGCATTCCAGGAAATCAAGAAGAAATGTTTTCCTCCTCCAGTAGTAAGCATTTATTGGGCATCTACCCAATGCCGAGCCTTGCACTCAGGGGTAGAGATAAGATGAAGACACAGTCTTCTCTAAGGAGTTCACATTCAAATGAAGGAAACAGAAACAGGCAATCATAACCAACTGAAACCAGTTCTATGGTAAGAGCTCATAGAAGGTAATGTGCAACACACACACCCAATTCATACTTAACAACTCTAATTGAAAATAAATTAATTAATTAAAAAACAGAAAAAATATGTGACTTAAGGAGAGGGACATGAGGGACATTTAAACTGGACCTTGAAAGACAAGTGAACTTTTAGCAGTCAAGGAAGTGAGTGGGTGTATCTTAGAGAGGAGAGCCCCGGGGGTGGGGAGACTGGGAGTTGGGGAGAGTTCCCAGAGGAAAATGCGCTCATTGGCAGGATGGAAAAGATTGAAAAGCCATGTCATTTTTTTTTTTTTTACATCTTCTTTGGTAGAGTGACAAATCTTGTGCCCATTTTTAATTGGGTTGTTTTATCTTCTTATTATGTAGTCTTAGAGTTCTTTATATATTCCTGAGTCAGGTTCTTTGTATTGCAAATATTTTCCTTCTATTTCTGGCTTACTTTTTCATTAATGGTATATTTCAAGAGCAAGAGTTTTGCCCACAGTGCCAAGCATGGGGGTGAGGGGGGCCCCTCCTCAGGCCCTGGAGGTTTCAGAATGCCTCCCACAGTCCATCCATGGACACAGGGGCTTCTCAAGACTCATTTTTATTCAGACAAAGATCAAGGGGGGAAAATAAATCTTTAATTTTGGTGAAGTACAATTTATCAATTTTTTCTTCTAGGAGTCATACTTTTGTGTCCTATCTAAGAAATCTTTTTTAAAAATATTTTTTATTGATTTTTTTACAGAGAGGAAGGAAGAGGGATAAAGAATTACAAAACATCGATGAGAGAGAAACATCGATCAGTTGCCTCCTGCACACCCCCCATGGGAATGTGCCCACAATCAAGGTACTTGCCCTTGATTGGAACTGAACCTGGGACCCTTCAGTCCTCAGGCCAAAGCTCTATCCACTGAACCAAACTGGTTAGGGTCTGTCTAAGAAATCTTTACCTACATTAGGATTACAAAGATTTTTCTTCCATGTTTTCTCTTAGAAGTTTTATACTTTTAGCATCTACTACCATTTCTAGTATTGGGGACATGGTGTAATTACAGGTCAAGGTGCTTTTTTTTCCATCTGATCATTCAGTTGTTTCGGCATTAGGTGTTTAAAACACTATTCCTTCCACCATAGGAAATTGATTATTGAAAATCTGGCCATATCTTATGCCAATACCAGGCTCTCTTGGCTGCTGTGGCTTTATAGTAAGCCTTAAAATCTTGCAATGTCAATCTCCCACTTTGTTCTTATTTTAAAAAGGCATTTTGCCCAGCCAGTGTGGCTCAGAGGTTGAGTGTTGACCTATGAACCAGGAGGTCACAGTTTGATTCCCAGTCAGGGTACATGCCCAGGTTGAAGGCTTGATCCCCAGTAAGGGGAGTGCAGGAGGCAACCAATCAATGATTCTTTCTCATCATTGATGTTTCAATCTCTCTCTCCCTCTCCCTTCTTCTCTGAAGTCAATAAAAATATTTTTTTTTTAAAAAAAGATATATTAGCTGTCCTAGATCATTTGTATTTCCACGTAAATTTTAGAATTAGCTTGTTAATTCCTACCAAAAATGGCTGCTAGATTACTGAGTGGCATATTGTTGAATCCATAGATCAATCGGGAGGGAAATGACAACACGATTGAATCTTTGAGTTTAAAAAGAGTTTAAAAACACTTGTTACCAGAAGCTAAAGGATGATGGATATGGTACAGTCCTTAGGGGCAAAGACATTATTACAAACATCCAACTGGTGGAACATTGTGTTCTGGCCAAGGAATTTCCTACTCAATCCCTCCTCTAAGGGAGTGTGTCTGTGTTGGAGTCTCTAATTAAAGACTTGCAGGAAAGATAAAAAGTCATTATGTTTCACCTCAAGAAGCATTCACATTACTTAAGGTTTTCCATGAGAGGCCCCAGGAAATGTCTGTCTTCTGAGACTGAGAAACCCCCCAGCCTTCCTGGACTTTCTACACTTGATCACCAAGATGCAGACATTCCGAGGCCCCTTCAGCCACCCTGTTGGGCCCTAGTCCCAGGCTTCAGAAGAGGCTAGGAGAGGAGAATCAAGACTCACCAATCTTCTAGTCCTTGCAGAAGGAGCTGGCATATCACTTCCGGTGAAAGTGAATCAAGACACTGTATTAAAATAGGGGTGTGGAGTATGGGACAAGATGGTTGAGTGGTTAAGGCAAAGGATTGCTAAAATGGGGGTATGGAAAAACCAGAGGGGAAGGAGAGAAAGAGGAGGAGCCTCCTTGGCTATGTTTGACTTGTGTCTTAAAGAATAATGTGGCTGCTGTGTGGAGAGTAGAATTGGGAGTGGGGCTGGGGCTGGGGCTGGGCAGTGGAGTGGGGTAGGGAGACAGTCAGGAGCTGTTGGGAGGATTTGGTGGAGAAATGATGATGGCGTGGGGTCATTCACATTCACAGTCAGCAATGAAGAAGTGAGAAGTGTTGGGTTCTCAAAGGCCCCTCTGTACAAAGTGGGGTTAACTATGGTAACCCCGCTGGTTGTTGAGGAGATTCAATGGGATCACACAGGAGAATCCTTACAAGCTCAGTATTATTGAACATTGGCATCCCTGCAGGATTTCTCTTTAACAAGGCGCTGGGCCAGTGGAAGTGGGCCTTGCTTTGAAGCCCTGGACCAGTCTTTATTTTATATATATACCATTTTCTGTTTGGCCCATTTTTTGCTTATCTGACTCAAAAACTGCTGGACTCCATGAATGATTTTCACCAGATCCCTAAGCAAATGGAGGACAGAAAAGATACCTAGAGTATTTGGAGCCTAGCAGTTGCCCCAACTTGGGACAAGGCAACTCGAAAAGAGGTAAGGGAATTAGTTCCGGCTTTTGCGAAAACTTGGTGACTTCGTTTCAGTTTCTTAAACAATAAAATAGGGGTAAGATGCTACATCACAGGATCTGTTAGGGGCCAAAAGCACTTAGAGCTCTAAAGCTAGACAGACTGGGGCTGAACTGCTGCTCTCTCTAACCCGAGCAAAGAGCGTTGGGGAACATCATAGGAATGTAGAGCTGGACTAAGCTTGATGTTTACAGTCCAAGTGAGGCATTCTACAGATGAGGAAACCACTGGGAGAAGAAGTGACTTGTCTGTGGCCACACAGCTGCTTAATGGCAAAGCTGACAGAGGTGCCAGTGCGTGCTCCTGTCACTATACCACAGTGGGAGCACAAAGGGAGCATGGTCCCACTGAGAGACTTCCTGTGGGCAGCTCTTAAAGAAGCAGGGCTCCATGCCTAGCCCTGCCTTTTTTTTTTTTTTTTTTTATGGTTCCATCAGTATTAACAATAGTATACAATCAGATAACCATCACGATCGAAATACAGAATATTTCATCACTCTATTTCTGGACAGGGGACCTGGCCCTGAGGGATCTGCTTAGGGCCAGCTGGTAGTGTGTAGGTTCTTGACTTCATGCAGGAAAGATTTCACAACACAAGTCCAGATGACTATGAGGGAATGTTTATTAATGTCGGGGACAGTAAAAACAAGGACAAGCTTAGCATAGAAGAAGCGACAGGAGAGCCTAGGCTGGGCTGCCTTAGCTCTCAGAGCAAAAGGGGTGTTGGGGGAAGGTTCAGAGGATTAGCCTGGGATGAGCTGCCGCTGCCCGTTGCTCTCCTGGTTGCAAGCCCTGCGGGATCCTTTAGAGTTTAGGAGATGCAGGCCTGTGGGGGAAGAAGAGAGGAAAGAAGAGGGGCAAGGGAATGGCTCGGGCTGCTCCCCAGAGGGAGAGTGTGTGCTGGGTCCTTTGTCTTGAGGCTTCTGTTTCTCCCTTACAGATAGGGATCTTAGGGAAAGGTTTTAGCAGAATAGTCATCAGTTTTCCAGGTGTGCTCTTTCAGGGTCGCGGTCTCCACTGATTGGTCAGAGTCAGGGAAGGGTGTCATTGGTCACTGTGGCCAGCCCTGGTGTTGCCCACCTGGTTTTGCTGCTTTTCTGGGCCTGGAGCTGAAATACAACTGAGGCCCAGATGTTAATTCTAGGGAGGTGAATTTCTGTATCTGCTGTAAATTGCTCTCCCAGTTTGTTCAGCTATCTGTCTCAGTTTCCCCATTTTACTTGTCCCGGCTTCCTGGCCTGTCTCAACTCTACAGAAAGTCCTTCTTGCCTCTGTGCAGTCATCCTTTCTCCTCCCTACCCCATCCCACCCCAGTGACCACTGGCCTGGTTTTGATCCCTATATTGTTTTGCCTTTTTCAGAGCATCATATGTCTTCATCCATTCAGGGCTGGTATTGTATATGGCATATGTATCATAAACTGGGTTGCTTAGAAAGAACAGAAACCTCTTCTCACAGTTCAAAGGACTGGGAATTCTGAGATCGAGGAGCTGTCAGATCCAGTGTCTGATGAGAGTGTGCTTCCTGGTTCACAGATGGCTATTGTCTTGCTGTGCCCCCACTTGGCAAGGGAGCTCTCTGGGATCTCTATTACTTGAGACAGAGAGAGAGAGAGAGAGAGAGAGAGAGAGAGAGAGAGAGAGAACGAGAACTAATCCCATCCATTAGGGTTCTACCCTCATGAATGAGGTACCTCCCAAAGGCCCCACCTCCAAATACTATCACATTGTGGGTTTGGATTTCGCATGTAAATTCGGGGAACACAAAACTTCAGTTTACAGCATCATATATGGTAAATGGAAAATACAGCATGTAGCCTTTGAATGTGGCTTTAGTCACTTAGCATAATGCATTTGAGATGTATCCATGGTGTTGCCTGTCTCAGTCGGTCTCTTTTCACTGGTGACAATTTTTCCATTGTATGGATGTATTGCAATTCATTTAACCATACACCAGGCAATGGACAGTTAGGCTGTTTCAAGTTTTCGACTATTAAAAATAAATTTGCTATGAATACTCACAAATAAATGCCTTCTTCTCAGGGATAGGAACCTAAGAGTGAATTTCTTGGGTCATATGGCAAGTGTATGGAAGCAACTTCATGAGGACCTGCCCAACTGTGTTCCAAACTGCTGTCCCGTTTTGCATTCCTGCAAGTAACCAAAGGGAGTTTTACTTGTTCCCCATCCTCAGCAGCACTTGCTATTGACAGTTATTTTGTTGTTTCCATTCTAAGAAGTGCGAAGTGGTATCTCTTTACGGTATTTTTAAAAAATATATATTTTTATTTATTTCAGAGAGGAAGGGAGAGGGAGGGAGAGATAGAAACATCAGTGATGAGAATCATTGATGGGCTGCCTCCTGCACGTCCCCTACTGGGGATGCAGCCCGCAACCTGGGCATGTGCCCTTGACTAGAATTGAAACTGGCACCCTTCAGTCCACAGGCCAACGCTCTATCCACTGAGTCAAACCAGCCAGGGCTCTTTATGGTCTTAATTTTCATTTCCCTTATTACTAATGATGTTGAGCATCATTTCATGTGCTTACTTGCCATTTGTATGTCCTTTTGGTAAAGTTTCAGTTCAAATCACTTATCCACTTGTTAAAATTGGGCTTTTGTTTTCTTATTATTGAGTTTTGAGAATTATTTATCTATTTTGGATATAAATCTTTTTCAGATATACACTTGGCAAATATGTTGTTCTACTCTGTGATTTATCTTTTCATTCTTTTAGTAATGTCTTTTGAAGAGCAGAAATTTAAAATTTTGATGAAGTCCGTTTTATCAGTTGTGTTGTTCTTTTGTGGATGTTGGTGTTGTAGCTAATAGATCTTTGCCTAACATTTCAAAGGTCACAAAGATTTTCATGGTTTTAGGTTTTATATTTAAGTCTATGGGTAATTTTGAGTTAATTTTTGTATATTGTGAGAAGTATAGGTTGAAGATTTTTAATAAAGAAAATCTGCATTTGTTAAAAATACTATTCTTTCTCAGCTGAATTACTTTTGTACATTTGTCAAAGTCAGTCGTCCCTATACATGTGTGTCCATTTGTGGACAAGAGGTAAATGTGTCTGTTACTGATCTATTTCTCTACCTTGATGCCAATGCCACACTGTCTCAATTACTGTAGCTTTTTAATAAGCCATGAAATCAAGTAATGTTAGCCCTCCATCTTTGCTCTTCTTTTTAAAAGTTGTTTTGGCTATTCCATGTTCTTTGCACTTCATTGTGAATTTTAGAATCAGCTTATCAATTGCTACAAGAAGGCCCCACCAGCATTTTGGTAGGTATTACGTTGAAAAAATAGATCAATTTGGACAGAATTGACATTTTAACAAAATTAAGTCTTTTGGCCAATGAACACAGTATCATGCTCTAATTATTCAGATGTGCTCTTTATTTTTTCCCCAGCAATATTTGTAATTTTTAGTGTATAGGTGAAGCATTTCATGTTTACTGCTTTTGTAAATTTTTTAAAATTTCAACTTTGCATTGTTCATTGCTAGTGTATAGAAATACAGTTGATTTCTGTATATTGATCTTATATCCTGCAGCCTTGCTATGTTCCTGTATTAGCTCTAGTAGTGTTTAGTAGATTCCCTCAGATTTTCTACATAGGTGATCATGTCATTTATGAATAAAGACAGTTTCACATTTTTCTTTCCTAACTAGGTGCCTTTATTTCTTTTGCTTGCTTAATTTCAGGGGCGAGAACCTTCAGTAGAATGCTGGACAGAAATGAGAGTGGACATTCTTGTCTTGCTCCTAACCTTAGGGTGAAAACATTTGATATTTCATCATTACATATGATGTTAGCTGTAGGCTTTTCATAGTGCTGTGTATCAAGAGGAGGTTTCTGGTTTCTGAGGGTTTTATCAGGAATGGAAGCTGGAGTTAATAAAGTTCTTTTCCTGAGTCTATTAAGATGCTCATGTGGTTCTTCTTTTGTTATTGTGGTGAATTTCAAATGTTTAACCAACCTCGCCTTCCCGGGCTAAACTCCACTAAGTTATGATGTATTTATATTGTTTAATTTGATCTTCTACAACTTTTTTAGAATTTTTGTATCTATCTTCATTAGGCATAATGATCTGTAGTTTTTCTTGTTCTTAAAACTATATTTGTGTGGTTTTGGTATCAGAGTAATGCTGGCCTTACAGAGCAAATGTGGACATATTTCCTCTTCTTCAGTTTCCTGCAGGAGTCTGAGGCACTGCATTTTTCTTTCTTAAACAGTTGGTAGAACTCCAGTGAAGCCATATGGATTTGGGGTTTCCTTTCTGAGAACGTTTTTTAAAATAAAAGTTCAGTTTTGTTAATATCAAGGTTATATTTGGTGAGTTTGGGTAGTTTGTGTTTTTTAAGGAATTTAGGGTACATTTTATCTAAGCTATCAAATTTATTGGCATAGAGTTTTTCATACTATTCTCTTATTTTCCTTTTAATGTTTGCAGGGTCTGTAGAAACATCTCTTCTCATATTCTTGATATTGGTAATTTCATTGATCTTTATGAAGAACTGGGTTTTTGTTTCATTGATGTTTCTCTGGTTTTTCTGTTTTCAATTTCATTGATTTCTGATGTTATCTTTATCTTCCCCTTCCTCCTGCTTGCTTTCAGTTTAATTTTCTCTGCTTTTAATAGTGTCCTAAGGTAAAAACTTTAGATAATTGATTTTTATCCATTTTTATTTCTAATATAAGCTTTTAATCTTATAATTTCTCTTTATCCTTGGTTTCAGTCACATCTTACAAATTTTTATAAGCTTTATTTTTACTTTTATTTAACTCAAAATATTTTCTAATGCCCCTTGTGAAACCTCTCTGATCTGTGAGTTATTTAGAAGTATGTTGTTTAATTTCCAAATATTTGGGGATTTTCCTGATATATGTCTGATGTTGATTTCTAATTGTGGTCTTAGAAATCCTTTGCATAATTTCAATTTTTAAAAATTTGTTGAAATGTGTTTTATGGCCCAGCACATTGTTTACGTTGGTGAGTGTCCTGTGTGTGCTTGGTATATTCTGATATTTTGGAGTTTTCTGTAAATGTTGATTAGGCCAACTTGGTTGATAGTAGTATTGAGGTCTTCTCTAATCTTACTGATGTTCTGTCTTCCTATTCTGTTGATTACTCTGAGAGGAGTATTAAAATCTACAACTAATGGAAGATGTATTTATTTCTTCTTTCTGTTCTATTAACATTTGCTCCATATATTTCCAATCTCTGTTGTTAGATGCGTAGATGTTTAGGATTGTCAGCACATTGTTTACGTTGGTGAGTGTCCTGTGTGTGCTTGGTATATTCTGATATTTTGGAGTTTTCTGTAAATGTTGATTAGGCCAACTTGGTTGATAGTAGTATTGAGGTCTTCTCTAATCTTACTGATGTTCTGTCTTCCTATTCTGTTGATTACTCTGAGAGGAGTATTAAAATCTACAACTAATGGAAGATGTATTTATTTCTTCTTTCTGTTCTATTAACATTTGCTCCATATATTTCCAATCTCTGTTGTTAGATGCGTAGATGTTTAGGATTGTTATGTCTCCCTGGTAAATTGATCCCCTTTGTGATTCTGCAATGCCCCTCTCTATCCCTGCTGGTATTCCTTGCTCTGAACTCTGTGCTTTGCAGTTTTTGCAACCAGAAGGCATTGAGACCCAGGCATAACAGGAACCAACAGGCTCCCTTCAAACTCTTTCCCTCTATTTCTGTTTCCATGAGGTAGCCTTCTCCAGCATTATCTGGGCCCCCTAAGCCCTCCGAGGGAGATAAGCTGGGGAAAAAGGCAGGCTGAATGGTGAGAGATCCTTTGGCTCTTACGAGCTAACCTGGTGAGGTATTTCTGTACTGGTGGGGCCACAGCCCTGCGATACCTGGTGTGACCGTTGGGTGCTGAGCCCGGCCAGGCAGGCAGGACAGTGAGCAGTACTTAGGCAAGCAGCACCCAAGTGTCTGCAGTCCCCCAAACGAGGCTTCTATCACAGTCAGCTGTAGGCACTCAGGAAGATATAGACTAGAGTTTCCACCTTCAGCTGGAAATCTCCCAGCCAAGGGCACGTCAGGCAGCCCTTGGAGCTTTGGGAAGGCCCTGTGTGTGGCGGGTGTGGGGGATCGGGTGTTTGGAGAGTGATCTGGAGGAGAAGGATTTGGACACCCAGGCACTAGTGGAAGAACAGGCTAAAACAATCTTCTGTGCCGATTGGGGCTCCTTTCCTCTTAATATTTTTCATTTTAAATCTCTCTTACCATGTCTGGAACATAATAAAGGCTCACTAAGAACTTATTCGATGAACAAATGCCTAAACTTGAGAAGGAGGACCATAAGGGGGAATCATAATAAAGTCCTGGATCCCTCCCCACACCTATTTCTTGGTATCTAAAGGTTTCTTTGTTTTGGGCCTTCAGGAGAAATGTGAATTGTCATACATTGCATCACTTCCTAAGACTCCCAACATCTCCTAGACAAACAGAAGGCATGCTGTGTTACACTTTATTGACTTGGCGAACATAATTTGTGTCACTGATCCTTCCCTTCCTCTGTTCTCCACTCTTTATTTCTAGGCACCAAAAAAAGAGTGCAGCCTGATTCTAGATGTTCATTCGAAGCCTCAACACTGATGCTCATGAAACCTGTGCTGTGTTTTACTGCAGTGTCTTGATTTCCTTATTTGCCAAGGGTCCTGTGATGGTTTCTGTTCACACATGGAGAATGAGAGAGACTTTGGAAGTTCATTTCCTTTCAAAGCTCGATGTTTTTGCCAACCCCGAGTCTGAGACAAAGATGGGAAGAGAGGGATACAGGGATGTCTGAAATGTGAGTGCTGCGAAAATTTATGTTTGACCTCGAGTTCTGCCTTTGAAAGATATCGTAGGGATAAGGAATTTGTTTTTCATTTTGATTTTCACTCAGTCAGTTCATTATTAATTTCAACAGGTAATATTTTTCATGTGTTTTTTTTTGTTTGTTTGTTTTTTGGCCCTTAACTCATATGAAACACAATGTAAAGCAGAGGTCAGTGTAAGACCTTGAATTCTTGCAAGTCTCATAAAACAGGTGTGAAGCGGTTCTGGCCTCATTTGGTCCATGAAATAAGAGACCTGTCCAAATACGCCCTTACCCTGGAAAAGGGGCTGCGCCAGCCAGTGTTTCTACTAACTCCATAGTCAACTTTTTGGATTGAAAGTGATGAAATATGCCCTTTGTATTCACTCACTTTCACAGAGAAATTCCCATTTTACTTAAATCTTGGGACACAAGAGGAAAAGTGTGTGCTCATCTCACTTTTGAAGAGTGGCTGTGAAGTGTGTGGGTTCAATAATCCTCTGAACCATAGGCTGCCATTTGTATCTTTCTGTGATTTTTATCCACCATGAAAGTGATCTCATCTACCTCCCTCAAGTCCTGAAAACCACACCGGGCAGGCACTCTCATGAGGAGCTGGGCTTCCACAGACCTTTTGTCTTACTTCGCCCTGTCCACACCTCTTCGGCCTTTCTTTGCCAGGGGAGGAAAGAAGGGAGACAGGGAGGGAGGGAGGGAGGGAGGAAAAGAAAAAATGTTTTGTTTTTTCCAAATAAATATAAAGGTAAGGACATTTACACAAATCATAAAAATTGGTTAATTTCACTTCCTCAATATTGAAAACCTCTTCAAAAGATATGATGATCGTGGAAAACACATTGGGAGAATATCTGATTAAAGACTTAACTGTACAACCTCCAGGTGTAAAACTAGAAGAAAACAGGAGAACACTGTGATCTTGGGTTAGGCAAAGATTTCTTAAATGTGACACAAAAGCACAATTCATAAAAAATTAGTAAATTGCACTTCATTAACATTAAGAACTTCTGTTCTTTGAAAAATACTGTTAAGAAATGAGACACAGACTGGGAGAAAATATTTACTAATCACATATTTGTAAGTGCTTTGTATCTAGAACAGGTAAAAAACTCTGTAACTCAGTAATCAGAAAACAAATAATCCCTCCAAAAATGGGTGAAAGGTTTGAATAGGCTTTTCACCACGGAAGAGATACAGATGCAAATAAGCATAGGAAAAGATGCCCAGTATCATTAGTCATTAAAAAAAATGTAAATTAAAACCATAATATATTACTATATGCCTATAAAAATGGCTCTTTTAAAATAAAAAAACAAACAAAAAAACCTGGCCATTCTAAGAGCTGGTGAGGCTTGGAATGGTGCAATAACTTAAAAAAGAACCTTGGCTATTTCTTATAAACATAGACTTTTCATATGACCTGGCAATCCCACTTCTAAGTATTTATGAAATACTAGTAGCCCTGCACACGAATCCCTGCGCCAGTAGGTTGCTGCCACCCTCCTGTAGCTCTCGGTCTGCTGCTGCCCTCCTGTAGCTCCCCCCGCCCCCCTCCCTCCTTCCCCACTTGCAGCTTGCTGCCCTGCCCCCTCCTGTAGCTCTCCGAACCCCACTTGTACCTCGCTGGCCCACCCTCCTGCTGATCCGTGATCTGGTTGTGATGCCCTTGGTCGTTACACCTCAGGGCATAATGGATAATTAGCATATTCCTCTCTTATTATATAGGATAATTGAAATGAAAATAGTCCACACCAAGTCCTTTAGGAAAGTATCTATAACAAGCAACTTTTTATTCATAATAGCCCAAACTAAAAACAACCCAAATGTCCATCAATTCATGAATGGATGTACAAAATGTGATATATGTATACCATGAGCTACTGATTTGTGCAAGAGTATAATAAATGAATTTTAAAAGTTTGGTGCAAGATAAAGAAGCCAGACTCAAAAGGCTACATACTATAAGATTCCATATATATGAGAGAAAATAGATCAGTGATTGCCAGGGGTTCAATTAAGAATACAGAGCAGGTTAATTATAGACAGACTCAATGGAACTTTCTTAGGGTGACAGAAAATCTATACTCAATTGTGTCATATATAGTTTTCAAAACTTACAGGACTGTATACTAAAAGGAAATTTTCCCCTGTATATATAGAATACACCTCAAACCTGATTAAAAATAATTATCCAGCTTTAACATAACATTTGAAAAATGTTAAAGTTAAATTTTAAAAAATAACAACCAAATCAAATTCAGTATAGAATGTTTAGAAGATACATAATAAGCCAGGAAAAAAAATCACCTATAATTACATCACCCATAGATACTTAGTGCTAAGAACATCTTGTATGTACATTTTTACTTATTCATGTATTTTTTTTAATTAATCTTTATTGTTGAAAGTATTACAAATGTCCCCTTTTCCTCCATTGACTCCCTCCATCCCCACCCCAGGCCTTCGAGGTACTATTGTTGTGTCCATAGGTTATGCATATATGCATACAAGTTCTTTGGTTAATCTCTTCCTACCTCTCCCTCCCCTCTGAGATTGGCCAGTCTGTTACATGTTTCCACGTCTCTGGATCTATTTTGTTTGTCAGCTTATTTTGTTCATTAGATTTCACATATAAGTGAGATCATGTGATACTTGTTTTTCTCTGATTAGCTTATTTTGCTTAGCATAATAAAGTTTTGTAGCTCAAACTTACCATTTTCTCCTATACCATCATTTCCCATGTGGCCACATGCTATTCCATTGTATTAATGTCCTGCAGATTACTTAACAAATTCTCTATTATCGGGCATTTAGGTTATTTTTAATGTCACTTTGATAAGTACAGTAATGCTTCAATAAGCATTCTTATATGCATCTTTGTGGGTAAGCATGATTTATTTCTTTCAGATAAACTCCCAGGAATAATATTGCTGGTTTAAAGGAAAGACAATAGGGATATTGCTATAGGTGTTGTTAAATTGCCCTGCTGAGAGTTTGAAGCAATTTTATATTTAAGCTCTCTTATCTTTATTTTATCCCCTTTCACAGCTTTTCTTCTAAATTCATCTTACCCCCTCTTAGGAGAAAAATTTGAGCCAAGAAAGGAAGCATATGAAGACTTTAGGAAGGGCGGCATGCAGAGGGGGTCATGCAGCAGAGTGGTATCAGGGTTCCCAGCCCCCTCCCTCCTCTCCCCTGCCCTCCTCACTTCCCAGGTGTTGGAGCTTGTTATTTCCCAGCAAATAAAATCCATTTAAATTTGTTAACAATTTATTTTTCTCACAGATAATTTTAGTTACCAAGCTAAGGGACTAAAGTTCAATGGGAAAAACAAAATCCACCTTACATTTATCATACAAACTTACACTAATGCAGTGGTTCTCAACCTTCTGGCCCTTTAAATACAGTTCCTTATGTTGTGACCCAACCATAAAATTATTTTCGTTGCTACTTCATCACTGTAATGTTGCTACTGTTACGAATCGTAATGTAAATATCTGATATGCAGGATGGTCACAGGCGACCCCTGTAAAAGGGGGTCGCGACCCACAGGTTGAGAACCGCTGCACTAATGTGTGAATTCTAATAAACATTTGTGCACTGAAAAGCCCTTGAAGTGGCCTCGTCCTGATCCAAGGACTGTTCGAGGTGCTCGGAGAGGCCCTCTCTGACCAGCCCCGCAGAGCTATTCCCGCTGCTGCCTGTAGCCTGCCCAGTGTGGTCTTCCTCCTGGGGGCATCAGGAGCTGCTCTGATTACAGTTAGGGGAGCCGGGGAGCCACAGTTCTGAGAAAGAACACTGGTCCAGAGGGAGCGCAGCTCTGCAGACACCTGGATTTAACCCAGTGAGGCCCATTTCGGACTTCCGACCTCCAGAATTATGTGTCTGGACAGTGAGGAATGGGGGAAAAATCTTCAGCAGCCAGATCTGTGTCAACACACTTGGGAGCCCAAATTCTAAGAAAGAGGGCGCTGGCTTTCCCAGCCTCCAAGCAGCTGTTCCTGTTCTACCTACTTGAGAAAGCAGAGAGCAGCCAAGAGAGGCCTCTCGTTTGCCTGCGCCCTTCCTTTGAGGCTGTGCTGTGGGGCGATGTCCGGGCTGCGGCGGCCACCGTGCGGCATGAGGAGAACAGCAGAGAGGTGTTGGGCAGTGCCCTGGGTGGGTCAGATCTGGAACCGGCTGCGCCTCTGCACCTCGCTCTGTGTGATAGCCAAATGCCTCCATTACTGCAACAAATTCAATTCAACAATGAAACGGAAGGAAGGAAGGGAGGGAGGAAGGGAGGGAGGGAGGGAGGAAGGGAGGGAGGGAGGGAGGGAGGAAGGAAGGGAGGGAGGGAGGGAGGGAGGGAGGAAAAGAGGAAGGGAGGGAGGAAGGGAGGGAGGGAGGGAGGGAGGGAGGGAGGGAGGGAGGAAAAGAGGAAGGGAGGGAGGGAGGAAGGGAGGGAGGGAGGAAGGGAGGGAGGGAGGGAGGGAGGAAGGGAGGGAGGGAGGGAGGGAGGAAGGGAGGAAGGGAGGAAGGGAGGAAGGGAGGGAGGGAGGGAGGGAGGGAGGGAGGGAGGGAGGAAAAGAGGAAGGGAGGGAGGGAGGAAGGGAGGGAGGGAGGGAGGGAGGGAGGGAGGGAGGAAAAGAGGAAGGGAGGGAGGGAGGGAGGGAGGGAGGAAAAGAGGAAGGGAGGGAGGGAGGGAGGAAGGGAGGGAGGGAGGGAGGAAGGAAGGAAGGGAGGGAGGGAGGGAGGAAGGAAGGGAGGGAGGGAGGGAGGAAGGAAGGGAGGGAGGGAGGGAGGGAGGGAGGAAAGAAGGAAGGAAGGAAGGAAGGGAGGGAGGGAGGAAGGGAAAAAGAAAGAAAGAAAGAGAACAAAGAGAAAGAAAGAAAGAAGAGAGAGAAAGAGAGAAAAGAAAGAAAGAAAGAAAAAGAGAGAGAGAAAGAGAGAGAGAGAAAGAGAGAGAGAGAAAGAAAGGAAGGAAGGAAGGAAGGAAGGAAGGAAGGAAGGAAGGAAGGGAGGGAGGGAGGAAGGGAGGAAGGAAGGGAGGGAGGGAGGAAGGAAAAGAGGAAGGGAGGGAGGAAGGGAAAAAGAAAGAAAGAAAGAGAACGAAGAGAAAGAAAGAAAGAAAAGAGAGAGAGAAAAGAAAGAAAGAAAGAGAAAGAAAGAAAGAAAGAAAGAAAGAGAGAAAGAAAAAAGAAATCCTTTATCTCTAGCTGGTTTGGCCCAGTGGAGAGCGTCCACCTGCAGACTGAAGGGTCCTGGGTTCAATTCTGGTCAAGGGCACATACCTGGGTTGCGGACTTGATCTCCAGTAGGAGGCATGCAGGAGGCAGCCTATCAGTGATTCTCTCTCATTGATGTTTCTATCTCTCCCTCTCCCTTTCTCTCTGAAATCAATAAAAATATGTTTAAAGAAAGGAAGGAAGAAGAAAGAAAGGAAGGAAGGAAGAATCAACACTGGTAGCAGCACTGTGCAACAGAGGGGTCCCTGCAGGTTGCCTATTCGCGCCCAGTCCCACTCCGCACTCTCCTGGCTCTGCCTGTTTCACAGAGAACTACATTTCCCAGGCTCCCTTGCCATTTGGCTTCCAAGGAGATGGGGCCATTGGGAGGCACTGGCAGAAATCTGGAGGGGAGGGAGTGGAGGAGAAGCCAGGTATTTTAAAGTCCTTCTGCCTCGGGCAGCATCCTCGTTGGAAGCAATGTGAGTCCATTTCCTCAGTTAGAGAGCCCCTCCCTCCCTGGCCCCGACCCTGCCCCACAGCTCCTGCTAGGTTTCAGCGCTGGCAGCCCCACTTCCTCCCCGCCCTGGGAGTGGCAGCAGCTTCCTGCAGATGCTAATCTTTACATTGCCTAAGACCTCCTGCTGGCCTCTCAGCAATTCTCTCACTTGCAAACCAATTCCCTGTGTTCAGTTCCTACTTTTGGAAACACCCACAGTGCCTTCTGATTCCAGGATTGGACTCTGATGGATATGGAGGGGGACGGACGGCAGATAGCAGTTCAGTTCAACAAGCGTGTATGTAAAGCTGGGGGACAGGCCCTGTCCCCCTGGGGAGGACAAGCACAGACATGGTGGTTTCCATATACTGTACTGATGTACGAAGGGCACAGGTGTGAGTGGAGGCAGGGGTGAGACAACTGTCATTTTCGTGGTGCAGACAAGACACACTAAAAGCTTGAACAAAGGCAGTAGTGGGTGACCACAGAAAGGACTTGATGATCAATTAAATGTGAAATTCTCTCCCCGCCACTTTGAATCTAGTTCCAAAGCCACCTCATGATTTGGCTGCTGATGTCCCTCAGTAGAAATTCCTTTTCCTGCCTCCATGGTCTCAGAGTACTTCGTCTTGTCACTGTTTTATCCACTTCTCCTAAAACCCCAAGAAGTTGCCTGTGAATAGAGCTAATACAAAGCAGTTACAAAGTGTCGGGCAAGCATTAACTAGTTCGTTTTGTTCTCACATCAACTCTATAAGGTGAGGACAACTAATATTCTGTTTCACAGATGAGGACACTGGGGCCTGGGCAGTTTAATGATCTGCACAGGGACACACAGCTGGTGAACAGCAGAGCCAGGAATTAGCACGTCTTCAGAGTTTATGAAACTCTTAACCATCACAGCACTAAGCTCCTTCTAGGTAACATCTCTACACACTGTGTTCCGGCTGGTTTCCTGCGGAGGAGCACTCACCTCTCTGGGAGCTGGTTTTGGTATGAAGAAGCGCCTACGTACTGCCTCGCCGGCGTGGCTCAGTGGTTGAGTGTTGACCTATGAACCAGGAGGTCACAGTTCCATTCCTGGTCAGGGCATATGCCTGGGTGTAGGCTGATCCCCAGTAGGGGGAGTGCAGGAAGCAGCTGATCAATGATTCTCTATCTCTATCACCGTTGATGTCTCTCTCTTTCCCTCTCCCTCTCTCTTCCTCTCGGAAATAAAATAATTTTTTTTTTTTTAAAGAAGCACATACTAACTTGGCTCAGGCTCTTGAACACTAGTCTAGGCCTTTGCATGTGCTGTTCCTTCAGCTGAGGAACCTTGGCCCAGTGGCTTCTGCTCATCCCTCAGGTCAGACTTAAATGCTACCTCCTGAGTCAGATCCTTCCTGCCCGGCCTCATGAACCAGACAACCTCTTCCCAGCTCTGGGCCCTCCAACCCGGAACCCCGTCTATTTCCTTCCAAGCACATTGCTCAAGCCGTGTACTTGGTTGTTTGCCACTTTCCGGAACTAGACTAAAGAGTCCAAGAAGGTAGAACACACAGCTGTTGTACTCCCTGCTGGCTGCTCAGAGCTCATCGGCACCTCACACATAGTTGAGCTCAATACATAAGAAGGGATGGCAACTTCTCACTGACGTGCATCAAACACATTCTCACTCTCAGACAACATGCACAATTATTAAGAAATAATTCTGACTGTGACTTAAATGGAAGGAGCCATCAGGCAGTGGTTAGGAGCTGGGCCTTTGCAAAATAATTCCAAATGTCCTAAAGGAATGAAAAGAATAATGTTAACAAGGTATTCTCAAAGAGGATAGTGGGCCAATACATGGAATATATATTTTCCCTTCAAAAAGTGCCCAGGTATGCCGGGCCCGCATTTAGCTTACATTTTGTTATGTTAGCACTTCCATATCTCCGATGAACCCAGCCCACATTTTAGTTCGCCTGAGCCACCACGGGTGCTTCCTCAGAAATTCCCTCACCTGGACTCAGGTGAGATGAGATGTCGTGGAAAACCAAGATGTCATGGAAAACCAAGATGTCAACGCACAACCTATGAATTTCCGTGAGTCATGAAGCCCCTGAATTTAACATCTGTTTGATTGCAAGGATAGAGTTTGTCATTTTTGAAGTGAATGATATGCTGTTGAGCCCGAGAGCTAATTATAGTGAGAAGGTTGTATGATAGCAAGTGCTTGTCGCTGAGTTATAAAAATTAGCATCGCAGGCCTTGCCTTCACTCATATGTCTCGGTAGGTCAGTTGCCTCCAAAATTACAAGATACCAAGAGCTTTTGAATGTTTAGTTGAAGAACATCAATATTTGAAATAATTCAGTTCCTTTGTATACTATAGCCTACTTTAGAAGCTATCGCCTGGGTATTAATAGTATAAAACCTGAAGTAGAAAAAGTATTTTTAAAAAATTATCTAGCTTGACTAGCGTGGCTTGGTAGTTCAGGGTCGACCTATGAACCAGGAGGTCACAGTTCAATTCCTGGTCAGGGCACATGCCAGGGTTGGGGGCTCAATGCCCAGGGTGGGGCATGCAAGAGGCAGCCGATCATTGATATTTCTGTCTGTCTCTTCCTCTCCCTTCCTTTCTGAAATCAATAAAAGTATACTTTAAAAAAAATATTTAGCTTGGTGAAGAAAATACTGACAAGATATGGGAAAAGCAATTTGACAAGTCCCCTAGGGATTCTTACACCCTGCCCCCAACACTAAATTAATCAATCAGCAAGTATTTGGTCTGTAGTGTGTTAGGGTCAAAATATGCTATTGGTTACTCCATATTCACGTTTCTCCAATCCTTGGAAACCCGTTTACAGACTGCAAAACTAAGGTATAGAAAGCTGAGACTTCAGATGGCCATCTCGTCCCTTGCTTACCCAGAGAGTAATCCTGGCAGCAGTAGCACTACGCGGCGCAGCTTTTTAGAACTGCAGACTCTCAGCGCCCCCAATGCCTACTGAATCAGAACCTACAGTTAGATGAGACCCTCTGGTGATCTGGATTCTCATTACAGCCTGAGAAGAACCAACCTGGCGAGCAGTGCTGGAGATGGGATTGCATCTTACCTTTCTGCTTGGATGGACTGTCCCACCTTGGGTCTTGGCTGAGATGTCACCTCCTCAAGGAAGCTTCCCATGACCTTTCTATCCCAGAGTTGTCCTTGCCATGTGATTTCAGAGCCCCCTACGCTTTCCCAGTCAGAGAAACTGTCACATTTTTACAGCCAAGTGGGGCAGACAGGCAATTCAATAGGCAATTACAATAAACTCAGTGAGGCCAGGACCACATGTGCCTGGGCCCTGGTGCTCAATGCTCACTGGATCCACCAAAGAGGGCCATGCATTCAGGGGCTATCTTCTTTCCCAAAATGATTTCAGTGCAAAAACACCAAGCACATCTCTCTAGAATTTAAGATGACCATTTGGACCTGGTCTTTGAATGGCATCACTTACAGGCTTCAGGGCAGTCTGTAATATTCCATTTCTATGTAGAACCCTAGCTGCCGTTTATGAGGTCTAGTTAATGAACTCCAACAGATGGTAATAACCACACCTCAAGTATCATCCCAATAAAATCTAGTAATTAGGGCAGCACCTCTCCTATCATTTCCAGTCTAGAGGGCCCCACCCTTTCGCCTAATTATCAAGGTCCACAGGGCACAGCCCCAGGGAAACAAACAAGGAAGCCCTTCTCTGCCAGCCCTTCCTCAGTCTCCCGCCAGTTCAGAGAGTGGCTCTGTCCCTTCCTGCTAAGTCAACTGTGTTGTGGTTTGGGAATGAATGGTGCCTCTTTTTAAATGATGTTTGAAGCTCTGGGGATGACAGTATTTGCAGTCATCAGAGAACACGTGGTGAGGTGGCTAACTCATAGGATGTCAAAGAGGACACAGTCCTCAAGGAGGTGAGCAGTTTGCAAATGTCACACACACACACACACACACACACACACACACACACACACACTCATGGGAGATGTGTGAATTGGCTTTGGAGGCTATCCACCTTTTCTAAACGAAACAGTCAGTTCTACTGCAGCTGATATTTGAGGTTTCCCTGGGATTAAGGCACCTCAGGACCTAAACTGAATTTATTTCCAGTCTCCTTCCCATGTCAGTCTGGTACCTACCTAACACTCTCTTGAAGACTAGAAAAAAGGAGGTACAAATGATGGCTTAAAAGGAAGTGGAGAAGGCACTGCTATGAAGTAAATTTATACTGTCTCAGGGAACATAGGATTGGGAATAGGGCAGAGAAGCTTAAATTGCAGGTGGAAAATCTATGTTGAAAAGTAGAGAGAAGTACTTGACTAAGAGTTGAAGATAAAACTTGAGTGGCTCCAGGAGACATTACCTAGGTCATTTCATTTCCTCTAGAGGCAACAGAATGGATGGCATAACCTTTATGTGGACACTTTGATTTTATTTCAATTCTCTGATTTTCTCCCACTGGCAGTACCTTAAAGGATCATAATTCCTATTGGGTCCCTCCCTTTTATTGGTCAAAAGCCTTTAAAGGTCTTACCTTCTCCATAAAGCCTTGACAAACGAACTAAAAATAGACTTTAGAGCCTTTTTCTTTCCTGAAGGAAGAGAGGGGAACCGACTTAGAGAGGGCCTCCAAAGTGCCAGCGCATCAGGCTCCTTTGTTTTTCTATTTCATTGAATCTTAGTACGCAGTAAATCATTTACTTTATTTATTTTCAGATGAGGAAATCTTAGAAAGATGAAATCACCTACCTATGGTCATGCAAATTAACCAAATAATTAACTCTAAAACTCAGTCTTTTCTTTACTTCATGCTGCTTCTAAACTTGCCCTTTTTTTTTGCATGCAGATGGACAGATACATACAGCCTGGCCTCAACACTGAACAAAATATAGAGTTTAACTTATATCACATTAGATATCTGTACTGTTTGTAATAACCATTTTAAAGATTTATATGATTGGGCTCAAGTGTTGAGAGTATACTTTTTTTTTTGATGATACTGTAAATTCCTCAAGGGAAGGGATCAACATTTTCTATTTCTCTTCTGACCCGCCTGGTTCCAGCATATTCAGTGCTTGCACTCTGTCGACATCAGTATGGGATTGATAACCAACCAAGGACAAGGGTCCTCGCTACTGAATTTGCTTTTCCATTCGTCTTCAAAAATCCTGTCAGGGCAGCACAGGAGAGGGTGTCCCATTTCCCCAGGAGAGCCCACTGCATGCCTTTCGTGGCTGGCATCTGGTCTCAGAACTGCTTTTTCAAAAATTCAGTTTCCTAACCAGTGCTCCAGTTTAGAAATCTGAATATCCTAAAAGGAACTGGAGGTCTTTTGTCAACAGCTAAGGATATGGCTGGGCACTCGTGGACGTGGCCTTGTCAAAGCCCTTTTAAGTCTGTGAGATTGTAATGCGCGGTGAGTCAGGACAGGAACTAAAGGCCCAGTGACACCAGGCTGAGCCATTTCAGGGATCTAAATATTCCACTGGCAGGCTGTGCTCTGTTTTGCCTATCTTACAGGATTCTGACTGCAGTTGGCTATTAACTAGGCTTTAAAATATTTCCCTTATGTAACCATGTTAGATTTTTGTTTTTGTTTTTGTTTTTTTGTTAGCTCCTCAAAGGGAGTGTTAGGGCAGTGTATTAGGGCCTTAGGAGCAAAAAGGAGGTATATGTAAATAGAGTAACTCAGAAGAGTGTGTTTGTGTGTGTGTGTGTGTGTGTGTGTGTGTGTGTTTTTCATTTTTACTTTTTATTTTGTGTTAATCCTCACTAGAGGATATTTTTTCCATTGATTTTTAGAGCGAGTGGAAGGGATGGGGAGAGACAGAAAAAGAGAAACATCGATGTGAGAGGGACAAATTGATTGGTTGCCTCCCTCATGCAATCGGGAATTGAGCCTGCAACCTGCAACTGAGGAATGTGACCTTGACTTAAATTGAACCCGTGACCCTTCAGTCTGCAGGATGATGCTCTCTCCACTGAGCCAAGCTAGCTAGGAAAGAAGAGTCTTTTAAAGGGACAATTTACTAAGGCGTGGGCGGAGTTAAAGGAGACTGACCAAGGATGGAACAGGAACCTAGGATTATCTACCCTGAGGAGCAGGTACCAACTATGGCCTGAAAGGTCGAGGGGAAAGACTGGTTACTGGAACCTGAGGAGACTAACTGCGTATAGAGGGTCACTGTGGCCTTCAAGTAGCAATAGGCGGCAATCTTGAAAGGAATGGGCTGGGGAAGAAATACCTTGACCTACTCTCTGCCTATCCTCTTATCTCCACCTGTTGGTTGGGCCCAATAAGAGTCAGAGAGGGCAAGAGGCTCCTGGTGCCGTTCAGGCAAGTCAGCCTTTCTGAGCACAGGGCAGTGGGAGGGAAAGTGAGAACAGATCTGCGGACGAATGGAAATGACCACAGAGGCAGCATATCTCAAACCTTCTTGTTTGGAAACTATTTCCATTGGATGGTAAGTGTTCTTTAGGAATAAAAAAGAGGCTTATATGAGAGGATAAGATGGAAAATGAAGGTAAACAGATTTCTTTACTTCAGGACTTCCTATGAGCTCTAAAATGCTAGTGCACACTGTGGTCTTTCATGAAAATGGTCTATTTCCCAAACTTCGCTGGCCATGGCCATGGTCCTGTATTTTAAGAAGTATCTCACAGGGCTCGCATCACCAAGACTTGCTTTAGCTTTAAATTTATTGATTAAAGGCAAAAACAAACAAACACAAACCCACAAGTAATATAATAAATTAGGAAATCTTGGAAATCGGTGTTGCTAAGTTATAGGCAGCAATGTAATTTGTAGCAGTCAATGAAAAGGGACCCTCAAATAAAAAGGAAATCGCTGTATTTTTCTAATCTGTGTTTGGCTTTGCCATGAGGAATGAGAGGCCTCGTGTGAAGAAGGCCTGGCCAACTCCCATGATGTCAGTCCCCCAGTGGTCCAGCCAGTGACGCTGTCACTCTCTTCTTTTTGTCTAAAACTGGAAAATGCCACTTGCCTTTCAAGACCACCCACCGTTGCCCCATTACCCCCTGCATGTGGGTGGCCTGTGTGCGCCCAGTAATAAGACAGCCCGACTCTCAAAGCAGTGCGGACTGAACTGGCCAGTTAGTCAACTCCTTTTGGTTTCCCTTATCACTCAGCTGTCTGAGGCACAGTGTGGGAAAACCAACCAACAACTTATCTTGTTGATTGATCACCCTCTGCATAAGTAATAGTCTCCTGGCTAACAATGCTAACCATCTTCTAGTCATCAATAATCTTTACCACTCTTAAATATTCTTATTTAAGCGTCACATCAACTCTGTGAGACGTAATTGTGGCTTTTTACCCGTAGGGAAACCAAGTCTCAGGAAAGTGAAGTGACTTACACAAGGTCACGTGGCCACATTGGAACTGAAATTTGGGGGTTTTTTTAGTCCCTAAGATGATGCTTTCCTTATCTTGTTGGCTGTATAATGTGAGGAGGAGAATTGCTACTTAAAACCCAAAGCCTGTAGGGATATTGCATAAATTCAGACAGGGACTCTACCTCTATAGTGCCCGATTTCTCTTGCAGAGACTAGAGGGAGTAAAGAAGAAAAGTCACCTTTCAAAGGGTATTTCTAGTTCTTTGTTGCTGCTAAGGGCTTGGCAGGGCAAGTAATGAATCTTCAGTTAAGCAGTGATAGGTTCAGATCCAGTAAGGGAGGTAGAGAGGAATTCATCTGTACTAATAAGTGAGGGGAAATGAATTGGCCACGAGAGAACACCAAAGGGTGGTGGGGAATAAGGAAGTCTAAGGCAAGAGTGAGGGGACGATGACACACAACAGGGTTCACTGGTAATGTGACTGGGGGACTTCTAAGAATAGAAAGGTCCATTGTTCAGCTTGATGATGTTTAGAGCTTTGATGCCATAATTTTTCTTCTGAGCCTCAAATGTGAGCCTTGTGTGGGAGGTGTCTTTGCAGGAAGTCATGCCCTAACATGGGCAGCCCATGGACAACAGCAAGGCAACTCATTCACAGGACTAATTCGGGGGAAATGAGCTCAGAGAAGGAAGTGGTGGGGAAGATGAGAAGACCCAGAGACCCTTCTTCTAGCACCAAGAGCCTCCAGAAGATTTGGAGGCATGAGTGCCGCCCCTGCATGTAGGATGGAGTTGAACGATTTTATTGGCTGCCCAAACAGTCAAATACTTTGTCTGACTTTAGGTTTTTGCTACATCTGTGCCCATTGTCCCATCACTGTGCTTGGCTTGTCCCAGGGGAGCTCCTGACTCCCAGGCCCTTACTTTCCAAGCCTGCAGCCCTCAGATTTCTGGGAGCTGCAAGTACAACCAGCTCCTGCTTCACACTCCCAACTCCAGGAGCACTTTGTGTTGTGGTACCTACAGTAGCAGGAAGCTGGGGTTTTCTTTATTGCTTGTTTGTTGTTGTTTTTAGCTGCTCGGGCTTAGCTGACCTGGGCAGTACTCCCAAACACCTGGCGGGAGTTGGCCTCGCACGAACACCACACCTATCTGCTGCTTCCCAGGATGTACTGACTGCACGCCGACATTCCCAGGACTCCACACTGTTCCGGCGATGCTCCCTGGCGACTCACCTGTGCTCTGCCCTGTTTCGATGCCTACTTTTCCCATTATTCATTTCTCCCATTTGGTGACAGCCTTGTGAGCAGCCTGCAGGAATGCACAGTACCTTGCAACATGTGAGCAGCATGGTGGAGAGATGTACCTGTGGCAGGTGAAAAATGCCCCCGCAAAGATGTCTATGTCCTAATCCCCGGAACCTGTGACTATGTTCCCTTACATCAGTGGTTCTCAACCTTCTGGCCCTTTAAATACAGCTCCTCATGTTGTGACCCAACCATAAAATTATTTTCGTTGCTACTTCATAACTGTAATGTTGCTACTGTTATGAATCATAATGTAAATATCGGATATGCAGGATGGTCTTAGGCAACCCCGGTGAAAGGGTCGTTCGACCACCAAAGGGGTCGCGACCCACAGGTTGAGAACCGCTGCCTTACATGGTAAAAGGGGCTTTGCCGATGTGATTACCTGAGGCTCTTGCAACAGGGAGATAATTTAGGATTATCCAGGTGAGCTCAATGTAATCACAGTGGTCCTTATAAGAGGGAGGCAGGAGGGTCGGGGTCACAGGAGGGGATGTGATGGTGGAAGCAGAGGCAGTGAAGGACACGTGACACATCGCAGTGCTGGTGTTGAAGGTGGAGGACGGCGCCATGAGTCAAGGAGCGTGGGCAGCACCTGGATGCTGGAGAAGGCAAGGAAACAAATTCTCCGTGATTTCAGCCCCGCGAAACTTATTTGGAACTTCTGACCTCCCAAACTGTAAGATGATAAGTACGTGTTGCTTTAGGCCACTACATTTGTGGCAATTTATTATAGTGGCAGTAGAAAATACTAGTGCACTACCCTAACAGGAAAATGGAATCTTAAAGGAATAAAACATGGTCAGAAAATATTTTCTGGACCTGGACTGGGTGTTTATGTGTTGTAACATTAACTTAACATTAAAGAAAAACTGCAAAGTCCAAGTAAGATGTATCCAAATCCTATGCCCCTAAAACAGTAGGTCTAGCATTTGATTCTGTTCCCTTTATTTAATATTTGGCCCTGTGTGTATTTTAAATGTAGTTCAAATTAGAATCCTTGTAAAATGTTGTGACTGCTTCATCATAAACATACCTTTACATTGCTACCACGTCTTCCTAATCATCATCCTGAGTTATCCCACAAACCTCCTCTGAGAGAATCTGCCATATGTTCTGATGTTGCCATGGTGACGATGCATTTCAGCAGGAGCCAACGCTTTGCCGTAACAGTGAATGAGTTGCGTGTGCATCACAGGCGAGCACACTTTTTGGTGGCTAAGCAGCTGGATGGCCTTGGGAAAAGTCCTTGATGCCTCTGGGACCTCACTGAAAAAATGAGACTGTCATCTACGTGGTTGCTGTGGGGATGAAATGAGAGCCTGATATCTGGTGTCTCGCATGATGCTGAGCACATAGTAGATTATCTCAATAAATAACTTGTATTATTTCTTTTCCCCCCAAATGGTAATACCAACTTGATAATAATTATTATCCAAGGTCCACATTTTTCCAGTTCTTTCATAATCATTATTATTATTATTATTATTATTATTATTGAAATTGGCTTATCAATGTTTAAAGTATCTCTTAATCTGTAGGTTCCCCTTCCATCTTCGGTATCTATTGTTGGTGAAGAAACAGGGTCACCTGTTTTGAGACGCACAGTCTGGTTTTGCTGATCAAATCTCTGTGCTGTAGTTTGATAGTTTGGCATGTTCCTGTTTGTCTGTGTTTTCTGTAAATTGGTAGTTAGAGCTGGAGGCTCCATCAGGTTCAGATTCTATTCTTGTGGTAAGAACACTTTGTAGATGGTGTTGTGAACTTCCATAAGGAGGCACGTGAGGTCTGCTTGCTTCTCTTTTTGTCGTATTAGGCCCACCTGTAATTTTTGCCTAGGTCTATTTATTTTTTAGGAGTTGCAAAATAATGGTATTGTAATTCTTTTATTTATTTTTTCATGTATTAGCTGGAATAATTTTATAAACTTCCTCTCATCAATTATTTGGTACCCTGAAGGACATTAAAAAAAAAAAAAGGCAAGATAAATGCTTGATTCTTTATCTTTATTTACCAAACTAGAGGCCCAATGCATGAAATTAATGCAAGGGGCTCGGCCCTCACATCCTCAACTTTGTCCGGGAGGTCATCTGGATGGTCATTCTGCTGTTCAGTCTAATTAGCATATTAGCTCTTTATTATATAGGATATTTTTCAGTGAGTTTGTTTTCCTAGTATCTGCTGAAAGGAGGAATGAATTTTTAAAATCATTATCACTATGAACTCATAAATATCGTTTATTACAGTAAAAGTCCTTATTGATACTCAAATTTTGCCTTTTTTTTTTTCAGATTGGTTTCTGTGTTCATTGCATGACATTTGTGATCTGATAGCTTCCTTGTTTTTCTGATATGATATGATATATTTAGACTTACCTTAGACATTTCTTATCTCAGTCCCCCAAATCAGCCATTTCTTCAGGGAGTCCTTGTGGTACAAAACAGTATATACATACTTTTAAAATCATTTTTTAAACCCAATATCCTGGAGACTACTGCAGGGTGTTGAAATATTCCTTATTTCTTTTTATACCTACAGAGTCCTCTGTGGTGTGGCTGTACCACAGGCTATTCAATCTTCGTGCATTAAATGGTTGCACTATAAAATTGCATTGTATGGATACATGCCCCCATTATTGATTAAGTTTTGCTATTGTAATTAACACTGAGATGAGTCTTTCTCTACATACACATTTTTAAAAAAATGTATTTTATAGATTTTTTTACAGAGAAGAAGGGTGAGGGATAGAGAGTTAGAAACACTGATGAGAGAGAAACATCGATCAGCTGCCTCCTGCACACTCCCTACTGGGGATGTGCCCCCAACCAAGGTACATGCCCTTGACAGGAATCGAACCTGGGACCCTTCAGTCCACAGGCCGATGCTCTATCCACTGAGCCAAACCAGTCAGGGCTATACATACACATTTTGTTGGAAATTTCTGATTGTGTTTCTAGGATAAGTTCCTATCAAAAAAATTATTGAGAATACCATAAAGTTATTGCAAAACAAAATAGCCCAAAACTTGTGACTAAAAACAACCATCATTTGTTTAGCTCATGATTCTAGAGTCAACAATTTGGGTTGGCACCATCTAGGTAGTTCTTATTATTTAGGCTTCCCTGAATCAGGCATCTGTAGTTATCTGCTAGGTGGCTTGAGGGTCAGCTTATCTAAGATGTTATCAGCTAGGGCAGCTTATCGGTGCCTCACAGCATCTCACCCTCTAGCAGGCCAGCCCCAGCTTCTCACGTGATGGCTGGACAGGATTCCAAGAGAGCAAGCAGAGTGTGCCAGACTTGAAATTGGCACATCATCACTTCTGGTACATTCTACTGGCCAAAACAAGGCACAAGGGCAATGGGGAAATAAACTCCACCCTTGGGTCAGAGTAGCTATAAAGTCACATTGCAGAAGGGGCAGAGAATTGGGGTCATGATTACAAGCAACCTACAATTTTGGGTAGAAGGATATAGACCTTTTAAAGTTCCGAGGTTGTACTGGAGGGTCTTGTTCTTATATCCCACTTTCTCCCAAATGAACCCCCAGTTCATTCAGTGTAAATAGTCTATCCTCCATTTCTACCTGGCCATAGATCCCTAGGGGTAATCAAGAGTAAAATTATCAGAAACATGTACGGGGAGCCGCATTTGACTGCAGTGCCTGTGAGATGAATTGATGCGTCCATCTCAACACATGTAACCACTCTGAGAATTCATTTGCTTAGGATCCAACCCAGTAGACCAGATTTATGGGAAGGTGGTATCAGTACTTAGATTTGATTTGGATCCCCACACTTACTCTGGAGTTACTCCAGAGTACAGCCCCAAATCCATGCTCCTTCCAACTTCCCTAGAAACATCTGGATTCTCATGGGCTGCTCCAACCCAGAGTGGAGGTCCTCCCCAGACGGTTCAGTGGAGGAAGCAGTACCCTGGAAGACAGGAGAGATGGGTTCTAGCCCTGTCTCTGCTATTCACTAGCTTTGGGTTATTGGCCAATCATCGTCTCTCAACCTCAGTTTTCCACTCTGTAGGGTGAGGAGAGTAATACCCACCCACCTCACAGAGTCAAGGTGAGGATTCCCTGTAACATGGCTGAATGTGGTAAAGGTCTTCCCTTCACTCCCAGCTTTACTACGTGAGGACGGCGTCTAGCTGGGAGGAGAAGCAGGGAGATGGAGTCAGCTCTCCTCAGACCTCTCAAGGCACAGGGGTCGGGGCATCTTTTAGTCTAAGCACCTGGCTTGTGGCATCGAACATTTTACAGGTGTAAGTAGTTACTGTAAGGAGGGTCAGCCATTACACAGTTCAGGTCAGAGCTTGAAAGCACATGGTGACCATGCCCGTACCAACGCCGTGGGTGGCTACGCTACCTCCTGGATTTGGATGAACTCTGTCTGCCTGTGCGTGCACCCCACCCTCACCACTGAGTCTGAAGCAGGTGTCAAGTAGCACAAGGCGAGCAAACCTGTTTGCTTAAATGTCTGACTCATCACTCACTCAGCTTGACAGCCTTCTGAGCTTGCTTCAGACTTCTTTTAAAAAAAGGTGAAGGGTGGAGTGGAAATAGGATCCTTTTATTATAGAACACTTTCCTGAGGGGTTATTTTCTTGAATGTTAATCCAGACCCAGGTTGTTATTTTAAAGGTGCACTGGAACCAAAACCAGTTTTTGGGGCTTGTCTGTTAACCCTGTGCTGACTCACTCCAGGATGGCAACCTGGTTTGTTGAAGGGTGGGATGCTTACAGAGCTGCCTGCTGGGAGCCAAGGACCCTGATTTTTCTTTGCTGACTGAGGCCCTTTTTTATCTCTGCCCTTAAGACCAGGGATTCCTGCTTATAGGGAGGAAGCAACTATAGGGTCCCATGCAACATCCCTGTGTCTGGCCACTGTCTGGTAATGGGTTTCTTCTGAAAGTAAGGTTGGCCAACATTGGTAGCCATTTGCGTGGGATGGATGGTGCCTACCCAGAGTGCCAAATAAAGTTTGAAAGCAAAAATGCAGTTCTCAATAGTGGGGTGGATATGATTAAGCAGGAATTGGCAAATTATGGACAGAAGCTCAAATCCAGCGGCTGCCTGGTTTTGTTTTGTTTTTAAGTAATATACTGTATTTTTTTTTTAAGAGCAGGTTTTTGGTTCACAGCAAAATATATAGAGATTTCTCATATACCTCCCTGCCCCTTCACATGCACAACCTCCCTGCCCCTTCACATGCACAACCTCCCCCACTATCTACACCCCCCCCACCACCACCACCAGAGTGGTAGATTTGTTAGAATGAACTTGTATTGATACATCATTGTTACCCAAAGCTCACAGTGTACATTAGGGTCCACTCCGGGTGTTGTGCATTCTATGGCTTTGGACCAATGTATAATGACAGTTTCCACCATTGTAGTATTACACAGGATAGTTTCACTGCGCTAAAAATATACTGTGTTCTGCCTATGTCCGCTTCCCACATCCACCCCACCCCAGGAAACTACTAATCTTTCGATCGTCTCCATAGTCTGGCTTTTTCCAGAATGTCATATGGTTGGAATCATGTGATAGGTAGTCCTTTCATGTTGTCTTCCTTCACTTAGTTACATGCATTCGAGTTTCCTTCATGTCTTGGCTTCATGGCTTCATGGCTCACGTCTTCTTCAGTGCTAAACAATATTCCATTATCTAGATGCACTTATTTATTTATTTATTCATTTACCTATTGAAGGCCATCTTGGTTCCTTCCAAGTTTGGCCATCATGAATGAAGCTGCTGTAAACAGGCATGTGCAGGTTTTTCTGTGGACGTAAGTTTTCCGTTTATGTAGCTAAATACCAAAGAGTGTGATTGCATTTGAGCTTCAAGCTGTGGCCGCCCAATCCCCAGGGACTACCACCCCATTCAAGGTCTCTTCTGCATTTAGACCTTCAGGCCAAGGCTTTCAAAACCTGTGACTCATCAGCCTCACCTGAGTGTCTTTCAATAAGGGTGGACTGCACCCCAGGCCTGTGGAGTCAAGAATCTGGATTATATCAGGTGCCTCAATTTGGAGGCAGCTGGTCCATGCACAGATGTTTAAAAACAGCAGCTTGAAGCCACAGAAGCAAGCACCTCCTCAACCAATCGCCTCCACCTCCATTCTGAGTTTGCACGGACTCAGTGCCATTGTTGGGAACATAAAATGCTTTCGTCCTCTTCTAGGTCAAGCTCTCGGGCGCTCCAAAGGCCTGATCACACTGCCCCAAGAGGTGGCTTAGCCGGTGGGCTGTATGCCGAGACAACTGAGAGCCCCAAGCACTTGCAGAGGGCCCCTGAGCTCCCCACTACAAAGATGGGGACAGGCCACCCCATCGCCTCCTCGCTCTCTGACCCCATGCACTTATCTCCTGGCAGATGTAATTAGAGTGAATTCCAGCAGCGAGGGCCAAGGGCAGCAGCCCGCAGATACAATTTACTCCCGTGTGGTCATAAAACACTGCAATTGAAACTTCAAAGGTCTCGGGCAGGCACTGCCCATGGGCCCACCTTTCTCCAGCGCCTTCGCCAGCAGCCTGTGCAGTCTCCTCAGCGGTGACCTCAGCTCCCTTCCCTACCCCGCCCTGCATCAGGGCTCCCAAGAAGAAAGCTGTTTTCATGACATCAGCGGTGATTCAGCCGACCTAATTTCTCCCAGGCTGGCAGAGTCAAGAGCCCCCGTCAATACTGCAACCCAGGCTATGGGCATCAGCTAAGCCGCCTGAGGTGGGGGAAAAGCTGGGACTTGTTCTGAGAGCAAAAGAAAACGAGTGTGAAGCTGCCGTTAGCCCCAGGTGACTCAGACTCACAGAGATCTGGAGGAGAGACCAGGCCATTCCCACAGCCACACCCTCTCTCTGCTTGCAGCTGGCATCCAAAAACGCTCTGTCCCGCCCCCCCCCCCACTATTCCCCCCCCCCCCCACCGTGGATGGATGCGGGTCAAGCAGCCTCCTCCCCTGTCATCCTGTTTGCCGTGCTACTCAGGGACCTGCAGCCTCCTCCTTCTCCCCTGTGGTTTCTGGGGCCCAATCAAGCGACTCTGGCCTCTTTGTTTATCATGTTACCCTCAACCAGAGTAGCATTTCTTTTGCCTTGCCTGCCTAATGGACTTCGATTCACCCTGTAAAACTCTGCTCAAGCTCTGTTTTCCCAAAGTCCTTCCTCCCCACCAGCCAGAATTAATTCCGTGCGTCTGATTCGATTCAGTCTGCGGCTCTCAAGGTGCAGTCCCCAGACCGGAAACCTCGGCGTCACCTGAGAACTTGTTAGAAATGCAGATGCTCAGGCCTCATTCTCTCCCCCCCCACCCCCCGCCACTCAGGTATGAGATCAGAACTCGGGCCCTGGGGTCTGTGCTCTAACCAGTTCTCCAGGGATTCTGCCGCCCGAGGGAGTGTGAGGAAGATGGCTTTGGCTCATGCGTAGTGCTGTATTACAGTGTTTTCATCTGTGTTCCAGAGAGGTCTGCTAGCTCCTGAGGACGGATATGGTATCCTGTTCCTCTCTGCCTCTATCATCCTTAGTCCCAGGCTAAGACTAGGCAGAACGATCATTTTGAAGGGAAAAAATCTGATGGGTGAGCTTTATCCCATCCTCCTCCAGAACCCTGCAGTGGCTACCCACTGCTCCCACGACCAAAATGTCCCTGCGAGCCTGACTCCCTTCCTTCCCCTGGCTCACGGTGCTATGGCCATACCCCCTTCTCCCTGTCCCTCAAACATGCCCAGTGCCTCCTTGGTTCAGGGCCAAGATCAAGCTGCCCTGACCCTTTGCCTACCGACTAACCTACTAGTTTCTCAGCTTAAGTAAACGTGCACCTGCAAGCCTCTCGTGATCTACCCCCACAAACACACAGGGTGAGGACCCCATGAGACACCTGCCCCCATAGCCTCCTGTGCGCTGGTCACAGTTGTCACTCTCTGGTCCTCTGTGGAATGCCTGTCTGTCCTGTAGACTGTATGTTCCCTGTAGGAGGGACACTATCTCCCTGGGCCCATCACCCTCTGTCCAGGTGTCTTCCTCCCGGAGCTTCCAAACCTCCAGGTCCCACACACCTTCCTCAGGCCGGGGAGTCCCTGGCGGAGGGCTTCTGGTGGCCAGCGTGACTTGCCAGAGCTCATGACCTGGCCGGCATGGTAAACAGTGAAAGCGCTGCTGGGGAATTTCCAAGCGGCTATTTGACAAATTTGCCTCCATTGTGCAATTTCTATTTGCTTTCCATGTCTTTTGGTTCCCTGGCACATAGCGAGCGCTTTCTCACCTGACTCAGGGTTTCTGACGCTATCTAATCGGAGCAGGGGGTTCTTCCTGACCCTGTGAGGATTCATTCTGCAAAGTAACGACTGAGCACCTCCTGGGGGCCAGATGTCCTCCGGGTGCCGGGGACAGAGCCTCCAACAAGACTGAGACGCCTGCCCGGCTAGTGTGGCTCAGGGGTTGAGCATTGACCTATGAACCAGGAGGTCACAGTTTGATTCCAGATCAGGGCACATGCCTGGGTTGTGGGCTCAGTCACCAGAGGTGGGTGTGCAGGAGGCAGTTGATCAATGATTCTCTCTCATCATTGCTGTTTCTATTTCTCTCTCCCTCTTCCTTCCTGTCTGAAATCAATAATCTATAATAATACAAGTGTAATATGCTAATTAGTCTGGATGCCCTTCCAGACGAAGCCAGGACTGTGAGGAGGTGGCTGTGGCAGGCGGGGGGCTGAGGCCGAGGCCCCTGACCACCACCGCTGTGGTGGCAACGGGGCTGAGCCCCTTGCACGAATTTTGTGCATTGGGCCTCTAGTGTGTGTGTGTGTGTGTGTGTGTGTGTGTGTGTGTGTGTGTGTATACTTCAGCCTCATAAGGCTTATATTCCAATGAAGATCTTTGCATTTGTGTTAAAAGAACAGAGGGGCAACCAACTCCCTGCTAGACATTAGAGACTGTGCTCCCTATGACCGTGTGCTGTGGGTTTAGGGGTGTCGGGGAGATGTGGCTCATGTCTTGGAAAGATAATCTAAGTTTCCCTAAGGGCTCGAGGAGTCTATACCTGAGGCTCTGCTCCTCACCCTGAGGATTCAGCTAGTCTCTAGCCTGGGGTGTGGTAGACCTGGTTGTGGCAAACTTGGTTGGAAGAGAGTGCTCTATACTTGAGAGTTCCTGGGGGTGGGAAAGAAAGCCAAGAGCAAACTTCCTCATCCTCCAGTGTAATCCAGCGGTACTTGCTTTCCTAGCAGCCTGTGCTTTCTCTTTCATTTTTATATGATTATTAGTTTAATACCTCTCTCCTCTCCCCTCCCTTCACTTCCGCTCTTCTCCCTTCACCTCCCCTCTGTCTCCCCTCTCCCCCCCTCTCTCTCTCCCTCCTCTCTGCCCTAGCTGATCTGTGAGCACATCAAGAGAAGAGTTTCCTGTCTTGCTCACTGCTTATCTCTAGAAGTTAATTATGTGCCTGTCCCAGGTGGCACACTTAAAATCAGGCAGGGAGGTGGGGATGGAGGTGGGGGAAAGAATCCTGAAATCTTTCTTAGACCTATAATGCGTGTGCATCTGTGTTTATTTTAGGGAAGATGGATTTTATTTTTGAAATGTAGCCCTTACCAGTATTTTTCAACACTGTGAGGTTTTTGAGTCAAGCTGTCTCACTCATTATAAGTAATCACTGACTCTTTCAGATTTCCCCAGAGCAGGACATGTGCGCTCTGCTTCTGGCTCTGCCTCTAATGACTTAAAGAATCTTGAGTAAGTGCCTTTGCCTCCCTCACCTCTGACCGTTGTCCTTGTAAAAGAGGCTGACCGGCCTCTGTGATTCCTCCAGCTCTAAAAGGCATCGCTGTTCAGGACCTAGCACTCCCCCAGCGTCCCTGCGAGGATGTTAGTGAGCAGTGGGACTTTTCCAGAAGCTTCTTTTCTGGAGCTGGAGATGGTAAGTAGCCAGAAGGTGTCACCTCTACCTAACTGAATTGCTCCCCCTGCCCTCCACAATGATGTCAGAAGTGCCACCAACCCCAGAAGTCTCACCTCTGCCAGTTCTGCTGATGGGCAGGTGGTCAAGATAAGGATCCAGGCCTGCTGAGATGTTGGTTCTCCTCGCCTACACGTTGGCCACTCTGACATCTCCAGGCTCTTGACTCCTCTTGGATGCTCCACACACTGGCTTGCTAGAACCTCCTCTCGGGTGCTAGATCTCCTCTAGACTCAACTCTTCCGAGGGGTGACTGGCTCATGAACCACACACACCTGCTGTCTACTGGGCTCACCACATCCAGCTCCCTGCAGATCTGCCAGCAAACCAATGGTTAGGATTTAGTTCCTCGGGAATTGCATTTCAACTCAGTTATTCATGGACTTTGAACAAGATGCTACTTAACCACTCTCCATGCCAAGGTTTTCTCACCTGAAAAAAATAGGAATTAAAAAACAGCCCTTGGCTTTAGATTTTTGTGTGAAATGTCCATTTGCTGCAAAAATGCTTCAGTCATTGAATGGAGCTTCTCTTTCTCCTTTCTCCTCCTCGTCTTCTCCCCTTTTCTCCCCTTCCTCCTTGCTCTCCCTCCACTCCTTCTTCTCCTCCCTTTTTCTTCCTCTTCTTTGTCTTTTTCTAATGTGACATTAAATGAACCCGCACATACAGAAAAGTACTCAAAACCCAAGAAAAGCTAAGTACATTTTTTTTGTAACGTGAATACCTCTGTAATTACTAGCTAGGTCAAGAAACTAAATATTATCTGCTCCAGGAACTTCCCGGGCACCCTTTCCAACAATCAAATTTTTCCCCCCTCACCTGAGTTTTTAACTGTTCTCACTTTGTTCAAAGGCCAGACACAGCTGCCTTCGCAGTTTCCAGACTCCTTCATCCAACAACAATAGCAGCTTGCAGTTCTCCAGTGCTTCCCGGGTCCCAGGCACTGTTTAAAGTGCTTTACAAACACAACTCTTTTCATCCCTGCGACCATTTTATCAAATAGGCCTTATGATCGTTATCTCAGTTGTACAAATGAGGGAACTGAAGCGCGGAAGGTTAAGATGTCCAAGGTCACACAGCTGCTAAGGAGCCTGGGTTTGAACCCGGTGGTCTGGCTCCTGAGACCAATTGACTGCACTGCTCCACTTTAAAAGGGATCTGGGGGCTGCACTGAAAAGTGGGGAGACCTGGTGAAGTTCTCTCACTGATATGTGCAAAGTCTGAATCATCTTGGCAGCAATAACAGACCCAGGACAGAGGCAACCCAGCCCTGCTTCCATCTTCATGGGGGAAACCAATTTAGGGGTGTGTGTGTGTGTGTGTGTCCTTTCTGGGCATTATGCTCATTTCAAGGTTCAGGTTTAAGGTTCTCCTTTGGTGAGCTCTTCCAGTACAGATGGGGCCTAATTTCCCGGTGCCACTTCAGTTCCTCCTGGCCCCAGAGAGTGACTGTCATTTCCAGAATGGCGTAACTCAGGTCTCCCCAACCTTTTTACCATGAAGAATTGCTTTTCATTGCTCCCCCGCCTTGACTAAGTAAAAATAAACGCCTCCTACATTTTATTATTCAAAGAGATACGGATCTGCCAAACATTGCTTCTGATAACTAATTGTAACTGGTGAAGCTCAGCTCTTACACTTATTAGTTGTGTCAACCTAGGCAAGGTACTTAACCTCCCTGAGCCTTAGTCTCCTTGTCTATGAGTGGGGGATAATGTCTCCCTTCTCAGGTTGTTTTGAGAATTAAGTAAGACATGAAGGCAAAGTGCCCAACACAGGGAAAGTGAATATTTGCTGCTTTTATGAAGTTGAAGGTAATGGAAGTTATTTCATATGAATTTGTCTTGACCTCTAGCCCAAAGCAAGGTATTTGGACATTTGTATTAGCCTGTTCACCTTTATTTAAAATTTGTGAACTACACTAACCTTGTTAAAATATTGAAAATAATTTGTGACTGCTCCTGGCCTTATTCCTTTGTGGAAATCCAGGTCAGAAACAACTGAGGGGCTAAGTTTTACCCATGGAGGGTTTTGGATGTTTACAAACTCTGCCCTAATTGGATTTTTACCCCGATTACATAATCAGCCTTTGATTACTTGGGGAATGCAATCTAGTTGGGGGAAAGTCCTTGGCTTGCTCCTGCTTTCTTTATCAGTCCATTTTGTCTTGTTGGCTCCTTTCACCAAAATTCAAGGGGGATTTTGAACAGCAGAATCAGAGAATCAACTTATTACTTGATATTAATTAAGGTTGAAGGACGAGAGTGGTTGAAGGAAACCAATTTAGGGATGTGTGTGTGTGTGTGTGTGTGTGTGTGTGTGTGTGTCCTTTCTGGGCATTATGCTCATTTCAAGGTTCAGGTTTAAGGTTCTCCTTTGGTGATCTCTTCCAGTACAGATGGGGCCTACTTTCCCGGTGCCACTTCAGTTCCTCCTGGCCCCAGAGGGTGACTGTCATTTTCAGAATGGCGTAACTCAGGTCTCCCCAACCTTTTTACCATGAAGAATTGCTTTTCATTGCTCCCCCGCCTTGACTAAGTAAAAATAAATGCCTCCAATATGCATTTGAGATTTGTATCATCCATGTGGTTCCGGTCCTCTGTTGCTGTGGAAAATGACGATTTGTCCATATTTCAGCCACTGGGCATTTGGGCAGACAATGTTATAGCAGGAGAAAGGCACAGTGGTGACGGTCCTCACTACCTCAGTGATCTTCACACCAAGTCTCTCTAAGCCTGGTTTTCTCATCTGTAAAATGGAAATAAAGGTCATCTCAGTGGGAACATTAAATGAAATGATGGATGTAAAATGCCTGCGAACACTTTGTAAAAGTTAACTTCCTCCCCCTGACTCTTCCTCATTGGTCTGGCAAAACAAGGTGATGAGTCAATTTGATGGAAAATAAGAGAAGTCAGTGATCTGGCTCCACTTAGCCAAGTAATTTATTCACTGACTATATTGTCATCATCTTATCAGTGTTCTGAAATTGTTTAGAGACAGCTTGAGTGTTAAGAATAGTCACACAATTTTGAAGGGAAAAAATGGGGAAGTTGCTACAAAGGCGTCAAGACCTGGCTCCGCCCCTCCATCTCCACCTCACTCCTTGCCTTATCTTAAGTCAACGTCTCAGGAGATGATGACGGTCATCATCATCATCATGATCATCGCATCATCATTTTACAATGTTCCCACATATGCAGTGTCTCATGTCATTCTCAGTCATAACAACTCCGTGGGATGCTGGATTACAGGTTGCTATCTCCATTTTCTGGTGAGGAAATTGAAACTCAGGAAGGTCATATGACTAGCCCAAATGCACACTTCTAATCAATGCATGGAGAAAGGTTTGAACACACCTCATGACTCTAGATTCAGAGAGTCTTGTTACCACTACATGTTGCCAGGCATACAATTGTGTCTTCTTTATTTCTGAATCTTTTCTATATGTTTCTATTCATCTAATATGGAAAGTGATGATATTCCAGATCCTCCCTTTGGCCACCTGTAAACATGAAAGGTGACGCTGCCAGGAGCTCCCATTTCCAGGTGCTGAGCTTCCGCTCTAATTTGGGCCATTATTCTTTATTTCTACCACTCCACTCGTTCCACTGAGGGGACACAGTCTTCAACTTGTCTTTCTCTCTATCAAATAAGCACCACAGTATCACTGAAATAAGGCAAACACAATATATTTTTCAATGTGTACTAGGTGTAGCAGTTAATAATGCAGATTTTTTTCAATAGGTGGAGTTACACATATGTTGATATAGGTGCGATTTGATATGTATGCTATTTTGTTGTATTGACAACAAGCTTCAAAACTTCATATGTCAAATCTGCTGAAGGTGTTAACATCATAGATATTTTACACTTAAAAATGTCGAAATTCGTTCCAAAAAAAAAAAAGAGCATTTGTGGGAAGTTTTAATGCATTACTTTATTTTGAAGAAAAAGTTATTGTATACTTTGGGAAGCTTATGGTGAGCATGCTCCATCTCAAGATACTTGTGAGTGTTGGTTTAAACGCTTTAAAAGTGATGATTTCGATGTGAAAGACAAAGAACGTCCAGGTCAACCGAAAAAGTTTGAAGACCAACAATTACAAGCATTATCGGATGAAGATGCATGTCAAACTCAAAACAACTTGCAGAAAGATTAAACATTGCTCAGCAAACAATTTCCGATCATTTACAAGCAATGGGAAAGATTTTAAAGGAAGAAAAATGGGTGCCACATCAACTGAACGAAAGACAAATGGAAAACTGAAAAGTCATCAGTAAAATGTTGCTTCAACGGCACGAAAGAAAGTCTTTTTTGAATCTAATTGTGACTGGTGATGAAAAGTGGATTTATTTTGAAAATCCCAAATGCACAAATTCATGGGTTGATCCAGGTAAACCATCAATATTGACTGGAAGGCCAAATCGCTTCAGAAAGAAGACAATGCTCTGTGTTTGGTGGGATCAGGAAGGTGTGGTGGATTATGAGCTTCTAAAACCAGGTGAAACCATTAATACTGATCGCTACCAACAACAAATAATCAATTTGAACCTTGCTTTGATTGTGAAACGACCAGAATGTTCCAGAAGACACGGCAAAATAATTTTGCTTCATGATGATGCACCATCACATACTTTAAAACCAGTTAAAGACACGTTAAAAGATCTTGCCTGGGAAGTATTAACCCATCCGCTGTATTCACAAGACCTTGCTCCTTCAGATTACCACTTGTTCCGATCAATGGCACACGCACTTTCTGAGCTGCACTTCAAAACATATGAAGAAGTGGAAAATGGGGTCTCTGAATGGTTTGCCTCAAAACAAGGAAAGTTCTGTTGGGACGGTATCCACAAATTACCTGAAAGATGGGGGAAATGTGTAGCTAGCGATGGACATTACTTTAAATAAAGCACTTTTGATGTTTCTCTTGAAATTATCATGTATTCTTTGATTACAAAATCTACCGTTATTAACCGGTACTCCTTAGTATAGGCGTGGGCATATTTTTAGTATCATTATTTCAGAGAACAAAGTTTAAACCTGCATTTGTTCATCCTAACAGGTGCAGGAGGGCGGGGTTTTACCTGGGATGGAGTCCTGGGCTTCTCTCAGTGGAGGCTTAGGTGAGCAGCTTGCTTAAGTTATTGCCATCGTGATGAAGGCTTAAAACACTTGCTCCCACTCACCGTACAGGGGCCTCAAGGATGGTTTATTGTTCAGGACACAGTGACCAGTTGTGTGGTCACATGCTTGTTCCTCCCCAGTCTAGTGGGTCACCACTGTAGTGACTTCATGTGCCCTTCTCTGCTTCCACTGTTCTTACCACTAGCAGCTATATCATATTCCCTCTTTCTCATCTAAACCACTCTCCACCTAAGCACATCTCAGTGCTTCCATGGGCAAAGCTGCCGGGCCAGGCGGTCTCCTGGGTCACTGGATGGAGGAGCCCTTTAAGAGACAGGTGCTCATCCCTGGCCCTACAGCTGCGGCCAGGGAAGCAGGAGCACATGATAGAAGGCTTGCATCTTGAGGAATTTTAAAGAGGGGCCATGAGAGATGTTCCGAAGCATCTCAGAGGGGACCGAATTACTGGCAGGCGGTTTGCATGCCTGACCGGTTATCTGGAAAGGGCATCCTGCTGACACTTTTGTCAAGAAGCTCCCTGTCAGTATGCTCAGCCTGCAGGAGCAACAGAGAGCCACTTACATTCCATCTGATTTTAACGTGTTTCTCAGAGAAATAAATAGCCCACACTCAAGCACACTTCCGGTTGTCAATTTTTTACAAGCACCCTGGAACTCAATGACAGTTCTTGAAGATCGATATGGTCCTCTGACAGTGAACTGATTGTTCCAGCTGAGATCTTTAATGAGATTGCTCACACTATTAAGAAGCTGCCTTCCCCGGCATATTATAATGACAATGGGGGGACCCTGTGAATACAGAAAGCGAAGCAACATTCCTGCTCATTTCTCTTTGAAGGCACCCCCCTAGCAGCAAGGCCTTCTTGTTAATTGGTTGTTAATTATTGAGACAGCTCGTGAAATGTTTATTAAAGAGCTGGCTCACTGGCAAAGAAAAGAACTAGAGAAAAAAGACTGAATTGAAGCTCAATTAAATGTACGAGTTAAGATTTACACAGTTGACTGGCACCAAGGCAGTTCTAGCAACGTACCCTCTGGTAGGAGATGAGAAGTGCTGTAGAAATGCATCGTAAACAGGCTGGAATCGATGACAATATAATAGATGCAAAGAGCTGGAAGGAGCCCCGGTAATCAGCTCCCCTCGTGTTACAGATTGAGAAATGCATATAAGAGGACATGAATGAATTGCCCAAGGTCACACTTCTAGTTGGTGTCCCAAGAATCAGTTGAGCCCAGAGAAAGTGTTGGGGTGTTTGGCTTGGACCTCCCATTGACAATGGGCCTCTATTCTAATGTCCTTTCTTTACCCTCAATGAGGTTGTTATAACATATATTGTCAAAGCAGCACACTGACAGATTTAGAGTTTTAAACCTGTGTTCTGTTACTGTATAACCAGACTACTTTGATGCATTATAAATTAACCACTTTAAAATAAATTCTGTATGAACAATATATGGTGCCATGTATTTATTTGTTACATCTGCATATTTAAAAATCCTACAGTTTTGTGACCTTGTTTTAGCATTTAAAATTCTTTACTAGATTCTTTTTATTGTAAATATAATTTACTTTCATTTAATTTTATTGAGGCATAATTGACATTTAACATTATATTAGTTTCAGGTGTACAACATAATGCTTTGATATTTGTGTGTATTGTGAAATGATCACCAGAGTAAGCCTAGTTGACACCCATCATCATATATAGTTACAAGGATTTTTTTCTTCTTGTGATGAAGTGGCCCAGGCCTCTGAAAACCTCTTAGAGGTCTTGTCCACTGCTCCACACTCTTTCTTTGTAGGACATCACTTTTATAAGTGATTTGTGTTTACGTAGAGTCCGGTTGTTTTCTGGGCTGCTGTAGCAGAATGCCACAGACTGGTGGCTTATAAAAAACAGATATTTATTTCTCCGTTCTTGATCCTGGAAAGCCCACGGTCAAGGCACTGGCAGATTCTGTGTCTAGTGAGGGCCACTTCCTGGTTCATAGGTGGCTGCTTTTCATTGTGTCCTTACATGGTGGAGGGGGCCATGGAGCTCTCTGGAACCTCTTTTATGAGATCACTAACCCATTCATGAGAGCTCCACCCTCATGACTGACCTAATCTCCTCCCAAAGGCTTCTCCTCCAAATACAGAAAGGAAAGCATATTGGGCATTAAGATTTCACATATGGATTGAGGGGGAGTCATAAACATTTAGTCTATAGTACAGGGCATTCTATGTTATACATCTATAGGGTTACCATATGCAATTCAGGACATTGCAATCCATCTCTGGGTAGGTTTAGACTCTTGATAAACTCTTAGGAAAGAGCAGTTCATATTTTCATTCTCTGTATTATTGCGATCTCTTTGGGTTCGCTCTGTGATATGCCGTCAAACCCATCTCCGTGCACAATCATCTGTTAACTTCATATTGCAGGTTAAAAAAAAATCAAAGTAGGAGTAAAGTAAGAAAGTTATTAAATATATTTTTACCCTCCCTTGAAAAGTTGCTATAAAATGTTGTCTTTTCATCCTTGCCTTCTGCTTTTAGGAGTTATTTAGAAGACATTGCTGGATTGTGTCAAATTTATACTCAACTCTATGGAGGTTCTATGCAGCACCAGCAAATTGAAACAAGAGATGTATCCTCTTCTTGAGAAAGCCCCTGTGTCCCTGTATGTGGGGGTCCAGCCCACCAGCTCAGCCAATACTTCTATCTTTGTCTCATTTGTCTTCTAAGTTTTACTGCATGCACACAGTGGTTCTCAAACTCCAGCCTGCATAAAGATCACCTGGAGGTGTAAAACAAAGAACCCAGCCTTGCTCCCAAAGATTCGGATTCATTGGGTCTACTCTAGAAGGACTCCAGGAACCTGCATTTTAAAGAAACAGTATAGGAACTTTTGTGGTAGGCATCCAAGGACCATACTCAAAAACCCTGATCTGTCCTTTCTCACTAGGTCCCTTGGAACAATGCATGTCTTTGTTTCTCTGAATTACTGGCTTTATCTCTCCATTGGGATGATTCACTTGTGAAATATCTTGATTGATGGCCCTCTTGACCCAACCTGACTCCCAGGATTCATCTCCCTCACCTTTCCTCTGCAGGGAGGATGGAGGGAGCCTGTGGAAGAGCAGACACACATCAGAATCTGCCCACCAGAGGAACTTCTCTTTTAGGCTCACCTGCACTTGCTTGTGAACATTCTTTTGAATGGATTAGGAAAAAGCCCAGGCTATCTGGGGCCAGTTCTGTTAAGTATAGTTTACAATCAACTTACCAGCCCAGCTGGCATGGCTCAGTGGTTGAGCGTAGACCTATGGATCAGGAGGTTGCGGTTCAATTCCTGGTCAGGGTGCATGCCTGGGTTGTGGGCTCGATCCCCCATGTGGGGCTTGCAGGAGGTAGTTGATCAGGGATTCTCTCTCATCACCAATGTTTCTCTCTCTCTTCATCTCCCTTCCGCTCTCTGAGATCAATAAAAAAATATATTAAAAAACAAACAAACAAAAACAATCAACTTATCAGAATTACTGTTCAAAATCAAAGCTATGTTGAATTATACTATATGTCACGACTGACATTCTAGCCTGAGTTATAAATGCATCTAAGGCACCAGATGGAAAGTTTCAAAAACATTCCCCACAGCTAGGCTGCCCCCCAAGTGGACACAGGCTGCTTACAACCTTCTACTGTTCTAATTGATTAGACAGCCATTTTTTATTGGCTGAGTGTCTCTTTTAATTGGTTGATACTTTTGCTAGGTCAGTTGTTAAATATTTACACTACTGGAATCAGTATATAATTTTTCTCTTGAAAGACAAAACTCCACAGAGAAAGACAAAAATTCTGTGTTTTTTAAAAAATCCAATCTTGTGAATTAGTACTCACACTTTGTAAGTCAAATAAGCCATATGGCTCACATTCTAAGTGAAGGGCTACACTAAGCCAGGTTAATATTTATCCTATAACATTTCTTCCAGGCATTAATTATTAGGGGCTCCATGCATGAACTTGAGCATGCTGTCGTGCCTATTATTATAGGGATTGCCTTTCAGAGCAGGCATAAGGTCGGTGATTTAATACCCCAAATACTCCAGCAAAAAGATGCCTTTAACTTTCTGGGCCCCATCCTTAGCTTTGTTTCCTACAGATGGTGCTCTGCTGATTCACTTCCTGATGGTGCACTCAAGTTGATTGTTTTATTCTTTCGAAGAAGGCTATAAATTGCACAGTTTGCTTAGGGTTCTGTGATAATGGGGTAGGCCGGGGTTTAGAGTTGAGAAAGACCCCTTGAGCTTATAATAAGAAGTGTATGATTTAGGTTCACTGAATAAGGCTGAGGAAGTATTTATAAATAATCCTATGCCTCAGTATGCGTGTATGTACATCGCTACATTTATTTTTTTACCATAAGTAGAATTGAAATTAATTAGAAAAATATTCGTTTGCATGGTAATGCAAAAACCACGAGACCATTTAAAAATTCTTTACTTAAGCTCCAATTTGGGGAGTAAGAAGAGTGGTCAATTCTCAGTCCTCATCTTACCCGACATATCAGTGGAGCATCTGACAAAATGGACTCCTTCCTTCATTTTGCTTCCAGAATATCACATGAGGTTGGTTTCCCTCCTAGCTCCCTGGCTGCACCATCTGTGAGTCCGTCACCTTTGTTTATTCTTCCTCTGTTGCTCAACCTCTTAGCATTGGGGTGATTAGGACTTAATCTTTGGACCTCATCTTTAGCTACACTCACTCCCCCAAATTCCCGACTTGTATATCCAATTGCCTAGTCAGCATTTCCGCTTGTATATCTAATAGACATCTCAAACTGACCTGTCCAGGACAGAGCTCAATCTACTCTTATTGCTTTTCCCATCTTAGTAAAGGTAACTCTATTATTCTCTTTGCTCAGGCCAAAACCTCAAACTCATAACCAACCTTTTCTCTTCTCACACTCCATATTAAACCCATCAGCAAATCCCATGGGCTCTTCCTTTGAAATATATAATCAGCCAATTTCACAACTTCCATCACCTTTCTGGCCCAGGGCTCTGAAATCTCTCTACTTTGTTATCGTCATGGCCTAATGTACAGGACTCTTTGTCTCTTGTTCCCCCTTAGTCTTTTCTCAGCACAAAACCAGATTTATCCTGTTAATACCTAATTCAAATCATCTCACTTTTTTGGCTCAGAACCCTCCAATGGTTTCTCAAATTACTCAGTGCAAAAGCCCAAACCCCTTCAATTCTCTATAAAGCCTTCTCCTCCTCCACCATCTCTAACCTCATCATCACTACTTTCTAACTTGCTCCCTCTGCTTCAGGCCTACCCATTTAGTGATTCCTCGATAAATTAAACATGGATTTACCATGTGACCCAGAAATTCCTAGATATATACTCAAAGAATTAAAGCAGTTGTTCAAACAAAAACCTATGCACAAAAATTCATAGCAGCACTATTCACAATAGTTAAAAGGTAGAAATAATCCAAATGTCCATTACCTGATGAATGGATAAACAAGTGTGGTATATCCATACAATGCACTGTTCCTTGGCCATAACAATAATGAACTAGTAATATATATTACAGTGTGGATGAACCTTGAAAACGTCATGCTAAATGAGAGAAACCAGACACAATAAGCCACATAATATATGATTCCTTTTATATGAAATATCCAGAATAGGGAAATCCATAGATATAGGGGGTGGGGGCGGGGGGGGGGGGGGGGGAAGGTGGTGAAAGAGTTGTTCTCAGGGTCTGGAGGGAGAGGGTAATGGAGAATGACTGCTTGATGGGTATGAGGTTTCCTTTTGGGGTGATGAAAATAATCCCAAACTAGATAGTAGTGATGATTGTACAACATTGTGGATATACCTACATACCACTGAATTGCACACTTTAAAGTGGTCAATATGGTAAGTTTTATGTTATGGAAAAACAACAAAAAAAAACCTTAGTGGCCTGAAGGAGTGATTTATGAATCATGCTGGTTTTCTTACACCGCAGGGCAGTGTTCCAAGAAAGCTACTAAGCTTTGGGGGGCCTTGGCCTGGAACTCACATAGCACCACTTCCATCACATTCTATTAGTCTAGGCCAGTGGATCCCAACTTTTGTCTGGCCAGGCCCCACCTACGCATCTCTAAAATCCTGATGCTCCCCCTCCCCCGTGACACACAATTCTTATTATTCAAGAAGTGAACTCCTATTCACGTGGAAGAAGCTAAAAGGCCATTAGCTTGGTCTAAACAAGCTTCCAAAGAACATGGCATCCATGAAAGAGAAAAATAAAAGAACGAAAGGACACTTGAAGAACTGAGGAAGAAATCACTAAGAAATTGTTAAAAAATAATAACATGAAGTGATATGAAAAAATAGCAAATAAAATTCCAAAACACAATAGAGAACTGAAATGCATAAATGTCACAATATATATTTATATACTATATATGAGGCCCCTGGAACCATAGAAATGCAAAAAAATCACTTTTAATAACTCATTCTCTAATTGTGCCCCCCCCCCGCCCCCCGCCCGTGGGGCATGTGCTCCACATTGGGAACCACTGGTCTGAGCAATTTGCAAGGCCAGCCCAGATTAAAGGAGGGGAAAATCTATGTCACCTCCTGATTGGAGGAATAACTAAGTCACCATGCAAAGAGAAATTGGTGCCGTGCCTTTGAGAACCATCTTCCACCAGTAGGGTTTATCTCATTCTCATCTTCTGATGTTATTTATTGTTTTTTATTTTTTTAGACAAAGACAAATGATAAATTGAAAACCAAATAGCTAGGCTTAATTATATAGCATACTAGAGGTCCAGTGCATGAAATTCGTGCACTGGGAGGGTGTCCCTCAGACAAGCCTGGACCCTCTCCAATCTGGGACCCCTTGGGAGATGTCCAACAGTTGGACATCCTTCTCAAAATCTGGGACTGCTGGCTCCCAACCGCTCACCTGCCTATCTGCCTGATTGCCCCTAACTGCTTCTGCCTGCCTGCCTGATCACTCCCCTGCCAGCCTGATTGATGCCCAACTGCTCCCCTGCTCACCCAATCACCCAAACTGCCCTCCCTTGCTGGCCCAGTCACCCCCAACTGCCCTCCCCTGCAGGCCTGGTCCCTCCCAACTGCCCTCCCCTGCATGCCTGGTCCCCCTCCCCCAACTGCCCTCCCCTGCCAGCCATCTTGTGACCACATGGGGGCAGCCATCTTGTGCATGGGTATGACAGTCAATTTGAATATTGCCTCTTTATTATATAGGATGAGGAACACCTTTGTGATAAATGGACCACTTTTCCAGGCATTGGCTTAAAGCAACTTATATTTTTGGGATTCTGTTGGATTCTTGCCTCTATAGATTCCTAAGAAACCATAGTAACACTCCATGCTCCCATAACTTTATACTGCCTTTAATTGGATTGCTGTATTGCAGAAATCTGCACACACACATCCTCACCATAATTACTAGTGTAGAGTTCTCTGAGAATCCTATCTAATCATAGAGAAAGATGGTAATTGGCGTACGACCGCTACCCTTCCCATTGGCTAATCAGCGAGATATGCAAATTAACTGCCAGCCAAGATGGCGGCCAGCAGCCAGGCAGCTTGAAACTAACATGAGGCTTGCTTGCTTCAGTGACGGAGGACTCCAACGTTCCCCGCCTGCCTTGCCAGCCTCTGAGCCTGCATTTTGAGACATTGTAACAAATATAGAAGCTAAACAAAACCCCAGAAACCTGCTTTCAGTGAGCGGGGATCTCAGAGCTGGAGTTATACATTGTTTCGATTATAGAACCGAAACAAACCAGTTACCTGCTTTCAGGAGCGGAGGCCCAAGAGCTGGAGCCTCAGAGCTAAAGCTGGCCCAGAATAAAAAAAAAAAAAGATTAAAAAGAGCGGTTGGGAGCTTCAGTCACCCGCCAGCCTGAAAACAGCCTTCAGCCCCTCACCCAGACTGGCCAGGCACCCCAGTGGGGACCCCCACCCTGAAGGGTGTGTGACCAGCTGCAAACAGCCATCATCACCTCACCCAGGCTGGCCAGGCACCCCAGTGGGGACCCCCACCCTGATCCAGGACACCCTTCAGGGCAAACCAGCCGGCACCCACCCGTGCACCAGGCCTCTATTCTATATAGTAAAAAGATAATATGCCTCCCAGCACCGGGATCAGCGTGACAGGGGGCAGTGCCCAAACCCCCTGATCGCCCTGCAGCTCTGTGTGTGACAGGGGATGGGGCCACAACATCCCTATCGGCCCTGCTCTGTTAGTGACAGGGGAAGGCGCCCCAACCCCCTGATCAGCCCTGCTCTGTGCCTGATAGGGGGGAGCTCCCCAACCCCCTGATCGCCCTGCGGCTCTGTGTGTGACAGGGTGCGGCGCCCCAACCCCCCCCCCCCCCCCCCACACACACACACACACACACACAGGCCCTGCTCTGTGTGTGACGGGGTAGAGCCATAACCTCCCCATCAGCCCTGCCCTGAGTGTGACAGGGTGCGGCACCCCAATCCCCTGATCCGCCCTGCTCTGTGGGTGACAGGGGGTGGTGCCCCAACTCCCCTATCGGCCCTACTCTGTGAGTGACAGGGGGGGGCTCCCCAACCCCCTGATGGGCCCTGCTCTGTGCGTGACAGGGGGGAGCTCCCCAACCCTCTGATTGGCCCAGCTCTGTGCGTGACAGGGGGCAGCGCCCCAACCTCCTGATTGGCCCTGCTCTGTGCGTGACAGGGGGTGGTGCCGCAACCTCCCCATCGACCCTGCCTTGAGTGTGACAGGGGGCGGTGCCCCAGCCCCCCAATCGGCCCTACCCTGAGTGTGACTGAGGGTGGCATCGCAACCTCCCAATCCACCCTGCTCTGTGCATGACAGGGGGCGGCGCCCCAACTCCCCAATGGGCCCTGCTCTGAGCCCGACCAGGGGCTGCACCTAGGGATTAGGCCTGCCCTCTGCCACCCAGGAGCAGGCCTAAGCCAGCAGGTCGTTATCTCCTGAGGGGTCCCAGACTGTGAGAGGGCACAGGCCGGGCTGAGGGACCCCCCCTTCCCTCCGAGTGCACAAATTTTTGTGCACCAGGCCTCTAGTAACAATAATATTTTTCAGGCTTGTTCAAAGAACTAAATTTATTTAAGATCCACTCTTCATCTAAGATATAAATGCTAGGCTCTTCAGGACTTTTCAGAAAAGTGCAGTGTTGTCTTATCACTAAGCTAATTTCTTGAATTGATCCAAATGTCCTATCTAATAAACGAGAAACATGGTAATTGGCGTACGACCACTACCCTTCCAATTGGCTAATCAGAGAGATATGCAAATTAACTGCCAGCCAAGATGGCAGCCGGCAGCCAGGCAGCTTGAAACTAACATGAGGCTTACTTGCTTCAGTGACAGAGGACTCCAACGTTCCCCGCCTGCCTTGCTGGCCTCTGAGCCTGCAGTTTAAGAAACATTGTAACAAATATAGAAGCTAAACAAAACCCCAGAAACCAGCTTTCAGCGAGCTGGGATCTCAGAGCTGGAGTTATACATTGTTTCGATTATAGAACCTAAACAAACCGGATACCTTCTTTCAGCAACAGAGGCCTCAGAGCTGGAGCCAGACCTAAAGCTGGCCCAGAATAAAAAAAAAAAAAAGAAAAAAAAGAGCAGTTGGGAGCTTCAGTCCCAGCCTGAAAACAGCCCTCAGCCCCTCACCCAGACTGGCAGGCACCCCAGTGGGGACCCCCACCCTGAAGGGTGTGTGACCAGCTGCAAACAGCCATCATCACCTCACCCAGGCTGGCCAGGCACCCCAGTGGGGACCCCCACCCTGATCCAGGACACCCTTCAGGGCAAACCAGCAAGCCCCCACCCATGCACCAGGCCTCTATTCTATATAGTAAAAAGATAATATGCCTCCCAGCAACGGGATCAGCGGAGCCACGAGGCCTCCAGGCACCGGGATCAGCGTGACAGGGGGCAGCGCCCAAACCCCCTTATCGCCCTGCAGCTCTGTGTGTGACAGGGGATGGGATCACAACCTCCCTATCGGCCCTGCTCTGTTAGTGACAGGGGAAGGCGCCCCAACCCCCTGATCAGCCCTGCTCTGTGCCTGATAGGGGGGAGCTCCCCAACCCCCTGATCGCCCTGCGGCTCTGTGTGTGACAGGCTGCGGCGCCCCAACCCCCCCACCCCACGGGCCCTGCTCTGTGTGTGACGGGGTGCAGCGCCCCAACTCCCCCCCCCCCCAACGGGCCCTGCTCTGTGTGTGACAGGGTAGAGCCATAACCTCCCCATTGGCCCTGCCCTGAGTGTGAGAGTGGCGGCGCCCCAACCCCCTGATCGGCCCTGCTCTGTGGGTGATAGAGGGCGACACCCCAAACCCCTCCACCCCCCACGGGCCCTGCTCTTTGTGTGATGGGATAGAGTCATAACCTCCCCATCAGCCCTGCCCTGAGTGTGACAGGGAGCGGTGCCCCCACTCCCCTATCGGCCCTACTCTGTGAGTGACAGTGGGGAGCTCCTCAACCCCCTAATGGGCCCTGCTCTGTGCGTGACACGGGGTGGCACCGCAACCTCCCCATCAACCCTGCCTTGAGTGTGACCGGGTGCGGTGCCCCAACCCCCAATCGGCCCTACCCTGAGCGTGACTGAGGGTGGCATCGCAACCTCCCAATCCGCCCTGCTCTGTGCATGACAGGGGGCGGCGCCCCAACTCCCCAATGGGCCCTGCTCTGAGCCCGACCAGGGGCTGAACCTAGGGATTAGGCCTGCCCTCTGCCACCCAGGAGCAGGCCTAAGCCAGCAGGTCGTTATCTCCCGAGGGGTCCCAGACTGTGAGAGGGCACAGGCAGGGCTGAGGGACCCCCCCTCCCCCCGAGTGCACAAATTTTTGTGCACCGGGCCTCTAGTATTTATATAACATACATGCACATCTATAAAATAGGAAAAGAATAGTAAAACTTTAGATTTAGAATATAATGGTGTGGGTGTTTTTTTAGCCATTGAGCAGGGTGAGATATATCCTAATTCAATTTTTCAATTATAGTTTATAGTCAACATTATTTTGTTTGACTTTCAGGTGTACAGCAGAGTGGTTAGGCAATCATATCTTAAGACTTTACAAAGTGATCTACCATCCCCCACCCCCACAATATTTCAAGTACCCACCTGGCACCATACGTAGTTGAGAATAATAATAATGATTTATTTTCAAAAGTATCTGATTGCATCATCACCACCATGGCAATCTTCCTTTTCCAAGTCTAGCTCTCATGCATTTTGCATACATTATTGGTGATCCTTAAACAATTGTTAAGTGAACAAATGAATCCAATGCTAGGTAAATGTTGGTGGTTTGGAGTGTAAATAATGCCGGCAGGTTTTCAGTTTATGGAAGAGTGCTCTGCTGACAATTTAAGTTAGAATGAGGTTGAGCCGGTGGTGGGAAATGTACAACTGAGGAGGTTTCTTCGGAGGGAGCTCTGCGGATTTTATTTTCTGTTTGACCTGCTGTCCTGTGGGCATAACCTAGATATAACTGGAAAACGCATTCCCCTGATTCAATGTGACTGTATCACCTGTGAGTAACGTCATTACATTTAAGGACTCTGGGGACCAGATTCTTCCAGTTTTGTCTGCCCACTTTGTCTGAAGTGGGATGCTTCTGAAAGGACTCCAGGCCAGACTTCTCCAAGCGTGTGGTCCAGTGCGGAAGGACAGGACAGAAGGTGGGTCCCACCTGCAATTTTGCACCTTTACGCTTAACCTCTCCTGAACTCACCTAAAGCTGCCACTGCAGTGAGATGAGCTTAGGAAAAAGTTCTCTTACAAATACACCCATGAAGTGCCCTACGATCAAATCTCTGAGTCAGAGGAGGCATGTGGAATGCCCCCTTGGGATAAAAACAGATCTGACTTGTAACTTTGGCTTCCCCATCCGTCAAGTGATGAAAATGAATGCAGCGGCAGCTCCACGCCTCTCTCACTTCCCCCTCTCCTGTTCGAGAAGGTCTGTGAGAATGCACAGTTGATCAGAAAGCAAAGCAACAGTGGTATCGCCGTGGAATTGTAGCGAGATCTGTGACATTTGGCAGAACTCAGGAAGCGGCCAGTTCATCCTCAGAGTGTGAGGTGGTCCCGAATCCTTTTTGCTAAGGAATGCCAAGGACAAGGGGAATCCCTGCCTCACTATTTGCATATAGATGGAGACGGAAATGCAGATTTGATCATTTGGTTTCTGTGTAACTTTATAGTCAGAATGAAACTAGAATCTGAATATCAGAGTGTGTGAACCTTCTCCGTGGTAAGTCTGACTGCTGTGCATTCAGGAAATCATGCCCCGTAAGAGCAGCACTCCATACATACGGGGTCTTTGCAACAAGTGCCCACAGATGCTCAGAACCTAGTGTTCTGTAGAATCCAGCAACCCACTGTTAGCGGACAACAATTTTCATTGTACATCTTCCTTGTGTTTGATTCTAGTCCTCTGAATGGATTTACTTTAAAAAAAAAAAGAGTTGTTTTAAACACATGAACTGTTGATTTTTTTTTCCCCCTTTGGTGTACAGGAGTTATAATACATGTTGATTATTAAAACAAAGTGGAATAAAGGAAGACCAGGCTATGCAAACACAACCACCGCTGACTTAAATACAATAGGTTCTCTAACTGAGCTCCACTTAAGGAACCCACCAGATGGATGTATGCAGTCTCCACTCCTTCAGTAAAGCATATGTCTGATGCCAGCTTAACACCTGCTGTTGGCATTCGCAAACTACATCTGGGCACTTCTTCCACTAGTTGTATTGTCCACTTACCTAGAGTCAGGTCCTGTGTTCCCAACCATGTTTTTAAAAGTTGCAATTGAAGTTTTGTAATGTAATCTTATAAATGGATGAAAATATAATTCAGAAAGAACAATCTTAAGAAAATCAAGTTGTTCTGAAAAGAGTTGATAAAGGTGAGCCACACTGAAATGGGATTTTTGGACTGGAACACGTGGTGTTCCCTGGGCAGGATGGCTCCCCTGGGCTCTTTGTCCATCGGAGTCGAAGAATGAAACCACAGACGGAAATGGTACAGCAAAGGTGGAACTTTATTGAAGAACAAGCACAGACTTCCATGTGGGGAGGTGGAAAGAGTCCCACTAAGTCCCTCCTTCCTTGGTTTATAAAGGTTGCAAGTCCCTGTGTCCTGATATCCCCTCTGATTGGTCAGTATGCCCTTTGATTTGGTCACTATAGCAACTCCTGAGTTCAAGTCTCAGGTGAGCTTCCCTCCTTCCTCTCCCTTACTGTTCTTCCATTCCCTCTGGGCTCTTCTTCCTCCCACTTTGAATGAGGGACAGCCTTCTCTTTATTGTGTAAATGTGTATCTTTTGTTGCTCTCAGCTCCCTTGTCTTATGGAAATGTAACTTCTGCTGGCTCCCTGCTCCCTTGTCTTATGGGAATGTACCCTTTTGCAACTCTGTACCCAGTGTTTTTTCCCATGGACCCCTTAATTTTTAAAATTTCCTAAACCTGCCTATTTCCCCCTAAAAATTCCTTTCAATACCAAAAAACCACCACCACAAAATACACACACACATACAAAACTGCTAGCTTAAGTACGGACATGCAACTATAAAAGACTAAAAGCAAATCCCTAAAATCTAACAGGGCTTGCCTCAGGTTTCTTTGAAAGGGTCCTTAAGTTGTTGCTCCACTTTAAAGAATCTGAACATTGTAGCGGATACATTAGGGTTGAAAAGCTGAGTAGCTGGGCATTGTGATATTGTGATATATGATAAGAAATGTATATTAGATCTTTATTCCAGTTTCTGGCACAGAGCTTTTAAAACCCTTGGGATTTCCTAAGTGTTCAAGGTTCCTTTTCTTATGTTACTGAGGTGACTCTGGGGCAGCCCTAGGTCACCTAAGGATGGGGACTGGTTGGGAGAACATGATTAGCTGGTTGGAGCTCTCAGTCCCACCCCCAGACCTCTGGGGAGGGAAAAGATTGAGTTCAATCATCGATGGCCAATGATGTAACCAATCATGTCTATTTAATGAAGCTTCCACAAAAACTCAAAAAGGAGGGGGTTTGGAGAGCTTTCAGGTTGGTGAACAAGTGGAAATTCTGGGAAAGCAGTGGCTTGGAGAAGGCATAAAAGCACCGCACATCTTCCCCATAGCTTGCTCTATGCGTCTCTTTCATCTAGCTGTTCTGAAGTTACATCCTTTGATAATAAACTGGGGATCTAGGAAGGAAAATGTTTTTTCTGAGTTCTATGAGCTACTCTAGAAAATTAATTGAAACTGAGGATGGGGTCGTTGGAACCTCCAATCTATGGGTGGCGGGTCAGAAGCGCAGGTGACAACCTGGGCTTTCGATTGGTATCTGAAGTGGGTGGGGAGGCAGGCTTGTGGGACTGAGCCCTTAACCTGGGAGATCTGACACTTTCTCCAGGCACGTAGTGTCATAATTACATTGAGGGTAGGACACCCAGCTGGCGTTGGAGAATTAGTTGCTTGGCTGTGTGGGGAGAAAATCCACATGCTGGAATTGGTACCGGGTGACCAGAAATGGGATCAGAGTCAGAATTGTAGGTATACATGCAAAATGAGTGGAGACACTTTTATCAAGAGATTTATGCCCCAAGACAAAAGGACACCCACACAAAAAAACACAGCCCAGCCAGCGTGGCTCAGTGGTTGAGCATCGACCCATGAACCAAGAGTCTCCAGTTCGATTCCTGGTCAGGGCACGTGGTGATCAGCTCCATTGAAAATAGACAGAATATGATAGCAATCTCTGGGCTGCCCATGCATATTAATGGCAGCCTGGCTTCTTGAGGTAGACCAGGGATGTTGGGGAAGACTTGGCCGCCGCAGCTTTGAATGTGGTGGGGGAGTGAAAGAGGGGGAAGGAGAAGAAGAAAACCAGCACTTCGAGGAATCTAGTAATTGGGTTGTGCCCTCTTCTGAGCTGACACAAGACCACAGTTGCGTAAAACAATCACCAAAAGATGGTAACAGCTCAGCAAGAGTGACTTGGGCTGGACAAGTGCAAAGCATGCTGGGTGGGGAAACAAGCTCCCCTCTTACAGGGCCTGCTGTAGCTTTCTTGCTTGGCTGCAGGCAAGAAGGGGGCTGAAATCTGAGCCGCCAGTGGCCAGCCAGGCAGTCAGCCCTCTTGCAGATATCATCGTTGCGGAAGGGGCCTCCCAGAAGGGGCACACTTTCGTAATTTATCCACCCACAAGAGGTGTCACTTTTGAATTCACACTAAGGTTTTGCGGTGCCAGATGTGACCCTGATAATTCTTCCCACTGAGGAGCCTTCAGCTTGACAGAGAGGAGGCAGGAGAGTGCCCCGCTGTTACTTCCCCACAGTCAACTTCTTGTGGGATTTTCCCATCCCTCCATCTGTGAAATTCGTTCAGTGGATTTTGGAGACCTGTGCTAAAATGGAAGACGACTGGTCCCCAAAGGCTGGGGACCCCAGTGTGCATTCCCTGAGCCACTCCTAAACCCCACTAAAACTCCTCTCTAAATTGCTACCCCTCTCAAACACCTATCTTAATGTAACTGACCTTGTAGCCGAATGGTTAAGCCACAGACACTGTACGAGAAATACATGCACTTGAATTCAACCTTCACTAATAATATCGCTGTGATCTTACGTTCCTCCTCATCAGCAGATTCAGATGAAAGCACCCGACTTCTACCTTGCAGCGCTGTTGTGAAGATGAAATGAGATACTGCATATGCTGTGCCTGGTACCTTTTGTGTTCAGAAAATGTGGACATGCCCTGTTATCGTGCATCTGAACTATCTTTTCTCCCCCTCTGCATGCCCTCGGGTCCAGTCTTTGGTATGGGGTGGGTTTCTTCCTCTTGCGATGGGAATCGTTTTATCTGTGATATACAGTCTTGGTTCTGGCATTTGCATGCTCGGTGTAGCAGGAACAGGAAGAAAACACCCCATTCATTTGTGAAGTGCCCAGAGTGGCTGTGCCTCCATGAGCCATGCCTTTCGGATTTCCCCAAATGGAGTTCTGCGCGTCTCCTTGGGCCTCCAGCACTGCTAGCATGCGCACCTCTTCCCTCCAATTAAAATGAGTAAGTCACAGGGATGACATGCTGCTGTCAGCACTCACTCAGGTAAATTGGTTCTCAGTATTTGAAAGGAGAGAAAGGGAATAAGAGTGAGGCTCCGTGCGGAGTCCCGGCATAAATGCTTCCAGGCCTCTGGCAAAAGCAGAAGGTGCACAGCCCCACCCAGGTTAGGGGAGCCCCCTCCCTCCCACCTTCTGCTTGAAATTAAAATACTGCCATACACCAAAGAAAGGTCCAAACTTTCCCAGTGCTGCTCTGTTGGCTTCTCTCATAGAAAGAGGTAGAAGATGAAATAACAGCCAAACTGTCCTTCCATTCCAAGGAGAGAATTCTAGATTCAAGTCCTGGGACGGAGTGGAAAAGTGGGGGGGCTGGAGTCGCAGGACTGAGTTCCAGTTCTGGTTCTGTCCTTCATTTGCTTTATCAGCTTGGGCTGGAACCTTTATCTTTGGGGGGAAAGATAAAGCTTAAGCATAGGGCCTGTGAAGTATCTTTGCCAAGGAATTCAATATGAATCTAATGAGACCACTAGATCTAACTACCGGTGTATAGGAAATACAGAGGAGGGGAGGGAGATGTTAAATGACACCACAAGAATTTAATCAGCAACATCAAAATGTGAAAAATTTTCCAGGGCGAATGACTCCATTTCTTCAACAAATGATTGGCAGGGGGAGAAGGGATCTTATACACAGTACTAGAGATTTAAGAGACTTATCAATGCAATGTGTAGAGTGATTTTGATTCCAATTCAAATAAACCAACTGTAAAAAGACATTGATGGGGCAATCTGAGATATTTGAACAGTGCTTGGACATTTGATGATAGTAAAAAATTGTTATTTTCTTTAGAGGTGATGCTGGTATTACAGTTACGTTAAGAAAGTTCTACTTTCTTGGAGAAACATATTAAAGTGTGTACAGATAATAACAGGATGCTATAAAACAGAAATAATTATAATTATTATTTGAATTATATTACATATCTAATAAATATGTAAAATTTAATTACATGTTATAAGATAATGTGTAATAAATGATTTACTTCAAAATAATCTAGCAGTTGGACAGTTAGTTGGCGACAGATGATAAAACAAGATCTGTCCTATATTGACAATTATTGCAACTGGTCAGTAGATTTATGGGGGTTCATTATAATATTCTCTCTAATTCTGTGTATGTTTGGAATGGTCCATGATAAAAAAAAAAAAGTAAAAGAGCACAAAAGAATATGGGCTTTGGAGAGAGGGAGACAGTCTAAATTTACCTCTGGTTGGGTCAATTAATCTTTGATTTGGTTTCCCCCTGAAGACAAAAATATCTCCTACCTCGTAGGGCTGTGGTAGGCCCAGGGAGAGCAGTAAGCAGAGTGCCTGGCAGAGTAGGTGACCATCAGTGTTAGGCCTCTATTAATAACATATGAGGTTTGGACCAATTCATCTTTCCAGCTGAGAGGGTATCTGCTCCCGACCTGTTTTTATCACATCTGAGCTGCCTTTATTTTCTCTCCTACTCCACATTCACCTTTCTGGAAACTCTAACTTCCTCTAATGCTCCCCTCCCTTTGCCCGGGGCATCTGGACACTTTACCTGGGCGGCCAGGTGTCAGCTCCATAAGGTGTGTTGGACTGATTCCTAGATTGGCAGGTGCAGGTTTCTGATTTCCTCACCTGCTCACGCACTCTCTGGCTCTTTTTCTAGTCGCTTCCTGTCACCTGAAACGGAACGTGAAGCCTGAGGAGGGAGGTAGAAACTTGGGGTGGAGCAGGGCGGGCAGGACACATGACATCCTGACTCCACTGCTCCTCAGCCTCCCCACCTCCTGGCGGGTCCTCTTGGGAGGGGCCCGTCCCAGCTCAGCGTCTCCCTGGCAGTGTGGGAAGGGCAGGCACTTGCCTCCCCTGTACCTCCGTCTCCTCATTTGTAAAATGAAGATTGTAATACCCGTGTTTTTGTTCATAGACAGCAGGGATTGAGTGTGCCAGCTCCAGGGCTGGACTGCCGGAGTGGAAGTCCTGTGTTAACTGTGTGATCTCCGACCTCCCAGTGACACAGTTTCCTCACCGATAGCATGGAGACAGTGACTGTACCTCCCTCACAGGGCTGTTGTGAGGATTAAATGGAATAACACCCAGGACAGAGAAAGCACTCAGTAAAGGCTGCTGTTATGTTGCCATAATGCTGTCCAATGCACTTTGAGAGCTCACTGAGGCCTCCTTTCAGACCTGCACTTGCCATGCCGGCCCTGGGGACACCCCCCAGGAACTCAGGCCGGCCGTGTCCAGTGGGGGTGTCACAAGCCAGTCATGCAAGGGAAAACACTGAGTTACACCCTTCCCCATTTCAGATCTTTCCTTCGCCCCAAGGCAATTTTGCACTAAAATACTTCCAAAGAGGGAACCTGGGGTGGCATGGGACAGGGGAGGAGAAAGCAAGAAGAGCGATGTCTGTGGGGTCACATTTTGTGTGTGCAGTAAGAGAACACCCCTTCCCCCCCAGGAAGACACGTGACAGAGGTTCAGCTGGGAACATCCTGGCTTCTCCCCAGCCCCGCCAAAGAAAACAACTCACCCCACCCTGGCTACCCCGGACTCCGCCTATGGACACCCTGGGGCAGGTAAGAGGCCCTGTTTGGTGCCGGGAGCTGTTACCCTCCTTGTCGGAGTGGCTGCTTCATGCCTCAAACCTTCTGGCTCTGAATCGTTACTCAGCATTGGATCGAGCCCCAGAGTGTGGAAAACAAGAATGGAACCCAAGAAATCTGGCAAATAAGAATGACAGGAAGCAACAGGAGACCAGAATAACAAAGGCGGTAGCCCCATGGAAAGTAGGCCCATGGTCCGAGCCTGCTGGAGGGGGTTGACGTAGGCACCTGGGGCTGGGGCCACCCAGTTCTAAATGTCATCCCTCAGAACGACAGGGCTTGACATTTGGTCACTGGACTCCTCTCAGGCATCGGATCTACTTCCTCACTTGAGACCCCACACTAATACATAGATATTTCTACCCACCCCCTGCTCCCCCAACCTCCCAGACTATAGACTTGCAGGAGGGAAGCCTGTCGAGACAACCAGCCCTGGTGCTCGCTTCTCCGGGTGTTGAGAAAGAACTGGAATGGAATTAGCTTTGTGGGGATTTCCAGCTGCCGAAGCCCTTGAGCATGTTTGAACTGAGCTTGGCGGTTTTCACCTGCCTGACAAGCCACACCCGGTCATGCCAAGTCCTGGGTCCAAAGTGTTTGTCACATCTTTTCAGCAAAGATGTCAGGCCAGATTTAACAGAGACAAAGGTAAAGTGATTGATAACCACAACGCCAAAGCCCAGCTCTAGTGATATACCGTTCAGCTTAGTATGTCTTCCAAGGTGCAGGTAAAAAAAAAATAATCTTACTTCTGAGTAAAAGGAGCATGTGCTTTTGTACTACCTGGGCATCAAGATCACAAATCCAATGGCCAGGTGTGTATGAAGTGGGAGAGGATGGTGTTGGAGCTTGGTCTGTAGCACAATAGTTGGAGGGACTATTTTTTCTTCCTTGGACTTTATAATAAAGACAAAAAGGGTTTGTTGAAAGTGACAGGGCCCACCCTACATAATGAGAACCATGTTAGGTTCAGTATATATGTAGTATCTATATATATAAAAGCCTAATTCTGGTCGCTATGACATGCACTGACCACCAGGGAGCAGACGTTCAATGCAGGAACTGCCCCTGTGGTCAGTGCGCTCCCACAGCCAACCTCCCCTGGCCGGCCAACCTCCTGTGGTCCCTCCCCTTGGCCCCTGGGCTGGGATAGGAAACTGGGGGTGGGTGGCAGCGAACGTGGCCCCTGAACCAGGGGGGCTGAGGGCCGACTCCCTCCTTAGGGCCAGTGGCCAACCTCCCATGCCTTGTCTGTCCCCCCGGCCGACAGGCCCCAATTGGCCCACTGCCCACCCACTGCAGTGGTAACGTGGCAGTGAGGGAAGAAGGAGGAGGGGAGGTGGGGGAACTGCGTGATGGTGGGGTCCATTCCTTCTGCGCCCAGCCTAGTGACCATTACCTCCTCTCCAGCCCAGCCATGATTTTCCTGGCCCCAATCCACCCTGATCGCCAGCCAGGACTAGGGACCCTACCCATGCTATATACACACACACACACTAGAGTCCCGGTGCACAAAATTTGTGCACTGGGGGGGGGGGGAGGTTGTACCTCAGCTCAGCCTGCACCCTCTCCAATCTGGGACCCCTCGGGGGATGTCCGACTGCCGGTTTAGGCCCTATCCCTATAGGGCCTAAACCGGCAGTCAGACATCGCTCTCACAATCTTGGACTGCTGGCTCCCAACTGCTTGCCTGCCTGCCTGCCTGATTGGCCCTAACTGCTTCTGCTGCCAGCCTGATCACCCCCTAACCACTCCCCTGCCAGCCCAATTGCCCCAACTGCCCTCCCCTGCAGGCCCAGTCCCCTCCAACTGCCCTCCCCTGCTGGCCTGATCGCCCACAACTGCCCTTCCCTGCTGGCCATCTTGTGACCAAATGGGGGTGGCTATCTTTGACCACATGGGGGCGGCCATCTTGTGTGAGGGCATGATGGTCAATTTGCATATTACCTCTTTATTATATAGGATATATATGCAACAAATTACAAAGCAGTGGTTTTAAACTGCCTCCCACTTTTCACAATATGTCCAAGTAATAGACACTTCCATAGACTCTGTATGGCCTTGTTCTTGATGGGGGTGTGAGGCCACCACTTCTGGGAATGAGAAGGACACTTGTGAATCTGAAAAGGGATGTTATGGGTTGAATTGAGTCCCTTCAAAAGAGATATGTTGGCATCCTATAAGAGATTTCTATTCAGCATATATAGCGAAACTATATAAAACAACAAAAACCCAACCTGATTCAGAAATGGGCAAAAGATTTGAATAAACATTTTGCCAAAGAAGATATATAATTGAACAATACGTCCTAAGGTAAAGATGCTCATCACTAAACAACAGGGTAATTACTGTAAATCAAAACTCAATAAGATACTGCTTCAAGATGGCTACTATACAAAACACATAAAATAACAACTGTTGGTGAGGATGTAGAGAAATTGGAACTCTGTGCTCTGTTGGTGGGAAAGTAAAATGGTAGAGCATGGTACACCCACTGTGAAAACAATATGGTGATCCTTCCAATAAATTAAAAATAGAATTACCATATGATCCAGCAATTCCACCCCTGAATATATACCCAAAAGAAATGAAAGCAGGGTCTTGAAGAGATATATTGCACAGCCATGTTCATTTCAGCATTACTCACAATAGTTAAAATGTGGAAGCTACCTAAGTGTCCATCAACAGAAAAGAATAAGCAAAATGTAATATATGTATACATACACACAAACAGAATATTATTCAGCTTCAAACAGGAAGGACATTCTACAAGATGCTAGATATGGATTAATCATGAAAACATTAAACTAAGTGAAATAAGCCAGTCGTAAAAAAGGTAAATACTGAATGATTCCACTGACGTGAGGTGCTTAGAGTAGTCATAATCACAGAGACAGAGTGTAGAATGGTGGTTGCCAGGGGCTGGGGAAAGAAGGGAAGGAAGGTTAAAGGGTGTAGAGTTTCCATTTTACAAAGTGGAGTTCTGGAATTGGAAGGTGGTGATGGAGGCACAACAATGTAAATGTATGTAATGCCACTGAACATACACTTAAATTTGGTTACGACAGTAAATTTCATGTTATGTGTATTTTACCACAGTAAAAAAATATTTGGAAAAAAAAGAAAAGTCAACTCTAAAATGTTATGGTCCCAGGTGAATGCCATGAGAATAAAAAAAAAATGTAGACTATAATATGCCTTTTCAAAATGCTCACATTCAACTCAGAAAGCTTTTTTAATAAACAGAAAGTTATGTAAAATAATAATGACAACAATAAACCTGGAAAATCTTGACTTTGGTTGTTTTCATTTAAGAAGGTAATAAAGTACTAATAGTATGTCTACTGTTTACTATAATAATGTAGTAAGTGGTGAGTTTTAATTTAAATAAATTCTTTAAACATCATTTAAAGAAGGTATTTTGGGTCCTACCTAACCCCAGTACCCCTGAATGAGACCTACTGGCAGGCAGGGTCTTTACAAAGGTAATCAAGCTAAAGTGAGATTGTGAGGGTCAGCCGGACTCCATCGTGTCTGGTTCCTCATAAAAAGGGGACATTGGACAAGACACATAGAGAGGAAAGACAACGTAAAGAGGCACTTTGGAAGGAGATGACCATCCACAAGCTAAGGAGAAAGGCCTGGAGCAGGTCCTTTCCTCCTCACCCTCAGAAGGAACCAGCCCTACCGACAGCTTCATCCTGGATGTCTAGCCTTCATTACCACGAGACAATCCATTTCTGCTGGCTAAGCCACCCAGTTTGTGGTACTTTGCTATGGCAGCTCCAGAAAAATGAATACACGGGACAACGGGTGATTCTGTTATGCATCTCAGGGGTCTCCGGACGACCTGTCTGGGCAACACTGGAGAATGTGGAGCACCCCAGCTCCTTTCCAGTATCTCCTCATGAAGAACCATCGTAAACCCAGAACCAGCGGGGCCACCGAGACACGCTCTGCAACTGTTGATCTGACCTGTGTCCTTTCCCAGGTCCAGAGCAGCTGTGGCCCAGGTGAGCTGACCTGCATTTCTTATCTAGACCTTCATTTCCTATCGCTCAGTCTGGTGTTTCTGCTCACAGATAGCCCCGGTCTTATTCTTGCAGTGGCCTGGGTTTGATCTCCTTTGACCTTTCTGTGTTCTTTCTGGGCATGGTGACAACAGGAAGAACACCAGAGCCCCTCGCGTGGAGGAATCTGCCTCGGAGATTGCATTGACGATGACCCCTCTGTCTGAAAGGCACTGACACTTCCTCGGAGTCGTCACTAACCATCCTCTGAGCAAAACTAGGTCAATGGCTGCTTACACATTTGCCCTACCATATCATGCAGGTTCTACCTGGACATCTAGACGGGCTTCTGACTGTGAAATGGCTAGCTGCCCCCGTCAGGGACTGCCATAGAATGCCCAGGTTGACTGGCAGTGGCCATGGCTGGCTCTGGTTTAGGCGGCAAACTCATCCTCTTGAAGCCGCCATGGCTTTAATTCTGGGATTCTCTTCACACTTGCACTGCGTGCAATCCCTGGGGTTCTTGGGGTGGTTTAGCAAAGTCCCCACCACTTCCAGAAATCCAATTCAAAATGCTCTATATATGCTCTCTTTTTTTGTCAGACTACAAATAAAATAAGAAAAAAATGAACATTTGTATTTCTTTGTATTTTCATAAAGCAACATAGATAGAATAACAAAGTAAATAAAAATGACTACAAAAAGCAGAGAAGGAAGTGGAGATGCAGGAGAACGGGAAAGGAGGAGGAAGCAAGACTTCTCAGGTGTACTGTGTTTTAGAACTGTGACTTGAATTGTGTAAATGAATTATCCATTAAAAATAGATATTTAATTTTAAACATGAACTATGTCCCAAAAAGAGCCTCAGAGTTCCATCTTTGTTTATGAACACACCCTATGTAATTTGTAAAAAGTTATGTTCCTTCAAATGCTTATGTTACCCTATGTTTAAAAATGGTGACAGTTCAGCATAAAGGAGAACCTGTAGAACCCGTTGGTAATAGTCCCAGAATGGGCATTCAGTGCTAGAGAAGGATTCAGAAGACCTTGACCTCTTCGTTTGGGCTCCACAGGGCATCAGCTGAGTGGTCTTGGACTAATGCTCTACTTTTCTGCTCCTCACCTGGTCACCTGCTCCTCTAGCTGCATTTCACCTCCTTACTCTGCTCCTAGGGTGGTTATAAGACTCAAATGTAAAAACACATTTTGAAAAGCACTGTTATCATCCTGACAGTACAGTTTCCAATTGAACATGTTCCATTTGAGGCCACTGTAAAACACTCAAAGTCTAAAAATGAGCCATGGCACAGATACAGGGTTTATATTGGTCTCTATGGCACTGTCCATAGACGGCAGTCACTTCAAGTGTGACTCTGACTTGCACCAGCATTTTGCTAAAGGTTGGAGGGGTCATTGTAATAAAAAAGGTGTAGGTAACGGATGCGGAAACTCACCCCTTCAACTGGGCCAGAATAGGAACTCTGTCTGCAAACAAATGACAAGTCTTAGCAATGCGTGGTGATGACTTAACATTCTTAGGCTACCAGCCTGGCCTGGGTAGCTCAATTGGTTGGAGCATCATCCAGTACCCCAGAAGGTTGCCGGTTTGGTCCCCAGTCAGCACACATTCAGGAGGCAGCTCATTGCTGTGTCTCTCTCACACTGATGTTTCTTTCTCTCTCTCTCTCTCTCTCTCTCTCTCTCTCTCTCTCTCTCTCTCTCTCTCAAAACAGTGGAAACATCCTCTGGTATTAAAAAAAAAAAAAAAATTCTTAGGCTTCTAACCCTCTCCTTTTCCTACCCAAAAAACACACAAAATTAAGGAAGAGGCAAGAAAAGTGGTAAGATTTTTGAAAGAGGTTTCAAGAACGAGACAGGAAAAACAAGAAAACAAACAGCATGTGTCCTGACATGTTCATGTTTCCCTTTAGTTGTTGTTGTTTTTTTTTTTCTCCCCCTAGAATAATATCTGGGATATTTTCTCCTCTTAACAGAAATTTGGAGGGAAAGTTTGACATAATCCCCAGAACTGCAAAACATCTTTGTGTGGCTGTCACTGGAGCGCTTGTCTTACATTCCCTCCAGAAGCCAGCCTACAGTGTGGCAAGTTTGCAAAGCCAGGAAGGGAGGTTGTAATCTGAGAGGAGCTGCAGGGCGGCTCCCAGAGGCGCAGGCTAGGCGGGGCCCAGCTCCTCCCGGCCCCTCCTGTCGCCACAGGGGAAAAGGAGGGGAGACCTACATTTAAAAAGGCAGGAACCTACCCACTGCAGAGCCTAAAAATGCCCAGTGAGAATTCCCAGGGGTAAGGAGGTCAAATCTAGGTCAAAAGAATTACCCAAACGTCTCTGAAAAAACCCCCTAAGTTAGGGGGTCGAGCCAGGCTGGCAACACCTCAAATCATTAACTAAATCTAACTAGATCTTTAAAAAGTGTAACCCAGGACTGTTGGTGTTTTTTTTCCTGTTGCTTGAGCCAATTTTTCTGGTGGCATTTCTGTTACTTCCTGTTTGTGACGGAGCTTTCCTTGCTCTATTTCCTTTTTGGGGGTTTAGGCTGCCTCGACTACCATTTCCACTCAGTTGAGTGGAAAAGGATTGTGTGTGTTGGAGTGAAACGGAACAAAATAATCCACATTACATTTTTATGTTGTAAAACACTTTTCTCATTCGTTCACATTCTTCCACTTTCCACAACACTAGGAGTTAAGCAATATCATTTGGCCCAAATTAGAGATAAAGAAACTGAGGCTTAAAAAGGTCATTCATCAAATAAAGGAGCAAAACCTGAGTCTGAGTCCCTGATCCTGAATCCAAATCTAAAGTTCATGCCCGGCCAGCGTGGCTCGGTGGTTGAGCGTGGACCTATGAACCAGGAAGCCACCATTCGATTCCCAGTCAGGGCACAAGCCAGGGTTGCAGGCTCCATCCCTAGTAGGGGGTGTGCAGGAGGCAGCCAATAGATGATTCTCTCTCATCATTGATGTTTCTATCTCTCTCTCCTGCTGCCTTTCTCTCTGAAATCAATAAAAATATATTTAAAAAATAAACATAATAAAGTTCATTTAACTTTTAGGGGGAAGTCAATGTTTAATTTATTTGTCAAAACTTCATTCAGGGAAAATTTATTCAGTCTTTTTATTTTATTGTTTTAATTCTCACCAGAGGATATATTTCCACTACTTTGAGAGAGAGAGAGAGAAACATCCATGTGAGAAAGAACCATGGATTGGTTGCCTCTTATATGTGCCCTTACCGGGGACCGAACCCACAACCTAGGTATGTACCCTGAACCAAATCCTTTTGGTGTATGGAATGACACTCCAACAGACTGCACCACCCAGCTAGGCCTATTCGTATTTATTACAGAGTTTATACCTGAAATGTATAAAAAAAAAAAAAAAAAGAAAGAAAGAAAGACTTAGCTTGGGCCCTTCATCCGAGCAATGGAAGGATTCTTAAGGATCTTCTATTTCACTTTTTTGGCAACTTCTCCGCAATGGTCCAACATGGCTATCCCAGGACCAGGCTGGCTATTTCTAGTTCCCAGGCACCCCCGGGTGCATTGTCAATGGCAGCCAGTAGGGGGAGCATGTGTGCAAGAGCAGGCAAGCTGCTCAGCTGAGGCAGGAAGTGTCTGAGACCATGTGTCCTGAACAGGCCTGGGTTGGAAAAGTATTTTTATTTGCTGCAGGAGTGCTCAGAACTCCAGGATTCGCTGCAAAGATCTGTGCTTACTGACTTGTAGGGCGGCCACAGGGAGTTGTAGAGAGAGGTCACTGATGCCCAATGGGTTAAAGAAGTAAAAACCTCCACATAGGCTTAGAGGAAGGACCCCAGGCTCAGAGGCCCTTGACCCTTTGCCTCTGAGTGTGTGTGGGGAGGGTCCGGAGGGGGAGGGAGGGGGACGGGGGGGGGGGGGGCGGGAGGGAGGGGAGGGGGAGAAGACACAGAGGCTCAGAAAATGGGCCATCCTGGGCCCAAGGGAGGTGCCACCTCTGCCCAACACCTGCCTAAGAGGACAGAAATGTGCACGATTGCAAATGAGAATGAAATGGACCCGCAGGAGGAGCGAGAGCTGTGCCTGTTTTTTCTCTGTATCCCTGTCTTCCCGAACAATGCAAGGGGCCGGCTGCCTCTCGGAGGCCCTCGCTTTGGCAGAACCTGTTAATTTATGATGCATTTTGACAAGGATCTTGAAGTCAGACGCAAAAGAAACAAATGCCTTTGGTATCCCATGACCCTAACCCAGAGTGAGACTGGGTAGAGTGCTGAGGCCCGTCCCAGTTCTGGAGTGACTCCCAGTGCCCACAGGTCACTTTGACTCGGGGGCACAACATTCTCTCCTTTTTCCTTTCTGGACCCAAACTGTCATTTCTCAACCTGGTGGGGAAATGTTGCAGCAGGGGCGATACCCTGAGGGCTGACTGGCAACAGTTTCCTTCTCAGTGAAACAGAGAAGCAGCCAAGTTGTTGTTTGCCTACACTTTAGATTTTTGTATAGAAAATGATTTTCTCTTTGTAATGATGATTATTTAGGGAAAACATTGTTTTGCTTTGGGTTCCAAATACACATGGAATTTGTACCCTAATGCACCTGCTCCTATAGTTATACATATTTTTTGTTTAAAATATTGACTTCCTAGGGTATTTTTCTAGACCAGTAGAAAAGACATGAACCAAAATTTCCTGTGAAAGTACCCTGTAGACATCTCTGCCTTCATGCCCTCCTGGGGACAAAAACTCCCTTTGCTGTGAATAAGTTAAACAGACATATAATCAAGGTAACCAAGATGGAAAGGGGTAAAATGGTGACCCTCTGAGAGTAGATGGCAATACTGTTAGGTGGATCTCCATTCTTCCCAGGGTTTTCCTCTAAAACAAACTGATACCTGGGTGTCATGTATATGTATCATCCTGAGGAGATCTGTGTGTCCACATTATATATGTCCATATGTTGAGTTGACAGATTATAAAGAACTTTAGTAATCTTCTGGAAGGTTTCCCATTTCTCGCGGCCCAAAACTCTATCAGAAAAATTACTTTACATATGCAAACGCTCGAGCTCAAGGAGTTGGTTGATTTAATCACCCTTGACCGAATGCCCTGTGTTCTAGGCATCGGATACAAAGGTGAAGTCCTTTCCTCAAATAACTCACAGTCCCCAAGTGAGTCACTTATCAGGTAAGTGAGACCTCACGTCCTATCATATGTGTGTTTGCATGTGTAAGTGGCAGGAAGAGTGTTCCAGAGCGAAGAGGAAGGAGTTCCATCTGGGTGAAACGGTACTCGCAGGGGTTAGGTGCCCAGGGACTGCAGTTGGTTCAGCCTTATGACAGAGGTGAGTTTCGGAGTCTCTCTGAGCCCAGTTTCAGAATCTATATTATATGGGAAGAATAATGGTACCAGCATCATGGGTGATGTTGTTTTGTTTTGTTTTGTGAGGGTTCAATGGGACCCAACGTGATAACACATGATAAGGGGTGTCAGTGTTGGTGATGATGATGGTGGTGGTGGAGGTGGCGTGAGGATGGGGGAGAGGAGATGGAGAAGGCTACCCCGAGAGCTGTGGGGTCCGGAGCTCAGAGATAAAGCAGGGAAATGTGGAAGAGTAATGGAATTCCAGATGGGTCCCAGCGCTGCCTGTTAACAAGCCCTCCAGGGGATCCTGACGTTGAAGAGCCGCCAAGCCATGGCAAGCTGGGGATTTTAAGTAAGGAAATGACAAGCTTAGATGGTCCTGGAGTGAACACATGGGGGGCTGTGCGAAGGGTGGATGGGAGGTAAGGAGGCAGGAGGCAGCACAGCGGGTTCGGAGGCTGCTGAGTCCCAGTGAGGAATGATGGGAGTGTGAGCTGGGGTCCTGGTGGTTGGAAGACGTAGAAAGGGGAAAATGCATGATATGTGAGAGTGGTGCAGCGAAGGCCGTGGTAAAGGGGATGCCTAGAAGACGCTGAAGTGTGGAATGGACCAGATTTAGTCATTGGATTTAGAGATGAGGAGGAGGAGGCCAGGGTGACGCCAGGCATGTGAACACAGGGCTTTTAATACTTGTAAGTTAGGACTGAATGGTGCCTCTGTGGTCTTGCTGAGGCGCTCATTTGCCCCCTCCCCCGTCCCTCCCTCTTCATGGCTGCCAAGGTGACTGACAGCACAGATTGGCATCTGTGCAGGAGGTCTGGCTCCTCTCTGGAACGCACTGCTCTCTCCAACCACAGCCAGCGCCTCCCCCAGCGCCCCCCCAGCCGAGGGAGTCATCCCATCAGTCGCGGTTACTGCCACATAGACTGGTGAGTCACTCTCCCAGCACAGCTGGTGGCCAATGCACTTCTCTCTTCCTCAGTTCAGGAGCATTTCCAGGACCTGCCCCTACTTCCCACCAGCTGCAATTTATGCCCCTCCCCAAACAATAACAAAAACAAACAGCACACAAACATTTTGACCTAGCCTTTGGTGCAGGCTCCTGCACACCCCCTACTGGGGATTGAGCTGGAAACCCTGGCATGTGCCCTGACCAGGAATCCAATCTCAGCCTCCTGGTTCATAGGTCATGCCAAACCACTGAGCCACACTGGCCAGGCGGAATTTATCTTTTTAATAAGCGTCCCCAGGTGAGTCTTAAATGACTTGCTGAACAGGGGAAGCGATGGCACTAGAATCTCCTTCTGTAGCTGGAACGACCTGTGCAGCGGGAGCGACCTCACAGTCCTGCAGCCTTCCCAGGGGGCTCAGGGAGGGCCATGCACCGCTGGGGGGCGGGGGGGGGGGGGGTAGGGTGTGGGGGGGAGAGCGCCACTCCAGAGGCTCCAGATCAGGTGAGTGCTGTTCTATTCCTTTCCTTGAGGCACTGGGGGCAGCATGCAGATTAAGCACATGCACATACAGTGGGGCCTTGATTTTCGAGTGTCCTGGCTAACGAGTTTTTTGAGATACCAGCTGTCTCTCTGCCGATTTTTTGCATTGAGTTGACAGAGTAATTTGAGTTAACGAGCTCCTTAACGAGCTCAGTCTCAGAATGAATTAAACTCGTAAGTCAAGGCCCCACTGTAGTTCAAGTCCAACACTCCTGTTTGAAAAGACAAATGAAATGCATGCTTATATTCAAAATCACAGAGTTGGGTCACATTGCAATATTCCGCTGTCAAAAGACAAATTGAACGTGCTCTAAAATTCCAATTAGTGGTATCGACTCACTACCCTATCAAACATTATTTTTTTAGAGACAGAGGAAGGGAGAGGGGGGAAGAGAGAAACTCTGGTGTGAAAGAGAAAGATCAATCAGTTGCTTCCCATATGCTCCCCAACTGGGGATGGAACCCGCAACCTGGGCCGGTGCCCTGACCAGGAATTGAACTGGTGACCTGTTGTTGCGTGGGACGATGCTCAACCACCTGAGTCACACTGGCTAGGGCACCCATAAAACATTATTTGATTGTCTTTTGGTGGGAGTGATGGCTTTCTCCTAAATGAAGCTCTCTCTCTCACCTTTTCCCTTTACGCCCAGTGACTGCCCAAAGTCGGCAAAGCAATCTATGCAGCTGGACCTAGGTGCGATGCTGTGCAAGGTTACCGAGCCCCAACGATGTGACAGGAAGGCACCCTCCTCGAGGTGCTTTGAGCTCTGAGGAACATAGAAAAGCAATGGGCACATAGGTTCAGAAGGTAAATTATAGTGAGAGGGTTCTGGATAATTGGATTTGGTTTTCTTGCTCAGCAAGTCTTCACTGAGGCCTGCACGTAGCGTTGAGTTAAAGGCTGAAGGGCTAGAAAGGTGGAAAAGGCGTGAGCCACACCCTTGCAGAGTGCACACTATGGCCGGCAAGATGAGACATGCACCGCAAAATTAAATACTAATACAAGGCAGTAAATGTTAATGAGTGGTTGGATATTAAATGCTGGCACTGTTCAGAGGGGAGGGAGGGAGATCACCTGGGGCCGGAAGTAAAGAAGGGCCTACAGCAGCCCTGAAAATTGACAAGAGACAAGGAGAAACCGAGAGAAGCAATGGAGCTCTAGGTAGGGACCCAGTGAGCAAAACGCATAACATTGGGAGAAGACAGTCCATGCTGGGCACAGTTAGTTAATGGGTCTGGAGGAAGCCTGGGGCTAGGGTTAGGGATGGTAAAAGATGAAGTTCAGATTACTTTCAAAATATTTGCCAAATATATCCTAGCTGGTTTGGCTCAGTGGATAGAGTGTTGGCTTGCGACTGAAGGGTCCCGGGTTCGATTCTGGTCAAGGGCACATGGTGGGGTTGCGGACTCGATCCCCAGTAGGGGGCGTGCAGGAGGCAGCCAATTAGTGATTCTCTCTCATCATTGATGTTTCTGTCTCTCTCTCCCTCTCCCTTCCTCTCTGAAATCAATAAAACTATATTTAAAAAGAAATACTTGCCAAATAGTTATAATGGGTCAGGCACTAAGTTAAGACGTTGGTATTTTATTGTTTAAGTCCTGTCACAACGCTGCAGGTAAGTATTGTCCCAGTTCCATGTAACAGGAGGAGGCTAGCGCTCAGAGGGGACAGTAACTAGCCCGGCGTCACACAGCTGGTGGATGGAGAAGCCAGCAGGCAATCCCAGGTTGACTTACCTCCAAGGGAGCTCTTTTTGTGCTTTTCCTCTTCTCCAGATCCTCTTGCTGGTTGCAGGAGAGGCTTAGTAGGGGAGATGAAGGGAGGCCGGGAGGCTGGTGCTCAGTGGTCCGTAGCCGCTGCCTGGCAAAGGCTCTCTTTCTTGTCCCGCTCACATAACCCTGGGAGTGGCACCAATGTTCCCTCTGTTGGTCCTTTCACTTTATGCCTATGTTCTTTAGATCTTTGATATGTATTTCCTGAAAGCAAAAGAAAAGACATATATAAGATTCTACCTACACTATGCTAAACACACTATGTGCTGTACAGACCTAGTTACATTTAAGGTTACTGAGTAACCAAAAACCCTCTCAAAATGAATCTTTTTCAAAAGTTAGTTCATTCCTCCCATGTAACGAATCTAGAGGCAGGGAAGTGGCTCCCTCAAAGGTCACGGGAATCCAGGCTTCTTTCCTCGTGCTCTCTCCCCGCCTTTAGCGTGCTGTCTCTTGGACCAAAAGGGCTGCTTGAGCGCTAGCCATCACGTCCACATTCCAACCAGGTAGAAAAAGAAGTGGGCAAGAAGGCATTTCTCTTTCAATGTAAGGATCTTCCCTTGAAGGTGACCCCCACGTTTCCATGTGCGACTCATTGGCCAGAATTTAGTCAAATGGGACAACTAGCTGCAGGGTTACTTAGCAATGTGGTCTTTAGTTCAGGCTGCCATGTGTCCAGCTACAAATCCATTACTAGAAAAGAAGGAGGGAAAAGATATTTAGGTAGAGGTGGAGCAGCCTCCGCCACAATCCCATGAACTTATCTGATCCTTAGGATCCTGCAATACTGTGAGTTGGATATGATTGATTTTATAGATGAGGAAGCTGAGGCTCAGAGAAATTAACTTGTCAAAGGTCACACGGCTATTATCAAAGAAGTTGAGACTGCACAGTGCTCAGCTGACTCGTAAACCGGTAAGACCCCTAACAGAGAATGGAGAAATGGAATTGTATATTCATCATGCTTGGGCTATAAATGCTTTTTCCCCCCTCTTTATTTTTCCTAGCTAAGATGTAGACATACCCTTAATACCTTAATTTAGCTGAAAAAGAGTGAACATTTTTCAACCTAAGTGTAACTAGGATACCAAGGAGGAAAAGAAACCACAAGGTAACGAAATGGCCGAAATGGCCGGGCTTAGAAGCACAGATTTAGTGTCCTGAGATAACGAATGCCAGCCAACAACTGCCCGGGCTGGGGCAACACAGAGGACGTACAAGCTCAGCTTAAAGGGCACATGGGCCTCTGAGCCTTGCCTGGCCTGATACCTGTTGCCCTTGAACTTGCCTGAGGCATACTTATCAGCTAGATGTTCCCTCTAGCTTGACGATATACTTGGCTTTGATCTCGGCTTGTGTCTGGGCCTCCCCTCACTGGCATGTCCTGCTGGTCCTGACTCACTGAGAGCCACTACCTCTACCTGATGATAAGCCTGGGATCCTAGTGGACCACCACCAGCCCAGGCCGAGGGGAAACCTCGACCTTGCACCCAATTAGCACAGCAAAGGTGACAGACACACCCCAGCCTAATGAATGGTCAAGGCACAGTCAAAGCCCTTTCCCCCTTAGGTTACTGGGACTTCTTATTTCTGCAGGGCCCTCCACCTCCAGCCTGGGGAATGATTAACCCGGGAAAAGGAAGGTCTAGTCTATGCTGTAGCAATGATCTCTACAAAAGGGTTCTCTCTCTCTCTCTCTCTCTCTCTCTCTCTCTCTCTCTCTCTCTCATCCTCTCCCTGTCTCCCTCCTTCCCTCCCTTCTCTCAAAAGTCTTTTCTTTTTATCCTTCTCTTTGATGCAGCAGTGTTTGCCTGTGTGTGTGTGTGTGTGTGTGTGTGTGTGTGTGTGTGTGTCTACAGGAAAGCAGAGTGTCCGCACACAGTCTAGAGGGGGATCGTGTGTTCACCGTGACACCCAGTAGGAGCTCTTCCCCTGAGCTGGAAGGATCATGTTCCGAAGAGGCTCCCTGGGAAATATGGCCCTGGAGTCCCCCAAATGTAGGTGTGGAGACAGGAAAAGTCTTCAGAAAAATAGGATTATTCCCTGGCTCCTTCTGCAAATGCCAGTCTCTTTTTCTGCGCCTAGGAGTCACCACCCTTCCACAGCGAAATCCACGGCTCCCTGGAGGCTGGGAAGCATCTCACTGGGAAGTGAGTTCGGGCTCTCTCACGCCTGCCGCCCTGCTTAGCGGTGAGGCTCGCGGCGTGTTGGAGACATGAATGATCTAGTCTAGCATCTTGTGCGGCTGTTTTTCTCTCTGAAGAAGTTCTGGGCTTTTGTGAGGAGGAAATGTTCTGGAATAAATGGAGTATTTCACATCCCCATCCAGGCCTTTTGCCTGGAAAAGTCTTGGCTGGGACTGTACACCTTCCAGACTTAGACACAAATACCTTTATCAGGCCCAGCCCCACGTAACCCTGAATGTGAAACAAGAAAGCGCAGCTGACCTCCTCCCCCTCCTGTGTACACAGCCGCTACCCAGATTGGGTGGCGGGCTATCTGCTGTGCTCAAAAGAATGGATGTTTTGTTCTCCCCTCCCTGCTGGAACGGCTTTTATCCACGTTGACTTGTGAAAGCCCAGCACACGTGGGACCTGGTTCGCTTCCAAGGTTCCTTGTTCACATCAGAGTCCTGACTTCCACACGCAGAAGAGATGGCCCTAGTTGTATCAGGACAGTCAAAATCTTTCCTCCCTATGAAGTGGATCATGAAACAAAAAACAACACCAGGGTCTGATATCTGGCTGGAAAGAGCCACAAATGTGTCACTCGACCAACCAAACTTTCTGGAGGATGTGGTTCCTTCCCATGTCCTATCTCCCAGTCTCTAAGGGTAGCCAAGCTGGTGGGAGAATGAATGACACAGGTTTTCTTTTCCTACCATCCAGGTAAATTCATTGCTCCTCATTTTAAAATACCAACTTAAAAAGATGTTTTAAACCATAACTTCAAGACAAAATCTGAGCACCACTAAGGGTTTCATGTCATATCAGCACACGTTAAGGACTCCACGGAGCCACACTTCTCGCAAGCACTTCTCTTCCATTCTAACGCATCCTTATTAAGCACGGATCACATAAATAAACTTATAATACACCCTGCTGGGAATAAGATGTACAAGACCTAGGCCCTGGCCCTAGAACAAGCATGTCAAACTCAAAGGCTAACACAGGCCAAATAAACAAGGTTTAAGTTTATGTGGGTCGCAAAAAAACAGAAGCTTCAATTTTCATAGAAATGTAGGTTTATTTCGATAGAGACATGCTGAATACAAAGGGCTCAAATAAATGAGTCATCGTTAACATAAAATAATAGAACAATTTAATAAAAATTAATATTTTTTTCTTGAACTTTAACTTACCAGACACTGAATAACTGCACAAATTAATAAGTATAACGCAAATAAACCTATTTTTCTTGTTCTCCGAAGGTGAAATATTTCCAGTTGCACACACCAAACAAGTCAGTACAAGACTAATGACGTGGCAACCAGCTGCTAAAATATTTGATAGAAATGGTGCGCCTGCGCATAAGGTGCATAAGGGAAGTGAATGCAACACGATTATAGCAATTAGTCATTAGCAAACGTTGTAGTTCGTTATTAATAATTATGTATAACAGGATATTGTACAAATTAAGTTACAAAATTTTTATTAAAATGTTTCTTACATACCGTTATGTTGGCTGGGCTGCAAAAATATTCGTTGTGGGCCGCATGCGGCCTGCGGACGGCGAGCTTGACATGCTTGCCCTAGAAGCTAACAGTCTGGTTATCATGGAGGCTACAAATCATGGAACAGGACGTGGTGCCCAGCATCTCAGCGACATTCTCAACAGCTGGAAACTATCCTAATACCAGCGAAGCGAGGCTAGAGGAAATTAGGTAACTCTTCCAGGCCCAGGAGCCAGCAGGCTCCAAGAGCCAGAATTCAAATCCAGGCCAGTGACTCCCAGCTCATGCCACTGCCCACTGCACTATGCTGCCTGCCGGGTTAGCCCGGGAGGGTCTCAGGCAGGGTTGTGGACCAAAAGGGTTTCTATTGAAAGTAATCCCAAAGGGTGATCTGGTCATAAATTCCTAACTGGGCAGGGCCTGGTGGGTAGTCACACCTTAGGGCATGTAACTTCTTTAGTAAAAGGCTCATCTTTGCCTAAAGCTAGCCCTGTCCATTGTTTCTGTCCAACCAGGTACCTTCCAAATGCCTCTTTTCAGACCCCCTCAGAAGAGAAACCACCTAGATCAGGGGTGGGCAACCCCTGGCACGCGTGCCAAACATGGCACACCAGTAACTTTTGCTGGCATGCGAAACCCTCTCTTATAATCTTCCATTTACAATTGTGAATCTTTGTTCTCAGTGATGAATTTTGTTAAGTCTCGTAATAGGAGTAGCCTGACGGATGAAAGTAGTAGCTCGTGCATATCTCTGAAGGTCACGAAATATAAACCTGATGTAAAATCTCTGTCATCAGTGATGCAGCAACAAAAGTCCCACTGATAATAGCAAACGGAGTCATAAAGTTTTCTGTTGGACTATAAGTGTACATGTATACATTAAAAAATAAATGTATTTTTCATCATCATATACTGTGTTTTTGTCGCTTGAATGAATTTTATTATTTCTTCAAGGTTCTTCACATACGTACACCTTAAGAGATATCAAGTAGGCGTAACATGTTCTCAAAAAAATTAGGGTTGGCACGCAGAAGAATTTTGAGTCAGAGATTTTTCTGGTTTTGGCACGCACTCACAAAAAGGTTGCCCACCCCTGACCTAGATTAACTTTTGAAATGTGTCTTTCAGATCCCTCAGCAAAACCACCCTCAAAGGAACACAGTCTAGTTAACTGTCCTGTGATCCAGTCCCTGCCTTGCTTTCTCCCACCTTCCTTAATCTTCCCTAAACTCTCTCCCAAATTTTAAATGCATAAACGAAGCTGCAAGCTGTCACTCTGAGGAGCATTTTCTCAGTCTGTCCAGATCCTGCTTGCAGGCGTATCCTCTGTTTGGTGCAAGTAAGCGTTTACAAAAATTCTCTCCAGGTTTGATGTTCTGACATCCACAGGGTCTTATCAGGAGACAGGAACCAGGCCCCTCACGGGAGCTGTTTGCTGGGCAACGGGAAGGGTGAAAGGGGAAGTCTTAGGTGTCTCAGAGGGAGCAGCTGCAGGAAGCAGCTACTATCCCAGGGCTGTGGAGACAGAGAGAAGAGGTTGCGATGATCAAAACTTCGACACTGAGGGGACCGGCCCGTGGAACTGAAACCCGGGCCTCTGCGGGATGGATGCTCCTGCTGGTGCTGGTGCTGGTGCTGGTGCTAGAGCTCAAAGGAGCCTGGGCCCTGGCTCTGAGAGGCCCAGACAGGTGCCTTGGAGGCTGATGCAATCAAGTGGGTCCTCATTGTATGGAAAATGCAAACTGGGTTCGGGAACACTACGGGATGGATTGCCACTGCTGCAGCGAAGATGTGTTGCTGGGCCCAGCCAGAGTGGCTTGGTGGTTGAGCGTTGACCTGTGAACCAGGAGGTCATGGTTTGATTCCCGGTCAGGGCACATACCTGGGCTGCTGGTTCAATCCCCAATAGGGGGTGTGCAGGAGGCAGCCTATCAATGATTCTTTCCCATCATTGATGTTTTTATCTCCCTCTCCCTTCCTCTCTGAAATTGGTAAAGAAATATTTTTTTAAAAAGTATTACTGAGGTGACACTTCTGGGACCAGGAAACAGGAAGAAGCCAGTGTATCTTTCCTCCCCCGGCCTCACAGCCCCCTCAGCACCTCCTTCCAGTAGAACCTAACTGGGCCGGTTGGCGGAGCAGAAATATGGTTTGCAGGAGCCCAGCTGCAGCATCCCCAGAGTAGAGAGGCTGGGCTTCACAATGAAAGACAATTACTTAATAACTGGCCCAGGAGGCAAGAGATGGATGTAAAATAGTGTGGGTACAATAGGGTCGTGCCTCCCATAACTCAGACCAGAGGTTCTCAACCTGTGGGTCGTGACCCCTTTGACGGTCAAACGACCCTTTCACAGGGGTCGCCTAAGACCATCCTGCATATCAGATATTTACATTACGATTCATAACAGTAGCAACATTACAGTTATGAAGTAGCAACGAAAATAATTTTAGGGTTGGGTCACAACATGGGGAACTGTATTTAAAGGGCCAGAAGGTTGAGAACCACTGCTCTAGACATTGTGAATCCCATAATACCAAGAAGCCAGTTGACTATTTGGGGCAGGGACTGTGTCCTCTTCATGCCTCCATCCCCAACGCCTTTCTGGCAATAGCAGATGCCCAGCAAGGCTGGTTAAACAAAGGAACCATCTACTGCGATCAGCTGTTACAAGGCCATGTGTATTTTGCTGTTGGAGTTTTGAGGCCCAGTAGTGAGCCCTGGAGGCCGTTCTGATTTTGACCCAGCCTCCGAATTGTGGAGGATAAAGGGATCCATTACTCTTAGTGAGAGCAGATGACTATATATGGTCCTTGCTAAGGGTGACAGTTAGGGTCTGCCCCGGGCTGGCTTAAGGGAGGGGGTAGTATTGGGAGGGGGAGCTTCCAACTAGTATGTTTTTAATCCATGATGTTGAGCCCTGCTTGCAACCCCAGTAGTTCCTGTCCGTCCTTGTGTCTTGCTATTTTTAGCCCCCTTGGAACACATGTGTTTGCCTGAAGTCAAACACACACAGTTCTGTAATCACAGCACACACTAGAGATGGGGGGTGGAGGCGGAGTCCAGAGCCTGGTCCCCGAGTTCCTGTCTTTAGTAACCACCATGGTGAGGTATGAATTCCTGGGAGCCCAGTGTATCATCTCTGTGTCAGAGAGCTGGACGGGGGACTTTGAGGTGTCCTGACTCCACGCCCTGATTTTATAGATATAGAAACAGAAGCTCTGAGGTGGACAGGAACCATCTTCCTCAAACCCTAGGGCTGGTTAACCAGTCCTGAGTTCTCTGCACAGTGCTCTATGCACCCTGCTCCTCTTTTGAGCACATTAAAAAAAAAGGTTTCTATTGATTTCAGAGAGATGAAGGGAGAGGGAGAGAGAGAGAGAAACATCAATGAGGAGAGAGAATCATCGATCGGCTGCCTCCTGCACATCCCTACTGGGGACTGAGCCCACAACCCAGGCATGTGCTGGGACCGGGAATTGAACAGTCAACGCTCAACCACTGAGCCACACCAGCTGGGCTCAGCACATTTTTAACTGAATGCAAACATTTTAGTAGAACTTATCTCATGCAAGGCATGAAGCTTTTCTTTTATATTTTTTATTTAAAAAAAATATTTTTATTGATTTTAGAGAGGATGGGAGAGGGCGAGAGAGAGATAGAAACATCAATGATGAGAGAATCATTGATTGGCTGCCTCCTGCACAACCCCCACTGGGGATTGAGCCCGCAACCCCGGGCATGTGCCCCTGACCGGAATCAAACCTGGGACTCTTCAGTCTGAAGGCCTACCCTCTATCCACTGAGCCACACCAGCCAGGGCAGGAAGCTTTTATATATTGTCAGAGTCTTGAGTAAATTAAATATTTTCTTTTGATAAATATTTGGGCATTCTGAATTAATTTTACCTTAAAAGTTTTATTTAAGATAACTTAAAATAATATAGCATGGTGTATTTTGTTCTAAATCCAATTGCTAAGTATCCCCACACATACATATATAAACATATCCTATATAATAAAAGGCTAATATGCAAATCAACCAAACGGCAGAACAACCGGTTGCTTTGATGCGCGCTGACCACAAAGGGGCAGACACTGAACACAGGAGCTGCCCCTGGTGGTCAGTGTGCTCCCACAGGGGGAGCACTGCTCAGCCAGAAGCCGGGTTCACAGCTGGTGGTGGCAGGAGCCTCTCCCGCCTCCATGACAGCACGAGGAGCTGGCCTAAGCCGTCAGTTGGACATCCCCCAAGGGCTGCCGGCTGCGAGAGGGCATAGGCTGGGATGAGGATCCCATTACCCCCGCCTTCCTACCCCCTGCCCCCCCGCACAAGTGCACGAATTTTGTGCACCGGGCCTCTAGTATTAATAATAAAAGAAATAAACACATATAATCTAAATCCTTCAGAACTAGGCTTTCTTAGTAAAATGTTTTCAACTAAACCGCAGTGTTAAACATAAAGTGGGTTGCTAACTGTTTTTCTTTAAGAATTCATCAGGGATCAGCCATGGATTGATACTCTGGTGGTAGATCTCAGTAGCCAAGATTTGCCCCCACTGTTTCATCCTGTTTAAATCTGTGATCCTAGCAGTCACATGGCATCTGGCATCAGGACAAGCAGAGGGCCTGGAGGAGAGAAGGGTCAGGTCATCGGAAGTCTCTCAAGGCCCTGAGAACAGCTGGTCAGCATCACAACACCTCTCACTGCCTGCCCACCCCCCCCCCCTCCCCGCTGCCGCACCCCCCCCCGCCCCAGTCTCCCCAGCACTCTCCTGACCTGGCCAAGTTTAACTCTTGAGTTGACCTTGCCATTGCAGCAGGGAGTGCTCTGTCCAGATAAGCCCATAAGCAGTTCCTGGAAAAGCTGTGGAATCAAGGCTGCAGGCTGAAGCAGGACATTTCTTCCTATGCTTCCAGCAGGTTTTCCCGGGCCCTTTGCCAGAATTCATTTCCATCCTTCCGGACAGGGATGGTTGTCGAATAATGTGGGATAATGGACACAGTCAGCTTGTTGAATAAGAGAATAACTCCAGTTGCCCGGAGATATTTGAATTTGAATCCTCAAGGACATGTATAAGAAATGTGGGCTCTAACCCAGTATGCAAGGCAAGAAGATGACATTTCAATCCAACACTAATTTTTAAATTCTCTTTTGGGATCTCTGTAATACGTCAGTCCAGCATGAATAAGATAAAAGAGAGAAAATAAACTATTCAGAGTTACATGTAAGAGAAGATGACAATTGAGAAAAAAGAAAACACATTCCTCACACATCCTCTGGTGCTCTTTTCTTCCCACTGGCATAATTGGCCCGGGAGGGCAACATTTTTTCTAATTATAAAAGTAATAATATCTTGCTGTAGAAATCTAGAAAGTACCAAGAAATATAACAGAAGGGGAAAAAAAATAAACCATCCATAATCTTATCATTTTGGTATTTCTCCTTCTATACTGAATATGTCATTTTATAGTCTTTTACACAAACTATACATACATATTGTATTTCAAAGCCTATTTTTTCCATTATGGGTGCCTTATGTTTTTCTTCATTGTTCCCATCATCATTCTTAAAAAAAAACAACTATTATAAAGAACACTGAGATGAACATTTTTGTGCATATAGTTGTTATTTTTGTTAAAAAAGATTTCCAGAAGTGAGACTTTTGAATTAAAAAGTATAGATATTTCTAAGGCTCTCTTTATATTGCAAAATTTCTTTCCCAGAAGGGGATATAATATCACAGTTCCTCTTGTAATGTATAAAAGTATCAGTTTCATACAACTTATAAGCCTTGAGTTACTTTCTCTTTTTGTTTTAAAGAACTGATCTGATACAATAATACAAAAGTACATGATTGCTGTTTTTCTTTTTTAAATATTTGATCATTAATAAGTTTGAACACCTAAATTTAATATATATTGGCCACAAGAGTAGGGACTGACCTATTTTGCTTATTGCTGAATCTCTACAGCCGGGAAGAATGCCTGACAAATACAGGGTACCCAGTAAGTACTTTTTGAAGTGAATTTTAAAATTATATTCTTGCCCATTTATCTATCAGAAAATAATGATTTTAGTATTTGGAAATGCTAGGCTCTGATGCTGGGTAGACTAAGAGTTTGCAATTCAGTTATAAAAAGTAGCATACAATTTACATTCCCACATATATGAATTGGCTTATCTTTCTAATTGTGGGAGCATTTGAGAGCAGAATGATGGCAAAGAAGTCACTAAAATGAGTTTGTATTCTGGCTTGACCAAGCGGTAACTGATTGACTTTGAATCAGTTCTGTTAGTTTTTGTGTGCCTCGTCTGTAAAACAAGGCAAAATAAAACAAAAGATAGCAAATGTGTTCTGTTTTATGCTATTGAGACAATACAATGGGGTGATTATAAGTGATTATTAAAGGTAAAACTTTGGAAAAGTCATATTCAAATACAAGACCAAAGTACTGGTGTTTCATTCACAGAGTTTCTGTTTCAGGTATCGCTTTCTTTATTTATAAAAAGGGGAGGGCTTGGGTTAGCATCTTACCTGGTGTATAAGTATACAATAAATAAATAAATAAATATTAGTTGAACAAGCTATTTTCCAAAGTTCTTGTTTTAACTCCATGATTCTGAAATGCCCCATAGATTTTTTTTTTTAAAAGAAAAGTAAGAAATGTGGTTATGAAGAATAACTGTTGCTTGAATATTTGAAGTAAAATGTGATTACAAAGATTTAATGAGGAGAAATCTTCCCTTCTGGTCATACCTCCGAAATAAAGCTTTAATATCACACACAGAACTATTTGTAATATATACAAAGGAAATAGCCCCAAAAGTAGGGAAGATAATTAAGATAGTGAAATCTTTATTTGCCCAATATTTATTAGAGCAGCTAGGAAATTAGAAACAATCCAAATTCCCAACAATAAGAGATAGCACATTAAATTATCTTAACATAATAGAATGCTTCTTAGTCAATGATGGCATATATATATTCTGGGCCATTACATGAAAATGTGTATAAAAAGTAGTAGCAGGTGAAAACAGAACACAAAATAATATACACACCCAGGTTGCCATCACATGAAAACAAATAGATATTTTTATTTTATTATTATTTTAAATATTTTTATTGATTTTGAGAGCGAGAGGAAGGGGGAGAGAGAAAGAGAGAAACATAGATGTGAGAGCATAATATCGATCGGCTGCCTCCTGCACACCTGCTACTGGAGATCCAGCCTGAAACCCGCTCATGTGCCCTGACCAGGAATTGAAACAACGGCCTTTCAGTGCATAGGAGGATGCCCAACCAACTAAGCCTCACTGGCCAGGGCTTGCTTTAAAACAACAACAAGAACAAGAACATATTTTTAAAGATGGGAAAAGAATTTGCAATGAGAAAGGCAAGTAGGTATATATGCCCACCAAGTTCTCTTTTTCTTCCAAATAAAATTGCTCAGCTGTGCCACTTTTTCAAGTCAAGACCTTGCCATGAGTTCAAAGGATAGCTCAGCAGTCTTATGCTAAATAAAATAGGAGTTATATAATAAGCCAAAAGAATCTCTCCACAAAAGACACATCTTCTGTCCAGGCTTGTCCATTGCTTAACTAAAGAGTGATTAATAGGCTCCATAAAAGCATGCCAGGTCCTTGTATTTGGTTATGGATGGGAAATTATTTATCATTGCCTGCAGTCACTGTGGCCGTCTGGTGTTTCTATGAGATTGTCTGCATCTCAGAAAATAATAAAACCCCAAAATCTTTGTTTGGTAAGAAGGAAAAAGAAATCTGTGCAGGTATCTCTGAAATCATTTTCTGTAAGGGTGGTATCCTTGAGGGAAACCTGGAAAAAGAGGAGAGTATGAGACCGAAAATGTAAGATGAATTTCTGAACTTTGTGGGAGGAGCCTTCACATAAACCACAAAAAGTTGGCTTTTACTAAGTTCCCGAAAAAAAAAAAAAAAAAAAAGTCAGTTTCCTGTTTGCTTGGGGTTGTATTTTAATGTCTTTTTTGGTCTTGGTTAGATAATTTTCAAGAACACATGGGAAAAGTCTTGGCAGTACGCCTTCATCCCCGAAGAACTATGCAAATGAAAATGGTACAGAAATCACTTTAATTAACCAATCAAAGACAACACTCCATTTGATGTCAAAACTTCCTCTGGAGATAATTTACAACTGCAATACTGGTAAAAGAATGCTGAGCAGCCTTTTACAAAATTAAAACAGGAAGTAAAAACTCTTGAGGCAATGCAACAGGAGGAAAAACACACAAATAAACCAGACTCTGTTATCTAAGATTAAGTCTGGCCAGGCTAGCAACATTGGTGGTAGTGAAAGAAATAATGGCCCAAATTTTTGAACACACTGAGTCAATAATTGTATTTATTGCTTTACATGTACTATTTTATTCAATAAGATAAATTGTTTGAAGTCCCCAGCTAGCAGGCACAGGAGCCAGGAATATGAATGCAGGTGTGTCTGATTTTCAGGGGCTTAGCTTTTAACTACAAGGTTAGACTACTGAACCCTGATGCTATAATGATAGGTTTTGGTCAAACTCAATTGTGTGTTTTTTTGTTTGTTTTTTTTTTTTTTTTTTTTTTACCACATAACTCAGATTCTCATGCATTATTATATATCGATTAGTAAATGGGAAAGTACATACAATAAATGTTTCATTATATGACCCTCTAGTGGAAATGTTTTAGGAAGCCATCCATGTCAATTCTTAGCCTACAGATAAGCCAAAGCTCTTTGAATTATGCATCATCTCTAATTTTTCAGCCTCATATCAATGTTAAAATCATTGATAAATTGATCAAGAATTTTTAAAAAAGAATTTAAATGATGAATACTAAGAATAAAGAGGGACTACCAGTAGAAGACCTACAGACATAAAAAGAAGAAAAAATACATTTTAGAAAAAAATTTGCAATAAATTTGACAATTTAAAATTTCTTGAGATACAACTTTGCCAAACTGACACAATATAAAATAGAATATTTGAATAGCTCCATGTCAATTAGAGAAGCTGAATTTTTATCTAAAATCTTTACATGAAGAAAAAATCCAGGGCCAGGTAATTTTGCTGGTGAATTCTATCAAATATTTAAGGAATAAAGAATGTCAATCTTAGAAAAACTCTTTCCAAAGACTAGTTTTATGAGACCAGCATAGCCTGATACCAAAGCCTGATAAAAACATTAGAAATACAATAAAATTACTGACCAGTATCTTTCATGAAGGTTCTTAACAGAATGGTAACAAAGTTATTTCAGCATAAAAATGAATAATACACTATGATCATGTGTGTGTCAGAGTTCTCAAGAGAAACAGAATAAGACATATGTATATATATATATATATATGTATATATATATATATATATACACATACCAGTGGCCCTAATGCCGTAACACCATCACGACCAAATGAGCAGCAGCTTTCATGGCGGTTGGGGCAGGGCGCGAGCTACCAGCGGCAGAGAGCTCTGAGCAGCGGAGGATGGGGCAGCAAGCTATGAGCAGCGATGGGCAGGGTGGCCAGCTGAAGCAAGCCGAAGTGAGATACTCGTGCACGATTTCATGCACACTGGGCCTCTAGTGTAGATATAAGAGGACATTTATTATAGGAATTAGCTCATGTGTTTATGGGGGCTGAGAAGTCCCCCAGCCCCACCCTCTGCAAGCTGGAGACCCAGGAAAGCTGGGGGTATAATTCAGTAGGACTCCGAAGGCCTGAGAATCTGGAAGACTGATGGTATAAGTCCAGATCTGAGTCCGAAAGCTTGAGTACCAAGAATGCTGATGTCCATGTTTTTGTTCTATTCAGGGGCTCAACTGATTGGATGATGCCCACCCACATTGGGGAGGACCACCTGTTTTACTCAGTTTAACAATTTAAGTGCTAATCCCTTCTAGAAATACCTTCAAAGACACACAGAGAAATAATGTTTTACCGGTCTCTGGGTATCCTTTATCAATCAAGATAATACATAAAATTAATCATCACAGATGAAGTTGTGGGTATCCCAAGAGTGAAAAATTGGTTTTACCTTTTAAAATCAATACAATTCACCATATTAACAGGTTAAAGGAGGGGGAAAAATCAATAGATGCAGAAAAACCACTTGACAAAAGTCACATTAATTATTGATAAAAACTCTCAGAAAATTAGGAATGGAAGGCAACTTTTTTAATCTGATAAAGGCATCTACTACAAAAGAACCTAAATATAATTTTATACCTGATGTTGAAGTAATAAAAAAATTCCCTCTGTGATTAGTAACAAGGCAAGAATTTTGGGTCTTACAATTTGAATAAGTATAGTATTGGAGGTTGAAGCCAGTGTAATAAAGCAATGAAAAGAAATAAGATGCATAAAATCAGAAAGGAAGCAATGAAAGTGATTATATTGCAGATGACCCGACTGTTCACAATCAAATCCTCAAGAGCCTACAAAACAACTACTAGAACTAACAGGTGAATTTGGCAAAGTTACAGGGAGTTGCACCAATATACAAAAACCAATGTGGTTTTATATATATTCAAAAGTACACAATTGAAAAAAAAACCTTTGAAATTCCATTTCCAATAGTTTCAAAAAATATGTATTCGTAGGATAAATTTAACAAAAAACATGTAAGATGTGCACTGAAAAACTTAAAAAAAGCATGGTTGAGAATAAGGATCTAAATACCCAGGAATGTGTGCCACATTCATAAATTAGAAAATTCAATATTGTTAACATAATAATTTTCCCCAAATTTACCTATAGATAAAATACAATCCCAATCATAAATCCCCTTGGAGTTTTGAAAAAATTGGCAAGCTATTTCTAAAATTTACATGGAAAACCTAAGACCTAGTATATTCAAAGCAATTTTGAAAAAGAAGAGCAAGATGAAAGTTTAATTATCTGACTTTAAATAATCTTTAAAGCTAAAATAATTAAGACAATGTGATAACTGGGACAAATAAATTAATGGAAAAGAATAAAGATTTAAGAAATGGAGCAACAATTACATGGTCATTTGATTTAAAAAAAACAACCGAACAATGCCAAATTAATCCAATGAGGAAAGAAAAATATTTTCAATAAATTATGCTAGAAAAACTGAATATCCATGTGGTAAAAAAATTTAAACTTCTGCTCAACAAAGACATCATTTAAAGAGAGAAACTGCACACAGATTCCAAGAAAATATTCACAACACACATATCTGACAAAAGACTTGTATCCAAAATATATAAAAACTGGGATAAACAATACAATTAAAAATGGACAAAAAATTTGGCCAAACTTTTAGCAAAGGAATTATGATAAGTGGTCAATAAATATATGGAAAAAAACTCCTCAGTATAGTTTGTCATCAGGAAAATCTAAATTAAAACTACAATGAGATACCACTACAAACCACCAGAATGGCTACAATTAAAATATTAACATTAAAGATACTGGCAGGGTTGTAGGCCAACCTACACATTGTCATATATTGTTGGTGGGAGTGTAAAATTCTACAATCACTTTGGAAAAGTCTGACATTTTATTATAAAGCTAGACATAGAGTAATACTACTCTATGATCCAGCAATTCTATTCAGAGATATTTACTCAAATGTCTTAGTTTTCCATGACTCCTATAGCAAACTGCCTCAAAGTTAGTGACTTAAAACAACACCAATGTTCTTACAGTATTGGAGGTCCGAAGTCTGACATAGGCTCACTAATCGGTGCCGATAGGGCTCCATTTCTTTCTGGAGGCTCTAAGCGAGAAGACATTTCCCTGCCTTTTCCAGTTTCTAAAGGCTGTCTGCATTCTTTGTCTGGCGGCCCTGGTCCTTTTTCTTCAAGCTAATTCAATTCTGCTCACAATGAATAACTCTGACCTCAGCTTCCATGATCACATCTTCTTCTTGGATTCTCTTCTTCTCTTTCATCTGCTTTTAAGGAATTTTGTAATTACATTGGACCTATATGATCACCCAGGATCATCTCCCTATTTCAATGACTTCAACTTAATCACACCTGCAAAGTCCCTTTTTGCTATGTAAGGGAACACAACACACTCACAGGGCCCAAGAATTCGGGTATAGAGTCTGCCTACCACAGTTCACCCTCGTCCCCCAAAGATTCATATCCATTCAACATGCAAAATTCATTCGCACCATTCCAAGTTCCCCAAAAGTTTTAATCTATTATAGTATCAACCCAAAGTCCAAAATCTCATCTAAGTTTCTTCAACTTTGAGGTATCAAGTTTTATCATCTAAACCATCTAGGTATAGTCCATTTCAAGGCAAAATTCCTCTCCATCTATATACCAGTGAAACTAGAAAACAAGTTATCTGCTCCCAGAATACAATGCTGATACAGGCATAGGATAACAGTTACAGGCACTCCAGTTCAAAATGGAAGGAAAAAAGAAGTCACTGGTCCCAAGCAATTTAGAAATCAGCTGGGCAAACAGCATTACATTTCAAGGTCTCGAAATCATCCTCTATGACTCTTGGCTGTGCCCTCTGGGCTCCAGCTTTTACTCAGTCCATCCTCTTTGTTTGTTTGGGTTTTTTTTTTTTAATCCTCACCTGAGGATATTTTTTCCATTGAATTTTAGGGAGAGTGGAAGAGAGAGTAAAAGAGAGAGGGAAAGAGAGAGAGAAACATCCATGTGAGAGCAACACATTGATTGGTTGCCTCCTGCATGCACTCGACCAGGGCCCGGCCAGGGAGGAGCCTGTAACCAAGGTACGTGCCCTTGACTGGAATCCAACCCGGGGCCCTTTGGTCCACAGGCTGATGCTCTATCCACTGAGCCAAACCGGCTAGGACAGTCCCTTCTCTCTGTATGAAAGAGGGCACATGTTTGTTACCCGCATGCAGAATTTTCAGGGCCCAACGACCTTCTTTGACTTCATATTTTCTGTGTCCCTTTCAGTCCAAGTTAGCAATGTGTTTGTTTCAGTCCAAGTTGGCAATGTATCTGTCCATATAACTTCCTCAAAAATTGTGTGGGTCTCTTGTTTATGCCACAAGGATTGACTCCATTAGATAGGTGCCTCCCTCCTCCATAGATCTTTTCTAGATAACCCATCCCTATTTTCGGCTTCTGCGGAGATGGCTAATGAATTTATGAGTCACATGCTTAGTCTCTTCAACAAGCTTTTTATATGAGTGGATACTCTGACCGTTGGTTTTTTCTGAGGTATGAGCAAAAGTTGTCACACTTTATCACTAGAGCATGCTTTCTTGAGAGTGAATCTCTTGTTTTTAGCATCTTTTGAAATCTTGATAGGATGAAAATTTCCCAAATCACAAGTCCTGGATCTTTTTAATTTTTTTATGAACAGTTTTTCCCTCAATTTATCCCTTTTCCCCTCACATTTTATTGATAGCATCAAGAAGAAACCAAAGTTGCACCTTATAAGTTGCTTCCCATGTAACTGCGAGCCAGAAGTTCTGCCATATATAACAAGGATCCCCTTTCCTCCAGTTTCTAATAATAGATGCGTCTAGAGCCCTCACTAGAACTGCCTGCAAAACCCATATTTCTGCTAACAATCTGTTCATGACAATTTAGGCACTCCCGAGGCATTTCATGTTTTCTCTACCGCAGTTCTTACTTCCTCTGAGCCCTCACTGTCAGAGTCTTTAACATCCATATTTCTACTAACAATTTGTTCAAAGCAATCTGGACTTTTCTATCATGCACCTCAAAAATCCTTCCAGCCTCTGCCCACTGCCCAATTCCATAGGCATGTCCATATTGTTAGGTGTTTGTTAGAGCAGCACCCCCACTTCCCAATACTAAAATCTGTCTTTGTGTTTCTCTGGCTGCTATAACAGATCACCTCAAACTTAGTGGCTAAAACAGCACAGATTCAAATATATTTTATTTATTTCAGAGAGGAAGGGAGAGAGAGAGAAAACCATTGATTGGCTGCCTCCTGCATGCCCCTCCACTGGGGATCGAGACCCAAACCCAGGCATGTGCCCCGACCAGGAATTGAACCATAACTTCTTGGGTCATAGGTGGACACTCAACCACTGAGCCACACCAGCTGGGCGAAAAAACACAGATTTAGCTTACAGTTCTGTAGGTCTCATAGGCAAAAATTGAGGCGTTGAAAATCAAGGCTACATTTCTTTCTGGAGGCTCGAGGGGACCAAGAGAAATGAAAGCATTTGTCCACAACAACAACAAAAAACTTGTACAAGCAGCTTCATTCATCATAGCCCCAAACTGGAAACTCCCTAAATGTCCATCAACAGGAGAAAAGATATATAAAGATAGTATATTTATACAAAGATTCCTGCAACATTGTAAAAAGGAAATAAACTACTATGTAGGCAACAACATAGATGACTTTCAAAAACAATATGCTGAGCCAGCCGGCCTGGCTCAGTTGATTGAGCACTGTCCCATGCACCAAGAGGTTGTCAGTTTAATTCCCTGTCAGGGCACATGCCCAGGTTGTGGGTTTGATCCCCAGTAGGGGGCATACAGGAGGCAGCCCATCAATGTTTCTCTCCTCCCTTCCTCTCTCTCTCTCTGTTAAAAAAAAAAAAATCAATTAAAAAAACCATTATGCTGACTGAAAGAAGTCTTATGCAGAAAAGTATATACTAGATGATTCTATTTATATGAAGTTCTAGAACAGGCAAAACTATTCCATAATTTTAAAAAAAATCCAAATACTGATTACCTGGGGGTGGGGATGGGAATGGGGATGGGGCAGGATTGACTGGAAAGGGATAAGAGTGTACTTTCTGGAATAATGGTAATGTTCTATATTTTGATAACTATTGTTATAGACAGGTGCAAGCATTTGTCAAAACTTATCAAATGAAATATTTAAGACTTGCATATTTTAGTGTACATAAATTTTGTCCCCAAACCCATAAAGAACTATAAGTAAATATAGAACTCTAGCTAATTTTATGCATGGTGAAACATTAGAAGAGAATGCACTAATATTTGCAGCTTACTTTGATTTTCATTTTACAAAAACTAGATTGATGGATAAATAGACGGATTGTTATTTGTGTGATAAAGCAAATATAGCAAAATTCTAATTGTAGACTCTAGAAGTGGGTATACAGATATTTACTGTAAAATTCTCTTCACCTTTCTCTGTGTGTTTGAAAGTTTTCATAATAAAATACTGGAGGAATAGAAGGCTACCATTTTCCTTCCTTCCAGGTGGACCATGCCAGTAGTGAGAATCTAATCAGAGCCTGCAAAGGCCTTTCCATGTATTCTTGCTCCAAGGTGCAGACTGCCATGTCTTGACAACTGTCACCTAGCACACACCCTGAAAAACAAACGTCAAACAAATATTTCTACCAGCTGGTTGGAAGTTGAGGGGAGGAAAGTCACTAACCTTTAAAGAAAATGACATTTGTCCCTGATAGGACAGATACTAAGTATTTGGTGCCATTCATGTGCAATTACTAATGTTAGCAATATCTTTAGAAGTTTTCTATAATTGAAACTCAATAATTGTATGGCTGTTCCTAATTAAACCAACATGTTACTTAAAACAATAAATCATGAAAAATCAAGTCACAACTAAAGGCAAGACTTTCAAAATGTGAATATTTGAGTACTTTAAACGCTCTTAACAGTTTGAAATATATACATATATATGCTTTTGTCTTCCAAGTTTAACTTCCCACTGATTAGAAATAAGTAAAAAGTTAGCTTCTATGGTAAGATAGCTTTTTAAACTACTATAGCAAACAAGCTCTTCGTCGTACTGCTATAATTCTTAGAGCTCCTCTAGTGCTAAATAGTTCCTAGGACTAAATCACTTCAGGTGGATTCAAAGCCATATTTAATTCTCAGTCTCACAAATGCAATTATATTCTACTCACAAAATGAATATGTTTTAAAAGGTGATTTCATTCGCAAAGCACTTTACCAAATGAGAGACATAAATGGTTATTAATGAGAGTAAGTCATTGTTTGACACTTTCTTTATTCTGTTCCTTTTAGATCTTTAAATTTGCTGCTTTCCAATTATACAATTTATAGGCGGGAGTGAGGCTTAGCTCTCTCCCTGCTAAGACACTCAGTGCGATTTGAAAGGCAGAGGCGAGACACAATGGACTACGGGGCCACTCGGTCTTTTCGCAAAGGCAAGAGCAGATGACTACTGTGTGAAATTAATTGTATTTGAAAGGACCACCCGTTGCAGAATGTTAAGTAATTTTTTTTTAACCTTTGCTCCTTTCCTCATGATGGGCAAGACCATCAAAGAGACATCATGGCATCATAATGCCTTCAGACACATCTGATGCTTGCAAGAAAAATGCTAGCCCTGTCAACACTGGTGATGAAGATCCTCTCCTTGAATTACACACATGTGACTTGCATTGCTTCTAACTAGGACAAATGCTGGGCTGCTCGCAGAAGATGGGTGGAGTAAAAGTAGAAGGATCTGGGGACATAGATGGAAGAATTTAAAAATCAGTGTTCCAAGGAATAGGGTAGGAGTCGGGGAGATGGGAAGGGATGCAATTTCACTCACCACCTCTGGAGAATCAGTGATCTCAAACGGGGCCCCTCTCTGCTCCCAGAGCCCAGAGGAGCCGACTCCCTGGTCAGTCTCCATTGTACTAGTGACAATGAGCACATGATCTGCCCAGAACAATAAGGTTGTATTTGCATATCGTCAAATAATCCACCGACATTTCCTAGGCATAGTCTCTGCGCAGGGCATTGTGGGAGACTGGCAGAAATGAAAAGGAATAAGACAGAGCCTCTTCTCCTAGCAGTTTATAATTTGAGAGCTTGAACAGAACATATATGTGGTTGCCTGAAAAACCAAGATACAGGCAAATGACTCATCATAGTAAATAGTGTTAGGTCGGAGGAAAATTGAGCTGCTGTGATCCCTAGTCTAGTTTACTCTCCTCATAGAAAACTTTGCTCTATTAATGTAAAACGAAGTATGAAATACAAGTGGGAGTCACTGAGTAAAACTGGAGGGGAAAAAACCCTAAAATATCACCTAGTCTAGCAATTTTTAAAACTCTGTGGAGCTCCTTGAGTGTCTCAGAGGTGGAGAGGAGAGGAAGGAAGGGGGGCGGGGGGAGGGGGAGAGGGACTAAGAAGTGGAAGGGAGGGAGGGAGGAAGGAAGGAAGATCGCTGATCTAAGCTAGCTCTCTAATTCTACCTGAGGGCAGAGATTAAGTAACTGACCCAAGGCTATACAGCTAGCATATAAATCTGATTTCCAGACTGGGTCCCTTTCTACCTATCAGAGTGATTTATTAACATTGGTGGCACCCACTACGGGGTCACCTTCCCAAGAGGCATATTCTGCATAGCCCTCCCTGCCCCTGCCCCTCCCCTTTCTTCCTTGCCATTAGAACCCTGTGTTAATGAGGCTTGGGGCGTCCATATATTTCAGGGATGGCTGAGTCCCTCTCCAGCCCCCTGGGGTGAATTTTAATCGAGTTATGGTGATTATGGCATAGTAAATAGTAGCTATCTGTTCTAGGCATGGCTGGCCATTATCTTTTGGCTAGCCTCTCTGTATTTGGGGGAAATTGGGACATGTTACCTGCTGGCATTATAAATTCTGCCTTGCTAATGTATAAGCCAGATCTGAAATTCAGACTCCACTGCTGCTAGGACACAATATAGACTCTACCCACCAGTGTCAGACTTCAAGTCAAAAGTGAGCCGTGTGAGGAAACAGGCTCCGTGTGGTTTCCGTCTTTCGCTGGCCCGGAGGAGTCATTGAGGTGCCTGGCTTTCAGGGGCAGTCCTGTCAGAAGCATCAGTGTCTCTGTGGTTTCAAAGTCAAGTTCCTGGTGCAGAGGAGGCACAAGTAGGGGCAGCACTTTCCTTTGGTGCTCAGGGGGGCGGACCTACTGGGGCTGCCTGTCTTGCCAGTTCGAAGGCATAGTTTGGAGGATTGGTTATTGGGAACTTACCTTCAAGCCTAGTTCTCAGGGGCTCCCCCAAATGCTGTGAGCTGCCCCGTATTTGTTTAACTTTCTATAATGTGGTATAGAAATCTTGAGAACTAGATAAAAGTAGAGGGTATCATAAAATGAATTTCTGTACACCCATCCCCATCTTAAAAAATTATCAACAATTTTGTTAATCTTGCTTTAATGATCTCCTTCCACCACTTTTTCCCCCTAGAATATTTTAAAGCAAATTTCAGGCTTCATGTCCTTTTCCTAATGAATACCTCATGCCATGATTGACTGCAAGATTTAATAGCATCTGATATCCAGCTCCTATTTGAATTTCTCTGGTTGTCTCAAATATGTCCTTTTGTGGTTGGCTTGCCTGAATCAGGATCCAAAAAGTTTCACATTTTTGGCATTTGATTGACACATCTCTTAAGTCTCTTTCCGTGTGACAGTCTCCCTCCCTTTGATTTGTTTTTTCACGCCATTGATTCGTTGAAAAACTGGACCATTTGCCCCATAGCATAGCCTATATCCTGGATTTAGTTCCTTTTCTCCTCATGTTGCTACTTGTTTAGCTACTTCCTCTACCTCCAGTATTTCTTTTGAATTGGTGGGTGGATCTGGACTTGAGAAAATTCAGGTTCAGGTTCGTGGTGTTGCGAGATACGTCCCAGGAGGTGCCAGGTACTTGTGTCACATCACATCATGAGGTGCGCATTGGCTGGTTCTCGTCTTCATGGGGCTAAGGTTGATGAGTGAGCTATGCCTAACATCTTTGAAAGAAACTCTTTTCCTGCTTAATCACCTAGAATTAGCTTCTGAGGTCTGTGGATGGGACATTCTACCTGATTGATGTGGTGATTCCCTTCCTGGAAAGGGGCCTGGTTATATTCCGGCCATGGAGATGACACGGAAAGTTTGTAAGGAAGCGTCTATGAGAGCCTTCCTAGCCCCCAGGGTGGGCCCAAGTAAAGGACATTCTTTTCTCCCACCTTTGGATGTGGTTGCTTGAGGATCTGAGGTTGGAGGCTGCTGCAACCATCGTGCAACCCTGAAGGGACAATCTGAGGACAAGAGACAACCTACAGAGGAGGGCAGAGCCAGAGATGGACAGAACTGTAGGCACCTGATGATGCCATTAAGCACTTAACTTAATCAAGCCAGGAACTGCCCTCTTCCAAACTTATGTGAGATATTTCCAAATTTCTTGCTTGTTTTTATGACATGGCACACATAGAAAATGATAATGCTTGTATGGTACATTGGCATAGGAGCTCTCTGAGAGTTTAAATTATATAAAATATATAGATATGGAAAATAAGTGCAAATTACTAGGGAATATATTGAATATAGAATTTATGTAAAAATTTCAAAACATGAAATTGCAAAAATTTTAATGAGGAACTTAAGCTTTATTTGTGAATATAACATGCTTGAAATGGCTACATGGAATAACTGATCAAAATACATAGTGATGATATTTTAAAATACGAATGGAATGTGGCTGTCAACAAGACACTGCAAAAGTAGATGATACAGATTTAAAACCATTTAAAAAGCTACTAAAAAATACAATAGTTGAAATTATATTTGACAAGTTCGACAGCTCATTTTTCTGTCATCGGCAATGTAGTGCTGAAATTTCAAAAATGATTGCAAATAGATTTCTCATTTAATGAAAATATTTTCATGTCAAATATTTCAAACCAATGTAAAGTTCTAATTTACAGATGCAGTCTTAAAGTAGAGGCCCTGCAGCTAGCTCAGATGCCACTAAATCAGTGGTTTCAACCTTCTGGCCCTTTACATACAGTTCCTCATGTTGTGACCCAACCATAAAATTATTTTCGTTGCTACTTCATAACTGTAATGTTGCTACTGTTATGGATCGTAATGTAAATATCTGATATTCAGGATGGTCTTAGGCGACCCCTGTGAAAGGGTTGTTCGACCTCCAGAGGGGTCGCGACCCACAGGTCGAGAACCACTGCACTAAATGATCATAGCAGCTCTACAAATGGACAGAAGAATCAACTATACATAAAGACAAATGTTTGGACCACCATTTGGAGTTGCGCTCCTCGGAGCCCCAGCCCTACCCTCCACCCCTGTCCCCAAAGCATAGACTCCATGCTCTACTCTTCAGGCTCCTAGAACATGAGCCTCCCCAGGAACTTCACTGGAGAAGTCCGCATCTGGTGGTAGAGCGCTTCCTTGGCTACACTCAGCATGTCAGGATGGAGCTGTAGACCCCATCCCCACCCAGGCCACCCTGTGAGGAGCCTCTGATGAGCCTTCTTGTAGCAGAAGTCCACCTGCTGAGGGATCCCCGCTGGCTGCCTGAGGCTAAAACGATGGATGTTTCACAGCACAGGATGCCATATCAGACTCTAATCTTCTCTTCACACCATCTTGACTTGGGTCTTCTTGTGCTTGCTGCCTAAAGCAGCCTAGCTGATACAACATCATATAAAATATGTTCGGGTTACAATACCTTAAATATATTTTACTTGAAAAAGAAATATATAACACGCCACTCCTAATTCATAGGGCAGTTAACTTTCAGATTGTGGCCACAATGAAGATCATATCCTGCATGAAAAGAAGGAATTCGAATACCGCGGGTGCTTCTGGTGCCTGTGTCGCCTTCCCTTGGCCACCTCTGACGGAAGCCATGGCTGTGGCAGACAGGGGCATGTGGGCTCAGTCTCATCATGTACTGTCAGCACCTCATCTGAAGCACTGTCTGCTCCAGCGCCTTCTCCCACATCAGAGTGTGAAGGTGTCAATGGCCAGAGGCAAGCCCTCATCTGATGGAGAGAAGGAGCTCAGGGGACGCTCCAGCTCAGAGGATGATTTGGGGGAGGTGTTCTCTACAATCCCCCAAAGTCCTGGAGGACCAAGCCTCCACTGCACACAACAGCCACCTTTACAAGGCACCTTATTTTGGCTGTTCCTCTCCTTGCTCCCTCTCTTATAGTTTCCGGGATCACTTCTCAGATAAACTACCTGGACCATGACCTTGTCCAAGGTTCTGATTTTACATGAACCCACACTAAGAAATACAATATTTAAATCCTTTGTATGCAAGTTAGAATCTTGTCTAAAAATTGGACTGACATAATATGAGCCTCCCCCAAATAAAATTTTAATATTTGATAATGACACTCATTTTAAAAATTGCAAACAGACAGCATTATCTGGAGGGATTACATTAAAGCTGGATCCCCACTGTGGCTCGGATGATAGTCCCAACCCCCCGCGTGGCGTCTCATTAACAATGCAGGCATTCCTAAAAATAGTTTGTAAATTGAGTGTTTGCAACTTGAAATGTGTTTTCTAAGAGAAAATATCATATTTTCCAATGGAAAGTGTTCCAAATGGCAAAGCATAAGGCAAAGAATTATGCACCCATGTTTTCTTTGCCAAGGAAGGAACAAAACAATGAAGGGCTGGGTTTCTGAGCCTTTCCTGGCACAGGCGGCTGAGCCTCAAGGTGCAGGTAAGAGCTGGACAGACAGGTGCCAACATCAGAGGACTAGTAGACAAAAGATGGTGATGACCTGAAGCCACAGTTGGGAAAATGTGGCTGTGAATAACGGTACTGGGTTAGACAGTGTCCCCCCAAATTTATGTCCACCCAGAACCTCCGAATGTGACTTTACTAGAAGCAGGGTCTTTGCATATGTAATTCATTAACTTACGATGAGATCGTACTACATCAGGGTGGGCCTTAAGTCCCATGACTGGTATGCGTATAAGAAGGCCATGGGAAAAGTAGGGGAGGGCAGGGGTAAGGGGAAGAGATCAACCGAAGGACTTGTATACATGTATATAAGCCAAACCAATGGACATGGACAACGGGGGGATGGGAGCATGAGTTTGTGTGTGGGGGGGGAAGTTGGGGGTTAATGGGGGGGATGAGGACACATTTGTAATACCTTAACTAATAATAAAAAAAAAAAATGAAAAAAAAAAAAAAAAGAAGGCCATGGGAAGACACAGAGACACGCACCCAGGGGCAAAGGTCATGTGATGACAGAGACAGAGATTGGAGTGACGCAGTTACAGCCAAGGGACCCCAATGATTGCTGGGGGCCACCAGAAACAGGAGGAAGCACGGAAGGATTGTCCCTAGGAGCCTCATGCCCTAGAGCAGCGGTTCTCAACCTGTGGGTCGCGATCCCTTTGGCGGTCAAACAACCCTTTCACAGGGGTCGCCTAAGACCATCCTGCACATCAGATATTTACATTACGATTCATAACAGTAGCAACATTACAGTTATGAAGTAGCAATGAAAATAATTTTATGGTTGGGGTCACATGAGGAACTGTATGTAAAGGGCCAGAAGGTTGAGAACCACTGCCCTAGAGGAAGAAGGTCCACTCAACACCTCGATTTCAGACTTCCGGCTTCCTGAACTGCGAGAGAATGCATTTCCATTGGTTTAAGCCACCCCCGTTTGTGGTAATTTTTATGGCAGCCCTAAGAAATGAATATAATAACTAACTAACAAATACCAGGAGCTGGGTTTTGGATAAAAAAAAATAAAGATTAATTATTTATTCTCAAATATCAGTTTCTCCCCCATTCTTGGGTGGGGGAGGGGTGCTAGTTGATGCCACTTCTTGTTCCTATAGCTGCACTAGCTGGCATTTTCCTCCCAGATGTGCATGTAATATGGTGAGAAATGATGTAAAGTAATGTAATATAATGTAACTAGGGGCCCAGTGCACAAAATCGCACGAGACCCAGGACCCAGAGTCCCGCTGCTGCCATCGCTGCCATTGCAGGAGGCAGGACCCAGAAACCTGCTCCCACCTCAGGTCAAGTCCTCCAGAGTCAAGTCCCCGCCCATCCGCGTGAGCCTACTGCGCACACAGCCTCTTGCTGATCGGTTGTTACGGCGTGATGGCGTGATGACCACAGGCTTTTTATATAATAGATGTCATATCTAAAGTCAGGGTTAAACTCCATCTGAATGCTTCTGGTAGTGGAAATGGTGAGCATTTCTTGATTGCTTCTTGTGTGACTGAAACTGTATAATTCATTAATCTTTACCACAACCTTATTATTATCCCCATTTGACAGATGAGGAAACTGAGCCTTGCCTCCGAAGGTCCATGGCTGATAAGTGACCTAGCCAGGGTTTGACTGGGAAGCTGGCTCCCGAGCCTGTGCTCCTAACCACATGCCATGGGTTAGGATTCTTCTAAGAATCCTAAATGATTCTTCTAAGCAAATAACATGTCTCAGCTACCCTTCTTACTCCAGAGCCGTCCCCAAGCCTGTCTCAACTGAGTCTGCTAGACAACTTGCTCCTGATTAGATTCTTGGAAGGGTTGAGTCTCTAAAATCTGTCCTGCTTACAAAGTCAGTAGTCCTCCCTTAACCTCAGGGATAGGGCACCACGACCCACCAGTGGATGCCTGAAACCATGGATAGTACGGAACCCTGCATATATGTTTTTTTCCCTCTGCACACTCACCTTTTCCCTTGAAGGAAGCACGTTGTGGCTTCTCTGGCATATCTGATGGCCACCATCACTACACTTGCGCTTTGTGGCCACTTTTAAGTAAAATAAGGGTGACCTGAACACAAGCACTGAGGGGTGACAGTCGATCTGATAACAAGAAGGCTGCTAAGCGCCTTACGGGCAGGTAGCCTATCCAGCGTGGAAAGATGATGGACAAAGGGCTGACTCACATCCTGGGCGGGGTGGAGCAGATGAGCATGAGATGTCAACGTGCTACTCACTATGGCGCACAATTTAAAATCGTGTCTTTCTGAAATTTTTGGACCACAGTTGACTGCAAGTAACTGAAACCATAAACAATGAAACCGTAGATACCGGAGATGCTGTATTTCGTGACCTAAAGCAGATCTGTCTACAGGTAGCTCTAACTTGAAACTGTCTTCCCTGAGGTGAGTGGGTTCCGTGGCATGCCCGATCATTTTTACCTTAAGAAACTGAGACAAGTATTTGTGAAGTAAGCTTTCCAAGGATACCCTGCTAGTTTTCCTATCTTTTAAAAATCCTTCACTGTTTCCCTTTAAACTATAAAATAAAATTCAAACACCTTAGTATGTTCTACATCAGAAGTTGGCCAACTTTTCCTGCAAAGGTCCAGCTAGTAAATATTTCAGGCTGACCATGTGGTCTGTGACCACTACTTGACTTTGTTGCAGTGATGAATGAGAAAGCAGCCATAAACAATATGTAAAATAATGGGCACGGATGTGTTCCAATAAAACTTTATTTACAAAAACAGTCCAGGTTCCAGACTTGGCGGAAGGGCCATAGTTGGCCTACGCTGCCATCATTCAAAAGCTGGATGCCGCCTCCAGGCTTAAGTCCTATTTCACCCTGAATTATAAGTTCCATTCCAATGAAGTTCCTGTACCTTTTAAACCGGCATGACCTTTCAGTGCTCTGCACCTGTGCAGAGGCTACACTACACCCTTTGTTTGCATGCCCTTCTCTGTTTCTTCTCACTCCACGGTCAGGTTACCAAACTCCTATGGATAGCAGACTGTTCTGTAGGAAGCCCCAGCAACATTTGTCTCACTGTGCTGTAATGATTCATTAATTAAGCTATAATTATCCATAGCTGTGATCACCAATTATGGCACTTAGGACCTCAGGAAACACACTTGCTTGCTGATTCCTTCCAGCCAGGGCTCTTTCTGCCTCTGTCACCTGTACATTACATTTGTCATAGCCTGGTGTAGTGGGTATGTCTGCCCTTGAACATTTTCTTTCACGATGGGAAGCTCAGAGGTAAAGAAGGAAAGCAGTAGCTTTAGCAATCATAGAAAACGTTTCAGCCTGTCTGTATGTATCCTCTGCTGTACCCTAGTCTGTCTCCATACTCTATTTTCTATAGTTTTGATGTTTTGTTTGCTATTTTCCTATAGGTATTTCTTAAAAGCAACCTCAAATCTTTGTGTAATGAAGCAGAATTTGTTCATTCATGTATTCATCCACAAATAAATCCTTATTTCCCCTGAATCATGTTTTGTACTTTTTTTTTTGAGTAGAAGCCCTAGAACCCAGTGGTATACCTAGTATAAGTGATACCCATAATCTTTTACTCTCCTCCTCCCCACAGGACAAAATTATTTTCAAGGATAGTCATGAAATGAAACAAATAATAATAATAATGGCCAGAAGAGATACACAGACAGTGAAAATTTTCTTTTAATGAACTTTGTAGCACAGGACTGGAGAAATAAATGCATCAAAACTCAGCAGCAACAACTATGAACCATTAAGAACTTTCCTTCAAAATGCACAGTGTACATAGCTCCTATGGGTGTGTCAAAGGCAGCTGTATCCCTGTGTATTCTACACAGGAACTTCCATGTAGAATACAATGCTTGTTAAAGGATAACAAAATGTGCAAATTTAAAGCTCACCTATATATCATTAAACAGCAGCACGTGTGTAGGACTTAGACCAATAACATAACTTTTTGAGGAAAGATATTTTATCTCTCACATTGTTGAATTATTCACTACACAGTGATAAATAAAAAGTACCCTATCCCTTAGTTGACATTATTGTTTTTAATCACTTATTTTATTTAAAAATATTTTTATTGATTTTTAGAGAGAGAGGAAGGGAGAGGGAAAAGAGATAGACACACACATAGATGGGAGAGTGAAACATGGATTGCCTGTTTCCTGCACACTCCCTATCGAGGATTCAGCCCGCAAGCTGGGCATGTGCTCTGACTAGAATCTAACCAGCAAACTTTTGATGCATGAGATGACTGCCAAACAGCTGAGCCACACTGACCAGGCAGGTCCATCTTCTCCTCCACCACACATACACACACACACACACACACACACACACACACACACACACACACACGAATCGATACTAGATCCTGAGCTGGTAGACTGAAATTTCAGATTTAGAAGATTATGTATGAAAGTACAGCAAAGTGAGATCCACACTGTTTTGAGGGGTGCCTTTTCCCTTGGGCTTTGATAACTAGATCCTCCTCATGCAACAGCTAACCATTTTCTGGTGTCAAAGCTCCAACCTTTGGGTCTTCCAATAAGCTTAGATTGACTTCGTGGAGCTTCAGATTTTCTAATATGATGATTCTCCTTTAGACGTGGACTCAATGATCCCTGCTCAGGTAAGTCACATCTCCAAATTCAGAGGAGCAGTGAGCTGCCTAAATTGGAACAAATCAGCATGTGTAAATCACTGTTTAAGTGAGTTGTGGTAAATGAGGGTTGGTGAACAGAACTTGCTTTATTAAGACTGACATCTAAAGATATAACTACTAGTAGGTGTGATGGGGCCGCCAGGATGGGAGCTGGCATGCTTTTGGAATGACAGCCCAACAATCTTTGTGTTTAATTTTGCAAAGCAGTTGAACTTCGGTTCAATGGAGGCTCAAAGAAGGATGCTGAACTTGTTTATCTGAGTATCTGAGGCCTAGACAAAATTTCCTTCTTGTTTAAACCATATAAGTCCATTTTCTCTCCTTGGTAAATACCAATGTCCTATGCCATAATTGACATTGGAGAACTGTATTGCCTTCTAGCAAGTTCATTAACCACCTGTAGAATACTGCTCAGGTGGAGGTGGCACAGGTTCAATTCAAAGGAGTCAAACCTGTTTCCCAAGGGTCTATTATGATTAGCTAGATGTGTCACTGTGATTGTCCTAGGACAGATTTTGGTCATTGCTGATCTATTCTGCTTATCATTTGCCTCTTTCTTTCTCTTATAAATGAGAAATAGACAATGGTCCGGATAACTAAGTGCCCATCTGAGCCTGGTTCCATTTCACTGAACCAGGTAGTGGAAGCAATTGCAATTATTGAATGCAACTTTTGCATCTAAAGAAGCCATTTTCGAAACGTGCAGGCACATATATTGTTGGTCATCCCCACTCTGTGAAAACTGAAACTTCATGGGCTTCTCATACTCTCAAGCTATAATGGATATAATGGAGGACCCCAAACTCTTTACATCCCCAGAAGGATAGTTGGAATTGGACTGCAATAAACATCTCATTAGTATTAGAAGTACCCTGACCTGGATCCCCTGAACATTCCTACTGTTCTCTCTACTCCAGCAGATAATGAGATGTAGCATGTACAATATGGGCTTCCTTTCCTCTTGGAAGATCCTCAATGAAGCCAAGGGGAACAGCAATAAAACAGAAGATTGACTAGGATGGAACACTCTTTGGGGCTACATCTGTTATGATTAACAATTTATTTTGGCTACTCCCTGGATGGGTTCATATGGTTTTCCTGACTTTAGGAGGACTCATGCTAGTAGACTCAAGAACACTAAGAAGGAATTCAGGCTGAGGGAGAAAAAAAAAATATGCCATCCTGCAAAGTGTTTTATAGCATTGACTCTGTGACCTGGAAACCATCCATGGCTCAATCTCTCTATTTCCAGCTGCTCTTCAACTATTGTTTTCCGAGACTCAGGTTGATGGATGGTTTATAATTAGCAGAGAGGATAGCCTCGAGGAGAAAGCACTGTAAGAATGGAGATGAAACGTGTGACAGCCAAATATTTTGCAATATATAAGTATTCTTAAACTATGGATGTTTCATCCAAGTCATCATCTTCAAGAAGCACAATTGTGCATTTATTGTGGATTTCAGAGTTAACTCCTCTTCCAGGAATTTACTTTTGGGCTGAAAGAATGGTTGATCTGTTAGAGAGGAATGCTTCTCAGGGCTGATGCTTCCATCCATATGAAGTGATGGCCACATGAAGCACAACATTTTTGGGTTTTCTCTGCTCTCCTTCCCTTATTCCTCCTCAGGGTGTGTTTGAAAGGAGGGACTGGAATGCATTCCTGAACTCCTTCCTCTTCTCTTTCTCTCAAGAGGGGGCCCACTTGCAGAGAGAAAAAATCACCATTGCTCTCAGACATGGACTAGGCCTGCAGGGGAGGAAGCCCATTTGCTTGTAGATATAGGCATGCTCATAAGTATTAGAAAGTACTGGGAAGCCCACTTACTTGTAGTTAATAGCTTAATATTAGCATTGTCAATAATAAAGGTGATGCTTGGGTTCTCTACCTGCCTAAACCCCATGTTTTATTTCCCAATTGGTTCAGAATATGGGCAAGAAAAAGTGGTGTTAATTATTGGTTCCCCACAAACCCCAACAGATACGTAGCCAGTGGTAGGTTCCATCTGATAGAAAATATGTTTTCACATTGTTTTCTATTCCGCTTCCAGGTTTATCAGTAGGTTAACATTGCCTTCACCCTCCACTGGATTAAAATAAATAGCTAGGTATTCAGTTTTAGACTTACATAGGCAAACGGATTCTCAGGACCAGTAAGACTGATATGAAAAATCATTTGGCCCTTGTCCTTTCCTCTCTCCATTCGCTCAGAGTTCCCATACTGTTCCACATTTCCCCTTACTGTTCCTGTGACTGATTCTCAGGATCACACTGGGGTATAGGTAAGCCTCTATATATGGACAGCAGTTAGATGGACTTGAAATTGGCAATGGGACTCTGTGCTTTGATCTGTAACTGAGAGGTCAGCCAAGAAGGGCATGGCCACAATTAAATTAAGTATTAAATCTAGAGAGGAGGGGAGGGAAGCCAAGAAAGAAAGGATAGCTCCCAACCCCGATTTGAAGCTAAGAAGTTTGCAGACCGGTATTTGAGGTAAGAATATATTTGAGGTCCTCCAATGTCAATGAGGTATGAATAAATAAGAACATTTATCCATGGCTATAACACATAATCAATGAAGTAAGGTCCTGATATTAATTTTCTCCAAGCTCTTTCATCCACACTATCTCATTTGATCCTTCCCCTGTCAGTAGATGCTATCATTCCCATTTTAAGAGTTTGACAAACCGAGGCCCAGAGGGATAGAATAATTTGCTCAAACTTCCCCATCTACTAAGGTTCAGAATTAGATTCAAACTTAAGTTTTCTGACTCAAAGCACAGTGATCTTTTTACTACTATTGCTTCCATGCCTCTATACTTTCGATTACATTGAGACTTTGATATATTTAAAAGAAGTAGATAAAACAGCTGGGCTTAAAATAATTGAATTTTTATAGAATGTATCATAGAAAACATAATGGACTTCACTCCATTATTTGAAAGGTGACTAACATTCTTTTAGTTCTATGATGGAGTACTGGTGATGCAGTATTATTCCGAAGGCATTAGGGCCTCCCTCATAAATCTTTGCCATTCAAATCTGAGAATTACGCTGCCAAGGATCTGTTTGTGCATGTGTAGCTAAAACCTGATGTCAGCCAAGATTCATTTGATCTCTATTTAAAGGGAGGTTAGGACATCTGACCCCAATAAATGGAACCCTAGTGCTCTGGGGTTCAGAGAGGATTTTTCAAAACACTGATGTGAGTGAGAACGGGGTTTGGGTGAGGCTGGAAGAGCACGCAGGATAATGGAGAGGAGGCACGGACTTTGGTATCAGTGGGTACCCACAACTAACAGTTAACCCCACACCTGTCCTCTGTCCCTGTCTTCAAATGTCTGAGGCTCTCAGCTCTGCTTATCCTCCATCATCTTTTCTAAACAATCCATGTTCCCTCTGCTCTATCACCTGCATCCCGAAAGTCCAAGTCCACCCTAGTGCCTCTAAATCCCACCCACCATCTCCACATGGGGCGGGAGGTCAGGAGCTTCCATGGGGAGGGTAATAGCCCTTGAAATGCACATCACTCCTGAGATTTTGCAAAAGTCCCTTCATGCGTAATATTTTATTTGTTGTTCACAATGACTCCATGAGGCAGGCAAGGAAGATACGGACCCCACTTTATAGAAAAGAACATTAAGTACAAAGAAACGGGGCTTACAAGTGGCTGAGCTACCACCATCTACTGCATCTTCAGAGTCTTTCCTTCTCAACGAACTTCATAAGCCTCTGTAGCAATGGCTCTTGAATGTATATTCATGGAAATAACTCCCTGCTGATAATAAAATAAATTCCCTTCACTGTGAAGCACTTTTTTTTAGAAACCATGAAATTATATTAAGCCTATTGAAGCTAACACTGTATTCAAATGCAATAAAGTAACTATGTAACTGCTTTGCTTAAAAGGACAGCATCCTAATTAAGAAGATGGTTAAAAGGATGGAGCATATGAATACAACTATTACACAGGATTTACTAGAACTCATTGTACCCACAGCAATAAAGTGGGACCAGCTGTTGCCTGGAACATGGAAACAGACTTATGAAGCAGAAACTGGTATTTTAGTGATTTTTGTTTTTAAAAAAACCCAAAAACACTGAAGGTGCAATGGGGGGGGGAGACATTTGTAATACTTTCAACAATGAATTCAAAAAAATAAAATTATACCAGGTTAAAAACAAACACGAAGGTGGCTGCCTATTATCTTAATCCCTTCTTACACTGTGCATCATTCAGCCAATAGTTTCAGAGTATCTTCTGCGTTCCGCACTTCATGCTTGAATTTGCAGGGCTTGACTTTGCAGCTTTGGCTCTGTCCTTCTCTAAAAATGACATCTTTGTTTGAAAAGAGGCATTTTGCTTTTGATAGCTATAAACCCAAGTGGCTTAATTTCTACATGTTCACTGCTTTCCTCCATCCTTCGGGGGTGGGATGCACAGGGCCCATAATGCTTTTCTTTTGTTCACTCTGCTTTGGGTGCCTCCATCTTTGGCTGACACTTAGCCAATTGCCAGTGGCCAAGAACTCCTCCAGCACATCCGCTTGCTAGAGAAGCCTCTTGTCGATGCACTTGGTCAGGAAGTGTCCTGACCAGCTGGTGGGATTTCACGCCTTGCCTCTCTGTGGCCTCTGCATGTTGGATCAAAAAGGTGGAGGATAGGTCTATTCTGGGACCAACCATCATGGCTGGAAAGGTTGAGTGTTGCAATCCAATAGCAAGACAGGCTCTTAGCCCTCAACCTCCAGAAGCAATACCCACCTGGCCATTGGCCCTGGTTTCCCTGGAGGAGTCCTCTCCCACTCAGGGACTTGGTTCATTCTATGTTATTCTCTAGTTGTGGTTGTATCATGGGGGTGGGGGTGGAAAGCAGCCAGTGCCTCTGGCTTCAGGCTTGGGGCACCCTATCAGGTTCAGCGCAGAGAAAAGAAAACCATTGTAAGTGGTTCAAGCAGAAACAGGTTGGCTTAATACAGGAAATGAAGTGCTTACACAATTTTTGGAAGGGGTGGAGGAGTAGAAATTAGGGCGCAGTTCCTAGCCTTTTGGTTTCAAGACCAACCACTGCAGCTACAAGCCAAAGGTCAGGAAACTATTGCTGTTCCTGTCGCGTCTGTCCCTGCCGCTGGGGACCAGGCAGAGGACATGGAGCCTGGCTCTTGCTATTGACCTTTGTCGTCAGGGCTTGCTTGTTCACCCTCCTAGTTGTGGGAAAACAGTCTCCTTCTCGCTGTCTTCCAAATATCATGAAAGTGCATTTCACTGGCAGAGCTCAAATCCCACCAGAATCTGAAGGGAATGTAAGTGAAGGTAGGAATATAGGTCTCATATCAACAGGTAGTATCTAGCTTGGGGTTTTGGTCGTTGTTTTGAGGCCGTTTGTGTGCAAGAATATAGAGTAAGATTCATTCACAAATGGTGGGTCCGTTCTCCCAAATCCTAGCTAAATTTAAACGTTCCTGAGAAAAGTTCTCAAAGTGATGTGCCTGCTAATCTTAAGGCTGGCCGGCTCTCCTCTGGCTCTTGTGTAGCTTGTCTGTTCCTGAGGGTGTGTTTATTCTCTGCAACATTTGACAGGGGGCAGGCACAGACACACCATTTGGGATCTGAAGACTAGAGTGTGTCACTCCCACCACTTTCTAGCCGTCATTTAATATTTCTGAGCCTCAATTTCCCATTTGAATTGTGAAAAAAATAAGGAGATTATTATTAGATCTCAGGGGAATGATGGATTTGCAACTTGCAAAGCTTGTTGCGGAGAGTGGGAGTCCTGGTGGCTGACAGCTTTCACTGCATCCCTGGCCTGGAATGTCTCTCAATGTGAGAGTCACCTTGTCCAAGGACATGCCCCCTCTTTTGGGTAGCCTGTGCCCAATGACTGGACAATGGGGAGAATTGGGAGGGGTAGTAGAAGAAAACCAGCTCCCTCATCTCAACTGAGGGCAACTCTGAAGGGACCCCCATGGGATCAGATGCAAGTTCTCCTGCACCTGCATCCAAGTTCAAGCTCTTCCTCTGCCCTCTCCTGCATCCCTCGCCCCTCACAGATGTTGATTCTGAGGCCACTCTGCCCCCACACTTCCTGCACATAAATCTCTGGCTGGCTGTTTCCTGGGAAACCTAAACATCAGCATGGGCTTAGCAGAAAGGAAGGTATTAAAGGAGAAGAGGTGCTCCAAGAAGGCCGGCCAGGGCGGCATGGAGAATGGGTTGTAAGGAAGAAAGCTCCAGGGGACTCCACAGACACTCCAGAGGAGACGCTCCGGCTTCGCCATGCGCAGAGACACTTCCGTGTGTGTCACTGACACTGTTAAAATGCTGGCTGTGACTGCTGCGGCCTCTGCCACGCCTGACTCTGGAGTGAATGGGGTTGCCACCACCTTCTCCAGAATGGATTGGACTCAGTGTCTGCCGCTCTGCCATTCTAGCTTTCTGCTTGAAGTCCGGGGTAAGCGAACCTGATTGCCAAGAGACCAGGTCATCTGCCTCTAGCCTAGGAAATCAGTAAAGGAAGGGGGAACTCATAAAGGGGGATCCTTTCAATGCTGGACCCACCAAAGAGAACGGTGAATGCCCCATGGAAGCATCATTGTGATGCTAGTGATGGGAATGTATGGGAATGGGTCCTTGCAAATAGCCTCATTGTATTTTATCAGAAGCCTTTGTGAGGTCATCATCTTAACCCACAGTTAAAGCCTAATTTACCAGATCAGCAGAGGGACTTTACTGCCTTTGGAAGCACACACCAATCTGAAAGTACAGACCAAAAAAAGTGCACAATAAATAATCAAAAAGTAATTCCTAAATACTCAATTTCCTTATGGTTCAAACCAGGCCTTTCTTTTCTGTGCAAACACTGCCCTCGGTTTATCTCACACAATCCCATGGCCTAAATACCGTCTCTGTGATGGTGAATCCGGCATTTATACTACTAGCCTTGATTTCTCCACTGAACTTCAGGTTCAACTACCCAAACCTCTCTTTTTTAATACCTAAAGGGCAGTAATAAAACTAAAGTATGTCTTGATTCTGACTCAAATCTATCTCCAAGACCACTCTCCCATCCTAGCAAATAGCATTGCCCTGAGTCATTCTGAGACTGTTTTCTTTCCTTCATGCTCCCTAATTGTAGTTTCTCTGTTCTCTCTGGAAATATGTCCTGAATTCATTCATTTTTCTTTATCTGAATCATGACAATATCCACAGTCACCAGCCACCATCACTTTGCACTTGAATGACTAAAGCAGCCTCCTGCATGAACTCCCTGCTTCCACTTTCCTTCTTAATCCATTCTTCACCAACAGGGTCACTCAATCCACCTTCTACTCCAAGTGGACTTAGAATAAAATTGAAGTTCCCTGCCATCTCAGATGAAGACTCACAAATTCCAGCACTGATTGGGCCCTCCCCACTCTCATCTTGATTCTGTGGTGCTCACTTGTGTTGATTACACGGGGCCAATCACAGGAACCTCGTTTAGCTCTAGGTCTCCCGGCTTTGCATGGCTGGATCCTTTCATTCAAGCCTCAACTCAAAGTCACTTTCTCGAGTGACCTTGCAGATCACACATCTAAAAGAGTCACTATTCCTCAGAGTCACTATCACTCTATTACACTTTCTGCATAGTATTTACTACCACCTGAAATGACCTGATTATTGACTCCTTGTTTCCCTCCTCCACGGAAATATAAACTTGTTGAAAATTCCGACTTTGTCTGTCTCATTCACAACTGCAACCCAAGCGTCTAGAATAGTACCTGGCAGGTGGTGGACATTCCATGAATACTTCTTGCATGCATTAACCTTACTCACCAGCCTGTCTTGTTTACATAAGTCTAGAGCAGGAGTTTTCAGCTTGGCTCTGTGTGTCTCCCCAACAGGTTTGTGGACTTGGATGGGAAAAAGTGTGCATGCTTATTTTCACAAACTCCTAACTAAATCCAAACTGTAGTTGCATTAGGAGTGCATGTGACTTTATCATCAATAGAAAACATAGATATTTTCATATCCTATTACATTGTATCGGATATCTCAAAGTATTGCTTATTTTCATCTCTCTTTAAGATTAGGCTCATTGCTAAATTGATATCTAATACATTAATAAAGAAGTACATAGAGTACTACATTAAAAAATTTTTAAAAATTAAATAATTTTAATTAAAGACTGAAGAAAATAGAAATATTAAATTGATTGGTTTCTATTGTAATCCTATGGATTTTAAATGTTAGTCTGAGAGGAGTCCATGGGCTTGACCAGAGTATCAAAGGGGTTTGGGGCACATAAAAGTTAAGGTATAGAGCTGGACTGCCCAATCTGGTAGCCTTAAGTACAGGTGACTCTTTAAATGTAACTTTAAATTAATTAAAATTAAATTAAAAATTCCAATTCTTAGTAGCACTAGTCACATTCAGGTGCTCAAAAGGCACATGTGGCTCATGACTACTATAGTGGACAGTGCAGGCACAGAATGTCCATCAGTGCTATCTATTGGATAGCACTGGTCTAGAGCTTAATAATTTCTTCCTTATTTGTCTGCCATACTTCGCCCCAATACTATGAACTACATTTTTCAGCAGTAATATTGAGAGTGGGTTGGAGATACAATGATCTTTTCTCAGGATTCTTGCTGCTCTCCTTTCTACATAAGCCTTTACTCTGTCACCAGTCTCTGCCCTCCCTCATGGTTCAGAGAGTAGAGCTATCCCGGGCAGTGTGGCAATGAATTATCTCTTTCCATCATTCTCAGGCTCCTGCCCTGGTCCTGGGCAGAGGACATAGCTGAGAATAAGTAATTAAAGACAGGTAGCATTGCTCAAAACGGGAGAACTAGAGACATAAGCCTCTCTCTCCTTGAGGGTCCTCAGTACCTGCACCCTGGCCCTTGAGGGGGTAGTGGCCATGCTGGGAAATGAGGTGGACCCCTCCGCCAAGCTGGGGCCTGAGAGGAAGTCCCAGCTAGAGTGCCAGTGCTGGTTGTGGTGGAGCTGAGTCAGCAGGAAGGACTTGAGCCTTATCCAAGGAAGGAGAGAAAAGACTACACTTCAGCAGTGAACTTCCTCCAAACAGTCCAGGCTAACAGCAGCCCCGCCACCCTCTCAGACATCAGCTGGCTCGGAGCTGTGCAGCAGCATAATTTCAGGGGCCTCCCTCTCCCCCAATGGCCCAAAGCTTTCCACATGCCCAGATACCATCTTGGAGAGAAACAGGAGAGTGATGCAAATTGGAAAAACTGACTCATTCAAAAGAGACAGCTTACTGGAATCGCCTGAGTCTAGCAGATTGGACTAAAATTCAGTCCTACCCGCACTCCTCATTAGTCAGTGGTATGGAGGTCAGGGAAAATTGGACCAGTTATAGAACGTTCTCTTTGCACATGTGAGCCCGATGTGAGTAAATCTGAGACTGAACCCTACCTGTCCCGAGTCACACAGACCCCTTGCTCAGGCAAAATATGGCCCAAGACATCTTCTGACTCTTGGTGAATGAGGGTCCTATAAGACCTTCTCAGCTAAAGGGGTGGGGTATCAAATACTGAAGCAGTATTCCAATGTCATTGTACCCGTTCCATCTTCCTGTGCCCTCACAACAAGACAGCCCAGTTCCTCTGGTCTTCCAGTCCCGTCAGCACTGCTTCTGGCCAAACCTGAGAGGCATGCTTTTCAGAGAGACCCTCCCTCTGCGTCATGTTGGTCACTGATGGGCTAGTCCTGAGTCTCCGAAACAGAGGAAGCAAAGTGCTGCGTCTGTAGGTGCTGGGGTGGCTTGTGCACACAGGCACCGGGATCTCCCTTCTCCTGCTAGTGGTGGTGGTGTGTGTGTGCATGTGTCGGGGATATACAGGGGGAGGGTGGTTTGGAGAATAAGGTCAGCAGAAAAGCAAGGCACATTGCTTGAGGTGCGGTCAGCTGGCAGGAAAGAAGTAGAGAGAAGTTGACAGTTTCACATCAATTCCTTCCCCAAGCAGAATTTCACTGGTTTCATTTCCCAGCCTAACTAATTGGAGCATAAATACTAAATTTCATTAGTTAATTGTTTTAATTGGATTGTGTGAATTTCTCTGTTATGTTTTGTAGTGGGTTGAATAATGTCCCCCCTCCCCTAAATTTAGGTTCAACCAGAAACTCAGAATATGCTTTTATTTGAAAATAGGGTCTTTGCAGATGTGATTAGTTAAGATGTGGTCATACTGAATTAGTACTCCCTAAACCAACATGACTGGTGTCCTCATAATAAAAGGTAATGACACATGGAACAAACACACATACACACACACACACACACACACACACACGAAGAACACATATGATGGTAGAAGCAAAGAATGGAAAAGATGTATCTGCAAGCCACAAAACACCAAGGATTTCCAGAAACCATCAGAAGCTAGGAAGAGACAAGGAAGGGTTCCCTACAGTTTCAGACAGGGCGTGGCCCTGCTGACTCTTCGCTTTTGGGCATCTAGCACCCAGATAGTGAGAGAATACATTGCTGTTGTTTTAAGTCACACAGTCAGTCTGTGGTGCGTTAGTTATGGCAGCCCTAGGAAATACATGCAGGGGGAGGAGATGTCATAATAAAACATGCTTACATATAATATAGCACATGCTTAGGGATGATCAGAGTGATGTAACACATAAATAAATCCAGCCTACACAGGAACATTAGTCTTTATTAACAATTCCCGCTAACATTTAAGAAGTCCAATAGAAAGTCTAGAGCAACCGTCATTAAAGTCCTCTGCCCTATTCTCTAGCTTCCCCCCAACCCCACCCACCCAATTCCTAGCCCCCCAAAACCCTTTATCCAAGGGTATTCTGTTTCCCTCAGTTCCTCTTTCATCTCCCCTATCAATGGAGAGCTCAATCCACCAAACCCAGTCCCTGGCCAGCTCCACTCTTCTGCCCCAGCCCCTTGGGGAATGTCCTTCTACTTTCCTGTGAGCCTCTCTGTCCACTTGACTACAAAGCTTTGCCTTTCCTGAGAGGATGGGGGTGGGGCAAGAAGCTAAGCAGGCAGGAAAGGGGGAGGCTCTGAATCCCACACATTAAACAGTGATCTCCCCATCACCATCTTCCCTACACACTAAAACTTAACTTTTGTTCCCTTTGAAGGAATACTTGGATTAATGAAGCAGTTAGTAGAAGTCAAGCCTTACAGAAATGTCTGCAGTGTTCACTGAGTGACTGAAGCTCACACTCCTTGCCAGACATCTATATATATAAAACTCTAATATGCAAATAGACCCAACGGCGGAACAACCGAACAACTGGTCTCTATGATGTGTGCTGACCATCAGGGGGCATGTGCAGAACATGGCGGGCATCAGCCGTGGTGGGATGGTGGAGCAGGTGCGTGGGGGCGCCAGACCAAGGCAGGGCGCTGGTCGCTGTCATCAGGGTGAGCCTCTGGTAGTTACTGAAAATTCTTTGCTCCTGTGCACCGTGGTCCCCGGAGCTTTCACCTGCTGCCGGTGCCGGCCCCAATAGCTCAGTGCTATCAGCGGGTGTGAGTGGTGGCTGCAGGCCCTGATCGCCCCTGAGGGCTTCTCCACCTCCCCTGTTCCTGAGGGGTGATCGGGGCGGCAGCTGCTGCTTGCACCCACTGACAGCACCAGCCCTGCTTGCACTCGCTACTGGCGCTAGCCCCAATTGCTCTGTGCCGTCAGCGGGTGCCAGCAGGACCAGCGCTGTCAGCACATGGGAGCAGCAGCAGCGGGAGCAGGGCTGCCAGAAGACAGGGGACTGGGGGCTGCGGTGGGAGGGGCCGGGTGGGGGCGTGGAGGATGGGCCGAGACCTGCCCCTGTGCCCACCGCAGCCTCGTGGCCCACAGTTCCTTTCAAGGTGCACGAATTTGCACTGGGCGCCTAGTTTATTATAGTCTCCCATGGACCATCATGATTTTTCTCTAAATGTAGGTCTAGGAGGGGAAACCAGTGGAGGAAGAAAAGGGGACTAAGGATTAAGTGTTCTAAGAGGAATCTTCTACCTCCTCTCCCTTCCCCTCCTTCTCCCTCCCTTCCGCTCGCCCCCCTCCTCTCCCCTTATCTATGAGCGCTGGTAAGAACATACATTAAATGCATAGCATTTTCTTAAGAAAACGTATCACAGCTGTTTTATAATTAAGGCAATAATTAATTGGAGTAAAGAGAAGGTGTGGCATATAAAACATAAACTCTCCTTAGAGGTTTAAAAAGGAAGATAAAAAATGCGACATCAACAGGGAACTCTTTTAATGTTCATTTTTAATAACATGACTTATATTACTTTTTTAAAGAACATTTTAACTGCCTGCCCCCGCTTTGTATTTTTAAAATTTTCACGGGGCTGTGGAGACTCATGCCAGGTCTTGGGGGAGACATGGTAATTAGAGACATAAGAATAGCGAGCACAGCTTCACATGGAAAATGTCTCAACTGTGGTCATCATGACATGGGTTTGGGAACAAGCCACCTCATTCCACAGACAAAATTGGGTGAAAATAACTTAGTCATAAGGACGCAGAACCGAATCCCCAGGAAAGCATAAACTGCATGCTCCCAGGCACACCTTTGAAGATGCCGCATTTATCTTGGGCCAAGGATTGTTTACAGAATGCTGTGCCATCCACCCCCCGCTGAAAAAGAGACCTGGAATGAATATTTTTAGGTCAATGAGTTTCATATTTTACATTTTCCCAGGTCTTCGGCTTCCTTGATTACTCATGCGGAAAGTACTTTAAGAAGAGAGAGTTCAAAGTTGTTCACTATGACAAACAGACTGGAAGGTGGCTCCCATGAGCCTTTGCTATTGGTGTCCATGCCCTTGTGTCATTTTGTTTCCTTGAGTGTAGTGAAGACCTGTGGCTTGCTTCTAACCAATACAATATGGCAAACTGATGGGATGTAACTCCCATGATCACATGACATCACGTAAGACTCTGTCTTGCTCGCAGATCACTCGAGTCTGACTCTCCTTGCTGGTTTTAAAGAATCAAGCTTTTATGAGTCCTGCAGCTGCAAGAAAGTGAACAATGCCAACAAGAGGGGTGAACTTGGAAGCACGCCTTTCCCCATTTGAGCCTCCATATGAGAACTCAGCTCTGGCAGGCAGGCTTATAATAGACCCAGGCTGGGTGTGCCCAGACTCCTGACCCACATAAACTGTGAGGTAGCCAATGTCTGTTGTTTTACATCATTAAACCTGTGGTGATTTGTTACACAGCGATACACTTGATACCTTATTTTTCGGCCAAGTGTTCTTATACTGGGTTTCTCTCTTTAAGAGTTTGAAAACCATTGATTGGAATCCAGAACTCAGACTTGAAAAAGCACAGGAGGCCACATAGGGCCGAGGTGGCCTGGAGCTCTGAAAGCACTGGCGGGAGCTGGTCCACTTCCTCCCCGCTTCCCCGGGAGCTGCACCTCGCCTCCCAGTGACCTGGCTGGGAAGGGTTCTTAGGCGTCCGGACCCCACCGTGAAGGTGTTGTGTGGCCCGCAGAAGCAGGTGCGGACACCTGAGCATCCCTGGCGAAAACCGTATGGTAGATGACGCCCCTCATCAACCAACGGGCCCCAGACAAGAGTGGTGGCCGCCTCGACGACGTTAGGAATCTCTCCACTGTCCTGAAGGCCATTCATTTCCGACAACAGGCCACCTGCTTTGGTACTAAAAATGGAATCCAGGTGACAGTGGAAAATGCAAAGTGTGTGCAAGCAAATGCTTGTATTCAGGCTGGAATATTTCAAGACTTTCAAGGAAGAGCCTGCTGCTTCCCTAATTAATTTAACTGTCCTTTTAGACTACTTCTCTATTTTTTGGATCAGGTCCCGTGCCAGTCAGGGGGGCTCCGTGAAGCATTTTCCGAATTAGATAGGGCAAGTGAGATCCTGCAGATCACCATGTCTCCTGACAAGCCTTATTTCAGGTTATCTACTGTTGGGAATGCAACACGCTGACTATCCCCAAGATTCTGACTTGAAGGAGTCCTTTAATTGTAATGAAACCCACATTAACAGATACAAGATTTCTTTACTGAAGACCTCTACAAAGGCATTAGTCCTGTCGTGCAAGGTGCCTATTTGGACAGATAACAGAGGCTTCCTCTCATTACAGTATACGATTAGAAATGAAGATGGGCCCTGGCTGGTTTGGCTCAGTGGATAGAGCATCGGCCTGTGGACTGAAGGGTTCCGGTCAAGGGCATGTACCTTGGTTGCGGGTGCATCCCCGGTGGGGGGTGTGCAGGAGGCAGCTAATTGATGTTTCTCTCTCATTGATGTTTCTAACTCTCTATCTCCTTTCCTCTCTGTAAAAAAATCAATAAAATATATTTTTTAAAAAATTTTTTAAAAAAGAAATGAAGATGGACAGGTATGTTTTGTGGAATATTATTGCTGCCCTGAGGGAGAAGTTCCTGATTCAGAATCTTGAGTATGACAATGCACCATGACATTTTATGTCTACATTCATGATAAGTCACATTCACATTCTCATGATTTTGTACTGGATTTCCTAAATGGAAGAGGCATGGAGGAGACAGGAGCAAGATCCCTGTGCCCTAAGTCACTGTGTAAGTAGATGTTTTCATGTAGTCACAGATGATCCAGTACTGGACTCTCCTATGGTTCTGTCTTTTGAAATCATAGGAATTATTATGAACTATGAAGAATAAATTATACTCCGCTGACTGGTTGGGTGGCCACTTGAGGAAGTTACCACGCCTTTCTGAGCCACAGTTGTCTGGCTGTGAAGTCGGTATGCCGTGTGCCCTGATCCACTCACAGAGTTGGCGTAACCATCAAACATAGAGCAACAGTGATTAACTCCTGAATGGTCCCTATCTTATTTAACTTTCTACAGTGATTATGTGTAATTAAAGCTACTCATAGCTTTGTTGTCTCACATGAAAAAAAAAGAATAAATTATATATTCTATTTAATTAGGACATTTCAAAAGGCTGAAAATTTAAAGTTTGATGGAGCCATATGTGAAATGTTCTTTTATTTATTTACTATGAGAAAAAGCAAAGGCATATGGGTATTGCTTATTAGATTGAATTCTGGAGAATACATCTTAAAGCAGTGTTTCTTAAAGGGTTGTGCCCAGACCAGCACCATCAGCATCACCTAGAAACTTGTCAGAAACTCTGCGGAAATTCTGATATATGCCAAAGTTTGAGAGCCACTGTGTAAAAGGATACTTTTAAAAAAAAAAAAAGTCCTTTAATTGCGTTGAAGTGGTTGCTTTCCTTTGTAATTTCTTCACAAACCCTCGGAAGCTTAGGCATCACTAAACAAGTCTGAATAATTATATGATTTATTTTGAAGGAATCTATGAACAAGATCTAAATAAATAAATAAAATAAATTTTATAAAGTAGTCAAAGTTAACCTTTGAATTTCCCTCTGACCACTCCACAGTTTCTTCAAGTGCTTCCTGCTTCATTTGCTGCTACATCAGGCCTCAGGCCTCCTCCCTTCCCTCCCTTCACCCCCTCAAAGTGCACCTGCTCAGCATCGTATTCTCTTGTGACTCCATCTTGATCCTTCAACAAACTTTATTTTATTTACTTACCAAACATATAAATCCATGCTGCATTCAAAGTATTTTTATGGTTGACTCATATACGTTTTATAACAACCCTATGATGTCGGTACTATTGTTATCCCATTCTTCAGATGAGGAAGTTGTGCTGTTACAGTTATTCTAATAAAATGCATGCACTTCTGTGGAAATAGGCAGTAACAGTAAAAGCTTCCAATGATTCTAGAAATGTTTAAAGGACTTGTAGGTAGGAAAACAGAAAGCAGCTCTAGTTCCTCTCCTGGTAGGAGTTTCAGGGTAATAGAGAATGCAACATTGGAGAAAGAGATCCATTAACATTCTTACCATCATTCTCCTAGAATCTCCTATGTGGTCAGGGAGAAGGGTTCAACTCGCCCCTACTGCAACTCCAATTCACTCTGAGTAATTGGCTGATCATCTGTCCATAGCCAGGACCACTTTTTGTTCACTGCTGTATCCTGTGTCCAGTTGTGCCCAGTTCCTCACGGGGGTCCAAAGACTGGCTGACTGACAGACTGAATGGGAACCAAGAGGCTTCAACATTCACTTAAGCAAGAGAGTGTTCTTGGACTAGAAGCCATAGATGTCATTGCACCTTAAAGGATGATAAGCCTCAGTGCAAAAAGGAAGGAATTTATTCCAGACATACAAGATAATAGAAGAAAGGAGAACCAAATGGATATTTTTTAAAGAATTTAATTGGGAAAACAAAGGAAATGAATCAGAAAGAGGAAAGAGGATGAAGTTGAGGGCACAATAGAAGTTTCCGAGAGAACCAAGATGGCAGCATAGGTAAACACCGGAGTTTGCTGCCTCGAACAACCACTTCAAAAATACAACTAAAAGACGGAGCAGACATCATCCAGAACCACAGGAAGGCTGGCTGAGTGGCAATTCTACAACTAGAAGGAAAGAGAAAAGCATACCGAGACTCAGAGGAGGCGCAGTGTGGAAGTAAAATACTAAGGTACAGAGGTGCACACCGAGTGGGTTGGCGGCTGAGGGCGTGGTTGTCATTTTCAATTGGGAGGGAGTCTCAGGCTCTGAGCTCCAGTTCCGGGCGAGTCTCTGGGGACCCAGACTCATACGGGAGAAGCGGGACTGTCTGGCATTGGTCGGAACTCGAGGGCAGCTTTCTCTCCAAGGGGCTTGCAGAGATTACCGGGACATTGAGAAGCAGTGGGGCCGCTGAGAGCAGCCATAACTGCTAGCCCCGACCTGTTGATCCCGTGGGACCCGCCCCGCCCAAGCCCTGCAGGGAGGCTTTTGCTGGATAGCCTAAGGCAGAGGCTAGATTAGCACCTCCCTAGAGATCCAGGAGCCAGTGTACCCAGAGGTCAGAGTGGGACCATCCAGTTTGCAGCTCCGTGGAACCATAAAGGACACACTCAGGGGGCAGACTCAGTGAGCACCGAAGCCCCATTGAAGCAACTCTTGCCTCAGAGGGGTGACTCCAGCACAGAAGTTCTCCCACTGCAGACACAGCTGATTCTCACAGCCAATTGGCCTGGAGGTCAATTCCTCCCAGTGATACCTACAACAATCAAGGCTTAACTACAACAAGACTGTGCACAAAGACCACAAAGGGGTGCACCAAGAGTGTCTACCTCAGGTAATTGGGGAGGCTGAGCCACAGGGCCCTATAGGACACCTAGCACAGAAAGCCACTTTATCAACACAGGGAAGCATAAAAAATGCAGAGACAAAGAAAAAGGACACAAATGACAGAAATGGAGGAAAGCAAACTACTGGATATAGAGTTCAAAACCACACTTTTAAGGTTTTTCAAGAATTTTCTAGAAACTGCCGATAAACTTAATGAGTCCTACAAGAAATCTAATGAGACCCTCGAGGTTATGATAAAGGACCAACTAGAAATTAAGCATACACTGACTGAAATAAAGAATATTATACAGACTCTCAACAGCAGACTAGAGGATCGCAAGAATCAAGTCAACAATTTGAAATATGAAGAAGCAAAAAACACCCAACCGGAAAAGCAAAATGAAAAAAGAATCCGAAAATACGAAGATAGTGTAAGGAACCTCTGGGACAGCTTCAGGTGTACCAACATCCGAATTATAGGGGTGCCAGAAGAAGAGAGAGAGCAAGATATTGAAAACCTATTTGAAGAAATAATGACAGAAAACATCCCCTACCTGGTGAAAGAAATAGACTTACAACTCCAGGAAGCACAGAGAACCCCAAACAAAAGAATCCAAAGAGGACCACACCAAGACACATCATAATTAAAATGCCAAGAGCAAAAGACAAAGAGAGAATCTTAAAAGCAGCAAGAGAAAGACAGTCAGTTACCTACAAGGGAGTACCCATACGACTGTCAGCTGATTTCTCAACAGAAACTTTGCAGGCCAGAAGGGAGTGACAAGAAATATTCAAAGTGATGAATGCCAAGAACCTACAACCAAGATTACTTTATCCAGCAAAGCTATCATTCAGAATTGAAGGTCAGATAAAGAGCTTCCCAGATAAGAAAAAGCTAAAGGAGTTCATCACCACCAAACCAGTATTATATGAAATGCTGAAAGGTATCCTTTAAGAAGAGAAAGAAGAAGAAAAAGGTAAAGATACAAATTATGAACAACAAATACACATTTATCAACAAGTGAATCTGAAAATCAAGTGAATAATCTGATGAACAGAATGAACTGATGATTATAATAGAATCAGGGGCATAGAAAGGGAGTGGACTGACTATTCTTGGGGCGGAAAGGGGTGAGGGGGATGCGGGAAGAGACTGGACAAAAATCGTGCACCTATGGATGAGGACAGTGGGTGGGGAGTGAGGGAGGAGGGTGGGGTGGGAGCTGGGTGGAGGGGAGTTATAGGGGGAAAAAGAGGAACTAATGTAATAATCTGAACAATAAAGATTTAATTAATAATAAAAAAGAAGTTTCCAAGGTTAATCAGAATAAGTTGAACATAAAGTAAAAAGGCAACACATAAAACTCTTAGGCAGCCAGAAATGCTGGATGCTCTGGGTCCAGGAAATGACTAGAGAAGGAAGTTGACAGGAGGTGGGAGAAGAGTATAAATAATGACAATGGCTACCCTTTATGGATAATATTCTATTCCAGTCAGGATTCTCATTGCTTTGTGCTTATTAATTCATTTCAGCACAACTCTGTGAATTATTTTATTATTATTATCACCACCACTTTACAAATAACGAAAGGGAGTAACAGAGATTAAGTAACTTGTTCAAGGTCACACAGCTTAAAAGTGGCAAAGCTGAGGATTGAATCTAAGCAGTTTGCTCAGCCTGTTTCATTGATCATTACCACTTATCACCTCTCCTACAGTACAGACAACTTCTAGGTAAGGCAGTAGCCATGTCAAGCAAATTAACAATTTAAGTTGCTTTTAAAAGACTTTTTGTTATGCAAAAATCCTCTTACCGCCAATTCCTTATAACCAGATTGCACCACATCTGGATCCCCTCCCTCATAGAAATTCTAGAGCTGCATCTTACTAACATCTGGCTGAGAGCTAAAGGTAGCAACCAGTGGAGACCCTTAGGAATAGAAAGCCATTAAACTCCCAAAACTAGAGGGATTCTCCCTAAACTAAATGAGATTGAGGGAATAAAAAAGATGGGGAGGGAAGCTGTTCTAGATTACAAGTAATGGAGACATTACTACCAATACAATGCATGAAATTTGATTTTAAAAAACAGCTATAAAAGACAGTTGGGACTTGGCTAAGGAATTTATTATTGGACTAGATAGTAGATGATATTAAGGAATTATACATAGTTTATTTTCTCAGGTCTGATTCCAACGATAATGTGGTCATGTCGGCAATGGTCCATATTTTTAGGAGATGAGCGCTGAATAAAGCATTTAGGGCTAAAGTGTCATGATTTCTGAAATGAACTTTCCAATGGTTCAGAAAGAAAAATAGATAGAAAGATGGACTGCTCAGTAAGTCAAATATGGCAGAATATTAGCAGGGTTAAATTTGGTGGAGGCAAGCAGATGTGCGCGGAAATATTCTTTCAGGTTTTCTGTAATGGATTTTCATAAAAAGTTTTGCAGAAAAGAAGTTGGAGGGAGGAGGCAGTGATTGCTTACAGATAGGCCACTGTGAAGGCCTAAGAGTTGAGTTACAAACCTCAGGTTGACCACGGGGGATTGAATGCAAATACTTTCTCAATAAAACAAATACAGAACTGGACCTCGGACCGGATGGGAGAGCTGGTGGCTTTTCCAATAAAGATAGCAGGGGCAGCTGTTGCGGCAATAAAACTGCCTGAACTCATCCGGAAAGTCAAGAAGACCAGACTCGAGATGGGGGAACATACGTGTTCTGGTGATTTTCTGTGAACATCTGGAGCTGGCCTGCTGGGGATGCAACCCTCCCTCCACCACTCTCTCCGCCTGTGGCCCGGGCCAGTTACTTAACTTCTCTGACACCCAGTTTCCTCTACGAGGACTTAGCTCTGGAATTGCCGTGTCTGACGATTAGACAGAACAATCTATATAAAATGCTTAACCCAGGGTCGGGCCCACAGTGAGCATTTAACGAATGTTACTCCCATTTTTGTCCCACGCAGGAGAAGGATGCTGTAAAAGAGAACACTTGTTTGCCACTGACGATAGTAGCAAAAACATCCCAACCCGCATCTCCTGCAACTTCTTACAATGTGTGTTGGGGTTATTTCCTTTTTTTAAGTGCAATTGTGTGGCCCGGGGTTAGCAGGGATGCTGATGGAGTTAAACCGTGGAGATGACACGGTAGCATGAAACATAAACACTGAGGGCTCTGCTCAGCGTTTATCTGCAACGACCCCTCATCTCTGCCGGGTAGTGACGTCTCCACAGCAGACGGTGCTCCAGCACCAGCGGATGCTTCCATTAACATCACCACTTGAGCCCAGCCTCGGCAGGCGGCTCAGGGCCACCGGCTGCCTGTGAGCCTCAGGGGCCTCATATCATTTTAGAATTAAAAAGAGAAAGTAAGTTATCCAAGCACATTGATTTTAACTTCGCCACATCCTTGACTTGTCCTTCCTAAAAGCGTATCGCTGCCAAGAATATTATCTGTAGCAATTCAGCGCTAGCTTTATTGAGGATTCGAGGGTTGGTGATAATAGAACGTTGCTAGGGGCTGGTTTCTAACTGTTGGAGGAAGGAAAAGAGGCAGGGCCAGGAGGGGTGGTCTCTGGAGACTTTGAGTCACCAGGGAAGCCTTCTGGTCGGTCACACAGTCCAGATCATATATACACTCAGCAAACATCGCGCTGACCCAGAGATTTACCAAAAGAAAGTAAACGAAATAAACTTCCTAAGAAATTCCACCTAAACTTCCGTTATTTATTTATTTTTAAATATATATTTTTTTAATTTCAGAGAAAAAGGGAGAAGGAGAGAGAGCTAGAAACATGAATGAATGATGAGAGAGAATCATCCATTGGCTGCCTCCTCGATGCTCCCCATCAGGGATCTAGCCTACAACCCTGGCATGTGACCTGACAGGGAATTGAACCGTGACCTCCTGGTTCATAGACCAACGCTCAACCACTGAGCCATGCCAGCCGGGCCTAAACTTCCATTATTTAAACCAAGTGTATTGTGTTTATCAAGGCCTTTGCTCTGAAGCTCTGTCTTTGCTGGTCTCATGGCTGGTTGGCAGTTTTAACAGAGAGTTAAACTAGCCATCTTCTCCCCTGTGTGAGGAGCCTCCAGTCTACAAGGTGCTTCTCTTAACCCCCAAATCCTCAGAGCAGCCTTCCGGGGTGGCACCGTTACTACCGCTTGCACACACCCTGCTCCTTATCACAGGTTTGGACCTTGACCAGAGCAGTTAAACAGGGCGCCTGACACCGCAAGTCAAACCTGGTGGAGGGAGGGCCGAGTGGAAGTCTGTGACCTCCGAAGGTCCCACGTGGCTTTTCTTGGAGAGAAGGGAAGTGTTTCTCATTCCATCTTCCTGTGTGCAAGGGGCTTCGGTGCTACAGATTTATCTTCTTTCAAAGATAGGAAGTCCGGGTGTCTGCAGAGCACATATTTCCCCCACCGGACTGACCCCCAGATGACCTTTGCACTCACCTCCACTATCTGTTAATCCTTGTGTCTGGGTTCTGCGCTAGTGTTGACAGAATGAACGAGTGAAGTGGGATAACAGATGCATCTCTTGCAAAGCGAACACACAGTAGGCATTCAAAAAAGACTTCTTTTCATTTACAAACAGTATTTATTTACTAGCTCTGGCAGCAGATTTGGTCAGGAAAGAGGTCAGAGGGTGGACTTAAATTAGGTTTGAAGGTTGGCTGGAATTCAATTACCCATGACCCTCTAGTCTTTCCTGCCAGCCATGATTAATGGAGGCTGGCTAAAGTTGGTTGGGATTAGTAACACTGCAATCAACTGTTTTTGGAGGATGAAGACATGGGAATTATCTAAGAAGCACTCAGAGGGCAGATGAGCTTGCTTAGGTTGGAAATATCCTTGTGATTTAGCCTAATAACAGCAGGGCTCAGATGTGGAGACCAAGGGCATCCCCGGCAATGCTGGGTAGTCTTTGCTCCTGTTTTTCTCACAGTCCCGCCGGCCTCTCAGCCCTGCCTGACATGGATAAATTAGCATCAAGGGCTGTGCGTGGTCTGGGTCCAGATCTTTAAGGAACACCTTGCTCTTGGATGTTGGGACATACATTAGGGAAAGAGGCCAAGTGAAAACCAGAGAAGTAAGCCAGTTAAAGTAAGAAAAGAGTCTGCCCTGATCATCAAAGCTTCTCTTTATTCCCGTACAAATTTCCCTGCTCAGCCTCACCCTGAGGTTTATCTAATCTCATTCCAACTGTGGAGGAAGGCCTTGAGAGCCCGGACTCAGCTACAAGTTTCTTTTCACACAAAAACATTCTTTTGGAGCTGACCGCTGGGAAGGTATTTTGAAAATACGACGATAATAGTTGCTCGCTTGTTTGTTTTTTTCATTATCCACTTTTTTGAATCAGTTTTCAAAATGTTCTAGCTCCTTCGCTTTTGCCTAGCAACAATTCACCTTTTCTTAGTAGGTGAGGGAGGCCCAAGGAGATACCACATATATTTTCCTTTTTTTTTTTTTTTTGCTATAATTCTAACTCTGCACCTCGGTTTCTGTCCACTCTTGATTTCAGAGCTCCAAACTTTAGCCTGTCCTAAATTGCACAGCTGGCTGATGAAGGCAAATTAAGGAATCATTAAGGCATCTATTCTTTGGCCCCCTCCTTGGACAAATTGTTTAATTAACGTAGTGTTATGAGAGTAATTGTACTTATGTGTCTTAATAACTTATCTGTCCCCATGCAACCGTCCACTTCTCGCTAATGAAAAATATATACGTGGGATTTGACGTATGGATCTTCAAGCTCACAAAATGAGCTCAAACTTGAAAGAGTTCCAGACTTATAACAACGTTTATTATTTTTAGAGCATTACCTAGTCATTTTGATTAATTTGCTTGGAGTGCTTTTCCCTGCAGCTCCCCAGGGAGAGGTGGAGGGAAGATGGTAAAACATAAATTTCCTTTGGTGACGAGTTCACATCTGTTTAGAACTGTAACATGGCGAATCATTGTGAAATCTCCTAATGGATGCCTGTCCCATGCCAAGTGAGCCCAGGACCAAAAGCACATAAAGAAATAATTGAAAGACACTGGACTGGATCCAAGAGGCCGTGGCTAATGTTTCACCTAATCTCTCTCCGGGTCTCTCCTAGGACCAGCCCAGGGCCAGGGAGAGGTAGCAGAGGGGCTGGGGGTGGCATTGGGTCAGATCCCATGAAGTTGCAACTGAGGGTGGGGGGATGGGGTATAAGAGCTGGGAACAAAAGTTTTTCTTAAAAACTCACTTTGTTTTCACTTCACTTTATCTTGGCTCTATCTCTTGCACCACTGACTCCAGAACTTTAGAAGCTCAGGGTGGGGTTGGGAGGGGCTGAGTGACTTTTTTTCTTAAAGGGAAAGAACAGGGAGGTCTCTTGGAACATTTACATTTTGCTGGAATTTGCTGGTAGTGCTGAATAAAATCACTGAGCAATGTCAGGTAGGATCTCTTTAGAACCAGCATTTGCAAAGGTGGGCAGGAAGGACTCCTGCTGCTACCCATGGAGGAATTTGGACCTGTGAGGTAGTCATGATGTTAATAATTGATGACTTCGGCTGGCCTAAGCTTGGAGTTTCAAGACAATATGCCTAGAATTGGCAACAAAAAGTCATTTATTGCTAGGAAGGGCTACTGAGTTGGCTCTTTTAGGACACACAGAGAGCTCTTTAGATCCTGTATTCAAGTCTAAGAAAAAGCACCCCTCAAAAAAAATTAGCTAAATTTCAGGCATGGAACTTATTTTTTGGACACCAGAGACGCATTATATTGTAAGAAAACACAGGATGTGCAAACTCAAACTTGCCAAGTTAAATATAGAGAAATAAAGCATTTACAGAAGGATTTAATTTACGGCATTTTAAATAAAAACTCCTTAAGGAATCTTTAAGTTAGGGACTGATGTATATGTTAACCTTTAGGATCATGCACAGGGAAGGTCCCCTATATAAGCATTATCCTTCGCATGAATATGCAGGCTTTGGAGTCTCATGTCCCAGGAGTCGAATTCCAGCTCGGAGCTATCCACACTCCAGCTGCACCTCTCATCGGCATGCGACTGTGGTCAAGTAACTTTACTCCTCTGGGCCTCAGTTTCTCCATCTGTAAAACGAGGGCAGTGATAGCCGCTGTCTCACAAGATTTAAATGAGCTGTTCACCACACATAAAGCACTTGCGGAGTCCCTGCCACCCAGGACGTGTTTCACGGCTCTCAGCTTCCCATGGGTTCTCTTGTCCCACCACTGAGACCACGTGGGGAGCCAGCAAGAACAAAAGAAAATTCGGCCATTCTTTGTAGCTTCAGCTATTCATTTATGTCCAGTAAGATGTGAATTAAACAAATAGAGCCCAGACTGCTCTAACTGTTTCCGCCTTTCTCACATTTGTTTATTTTTAAATAATACTTAGATAGCACTTACCTGTGACGGGCACATACTAAGCACCTGACAAATACTGAATCATCTAATCTTTTAGAACAACACTAGGAAATGCATACTATTATTATTATTCCCATTTTACAGCTGAGGAGGCAGAAACACAGAGAGCTTAAGTAGCTGGTCTGAGATCACTTAAGTGGTAAGGGGCACAGCCGGGATTTGAACCCAAGCCTTCTAGTCCATTCCCTCGTATATATCATGGGCATGTTCTTTATCTGGGAAGCCCTGCTGAGGACACAGCAAGTCGAATGGAAAGCCAGGGCCAGTTCTGCACGCTCTGTAAAGTAGCAGCAGAGCTAGAAGTACTGCAGTGGAAGAAGTCTCTCTGGATAAGCTACGGGTAGCCACCACCTCAGACCAGAGGGGCCTAGAGGAGTTGGCTGACCCAGCAACAGGCAGGTTTCCCAGGCCTTTGGCACCCTGCCCATCTCTCTACTCCCACCGCCTGGAGGGTACAGCCTCCTCTGCGGTTTCTTCATTCTTCCTCACACCCTCCTCGTTGTGAATGTGAATGTGCTGGCTGTTGCTGACTGAATGTGGAGGGGAGGTAGCAGAGGGAGGAGAGCATGAAAGTAATCAAGAAAAACAGAAATAACTTGTTTTAAAATTTTAATACTTTTATCATTTCTTTTATTCAAAAGCAATATGTGCTTGTGGGAAACATTATAAAGAGGCTGACTCAAACCCCTCCTCCCTGCTGTCCAGCCAGGGTCACGTGATACAAACCTGGCCAATCAGGCCTAAGTCTGCTACGGGGTTCCTGGGAACGCTCTTGTTTCGCGTCCCCCTTTCTTCTCTGAGTGCTTAGGTGATGACTAGAGGCACAGTGGCCGCGTTAAGGCCTCGGAGGAAAGGTCATGCAAATGTGAGGCCTTGGTCCTGGCCTTGTTGAGTGGCTGCACCACAACAGTTTGGATTTTTATGACTTGCGGCCAAGCACAGTCTTATCTACACAAAGTTCATGTTGTAGAAAAGTTAGAAAATGCAGAAAGAACAGAAGAAGGGGGAACAATATCACCCATAAGCCTACCATCCAGAAATAAGCAAAATTAATATTTCAATATATAGCGCTTCAATTTTCCCCCTTCATAGTTTTACAAAGATATGAACTAAAGTTTTATAAATGGTCTTTTATACCTGATTTTTAAAAAACTTACCAATGAGTTAAGGCCATCTTTCAATATCAATCATATTCATCACTGCCACTGCATGGATGTTCCAACGTTTATTTACCCAGTTCCCTGTTGTTGAACATTTGTTGTCTTCAATTTTATCTGTTGTAAACAATGATGGTGTGAACATGTTTGTAGATACATCTTTGTCTGATTATTTCCTTTGGATTATTTTCTGAGGATAAATTCCTAAAGTTGATGTGAACTGCTGGATCAAAGAGAATGAACTTATTTAAGGCTTTATATTCCTTAGATAAAATGCCCTTCAGAAAGGCTTTGCCAAATTTTATACTTATACTTTTAGTGTGCGCCTCTCCACCACATCATTGGCAACCCTGGGAATTATTACCTTTTTAAAAATGTCTATCACTTTAACAGGCAGTAATAGATTATTTAACAATGTAATTATTGACTTTGACATATTTTCATGACATTGTTTGCCATTTTTAATTTCTGTTCATCACCTTCTATGTGCCAAACATTGGGCTAGGCACATGTTATTCCTTTTACTTCTCATATATCCATTGTCTTTTGTTTCACGAATGAAGAAACTACAGCTCAAAGATGTTATACAACTCGCTCAGTATCACACAGCTATTAAGTGATGAACTGGGCTTCATAAATAGGTCTTCCTGACTACACAGTAGATACTATAATAAGTAAAGGTTTAAAAGGGGGTGGTAGTGAGGCATTATATAAGTTCTCAAGTCCTATAGGAACGAGTAGGAAAGAGGGTTTATGGGGGGAACTATTTACAGGGTATGGAGAAGGTTAAAGGACCAGCCAAGGGCTGGGGAAGCACCAAGGGATCACCGACGGCAGGAAGCCATGTCATCCCTGTCCTGAAGGGGCAGAAAGAGGGTCCCCTTGTGGGAACCTGTAGCCGTGAGAGAGCAACTGCCCGAAAGGAGCTTGGCCATCAACAGAGGAGCACAGCCCCTGCTCCAACACAGAGCAGTTGGGACACAATAATACACCCAACTCTGATCTGCTGGGGAGTCCCACTGGCCAATTCCAACTTGAAGCCGGAGGACAAGAAAGTCTGGATGGGTCATCCAAGGAAAGCCAACCTCAGGGACACACACACACACACACACACACACGGGAAAGAAGGGTGGAGAATGGACCTCCCGGGGCACATTTGCTCTTTATTACCTTCAGAAGAGCAGAAGTACATCATCCTGCAACTATCTACTGATACACTTTAAAAACCATGAGCAAGGCTGCTACAGGATTAAATGCAACCAGGTCGGGAAAGGGGTTAGGACTGTTTGGTACATTGTAAGTACTCAAAAAATGAGTTATTGTCTCAGACATATGCCAAAGCAATTTCTTCACTGATACAGCTCCTAGGGCATTGGAAACTAAAGAGAAAATAAACAAATGGGACTACATCAAAATAAAAAGCTTCTGCACAGCAAAAGAAACCATCAATAAAACAACAAGAAAGCCCACTGCATGGGAGAACATATTTGCAATGTTATCACCGATAAGGGTTTAATCTCCAACGTTTATAGGGATTCATACAACTTAACAAAAGGAAGATAAACAACCCAATTAAAAAATGGGCAAAGGACATAAATAGACACTTTTCAAAAGCCAAGAGACAAAGTCACGAATCATCTGAGAAATGCAAATCAAAACAATAATGAGGTACCATCTCACACCTGTCAGACTGGCTATCATCAACAAATCAACAAATGACAAGTGCTGGAGAGGATGTGGAGAAAAAGGAACACTCGTGCACTGCTGGTGGGAATGCAGACTGGTGCAGCCACTATGGAAGACAGTATGGAGTTGCCTCAAAAAACTAAAAATGGAACTCCCATTTGACCCAGTGATCCCACTTCTAGGAACATATCCCAAGAAATTAGAAATACCAATCAGAAAGGATATGTGCACTCCTATGTTCATAGCAGCACAATTCACCATAGCTAAGATCTGGAAACAGCCTAAGTGCCCATCAGCAGATGAATGGATTAGAAAACTGTGATACATCTACACGATGGAATACTATGCTGCTGGAAAAAAAGAAGGAATTCTTACCATTTGCGACAGCATGGATGGAACTGGGGAACATTATGCTAAGTGAAATAAGCCAGTCAATGAAAGAAAAATACCACATGATCTCACTTATTTATGGATAATTAAGACCATTATAAACTGATGAGAAAAAATAGATACAGAGGCAGAGCAACATTGAACAAACTGTCAAACTACAGCGGGAAGGCTGGGGAGGGTTGGGGGGCGAGAGGGGGGGTAAGAGATCAACCGAAGGACTTGTATGCATGCATATGAGCATAACCAATGGACACAAGACACTGGGGGGCATGGGAGGCTAGGGGAGGGTCAAGGGGAGAAAAAAAGGAGACATATATAATACTCTTTGTAATACTTTAAGCAATAAAACAATAAAAAGTAAATAAAAATAAATAAATAAATAATCAAGTGAATAAATAATCTGAAAAAAAAATGAGTTATTGTTCCTACACTTTGAATCAACACTCCACTAATGGACATGGACCACTCCAAAAGATTCTTCATCTTATCTTTTTTTCTATTGGCAACTGAGCCCTCAAACCCCTGGCCATAAAACAGCAACAACAAACTACAGAGAGAAAACAAAAGAAAAGGAAAGGGGAGAAAAACAACTTCTTTTTGGGCACATTTCTCAAACCCCCTTGCTCTAAGACAGCGATTCTCAACCTGTGGGTCGCGACCCCTTTGGGGGTCGAACAACCCTTTCACAGGGGTCGCCTAAGACCATCGGAAAACACATAAATAATTACATATTGTTTTTGTGATTAATCACTATGCTTTAATTATGTTCAATTTGTAACAATGAAATTGGGGGTCACCACAACATGAGGAACTGTATTAAAGGGTCGCGGCATTAGGAAGGTTGAGAACCACTGCTCTAAGGCATGGCCATGTAACTGAGTTTCAGCTAATGGAATGTGAGCAGAAGTGGTGAGCACAACTTCCAGGCTTGACCCATAAAAGCCTCTCACATGCATTCCTCCATGCCATTTCCTCTTTTGCCCGCCCAATATCAATGAACAGGTTATCCTCAGATCCCTGTGCTGAGAAAGACACAGCCCCTGTCGGTCTGTGTTTAAGCAGAGCCCCCACTCCCTCCTGACCTGGAATCGCCTTGGCTCTTTGTGGAAATGCAATGAAAAAGTTGGTGGTGTTGAGCTATCAGTATGTTAGAGCTTCTTTGCAGTAACATTTAGTGGTACCACCATTAGGACAAAGACCAAACACATTAGTGCAATATTCAGACAAGGACCCAGACCAGCACTGATGGCCATAAATGAATACACACAGTGAGGCTTCTCAGAAAGGAGCCTCCGGTTCTAAGGCTCCTAACCTTCCTTTCCCTGTTCCTTGCTTCTCAGAGGAGTTGGTAGACAGTGATGTGGAGGAAAAGGGGGGCAAAAGGAGGATAAGGGCATGGATATGGCCAGCAACGAGTTCCCTCCTCCTCGGGGGTTGATGCAAAACCCAGCTCTCTCAGTGAGAGTCCCTCTAGCCCACCAGTGGCTCCCAAAGTACAGCACTGGACTTAGAAACCAGACTATGGATATAGACTGTTTTGCGTCCTGACTAAACAGGAACACAAGCACCAAGGACAATGCCTTGCCTAAGTGTCTCCTATAAGCATTACCTATGTCTACTATTATTGCTTTGGTCAAACCCTTCAGTACCTGTGAGCATATAGAGGCCTCTGGACAAGGTTGTTGCCTTCCCTTCTTAACAGATGCCAACACTGGTCCTACCTTGAAGTGGCACCTTGTTTTGAAACCCCTGCCCCCATCCATCCATGTCATACTTGACTGAATGCCACCAATTCAGAAAAAAAAATTGTTAATGATTTGTGAGCCTCAAAAATATATCAGAAGAAAGGAAAACTTTCAGAATCACTAGGGCACGGCCCCCAGCTCTAGTACTGTGAAGAGAGTGATGACCAGATGAATGATCTGGTTACAGGTTTCAACTGCATGCAGGGCAGTACCACCAAAGTCATCTTTCCCATCTGTTAAATGGGGAATCATCCATCCCAGAATGACAAGAGAAAAGTAATGGCTGCAGAGCATTAAAATATGTAAAGCTGCCCTGATCAGGTAGCTCAGTTGGTTAGAGCATCATCTCAATATGCCAAGGTTGCAGGTTTGATCTCTGCTCAGGGCACATACAAGAAGCAACCAATCTATAATAATAAAAGGGTAATATGCTAATTAGACCAGAAGTCATTCTGGATATCATTCTGGATGTCCTTCTAGACAAAGCCGGGACCAGAGTAAAGCCCAGGTCCCGGGTGCCTGCCGGTGGCCAGAGGGAAGCCTGGGTCCCGGGTGCCAGAGGGAAGCCGGTGCCGGCAGCCGGGGGAAGGAAGGCCTACTCTTGCATGAATTTTGTGCATTGGGCCTCTAGTGAATGCATAAATAAATTGAATAAAATCTCTCTCTTGTCTTTCTTCTGTCCCTCTAAAATCAATAAACATTGAAAAACACACACATATATAAAGCTAAGAGTACCTATAAAATGCATATAATAGCTAGGACATATTTTCTGTCAATTTAAGCTCCCTAAAACCTAACATTTCCATTCAGTGAAATTACAATACAACATGGTTAGTGTATAAAGAAAGCATCAGAGCTGCAGAGCTGCTGGGGTGAACACAAGTTCCCTGACCTGAAGTCTCGGTGTCATGCCATAGCTTGGGCCAGGAGGAACACTGTAGATGAAAGAACAGGCTGAGTAATGAGACAGAGAGATTACTCAGGCCCACCTACTATGTGCCAGGTGCTTCATGAAAATCGCCCCATTTAATCGTCACTTCATCTGTTTCACAGATAGCTTTCCGGAGCTCACCTGTCCCTATGATGAGAGCAGGCCTCAGGAATTACAATGCCCTGGATTTAGAGCTACACTGCCACCTCCCAGCTGTGTGATGTTTAGAAAAGTTACACAGCCCTCTGAGGAGTAAATGGCTAGCACATGCATGTAAAACACCAGTCCATGGCAGGTACCTGATCAGTATGCATTTGTTTCTCTCGCTTCTATCAGTGATTTTCAACTTTGGCTGCACATTGCAATCACTTGAGGAGCTTTAAAAAAATACTCTTGACTGAGCCCTTCCTCCAGAGATCTGCATTTAATTGGTCCAGGGTTCGGTCTGGCCATAGAAATGGGGAATTTTAAAAGCTCCCCTGGGTAAACCTAAAGTACAGCCAAGGTTGAGAACCACTTGTCTTAATTGAATCACCCAGTATCACACAGGGAGCTAGTGGGTGATGCAATGAGTGTATTGCTAATCACATTGGGCCCAGTTATCAGAACTGGGAATTCTGGGAACTGCTGACACGCCCTTCGGCCATGAAGGGAAAGGACAAAGGAAGCGTAGTTCTCTCAGCCATGAGTCTTCCAGGGAAGCAAGTTAGGAAGATGAAGAAAAGGCTGGACTAGCAGTTTTACCTTGAGGCAGGACACCCTTTGGGGGAAACCAATTCTTCAGAATGAATCATATGAGTTGAAGAGCCTGTGGGTGTAATTCTCCGAACTAAATTCATAGTCTAGGAACCAAGATAATAATCGGTGCTGCAGTCTTAATGGAGGACTGAGATTCTGGAGCTGGGGTTGTTACTGCCGGATGCTCAAGGCGAGTTCCTTACACTCTCTGAGCTTCAATTTGGGGCAAGTTCCTTACACTCACAATTTCCCAATCTGAATAGTAATTAGGGATATACTCCCTTTTAAAGATAACTGTCTGAAAGCTTGACCTTCTCAGGAAAGAGAATAAAGCCATAGCCACATTCCCACAATCTCACATACATCTTACTTGTAGGGAAGTTCATGAACCACATTACATTTTTCTTAATTACATGAGCCCCTTTGAACTTTATAAAATTATTTTGCTGTAATTAAAATATTGTTTAGCGATTATGCTACATGGGTGGGCTCTACTGGGAGGCTGCTAAAAGGAGAGGGACTTCTGGGGTGGGGGAGGGTATTTCAGCAGGAAATAATGGGGCCAAATCTCTGGCTAGAGTGAATTATTTCAAAGGTCTTGGGTCTGGGCAGCCCAGTTAAGTACCTAAAAAAAATATTCTCAGGAAAAATAACTGGGCCAAAGAATTACCATCCAAACTCGTTCTTCTGGAATCAATGCCTTTAAAATGGTCTTCAAAGTCTAGTATAGAAAATCCACATGTGATTATCAGGGTCATGGCCACACAGCTCTGTGGATGAGGGGAGCGGGCTGGAAAGGAGGAAGCTGTGCGTGCAAATCCCTCTTCTACCAGCAGCTCATTGTGTGATTCCGACCTGGGCAAGTTGTTTCACCTCTCGGTGCCCTCGCCTGTAAAATGCAGATAACAGCACTAACCTCACAGGGCTGGTATGAGGAATAGCTAATAAAATGTGATAGTGACACACCCAATTTAAATGCAAACGGCTGTAAAACAACAGAAAGCATATTTAAAGATTTCCACTGCTAGGAGGTTGAGGGGGAGGGAGGGTAGCGGAGGAGGAGGAGAGACAATAGGGCTTTGAGAGGAGATCCTTTATTTTGCCTTGTAGGGCACACTTTAGTTAATCAATGAAAATCTATTATTTTATGTGCCAAATACGGTGCTAGACTCTGGGAAATAGTAATTTGTAGTCAGCCATTCCAGGAAAGACATATAAAGCCCATTGGAAAATGTTCTAAATCACAGCTCTCTTTCTATATTTAACAAACTCTACCTGTCTGCATAAGATTGTGCTATGAGTTTTGGGAAATGCACAGGCTTATAAGACACATCACGAGCCTTGAAGAGTTCAAAGTCTCACCTTAAAGAAAAGACATATGGAAAAGGGAAGTTGTCCAAGGCAGGGTAAGACCCAATGCCAAGTGAATATTCAACTTCTCTCATTTGTGTTTCTTTTCCACTTGAGTGGCTCCCTCTCTACTCTCTCCCTCTGAGGATCTCTTCCACACCCCGTTCCCTGATTTCTAGATCTCTCTCAGGACCAGTGTGAAGCAATGCACGTATCTGTAATACTATAAATAGCCAGGACCTGGAAAATGCATGCCCTGTCCTGTTTAAAGCATTCAAATTCGTGTTTATATGATTGTTTACATGCAATAAAATGCTCAGGTTCTAAGGGTCCAGTTGAATGAGTTGTTGACAAATGTATGCACCCTTATCCATACAAAGAACACTGGAAGTTTTCTCGTGTCCCTTTCCATTAATTATGCCTCATTGAGAGGCGATTGCTCTTCTGATTTCTATCACTGTAGCTTAGTTTTGCCTGTAGCTCTTCATGTAAATGAAATTACACTGCATGTGCTCTTTTGTGTCTGGCTTCTTTGATGCAAAATGCTTTTGAGATTTATCCATCTAGTTGTGTATATTGGTAGTATGTTTCTTTTCACTGCCATGTTATGTTCCTTTGTAGGAATATACTGCAATTTGTTTATCCATTCAATTGTTGAGAAACATTTGGTTTGTTACCAGGTTTTTGCCATTCTGATAAACTTGTTATAGACGTTCTTGTACAAGTCTTTTTGTGGACATATGTGGATTTTTTTCCAGATATTTTTTGGGATGTAATTGGCATAATATTATGTAACTTTAAGGTGTACAACATAATAATTTGATATACTTATATATTTTGAAATGATTACCACAGTAAGGTTAGTTAATAGCTCCACCACCTCACATAATTACTATTTCTTTTTTTGTGGTGAGAACATTTAAGATCTACTCTTGTAACAACTTGCAAGTATCTATATATATAAAAAGTCAGCGACAGTAACAACGTAACAACCAGAAGGACCGGTCGCTATGATGCCCACTGTGGCCAGGGAAACAACCCAATCAGGCCAAATGCCCCCTCATCCTTCCCCTCAGCCAGCCCTGCCCCCAATTGGCTCTCCCCACCATGAGAGGCCTGCACCCCCTCCCCCTAGCTGGCCCCGCCCCTGATCACAACCCCCACCCTAATAGGGGGTGGGGCTGGCCAGCCAACCTCCTGCAGTCCCTCCCCCCAGGCTCCCCTGCTCCTGATCACACCCCTCACCCCAGCCGGCCTGACCCTGATCAGGCCCTGACTGGGGTGGGTTGGCCGGCCAAACTCTCACCATCTCCTCTTCCAGACAAGCCCAGCCCCAATCCACCGTGATTGGGGCTGGGCTGGCCGGACCCCACCCATGCATGAATTCATGCACTGGGACTCTAGTCCTATATAATAAAGAGCTAATATGCTAATTAGACTGGACGGCCAGAATGGCCTTCCTGAATGACCAGTGGGTGGGGGGTGGGGCCATGGGGCAGCAAGGCAGCCAGGGCTGCGAAGGCCTACTCTTGCACAAATTTCGTACATCAGTCCTCTAGTATAATATGGTATTGTTAACTATAATCTCCATGCTGTGCTTTAGATCCCCAGAACTTATTCATCTTATAGCGAAAGTTTGTACCCTTTAACCAACATCTCCCCCTCTCCCAGTCCCTGGTAACCACTGTTCTATTCACTGTTTCTATGAACTCTGCTTTTAAAAATTCCATATATGTGATATCATATCATGTTTGTCTTTCTCTGTCTAACCTATTTCACTTAGCATAATGCCTTCAAGTTCCCTTCATGTTGTAACAAATGACAGGATTTCCTTCTTTCTTATTGCCAAATAATGTTTATTCCATGGGATATTCTTAATTTTATTTTTCAGTTACAGTTTGCACGCAACATTATTTTGTATTAGTTTCAGGTGTGCAGCATAGTGGTTAGACCAGTGGTTCTCAACCTTGGCTGCACATTGGAATCACCTGGGAATCTTTTTAAAATTCTGATTTCTGGGCCTCATCCTCTGAGAGGTCCAGAAATCAGGATTTTAAAAAGATTCCCAGATGATTCTAATGTGCAGCCAAGGTTGAGAACCACTGGGTTAGACAATCATGTACTTTACAAAGTGCTCCCCCTGATATTTCAAGTACCTACATGGCACTGAACATAGTTATGACAATATTATTGTCTATAATCCCCATGCTGTAATTTACATCTCCGTGACTATTTTGTAATTCCCAATTAGTACTTCTTAATTCCTTCACCCAATCCTGCAATTCCCCTCCCTTCTGGCATCTATCAGTCTGTTCTTTGAATCTATAAGCCTGTTTCTCTTTTGTTTATTTGTTTATTTTATTTTTTAGGTTGTACACATGAGTGAAATTATCTTGTGTTTGTCTTTCTCTGTCTGGTTTGTTTCACTTAGCATAGTACCCTTTAGGTCCATCTATGCTGTCACAAATGGTAAGATTTCATTTTTTATAGCTGAGTAATATTCCATTGTATATGTGTACCTAAACGTTTTTATCCACTCATCTATTGAAGGGCACTTCGGTTGCTTCCATATTTTGGCTATTGTAAATAATGCTGCAATAAACAGAGGGGTGCATATATTCTTTTGAATTAGTGTTTGGGGTTTTTCAGGTATGTATACAGAAGTGGAATCGCTGGGTCATAAGGTCGATTCATTTTTAATTTTTTGAGGAAACTCCATACTGTTTTCCTCAGTGGCTGCACTAATCTGCATCCCCAGCACCAGTACTCTAGGGTTTCCTTTTCTCCACATCCTTGCCAACATTTGTTGTTTGTTGATTTATCAATGATAACCTCTCTGACAGTTATGAGGCACTATCTCATTGTGGTTTTAACTTGCATTTCTCTGATGATTAGTGCTGTTGAGCATTTTTAATATGTCTATTGGCCATCAGTATGTCCTCTTTGGAGAAGTGTTTATTCAGGTCCTCTGTCCACTTTTTAATTGGGTTGTTTGTTTTTCTTGGTATTGAGTTATCTGAGTTCTTAATAAATTTTGGATATTAACCCCTTATCAAGTATATCATTGGTAAATATCTTCTCCCATTCAGTAGGTTGTCTTTTTGTTTTGTTGATGATTTCCTTTGTGTCAAAACCTTTTTAATTTGATGTAGTCCATTTGTTTATTTTGTCTTTTGTTTCCCTTCCCCAAGGAGATATATCAGAAAAATATTGCTAAAAGAAATATCAGAAATTTTACTGTTTTCTTCTATGAGTTTTATGATTTCAGGTCTTATATTTAAGTCTTCAATACATTTTAAGTTTATTTTTGTATATGATGTAGGAAGGTGTTCTAGTTTCATGTCTTTGAATGTGTCTGTCTAATTTGCCCAGAACCATTTATTAAATAGACTGTCTTTACTCCATTGCATGTTCTTGCCTCCTTTCTCATAGATTAATTGACCATATAGGCATAAGTTTATTTCTGAGCTCTCTATTCTGTTCCATTGTTCTATGTTTTTATAGCAGTACCATGCTGTTTTTATCACTCTTTGCTTTATAGTATTGTTTGATATCAGGTAGCAAATCTCCAACTTTGTTCTTCTTTTTCAAGATTGCTGTTGCTATTTGTGGTCTTTTGTGTTTCCATATTTGTTTTAGTGCTATATACCACATCTTCTTTTAAAAAAAATCTTTATTGCTGAAAATATCACATATGTCCCCTTTTCTCTCCCACTGACCCCTTATAGCCTGCCCCAACCCCAGGCCTTCACCACCCTGTTGTATGTGTCCAGGGGACAACATCTTTTTTATTCATTCATCCATTATCCTATCTATCCTATCTTATTATCCTACTCCAGGATGTTCTCTATGTACTATCTTAAAATAGTTTTGGTGGGTGGAATGACAAAGGGTCTTCTAGCATCATTTTTTGGAAAGACTATCATCTTTGAATTATATTGATGCCTTTATCAAAATCAGTTGACCATAAATGTATATATTTCTGGATTCTGTTGTGTTCTACTGATATATTTTTCAATTCTTACATTAATACCACACTGTCTTTATTACTATAAGTCAAAAGTAAGTCTTTATATTCATTTTCTATTCTGCTTACCAAATTGTCCCAAAATTTAGTAATGTAAAACCATAAACACTTAGTGTTTCCACATTTTTTCTGAGAGTCAGGAATCTGAGAGCAACTCTATTGGGTGGTTCTGTCCCAGGGTCTCTCACAAGGTTGTTGTCAAGCTACTGGTCAGGGTTACAGTCATCTGAAGGCTTGACTGTGGCTGGAGGGTCTGCTCCCATGGTCACTAAGGCAGCTGTTGACAGAAACCTCAGTTCTTTGCTGACTATTCCTCCACATGGGCTTCAGTTCCATGTGGTCCTCTCCATAGGACTGGTCATAGATGGAAACTGGATCTCTTATAACGTCTTTTCCTCAAACATGAGGTACTGTGATTTTGTGCATGATTTTATTAGTGTTCATGTAAACAGGTGTGAATGTCTTATAAAATAGACATTATTAATCATTATTTCCCTTATTATCTCCCTTGCTAGCTACTAATTAAAGGTCAGGTGGTCCCTTACTTCCAGATTTAGCCAGAAATCTCACTGACTGGTTGCCTGTCCTTTAGGGGAAGCAGCAGTGAACTCACTAGGCTTTGAGGACAGGGCTGGGGATGAGGTCTGCAGGGATAGCTGGAGTGAGAGTCTGGATGGTCTGCTTTCCTGCTGTTTCTCTTGCACAGTTTGAGTTCCCTCTGAAATCACAAAGAAATATTTGAGCAGAAGGATAAGATACCCAAATTGAAAACTGAAATTATTGAATTACTGAGAAGGAATTTTCTAAAGACTGAAAGTTTGTGCCGTCCCCCGCCCTGCTCCTCCCTCCCATCACCCCCAATTAATATGTTAATACCTAATCCCTAGTGTGATGGTATTTGGAAGTAGGGCCTTTGGGAGGTCATGAGAGTGGGGCCCTCATGAATAGGATTAGGGCCCTTATAAAACAGACCCCGAAGAGCGCTCTCACTCTTCCCCCACAGGAAAAGACAGCTGTCTATGAACCAGGAAGTAGATTCTACCAGACACTGAATTGGCCAACCCCTAGATCTTGGACTTTCCAGTCTCCAGAACTGTGACAAATAAATATTTTGTTTTTTATAAGCTATTCAGTCTGTGTATTCTGTTCCAGCAGCCCAAGTGACTAAGGCAGAACTCTTTGGAACAGTTCTGGGACACATTCAGAACTGAATCTTGGCTACCAGTTCAGATCAATTGGCAAGAAACAAATGCCTCTGGGTTATGTTCAACAGAAGCTCTTGTCAAACGTTCTATCAACATATGGTTGAATCAATCATTCCACAATGACTATTTTCAATAGGTCAAATAGTTCAAAGTTCAAATATTCTGCAACCAACATTTAACTTCTAATGTGATCTTCAAAATAAAGGAAGGAAGGAAGAATAGTACTGAGGAAGAGGAGGAAGGAAGGGAAGGAAGAAGGGAGAAAAGTATGTAAAATTTCCATATTTTAATGCTTCAAGTGTAGCTGCAAAGCAAACATCATTTGTCCCTGTCACTAATAGCAAACCTCTCACCTCCATGGTTTCTGATAAACAAAACCATGCCTGAGGCTGCATACTCTGAGATAGGTTTGGTTAACAGCTACTTTTCTTGAGACACAACAGAGGATTTGTTTTACTCTAGAATAAAGGCAGAGCCAGAACTGTTATATTTTTCTGTCACTTTGCTATGCAGAGTTAATCACCCAGCCACACCACTGCAGGTGCTTCTGTCAAGGCAAGGATGGAGGGGATGAGAAGATTCAGGTCCAGCATTGTCCCTTAGGTCTGAGACCTGAGTAAGACAGAGGGGCTTACATTTGGGTAGATCAGATGTGAAAGAGGAGCCTAGACTAGCTTGGATCTGCCCCTTTAAACTTTTTCTACCTGTCTGGCCCACTGGGGTAAGTCACTTACCTCATCTGAGGTTTTCTTTTCTCCCATATAAAAGGGAGGTTATAATTCCTGTCCACAAAGGTTCACATATGCCTGATACAAAGTGGGAACCTGATATATATTTGTTTCTTTATTCTCCTTCCCTCACCTGCACTGCTCATCATGTCCGTCTGGGGATGAGCGGCCCCTTTTCCCCCCTCAGAGCAGGTTTGGGAATGGATATCAAGGAAGAGAGCATGAATTTTGAGGTCAAACAGAGAGAGAGGTGATTCTCAGTGACCAATTACTACTTGTTGACTTCGGGCAAAAGACTCAACTTATACACGCTCGGTTTTAGTTGTAATGTGAAGACAGTAACAGTGTCTGTCTCAGGTTTTGCAAGGCTTAAGTGAAGTAATATGTTTAAAATGCTTGGCACGTATGCTCCATAAAGAGTGGATATCATTATATACTTGACACAGAGTAAATGCTCAAAACTGAGGGCCATTGTTATGATTTATTCATTGAAAAATGAATTTTGAAGATAAAATCATCTCTATCTATGTAGGATTACAGTGTTGTCTTTTAAGACCTTGTGTCACCAGTAAACACTTCATTTGTATCCATTGGCAGGTGTTCCCAGGAAATAACCAATCAGAGCTGTCACTCTGACGTGTATGAGAGTTCCCTCCCTGCTGGGTGAACTGGGGTAAGACGTGAGGGGGAGGATGACTGCAGGAATGAGGCTTCCTGCCTAGAGCGGGGTTCTACAATAATAGCCTAAGGAAATCACGAGGCATACTTTCCCACTCATTCAATATGTATTGTTAACCTATGGGGAGATTCTGGATGGAGCACAAAATAGACATGGATTTGCCCCCATGGAGTTTATGATCTAGTTGAAGAGACAGAAAAATAATTAAGAAGGGAACCCAATAAACCTATAATTACCAGTTGTTATGTGCTATGATGGAAAAAGGATAGGGTATTCTAGAAGAACAAGAGTGGGCAAATTTAGTTCAGGAGCAGGGAAAGCCTCTCTGAGGAAGTGTCCTTTGAGCCAGAAGGAAGAAGAGGAGTTGGCTAGGGAGCAAATGGCCCAGCCACTTTCTGTCCTTCAGCCTGCATGTTGCTCCCATCTTGGCCTTTCCTTGCCCTTCACTAGACACTGTGCTTGGAGCTAGGAACAGATGAGGAAGCGATAATTGCTTCCCTGCAGTGGTGGTGGAGGGAAGGACAGACAGGTCAACAGATATTGACAATAGAGTGTGGAGTGGGACCATAGAGGAGTGGCAGCCGGGACCGCTAGTTACTAGCTGTCTGCCCTCAAACAACTTTTGACTTTCATTGTTAACAGGTTTCTCAGTGTATGAGGACAGGTGCGGCTGTGTGATTGGGGATGGCCACTGGAGAGGTGTGGTAATGGAGAGGAGTAAGGAGGAGCATGATTGATGCCTTCTTCCCATGCTATGTCCTCTCATGGTAGGAAGGCTGAGCCATTGCTACAGGAGCCTCATTAAGATGCTGCTCTTCAATCCCTGAGCCACCTTCAGCTTTGATGGGGAAACCCTTTAGAGAAAAAATGTGGTTCAGCATTCTCACTGGGTTTGGAATGAGGATGTAGACCACATTTGCCCTCCCTAGGGAGCAGGTATTTCAAAACTTATCATTTCACATTTAGAAAATGAAAAGCAATTCCAATTATGATGTAATATACATCCATCCATTCTCTAAACAAATATTTATTGAGCAGCTACAATGTGCTAGGCACATCTTCACTGATGAATAGATAACAGTGAATAAATCAGATGAAATATCTGCTACCAAAAGAAAGCTTGATTCTGTACAGCAAAAGAAACCATCAACAAAATAACAAGAAAGCCCACTGCATGGGAGAACATATTTGCCAATGTTATCATGGATAAGGGTTTAATCTCCTACATTTGCAGGGAACTCATACAACTTAACAAAAGGAAGATAAACAACCCAATAAAAAAATGGGCAATGGACATAAATAGATACTTTTCAAAAGAGGACAGAAGGAAGGCAAAGAGACATATGAAAACATGCTCAAAGTCACTAATCATCTAAGAGATGCAAATCAAAACGACAATGAGGTACCATCTCACACCTGTCAGAATGGCTATCCTCAACAAATCAACAAATGACAAGTGCTGGCGAGGATTCGGAGAAAAAGCACGCCTTGTGCACTGCTGGTGGGAATGCAGACTGGTGCAGCCACTATGGAAAACAGTATGGAGTTTCCTCAAGAAACTAAAAATGGAGCTCCCATTTGACCCAGTGATCCCACTTCTAGGAACATATCCCAAGAAACTAGAAAGACCAATCAGAAAGAATATCTGCCCCCCTATGTTCATAGCAGCACAATTTACCAAAGCTAAAATTTGGAAACAGCCTAAATGCCCATCAGCAGATGAGTTGATTAAAAAACAGTGGTACATCTACACAATGGAATACTATGCTGCGGTAAAATAAAGAAGGAATTCTTACCATTTGCAACAGCATGGATGGAACTGGAGAATATTATGCTAAGCGAAATAAACCAGTCAGAGAAAGATAAATATCACATGATCTCACTCATTTGTGGAATATAATGAACAACATAAACTGATGAACAAAAACAGATCCAGAGACAGAGAAGCATTGATCAGACTGTCAAACCTCAGGGGGAAGGTAGGGGAGGGTGGGGATAAGGGGGGGGATCAACCAAAGGACGTATATGCATGCATATAGGCCTAACCAATGGACAAAGACACCAGGGGGGTGAGAGCATGAGTGGAGGGGTGGGGGGGGCAATGGGGGGATAAGGACACATATGTAATAGCTTAATCAATAAAGAAAAAAAGAAAGCTTGACATCCATCTTGGGTGTGACAAGAAAGCATTTGGAGAGATTAAATTACCAAGTATATGATCAATGTTGAGTGCCCTGCTGATCAAGACCGGTACAATCGCTGTCCATCTCAAAACTGAGAGCCAGAATCTCTCCTATTGCCTCTGGACACTGAATCACCTGGTGAGGTTGTTAGAGCAGGTCCCCAGCACCACCCCAAACCTGTGATAGGATCTCCTGAAGAAGAGACCTAGGAATCCGCATTTTAAATGAGGCCTCCCTCCCCGCAAATGACTTTTCCGCCCACTACAATTGGAGAAGCGCTGGTGTTTGGCTCTTTAGTAGACTTAACTCCCACCATGTGTGCATATGTGAACGTTTTCTGTTTAATTCTCCAAAGCAGAACACTGATCCTAATTCTATTGAGGCTTTAGATTAAAGATGGATGTTGCAGTGACCATGATGCAGATCCAATAAGGAGAACATAAGAGTCTTAAATTGACCCAAAGGGAGGCTGGTTCTGTTGAAACCCTCCATACACCTGAGTAAACAGACACAGATGCTAAAAGACTTGCTTAAGGTCACACATCAGGGGCAAGAAAGTAGCTGCCCCTATAAAAGGCACTGTGGCTGGAGCATCTGGTCTTGACTACAGGAACACTAATAGAGCTGTGCCCGGGGGTGTGGCTCCCCTGTTTGTGAGCCGATTCTTAGGGCTTAGAGACAGACCATCCCCTTTTGGGTGGGACACAGCTCCTATTCCCAAGACTCCAGCACAAATTCCAAGAAGTAACAAACCAGGAAAGTACAAATTACCCCGAGGCCAGGGCTCCTGCCCGCTGGCTCCTAGTGTGGGCTGACCCTCTTCAGGGTGCTGGATCTTTGGAAGCCAAACTGACCTTTAAAAACGGACTTCCTGAAGTGAGGAATAATGATTTTCATATGTGAACCTGGAAAAATGTAGGTAGTGACGACAATGAACAAACGCAGGTTTAAAAAATAGTTCTTGCTGCCAAAACAATTCTTTCAGGATCTTCTCATATTTTCCATGCATTCCCGCAGCAAGAGAGTATAAGACAAGTTAACCAAATCAGAAGAAATAAAATTTTAAATTTGCAAAATTACAACATGGATCCCAAATTTGTTAACATGTAATAACTTTTAAAAGAGCTATGCTTCCCTTCTAGTTTCCTGAGAACTACATTATGCTCTTAGAAATTAAAGGTGAGAGAGAGAGAGAGAGAGAGAGAGAGAGAGAGAGAGAGAGAGAGAGATTTTACTGAGTTGAGTTCAAAGATAAATATTAAATGACAGTGCTGCACAAATGATAGGGCTATTTATGATTACATGCGTAATTTAGAATTGTCAGCCAATTTAAGCCAAATGATTCTCTCAGATCTGATTTGCCCCAACTGCTTCCTACATTGATTAAATAAGCTGTCATTTCTCCCTTGTATTCTGTGATGTATGGGCAGAGCCAGAAGTTTCCCTGCCCACACATATCCTAAGAGAATATTAGCTTTTTCCCAGGTAGGAAAGTTACTTGTTGCTCTGCTGTTAGTTACTCTCACAAGATTCGGTCCTTTGGGTTGTGTTCCCCTCACTCTATTGGGTATCTATAGTTGTAGACAACAGGGAATAAGGTTTATGTTTCTATAGTTTTCCCCTGTAGTAAAGAACTCTAACCGAACCCACTCTTCTTCTATTCTAGTAGTAATTCTATAAGACACCATTTACACATATAGTTTCTAATTTTTAGGTCCTTCTTGCTTTGCAAACACACACACACACACACACACACACACACACACGCACGCACAACCTGAAGTTCAAGCACTTCAGTGAGTCTGTGGTCTATTGCTATAGGTTTCATTTCCCAAGATTAAGTCACAGAGTTTCAACCGACCTAACGTAAGGATTGTGTTATGGAAGTTGCCAATAGAAATGCCCAAAGAATGGGACAGGTAACAAAAAGAATGCACTGGCCCAGTAAGAAAGCAGTGGGAGCATAGGGTCTAAAAGCAACACCATCGAATAGAACTTTCTGTGCAGATGAAAATGGTCTATACCTGTGCGGTCTGATACGGTAGACACCTGCTCCATGTAGCTATTGAACACTTGAAATGTGGCTACTACTGTCACTGAAGAACTGAATGCTTCATTTCATTTTTTAAACATGTTTTTATTGATTTCAGAGAGGAGGGGAGAGGGAGAGAAATAGAAGCATCAATGATGAGAGAGAATCATTGACCAGCTGCCTCCTGCATGCCCTCGAATGGGGATCAAACCCACAACGCAGCCATGTGCCCTGACCGAGAATCGAATCGTGACCTGCTGGTTCTGATTATAGGTCAACGCGCAACCACTGTGCCACACCGGCTGGGCCTTTGAATTTAATTTTAATGGAAAGAGCCAAATATGTTGCTGGCTCTCCCATGGGACAGCCCAGGAGGTTGGTCCCGTTCTCTACTCACTCCCTTGATTGTTACTTCACATGAATGCAGACTCGGAGGGGCCAGGCCTTTTGACCTTTCTTGAGAAACTAGAAATCCCACTTGTAATGGAAACCTCTTAATATTTAAAATACCAGGCCAGCAAACACATGCATGGTTCCGTTTTAGCCAAGAGACCTCAGTTTGCTGCCCTAGGTCCATTTCCTCACCCTGTTCTCTCCTGTACACAAGAGACTCAGTAGACTCCTTCGATGTGACAAGGAGCATTTGGAGGGATTCAATTAACAAGGTACATGATCAATGTTGAGTGCCCTGCTATGGGCCTGGAACCCTGGGGTGTCCCCCACTATTCGAAAGCAGAGCATTCCTGTGAAACCTTTCATACGCTGAAATGGCATGAAAGGAATGCGCTATTAACATTAATGTACATGATTGATATTTTAAAATTTTTGAGCATTTTCAAAATGTAACCTACCAAAAGTAACCTCCCAAATCATACCAAATAACACACGAAACCTAATATCACCCTAACGTATAGCAAAAGCAGGAATGACATGACAACTCTACACCACGCTTTGTACGTCAGTCAATCCACTCAGGCAGCAGCAGACTGTCCATGTTACCATTGCTGGAGAGACCACGTTGCTACTAGCGGAAGCGATAGTAACCTAGCCAGCTCTCAAGGTTTTTTCTCCCTACGTGTAAATTGTAGGAGAGGTGGACCAAGGTAAGTCCAATGCACGCAGCGTCTTCATTTCATTCATCATGATCAAAATGCTTAATTACATCCAGTTTTCCGCTAAACCTAACAGCCTATGCGCTCTTAGGACATATTGTGTGCGCTGAGGGATGCACACAATAAACCGAGGGAGAGCACAGGTGCTCGCAGGCACTGCTCACAGCCTGGCGGCCCGAGGCCGAGATGCTGCGTGTAGTTCCCGGGAAGGAGCTTGGCGGTGCCGCTGCCTCTGCAATGACCGCTGCTGCCAAACACACCACTGTTTCCACCTTTTTTTCATAAAAGCGAACATCCCCTTGGGACTTCTCTCAGTGAGAGAAAGCAGGTACTACTGCAGGTTTTTTTTTATAAAAGCAAAGGGGCATAACGTGAACTTTCGAAAAGCGGAGGACACCTGGACCTGCTCAGAAACGCATTGTCACGAGGTACCTTCATCAGCCATTTGCACCTGGGGTCTCGGTCCGGCCAGCCCCTGCGGTTGGAGCAGGCTCTGCTTCACGTCTTCCTCAGCTTCGGCCTCTCTTCCCAGAATTCTTTGCCTTCACCTCAGAAATGCACTCCCCTGGGCAGGAAGGGTAGAGTCACTCCTATAGCAACTGACCCCTCCCTGTAGGGACACCTGCACAACATTCCTAATAGATTTAGAACATTAACAATTGCCCTTACGGCGTGTAGTTTAAGTTCTCAGAAGGTAGAGAACACGCTGTAGTTGGTTCTATTCTACATTCCATTTCAAGTTGCTTCGAATGGAATGCATAGTAAGTAAGAGACACATTTTTCATTGCAACTTAATCTACACATTCTGCACACACACATTTAGGAAAGTTTGATGGAACACTGTCTACCCATACTCATTGGCATGCATTCTGATGCTTTCTACTCTCCTCTACCTTCTTATCTTTTGATTTCTTTCAGTGCTGATCTCAGAGTCCACTAAGGAGTCCCAGTCTAGGGTTTGAGTCTCTATAGAGACTCCAGCTCAGGTTCTATAACTCAGAAATAGTCATTGACTAAATGCTGTTAGCCACTCCCTCTAAGAGCCCTCAGCCTCCTGCCTCCCCAGTGTACACACCCCATTGGTAGGAGGGAATCAGAGACCAGCAAAGAGGAATTATTCTCTGATGCTCTGGGGTCTTTGTAGTCTCCGCTAAAAGAACCTCATTAGACTCAGATTGTTCTTCATGGGAAGTGGTTTACATTGAAAAAAAAAAGAGGGGGGGGGATCAAAGACTATTTTCCCTGCACAGTATATGACTTCCTGCAATTCATCAAAATTCTTGTCATGGATAAAGGTCACCTTTCATTTATGTATGGCATCTGTGTGTATTTTCTCAAAAAGGGTGTGGCTCTCAACACATAAATCAGGCCTTAGATGTTGAAAAAACTCATGAAAAGTGACTCCAGGGAGGGGATGGGAGTCACATGGTGAAAACAGACACAAATGCCATCAGACTTCCCAGAATGATGAACTCAGCCCGTCTGACTTGGGGGGGGGGGGGGGGGGGGGTGAGGGGAAGCAAATAAAATACCTGAGCAGGATTCCAGGACTCTGCCGTTGCTGTGAGTTGTAATACGTTTCATAAAGCACTTTGGGGGTCGGGGGGGGAAGCACTTGGGTCTAATGTAAACAGAGACAAAATTGGTGTTGGTGCTGGAAACATTGAGCTGACTCAGCGGAGACGTCTTCAACAGGAAACCACGCCCCGTTTTCCCTCTAATGTAACGGATTGGATGCAGGACCTGACTGTCTGGATCTGAATCCCACCCCTCCTGCTTACTGGAGCTGTGACTTCATGCAAGTGACTCACCTTGTGCCCCATCTCCTCAACCACAAAATACGAAGAATAATAACCCCAGCCTCAGAGGGTTGTCCTGGCGACTGAGTTCATCAGTGTTTGGAAAGCGCTGAGCACGGGTGCCTTGCATATGGTAAGTACAGCATCAGTATCTGTTAAATAAATTGTCTAAGAGAAGATGAGAACATATCCACTCTCTGTCCTCTAACTTCAGGCTGCAGATGGCCTCTGGCTAGTACAGTTCAGCTCTTATTTAAAAAAAAAAAAGAATGGAGAAGTCCTGTAACTTGCTGTCCTGTTTGCTCAACTATGCACGAGTTGACACCTAAGATGACAAAACTTAAATGCCATCCTCAATGAAAAATAACAAGGCATATTAAGAGGAGGAGGAGGAAGTGGAGGAGGAGGAGGAGGAAGAGGAGGAGGAGGAGGAGGAGGAAGAGGAGGAGGAGGAGGAGGAGGAGGAGGAGGAGGAGGAGGAGGAGGAGGAAGAGAAAGGAATAATATCTCTGTCCCTGAGCCAAGGCGGCTAAGTGAACCGTGTGAAAAACATAAAACAGAGCTGTTCGTGATAACTAGAGGCCAGACATGGCTGAGGCCACCCGGTATCACCTGAGGGAGAAAGAACGAGCAAGCGGAAAGCCCAGGCCCTGGGGCGTATCAGCACACCAAGCACATGTGGAGAGGACAATGGAAAGCCACACGGGAAATTCGGTTTAAAAGTTTTCTGGCTGAAGCTTATAAATATGAGTGATTATAAGTGTAGAAATCAACCGAAAGAGGCAAAATTAAAAACCACAGGAGACGGGCCCATTTACATGAAGTTGGTTAATCATCTAAGAAGCTATTGAAATACATCTTACTGTGAGGTGTGCTCTTTGAAAGGAAAGAGGGGATCTGGATTATTGGAAAACACCTTGCAATGCTTTGTTCTTGGTTTCCTGCAACTTGAATATGGAAGCCTCCTATATATATGCAAATGCCCACAAAATGCTTCCATATTCAATACATTCATATTCAATATGCTTTAAAGAAATATCTTCTTTTCTTTTTTAAGTTCTTTATGATGTGACATTAAGAGGTGAAAAGATCACCTAGAACCAATTGGCTATGGGCATTAAACTAAATGGTAATCCATGCCCTAGAAAATATAGAAATCATGTACAAATTTGGGCATAGGGCCAATTCCCCTTAAAGTAACTAGTTCAAACAATTGCAAAAATGGCCTGAGACTGAAGCTGGGGCCTCTGCGCTCAGGCAGTGAACATGGGTCCTAGGGAGCCACTTGGATGTCAATAGCAGCTTTGTGTAAAAATAGCCAAGACAATGCAATAGCCTCTGACCATATGGAGCCCCTTCCTCTCTCAGGCTGCAACGCCCCTGACTATGGCCAGCAGCATGAGGCTCGGACTGATGGTTGCAGATGGCCCCTGGTCAGTGAAATTCAGCTCTGCACTCAGTGTCAATCATGGAGAAAAAGGAGGTTTACTTTTACCAGTAGACCCACTACTGCTTTTGTTTTTTGTCTCTCTTCTTCCCCTACCTTTCCTTCTGAAGCCCTTCAAATCCCAGATCCCTCCCTTCCTTCCTCCCTTCCTTCCTTCCTTCCTCCCTCCCTCCCTCCCTTCCTTCCCTCCCTCCCTCTCTCCCTCCCTTCCTTCCTTCCTTCCTTCCTTCCTTCCTCCCTCCCTCCCTCCCTTCCTTCCCTCCCTCCCTCCTTCCCTCTCCTTCCTTCCTTCCTTCCTTCCCTCCTCTTTTCTGGGAACATCTCTTTTTATTTTTACGGTCCTCTTTTTTACATTCATTCCTCTCTTCTTGGCACCTTAGGCCTGTTTGTGCCCCTCGGTTCCTCTGCCCTCTCAGTCCCCATTTCTCTTCTTATTGGGGCCCCTGCCCCAGAGGCTAATCACCCCCTTCTAAACGTAGGGTCTGCAGAGCCTCAGAAGCACAAACACCGGTGAAAGCAAACAGTTCCAGCCCAGAGTTTCATTGGTGCTGGGCATTCTGGGGGAAATGGTGGGTGACTAGGAGGAGAAGGGGCACTCAGATGTCTCTTTCAGAGCCACTTTTAATCCCATGATTCATTGGACGTGTGTAAAGAATTCTGATCCCTGTCTTTCCTTCATGGCACATTGGTGGTGCCAGGCGCCACGCTGCCTGCATTCCCTGGCTTGGGGGCCCCTCCACCTTCAAAGCCAGTCGTCTGGCTCAGGTACATCACTCTCACGTCCTGCTTTTGTCCTCCCATCTCCTTCACTGACTGGCCTTTGAGGACCCTTGGGATTCTACTGAGCCCGCTCGAATAGTCCAGGGGAACCTTCCCATCTCAAGATTCTTAACTTACTCACATCTGCAAGGTTCTGTTGGCCACATAAAGTCACATATCCACATGTCTTGGGGATTAGGATGTGGCCATCTTGGGGAGGGGGTATTCTTCTGCCTACCGCAGGCACATAAAAATGTTTCCATTTAAAACTAGAATTTTTTTTTAAAAAAGCATGTAGGTAGAGAAAATGGTTTCCTATGGAATATTAAGGTTTTTGTGTTTAGACCAACAGAGCAAGACATTCTTCCTATGATGGAGGAAGGAGGCCCCAGAGTATGAAAAAGTGCTTCCTACAAAGTGGCCAAAGCAGCTTCTATCACAGGGAGCTGCAGGGAGGGTCCTCACCTCAGAGTCACGGGAACCAGGCCCTGGTCCCGGCACTGCCATTAACAGCTCATCTGGGTCAAGTTTATCAAGGAAATAATGGGCTGATGGGAAAAGCAACTGGTTAGCACCCTCCAGGACCCCGCGGTGATGACAGTAGGGGCTTTGTATATAGCCAGACAGAACTGGATTCACACTGTGGCTCACTCACTCGCTACCTGAGTAATTTCATAAGCCACTTAACCTTCACAAGCGTCAGTTTCCTTATATAGGCTGATACCCCTCATCTCACAGGATGGAGGTGAGTTAGTGGGAGACAGTATACAAAGTACTTACGGCAGCGCCAGGTACACAGTGAGCGCTTCATAAGTGGCTGCTAATCTTATTACTATTTTATGACTTTTATTATTACAATTAAGTAATAGTGATAGTTTTTAATCTTCATAGTTCAAAATCACACCATCTGCCTCAAGCAATTTTTAATTTGAGAACCAAACACCATGGGGATAAGAATTTAGAGGGTCCCCACTTACAAGTTGGATCATTTGTGTCTCGCAATAACCGGGACCAAAAGAAGTGAACTATGCCCTGCAGACTGGATCTTAGCCTCCCGCGGGCTTCGGTGTGCAGTGCCCGCATAGGATGGTTTTGTCAGGCCAAGGGACATCCTAGTGCTGAAAACAAGAAACAGAGGGATCCTGTTTTCCACATACTAGTTCCAGAATCCAGAACTGTGCTGTCTAATATGGCAGCCACTGCCCACATGTGGTTCCCTGAGTTTAAATCCATTGAAATTAAAAATCCAGGTCCTCAGTCACACTGGCTACATTTCAGATCCTAAACCGGTGCCTGCGGCTAGTGGTTACCAAATTACACAGGGCAGACCCAGAATTCTTCCACCATCACAGAACGTACCACTGGACAGTGCTGATCTAGTCTAGAGGATACATTACCCTCGTAACCTATGTAAATAAATCTAATTATTATTTAATGTGGTCTAACTTAGAATCATACAACTATGCAATCTGGTGGATCATAGGTCTTAGAAACACCAAGAAGATTTATGTCTTTTTTTAATTTCAATTAGATGCTTTAATTTTTGTTATTACAAACCTTCTACAGCAGTGATTTTCAACCTTTTTCATCTCATAGCACACGTAAACTCACCCTGACTACAGGTGATCTGTTCTGAAGTTTCTATGTCCTCCTCTCTCTATTCCCCCTCTTCCTCCTTCTTTTCCTTCTTTAGTGTAGGTTACCCACTGCACTGATTTCATGACCCACAAAGAGGTCATGACCTGGAGTTTGAAAGACAATGATCTAGACCAGGGTTGCAAACTCAGATGCTTGAAGTTGTTGGGCAAGTCACATAAACGGATGGAAGGGCTGTGAGGGAACCGTGGGAAACGGAGAAGACATGGCCCCTTGGAAAGTTACAGTGGCTACTCGGTTCCAACCCAGCTTTACTTCATGAGCGTAGGTCTCTGTTCCTAGACTTTCTGATAGTTCAAAAGAGGCCAAATACCCAGATACTTGTGTGAAGCTTCCCAATTCAAAACTGCTGCAAAGAATTCTTAAAATGTTTAAATGCTTGTCAGCCAAACAAAACAAGTCTCTTGTGTAGTATCGATTTGATTAGGATTAATTTACTAGTTCCAGGGGTAGAATGGGAAACTGCCTCTAAAATGAGAATCCTGCCCTGGCCGGTATGGCTCAGTGGATAGAGCGTCGGCCTGCGGACTGAAGGGTTTCAGGTTCGATGCCGGTCAGGGGCATGTACTTGGGTTGCGGGCACATCCCCAGTTGGGGGTGTGCAGGAGGCAGCTGATGGATGTTTCTCTCTCATCCATGTTTCTAACTCTCTATCCCTCTCCCTTCCTCTCTGTAAAAAATCAATAAAATATATTTAAAAAAAAAATGAGAATCCAGACCCCCTCCTCCCCCCGCCCCCCAATGGATAGAGCATAATCCTTCTGGTGGGGAAGAGAGGAGGAATCCTCAGCTGATGAAGGGGATTGAATGCCATCATTTCTCCTGGAATGAGACCATGCTGAGTGTCCACTGACTGCCAAGAAGGACAAAGGGAATCAGTCATTCCAACAGCATAGAGTCCTCAAGAAACTGAGTTTAGCCCTAGCCGGTTTGGCTCAGTGGATAGAGCGTTGACCTGCGGACTGAAAGGTCCCGGAATTGATGATTCTTTCTCATCATTGATGCTTTTATCTCTTCCTCCCTCTCCCTTCCTCTCTGAAATCAATAAAAATATATTATTAAAAAAAAAAAAAGATGAGAGGGAATCATTGATCAGCCACCTCCTGCACGCCCCCTACTGGGGATAGAGCCCCAGTGCCTTGACCAGGAATCGAATCGTGACCTCTTGGTTCATAGGTCAACGCTCAACTACTGAGCCATGCTGGCCAGTTGGGGTCTCTCTTTATGAAGGTCAACTCAGTTAGTTCTCACTCTTACCTAGATGGCCAGGCATCCAGGGTCTGAACTGCAAGGTACAAATAGTGAACCAATCACTTGAAAATATCTACAGCTAAAACATAAATCTTACCACTGTATCATTAAAAGGTTGAATCAGCCTGTTTAATATACAATGCTTCTGGGCTTTAATCTATTGGTAAAACTGCCAATATTCAAATATTAAAAACCCCCACTTTATTTTGGAATGATTTTAGATTTATAAAAAAGTTGCAAGGATTATATAAAGAGTTTCTGTATATTTTTACCCAGTTTCCCCATAATGTCAACATGTTATATGTCATGGTATGTTTGGCAAACTAAGAAATTCATAGTAATGGTAAATTACTATTAGCTGAACTACACCATTTGGATTTCCTCAGTTTTTTCACTAATGTCCTTTTTCTGTTTCAGGATGCAACCCAGCAAGCCACATTGCATTTAGTTCAATTTTTTTGACCTACACAAGCCTAACACTTTAGGAATAAGTCTAGTAACCAAAGAAGAAAAGTCTTATGACAGTGTAGCCATTAGGTCCTAGGGAGGAGATGGATTGGGGACCCCTCATCATGCCTCAGTGGCCAGCTGGAGATGCTAACCTCATCCAGCACCGAGACACAGTCACGGGCTTCTGAGTCTGTTTATTGGCCTAGTGCAGTGATGGTCACGAAGTAGGTGCCCAGTGAGCACATGCTGAACATCTACTGCTTGTCAACCAATAAGAATTAAGTGCCTGGAAGCCCGCCCAGGGACAGAAGAACCACTTCCTGCCCAGAAATCGGCCTCTGATAAATTTCACTTTCCATCTAGGACTAATGCCACCTTGAGATCTCAGTGCTTGTGTTAGTCCGCTAGGGCTGCCGTGACAAAGCACCACATGCCTGGGTGGCTTCAACAGAAATGTGCTTTCTCACAGCCCTGGAGGCGGGAAGTCTGGGATCACGGCGTGGGCAGGACTGGTTTGATCTGAAGCCTCTCTCCTTGGCTAGCCGAGGGCCACCTTCTCCCGATTGCACCTGGTCTCTCTCTGTGTGCCTGTGTCCACATTTCCTCTTCTTACAAGGATACCAGTCATAGTGGGTTACCCCCAAATACCTCTGTTTTATTTAACTCGTTAAAGACCCTGTCTCCAAATACAATCACATTCTGACGTACTGGGGATTAGGACACCCCATATAAATTTTGGGGGACACAACTTGGCCCATAACAATGCTGAATATATCTGAAGGGTAGGAATTAAAAAAAAATCAGAGGAAGAATTTTCCTAAATACAAATGTCACTCATCCTCAGAGGCCCAGTCTGTTCTCTTCTTTCCTAACTATTCGGACTTGACTTCACAACAATGCTAGCTTCTCTCAGAGAGTATCACCTCAGTCTGTGATAATCCAGCCCCTCAGCCAGACTGGATCTCTCCAATGCCTTCAGCCAGTTTAGTTCACGTCTCCAGAAGGTACTCTCTATGTATTTGTTTGGCTGGCTGGATACCCTTCCCAACCACCTGCCAATCAGGGGAGCGGGCATTCACAGTCCTGCTGCTGTCAGGGCCAAAGGGCAGTGCATAAAGCCCTTTCATCATTGAAATTCTGTGCTTCTAAGAATGTGGGTGGGTCCAAAGCACATTTTTCTAACTCCTGTGCATGAGTGTGAGTGTGTGTGTGAGTGTGTCTGTGCGCGCGCACACGTCTGCAATCATAATTTTTTTAAAGCTTATCTACAGGGCTGCAATCTGCATTTGGAGACTTTCAAACATGAAAACCATCACAGTGTGCAGACGTTGCCTGACAGGCAGGGGACTGGGAAAAAAATAAATAATGAACAGGCCAAGGGCACCAGGAGCAGGAATCTGAAGTGTAAGCCTTCAGAGCAGACACTCTGATAAAGAAAGGCTGCAGGGAGAGAGCAATTAATGGGGAAGAGGCCAGGGGGGAAAAACATGGGCCCAGGGAAAGCTGCTGAGGGACAGAGGAAAGGGGGAGCCTGCAGGATGGGGGAGCTGTGACCAGTGTGATTGCTGGACTGTTATTAGCCCAAAATTATCAGGCACCTGAATCAACAGGTCAAGAATGTGACCTGAAGGTACATGAACTATTTGTTTAGGAAACCACATGGTGGGAGGAAGACTCAGAGTTAAATTGGGACGCTTACCTTTGCTGATGGCAGAATTAAACAACAGAAGTTCAAGCCAAGCCTATGGGGCTGGGGGATTCTTTTTATTTATGTGCTGAAGGAAACTGATAGGAGACAGGGTGGAGAGTGGGCAGGGCTCAGACCCATCTCGATGTGGGGGACCAGCCCAGCGGAGGGCAGTGGGAAGGAATGCAGGGGACAGGCGGGGGCCTCTGTCCCTCCCCAATGGCCAGCAGCCCCGCCCCCCAAGGCATCCGGATTCCAGGCCTCCAGGCATCAGACAAAGGGCCCTCCCCCCTTGTCAGCCTTCCTGTTCCCGGGGATTGTGTGGCCCGGCCCTTTGATCAAACTAAGGGCATTATGTCTGCAGATAACTGCTTTAAAAAGGAAGGTTTCAGGGCTGCCTCTGGGTCCCCTCAGCGTTCCCAGTGAAAGGGATTAGGCCTTGCTCTCTTAGGATTTCTGCTTTTGCCCCCTGCGACCAGGTCCCTAGCAAAGCTTTCGACACTGCTCTCACCCTTAAAATGTGTCCTTAAGAGATGGGCATGGTGCATGCATTCTCAACACAAATCCTTCTTTTTTAGTGTTTCTGGTGGTTATGGCTTACACGTTCTTTACCAATTCCCACAGGGAAATGAGAATCCACCCCTGGCCAAAGTGCATCTCTAACAAAGATGTACTTAACTTCTAGGACTGGGAGCAGGACTCGAGTTCTCGACCAAATTCTCTGGCTTGCTTGCCGAGTCAGTTTTAGTCATTTATCCTCTCTGGGTCTGAGTTTTCGCTCTTAAAAAAGTTAGAAATAGCCTGAGACAGTATGGCTCAGTTGGTTGGAGCGTCATCCCATACACAAAAGGTGGTGGGTTCCATTCCTGGTCAGAGAACATACGTACCCAGGTTATGGGTTTGACCCTCAGTAGAGACGCGTGCAAGAGGCGGCCCATAGATATTTCTCTTTCACATTGATGCTTCTCTCTCTCTCTCTCTCTCTGTCTCCCTTTCCATCTCTAAAAATCAATAAAAAAAGGCTAAAAATTATTTTTAAAAAATGTCTTTTTTGAAAAATTAGAAATATGGACTTGGCAAGCTCTGGAGCTAGATTTACAAATACTACGTTTGTTTGTTTGTTCATTGTTATGTATTCCCAAGAAAGACTGTTGGCCCTGCAGTGACATAAGTACTATGCATTTCATTGGCTTCAAGAAATAGGTAAGTGGCAAGTAGAAAATGAACAACCCCTTCAAAAACTATTTTAGATGGCAGCACTTTCTCCACCACTCACCACTTTACTAGGGAGTTGGTGTCTAGCAAAGCCAGATTTGTAAATGCCTCTGAGTAACAGTTTTCTGATTTTACTTAGAGGAAATATAATGACAACACTATTCTAGAAGGATACATTTCTCTTGCTCTTGCTCCATGAACCACTTCTTTTCCTAGTCAAGGGGAATTCCCTTCCTCACAGGAGCAGTAAGAAGAAACCTGAGGCAGGTGCAAGACAAGAGAAATGGCTCAATTTGAGACCTACTGAGAATTGTTCAGGATTTACCACACACTTGGTTATTTCACAAAGCAATGCCTTAGGATCTGTATCTGAAAGCAGCTTTGCTAAGTAATAGCTGAAATTTGGAAATGTGCTGAGACTGTCTTAGAGTTGTTTGGTCATTACTATTGACACATTTCTCAGCCTTGGAGTAACTGAAGTTGATGAGATTGCACCCTAGTAGGTCTAGGTATCAGAACTTAAATAGTTCAGGAGTTCGCACTTGGTGTCTTTTCTTAGGGATTGTATGGGGAAAGTTTCTTAACAACAGCATCTCGGGGTTTATTTAATTATTTTACTGATAGTTGTTTTTAGATTAAAAAAAAAAAAGTGTTGTAGGACCTTCCCAGTCTCTTAGAGCTTTTCTTGTATAATATTTGGGATGAACTAGAGAGATGCTTTGGGGTTTCTAAGGCGAGCTCTGCCTCTGACTATTGTCCCTACACCACGTCCTTATTTTGATCTTCAGACCTGGTCCAGTATCAACACTTCACCCATTCTGCTGAGCCATCACTTCTCCGAGGCTGATCCCCGAATATCTGCTTCCAGATGCCTTTCTTTCCTGATCCCCCGTTATTGTACTAACCATTTCCCCTTGGATGTCCTTCAGGGACTCTGAAGTCAAGCACTTAAGACTTCATTTATGATACTTCCTCCACAAAGCTGCCTCTCTGACATCCTTTATTCTATCAGCAGCCACCCTGTTCCCCTGCCACCTGACTTAGACGTCAGCCTCATCTCTAACCAGTCCCCTCTGTTACCTGCACTCAGTCATCAAGTCCTGTAAGGCTCCCTTCACCATGTCTTTTCCGAATGTCCCTCCTGCCGATTCAAACTGCCGCTACCCTGGTCTGAATCCTCATCCCTCATCTTTTGCGGCCACTTTCTCCCCAGCCCTCATGCAAATCCCTTCAGATGCATCAAGTTGTTCAACAAATATCTGTGGAGAAACTAAGATGGCGGCATAGATAAACACCGGGAAATAGTCGCCTCACACAACGATTGAAAAATATCCCAAAGGACGGAGCAAGCATCGTCCAGAACAACAGGAAGGCTGGCTGAGTGTAATTTCTACAACTAGAAGAAAAGAAAAGCACGCTGAGAGCCGGAGGAGCTGCGGAGGTGAAGTGCAGAGGTACGGTGGCGGCTCGCGCGCGCGCGGAAAGGGGGTGGCACCTGAGGACGCGACTGTCTTTTTGAATCACAAGCTCCCGACTGCTCTGAACTCCGGTTCCGGCGAGTCTCTGGGGACCCAGGACTCATACGGGGAGAGGCTGGTCTGTCAGGCGGCAGCGGGTGAACTTGAGGGCAGCTTTCCCTCAGAGGTGCTTGCAGCCGTTACCGGGACACTGAGACGCACGACTCCGGGCGCGGAGAATCAGCCATAGCTTCTTTCTCTGCCCTTTGACTCCCTGAGACCCCGCCCCACCCAGGCTGCGGCAGAGGCTTTTGCATGTGAATGTACCTAACTACAGCGCAGCCAGGCAGACCCGGAACTTCCAAGAGAAGGCCCAAGGCCCCGCAGCGGCTTGCATTGCTTCACAGCTGAGCCTCTTCGTGGCTCCTGCTGTGTGGCCTCAGGCAGGGGCTGAATTAGCACCTCCTTAGATCCAGGAGCCACTGTACCCAGTGGTCAGAGGAGGACCATTCTCCCACTTCAGACACAGCTGATTCCCACAGCCAATTGGCCTGGAGGTCAATTCCTCCCAGTGATCCTACAACAACCAAGGCACCAAGAGTGCACCAAGAGTGTCCACCCCAGGTAACTGGGGAGGCTGAACCACTGGGCCCTACAGGACACCTGGCGCGCAGGGCCACTCTATCAACACAGGGAAGCAGCCAAAATGTGGAGACAAAGAAACAGGTCACAAATGGCAGAAACGGAGGAAAGCAAACGACTGGATATAGAGTTCAAGGCCACGTTTATAAGGTTTTTCAAGAATTTTATGGAAACCGCCGATAAATTTAATGAATCCCTCAAGGAGTATAGTGAGACCATGGAGGACATGAAAAAGGACCAACTAGAAATTAAGCATACACTGACTGAAATAAAGAATATTTTACAGAGATCCAACAGCAGACAAGAGGATCCCAAGAATCAAGTCAAAGATTTGAAATGCAAAGAAACAAAAAATACCCAACCGAAAAAGAAAAAAGAAAAGAGATTCAAAAAATATGAAGACAGTGTAAGGAACCTCTGGGACAACTTCAAGCGTACCAACATCAGAATTATAGGGGTACCAGAAGGAGAGAGAGGGCAAGATATTGAAAACCTTTTTGAAGAAATAATGACAGAAAACTTCCCCCACCTGGTGAAAGAAATGGACCTACAAGTCCAGGAAGTGCAGAGAACCCCAAACAAAAGGAATCCAAAGAGGACCACACCACGACACATCATAATTAAAATGCCAAGAGCAAAAGATAAAGAGAGAATCTTAAAAGCAGCAAGAGAAAGACAGTCAGTTACCTACAAGGGAGTACCCATCCGACTGTCAGCTGATTTCTCAACAGAAACCATGCAGGCCAGAAGAGAGTGGCAAGAAATATTCAAAGAGATGAATAGCAAGAACCTGCAACCAAGATTACTTTATCCAGCAAAGCTATCATTCAGAATGGAAGGTCAGATAAAGAGCTTCACGGATAAGAAAAAGCTAAAGGAGTTCATCACCACCAAACCAGCATTATATGAAATGCTGAAAGGTATTCTTTAAGAAGAGGAAGAAGAAAAAGGAACTCTTACCATTTGCCACAGCATGGATGGAACTGGAGAGCGGATAAATACCACAGGATCTCACTCATTTGTGGAATATAATGAATAACATAAACTGATGAACAAGGACTGATCCAGAGACAGAGAGGCATTGATTGGACTGTCGGGCCTTGGAGGGAAGGTAGGGGAGGGTGGGGGCAAGGGGGAAAGATCAACCAAAGGACTTATATGCAAGCATATAGGCCTAACCAATGGACACGGACAACGGGGGGGTGAGGGGATGAGCGGGGGGGGGGGGGGGGGTAGAGGGTACACATATGTAATATCTTAATCAATAAAAAATTAAAAAAAAATTTAAAAAAACCAAAAAAAACAATATCTGTGGAGTGCCTCCTCAGTCATCTTCGAAACCCTCAGTAGCACACAGACTGACATCTACAAAATAAAATGGACTCCGGAACCTCTCCCTCCCCTCCTGACTGTGGCCTCCACTCACTCCTCAGAGGCACCCCTTCTTCTGCAAACAGTTCCACTCAGCTTCCTCTGAAAATACGTAGCACACCCCCTTCTCTGAGTCACCTGGAAGTCCTTCTTTCCTCACGTAACCATCACCATCTCTCCAGGGGCAGCTGTTCCCTTCACACAATTCCTATGACTTTACGTGAATTGCTCTGTTTCCTTTATGATTGACACTTGCAAAATTGTATTGCTCTCTCTATAGTCTCTATGTCTTGTCGCCACAACTGGACAGTGAGACCCTCAAGAGAGATACAGTGTTTGTGCGCATCTCTGTGGCCCGTCAGCCTAATGGAATAAATTGCAAGAAGGAGGAAAATTGAACAATGATTGAGACTCTGAGTCTCTGCAGTTAACCAAAGACCTTTATATATATTGGGGTTTTCTTTCCTTTCTTTTTTTAAATCCTCACCCGGGGATATGTTTTCATTGATTTTCAGAAAGAGAGGAAGGGAGAGAGAGAGAGAAACATTGATTGATTGCCTCTCGCACTCGCTCCGACTGGGGATCAAACCTGCAACCTTTTGGTGTATGGGAAAACACTCCAAACAACTGAGCCACCTGGCCAGCTCTTCCTTTTCACGTCTCACTTCATGTTTTGAGCCTGGGTCCAGCCATCTGTTTTTATAAATGAAGTGTCATTGGAACAGAGCCACACCTGACCATTTACATATTGTCCTGCTGCTTTTGTGCTACTGTGGGAGAGTCGAGCTGTTGTGACAGATATCGCGTGGCCAGCAAAGACTAAAATATTTACTATCTTTCTCTTTAGGAAAGTTTGTTGTCCCTGGTCTAAACAGCCAGAGGAGGCCAGACCCCCATCCCCTTTCAGAGAGTGCGAGTAAAATGCTGAAGGTTACACAGCTAATCAGGAACCCAATAAAAACTTGAAGTCAGTCTATGTGATTCTAGGAACCCTCCCCCGACCCCTGGATATGTTCGGTGATTGTTAATATTCGATGATAGTAAGGGTATTGTCTATGTAATATCCGTTGGCTTATCTTCAGTCTTTTGCCAGAAGTAATCCAGTGACTAGAATTAACTGGAATTTTTCAGGCACACATTACATCCCTACGACTGACATATTCACATTATTTTAAACAATAATTTTCTGTGATTTCCCATCATAGCAGTTACCTCGTGCTACTGTACCACTTGAGGGCAGGGGCTGTGTCTTGTGCCCTGAGCTTCCAACATGGTCTGGGCACAAAATAAACCCTCAACATAGGTACATTGCAGGAGATCAGTTGTACAAATGACTATTATTTCAGAAAGAGAGAGGTTATTTTCACAAGTACCAGATTTCATAGAAGTTAGTATGGAAGAGCTCCCAGTGTAGGGACCACCTCAATTTTATTCCCTGTGCCATCGTTTACAAGCTTTGCTCCCACGGACAAGAAGCCTAGTCTGTATAAACTTTCTTATTTTTATCCGGAAAATGGAAATGATACAGTTATCTGGATGAGATGGAGTAAGCCGAAGAAAGCACTTACAGTGATTGCTGGCACACAGCAAACCCTCAGAACGTAAGTTAGTCATTATTATTGGCAAACCGCCTCGCGTCTGCGCTCGGAAACTTGAATTCATTTGAAGAGCCATAAAATTACACAAAGTGGGAAAGGCAGCCAAAGCAAACAGTAAGCAAGCAAGGAAAGAAGGAAACAAGAGAAGGACAAAGGAAGCAAATAAGTCCCTCCTCTTGCTTTATCTCTGCAAAAAGTCTCCAGAAGATATGTTTGGCCAATAAATAAAGATACCTGTGTTCTCAGAAACATATCCTGCCCTACAGAGGGAAACGAGGGGAAGGAAATTTTGCTCAAACAATGGTTTCAGAAGACAAGCCCCACATAATAGGACAGAGAGGGGGAATAAAAGAGTTTGCAAAGCAGCACACTTAATCATATTAATTATCGCACATAATAGCCCTCAATGCTAAAACCGGCCCCTCGCTGAGATTTGCATCATTACCCTAAAGTAATTAAACAGCTGCCAAGCTCCTGCATCATGCGAATCAGTTCTACCTGGAATAGCTATTAACATTAGAATCATGCTCCATTTGGAGTCCTGACTGCATGAACGTGATGGAGAGCTTGTTGAAGGAGGCAGGACTGGCCTGAGCCTTCCAGGGAGGAAAGGGGTGGCCGTGCCGCGGATGGCGGGCATCAATCACTGCCTGACAAGCTCTGGTCCTTTCTGCCGACTTTCAGAAATCCAATACAGAATGCGTCCCTTCTGGTCTCTGGGACTGTTTCAGAAAAGCTTTCATTAAGACGTGTTTCCCATTGATTTTCTGTTCCCTTTATTCTTTGTTTAAGTTCAGCTCTAGAAGTCCGCACTCTAAATGTCACTTAACAGACAAAAAAGAAAAAAGGTGGGGGGGGGGGAGTCAGGGGGAGAGGAGACAACTTCTCAGACTCTGGTCTTTTTCCTATAGGTTTCCTTTCTTCCTCCAAAATATCCAATTATTCTCTTTGCGCTTTCCTCTCTAGTGATTTGGTTTTACATCTTCATGAAGTGATGTCAAATGACATAAAGCAGAGGTCTATGTTTTATCTAGTTTTGTAAAATTTAATTCTTGGCGTTGGGAAATCCATTTGTTCCCCAAAATGGGTCATGCATATTTGGGAGCAGGCGACCAGCCAAAGAAAGTGAGATTTTTCAATAACTGGCTACTGCGCTGGCATGATGTAAGTCTTCACAATGGGCCCCGGGGAACCCCAGAGGGCTCCAGGGTCTGCTGCCTGCCCTCCTTCGCCCTCTTCCTAGGACATGGGTCACCTGAGCTTCTTCTAAGTCACTGTGTTTGTACCATGAGACCCTACTTTCCTAAACATCTCTCTCTCTCTCTCTCTCTCTCTCTCTCTCTCTCACACACACACACACACACAATTATTGTTTGAAGTATACTTCAAAATGCCTCCCTGTTCCTGGAGTATTTTTTCTAGTAGGTGTGTGTGTGTGTGTGTGTGTGTGTGTGTTTGGTCGGGGGGGGGGGGGGGAATTGGAGGTACAGTTTACAGATTGAGAATATGAAGCAATTCCTATGTGCCTGACACTTGCTCTGATTGGCTTCCCATAACCATTAGACAAAGACAACTTCATAGAACTTGAGTGAGCTTCTTGCCTTTAATTTCTGATCAGCTAAGCTAGTCTCTTAGCACAATCCTAAAGAAATGGTGCCAAACTGGCAGAAAGCTTGAGGGAACAGCCAGGCAGAAAAGGGCCTGTGCATCATCTCAATAGTGAGAGGTACAGATGGGGGGCCCTGGGTAGCAAAACCTTGACCCCTGAAGGGTAAGAGGTATTAAGGGCTGGATTATATCCCCCTCCAAATCCATGTATTAAGGCCCTTACCCCAAGTACCTCAGGATGTGACTCCACGTAGAGACAGGGCCTTTTAAAGAGGTGACCAAGTTAAAATGAGGCCATTAGGATGGGCCCTAATCCCATCTGACTGGTGTCTTCTTAAGAAGATAAAACTTGAACACACAGAGAGACGCCAGGGGTGTGCACATAGAGGAAAGGCCACGTGAGGACACACCGAGAAGGCGACCATCTGCAGATCAGGGAGACCGAGGTCTCAGAAGAAAGCAAACCTGCTGACACCTTGATGCTGGACTTCCAGCCTTTAGAACTGTGAGAAATAAATGTCTGTTGTTTAAGCCACCAGCCAGCCTGGCAGATGACGACAGTGGCCTTCAGAGGGACTCCCTCTATAAGGGGACCCAGCCGTAGTGACTGCTGTCATGTCTAGTCCTCCAAGAGCATGATGGGAAGGGGAGGAGCACCCGCAGTGAGACAGGTACGCGATGCACTCGCATTTCATCTTCACACGAGCGGGTAAGGCGACTGTCCTCCTATTGTAGAAGCGGAAGCGGAGGCCCAGCAAGTGAAGAGTTGCGCCTGAGGGGACAGAGAGTGTCAGGTGTGGCAGGCTCCCAGGCAGACGCCACGCAGACTCTCAGGAGCCCCTGACAGCAGGAAAGGTCTGGATCACAGACAGAGTCCAGATGGGCTGGCGCTGAGCCTGTTCAGTATCACTAACACCGAAACATGTCAAGGGCTGGCTAGTGCGGTAAAGTGACCCAGGCCACAGACTAGGGGGTTAGAATCATGGCTCCGCCACCTACTAGCTGGGAGATCTCCGGCAATTCGCTTTATCTCATTCCCTTACCTGGGAAATAGTAATACCACTTAAAGCACTGTGTTCAAACATCATAGGCTTATTGACAATATTAGATAAATAAAAAAATTAATATATTTAAAATACATAATGCAATGTGTATCACTCAGAGAAAAAGAACCTATAGGTATCTATAGGGAGAGATTTATTTTAAGGAGTTGGCTCATGTGAGTGTGGAGGCTTGACAAGTTCAAAATCTGATAGGGGAGGCTGACAGGCTGCAGTCAGGGCAAGTCCAAAGGCAGCCGAATGCAAGAGCAATGTTGCAGGCGAAGTCCAAAGGCCATCTGCTGGGGAGTCCCTCTTGCTGGGAGGAGGTCTGCTTCTTGTTCTATCTAGGCCCTCAACTGATTGGATGAGGCCCACCCACATTATAAAGATTAATCTGCTTGACTTAAAGTCCACTATTTTAATGTAAATCTCATCCAAAAAACACACTCACAGAAACATCCAAAATAAAATATGACCAAACACCTGGGTACCTAGTCAAGGTGACACATAAAAATTATGCAGTGCTTGGCACTTAGTAAATGCTCACTATGATTCATTTTATCATTCTTATTAATAGGAAAAAAAAACATCCTTTCTCTTACGAACCTAATTGTGGTCAAACACAACTGGCATGTTCAGGGTTAAAGGAAGAAAACAAATGTATGGTCTAAAAAGAAACAGAACTGACAAAATTGTTATTAAGTTAACTCTTTCTCAGAAAGTGAAGAAGGAAAAGGGCTGGTACATCTAGGAAAATAGCCGTTTTACTCTCTCTCTAGATAAAAATATTATCAATATTATAATTACAAGATCTATTTGAAAAAGAATGTAACAGTATTTTTTATTATTAAAATACTAGAGGCCTCGTGCACAAATTCGTGCACATTGAAAAGAAATTAATTAGAAAAAATATTTCAGAGTCCAGGGGGGGACTGAGGGAGGGCACCAGGGCGTGTCCGGCCCATTTCACCCAGTCCTGATCAGCTGGACCCCAGCAGCAAGCTAACCTACTGGTCGAAGCATTTGCCCCTTGGTGGTCAATGCACATCAAAGCGACTGGTGAAGCGGTCAACTGATTGGTTGGACACTTAGCATATTAGGCTTTTATATATATAGGTAGTTGATGCAATATCATGTTAGTTTCAGGTGTATAACATAGTGATTTGATATTTGTATACCTTACACTGTGATCACCACGATAAGTCTAGTGACTGTCACCGTACAAAGTTACTACAAAATTGACTATATTTCCTATGCTATATAATATAACTCGAAGTTTGTACCTCTTTTTCTATTACAAATGGGTCTACTTTTTCTCAGATAACTAAGATGTGGTCAGACCTTCACCTCAAACTCCTGACCTAACTGGGCTGGTTTGGGCAAAAACTTCTCATTCATGGCCTTCAATTACTCCCACTGCAATGAAACATTTATAGAATTTCAGAATTGAAACAAGTCATCTACCCAAGGAGGTACTGAAGGGCCACACCAGTAGGTAAAAGATGGAGCCAAGTAGGCAGGACTCTGAGTCCTCAATGTCCCTTCAAAGAAAGAACTCATTGTCTTCTCTACATAGTTGTCTTTCACTTAAGATTCCAATCATTTATAGAAAGAGTTTCATGGTTAAAAACAAAACAAAAAAAACACTGATTTTGGCCCAACACTTCGTATGATGCGAATGTAGCCCTGTCAAGTGTTCATTTAGTCCATGCGGAGGGATCACTGGATGGAGATTTTAGGAAACAGCTTGTTCCATTGCATCTTTAGAGAGCAGAAAATGCTTACATCTCTGGTGGAGTCAACCCAATCAATACAGCCATTTTGGGCTTTTAATTAAAAACAGAATAACAAATCTCTATTCTCCTCTCTTAGAAAGCTTCACTTTATGTCCTAAATTTTGTGTTTCAGGAAGGAAGGTGGCGACTGAAGACATTAAACGTTGATACCCAAGCCCCACAAGGAGGTACAAGCCTTTTCCTGACTCTTCCTGCCAATGCCCACAAAGAGGTAACTGTCTCCCCAAGGCCTTCTAATTCCTTGCAAAGCAGTTCTTAAGGCAGTAGTTCTTTCTTAATCATTGACTTTACTGTGTTCACAGGGAGCACAAGCACAGATAGCCTATAAGGCCAGGGATAGAGGAGTCCTCATCACAAAGATGTGTGGCATTTGGCATGCATGCTAGTGTTAGGGAAAGAGGGGCTGGAGCAGGGGTGGGCAAACTTTTTGACTCGAGGGCCACAATAGGTTCTTAAACTGGACCAGAGGGCTGGAACAAAAGCATGGATGGAGTGTTTGTGTGAACTAATATAAATTCAAAGTAAACATCATTACATAAAAGGGTACAGTCTTTTTTTTTTTAGTTTTATTCATTTCAAATGGGCCGGATCCGGCCCGCGGGCCGTAGTTTGCCCACGGCTGGGCTGGAGTGTGGGGTCTGTGTGAGGCAGAGAAGGTCCGACCGGGCTGAGAGCCCATGAGTGACAGCTGCTTGTGATATGAGTGTTGCTAAATCTCTTGATTTGTAAAAATAATCTGGAAATATAGATTTTCTTCCATGAGAAATTTTCTGATACTAAAGTGAAAAAAGAAAAATAATGAAGAATCCAACAGCATAAATCAGTGAACTGTACCATAGGCCACCATTTGACAAACTTTTGGCAAACCTTTATCCAGGGGACTCTGTATGTGAAATTTCTCTGATATTGTTGTATAAAAAAAAAATCGATCCCTCTTTATCAATTGGGCAATGTTGTGTGGGGAGGAGGGGTCAAAAGTTATTTTAGGTTAACCTGTATTGAGGTTCGGCTTATTTTTAGTCAAAACAGGTCAAATATCTACAGTTTCAAGAAGTTCAGCCTAGCCCTAGCTGATTGGGCTCAGTGGATAGAGTGTTGGCCTGTGGACTGAAGGATCCTGGGTTCGATTCTGGTCAAGGGCATATGCCCAGGTTGTGGGCTCAATCCCTAGTAGGAGGGCATGCAGGAGGCAGCCAATTGATGATTCTTTTTATTATTGATGTTTCTCTCTCTTTCTCTCTCTCTCTCTCTCTTTCTCTTCTCCCTTTTTCTCTGAAATCAATAAAAATATATATTTTTTTAAAAAATTCAGCCTAGTGGAACTGTCAATAAATACGGTGACCCTGAGCAAAGTCCTATGATCAAGTTAGACAGTTATTGATATTTAGTGGCTGAGGATCAAGAATATTAGAGAGGGTATAAAATATGAAATGGCTCAAACACCGTCAAAGTGTATGCCTCTCTCACTTACAAAGTCTAAGGCAGTTTGGGGTTGCCAGGGGGCTCTGCTCAACACATTGTTCAAGCTGACACTGGAGGAAATGTTCTACCATGGTCAACAGTCAAAGTTCAAGGTCACTTCGTGTGCCAATATCCAGCAGCAAAAGGAGCAAGTCTATGGAAGGTTTCTACAGGCCAGGTCTGGGAGTGGCCTCCATCATTTTTGCTCACATTCCACCACAAAGGAAGCTGTATTCTTGTTGTGTGCCAAGAACAAAGAGAAAATCGATTGGTGACCCTCTGGCAATCTCTGACACATAAGGGAAGGCTCTCAGAGTAAGTTTTCTATTGGGTTAAAACTTAGGAGATGGGACGCACCAACATTTAGGAGATGTCTTTGGCCCTGATGCCTCAGAATTCAAGCAAATATATGGGAAGGACAGTTTTTTAGGGGATTTATGGAATTCTAGAGGGGGGGGGGGTGGAATTTAAGCCATTTTGTAAATCCACTTTAATGGTGATCAGTAGAAAGAGCAAGGACTCTACTAATTCGCTCTATGATCTTTGGCAAGTTTTAACTTGTCTGAGACTTAGATTCTAGGTTCCCTTTCTATCAAATTTAGATACAAATATATAATTTTTAGTGTTGTTCTAAGAACTTGAGACAAGTTATGTAATATTCATGCATGACATTCAGTCATTATGAAATCCAGTCAAATGGTTGTCTAGGCTCTGTTAAGCCATCTCCATGGGCAGGGACCTCAATGCCTCCAGAACAGCCTTCCCATTTCTATGCAGAGTTGACAGCCAGAAATGTTCTTCATCTTATTAAGCAAAATCCCTTTCACCTTGAGTCCCACTTCTGTCTACTAAAACCACACAGAATGAGGTGAATCATGCTTTCGCCTGCCAGTTCTTCAGAAATTTGAAAATAACACTCCTACTTTGAGAGTGCTCTTTCAGTTTCTTCAGCTTTGAATCTCTCACCACTCTTGTTGCTCTCATCTGAAAACCTCTGCTTTGCTTTTATGTTTCTTAAACTGTGATCCACAGATAGAAATATACTCTAAGGAATATAGCAATAGAGCACAGTAGTAACTCCCTCTCTTTTGTTTAATAAATGTGTTATTCAGGGCTAGGGTATCAGTTATGCTGCTGTAACAAAAAGACTTCAAAATGCAATTATTCAAATAAGAGAGAAATCTATTTTTCACTCATGTAACAGTCGAAAGATAGACAGGTGTGTGATCTGTCCAGGCACTGAGATTTCATTACTATAAAGCTCTTTTTGTCTCCTAGGATTTGCCCATGTCTGTATGGTTATAGCTGGCTCTCAGTGCCACATCCAGATTCCAGTCTACAGAGAAGAAGATGAAGAGGAAGTGGAGGGTGAGCAATGTTCTGATATGGAAGTGAACACAAGCTGGACTCATCACTTCTGCTCCATTCCATTAGTGAGAACTTAGCCACGTGGCCACCAGCAGTAAGGATGACTGGGAAATGTAAATTGTACCCTGGGGGTGAAGGGAAGAGAGTGGAACACTGTACTTTGCTAAAACTGGAAGTGAGTTCTATTACTAGGAACAAGGGAAGAATGGAGTCACGAAGAAATCTAAGAGTCACTGCCATGAGAAGGAAAAACTAACAGTCCCAAATTTTAAAGGAATTAAGAAGCCCTGGCCAGGTATCTCAGTTGGTTAGAGCATCATCCCACTACACTGTGGCTGCGAGTTTGATCTCCAGTCAGGGCACATATAAGAAACAACTAATGAACAACAAATCTCTCTCTCTCTCTCTCTCTCTCTCTCTCTCTCTCTCTCTCTCTCTCCACTACCTCTATCTCTTTCTATCTCTCTATCTCTATTTCTACCTTTATCTCTATCTCTCCCCCCCACACACACACACTTTCCTCTCTCTCTCTGTAAAAAAAAAAAAAAAATCAATAAATTTTAAAAAAAGAATAAGTAAAAAGTACAAGAGGGAGTGGGCGAAAATAATAAACAAGGTGTCTATAGCTCAGCTATGTGGCAAGTTAGCAGGTAACATGACAAATGGGTAAATAAACTGAATTGTTGTCATTGCCTGGAAAATGAATGACTACATTTGATAGATACTTTAACCAGAAGTACAGTTAGAAGTTTTAAAAGTTAAAAGTCCTGCGTATTATAGTTTTGAAACACTCCAGTAGAAATCATCTTTCCGAGGAGGGAAAAAAGTGACCAACCAATGTAAAATGAGAAAAACTATCATCTTTCCCTTTCTCTGAGGAAGAGTGAGATTGACTGAACTAAACAGTACTTTCCAAACTCTAATTTCAGTCATCTTACCCTCACAGAATGGGCAATTTAATCTGGAAATTCCCAAAATGTCAATAAATGAAAAAAGCAAACAAATTGGGGGAAACAAACATTTCATTTTGGAGTGGGGTGGAAATAATTACTGTAAAACACACTAAATGCCTAGTTTGATTTCTGGTGGTTTCTTGGGGTTTTAAGACTTCATTTTCCTGATTGATTGGCCACAAATCATTGAAAATACCAAGAAGCAAAATGTGCTTTAGGCTAAAAGCTCAGCTTTTAGTAGGACCCAAATATTGACATTTAGAAGGAGGAATTCTTCCCCGTGTGGTAATGACAATCAAGCCTCAATATTACTGATAAAGTAAAACTCCAAGTGTATGCCTTCTTGAACATTGGTCAATTAGGCAACATCATCATCTCACAAAAAATGATACGATGTTCATGAATTTAATTGCTTCTACAGATGAGAAGCAAATGCTGAAGTGACCGCATTTTACATTCTCCATTCTGAAATTATAGTTGACAGTACAGTAGCGAGAAGCAGCGCCTGAGAACATATAGAGAACTAGTTAGGGGGACAGAGTTGCTATGGGCCCTGCTCTACAGCCTACTATAATGCCAAAATTCCCCTGCGTGAACTTCCTATTAGAATCACTTTCAGAAAAGCATAGAGGTTGTCAGATCTGAAATCATTCTCTGGAATGGGAAAGTCCCTATTCTTGAGCAAGAGAAAGAGTTTAGAATTTTAAAATTAATGTAAAGGCAATTGCTCAAGGAGGACTTAGTTCACTTCTCTCAGCACCTGTTCTGTGGGATTGCTTTCTTCTTTTTTCCCCCCAGAGGTAATTCTCAAAAACCTTCTAGAACCGGCTTTGAAGTTCTCTGCACACCTGTGTAGATTATAACACGGCAGGCAGAGCTTCCACACCCAAACTCTAAATTCACAATGCAGCGTGACAGTCAGGACATGCCCTCTAGCATCTTCTTTAAAAGGTAAACCCCAGCTTGATATAATCTCCTGAAATGGTTAACCCTTGCTGGGATTGAGCACACATCCCCCATACTGGAGAAAGACCGTACTTATATGTTACAGCTCTGTCTTCAGAACGCACTTGATCTGGGGAGACAAGCTTTTGTGATAGGTGCTCTCAGAGCATTATAGAGACTTTATGATTGTTCTTTATTCTTTGCTCAGGGGCCAAGAGTGACACAGTGCGTCTTCCTGATAGGTTCCTCCACCTCTTTGCCTTCTTGGATTTTAAATTAACCTGTTAGTGATGCTACTGGAGGTATAAAGAAAAGGGCATTTCTCTTTCTAACATCACCTGAATCACAGCCTTTACCCCATTCTCTTTCACCTTACATACCTCACCCCTTTTCCTGAGTGGAGCACTGGGAGCTGGCCATGGTCCCTGATGTGGGTACGAGTCTGGAATTGAAGGGTCACAACAAGAGTGCTGAGGTGGGACTGGAAAAGCCACGACAAAGCGTTAGGGCTTGGATGGGGTGGGGTTGGGGGAATTCTAACACCAGGGGCTGGGAGTCTGAGCAGCAAGGGGTCAAAGAGCTGTCGTGTTGGCCAGGCATGACAGACAAGGGGAAATAGCAAGGAGGATGTGATTCAGAGCCAGATGTTTGCCCTGCGCTGGAAGCTCCTTACACGTCCCCAATCCTGGGCCCAGCCAGCCTGGGTCTCACAGGTACAGGCCGGGAAGTGGCTGCGCTTGGCTCAGGTGGCTGTGTCGGTGGAAACTACAGACAGGCATCTGGTTCTGATCCAACACCACCCCCTGCCCCCATCCACCAACAATGAACGCTCTGACTGCTGCCTCTGAGTGCAAGGAGCCCTCTCCCCAGCCCATTTCTCGGTCTGGCCTTTACCTTGTGATTTCAGCGTAGCCATACGTCCTGGACTGGTCTTAACTTCACCATCTGCGCCTAAGGTTAATCCTACTCCTGCTCCTGTTCCTGAGAGGGCTGATAATGACCCCAGTGGGGTTCTTTCCTCTGTGGGTTCTAGACCTAGACTATTTTCAAACTCTAGTTAAGATGAATCTCTAGGCAGCAGGTACTATCCTGTTACCAAGAATCCTTTTTTTTAAAAAAAAAAAAAATACCTTTCTCCCAGTTCATTCTTTCAATCTCTGGTTCTGGCTTTATGCATAGGAAGATATCATGATATGGAGATTTGGCCTGGTTCCCAAATCTCCAACCCTCAATGCAGCTTGTACAAAAGGTCCCCTGGGGACACAGTTCACTTTGTCCACTTGCCCTTCCCTGTCCTCCCTCTGGTGAGTTGTGAGCCTGTTGACCCTCAAATGTAGAGGGTCCGAGGGGCTGTTCTAAGCTGCCTTTCTTCTGACCCCCAGGTTGGTACCAGAACCACACATCCCCTGTACCCTCCACCCCCTTGGAGGTTGCCTCCAGTCTGTCTTACTGCACCTGCCTCACAACACGGATTCAAACAAGACACAGTCAAAATAGAACCAAGATTATTCCACATAACATTTTTGTTCATAAATTGTATTTCCTCCTACCATCGTATGTTCTACTCCCTAGAGTACACAGAATCCATTCTTTACCACATCCATTTCAGAGTTCTCACCTTGTGAGTGGAGTTTTTCTTTCCAGAAAAAGAGTGCATAAATGTGTACATCCTTTTTTTCTGATAGCTCAATTGACAGTTCTTTCTTTTCAGATTTAACCCATTGGAATTAATAATGATTCAAAGTATGTATACATTTTGGAGGGATACCATATAGTATATATACTAGAGGCCCAGTGCATGGGTTCATGCACCGGTGGGGTCCCTTAGCCTGGCCTGCGGGAATCGGGCTGAAACTGGCTCTCTGACATCCCCCAAGGGGTCACAGATTGCAAGATGGCACAGGCCAGGCCAACGGACCCCACCAGTGCATGATCAGGGCCGGGGAGGGACCGCAGGAGGGCTCCAGGGCGTGTCCGGCCCATCTCACCCAGTCCCAATCAGCCGGACCCCAGTAGCAAGTTAACCTACCAGTCAGAGCATCTGCCCCACCCCTGGTGGTCAGTGAGCATCACAGCAACTGGTCGAATGGTCAAATGGTCGGACACTTAGCATATTAGCTTTTATTATATAGGGTTTCAGGGTACCCATGGAGTCCCTGAAGCCCCTCCATGAACCCTGGGCCAAGACCCTGGCCCTAGGATTAGTATGTGCTTTCTGATCTCCATAAATTGCCTTTTAGACACTTTTTGCCAGGCCTTGTCTGCTCAGTTTTATCCAAAACAATTTTCCAACAGGCGGTGGGCAGCTCCTCTTTCTAATCTCTTTCTGTACAATCATATCGACATTGTCATCATCCACATTATCCTCATTAATGTCATTCCACGTGGGTCCCATCTTACACCCTACCTTTTCTAGGGGACACCTTCTTAGTAGGGAAAATTCAAGTTTTCTTGACTGGAAACTTAAAGGAGCCCTTTCTAAGGAAGAGCATACTAATTATCTCACCATTGCAGATTTTACAAATTATATTTATAGTATACTAGAGGCCCGATGAATGAAATTCATGCAAGGGTAGGCCTTTGCAGCCCCGGCTACCTTGCAGCCCCACCCCCTGCCTGCACCCACCTTGGCCTGGTGCTGCCAGTGTCGGCTGCCACACACCTCAGGTTCCCCGGTTCCGTGGAGCCACCCAATTGATCGCTCTGCTGGCCAGTGGCCTGGGCCTCCCTCTGCAGGGCAATGGTGGGGCAGTGGTGGGCCCCCCAAACAATCACATCACACCCGCTTTGGCTGGTCTGATGCCAGTACATATAGCGTGGTCATCTGGACAGTCATTCTGCTGTTCGGCCATTCAATCGATTTGCATATTACACTTGCATTATTATAGATTATAATTAAATATATAATATATAGATATTATATAAGAAAAAATATACTATAAATACTTTCTATATGCCTAGCCAGCATGACTCAGTGGTTGAGCATTGACCTATGAACCAGGAGGTCACGGTTCGATTCCCAGTTAGGGCACATGCCCGGGTTGCGGGCTTGATCCCCAGTGTGGGGCATGCAGGAGGCAGCCAATCAATGATTCTCTCATCATTGATGTTTTGATCTCTCTCTCCCTCTCCCTTCCCCTCTAAAATCAATAAAAATATATATTATATATAATATATAATAATAAATATATAGCCAAATATACTATTACATATTTCAAACACTCTGAAGTCCCCTACCATGACCTTAAAAGGGCCTATGCAAGTGAGCAGCCCAAACTGTAAGCTTCCTTAGCTCCAAGGTAAGGCCACTCGGTGTATTACCCTGTGGTGGGCAATCCCAATCCCACCCATCAGGAGGATTCCCAGCTTAGAGATTCACCACCTGTTTGTGGGTTGGGGATATTACATGCAGCTCAGAGCTCCTGTAGCTTCATGTTCTCAGAACTCTTGCACCTTACTGCCGAGCACAGCACCAACAACTCATTATGATTAATTAGATTTTTAATTAATGCCTCACCACTTAATTAAGAATGATCCCTTGGAGTAAAACCCCAACTAAATATTCTTTCTTTTATTGATCCTCTCTGCCTGTCACCAGAGGAAACGATGAGAGAAGGAATGTGTGCGTGTGTTGGCTTTTATTCTCCCAAAAGGTCATAAAGATAGTATCAGAACAGCTGGGGAGGCTCCAATTCCTTCCCATAAAACTTTCTCATTCTCTGACTGTTTGGTGTCCTTTTCCTGGAATTTATGTTCATTATTTAACTCATTTTGAGCCAGTAACGTTTATTGAGCACTTATTATATGTGCTGGGCATTGTTGTAGGTGCTCTCGAGTTTCAAAGAGGGTAACTTCAGCCCCTACCCTACAGGGAACCCCAGTCTCAGAGAGGCAGAAAGATACACCAGGGTGAAAAGATAACTAGTACATGCAAAGTTAAGACAGAATAATAAAGAAATGACCACCAATAGAGCTTGAAACTGGCTCTGATGACATTTCCCCAAGCAGAATCCGTAGCTGGTTTGAGCAGTCACAGTGTCATCAGGGACCAAGCACCAAGCATGGTGCTGTACAGTATACATACATTATCCCTAATTCTCACAATGTAGAGTAGATGGAGATAAGAAAATGCGTGCCTTGTCTATGATCTCTCAGCCTGGTTGACTCCCCTTGCTGCATCCCCATGCCAGTATCGGGTGGTTGCCTGTCTTTACACACATGCCCCTTGTAGTCATTGTTCAATGCCTTCTGCACTGTAGGCTCCATCAGAGAAGGGACTGTGTCTGCCGTGTTTGCCACTATATCCCCAGCACCTAGCACAGACCAGCATAAAGCAAGAATTCAATAAATATTTGGTGAATGAATTGATGGAATGAGGGGAAGAAGGAGGCAGGGATAAAGGAAGGGGTGAAAAGGAGAGAAAGGATGGAAGTAGGCAAAGAGGATGGGAAGAAGGAAGGAATGGGGGTGGGTGAAGCTATGGGGAAAGGCTCTGTACAGGGGGCCAAGTGAGCTGAGCTCTGTCCAGATGGCGCTGTGTTAGCATCTAGGATCTGGCTCCCCATTCATGTGTTTATCTTCACAGTTGACATTTTCTTTCTGTTCTGGAGAGTTGGAAAAAGGTTGGAGTGTTTATCTTCATTTGCTTAGTAAAGTCTGTTTGGACACCAATTTCACAGGGGGTAGGGAGGTGACTTCTCCTGTACCAACATGGCTTGGAGGTCCGAGTGACCCCGGAGGTTAGAGAACATAGTGGCAGCTACTATGATCCTCTCCCCCTACCACCACCACCACCCTCCTCCTCTGTGGCTGGAGGGAGAGAGGGGCAGGCTAGCCAGAAACACCGATTCAGTCACTCCTGAAGTTTTCTCTCAAGGGATAAACCTACCTTAGTCTATTATGGAGAAAGAAAAAGATCTATGCAAAATAATATTTTAACTTCTCCCTCACGGTAGGACTTAAGGTTCGCTGTGCTCCCAGTCTCATCTTCCTGGCCAGTGAACAGTCTTGGGCAAGACCCAGGCCCTCCTGGAGGATGCTGGTGCCGGTCCCTCCCAGGAAGCCAGCTGAGGAGTCAGGCTGAGGAAGCTCCCCGTGTGCCAGGAGGCCTCGCGTTGTGCTTGCTAATCACATTATTCACGGTGAGACTCCAAGGATATTCATGTGGATGACATACTTCGTGCTGATACAATCTCGAGTGATGTGGTGAGAACATTTTAAAAGGCACCGGGAAGCTTTTCAGACATAAATATAGCCAGTTTCTTATCACACCTAAACTGCTAACTACTACCTTGATGACGCTAACTCAGAAGAGGTTTCAAAGATGCACAGAACATCCCAGGGAACATCTAATTGGTGTTCAAGGAAAAAGCAACCAGTGAGCACCCTGATGCTGACAGTTGAAAATTTTGGTGATGTGGCTCCCCTGTCCCAGGAGCACCCAGGGCACCATCTACAGAAAATAAGTGACTCAGAGCCTGCCCAGCCTAATCCTGATTCAGGACACCCCTCCCCCATCCAACTCCAACAGAGAAACAGTCAGAACATCTCCTTGCTCAGCGCAACCCAACCTATTCCAGGTCCCACTCAATCACTTAACCTTTCGGTGCATCTCCTCCTTCTCTGCATGTTGTCCTACCAGGTTGGCCCATGTATACTGGGTACCTTTAAAGCCACACGTGTGATCCTGTGGTCATTCTTTTGTTGTTGTTGTTAATCCTCACCCAAGGATATTTTTCCATTGATTTTTAGAGAGAGTGGAAGGGAGAGGGAGAGACAGAGAGAGAAACATCAATGTGAGAGAGACACATCAATTGGTCGTCTCCCTCACACACCCCAACAAGGGCGGGGATAGAGCCAGCAACCGAGGTACTCGAGGTACGTGCCCTTGACGGGAATCAAACCCATGATCCTTCATTCGACAAGCCCGATGCTCTATCCACTGAGCCAAATCAGCTAGGGCATGGCCATTCTTGACTTAGGTTCATGTTCACCGTGTTTTGCTTAAAGATACTTTCTAAGTTGGCATAGCAATCACTGGGAGCAGTTGAAGTTCTGTACGACCAATCCAAATTTTCCTATTCCTCTCTCCCTTTTCAACCTAGAGTGATTTCTATTTTTACTCATTTTTAGCAATGACCTGTTTAATGGGAGTGAACAACTACAACAGAGCGGACAGACTTCATTCAGAAAGAAATGGCACAAAGAAACCCTGTTTAAGAAGAGCCTCCCAGTACGAGAGGGTACTCCCTGTCCACTCGCTCCCGGCCCCCAGGACCAGCACACACTGATGAGCTGCTTGCTAACATCTCCGCCTGATTCCCTCCGTTTCCTACTTTGCCCCAGGTCCTTGGCTACATTAAAACAAAATTTACTAAAAATAAATAAATAACTAAATAAAAAATAAAAATAAAAAATTTACTTTTACCAAGAGGCAGATCAGAAAATGATCAATTCTCCTTTTCCCTTTTGGGATTTGTTTGGCATGGGATCACCCCAAACCTTGTTTTCTAAAAACACTAGTGGAATTACTCATTAGTTATCCCACAGAGGCAAGAATGCTATGAGGAAGATGTACTTAGATCCAGCAGATAATCAAATGCTGGATTCGATTGAATTCTGCCTCGAATTCTCCTCATACAGCACTTAAGTGTCTCATTCTGGCTTCAGTGCAAGCCATAAACCAGGTCATTTAAACAATTTTTTTTAAAAAGCAAAGATATTACACACCATTTGTATGACATGGTGTGAATAGTAAAATGTTGATCAAATTTCAGGCAGACTAGGGTCACAATTTCCAGCAAAATCAAACCTGACAGCACTTGGTCTGTAAGGAAGAGCTGCGGCCTCCACAGGCTGCCTGCGCTGTTAGGGAGCTAGTCACCCCGGCCTGTAAAATGCTAATTGACGACCCTAAGACCCACTCTTGTAAAATGGCAGCTAATTATCAGTTGCCCTGCTTGCATTTCCCAGACTGCTTCACTCACTTAAAGTCGAGTCACCTCGCTAGAATAATTGAGTGGGGTGCAGCCAAGCCAATGAAAGCCCTGCACCACCCAGCCTGCCAGCACCCAACCCAGCCCAGTCCCAGCCCTGCCCAGCCCTGCCCCAGCCCCAGTCCCAGCCCTGCTCTAGGGCAGGCTTGGCCCCAGCCCCACCTAATCAAGCTACTGATTGTCTTTGGGGAGGGACCTAAAGAGCACTCCTGCCAGGAGTCCTTGTTAGGACCTGTCACTCCTTAGGCCTAAGCTGGCCACCACTGCTGGGGCTTGTCTCTTGAGGCTATACAGGGACAATTAATTGCAACAGCTGCGGCTTAATGTGTCCCTCAGCACCTGGTTGATCCTGCTGGTAATGAAAACAATGGAAAAAAGAATATCAATATATCCGAAATGTTCAAGGATATTTCTCCAAGGTTCAGTTGGGTGTGGTTTTTTACTTAATTGTGCCGGGATCACATGAAAATCATGTTGGTTAAATTTTAAACGTTAACAGTGACAGTTGAAAGGCACATAATGATTGTTTCTCAAGAATTATTGTGTTTCTGAGCATTTATTTACTTAATCTTTTTTAAATTGAGCTTATAATTTTCACAACTCATGTTAAATGTCTGCTTTGAACTTAATATGGCACATTAAAGTGTTTCTAAGAGTTGTGTGCATTTCTAAGGTCTTATTTAATAAATCAAATAAGTTTATGTGTGTTTTTTAATGTCTGTCCACTTACTGCAAAGTTTAAAAGTGTTTAAGATGCACAAAAGCAGCTGATCCATATATGAAAACTCTAAGAAACACAGAAGAAATTCCACGGAAGCATCAGAAGAAAGATCAAATGGATTCTGACTGAGAGGCAAGTCTGTAAGATAGAAGGCAGAGAACTTTGAAGAAAGAAGGGAATAACTGAAAATAAAAAGAACAAAACTGGGATAATTCTGAATAATTAGAAACATGAAGTACTAATAATGCCCACGCTGTATTCAGTGAGAAAGATATAGCATAAAAAAAAAGTCTCTTATAGCCCTGACCGGTTTGGCTCAGTGGATAGAGCATCAGCCTGTGGACTGAGGGGTCCCAGGTTCGATTCCAGTCAAGGGTATGTACCTTGGTTGCGGGCACATCCCCAGCGGAGGGTGTGCAGGAGGCAGCTGATCGATGTTTCTAACTCTCTATCCCTCTCCTTTCCTCTCTGTAAAAAATCAATAAAATATATTTTTTTAAAAAGTCTCTTATAAATGGGAACAAGGTTTTGGAGCGAAATAGTAAATATATCAAATAAATTTTAATGTAATGGAAATGTTTCACTCAGTCCATTGTATGTCAGAGACTAGCCAGGTGCCCATCAAACCTGAGCCCAGGCAGCCTGGCTGGCTCACTTCTTTCTAAATAAACTTTTGCTTGTATTTGAAAAAAAAAAAAAAGAAGCCCACCAGTCCATTTTCCTGTTCTTCCTAGACACACAGCTAGACTATAATTCCCAGCCTTCCTTGCACTTAGCTGTGAACATGTGACTGAGTTCTGGTCAATTGAATGTGGGTCAAAAGCATCTTCAGCACCCTAAGTCTTGGTCCATAAGGCCTTCCATGCAATCCTCCATGCTCTGCCCCTCTTCTCTTATCTGTTAGCCAAATGCTGAGGATCCAGTGTGGACTTCAGGACACCGGGGCATAATGGAGCTACTTGATGAAAGAAACTACCATGTAAACACGAAATAAACCTCTATTAAGCCACTGAGCTGTGGAGTTTGGTAGATTAGCCCAACTAGCACACACTGAAAAGTCATCTCTTCAGATTGCTGAGTACAAGGTACATGTAAAGAAAGCAGTCAGTAGAACACAGCTACTAGAACATAGCTCTGTCCCCATCACTGGGGCAAGATTACTTCACCCCTTGAATTTAGCTAGGGATGATTTTAGGTTGTTCTTACAAAGGTGTGATTGTTGGACCATCCAATATCTTGGACTGGTGAAGAATAAGATTCTTCATGATGTTTAGAATGAATTAAATAAACTAATAAGCAAATGAATGAATACATAAAGAGATGAGTGGCTATTTTATTAATAACAGTACTTACATGTACTAAGTACAATTATAGCTTTTTAAAAATTATATGGAAACTTTTAAACTAATTATACAGAAGATGAAAAGACTGAATCTTCTGTAGACCATCTTCTCTCAAACCCCTATACTTTCTCCTATGGGAATTTTCTCCATCCCCATGAGTTAAAATTATTGTTTTCTGTGTGTTGGCAGTGCTCAGATCTCTACTTCCAGACTCTAGCCCAGACTCTTCTCCTCAGGATTTGAACCATAAGTGATAAATACATAATGCAATATATAGATGATGTATTAGAGAATTGTACACCTGAAACCAATATTATTTTATTAACCAATGTCAGCTCAATAAAATCAATAAAAAAGAAAAAATATTTGAACCATATATACATCCTAGAAATTTTCATTTGTGTGCCCAACATAATAGGCATTCAAATGAATGAATCATTGAGCTACAAAGGATTGATAAAATTTACTTTTACTGGAGACTGTTGGTTATCTTCTCAGCACCAACCCTTGTACATCCCCTTTTCCTTCCAAAGAGAACCAGGGTCTGGTTCATGTGTCTACACTTTCCCAGGCAGCAATATCCCTGGGGGAAGCTGACCCCACTCACCTCCAGGGGCGGCCTCTTTGAGCTAAGGAAATCTAATTGGTTCAGGAATGGGCATATGCCAATGTGATGTTAAGAGTTGTCTGCTGGGAAAGTTCTGGGGAAAGATTCCTTACTCCTTAGAGAAAACTACAAGAAAATACAAGAAAGAAAGAAAAAAAGACATAAGGAAAAACAAATATAGAGTAGAACTCAGCATTTAAAAGCACATATTATTGAGCCACATTGGCTGGATTTGAATCTACCACTTACTAATTACCTAACAGTCAACAAATCACCTAGCCTTTCAGTGCCTTGAATTTTTCATCTACAAAAGGAGTTATAAGAACAAAAAAATGAGTTAATGTAGAATGCTGGCATACAGTTGGCACTGCATAACTATTGCTTATTATTATTTTGTTCCAGATGTTGTTTGCTTCAAACTTCTGAGGCTGAGGATTAAACAAACTCCAAGGATACAAAGAGAATTTTAAGTAAATGTCTTCAAAATTCATTGAAGCAAAGAAATAGAAAGAACCTGTGTCTTCAATGACATGGTTGAGTTATGTAATCAATCAACACCCTACTCTGCTGGGCATTCTGTTATAGGGGCTAATGAACTCCCTTACTGTTCCAGCCTCATTGTTCCCAGTAGGTTTTCTGGTATTTGCATGCAAAGGCATCCAACTTGAACATTAACTGGACAAGGCTTTTACATTTGATCTTAGCCAAAAGGCCGAGAAGCAATTAGACAAGGGTTTTACAACTTTCTGAAATTGTGGAGTCTTTTTTAAAAAAAAAAAATGTAATAACATGAATAATAAAAATTTAATTTTCCTTATTAAAAAATGAAAGCATTTCAGATAAATACCTCCACTTCTCTTTCCCTCCCCAGAGGTAACCACCATTCTATCTCTCATATGTGTTATTTCCTGATTTTTTTTCTTATTTATTTATATAAAAACTTCTATATCCAAAGAAAATACCTTGAGTAATTTTGTGTGTGTTAATATAAGTGGTTTTATATTGTTGTACACATCTCCCTGCAAAGTTGCTTTTTCAGTCAACACATTTTAGAGAGTTAGCTGCATTAATATATAGATTAACCTTATTCTTTGTAACTGTTATAAAGTATTTCAAAGAGTTAGTATTCCACAGCTTATTTAGCCAATCACCAGTTTTTAGATTTTTATGTTATTTTCAATTTTGTTTTCATTTATGTTCTGTAACCAGAGACAAGGCTGCAACATATGTCCTCAACCTGTCTGCTTGTCAGATCTATACTATTGGGTGCATACACGCTCACAGTACCGTCTATTTTTTAGTGAACTGTTAGTTTTGTCAACACAAAAGACCCTCTTTAACACTTGAATTCTTTGTTATCTTATATTGTCCTTCTCAACTTGACTCTATTTTTCTGATATTAATCTTGCTAGTGTCTCTTTCTTTTTCTTTTTTTTTTTTGTTGATACTAGTTTTATTTATTTTTTATTTATTTATTTATTTATTTTTTTATTGCTTAAAGTATTACAAAGGGTATTACATATGTGTTCTTTCCCCCCCCCCCCCCGCCCCCGCCCTTGACAGTCCCCTTAGTGTCTCTTTCTGTTAGCATTTGGTTAGTACATTTTATTCATCCCTGTATTTTCAATTTTTCGGTTATTTTGCTTTAAGATGTTTCTTATAAAAAGCATAGCTGGCCGAGCCAGCATGGCTCAGTGGTTGAGCATTGACCTATGAACCAGGAGGTCACGGTTTGATTCCAGGTCAGGGCACATGCCTGGGTTGCGGGCTCCATCCCCAGTGGGGAGAGGGGTGCAGGAGGCAACTGATCAATGACTCTCATCATTGATGTTTCTCTCTAGCTTCCTCTTTCTTCCTCTCTAAAATCAATTTTAAAATATATTTTAAAAAACTTAGAGGGATTTTAAAAAAATCTAATCTGACTATACTTGATTTTCAGTGCCTGTGTGTTTTGTCAATATATTTTCTACCAAGTATATGGCCCGGGCATAACAGAGAAAGCTGTGGAAAGCCTCTGACCAGGCTTGGGTAGCTAGGGCCAGAAGGTTGGGTCTGTTTCCAGAAGATGGGGGAGCGGGGAGGAAAGCCTAGAAAACAAAAGCTATCACCCCTTCATGACTCAGCTACCCTGTGACTGGGTCTCTTCTACTGCTAACTGACTGTCCAAGCACATCATGAGTTTCAGCTCACTGAGAGTGACGAGGAAAGGGAGCCACCATTATTTCAGACAGGCAGAGATGGGTGTAACTTCATAAGCTATGAAGCAGCCTATAGGATGACTGTCCTTGGGTCCAGGGCCCTCTCCAGTCCAATCTGCAGTAGCCAAAGGGATTGGGCCTTGGAGTGCGGGCATGGCTCTACCGCTATCTGCCTCTGCTTTAATACGTTTCTCATCTCCCTCTCCAACTATTGAAGCAACAACTACATACCCTAAAGCTGAGCACAGTGCGAAGGAAAAGCCATCCTTCTACTTAGCAACTTCAGCCTTTAATTTGGTTCTTCACTTGCCCTTCAAGGTCACCTGGATGATTGACAGTGGTGGGTTAAAGGTGGCAAGAAATTCTTTGACAGAATTTTTCTTGGCCATATGTGCCCATTCTGGTGTAATGTATGTGACTCTAGTACCAACAGCTGCCACTGAATCTAGTATTCATACTCAGTCCTGTGGTGTTGGAATACCTTCTGTTGTCAGAGGTTTGGAAGAAGCGCGCATGTGCACTGACTGCTGAATTCACATTTGTGCAGTTTTTTGTAAATACAAATGTCTGTATTAATTTTATGTATAAAAAGTAGATGATGTACCAACCAGAAGCACAAGAGTTCCTACACAAACCTCTCTATGTTATTAGAGCTTTTGTAGAGTAAAAGTAGTTTACAATCTTGGGCTCACAGGATACCCAAAACTCAAATCTTTGCTCAGTCTGCCACAGACAAGCTTTTGCATCTGTTACTAATATTCTGACAGTCAGTGACCTTGTGCAAACATATTTCCCTTAGGTATATATTAGGTAAACACAGAATATTTTATATTGGCTTTTATGAAAGTGGCAATTTGTCTAATTTATATAAGCTTTGTTAATGCACACACTTTTCACTTCCACAGTCAATGTTGGGGACACTAGAATAAAAGGTTTCAATATTTAAAAGCAATTGCTTAAAATCAAATATCAGGATAGATTAATATATAATATATAATTTTCTTTTAGTAGGAAAAAAAAGCATATTTGGAAAAACTGAAGCCTTGCTCTAAGTTCTCCTCAATCCATCCTGGGAAATGTAACAGGACGCCAAAGACAGAATTCCCACTGAACACAGGGGTTCAGGTCACATGTTTCAAAAAAAGAAACAGTAAAGTCCTTTAAGTTTCTATTTTGGAATTTTCCTTTTACGACAGTTTCTAATTTTATATTCTGCATATCCATAGTTTTATACTTGTCCCCGACATAGAAGTTTTTGAACTATCATCCCTCAAAAACAAAACCAGAAAAACAGCCCTCAATACAGTCTCAGGACTTCCTAAGGAAATGAAGTTTATAAACGACTTCATAAGGAAGTGCTCGGGGGGCCGTGGGTACTACAGGCAGCCTCTGGCTTCCCCTGAGTGAGCATTGGAACTGCCTGCACCTGCTGGACAGGTCCAATGCAGATCCCAGCTGCTGAGCACCATACTGCTGACTTCACACACGTTTCATTTCATTCTCTGAGCACAGATATGTGCATTAAACCATTAGGGCAAGACTTGAAAATCTGGATGATGTAAGATTGCAATAAGTGCTGCAAAAGACTCAACTCAGTGAGACAGAAGGGAACTTAACCTTCCAACAATGCACAATTAAACACCCACCCAACCCTAAACAAAGCCATGGCCAACTGCAGCATCAACATCTGGCAGCCCCCGTACCCAAAGCAAGATTGTAAGAATGAAAATTCAAAGAGTTCCTATGGATTTTATGTTTTTAAAAACCCAAACATTTGTAGGGAAAAAAAGGATGGATTCTATTTTAAGGTGGCAGATCACCTTCATTAATTAAAAACCTTCACGAAAGGTCTCCCGTATTAGTCTCAATAGTAAGAGTGAGAAGTCATCAGTCATTTCCTCCCAGATATCAGCTATAAAACCCACAGGCTGGCCATTCCCATGACATAGTGAAGTAAGGAATTCTCTTTAATTTGATAGCGATAGTGTTATTTTCACAAGTAGTTCAAACACTACAAGACTTGGGGAAAGAAACATTTTTAGGAGGAGTTTTTAGGAGCTACCAAAAAATGGTAGAAATTGGTTCTACCCTAAGGAGAACACATAGCCAAAAAGCTTCTGCCTCTAACAGCATCTCTTAAGCTGTCCAAGAAGCAGGGCCAGGGAGTCTCACATACAGTCTGAATTTACACAGGAAATATTCCTAACCAGAGAGGGCTGCTGGGCCCGCTGACAACTCCTGCAGTAACATCGACTGCCTGGACTCTGTGCCCATCCACATTAGTCAGAAGCTAGCATTACAGTCAGTTCTCCAGTCGATTCTGGGGAAGAGTTCTGCCAAGCCAAACTTTATTCTGTGTGTGTGTGTGTGTGTGCGCGCTCACGTTTTTCATTATGAAGATAATCCAAATTAATATAAGAAAATTTAGAAAATAACAATAGAAAGAAGAACAAAAGAAATCACCTGCAGCCCCACTACTCAGATAACCTAACATTCTGATGTATTTCCTTTCAGTCTTTCTTCTACACACATAAAGTTTTGTTTGGTATTAGTGTTGCTTGTTTGGCCAACACATTCACTTTGCATGCTGCTTTATTTTTTCACTTAAAATCATATCGTAAGTGTCTCGCTGTGTGGGTATGCAGCTGCCTATAGGTTTTTAAATGGCTGCATTCTTAATCCAGGGTGGCTCCTCCTACAGCCCCCAGGCCAGCTCTTCCCAGCGTCAGCTGACCTGTGCTTGGAAAAGGCAGGCTCATTTTATCATAGAACAGCCTTGGCTGGTAAAGGGAACCTGCTGTCCCCCAAACTCATACTGCATTTCATTACCTTTTGGGTTATCTGTGGAATTATGCACATCACTGCCCTTAATTATCCACCTCACTGCCTTCTTCATTAGCATGGAGGGTGGGACCCAGGCTGCATTACATTCTCCTCAGAGCCTCAGTCACTTCTGATTAGTGAGTTGCTTAGAAAATGGCCTCAGCTCCAGCAGGCCTCTGCCAGTTAGTGCGCTGTACAGGCAAAGCATGCCATTTATATTCTCTCTCTGGGTCAGCAGGAAGGCGATGGCTTAGTGGGGTGGGGGCGGGGAGCAGTGAGAAAGGGGCCGAATGGCCACACCAGCCCTCTGGCCTCTCCTCTTGTCCCCTCCCTCTGCCCTGTCCCCAGGCCCCTCTCTCTTTATCCAGCTTCCTCCGACAGAAGAAAACCTTGTGGTTGTGCAAGCCTGCGTGTGAGGCAATAGCAACCTACAATCCTATAATACTTGTCATTCCTCCACCTCCCCGGCCCTCTCCGCACTTTGGACGGCCCCTAACAAAGGCCCCAACTTGACCCCCGCTGAAGCCAATTCAAAGCAGGGATTTGAATCCACTGAAACTGAGCATACCAACGACCACAAACCCACCCCACTCAACTTAGTCGCCTCTGAGTCAAGCAGAAACACCCGTTTTCTTCATCTTGCTCCTTTTTTTTTTTTAAAATAGGAGCCAAGTAAACTAGTATAATCTCAAATGTATATACAGTATTTTTAAAGGCTTGAAGCAGGATATAAACACAATCTCCAAAGTTAAACAGAACCATAACAATCCTCCACCATTATTTAGCAGGAGATCCTGTCAAAAGCTCTTTATTTAGAAATGACACACCTTTGCAAACCACTTAAAAGGAATTCCTGGTAGATCGGCATTTTTGTTTTCTTAAACACCAGCCTGGCAAATGCTATTGCTGAGTGCTGCTATTTAAAAGGCTGGCACTCTCATCACCTACTGGTTTGCTTCCCATCCACGGCTCAAAACTATGTATGTCAAGTCTGCTGTCCCAGGGCTGGGGCTTGTCTGTCGCGCACCAGCTGGGACAGTCAGAGGCTGTTTCCTCCCCAGTCCCAAGGCTAACAGAGGCTCCTTGTCTGGAAGAAGCCAGCCAGGAAGTGCCTGCTGCTCTAGTGTAAACGTGGACGTCCACTTACGAAGTTGGGCTGTCTAGAGAATGAACTCTGATCACACAGGACGGAGCAATTAGGGCCAGGAATGGAGACAGTGACAAATAGGAAATCACAGGTAATATCTGAGCTGTAGGCTGCTTCTGGGACAGTCGTTTGCCTAAAACTTCAGCAAGATTGTTTGGGGGACTAAAAGAAGTGACTGGCTCATATGACAGACGAGTCAATCTTCAGGAAAAATTCTCTCAACTTCTCTGAGTCACCTTTTACTAATAAGAAATGCTGAAAAAGGCCTGTGATGTTTCATAGACTAAACTTCCTTTGATCTCCCTGGTAAGTGCATTTCCAATAGTCTAACCTATATATTTACATACTTGCTTATTCTTTTTTTAAAATTAAACTACATTGTAGAGTAGGGTAAGGTTGGTAACAAAATTGAAGGGAAGAGCTTACCCATGTACCTCCTGCCTCCACACATGCATAGCCTCCCTCATCATCAACCACAATGGTACATTTGATAAACCTGCATTGGCGCATCATAGTCACCCAAAGTCCCTAGTTTACATCACATCAGGGTTCACTCTTGGTGTTGTACATTCTATGCATTTGAAGAAATGTATGCATCATTATAGAATCATCCAGTCTTTTCACTGCCCCCCAAATCCTCTGTTCATCTGTTCCTCTCTACCACTTCCCTCTGCCCCTGCCAACCTCTGACCTTTTTACTGTCTCCATAGGTTTTCCAGAATGCCATAGAGGTGGAATCATAGAGTATGTAAGATTCTCTTCTTTCACTTAGTAATACACATTTAAGTTTCTTAAGAATTCACATTTAAGGTTCTTCCAAGTCTTATCATGGTTTCATAGCCCATTTCTTTTTTTAGCACTGAATAATAGTCCACTGTCTGGATGTACCAAGTTTATCCATTCATCTTGGTTGATATCAAGTTTTGGCAATGATGAGTATAGCTGATACAAACATCTGTGTGCAGGTTTTGGTGTGAACATAGGTTTTTCTACACCTTTGCATAAATACCAAGTAGTACAATTGCTGGATCATATATAGTAAGAGGATGTTTAATTTTGTGAGAAACTTATTAATTTTTTAGCACTTATTTAGTAAGTAGTATAAACTGTGTGCTAGGCATCATGCTGAGAGAGAGTGTGCAGTAAATATGAGCATGGGTCCTGGCAGAGTGCATGGACGTGTCCTCTCTCTCTCTCTCTCTCTCTCTCTCTCTCTCTCTCTCTCCATATATGTGTATGTGTGTGTGTGTGTGTGTGTGTACTGACCTGTCTTATCACTTTATCAGCATTTGCTAGGTTGCAGTCATGCCTCCCAGTACTTTACATGCATTATCTTTTTGAACCCTCGTGATCATATGTGGTAGAAATTGTTTTTCTTATTTTCTAGATGAGGAAATTCAGGATCAGAGAGGTTACACAATTTGCCCAAGATCTTCAACTCCCAGATGGCAAAGTTAAGATGCAAAGCAAAGTCTAACTGGTTCCCAAGTCTGTGTTTTTACCCACGGGGTGATATGGCCACTGCAGGGCTCACTGAAGAGAGGGATGACCCCACTGGGCCAAGGTCAGACTTCTGGTTATCTCATTCACACCCACAGCGTATGGTTTGCAAAAGTGGACACCTGAGAACAATGGGAAACACCAAATTTGTTGTTACAAAACTCCTTCAGAAAAAAATCACACTTTTATGCCAAAGTCTAGAGGGCTCAAATTGGAAGACATCTTAAAATTTCTCTATGTTGAACAACTTTAGATTCTTCATTAGAAGACTGGCAATAAGTGGTATAGTCATTTAATGGGATGCCATATAGAACAAACCGGAACCACAGGCATCAAAAGGGGTTAACCTCAAAATATGAGACTAAATTTTTAAAAAGCAAATTGAAGAAGTCTAAGACTAGTCATACCATCCATTTCAAGTGTAAAAATAAGCAAAATGGTGCAATACATTGTTCATGGGCAGGTGTAGCTGGGGTGTAATAAATACACATGGGCATGATAAACCTCAAGAGTGAGATAATGGTGATTTCTGGGGATGCAGAGAAGAGAATAGGATTAGGGGAGGATTCAGAAGAGGCATTAAAGGTATCTTAAAAACATATAAGAAAGCAAATATGGCAAAGTAATAGGAGTTATTAGAGGGGGTGGTAGGTACACACATAATTGTTATATTAGCCTATATGAATTTCTGTTTAAACTATCTTAGTTTTATAAACCATTTAGTCCATCTTCCTTATTAAGAGTTAAAGGAATAGACCAGAGAATTAAAATAACTGGGCCCAGATCCCATGGCTAATGAGAGAGACAGTATTAAACACAGGTTTCCAGGGTTCTGGGTTGTTTCTGTTCTGCCTTTCGATACCAAGCAGACTTCCTGGGGCTCTTGCTCCATCTCTACAATTTAAAAATCGAGAGGCTGCAGTGTACCCAATGGCCTACCCTCTTCTCCATGATTTGCATTTCTGGACTCCCAGTTCCCAAAACCCATGACCTAGGAACCACAGGCACTCAAATAATCGGAGACCTTGAAGCTAGAAGTTCAGAAGACCAAAAAGCCACTAGCCCAATGGGTAGAATGATCATGAACCACAATTCTAACAAGTTTGGTTAGCAGCTTCCCCAGCTCATATAAACATCCTCAAGATATTCGAATTAGAAAAAGGAGAGGAAGGGGAAGGAGATAGGATGGCTAACAGCAACAACAGAGAAAGCAAACATTTAAATAGCAAATAAAAGCACTAGAAGTCCTGACTGTTCAGGGTAAGTGGTCATCAGCTCATCAAAAATAAGTTCAATTGAAAATATTTCAGGGGCAGTGGTTCCCAAACTGGAATGTACAGAAGGATCATTGAGGCATCTTTTAAAAAAACATCCATGTCTGGGATCCATCCCACCAAATGCTAGTCAATGGTTGTGAGCTTGGGCCCAGGTATCAACATTTCTATGAAGCTCCTCAAATGATTCTCGCATGCTGCCAACATTGAGAACCATCATTCTGGGGTGTTAATAATAAAATTCAGCCATTGAAAAACATATAATTTTGAGGAGCTCTTTACTCTCCAAAAGAATATGATATAAAAATTGTACTGTGTGTGTGTGTGTGTGTGTGTGAGAGAGAGAGAGAGAGAGAGAGAGAGAGAGAGAGAGAGAGAGAGAGAGAGATCAGCTTGCTTGGCTCCTTCTGCCCAGACTCTCTTGTCCAGGACTCACTTCCTGAGCCTCCTCCTGCCTAGAAGTAAAGTTCAGACAATGAACTGCTTCTTACTAATTTAACTTGACAAATGAGTATAACTTTTCGCTCCAAGTTCTCTTGAGCAGTAACATTATTAGACACTTAAGAATGACCAATTTAAGAACTGTGACATAGGATGTGCAGAATGGATTGGCCAACCTTCATGTCCATGACCCATGGGTCCCGGACGCCTCATTTCAATACCTATGAAATGGGTGTTTTAAAGTCTGGAGGCCTGAAACTGAGGTTAACAGCTGTTAAGATTCACTAGTCAAATGGATGAAATAATAAAAAGCTATCAAACTCTGCAACTATGGAAGTGGTTCCATGAATTCTATACAGTTTTCTTAGCTTTCATAATAATAATAAAAATTGTCATTTATTGAATACCTCCTCTGCCTTTTAGGGCTAAACAGTTAAGATGATACCTATTTTACAGATGAACAAATTGAAGTCATCAGTTTTTAATTTGCTCCAATTCATTTAGTTAATAAATGCTGGAGACAGTAGGATTTTAACCTGTGCCTGTCTGATTCACAGATACTATATTTTACTAGTTATGTAGCAGCAATTTTCAACACACACACACACACACACACACACACACACTTTTTTCTTTTTAACTACCTCTTCCAGTTCATTCTGTGTTAACTTTTTAAAAATCCCAGAAAGCATAAAATTCATTACAATGGGAACAATAATCTAGGAGTACTTTACATGAAAAGAAAATTAATCCTTGCAAAACAAGTCAAATTTTCCCACTTGTGATTCCAGAGATATGTACTTATAAAATGTTTTGACCTCAAGAAAAAATATTTAGTTCAAAACTGAAATGTCCTTCATCCCTGAAAAGTGTCCTTTTCAACAGGAGGTGGTGCTCAGCCTGCAGGAGAACAAAGTTCAAAGTGCCCCTCACATCCTAGAGCTCACCCACCCAACCCATCCGTGCCCATGCGGATCCTGAAGGGGGCTGATCACCCAAGTCCGTTTCTTTCCTTAGAGCAATTACCTATGGCTCTTGCAAGTCTAATATGAAATAACGAGCAGATCTATCAAAGAGAGAGGATACTTATGATGTTCCCAGACCATCAGGGTCAACTCCAGCCCAGGTCTCCTGCCAGGGTGGTATCTTGATGTCCTTCTGGGACATGCAGATCATTCTGGTGAGTGTCCGATCATCTGCAGAGAAGCTCGAATACAAACCACTGCCAGGACCTCAGGAGCTGTGAGGCCTGGGACTCCTCCCACAGCAAGTGAATCTGATTCATTTGTTCTTCTGTTGGAATCCTTACAAGGCAGGCCTGCCTATACCTTTTTGCCACCAAATTAAATAGGAAACCTATAAATGTTCTTTTGTTTTTTTAACATGGACAATTAAGAAACACTTTCAAAAAATTAAATATGGAACTGCCATTTGACCCAATGATCCCACGTCTAGGAATATATCCTAAGAAACCCAAAACACCAATCAGAAAGAATATATGCACCCCTATGCTCATAGCAACACAATTTACAATAGTTAAGATCTGGAACTAGGCCAAGTACCCATCAGCAGATGAGTGGATAAAAAAGCTGTGGTACCTTTACACCATGGAATACTATGCAACAGTAAAAAAGAAGGGTCTCTTACTCTTTGAGACAGCATGGAGCGACCTGGAGAGTATTATGCTAAGTGAAATAAGCCAGTCAGAGAAAGACAAGTTACATGATCTCACTCATATGTGGAATCTAATGAACCAAATATACTGATCAACAAAATAGATCCAGGGACATAAAAGCAAAGAACAGACTGTGAAATCTCAGTGGGAAGGCAGGGGTGAGGGGTGGGTCAATGGGTGTGAAGAGATTAACCAAAGAACTTGTATGCATATATGCATAACCCATGGACACAGACAATAGTGTGGCAAAGGCCTGGGGTGGGGGATGGTGCAGGCTTGAAGGGGTCAGTGCGGGAAAAAGGGGACATATGTAATACTTTCAACAATAAATATTTTTTTAAAAAGCTAAATTACTTTAACCTAAAAAAGAAAACACACAAAAAAACACTTCCTTACACAAATAAAGGATCTTAATTAGTATTAAAATGCCCCCTGAATAAAGCCCCCTTCTAATAAGCAAGATTTTGAGTCTTCAGTAAGTTATAAAGTTGTATTTTTACAAACTGTTCCCTGTACTTTTCCACTGACCTCCCATCAGCCATGGGAGCATATGGTCTCTGTCTGATCATGAGCATAGATAGCAACTAGAATGTACCAGCGGCTGCAGAGATCTAGAACACAGTAGGGATTTAATGAGTGCTTTGTGATAGATTTATTGATTGGTGAGTTGAAGAACATACTCTGTGGTCCTTGATCCATCCTTTCTGTTGAGTTTATGGCATTCATTGTCCCACAAGCGTGGCCCTCCCCCAGACACCCATCGTCCCTCTCTCCTCAGTTACTGTGATCTTGCCAAGATGAATCCGTTCTATAGTGAATTAGATAATGAAGACCTTGGAGGGGATAAAAAGTTTTAAAAAACCACAAAGCAACAAAATAAATAAAATAAGCCTCCAACAAAACAGTCTGTTAATACTTAAAAAAAAATAACTAGTGTCTAACTCTCCTCCCTCCCACCCCCAAATCACCACAGCTTACAGCAACAGTCATTTTGAAGGACCACAAAATTACTGACGTTGAACCGCTCTGGCCTCTGGCTTCATATACCCCCGCCTCCTATCAACAACATCCTCTTTGAACCAGTGAGGTGCCAGTGGGGTTACTTCTGAGTCATACCAGTGGGAAAAGTGCCCCCACTTGCGCCCTGCGGTGACCACAGGAGAATTACTGTTTCCTCCACACTGAGGTCCTGATGAAGCCTCAGGAAACATCACCGAAACCGTTGCCAGATACCTTGAATGGAGTGGCTTCTGATGGCTCTGATGTGGCCAAGCTTGTTGGGGGAAAAAAACACCTTTTTATTAAAAACCTCTTACAATTTTGTCAATTATACCTCAATAAAGCTAGAGGGGAAATAAAGTCACATAACCTATTTGTTTTTTAAAAAGCAAATGATTCAAACTTGTGCACAATTGACTTAGCACTGGATATTATTCATATCATTAATTAATAGAACAGTGAAATGCATAGAATGACAAGGTGGTGGCTACTGTAATGAACAGTGGTTTGATTTAATTCATCATAAATTTGGATATATCAAACCAAGAGACTGTCATACTGCCACTAAAAGTACAGTGACAAATAGAAAAATAGAACATTAAAGTTTTGTTTATAATCCTATATAATAAAAGGCTAATATGCAAATTGACCAAACAGCGGAACAACCAGTCACTATGACATGCACTGACCACCAGGGGGCAGGCGCTCAGTGCAGGATCTGCCCCCTGGTGGTCAGTGCACTCCCACAGGGGGAGCGCCACTCAGCCAGAAGCCGGGCTCATGGCTGGCCAGCTTAGCTGCGGTGGCAGGAGCCTCTCCTGCCTCCATGGCAGTGCTAAGGACCCCTCGGGGCACAGGCTGGGCTGAGGGACACCCCCCTCCCCAGTGCACAAATGTCATGCACCAGGCCTCTAGTATAATTATAATAAAAATGGATGTGAATATAGAGATTGTAGGAGTGAAAGAATTTCCTTTTCTCACCATGGAGAAGTCATACCAGCCATGACTTCAATTCTAACCATGACCTCTGAGACCTAGGATTTCAGGTGAGTGGCAGAACCCAGCATGGTTTTTATCCCAAGAATAACATCTGTAACATGAGTTATCTGAGTATATGCACTCATTTTAAAAAATTTGGATGTCATTAAAATTGTAAAAGTAAGAAAACTGAGAGAAAATTAATGCTTCTTTCTTTTAAAAATTTTTTGGGAAACATGGACTAATAGAATAGAATGATGGTTGGCAAACATGGCCTAAGGACAAATCCAGCCTGCTACCCTGTTGTTTTTATCCTCCCCCAAGGATATGTTCATTGATTTTAGAGAGAGAGGAAGAGAGAGAGCAACATCAATGTGAGAGAGAAACGTTGATTGGTTACCTCTCATACCTACTCCAACTGGGTGGAACCTACAACCTTAGTGCATGAAGTAGATGCTTCACCTAACAGAACTACGTGGCCAGGGCTGGGTTTTTACATTTTTAGATGGTGGTGGTGGAGGGAAATCAAAAAATAATAGTATTTCATAATATATGAAAATCAAATTTCAGTGTTAAAAAATAAAATTTTATTGTAACTCAGCTATGCCCATTTATTCATGTATTGGCTATGACTGCTTTTGCACTATAATGTAGGGTAGAGTTGCTGCAACAGAGACTATATGGTCTACAAAGAATAAAATATTTACTATCTGGCCCTGCACAGAAAAGTTTGCCAAGTCCTAGATTAAGAAAGAAAGAAAGAAAGAAAGAAAGAAAGAAAGAAAGAAAGAAAGGGAGGAAGGGAAGAAGGAAGAATCCACGAAGTCCCACTTTCCCAAAGTAGCATTTTTAATATTTTCCCTGTTTTATTTCTATTGGTGGAGAAGGCTTTGCATTATTGTAATTTGCATTTTCTTAAAGTCATATTTTTCCTTAAGAGAATACAACCTAATCACTATATAAGTGGACAGTGGCACAAAAAAAATAAAGAAGGTAAATATCACCAATAAATAATCTCAATATACAGGGAAAACAAATGCTACATTTTTTAGTATATATTGTTTTAATTTTTTAATAGGCATTTTTCCAGTTTTTACAAAATTGGGCTTATGATATTTTGTATTTTTCTTTCTTTCACTTAAATTAAAATTATGAAAATTTCTTGCAAAGTTTTCAATATTAAAATTAACTACAATGAAATGTTTGTCCCCATTCCTTTAATAAAGCCTTACGGGCCATTTTACCACATCATAGAAAAATGGTCTTTTTTTTGTAGAGTTAAAGCCAATTTCAGTGAGTTTAGAAGAGCAGTCTTATAGCTCTTTCAAGTTACCAGAATCTTTATGTTCTGTTTTATATTTCCTTGAAGAAATAAGACCTTTTTCTTTAATAAGCAAACCTTTAAAAATACAGATCATCCTTCTCTAGGCCAGTGATTTTTCACCCAGTGTGCCACAAGAATTTTTTTTTCTTTCTTATATATTAAGCAATCTACATGGTTGCTTCTTGAGATTTTTTCGCCACAAGAATTTTTAAAACTTGCCATACCTTGACTCTATAGTCAGGGCCACTGCCCTCTTTTCCCTTAGGTTGTCAAATTAAAAAAAAAAAAATGACAACAGCCAACACAACAATAGCTGTCTGGTGTGAATGAATCAAAATTATACCTATTTTTTGTCAGATCGGCAAAAAAATGTATTTTTTGATGTGCCACAGAATTTTAGTAATTAGTGTATGTGTACCGTGAGATGAAAATGGTTTAAAATCACTGCTCTAGGCTTTTATTTTTAATCTAATAAGAGAATGAGAAGCTTTCCAAGTGGGGTTTTATTATGTTATAAAATATAATATTTCTGCATATCTATAATGTCCCCCCTGTATCTACGTACAGATACTAATACGAAACATAAGTATACTTGCGAAGTTATGCCAATCCCTTCTGTAAGCGTGATTGTTGAAAAGCATTACTAATTACCAGAAGGGTCATGTTATTTTGTTATCAAAGGACATATATTGGAAATAAAAACTGTTTGAAACCACACCTAGCAACAGGTTATGGTAATACACAACTATCACATTTAAGCCAAGTTATTTCCTTAGGTTTAAGTAGCAAAGGATCAACATAAAAGGATTAGAGGATGGGAGGGGGGAAACCTTTGCTGCCTCCTGCTAGCTTTCCTTGCTATCACAGATGGAGAGTCCCAAAACCGCTGTTGGAAAATAAACTATGTTGAAGAGGAATGGTTTCAATTCTCCATTTGGCCCTCATTCTGTGCAGAAACCAGGGTTGCCTTTGTTTAACGTCGCAGCTTCTATTATTCAGATGGAATTGAGGGACATTGAATCAATTTGAGAAACCACAGTTTTTACTGTAAGTGATGCATATCAAGGGATAGGTCCCCACTGTGGGTAACCAGAGTGTGGAGTTGAATTCATTTTGGTTCCCTTAATTGTGCAGAGGGCATAAAGAAAGTTTACTGGAGTGAGGACACACTAGTGGTTACCTATGATCCATAAACCTTCGTACACTGAGACCCCAAAACCTTTCAGCTGTTTACTGCAATCACAGTGACTTCTATGCACTCAAAAAAAAGAAAGAAAGCAAAGAAAAAAAAATGGGGAAATGGAAGAAAAGAAGAAAGAGAAAAAAAGGGAAGGAAAGAGAGAAGGAAATAAGAAAAGCTATTGACTTAACACATCTTTCATCAGTATCTCTGCGTGTTAACAATGGAATCTTCGCAGCTGAGGAATTCTTTGATGATTTACAGCCAAGAAGAACTTTGAACCCCTGTCGATAAAAATGTATGCATGTTTCAACTGCCCTCGGCTCTCCGTCTTTGCTGCCAGATGTAGTGATGAAGTTGGGGAGATAATTCTTTCCATGAGGAGAAATGAGGCGAGGAAACAACATCCTGAGATACTGAAAGAATCATGACACTCTGAGGTGGAAGTACGCTACGTGGTCAGGTTGCTCAGTGTACAAAAGCAGGTTGCTAATGCCAGTCCAAGGAGATGGGAGACCCAAGGGTTTTCGAAGAGTCTGGCACCCAGTAGGCTACGACGAGTGATCGCTGACTTTGAATTGAGGATGATCAGCAAAACTGTGGCTACTTGAAAACAAGAGTGTCTGTAAGACCCACATATGGGAGGGCTGGTGTTTCATATAAGCCACGGCACCAGTTACCTCTCGAGGGCCTGAGGTAGCTTCTCTTCACTCCAGATACTTTACAGCAGGGGTCCTCAAACTACGGCCCACAGGCCACTTGCAAATACAAATATTATATTTGTTCCCGTTTTGTTTTTTTACTTCAAAATAAGATATGTGCAGTGTGCACAGGAATTTGTTCATAGTTTTTTTTAAAACTATAGTCCGGCCCTCCAACGGTTTGAGGGACAGTGAACTGGCCCCCTGTTTAAAAAGTTTGAGGACCCCTGCTTTACAGGGTTTTTTAAAACGGATTAGACATTATAGGGCAAATCCCTCTCACGCAGGGCTACGCCGTACTTCCTCAGGCAGGAAGGCTCCTCTCCCATCTGATTTAGCACCTGCATTGTTACTCGGCCTTGTAAAATAAAGCCAGCAAAGGGCGAACTGGGCGATTGTAAAAAATGATTTTCTAATAATGATTCATTGCTAACTTCAAGCTAAATGTGGCCGGCTCTGAGGTGGGCTGGACAGGGGCCAGGCTGTGGAGAATGGGAGCAAAACGCACTGTGCGGGGTGTTGGCATCCTTTAGCCTGAACCTGGACTGCTGGGCTTTAGAGATGAAAGGTGCGCCTTGAGCATGACTGGGCAGCAGAAGAGGAAGCCGTGAGGTGCTCCTCACCTCCATCCCCTTCCCCCAAACCATGGTCCTCTGTACGCTTGTGAATGGGCAAAGAAGTCATAGTCACTGCCAACTCCTTTATCCTAGGAATAATGTGGAAGGCACCTTTCGCTTTTCACTGTTGGTTGGTAATTTTTGGCCACTGAACCCTAACCAGAAAGGTCTAGAGAGGATTCGGACATGAACTTCCGGTGGAAAGGAGTGGCAAGGTCAGGATCCTGGCAAGCGAGGTGGGTAGTGCCATAGATTCTCCCAGCCTCGGTAAGTCAAAAACAATCATAGCTGTCTTTGCAAGTTTAATTATCTCTATGCAGTACTTTTCTTATTCCCGTGTTACAGATGCAGCAACTGAGACACAGAACTTTATTGACTAGCGAAATGTCACACTGCTGGTTCTACAGTGATAGTATCTCTGATTTTCTGGGCATATAATTTTTTAGAATAAAGACTTCATTTCCCAGCCTCCCCTACAGTTGGGTACAGGCATAGACTAAGATCTGGCCAGTGGGATATGAGGGGAAATCGTATAGTATGGACAACTTCCTGGATTTGCCTTTAAGCTTCCTCCACTTTCTCCTCTTTGACCATGCTGCTGCTGGGAATGTTGATGAGTAGCATCATTCTATGGAAGGTGGGACAAGGTTGACGGAGCCTGGTTCCTGACAGCCTCACAGAGTCGAGCAGCTAGCTAGACCATTCCTGGACCATATACCTCAGACTGTTAAGTAGGAAAAAGAATAGGCTTCTCCCTTGTTGAAACCTTAGTTCTTTTGGATTTCTTTTTTCTTTTTCTTTTTTTTTTAATATATTTTATTGATTTTTCACAGAGAGGAAGGAAGAGAGATAGAGAGTTAGAAACATCGATGAGAGAGAAACATCGATCAGCTGCCTCCTGCACATCTCCCACTGGGGATGTGCCTGCAACCCAGGTACATGCCCTTGACCGGAATCGAACCTGGGACCTTTCAGTCCGCAGGCCGATGCTCTATTCACTGAGCCAAACCGGTTTCGGCTGGATTTCTTTTATATAGGCCATCTACACCCTAACTTCTTTTATAGCTGGGTTGGAATTTGAGTTCTGTTCTGCCTAATTCTAAAGCCATGATATTATTTATTACATAGTTAGAATTCTAGGTGCTATCATTACGCAGTATGAAAAACTATGAATTCTTTATTTCCTGGGGCCAAGGGGAACATAATTAACTCTTTTTATTACTTAGGAATGTAACATTTTTAATTATCCTTGATGTACAATTTCATATTAGTTTCAAACAAAATGAAACAAGACCTGCTCGGTTGGCGTGGCTCCTGGTTGAGCATTGACCTATAAACCAAGAGGTCACAGCCGAGTCTGTGGTCAGGGCACATGCCCAGGTTGCAGGCTCAATCCCCACCAAGGGGCATGCTGGAGGCAGCCAATCAATGATCCTCTCTCATCAATGATGCTTCTATCCCTCTCTTCCTCTCCCTTCCTCTCTGAAATCAATAAAAATATATTTTTAAAAAAGAAACAGATCCTTATGGATTCTTAATAAAAGATCCTTTCTTCAAAACATAAGACCACTCTTTGATACTTGATATAAAGGACAATGTTGTCTCAATTAAAGGACTCTTTCAGTATGAAGCTTCTATCAAATACAGTGTGCATGGCATTCCCAGGTATTAATAGGGCCAGTGGTCTCCCTGAGCTACTCGCATTCATGGGTTCCATTAAACAGAGTCACCTGAAGAGCTTCCCTCTTATTTTTCTGATACAGTTGAAAGTTAGCAGGGTGAGCCCAGAGAAAACTTCACACAGACATACTTGAGGTTAGCTTTCAGTGCTTGCCCACTTTCTGCACCTTTTCATCCCTCCCAGAGGTGATTTCTCCCCTAGTCCTGGTTCCCAGGGGCTTTTCCTGCTGGCTCGCCCTTTACCAACATAGGAAAGGATCTGATATCTAGAATCCATCACTGTCAGCAGCATCCCAGCCTCCCTTTTCCTGTACCCTTTTTTCATAGCCTAAAAGTGCCAGAAAGGGGCATCCTATTCCTAGGAAGTGCCTAGGACAGAAGTGCCAATTTTTATCCCCTTTAGGGGCATGCAGGCAAGTGTGGGCTCTGCCACTTAGCTAGCCATGGTTACTAGCTGCATAACCACAGCCAAGTCCCTAATCTCTAATTGGTTGAATTAAGCAAGGATATATATGCAAATGAACCTGGCTCCTATCAGATGCTCAATAGATGATCATTCTCTGAACTTCATTGGCTCTCCCCTCTTTCCTCCTCTTCTTCTTCTGAGCATAGTAAAATATCATCTTCACATTCCAAGGCACAATTCCTCTTATTCTACTATTTTCCACAACCTGGATAGTTTTTAGATGGTGCCTTCTGTCCTGTAATTGTAGCTTATATTTTAAGTATCCCAGCACATTAGTAATTCATACGCCTGAAAGGATAGGGAAGGTAGTGGTTACAGGAACCCAGCAGGACTGTAACTGTAGCTCTGGGAGGGGCTGTCTGACAAGAGCCGAGGCCTTTCCTAGAAAACCTGAACCACTGCACCTCCTGGCCCCGCAGCCGAGCAGCCAGTGGAATAAATAACCCATCTCTCTCTCCTCCCACCTCTGATCCCACCTGGCACCTCCCATTGACTCATTCTAACCAGAAGTCGGGGGGCAAGAGGCGCCCCCTCAAGTATTCACAGAGCCTGCTTCCCAGGGCCAGAGCACGGAGAAGAAGGGTGGGGAGCAGATCTGGGCAAACAAAAGGCATCCAGCCCAGGAATCTGGGGTGCAGAGCATACATTTCCACGCCTGGTGGGATGGGGCGGAGTCCACATAACCAAACACATGAACATGTCTGACATTTCATCTGTAGCCAAACATGAAAATTTATACGGTGTGAGATAAAGAGTCAACAGCCTCGCATCACGTCAGGTGCTGTTGCCAAGTAAAGATGAGGCCCCCAAAACCCATCAGAGGTGTAGGTTAAAAAAATGAGACCTGTGCTGGGACAGGGGTGTCTTTTTGGTGCTTCTGGAGTCACTCCCACCCCCTGCACTCCCAGCTGAGGGTCCCGTCAGTTTTCTGAGTTCCCTCTGCCTCTGCCTGTTCTGCCAAAGACCACAGGCACTGTGCGGATGGCCAGGCCTAGGATTCCCGAGACCCACAAGTCCCCGCAGAGAGGAGAGAAAGGCGGCCCACACCTGAATTGCTGGCTCTCCCTGAGAAGGCCCCAGGAACTAGACTTGAAGATCAGAGATGTGTGTCCCTTCAGAAAAAAGTGCTGCAGTGTTTTCTGCTTTGTGTGGCTATATCTGGTATAGATAAGACAGGAGACAATAAACATTTGTTGAATAAGTGGATGAATTAAATAATAAGTTGTATCCTTTTCCTACACTGATCACCATCGCCTCCATGACCACAGCTTAAATATAAGTAGCCTTGTTCAGGTTTTGGACTATAACAACGTATGGAACTCAGATATCCTTAAATCCTCCAATCTTTAATGGCCCCATGATGAGACTGGCTTGCCATCTTGCTTAAACATAGAAATTTACAGATTCTCTTCCCCATGCCCCCGCCATAGTCCACTTACCAGTATCTCTGAGAGTCCATATTCCACAAGCCTGTCCTGGTTGGTGCACGTCTCTTTGATTGAACACATCCCTGTCTGCCCTAACATCATTATCTCAAGAGAGATCATCACTTTAGGAGCTCAGACTTTGGCATCAGACAGCCTGGCTTTGAATTCTGCTCAACTGTTTACTGGCAGTCAATGTATTTAATAGCCCAGTGCCTCAGTCTCCTCATCCATAAGATGAGGCTATCACATCAAAGGACCATCGGAAGGTTAAGTGAATTAACTTACGTAAGGCCCTAGCAAGGATGCGTGGCATATAGTGAGCACTACATAAATGCTAGCTGCCATTATAATTGGTGTCCAGGCCTGCCTAAGAGTCCCACAAAGTAGCCTCTCCCCAAACCAATCTGTACCAAAGGCAGATTGCAGGCTCCATCAAACAGGCATCGAGCGCTGTCAGTCTTCCCAGTGGCAGTGTTCCAGGTTACAGGAAGTCAAGATGTAGTCCCCATGAGGCCCCCCACTATATATATCATAAGAATAAGAAAACGGTTCAAGAGGCTAGCTGATCTTAGTGAATAATTAACATTCAGAGAATTATAAAAGAACAAAAGAAGAAATTGACCATTTAGTCACACCGCTCTGCTCAATGTATGTATCAAAGGCATGGTCCTTGACCCAGGTAAAGCTAGCAATGATTAACAAATTATAGATCGAATCCATGGGTTTTCTTCCTATGGTTTATCTATTTAATCAGTGACTGCCTTCCTGAGCAACTGGAAGAACATTAAAATAG